>NC_057872.1:20288382-22688382 GCF_019740435.1 Gambusia affinis
TTTGATTGTCACATTTTCTGACGTTACAGCCACAAACCTTATTTTTTACTAGGATGTCATGTGGCAGATCAACACCAAATAGTGAACATTTGTGTTATTTTTCACAAAAAAAAACATCTGAAAAAGTGTGGTGAGCATCTCTATCTTTATACTTATATACACTAGACATATGCTATTCTCTGCAATAATTTAGAAGTATGTCTCCACCAGATTTGCACTAGGTCTGGACTTTGTTTGGTCATCCAAACACATGAATATGCACTGATTTAAACCATCTTAACTTGGACTGCATTTGCCCCGGTCTCAAGCCTTTTGTTGCCTTTATCTGTTTTTTCCCCCCCAGGACTGACCTTTAATTAGCTTCATCCATCTTCCAATAAACTCTGACCAGCTTCCCTGCCCCTGCTGAGACATGACGCTGTCCTAGTGATCGCTTAGGTAGGATGATGTGCAGTGTTCGTTTCTTTTACAAATCATACCAATGGTTAGTTTTAAACATTGCATCTGTGCAATGTTTAGATCATAGATTAAAACATTCTCTCTAAGTTGTTCAAAACAGTTTTAAAACAACCCGCAACTTTACCCCTAACCTGTCTGTTGTGTTTCTCAGACTTCAAGTGCCCTTTGTTCACTAATCTTTTCTAAGAAAACTGTGAGGCCTCCACAGAACATCTGGATTTACAGGAGACTTAAATTACAGACAGGCGGAGTCAATTAACTAACTGGAACAAAGCATCGGGTTCCACTGGACTTTGTTTTAGGGGTATCAGAGTTAAAAGAAATTTGATATAATTGAAAGTCCCACTTTTCAAATTTTTATTTGTAAAGATTTTTTTTTAGAAACTATATATTGTTTCCCTTCCTCTTCATAATTAAGCACTACATTGTGTTTTGGGTTGCAATGTGGTAAATTGTGTAAGATGTCTGAGTATTTGGTTACTTTTGCAAGGCATACTGCATGTTACACAAAGTTTAAAAATAAAAATAAGAGAAAATCCTTTTGATGCCTCCACACTCTGATCTGACAGCAGCCATGTTGAAGTTTTTAACTCTCTTAAATAAGTAAAAAAAAAAAAAAAAAACTCTCCCAGAATTCCTATATTTGAAGGCTGTTCTCCAATGAGCAAGAGGCACTTGTTCTTCCACCTTGACACCATCATACCCTTCACCCCAAAACACAAGTCACAAGGAGTAGTATAAGGAGGTTGAGATGAAAGAAGCAGATCAACATATGAAGGAGAGAGAAAATGTGGAGAAGAAGATAAGAGAGACAGAAAAAGAGCAGGAGCAGTGATAAAAGATGTAAAGAAGTCTCAGAGAAAAATGGAGGAGCAGGAAAACTAAAGTGCAGCATCACAGTGTAAAAGTCACAATCCAAGATTATGAACTCAGCCTATCAGAGTACAGCTCAACAAAATGCATGCTCGCCCATGAATACAGAGCACTACAGCCAGCAAAAAGAGAACTTGATCTAATTCTTCTTGTTTATATATATCCCATGCGTCGGATCAGTTTGCAGCCACATTTTGGAGTTTTGCATACCATAAACATGTCATGTCCTCTTGTCCATCATGGCCTGCCATTTTATGCTGCAACATCCTAAAACATGTATTTTTCCCCCATCAAAGCATCATTCTTGTTCCCTGTGTTGTTGCTGTGCTTGTCTCCACCAGTTTGTTGTGGAAAACTATGGACACCTCAACGCAGAAGGCAATGCAACGAACATTATTCAGTCCTGCATTACACACTAACAGTGTAACACAGAAACATATGCACACATAGATGTCCACGCTCACTATTTTACCCAAACCATTTGTTCAAATAATAATAATAATAATGACACCAAACAGAACACTACAGAAACTGATCAAAAACAAAGCTGCAAAAAAATAACAAGCTTTGCTACAGAATTTATCAGATAGATTACAATAAAGTGATTAAGTGTATCAAATATCCAATCAGATCAGTTGAATCAGTTGAGTGCAGTCCTGGCTATAGATAGTTATTGATCAGTATGTGCACAGGTCAATACAAAATAAAGTCACAATGCACCAAACACAGTCTGTGATCACTACAGCAACAGGACATGCAGGTCAACGCATGGCTGGTTGCTCGAGGTGACAGAACCAACACAGGCAATAAAATCGCCACAGCAACCCAAACACAGGCCAACCAATCAACTTACAACAATGTGAGAGGAAGGGGGGATCAGGGCTTTATCGGTCACTAGGCAACCATTGCCATAGCGATGGGGTCCTCGTGAAATATGATTGGACGGGAGGATCTTGGGTGAGGTAAGTTGCCGTTTCGGGAAAAGATCAAAACAGCAGGGAAGAAATAAGATTGTGAAAGAAAATAAAAAAATGAAAACAATATCTCATTATTTTTACGTTTCTTGACACAGGGTGCTTTCAGGAGTAACCCAATGCAAATTTACTGCAATGTCAAGCTTTTTTCCTGTTAAATATTTACCAACAGTTAGCTTTTTACTGTCATTATTCTGTTCCTGAAGTATAGTGCAGGTCATCTTATTTCACCTTTTATCGCCTCACCACCACCTCACCTCTCCGTATCTGTTCGTTCTTCTCTCTGCTGTCACTCAGTATGGGCGGTTGGCATCTTTGGGCCTTTTGAGCTGAACTTTGAGTCTTTTCATGCCAATCTGAAAGCCATTCATCGCCTGGATAGCAGCCTGAGCGCTGGCAGGGTTGTCAAAACTCACAAATCCTAAAAAAAGAGATAAATAACATTCATGATAGAGCTATCTTTACTCTAACCTTAGTTTAGATGCAGACATCGACAGTATCTTATCCCCCAGAAGGCCAGCCTTCGTGTTTTTTTCACTTGTCCTTCCCTCGCTCTAGTAAACATGCTCTCCCCCTTCCCTCCCTGCTCCCCCACCCTGTGTGTGTCTCACCAAAACATTTGCTCTGGTTGGTAGCTCGGTCCACGAACACTTTAGCCGATATGACATTGCCAAAGGGCAGGAACATCTGCAGCATCTCAGAGTCACTGAACTCCTGTGGCAGGTGGTAGATGAAGATGTTACACCCCTCTGGACCTGACACAGACACACACGTAGGACGAAGACTCATAAATTACCCCACGCTTTCAGAAAACAACTCTAAACACCCTCACTATCAAAAGGGGTGTGGCCCCAGCAAGACAGGAAGTCACATCACCTTCTCTTTGCTGCTGTTGCTGGGGCTGCTGGTGTTGCTGAGCAACCAGTGTCGGCTGCTGGGGAAACGGCTGCCCAACCAATCCATAGGCAGCAGGGTACGCCGCTATTGGAAGAGAGGCAGTGGCATTAACATCTTATTGGGTAACAACAACAGGTGGCAACACGAGAGTGCCCAATAGAGACATTTCCTTTGAGCTGAGGGGTTCCCTGTTGAAGGTGAAATCTATTAACTTCAGAGCGGAGCAAGTCTAAAGAACAAATACACTGTTGATCCCAATCTGGTTTGCACACATTGCATCATCGCTGCAATCCCTGGTTATAAACATCATCTATAAATCGAGTCTTTTGTGAACTCAGATAAATCATAAAATCAATTACCCTTGAAGATGTTTCACCCTTGACAACCAGACTAAGGAGACATTGCTTGAATGTTCTTCATTTAATCTCCTGTATGAACCATCGCTTTGAGCAGATGGGTGCATTACTTCATGTGCATGACCAGATTCCCAAATGTATGTGTAATATCCATCCATCCATTGTCTACACAGGCTTATCCTTGTAAGGTCACAGGAGTTGGTGCCTATCTCCAGCGATTACTGGGCGATAGGATGGGTTTGCTCTGTTCATCACAGGGCAATACAGATAGGAAAGGAGAAGCACTCCTACATGAACACAGTCATAGAAAAAGGCAATTTAGGATAACCAATACACCCATTTTGGGAGGAAGTCAGAGTACCTGGAAACAACACATCCATGCTTCTCTCCAGGTTATTGGTTTCATCCCACAGTTCAAAAATATGCATTTATAATTGGTTAACTGATGTTTCTAAACTTGAACCTTAGGTATAAGTGTGAGCATGCATGGTTGTTTGTCCTGTCTGCAAAATCAATTATCAAATCAATTTACCACTCAGCCCTAAACTGTATTTAATGAGATGAATTTGGACTCCATCTGATTGAATGAAATAAATAAGGAATCAACCAAACTGAATGAAAAGAGCTGCTATAAAAAGAATGGACTTAGGATGGTTCAGTTTGAAAGCAAAGACTTTGAGGTAAACTGACCTGAAATAATGAATTTGGGATCAATTGGGTTGGATTAATTAATTGGATTGTGTGTAATTGGCCTTTTTCCCTTTATAAAGTTCTTTGAGAAAGAATTTCACAAATCTATGCTAATGCAAACCTGTGTAGTGCTGCATGCCTGCGTAGGCTTGCTGAAGAGGGTCCAAAGCTGCAGCTGGACTCTGGGCTGGAATAAAAACAATAAGAGCAGCGGAGATTAAGAATCCAACCAACATGATATTCTACAGATCTATACTCTTCCTTTATCAAGGTACCTTGGTATGTGTGAACTCCATTGGTGTACAGCGTTTCTGTTTGCTGTCCATTGGTGGGAGCTGGCACGGTGCTGTAACCATTCACTCCTAATGCTGGCGGGATAGCTGACACAGGTGTTGCTGCGATAGTTGGTGGAGTGTTTGTACCTGCAGATATAGTTTACACCAAAACAGTCACTTCCTAGTTAAGAAGTACATGTACAATGTACTTCTTACAATGTTTTGATATTTACAGGGCTTGTACACTTTTCCCATAGCAAAATTCATTTAATTTCAAGCATTTTCAAGTTTCCAAACTTTCCAATACCACTCTTTGGAGATAAAAACAATACAACTGAACAAAAAATAAATGCTGTTTTAATTCACCATTATCTATCATTTATCACTGTTATTAATAATGTGATGGTATTCAATATTCTACATCAGGGACAAAGTAAGCTAAAATATAGAAAAATTGTATGTTTTAAAATGTCTCTCACACATTTTTGCACCTGACTAAACTGAGCCCAAAACAAAAATTTAACAAAGAAATCCATCAATTTCACTAACTTTGTTCAGTGTATAAATATAAGGTGATAAATAAATCATTGAGACATAAGGAATAATAAATATTTGTTACATTAAAACAATCAAAAATTGTTGTCAAGGTAAATGACCTTCTTGCTTAAATTAAATGCCTAAACACAATATACAAAGTAAAAAAAAATCTCTAAAAAATGTTCTCACTAAGTTTACTGGCTTTTAGCCAATAGAAATAATTTAGGAAAATGTCTAGACAAAAGAAATTTCATCTGATTTATCTTTGGACAGTGAGGAAAAAAAAATCTTATTAGGTCTATGAAAACATCTGATTTCATCTGTAAATATAATTTTACAAATTTATGCTTTGAATCAAGCAACTTTAAAGCAAAATTGTGCAGTTGAAAGTATAAAACACTTTCAAGGAATTTTAAATCAAGCACTTTCCAAACCCTCAAAACACTTAGTTGAAATTCAAGAATATTCAAGGATTTCAAGGATATCTATTCTGCTGAACCTCTGCAGGATGGAAAGATTGGAGACTTTAAATCTTTACATGCAGCAACACTGACTTTCCTTGTGATAGGGTGAAGAGTTCACACCCTCCAATCCATAATCAAAATGTTTCTTTATAGTTTGGTTCAATGAAAACAAACTCTCACCCTTAATTTAAGGTATTTATGGAGTATGAAGAGTGTGCATGAGGGGAATTACCCGAGGACGGTGTGATGGGTGTAATGGGTGTTGCGATGATTCCGTTGGCATTGAGTGCCGCCATCTGCTGCATCTGTACAGCAGCAACTGTTGCGACAGGAGACAAGTACGCTGACTGGGCAACCAGGGCCTGCTGTTGGACAAGCTGTAGACGAGGGAGAAAGAGGATGGAGGAGAGCAAGGGGGTTAAATTGATATGGGAAAAAGAGAAAGAGAGAGAAAAGAAGATGAAAAATGGGAGGAAGAGCCAAGGAGAGGGAGTGATGGAGGAACAGATGAATAGAGATCTAATTACAAGGCCATTATGTCCCAAGTCAGTGGGTTAATGGTTGTGTGTTGCGGGAAGGCTAATGCCAGATGACGTATGTTCTGTTGTCTATGTAATAACATTAGCTCCAATTAGACCACTGATAGCCTCTTCAAACTTATTACATCCTTTCATAAGACCAGCACTGCCCTTGCAAACTTGGTGTGTAGCAAATGTGAGAGCCGTACAGTTGGCTTTTATGTGTCTGTGCTTGCCTGTGCGTTGACCGCCTGCGTGTAGGCATTGTAGGCAGGAAAGTTGAGGGTCATGGGGCTGAAGATGCCAAGTTGAGAGGCCACCTGCTGCATCCTCCTCAGCCCCCGCTCCTTCTCCGTGTCAGCAAACTTTACCACCAGACTGGACGACGCTCCCTGTGGAAGGAGAGATACAGTTTACAGTGCTCTCTAAAAGTATTCATTCACATTTTCTCATTGGACCACTGAAAATTTCAGTGTGTTGTAGTGAATTTTATGTGACAGATTAACTCATGGTGGTTGATGTAACACCTGGTGCTCAAGAATATTTGCAAATAAAAATGTGGAAAATGTACCAAGTATCTGTTACCAGTCCTTTTTATTCTAAATTGCTATATAAAAAACTATTGTTTTCACCTAGAAAATAGTCTCTATGAGTGTAATTTTATCTCAGTTTAATAGCAGCTGTTCAATGAACGCTTCTGACCAGAAAGGTCAGGGATAAAGTTCACCACTGTGAAACATGGTGGTGGCAACATCATGCTGTTGTGATATTTCTTCAGCAAGTACAGGGAAACTGAAGGTACAAACTTGTTATGGATATTTGTGGCTTGATTTACAGGTTACTTCCATCCAACCTGACTGAGTTTGCGCTACTTTGTAAAGAAAAACATTTTGTTTCCAGCTGTGCAAAGCTAATTGAGAAATTCCTCATAAAGAGTTGCAGCTGTAATTGCAGTGTCAATTGCCATAGCATTTTCTGTAAAATCAATCTAATCTGTGGAAATCCATCCAAATCACAATTATGTACTGTTTCCAAAAAATTTGTCACTTAAAAATATGTAAAATACAACAAAGTTTAATGTATCAACATTTTAAAAGGGTATTAAAACTTTTTCAAGGACGGAATCCAAACCTTTACTCAAATTAATCACATAGATTTGAATGTTGAATGTCTTTATGTTTTTAAATCATTAGTCATTGTATGCATGGAGCTTACAGGCATTGTGCGGCTCCCATGCAGGCTGCTGATTGCAGCTTGGGCTTCGGCATGACCCTGGAATTTCACAAAGGCGCACCCTGCACAACAAAAACAAACAGTTATCAAATTAGTAATCAATGCTACAGCAAATAAAGTTATTTGTATTATATTTTCCTTGAACAGTTCAACCTTATGCAATTTACCTTTGCTTGTGCCATCTGGTCCTCTCAAAACAGTGCACTCCTCTATGCTGCCAAAGGGCTCAAACAGCCTTCTGACATCCTCATCACTCTGCTGCTTCCCCAGCATGCCCACAAACAACTTCCTGTCCTCTGAGACACCAGGGATGTGCAGGAGAAAGGAAAACAAAAAGACATAAAATCAATTTATTTGCCCCCAAACTGGTAACATATTTTCTCATAACATGAAGGTTGAAGCTATAGAGGGAAATATACTATTTTCGTCCATCAGGGAGCAGTGTTGACCACTGAGACTGGTAATTGGAAAAGTGAGGCACTAGTGTGAATGTCAGTGTAAAAGTACGGGTATTTAGTAAAAATCATGCCCAGCATAAAATCTTCTAACATCTATTAAAGATGATCTGAGGTTAATATTTTAAACACACCACAAAATTCACAAAAAATAAAATATACAACAGACTCATTGAGATGGCTGAGTTTATAGTTAGGGAAGACATTTTGAAAATGTCCTCACAAAAGGAGAAAGACGACTCACCTCCTCGGCCTTCACTGTCAGCTGGTTTAACTTGGATCGGCCGATTCATCTAAAGCACAAACAAAAGAAAACATCGGCAAAGCAGGTCAACATTAAATGCCTTTCAGTCACACTCAATTCAACTCCACAAAAAATACTTTACTGTCTGGTGAGATGTATGCTATCCTTTAATCAATAAATTTACTCCAATGATTGATTTATGATGGTAGGTTTTGGTGAGAAGTTCAGTATTCAAAAGAATTGTCACTAAATTAGGAACATTTTGAAAACTATCAACAGAGGCAAAACTTCAGATCTTGAGCATCAGACTTAAATTTAAAATGAAATGAGGACCCTTAATATTATAAAAGATAGGGCAGACCCATTTTTTAAAGTTATTTGTATACCATAGTTAGGTTAGGAGTAGAGATGCACTCTAAAAGCTTTTCTCCTCCAAAACTTTTAATTTTGAGGTCTGACCTGCATAGCTGTGATTTAAACTTTTATAAAAACACATCAATCAGAAAAAAACTCTGCTATATGTTCTTGAATAAAGTCAGTCATTTAAAATCTAACAGGAAATGTAGGAATTATAAGACTAATTAAAGTAATGACAACAGTCAGGGTCTATTCATGCATTTTTGTTACTCAAGTATCAAGATTATGGTGAGTTAAGTAGGAATCAACCTTTTCATAATTCATGATTCCAGTTTCTTTCTGGATTGACCCGACAACTCCAATTTAGACAGAAAGCATTTTTTCCATTTTAAGAATTGTAACAAGATTATCCTCATTTATGCATCAAAAATATGTTCCTGACCTTTATGTGGCTTTTATTCAAGTCAAAATGGTGCTTTGAAGTAGATGCTGTTAGGTGATGCTTGTCTGGATTGAAAATGGTGGGAGTTATTAGTTTTGATATGTTTAATAAATTGACTTAAAAAATGTTTTGTTTTTTTTCCCCAGTATTTGATCTTTGGACTGAGGGAAAATAGGTCAATTGGCTGACTGAACTGGTGCTTCTCTAGTTAGCAGGTGACATTTGCTTCAAGACTCAAACATAAACAGTCTTTGATTTGTCCCACATACACACACTCAGACCGGGGGATTGAGAAGTGGCGAGATTAAGAATGCAGGCAAGCTGATCTGGATTACCTAAAAAGTAGGGATTAGATGAGGGACAAGAGAAGGCAGAGACACAGGCAAGAGGAGAAATGAGACGGGGCAGGCGTGGGCGAGAGGGGGAGATAATGTTGTTCAGTGAAATGACAAGTGTGTAAAGGGAACGGGCACAGTCAACTGAAAATAAAAGGATAGGAAAAAAACAACTCAGAGGGAGAAGCCTGGGGGACCCCGACTCACATCGACCGCTAGAAAGGGCAGGTGGAAGGCTAAAAGGAACCCCGGGGAATAAATGGAAAAAGAAGTATTACATGGAAAGTGCGAAAGCGAAAGGCTGAGAGTGGAGAGATGAAAGCAGAGCCTGCCCCTGAGAGAGGATTCAAAAAGAATAGAAAGAGAAAGAGGAGCAGGCAGGCGGACGGGGCGTGATTCAGTCGTGACTCGCTCTGTCTAAAAAAAATCTCACGACTACCAAGATCCTCTGCCAAGAGTGCTGATGCATTTTCCCAAACCCACATTGCAAAAACATCCCTCCCATTCATATCGTCTGTACCTTTGGCTAACACAAACAAAAAGACAGAAAAAAAACTACAAAAAAAAAAACAAAAAAATGCGCACACACAGTGCTTAGTCATAGGTAGGAGAAAGAGGGATGGGCTGGAGGAGCAGAGCTGCAGAATAATGGTGGCAAAAAGAGGACAGACATGGAACAAGGAAGAAGAAGCGAGGTAGATCCAGAGGAGGAGCGGAGGAGAGACAGGACTCAACAAAGAACTGTGGAGTCGACTCTCCAGGAGGGATGACATAACTTCTTTTCTTTTTATTTGAATTCTTATAAATCTTGCTGGAGTTTGAGCGAATGTGTGGACTGGAAGAAAAGGATGGAAGTTGTAGAGGAAAGGAGATGAGAAGGAGGAAGAATGGCTCGGCGTCCCAGTGGGGTGTTAAGGCAATGTAATGATGCTGGTAATTGAGGAGAGGGCAGAGCAGAGAAAGACAGATCCATGCATTTGATTAATCAGCTCTTAGCTGTCACCACAAAACTATCGATCTAGGGCAAGGCCATCCCACACACACACACACACACACACACACACACACACGACAAAACATCATCACAAGCAGATGAAAACACACCTCCAAACACACATCTTTTCACAAGACACACTTACAAATTAGGAGCGAATCATAGATATATATTTCTTTAACTCTAGCACCTTTACTGGAGGAATCCATCCATCCATCCATCCTATTCTGGTCCTAATGTTATTGCTGTCCATCCAAGTTGCCATCCATCAGCTCATTGATCAGTCCCATCTTGTACATTGATTTGGGCTTCCTTTGTAGAGAGGCCTGATAGCTACAAGATTTGTGTCCACCAACCTTCTCTCTAACCTTGGATCAATCCATCACCTCTTCAATTTCTTCCTCCATTAAGCCTTGTCCTTGTGCACATAAAATGGGCTAAACAGAAAACCCCCGCCACTTCCAGTGGAATCACAGCTTATCGATTAGTGTATATACACAGATATGCAGATCCCCTTCCTAAAAAGTATCCCCACAACATAATTCTGCCACCTTCAAACATTGGGATACGGCTTTCTAATCAACTCTGCTTCAACCTTCTCCACAACTCCCTCCCTGTCCTCCCTGCTGGTGTTTGTTTCTGAATGTCCCCTAACAAATCTCTGAGAAATTCACAGAAAAATTAGATTAGAACTAAGATTAAATTACACACAAGTGGGCTAAGTTGGCGATTTTTGAAGTCAATTGATTATACTGGATTTTACTGACAGTATTAAAGAAAGCTGAATTTCAATGCAAGCCACATTTTAAATTTTTTTTCCTTGCAAAACATTCTGACAGCAATGTATAATTTGTTTCCCACTTCACTATTATGTGCAACGTTGTGCAGGTTTATCACAGAAAATCCCAACAAAATAGACTGAAGTGTGTGGTTGTTACATGACAAAATGCTAAAGGGTTGAGTCGGGGGAATTAATACTTTTGCAAGGCTCTGTATGTGAGCATTTTGACATTACAATCTTAAGCATATCATATGCATTTCCGTGATTAACTTGCTTGGAAAAAACGAGCAGGAGAAACTAAAGACATGAAGAGAAGCAGCAGGTGAGACGTGCAGACTGCCTCTTCAGAGACATCACAATGGGATCGGAAAATTCTCATGGCAACCAGCTTGTTGTCATGGCAATCATATGACGGCACACTGAGTAGGTAAACAAGGATGCTGGTTGCCAAGGGCGACTGCTGTGCTCTTTGGGTAAACAAAGAATTAGTGCCAGAGGATGCTTTAGTCGCTTTGTACTGCCCTCTAAATTGTCTCTACAATGAATTTACTCTCTGGATACTAACATAAAAACCAGGAATATGAGCACCAAGTATGAGCAAAAATGTTAGAGATGAAAGAAATGTACATTGAAGAGAATAATGAAGAAGGTGACAGAGGCCAAATATGGAAATAAGTATGTGGCAAATCTATACTGTGCTGATTAAAATTCCCTTGAGCCTGGTTAGGCAGTCAAACTGTACTCCAGTTTGTCTTTGTCTCTCTCCTTTACACAAGAACAGCCACACACTTCTTTCATGTCAAATTATCCTCTAATTACTCACGTTCCAAATAAGACTTAATTAACAGCAACCATCTGCAAACGTGTACATGTAAAGAGGAGCCAGGACTCGCGCTGGAGTGCAGTTTGATCTATCCGGCTGTATGCTAAGAAGCTTTCCAAGTTCCTGTGTCTCTGAGGAAAGTGAACTTGCATGTGAGGCGATGCATGTGGGCATATATGTGATGCTGCATGAACACACACACACACCGAGTGAAAGCCCGGCTTCCACTCATGCACTCCTGACCAAAGCCTGCATGCAAACACAAGCCCATTTACACGCTGTGGTGTCAACAGAAATACTATAGACACACAGTGCATGTCCCTTATCTATGCAAACACACACACACACACCCACGCACACACACACACACACACACACACACAGTTTTACGAAACAGTTTTACGGTACGCCTTTCCAGTGTCTCACAGCACCCGACCTTTTGCTCACACAGAAACAAACACATTCTACACACTTACAGTTAATCTTACTCCCTGCAGTAATGCGGAGAGGATTGTACCAGGATTAGAGGATATTAAATCCTTGGATTATCCAATCAAATCGTATTTTGCCCCCTCCCCCACCCACGCAAAATCAGTGGAACAAACCATCCACCACGATAAGGGGGGAAGTGGTAGGAAAAAGAAACTGTACAGACATAAATCAAAGCTACAGCTTTATTTTGTATTTGATTCTCTTTTGCCATCAAAACTATTTCTGCACAACAGGAAGAAATTTTTCATGGAACACTTAAAAAAAAAACAAGACAACATACATTCATGTGAGTATGCATCCATGTGAAATGCTCTCTTGAATCCTCTGTAAACGCATATGTTCACACCTCCTCATTCCCCTTTTACTCTCCCTTGGGACGCTTCAACCTAACAATTTCAGAAGTCCATTTTCCAAAATGCCCAAGGAATGAAAACTATTTTTATCCCCACTCCACAATCTCGCATTATTTCTGCCTCTCCTTGACTCCATGGTTCCCTGCTTTCCGCATCGAGATTCATAATCCTCCATATTCTGCTTTCGATGGCAGTATCTCAGCTTTCTTTTCCTACAACATCTCTTTTTTAATCTTCAATGTTTGTCTAATTATTCTTAGAAACTCACCAACAGCGTGTTGCAATGATGATAAAACAGAGTAAAAACTAAAAAAATTGACCGTTTTTAAGTTTATCCTTAGGTACAAACAGAGGCCCACAAAAAAAAAAAAAAAAAAAAAAATATATATATATATATATATATATATATATATATATATATATATATATATATATATATATATATATATATATATATATATATATTTTACAGACCAAAAGTTTGGACAGACTTTCTAATTGAATTCAATGAGAAGGTGTGTCCAAACCTTTGGTCTGTCATATTTTATGCTTCAAAAATAAAATATTCCCTTAATCAAAAAGGGAACATTGGTTGCATTTACTACCCACCTATGCTGAGAAACGATTCATAACAGGTTGAATCCAGCATATCTTGAAACATAAATGCAGCTTTTATTGATGCTGCGTCTGCACACTTCCAGTTGTAGCAGAACCAAATAATTAGCAGCTGAAGCACACAATCAGCATTTTAATCAGAATTATTGAATAACATACAAGTATAATGATTTTAGCTAAAAGAAATCAGCTTCATGTAACTGATTTCAATCCAGTTTATTTCTATAGAAACAGGATCAGCTTTATTGACTGACATTTTGTGCACAAAGAAAGAATTTGCTTTTGGTTTTCAGGCGTTCACCGGGTATAAACATAAAGTATTAATATATAAACTTTAGAGGAAATAACATAAGGATAAAGAAACTGTGTGTGCATGTATTTGCAGCCATTTTTTCTAAATTTGTAGAAAGAAAAACAGGACTGTTGTCACACTGCAAATATGTTATTTTTGTTTCACAGTAATCGCTGAATACTCTGGCTTTAATGGGCTTAAAATGTTCTTCAGGAAAAAAAACATTTAGCACAAAACTGAAGGCATACAGCTCCAAATTACAAAAAAATGTCATCACAACACACGCTACAATTTGTCCAATTCTCTTTTAGCTATAAAGACCTTTAGATCTAATCACACATATCTCACTTTGAAGATCTCTACATCATCCAACAAAACAAGTATATAACATACAATAACTACTGCCAGAACTGGACACTATATAAATATAGACCAGGGTCATATTTTGTGACTATGAAAACTTAACATGTCTATACAGCAAGAAAACAATATTCATGTAATATCCTTTTATGACGATCAAACTGACTTTGTCGCTCTCATTTAGAGCGACATAAAATCATTAAAATGTGAGAAACAGGGAGGGAGCGTTAAGGTGGAACAGAAGCACAGCTCCACCCCTCCATGCCATCATCCCTATTTAGAACCACGTTAGGCTTTGCATCCCTCAGGTTTCCTAGCAACCTGGCATCTGGCCCGACTCTGTTGCCTAGTGACGCAGGTCTGCAACCATAATACAGGCTCCTGGTACCTCGTTCCCCTCCCCTCTTCTCCCCCTTCTTCTGTCTCTAATTCCTTTCTTCACACCTGAAAGGTCTGCCCTCCATCTCCTCCGTTCAGTAAGTTATCTGGCAGAAACCCTTCACCAGCAACATATTCCCTTTCCTCTCACTGTGTTTTTCTCCTCATTTGCCTGCACAATAATAACATCAAACCATGTGTAAAGCAGCGCTAGCCACCGTGTTGATCCCTTGAATATTACGCTGTTTTCGTCAAGCCCAACGAGAACATTCAGCATGCAGCAGCGGAGCACTCACTGAAATTTGATCCTGTGGATTTAGTTCAACATAATCCAACAGCACTATAGCGGATAACTGTTAGACCTATGCACTTGGACCTTCTCTCTATTTTCGGGAGTGTAAGTCCTTTGGGAAATGAGCTGGTGAATTAAAAAGGCCGTTCAAAGCCATACAGATTCACGGCTGCAGAAATCTCACATTCACTGAGATTACGTCCAATCCGGAGCCTGACACATTTATGAAAGCTCGGATAGTTATGGTGTAGGCGGGAATCCAGAAAATAAAAGACTGATATCCAAATGGATTTATGCTCTAACACGGTCACATTTAACACGCTGGTTTTTAACTTTAACATTTCATGAATGGATACATAGAAATATGTATTCGTGTCATAAAATGAGGTCAGTGCAACCTTAAGTGGACAAAAAAATTAGATATATTACATTGTGCCATTTACTAATCATAGTAGATTACAGGATAAATGCCTTCTCTCTTAAGTAGGCTTTAAAAGTAGAAGAAATGAAGTCAGTTTTTAGGAATAAATACAAAGTTTCTTATTAATTCAATGGTAAATGTGATATTTGCAAGATGGTATCAAAATTGATAGTTTTTATAAAATGGAGTAAAGAATAACATCTGAAAAACAAAGACTTTTCCACACCCCAACATGAAATGTATACGGTATAAGAGTTGATTACTGCTCTTAATCAATCTAAAAGAATTATAAGACAGTCTATGCAATAAGAAATATTACATGGAAAAACTGAATGGTTACCAATCATCCAAGTAGGGGAAGTCCTAACTAGTTTAGGGGAAGTCGTAACAAGTTTAATGAGTTTGTAAAAAGCTCCATTTCTCTGTGGTCAGGGTGAAAGAGCTCAGTGTTTAGACAACCAGTTATGGTTTGATAAGAGTCACCTCCCAGGTGCAGATAAAGTCCTGGCATCCCATTTCTCTGCCTAATCAGACACACACACACACTGAGACTTACAGGCATACACTCCCCTTTGACAGATGTCTCTCTTTAAATTGACAGAAGTCTGCCTTACTCCCTCCCACCCCTTCCAGCATTCAGAGAAAAGCCTTTCTTCTATTGCACCACCCGCCTGTCCCTTCCTCCACACTCATTACAGAAAACTTTTGTCCTGTTTCCTCCTTTCTGCCCCGACCTCCTCTACTCCGCCCCTGTCTCACCCTGCCCCCTCCTTGTCTGTACGTCCCTTTTCATAAAGAACCTCTTCAGGGCCCTCCTCTACGTCTCCTAGTCCCCATTTCATTCATGTAAATTCACACGTTCATTCAGGCGCCTCGTATGGATCTGTTCTATATGTCCACATAATGAAATATGGCCCATATAACCTGAAGACGGTTTATGCCATGGACATTATATTTGAGATTTTTCTGAGAAAGCGGTAAAGTTTATACTCATAATCAGCAATTAGAATAAAACAGAACTGACCCTTCCCGCATGTTGCTGTGACCTGCTGGTCAGCTGGCTAATAAAAAATTAGTCTACTACACCTTATAAGAAAGAGAGTGGTGGTTGTTCAGAAACATTTTTGGTTGAGAAAACTGAGAGTGGCATTAAAAAAAAAAATAAATAATAATAATAATAATAATAATAATAATAATAATAATAATAATAATAATTTAAAAAATGTTATTTAAAAATAAAAAAAAATAATTTTGGAAAAATAAAATTTTTCAATTTAATTTTTATTAAATTTCCAAATTAATTGTCATATTTTTTAGGACTACAGTTGCTGAGCTGGATGCAGTATGTTTTTATGCAGATGATTGCTTGAGCAGGAAGCAGAATATAATCTTGGTTTACTTCTTTATTGAATAAAAAGCTGACTATGTATCTCAATCAATTGCTAACAATATCAATCATCTTCATTAGTTGGAATGATTATTGCTTTTCTGTTCTGAACAAAATATGGCTAGTGATCAAAGCCTAATCTCTATGCAAATATCAAAGAGAGTGTACTGGTCGAGTTTACTGATGTTAATTTGGTTCCTCGCAAACATAAAAAAATGCACAGATAAAGGAGGCCTCTTTTCACTTTCAGCAGTAGCTCTGTGTGAGATATTTGTTATTTTACACAACCAAATCCAATATCTGAAAAACACAAACTACGCTCTCTGTGTTTTCACTATTCCACAAAGTGTCAAAAATAAGACAGAATGATGAATGTTAATTGCAACTAAGCAGCATTTTTTTTCCTCTGTGTGTACATGGAAAACAGAGCCTGCAGAAGCTGGCTGCATTTGTAAAACAGATGGTGTTGGAAATGGACACAGTTTAGTTTAAGGCTACTTTAGAGCTCGGTTTATGAGACACACAGTTTGGCAGAGAACATTCAGGGCAACCTGCTAGTCCAAACAAACATAATTATCAAAGCAGCTAATCGCTTACATTGTCCTATAGGTGTGTGTTTCTGTTTTCTTATTTGCTGGCTCATTTGGACCATTTTCTGGTATAATCACTGACCTTGATCTGCAAGCGAGTGTGTGCGTGTGTGTCGGAGGCCTTAAAGAGGCAGGCTCTCTCCAGGGTCAGGCTTTTATGAGGCTATGATTAGATTCTGCCTCAATTTTGTGGTGAAATATGAGGCAGGCGCTCTTTCTCTCCGCATGTTGCATGCATAAATGTACCCACATATGGACCCACACATTTACAGTGTTCTGCTAACCAACCATATCACAATTTGTCATGATGAACCCCCAACATTCAATGTATTTTAATAGGATTTTATGTGACAGACGAACACAAAGTGGCACCTAATTTCAGAATGGAAGGAAAGTAATACAAGGTTTTTCAAATGTTTGTAACAAATGAAAATCTGAAAAGTGCGGCATGCAATTAATTTCAGCCCACTTAAGGAATTACTATGCAGAACCACATCTGCAGCTCTACTGGGTTTATCTGAAATTGTCAGGTTGAAAGCATTCAGCAGTGACTGACACAAAATTTTTGTGTTTTGTACGAAGTGCATTTTTTTCATGGAGAATTTTTATTTTCCTGCTCAACAATAAATTAATCTTACGATACTTTAATTGATCAAACAAATTCAATGCAAAATAATAAAGGTGCCTTTAACATTTGCTTAACTGAAAAAAGATATAAAAAGTCCAACATTCTGAAGTTAGTAGGTTTTAATTTTCTTGGTACACATTTTTTAAAATGTATTTATGGCAAAAAATCGGGAGATGCCTCATGTTTTCTTTGAAAATGCTTCCTGTATTTAGCCAGGTTTATTGGATGGCTGTGCCTTAGTCAGCTTTTCAACAAGGCACTGAATGTTAGTGGCCTTTTTTACTGTAAAATGGAAAAGGTTAATAAAAGACAAATACTTTGAGTTATATATTGTATTTTGTTTTTTAATCACCCTAATTTGGAAATTATCGTAACAATAATAAAAAATTCTTATGATAAGAAAATGAGAAGCGATACGATAAATGCCCAACTCCAGTGAAGAATTTTATTCATAAACCATGTGTCCTTTTAATTTCATTTGACATTTATGTGGTACTTTGTACTAGTTTATCACCTAAAATCCCAATAAGATAAACTGAAGTGTGTATTTGTAAGAAAATGTGATAGAGTTCTGCATATCCTCAAACAAAAGATTGATAGAAAGCACATCCACATTGCTATTTAAGCTTGATCGCAGACAAACAGACATTTGCCTTAAAACAAATACCCTCGGCACTTCAAACCCCCCTCGCTTCGACTCCTCCCCCTGTCTACCTCTTTCACACACACACACGCACACACGCACACAGCCAAATCTACACCTGTCCCTTTACTGCCATCCCGTCCCACACACAGTGAGGATAAAAATAGAAAAGCAGCCTGAGGGATGGGGGGAGCGATACACATCACAAACCCCATCAGGAGGAGAGAGATAGAGGCAGTGGAGGAAGAGATGGAGAGAATATAAAGACAGAGAGAGAGAAAGAGAGAAAGAAAACTGGGGTCTGCTCTAAATTGAAAATGCAGCAGTAAGCAGCGAAGGGGAATAGTAAACAGTGCTGCTGACCACATAAATATGCAAAATTAGCCTACAAACTCGCCCTAGTGGATAATTGCTCATCATAGCTTTGCCCCACAGGGAGGTTGTCTGGCAGGCTTCTCAGATTCCACGTAGAAACTCAAACACTGATCACACACCACACGAACAAACCCTAAGCGGATCTGATAAACATTTATCACACATACGTGATGATGGACACATGCAAACATGCCACCTATTATCGCAGGCTTAGAGCACAGAAAATACACCGATACTAAGGGCTACAGATTGTAATTACATTTTATCCCACTGTCTGTGCAAAGTGATGTAACAGAAGTGAAAGAAGGAGCAACAGTAATTCTGAGCTGCCGTTTCTGCCCCCGTTGATGCTACATGCATAAAAAGTTCGGCCTTTTTGGCCAGGGACATCGATAAATTCATGCGTCCTCCTTCGGAGAGGACACGAGCTCAATAAAGGGAGAATAAAACAGCTCCCGTCATGTTTACAGCTGTAACCGTGAGACTACGGTAATTCAATTTATCGGCTCAGGTGCGCCATCGGGGCTGTATGTGTTCAATCAATATGAAAAAACTACAAACTATTATTATTTTTTAATAAGAGTATTGATCCTCTGCTGTATCACTTATTGCTAACTGCTTGTCTTTTGGCTCTGCTACCTTTTTAATCATTTAGAAGCACCAAGAATGTCATGGGAAACACAAAGTGTGTATTTCCATGTGTGTGGTGTGTGTGCACGCGCACTGTTTTGGCTCTAATCAAAAAACAGGGAGCAAAATGCTGCCTGGAGAGCAGTAAAGCATGACAACACACACCTGGTAAGCTGCTTATCACACTTTAATTTCACCTACACTCAGATCTGCGGATGCCAGTGTGATTAAACAGATGTGTGCGTGTGTCGCTGTGTATAAGGGTGTACAGGGGTGGGTGTGTGCGAGTGTGTGTAGAAACAGTCGTATGTGAAGTAGCACAGAAGATGAAGGCAGAGATAAACACAAAGAGGCTGCAGATTAAATGGGGAAAGAGAGATATCAACAGCAGAGAACAAAAGAACAGATAAGAGGAAAGATATGTGGGGAAATACAGCAACAGTAAGCCGTGGAGGGATGGAGGGATAAAGAGTGTAGGGAGATATGAGGTTAAAACCTAACCAGGAAGCGAGGGAGGGAAAAAAAGAGGGATAGGTGGATTGAAAGAGATATAAGGAGTCTCTTATGAATAAATACAG
Organism: Gambusia affinis; assembly: GCF_019740435.1. Lineage (NCBI taxonomy): Eukaryota > Metazoa > Chordata > Actinopteri > Cyprinodontiformes > Poeciliidae > Gambusia > Gambusia affinis. The sequence goes on from NC_057872.1 coordinate 20,308,124, forward strand.
TATTCAGAAACCATTTGAATGGTGGCAAATCCGATTAAACATATATTTTTGACAAAGTGAGCAAACGGCCTTGCAAAAAATATTCATAAATTGGTTTTATGAATATTGACTTTTTGTAAAATTACCACCACAAACTTCAATGTGCAGTTATATCTGGATTTTAAGTGACAGGCCAACACGAGGTGGAACAAAACTGAGAAATTGAATGAGATTCCTACTGTTTTCAGCGCCTCGGAGTAAACACGGCACATTTGGCCTCATTTACTTTGCTGAGCTTGTTTCTACCAGCTTTGCATATATACAGATCTCATGCCTCAATGCTCTGGACTGTCTTTGACAGGAATAAATATATAAAATCCTTTTGAAGACAAATTAAGACATTTTTTTTGTTCTGTTTTAGAAATGTAAAACAGAACAGAAAAGCAGTGGCTGCCGTTCTGTCTAATGTGCTGCGGCAGAGTTTGTAGGACCTTATATTTACAGTGGATGTCATAATCGCCTGGAAGGAATGTTTTACTGCTCTGACAGCAGCCTCTGCAACAGACCTCCACCCCTCCACCAAACCTTGACCTCTGACCTTGCGTATTGCCAGCAACTCTTCAAACTAAGAGTGCACAAAAATGAGACTTCGGCAGAACAACAGATTTAGAGCAGTAATGAAGCCAAAACTGTATAATATATACATTTTGTATTTAAGATAAAAAACACCTTTGTCTGTAAATATGTTCAACCCAGAACTTCACTCAGTTCAAATTCCTTATAAAGCAAAAAATGTATTACGCACTTTTTGCTATTCAATTATTAATGAGTAAATTAAAAAAAATAGTCAAAACATCAGCCCTACACTATATTGATGTTAAGTAAAGCAGAAAGGGTTGAGCATGTTGATGTTACAAGGTTTTTTTTTCTGCGCTTGAATTTTTTGTTACAAATGATCAAGCATTCACTAAACGAACTCGGAGTTATTGCCTTTTAGCCAATAATATTTCAAAAAAAATTATTATTAGTTTATTTGCATATTTTAATGTATTCCTAATATTGTATAACAAACAAATAAATGAAAAATCTGCAGAATGTGTCAATTTTAAAAAATCTAATTAATTGATTAATTGTCAGTTTCTAGGGCCTTTGGAAAGAGACAAACCCACAGCATCACAGATCCATCCCTATACTCATCAGTGGATATGAGACCATTTTCGTAAAAACAGTGTTAGTTCCAAATGTTCACGGTTCAAATGGCTCTTAGACAACTTTCCATGTGTATACTTGTGATTTTCGGACAGAAAATGCTATTAAACTTTATAAACAACCAATTGCCATATATAATAATAATAATGTCTCATTCCTTTTAGGGAGATTTGATGAGCCGCTGGCAATGTACTATTGGTTTTAAATTAAACATCAACATATTAGGCCAAAGATACATTCCTGGGAGTAACTTTTATGCCTCCAGTATTAATGCCAATGGCTTTTCATGAACTCTGGACCACTTCTAACCAAACATCTGCAAGCTACAATATAACTTCAATTAAAAATTTATATTAATTTCTTGTACTTTAACAAATATTGTGTAACTGTTGCTCTTCCCATGATGTGCTTCTTCTTTCCTCCTTCTGAGTCCAAGCTAAACAAAAGGCGCAGGACTCCCTGATAAGGCCATCTGTTCATCTCACTCTCAATCCCTCTGTATTTTTTCTCAGTTTCCAATCAGAAAATCTCTTGCTCTGCAGAGGCTGGCAAGGAAATCTGAGACAGAGCATTCCTCTTTTGTTTCCTAATGCATTGCTTTAACTGTTGTACATTAATTAATTTACATAGGTAAACTGGAAGACATTGTATCAAGCACCTTTTCATTGCATTGTGATTACTGTACAAGACAAAAACATCTATGCTTCTCTTCCATTAAACATTCATGATGAGCCTGATGTTGCACAGATTTAAACTGAGTCTGGAAATGGAGAAAAGTTTGCAGGAAACTCATCTAAGAGCCGTACAAAAAGGGCAGGGGAGGACGAGCAGAAAGTGGGAGGAGATGGAAACGGTCAAAGGGGTCAACTAATCAAGAGGAAGGGAAATGAAATGAGGGCTAGACGAACTGTGGGGGAGAGGAGAGGAGAAGAGAAATACTGAGCAAGACTGGAGTAGAGAGGACGACTAAAGAAGGGTTACCATAAATGACTGTGAAATGAGAATCTGAGCAGAAACTGCGAGTGTGCAGCGAGAGGAAAAATGTGAGCAGAAAACAGCGGGGAAGGGAAAAGAGCTGGGGAGGGGAGGGACGTGAGTAGGAGTACCATGAAATGAATGGATTGGGGGAAGTGGGGAGAACATCCTGTAATATCCTACTGGTGCACGGAGACTGGAAGACAGGAGGGGAGGAGCTGAACATGGGACAGAGTGGATTTGAAAGGAGGAAAAGGAGATATAATGGAATGAGGCAAAGGATATTGAGGGTTGGGGGACAGTGAAGGAAAAGCATGTCACAGGAAAAGAAAAGGATAGGACAATGTCCAGAAGTGTGAAAGAAAGAGAAAGTCATTTCCAAATCCTGTCAGAGAAAGCAACAGAGGCGGGCAGGTGGAGCCAAGGAGAGCAAGGAAGGAGAAAAAAAAGACATTTGGTGGAAACTTAAAGCAGAATAAAACCTCAGACTAGGTTAAGGTAAACAGAATTCTAATCTGTTTCAAAGAAAGGATGTACAAACAAAAAGCAAGTGAATGGACTCGTATGATTATCAGTTTCTTAAGAGGAATAATCATATTCAAGCACAACCAGGTCGAACTAATACCACTCTTCAGTGTAGGTGCTTTTACTAATGGAAGAAGCTTGTAATTTTAGTATCATTTTAGAGTCATCGTTTAGTATTATTCATGTTTCAGAATGGAGGTAGAGGAAGCATAAAAGATGGAAATCGTAAATAGGTCACAAATCTCTGAAAGGTGCATCTACATACAAATCTAGCTTTAAAAGAAATGTCACACTCCGGCTGAGCCGAAGCAGTAAGGACAAACAGAATGTAAATAACTGAATAACTATGACATATGTATGGTTTGAGTAAGCAAACTGTGTAAGAGTTACTTTATGAGCTGTAAGCGCCACAACAGTATCTTAGTCAAATATATTTTCACATTGTTATATGCACCTGATTTGAATAAAAATTGCTATTATTTTCAAATAAACCTCAAAAGGTTGGACAAACTGAGAACATTTAAAAGAAGGTTTTCTCATTAATAGTTTAGGGTTATTAAAAATCCAACACATGATAGCCACACCCATTTTTAGCACAAAAGGCAGTGGGCTTTGTGATTGTTAGATCTTGGCTCTTCAGTCTCTTTAGTAAGTATCCACCCTTCAAATCATTCATCTTTGTGTTCAGAACAATTCCTTCAGTTTATCTGGAAATATGCTGCAACTTTCAATCTGTGAAATTTGTCTCCATACAACTAGTACTGATGTCACAAGCGGAAAAGGAGGAGATAAAACACAGTAGAGTTAACTCCAAAAACAAAGGGCAGCACGGGAAAAAATAAAAACCAAACAACAGACTGCAGAGAGGTGTTCTAAATGCAGAGAGGTCAAACGTCTTAGCAGCCTCTAGTTGGATTAATGTCTTTATGAACACGCTGTTAGTACAGGTGAGTGTTTATGTGTTCTCCAGCTATATGAAAGAGCATGCATGATGGTGCTAAATATGTATGTATGCAGGGATTTGTGCTCATACGTGTGAGAACATTTCCCTTCTCCCTCATTTTCTCCTCAGGCTCTTAGTCAACTATTTTCTCACATAGATCTAATCAACACTCCAGCTTGCGGAGAAGGTGCAGGAACTGAAACTGTGATCGGCTGCAAAGCAACACAGAGAAAACGAGATGGAGAGACTTGCAGTAACGGCTGAGGCACACTGACTATTCTGTTGTAATTGCTGTGAATCTGAACTAAGATAAGACAGAAAGTGGCGCATTTTTCTAAATGACTTGCATTTTTATATCTTGCCCTCTAGTAGTCAATTTTGCTTATAATCCTTTGTGTAAAAACGTAGAGTTAGAAAGTATTTCCAGTAAAGATGCATCAGTAAATTGTCAAGACGTTAACATAGGTTAATGTTCCTTTGATCTGTCCAATAAATTGTTGGTTATATATAGCACAAATTATACACTGTATTTCCAATTTATGAAATGTATCAAAACTCAGCGTTTGTCTATTTTGAGTCTACAAACCCGGAAAACTTATTAATTATTTCATTTTTCTCTGATGGATTCAACATTTTTAATCTCTTATGTGTTGCAGTACAAAGAATAAAATATTGGAATCAGTCACACATCAAAGACACATGTAATTATACCAGCCACAAAATGCCTGATCTAAATATCTCAAACAAGACACCTGGAAACCAGGTCAGAGGAAAAAAAAAAAAAGAAGGGAAAAGCTAAAGATAGAGAGCTGCAGCCTATGAGACAGACGCTCTTCTTGCACAGTGCCCCCTCCATAATGAACAGTGTCCTACCCCTGCACAGTCATTGCTCACAATCCCTCAACAGAAAGACTGTAGGGAGCCTGGGATGAGACAAAGGGGAATGGTCACATTAATTACACACACTCTCTAGACCAGACCTGGGCATTTTAAGGCCCGCGGGCCAGATATGGCCCGTTGGGCATCCCTGTCCGGCCCGCGTCCCCCCAGTCAAAACAAAACACCGTATTTTCGTGTGCATGCGACACAGCTGTCTTTTATTTTGAAAGGGCTTGACGCACCGTTTATGAATGCACGTACGTAAATGCTAACGCACAGCAACAGGTGATGCTAGCAGCCGAATACACGATCCCCACAAAATGTCATCTCACGGTAAAAAAAGAAAAGTTGATTCCGAATTCTGCATTTTTAACAAGGCATGGACAGCGAAATATTTCTTTATTGAAGTCAAAGGCAAGGCCGTGTGTTTAGTTTGTGGTGCGCAGGTGGCTGTGTTAAAGGAATATAATATCCACCGTCACTATGTGACCAAACAGAAGAGATACAAGAACTTTTCAGAGAAAGAGCATGTCACTGAGTCGTCTGTACTCGTAGCCAAGTTGCAAGCTCAACAAACACTTTTTACAAAACGCCTGGCATCTAGAGGAGCTGCAGTCAAGGCAAGTTTTGTCATATCCCACAAGATTGCTAGGAAGAGCAAACCTTTCTCTGACGGAGAGTATATTAAGCAGTGCTAATATTTCCTGAGAATAAAGACGCTTTTGAGAACATCTCCCTCTCCCGCCGCAAACGTAACGAGAAGGATTGAGGACATCGCGACGAACCTGGTGCTGCAACTGAAAGACAGCGTGAATGATTTTGAGTACCGGTATTTTTCCCTGGCTTTGGATGAGAGCTGTGACATACGGGACACTGCCCAGCTGCTCATCTTCGTGCGGGATCAATGCAGAATTTAGCATCACGGAGGAGGTACACACACATGCTTGTTCCTCGCCATGTGTGTGTACCTCTTTAAGTTTCTGCTGTATTTAAAGTACTTTGTGGTACTTTTTTCCCATTCATTTGCATCTGATTGGAGGTACTTTTGTGTTAGTCCTTCAAGTTGCAGCACTGCAGGTTCGTCAGGCTTTTTCCAACACTTAAAACCATTTATTGCTCATATATGCAGTTGATCAGTTGATTAATATAACACACACCATTTAAATTGTGGCGAGATTGAAAAGTTAAAAATAAATTCAGATGTGATGACGATATTTTTTTTAACTACTAATTTGTTAATTCTCACTTCAGCCAAACCACAAATTGTTAATTTTTATTAATATTTACTGAATATTCTTCTTAATAAAAGAATATGATTTAAATATTTTATTACAACAAGAGGTATGAGAAAATGAATAATGAGTAAAGATTAAATTTGAGTCATTGCTGGATCGGCCCTCCAACATATTTCAGATTTTTCATGCGGCCCCCTGAAGAAATTAATTGCCCACCCCTGCTCTAGACGGCAGCTATCACCGGAGGCTGACGGAGGGAACGACGGTGAGATGGAGTGACAGCGAAAGACAGAGAAATGGAGATGATAATGCTCACGGAGTACCCTATATGTCTCCAGCGAGAGGGGGAGTGTTTGTCCTTAGCAGCAAGACGCCTGCCGGCTGCTAGGTTATGTCACTGTGTTACTAATGGGAGCTGAACCTCCAAACACACACACACACACCCGCACACACTGAAGTGTGTATTTGCCTGCATGCTAAATGTCTATGTATTTAGGTGAGGGTGTGGGATCGCTAATACATATATGCAAGGTTGTGTGTATTGTTGCATAAGTAAGCGGTGCCTAGTGTCATGGGAAGTGTGTGTTTATGGCTGTTTGTTTTTGAGCACGTACCCCTGGTAGTGTTTTCTGCTCATGGAGAGCGCTCTGGGCTTTCAGGGCCGACTCTCGTGCGCAATACGTCAGAAACGCGCATCCTGTCAGAAAGAAGGAGGCAAACAGAGGGAAAAAGAGGGCGAGGGGCAAAAGAGTAGGAGGGGGAGCAGGGGTATTGGTGCAAAAGGTCAGTAAGTGGGTCTTTTTCTGCATAATCCTCCAGCAAACAATTTATATATTTTTTACTATTGCTAGGTACATCAGTTTATGGGACAAATCAAACCATGGGTTATTAAGATAAACAGTAATGCTGTTTTGAGGCTATTTTACAGTAATATAATGGTAATGACATAATAACACAAACTTGCCCTCTCAAAGATCAATAAACTTTAATTTTTAACAAATATTTAACACTGGAACTGGAAAAGATTTTAAATATCCAAAATAAGTCAACAGAAAACCTGGAACAACAAATAAATAAATGAGGCAAAAAATAGGTTAGTTGAGGCCATTGCAATAGACTGAAGTTTTTTGTCATCCAGTGTTTGATAGCAATAGAGAGAGACAAGAGAAAAACAAACAATTGTGCAAATGGAAATAATCAAGCTTGATTTAATTTATCATGCGACTAATTGGTTTATTGCTTATTGTGACAGGCTTAACTGGTTGAATTTTCTGACTCGTCGATGTTTTGCAAGATAATAAAAATGTAAACATAGAGCTTAATAGTGAGAATAATTTTTGTAAGGACTCAGAGCACATGACAACAGCACAGATGTGTGCAGCTATGCCAGCGTCCTGCCCTCTCTCAACCACTACGCATAGTACTCGTCTGTACTCCTGTATGCTGTACCTGTGTCTAAGTGTGAGGGGGCAGGGGGCAGTAGAGCTGGCTGGGGAGAGCTGTTTACTACACCTGTCACCAGCACGTCAGACAACAAGATTAGCAGCAGGTTAGCATCCGCTGTGACATAGAATCAGATTAAAGAGTTTAATTCACACAGAGTGTAAATCTGTGTGAATTCATTGTGACTCAACAAAACAAAAGAGGACAAAAACCGAATAATTAAGATGCACTGGCACACATGCCACGCACACACAAAGACACACATGAATCTTCTCGTCCATCTCATTGCTTTTAAGAGGGGCTTACTGTGGCTGTGGGGATTCTCGAAACAACAAATTCTTTCCCTTGTGTCACCCAGGCTTACAGTCCCATTACACTGATTGGAGCACACAGCCTAATCTGGTTCATGTAACCGAAAGAACCCCTGGTCACTGTTTGTGCAAGGCTGTGTGTTTGTGTGTGTGCGAGAGATGGCATTATATAGAGATGCAACGAGAAATTGGCTGATGGCCGGAATTGGCCGATTTTTTTTTTAGCCTAACCAGTGACTGACTGGTTGGAAACTGATAAATTCGATCTTTTTTGATCAGTATGTGCGCTCAGTTTAATTGGTACCAGATCTACTCTCACACTCTTCAGTGTGGAAGTTGTTACTGCGAGAAGAAGACTCAACGTTAGCTATTTTTAATATCAGAGAGGTGTTTAAAAATAAGGTCAGAACAAGAAAAAACCCAGTGAGAAGCCATTTCAAAGGAAACTGTGTCATTTATGAAGCAAGCTAGATTTTGGCAGGTGCAGGCTATTTAGCTCCTTTATCATTATTTTTTGGGGTCGATTAATACTTGACTTTAAAGGGCACTAAAAGGACCAGAATGGACTGTAATTGGTACCCACTTTTGATTACGTTTCGTTGGAGTTTTGACTTCAGCAGATAAAACAAACGCTAAACATATTATAGGAAAGTTGCTCTGCTTTAGTGTGTTGAGATTTCAGCCTGTATCTGTCATGAAACATGCTGGATTTGGAAATGCTGGCACTACACACTAAGTCTCTCGAGAATACAGAGAGACTGATGTCTTCAGTTAATAATGTTACTGCGTAAATCACTAGTAGGATATTAAATCATGTTAAAAAGTCGACTCAAACGCTGTTTTAAAACAGCATAATTCAGTTTTGCAGTGACTGGTCTTAGGAAGTTGCCCCTACTGCTAAAGTATATTTTATATTAATTAATGATCGCTAGAAGCAGTCAGGCTATATAGAATATTTTCTTGAAGAGAAATTGGTATTCTTTTTATCTTCTAGTTCTTATAAAAGAACATACATAAATTAATCAAAGATTTAAATCTGAACGTCCGCCCTTAAAGAAAATTTTTAATTGGTATTGGCTAAGAAAAGCCAGATCAGTGCATCTCAAGTAGCCATGTTAATTCAAGATACCGGTAGCTCCATGTAGGGATGAGAGGTATCAATTTCAAATTTTATCACAATTATTTGAGGCATTTGTTGTGATTACAATAAAAGTGATGATAAAATGGTTTTCAAAATTCATACTTAATCATCATTGTCAATTCCACAACTAAACACAACATGACAATTGCCTCAAATCATATTCAAAAATGTATTCTTTTAAATTATCCTCCTATTCAGGAAAACAGCTGAATTATTAATCTGAGCCATCCTACAGTTTTCAGGGTTTGCAGACTTCATCAATTAGAGTTTAATAATGTCACAATATCTGTGAATTTCTAACATATTTGTTTATTCCACAATAATGATAAATTTTACGATAGTTGTTCATCTGCAACTCTGTGCACTAAGTGAGGTTTCCTGACTGTCTTCATGATTTCACGCCGCGGCGATAACAGGAGACGAATCCACGAGGTGCTGTGACAGTTTCCATGGATACATTTGACAGCTGCCTCAGAAAAATCCACCCATCCAACTCCCTCACTGTCACACTGTCTATCTATTCAGCACTGCCTATCCATCCCCCTGCTTCTTTCTTACTCGTGTCATTTTGTCTGTCTTTCTGCTTACTGTTTACAGTAAGTGGGTGAGACCTACCTTTGTGCATCCCGGTGTATTTATCCTTAATCACCGTCAGTTCGTAGATCTTGCCAAATTGTTCAAAAATGGGCTTGAGGTCCTTCTCCTCCAGATTCCGAGGAATCTGCCCCACGAACAACTTGATGGCGTCGGCCTCCTTCATCGGTACAAAGTGGAGGTGATGGCTGCAGGACCCGAGGGTGGTGGGGGGTGTGAACAGATCAAGAGCAGGTATTTCTGGAGAGGACCAGCTGTTGCTGGACAAGTCCTGATTGAAAAGGAAGAGGAAAACATAAAGAAAAATGTATTTAGAAATCTGAATTTTTAGTAAAAAAAAAAAAAAAAGAAAGAAAAAAAAAGAAAAGAAAGAAAAAGCAGCAAAACTGTAACATTTATTACAATATTTTTAATAAGCCATTTATTGTATTTAAAATTGAATCATCATGTTTTCTATGAACATATTTGGTGGTAAAACATTTATAATTTAGTAAAGATGTAATTCTGCTCCCCAATTACCAAAAATAAAAGCATTTGAGGAGTCATTTTGAGTATTTATTGCCCTGTTTGATGACAAAGGGCTCCAGTACCTTCTGGGAAAACAATTATGCAAATGTTAATTAGCCAATCAACAAAACAATAATGGCACCTTTCCCTCCAATTAAATATATATAAAAGAAAGTATCTGTGAGGGGGAAAATTACCTTTGTGGTCGATAAACGGTGTTGGGGATTCCTGTTGATGGAAAAACAGAGAAACAGAATGAGAATGGATGGAAATCCTTGCACTGGAGCAGTTTCTTTGTTTAGGCAGCTGTAGGTTAGTGCACACACACGGATGTCATAGGGCTCCGCTGCTCTTTGTCCGATCCACTCTCAATGTACACACGCATATACATACGGACCCCAGAACAAAACAACACATGGAAGCGTAAGGACTACACACATGGAAGCACTTACCGCTAATTAAAATCACTCATGGAGCTCGCGTAGATCAGAAATTACTCAAAGATGCTCTCGGTCGGGTCCCCGTTGTTGTCCTCGCCGCTCCGCTTCGCTCCGTCCGGTCCGCCAGCCTCCTCTCGGTGCTCGCCGCTCTTTGTACCCAGCCGCGGTCTCCCTCCTCCTTCTCCTCCTCGGCGTATACAGATACTACTACAAGTGGCTCGACTGTTTACGTGTGTGTTTGTGTGTGTGTGTTTTTAAAATAAATAAATAAACGAGTAAACAAACAAAACAATACAAAATGTGCTCCTGAAGGAGAAGGAGGAAAGTCCTGGCAGCTGACAGCTTCTCACCGGCGCTGACGGAGTGAAAATGTCCCCAAAAAGTGGACGACGCCAGCTATGGTTATCACTTTTAATTCCAGTTTTGCAACCGAACTGGCTTTTTAGATTTAGACTAACTCACGATTGTTTGAACTCGGTTGGCCTAAAGTTACAACCTCTTTCAGCCGTGACGGTATTGTTCCCACCGCAATGAGCGGACAGTTATCTCGAGCTTATTTTCTGTCCAACGGTTGTGTATCTTCTCACGTCCTACTGATGCCGGTGTCCCTCCGCTCTCTCTAGGCCCCTCCCCCTTCATGGCTTGCTTGTGACGTAACATCAAGGGACCATCAACAAACATGTTTACGTTGAAAACACGAAAACACGCGGGAATCTTAGAGTTGTTGAATATCCTGTTGATAAATCACAGGGCTGGTCCGAACCTTATCAGATTTTTGTTTTGGGGCTCCCCCTACACCAGATGCTTTTTCATTCCAAAGTTACTCTGTGTGAATTTGTAATTAGCTTACATCATACTAGTGTTTAAATGTTTTTCTTTTTATTTTAACCGTACAGGAGCAATAAACTAAAAGCAATTATTTGGATTTTTAAATGTAGAGTGGTTTTTAAGTGTACCATATTAGTTAAACTATTTGAACATAATATTAGTTAAAGTCCAGTCCTTCTCCTAAATTCAGGAGAGATGCTTCCAGCATATCTGATTCAGGAGACGCATATTTCCAGCTGTACTAAACCAGAGATTCCAAATTGATGGCTGATTAGCATGATTTTGCTGAACTACAATCATCTGAATCAGGTGTAGTAAATCAGCATAGCGTCTAAAACAGGGGTCTCAACCTCCAGACCTGAAAAGATGGTGTCTTACGACTTTTATATGTTTCCCATCTTCGGCACACCTGGCTCCATATTAGGTCATTAGCAGAACTTCACCTCATTCTCCTGAGGCAGTTTCAACCTTTAATTAAAGTATTTAGGCCAAGGGAGACATCTAAAACTTGAAGGATTCTGGCCCTCAAAGAATGTAGTTTAGACCGCTGATCTAAAATACGCAGGGCAGTATGCCTTGAAGACGGACGTTGAGACATATGAAGTACTTACTCTTAAATTGTCTTTGTTTTACAGTCCTCCCAATGCTTTTTCCTCCAACTTAATTTTCTTTATTGATCTTATTTTGAGACCATCAACAACTTGAAATAAACACTGTAGATGGTGAATCCATGTCAAATTTGAATTTATTTTTATTTGAGTTAGTGTAGTAATAAGCCGCATGTACTTAATATATTTGTAACATTTGAAAGATTTTTTCAGTCTCAGATTTTGGCGGCTATTTGCTGGGATAAACTTAGAGGACGATCCCTGGGCAACACGGTGCGCGAGCCGCCTATTGTTCTCGCCGCGAGCCCTGGCCTTGGTGCTGAAACGCCGCTTCAGCGCGCCGCCGACAACGATCACGCAGTCACGACTGCTCCACAGCTGTTCACGCCCGAGCCCCGAAATCACGTTCACACCCTCACTGAGCGAAGAGTGTGACAGAGGGTAGAGAGATAGCTCGGGGACGGAGTTGGCCTACTTTACGCGCTGCACTTTGGTGAAAAAAATAGCAGACATTGAGATATAGTAGTGCTTATGTACTGCAGGGCTGCCAGTCATCCTTCAAGATAAGGAATTATTCTAACTGAATCTTCAACGATGTTGTTTCTTAATAATGAAAAGTCTGCTCCACATTTGCAATGATTCCAATTAAATATGTTTATTGAAAGTTAAAGCCAATAAACAGATAAAGGTGCAGATGGATGTTGTGAACACTGAAAGAGTGAATGAAATCATCTTCATCATACACAAGTAAGTACAAAGAAACATAGCAAGAGTTAATATGCTCTGAATTATATAATTCAACCTCTGTTCCTGCATTTTCTCAAAATCCCATTAAGTGTTAGAGTTCAAATCTCTAAAACATTTACAAAATGTTTGTAAAACCTTGAAATGATGATAAACATATAAAATATTTATTAACAAAACAAGTCTAAACAGATCAACTATGTGTATTACTCACAAATACTCAAAATTTCAAATTTGATCCCATCTTTGTTTGTTTATTTATTTTTACATATATATATATATCCAGAGGTCTGTATGAGTCAAATTTTTACAAACCTTTACTCTATAACCTAGAAAATCTGCAATTTGAAACATTCCCTATTTTAGTTTCTTGAAGCTTGCAACCCAGCTTTTTCAGAAGACAAACCAACAGCACATCCAGCTTTCCTATCTTCAATGTGTGTGTGCACCCACAGTGGAGAGAGAGAGGGAGAGAGAGAGAGAGAGCAGGAGCAAGAAGGAGAGAGAGAGGCTTGCGAAGGGTTCACTAGGTTCATGTTAATGTATTACTAAAGGTCACCATCTGCTGGCCTCCCCTCATTCCCTCTGTGAGCCTCTGTCCGCCAACATATAGCCCTAACTCTACACATGCAGCCTTTCATGTATAAATCCCATCACAAGGGGGTTCCCATGAACCCATCGCCCAGCAGGGCAGGGTGCTCTACGCCCGCTGAGCCCAGAGGACTGCGGCGACTTGCACCGGCAGCAGGCTGCACGCAACCAGACCTGTTAAGCCTCCCTACATGATGAGAAACAGGAAATGACAACTCACGCAAGTCTGTGACACAAAGACAGGGGAGGAATACAAAAAACAGCTTCTTCTTCTTCTTCCTTTTATTTTATTTTTTGCCAGTATTCAGACTGCAGGATTTAAAACTAACCAAGAGTCCCACAGGGGATTTATGGGAAACATTACAACCAGAAATTGTTTGTATGTTTAAGGAATTGTATGTTTAAGGAATTGTATGTTTAAGGAATTGTATGTTGCATGTTGAAAACAATTTAATTATAATAAAAAGTTATGCAAATAAGCTGCTCCTTTACAAAGTTTATTTGTATTTTGACTTGATTATCAAATGAGTTTTAATATCAGTCAAGGATACAAAATTATTATAGGAAAAAAAATGTTTAAAACATTCTTACCCTGTAAGGAAAAATGTAAACTTAGAACTCATTACAGACACGAAACATAAAAAACCCCAAAAAACCTTAAAAATAACCTATATGACCTCATAGAGTAAGCTGAAAGATCTACTTTTTGGAGATCTTTGTTTGCTTCACATTTGACAGAAAGCAACTTGACAATCCCCAACAATGTTGGTAAAATATTGTGTTTGCACCTCTGTGTGCATTAGGTGAAGCTGCCAGACATGGTGGTGGTAGTTTTTCCACCATGATAGTTTTTCTCTGTTAATGAATGAAATCATCATTTGAAAACTGCATTTTGTTTTTGCTCAAGTTATCTTTGAGTGATTTTAAAACTTGTCTAATTTAGCTCAAATATTTAAGTATAATAAAAAAAGTAGAAAATAAGAAAAAAATCTGCAATGGTACAAATATTTTTTAAGGAGTGTTCAATAGGCATTTATTTTAAATGCTTTTTTCAAAAATATTAGACCAACTTTTGCATAATTAATATGCCATTTAATTTTTGTAATATATAGGAGCTTGAGGTACAAACATTTGCAAAATAATTTTAATCAAAGCGAAATGTGTTTTTCTTCTCAACTGAGAACAGGGAAGGAGAAATGGGAAAGTTGTTTGAAAGTTAATAGATAATATATTTTTGTACATTTAACAATTTTATTACAATATTGAAGATAAGAGACCAGTCTGTAGGTGAAATGAGAGTAATTTACGCACTCAGTGGTGCCACCATTTGGACAAAAGAGGTACTCCTCCTTCACAGCACAGGAATAATTGTCACACACACCTCATTATTTTTCTGTCATATCAGTTTTATTTAAAATGAAACTTCGACATATACATTTCCCACACTGTTTTATGATTTTGAATGATAAAAAATGTCTGGATAGCAATAAAAACATCCCGAAAAACTCTGATGTAAGCAGAAAAAAAATCCTACAGCTCCTTAGGACAGAAAATAAATTACACTTTCTTTAAATCATAGATAAATAACTATAATTTTTTTGTGGTTGTACATATATAAAATGTAATTTATACTACAAGGGATTAAAGGCAAGAATAACACATTCAAAGCTACAGCCGTACACGTCCCCCCACACACACACACACTCACACACCCCCACATGCACACATGGACACACCCACACACCCAACTCAGTCATCATTGAGGCACACCATTATGTCACTTATTTATTAGTTAGATATGGGTATATGAGGAGTGCAACGACACGCCAAATAACTAACATTAAAGAGTAAATATTTAAAAATAATTACAGACATTAAAACATATCTGACAAATATACAGATTCCTCTTGTTTGACGGGGCGTGAGTTTGTGACACGTTGGGAGGCGTGGGGGGTAAAGGAAAGGGAAAGAAGGTCAAACAGTACTCACACTTATATACAGAGTTTGCATCTTTGATGTGCAAAATATTGAAAAGCATAAAAAAAGCATTTGATCCATATCATATAGCGAGAGTAGTTAAAAGACTATTGCATGAAAGAAAGCAGCTTTTTCAGCCTCACTGAGATTCTGGCCTCATCATCCTCTCCAAAGGAGGTGATGAGATGCAGAGGTTTACAGCAACAGGTTGTAGAATAACAAATTACACAGAAACTTGCAGAGTTTCATCACATTACAACCAAAGTCACAGTATTTTTTTATTGAGGTTTTGTGTGATCGACCAACACAAAGAGGTACATAATTGTGACATGGAGGGAATAAATTTCTTTGTAAATAAAAATCTGAAAACCTCTTTACTCTGATTCCCCTACAACTCATGTTAGAAGACAATTTAGAAGTAATTTAATTTAATTGAAATCCAGCTGTTTTGTCACATACTCAGAGGTTCATTAGAGAACAATAGCGAATGAACTGCGTCATGGAGACAGGTCAAATATTAAGCTACATGGAGATTTTTAAAGCAGGGTGAGGTTATAAAAGTATAAGCATTGGAGAAAAACTAACAATGTACATCCTTGAACATCCCATCCACAGTGTGAAGCATGGTGGTGGAAGGATTATGCTGTGGCCATGCATTTCTTTAACAAAAAGGTGGAACCTGGTCAGAGATACTATCTCACAATTATGTCCTGCTTGGTCTAGCACATAAAATCCTGGTAAAATGCTTTGATATTTCTGGTTGTAATGTAACGAAAGGTACGAAGTTGTTGCCAGGCCCTTCAGAGCTCATAGTCCAAATAAATTTGCATTCGATGCTGTCAGAAAGGGTTTTCTGCATTATCAAAAACTAACCTTACTTTAGAAAGTAGCTCAATCAATCTGTATACAGTGATTTATGT
Organism: Gambusia affinis; assembly: GCF_019740435.1. Lineage (NCBI taxonomy): Eukaryota > Metazoa > Chordata > Actinopteri > Cyprinodontiformes > Poeciliidae > Gambusia > Gambusia affinis. The sequence goes on from NC_057872.1 coordinate 20,323,973, forward strand.
TGCAGAACACATTCTGCCCAGATGTTTTAAGAAGTTACTTCTTTTTTCTTCTCTTGTAGCTGATGTAGCTCAGACGAGGTCATTGTTTGGAAATATAAAATACAAATAAGTGGAGTAAGTAAATGTTAGATAAGTCCTTTCATCAGACTTGATATGAATAATTAAAGTTCTTGACAGATCTTCAGATTTGTAAAAAAAAAGAAAGAAATGAACTGCAATCATCAGTCCTCACATATAGGTGGCGCCAGTGCCTGTTTTTGAAAGTCATTGGGTTCCTTTAGGAAGCAGAAAAACTCACAATTTAAGCAAAGTATGTGGAGGGGAATCATTCTTTTTGGGTTTTAGTATATTAATTATTTAGATCAGATTTTTTTCAAGCGTTTTAGACATTGCTAGAAGACAAGTCAATTATTAATCAGGAAAAACGACACGATATGTCACAGTAAAGAACAAAAAACCCCCCACAAAAAAACAAGAACCTGCTCTGTGATGACATCTGTGTTAATTATCCATCGTATATATGGAGACTCCCATCCTTCTTTCCATTGCCTTGTATTTGGTCACTTACTGTCATGCTTACCCCACCCCTTTGGTTCGAACTGTACAAGTACTGAATTGAAGGACACTTTAAGAAGTATTTTTTGGCAAACAGGATAAAAGAGCTTCAACATCTTCTAGCTTTGCGGGAAGCAGTTTCATAGCTGCTACTCTAACAGATCTACTGCACTTATACTGCAGCACAAGATTCTGAACAGTAAATCCAATAATATTATAATATTTTATTTACATTTGCCATGTTGCCAATTGGGAAGGATGTTAAAAAAGGCAAAGTTAGCTGCTGAAGCGTCTATGTCCTCAGTGAGACTGTTCCACTACAACCTGACAGTCACGGAAATGAGTGTAAATCACAGCAAGCACCAACGGTGCGTCATTTACTGCAGATAGAAGTCAAGATAGCTCAGAGGAAGGAGGTCACAGTTTGTCACGTGATAGAGTACTAGTAGAAGGAATCATCTGTTTTCACAGTGTTTTACCTGAAAAAGTCAGGAGGAAATAGCTAACTGTTGCCACGTCAACTCTGGACTGTACATTCCTGCAGACTCATCCTTCAAGAGTGATCAGTTGTCTTGACCTTTACCCCCTCCTCCTGTGAACAGGCTGCTCAGTGCCTCTTGGCACGCAGGGCGCTCTGTGTGCAGGAGGCGCAGCACGCCATCTTGTAATAAGAGTAGACACACATTCTGGCTTGCACCACCATCAGGCAATTATCACGCCTGTCCCGACAGTTTTTATCTGCAAACAGAGAGAATTAGGGACAGGTTAGAGCGGATAAAGACCAGAAGATGCATGACTGCATGAGTCACTCACCTGCAACTTGCGGGCCGCAGGGTATGGTGTTGCAGATCTGTTCCTGCTCAGGTTTGGTACTGGGATCGCATGCTAGGCTGTGCTCTTTGTCTGGTGTTAGACAGCGAACCTCTCTCACCTGTAAGCCTTTTCCACATGAACGAGAACACTGACAACAAAAAACACACACATGCAAAGTGAAAGTCATTGACTATCAACATATGAGGAAAAATGAGGTTCCTCATTCTATTACAAACCCACAAAGTTTGTAATAGAAAAATACCTCGCAAACAAGTTGAGCAAATTCAAAAAGTTTTTCACGTAAAATTTGGAAAAGTGTGGCTTCCATTTGTATTCAAGCTTCTTTATTTCAATATTCCTAAATAAAATCCTGTTCAACCAACAAATTGTAATGTGCTGCACAAATCTTGCCTTTTTTGGAATAACAAATCCATTCAGACCAAAATAAGGCTTTTTGGCCTGAGCAAAAAAGGTGGAGGAAAACTAACACTGTTACAGTGTTAGAATGGCCTAGTCAAAGTCAATCTGCAGTCCTGAAAACTGGTGAACATTTGAGGCAAGATTGAAAAGTGATATTCAAAACGTTCTGTATCCAATCCAACTGAAACGGAGCTATTTTGCAGACAATTAAATTTTAGTTTCTTGATGTGCAAACTCCCAAAAAGTTTTTGCCATTATTTACATTTCTCTTCACAATTATGGTTAACTTGTGCTGGTCTTGTAGCAGCAGATTGGAAAAACATAAATACAGTGAAAATAAGAAATAAAGACAAAGAACCAGGGATACAATTAGTCCCAGTCCCTTTGCTTGTCACAGTCAAGAAGTAACATCTTCTCATTGTAGGGTCACATCTCATCTTTTACACCAGAGATGTCTGCATTGGCAAAACAAAACAAAAACCTCTATAAATGAATCTAAGACATGTTTTGTGTTTTGCCCGTCTCTTACCGCGCTCCATTCTGTGGTGAACCACTGAGGCCGACACTCCGCCATGCTGCACTCCTGGACAGCTGCAGGCTTCTCCAGATGTGCACACTCAGTAGACGGCATGACAGTAAAGTCGCTGCCCAACTTCTGAACACAAATGATTTCCCGTCGCTGGCTTCCATCCCCGCATTGGACGTTACACTGAAGAAATACCGTGCATTAGTCAAATATCAAAGAGATATTTGACTCTCTTTCACCAGAGAAACTCACGAAATCACATTTTAACTGTGATTTTGTTAAAATGTTAACAAAATCACAGTTATTCATCTTTATTTCACCAGTTAGCAAAATGGTGAATCCAAACAGTTTCAATTTAAAACTTACATTCTTATAAAATAGAAACTTAGCGTCATGAGTTTAGTTTTCAACTCTGAGAGCTAAAGGAGGCAAATTCTACGAGTTCTTTATTTACTTGTTCAGAATACCTTTGAGTTGCATTTTTCACACCACGAGGCACAAAATGTTTTAAGTGAGGTGAAAATCTAGACTTTCGGCATCTCTGACCAAGTAACAATACATTTTGCTGCAAAACAAACAATAAATACATCAGGATGATCCCAATGTTTATAACAAAGTCACCTAAAACAAACCAGATGTTTCCTCTCTGCTCTGGCCTGGAGGATGTGAAGTTTAGGATTTTTTTTCCCAAGGAAACTGATCATTTCGCCTCATCCCTAACACGGCGGGACATTTTTATAAATTTTCTTTAATCCTTATTTGTTGCTGAATATGCAATTTATCAGATTTGTTGGGGTTCTTGTAAAAATTGACATTGATTTTTGTCCTTTATAACATATATCAGCATTCTTCAAAGTCTAAAGAAGATGAATATTGTGCAATATCAACGTGTTTCGCAAATATCAGTGAAGCAATAACGTATTCGGTGTTACATGTTGAGATTTCAAACATTTTCTATTTATTTACTTTTTGGTTTCCAGTCACATTTGACCGCATAGATGGCAGTCACATTCACTGCTCATTTTTTACATGAAGAATATTATGTTCCATTTCTTTGATTCAGTCTCATTTTGCAGTTTTCATCCATACATCAGGCTTTCACATTGATGCTGTCATCAGTGTCACCCGACTACGACTAAATCCACTAATAAATTTAATGATTTAATGTCCCACAGTGTTACAAATTGCTATGTACCCTTTAATACATGCATTACAATTTTCAATTTAAGAGCAATAGAAATATACAGAAATATATAAAAATGTTTGACACAAACATAGCGGTCCATCCATCCTACCTCTGTCCAGGGGCTACTGTACCACATCTTCACTGCCACACAAGGCCCCTTATTGCAGGCCTTCAGTTCTGCTGGTTTTTCGGCAACACAGTCGCCCCCTCCTCCTCCATCTCTCACGCCTCCCCGGGTGAGACACACCACTTCTCTCTTCTGCACCCCAGGGCCGCACTGCGCTGAACACTGAGGCCACAGAGAGGGAGACAATGTTGAAGGTTACAGCGGACAGCGTACGTGTTCCTCCATTTCTCTGTGTGCTACTCACAGTGTTGGGCCACTCGGTGAAGTACCAGTTGGTGACGCAGGGCCCCATGTTGCACTCCTCGCTTCCGTCTGGGCGGAGCCGAGAGTTGCACTCGTTATCGTTCATAACGCTGCCCTGATCGCTGACGCAGCGCACGCTGCGTGTTCTTCTTCCCATGCCACAGTCGACAGAGCACTGATGAAGAAATCACAGTTTGAGTTCACTTGGACCGTTCCAATGAGTCATTATGATGCCATTCAGCTCTGTTCTCTACTAAGAACCTGCCTTGATTTATGGTGCGATGCCATGACATGGCTGTGTCACGATATATTCATATCAGTCAATATCGATAACTATTGATTCGTTTTTTTTGTCTTGATTTATCCAGTCTTCACTCTATATTGTTTATTTTTAAGCAGATATGAGGCATGGTGGATTTGTTAGTTTATTTGTATCCTGTGACAATGGCTACTCATCCTGGGGTCCACATCATAGAAAAAAAACATTTATTACAAAAACGGTCACACACAATTAATATAACATTAACAACATAGCATATTGATTCATAAATGTACAATTATAACACATTATGTAATAAAATAATTAAATAGTACAATCATAGCAGAATTATGACTCTTTATTTAATCAAATAATTAAGCAGGGCTCTTTGGTGAAACCTTGATTTGCTGCTGTGCGCAAGTTGCTCAACAAGTTGTTGCTAAATAACCACAAGTTACTCAACATGTTGTTGCTAGGTAACCAAAGAGTTGATGCCACTCATTTTGTTTGGCTGGCTGTGAGAGGCTGAGTGGCTAAAGTCTTTCCTCTGCCTACATCCCCCAGAATGCTGTGTGGTTCTGGATCGGAGTTCAGTAAAATTATTGAAATTTTATCAGGCGCACTATCTGTTGATTTTGATCACGTATCTATCGCGACATATGTTGTTATTGATTTACTGTGCAGCCCTACAGGTGACATTAAAGTGAAATTACAGCTTTGTTCTTGTTGACCCACCGTGCTCCAGTCGGTGCTGACCTCCCAGTGGGAGCAGAGGCGGAGCTGGCAGACCTGCGTGGAGTCAGGTTGGGTGAGGTGGGCGCAGCGCTGAGGGTGGACCATGGTGGAACGAGACCCAAAGCTCTGCCTGCACTGCAGCTGCCTCTGCTGCACACCCGGCCCACAGGACACGCTGCACTCCGACCACGCACTGGCCTCCCAGCTAACAAACACACAACACACACAGGAAGTGTCTGAACATTGTACTTTTAACTTGGAGAAATTACAACCTTTGCATGAAGAACACTTATTTTTACATATTTTATTTTAGTCTGCATAACTCGTGAGAAGATTGTTTTAAGAGCGTTTATCACATAAAATGACAATAATTACATTGAAGTCTGTGGTTGCAGCATAATAAAATGTGAAATAAAAGTGTGAATATTTTTGCAAAGCACTATATACAGCACAAGTATCAAACTCGAGACGCGGGGGCCAAATCTGGCCCACCATAACTGTTTATGTGGCCCTCTAAATACTGCAGGGCTCCATAAACAGAACCAAACAGTTGTGTGCTTAAATATTATTTTAGCAATCAGATCAAAGCAGTTTTGTCTGTATCGTGCCAAATTACATTAAAGTGAAAATATGTTAAATATTATTTCAGTGTAAGAAAAACTCATCACATTCAGAGAAAGCTGTTTATTATTATTATAACAGTTTGTTAATGGGTTTTATCAATATAATTTTTCACAACAAGCCCTTTTTCATCTTGTTGCGTCCCAAAATGAAAATGAGTTTGACGCGCCTGACACAGAGCAACAATCTAACTCTAAATAATATCTTAAAAATCTTAATTTTGCTTACAAAGGAGGGCAGGGTTGTGTGTTACAGGACTCCTCCTCTGCAGCAGGTTTGGCTGCAGAGTCACAGTTCCCCTCTGCAACTTCTTTCTCTGTGTGTCGGTCCACACATATTACCACTCTGTGCTGAGAACCTGCTCAGAGAGAAAGAGTAAGAATAAATCAGGATTTACTCTTCATTGCTCTTGCACTTGCATACAGCAACCTGAGGAGGGAGACATTGTATAATCTAAATAATTATAAACAACCAGGCAGATGTGTGTAAACTGTAAATGAGATTATCTACCTCTGCCACAAGTCGCAGAGCACTCGGTGAGGGTGCCTGTCCTCCACACAAACGGCAGCTGGGTGTCCGGCGGCAGGTCAGTCCGAGGAGGGATCCGAGCGTTTCTATTGGGCGCGGATCCCCGAGGGCGTGTCCTGTCAGGTGACCAGCGATCAAAGGACGGAGGGGGGAAGGCAGGCGACGAGGCCGAGGAGGACGACAAGGAGTGGAAAGAAGGATCTGACACAGGAGGAGGGTTTTCTGCTGACACTGTGAGGGAACCTGGGAGAAAAGATAAACAAAGATAAATAAGGAATGGCAGGAAAGGTGGAGGAGAAGTCAGAAAGTAGATATATAGAGGGAAAGAAATGTGAGCGATAAAATGTGTGAGGAAAAAAGCTAAACAGGCTGAAATATGTAGAATAAGAGGAAGGCGAAGTGAGTCAGTGGATAATGAAATCACGATGAGGTCAGGGTCTCATGATGGCAAACATGTTGGGCTGATAGCCTCGCATCTGGGTCAAGGGCAAACAGACACATGAAAACACGCTGGAACTGGAATCCCACCCACACGGCCCACAGCCTCGCCCGTCCTAATCCAAAGAGGCATCAATCAGAGCTCACTGCGACGCTGCCTTGAGTAATTTGGAAAAAATGACTCCCTATGATGCTCTGTTAGATTTAAATTGTGTCTCAGTTACTGAAAAGAAGAGTATATAAGAGTATATAAAGCAGTTCGTCTTACCGCGAAGCGGGGCCCTCACTGGCTCGCGCTCCCTCGCTCTCTCCCTGGGTGACTCTCTGGGCGTCTCGTTCTCTGGCAGCCTCTCCTTGTCTCCATCTTTGTTCTCCACTGGGACGTAAAACTCGTAGTCGACGCCGGGGTTATCCTTCTGGTAAATGATCTGGATATGAGAACAAACATGGCAAATCCAGAAACGTGTGTGTCAGCGATGCCCTGCCCAGGATTTCACTGTGACGCTGCAAACCGTGCAGCTCCACTTCAACAGTTACTCTAATTACAGATTCAATCAGCAGAAACTGTAAAGCAACTTCATCTGACATATTTGGCAGCCGACTTTGATGTGAATAAATAAAGCTATTGGAATGAAATGAGCTCTGGAGTTCATTGAAATCTCTGGGTGAGGCTGTTAATATTGAGCCTTGGGCAGTATGATGTGGTTTAAGGATAAGCCTTAATGTAGCTGCCTGTAAGCTGTCGTAATGCTAAAGCTTGGCTGTCCAGACCCTCAGCAAATAAGCATCACACAATCTTTTTAATGCTATATCTCAGGAGCAGTAGCCCCTAAATCACTTTAATTACCCTTCTTCCTCCATTTTCTGTCATCTACTTCTACTATTATTTATTACAGAGAAAAAAAGCAAAAAAAACTGCATGCCTGGTCAAATATACTATGATACTGTTCTGTGGGCTTAGTTTGACTCCATGCTGCTGCATCCATAAACCTTCATCTGTATGTAATCTGCATCTTTTCACCTTATTGCCTTACTTAAAGGGACGGTATTTTGTATTTTTTAGGCAAATAGTGTCATTTATTGCACAATCAAGTAACTGTTACCCTCAATTGTTACAAAAATGTTATATACGTCAAATATGACTTAAAAGAAATTTGACTTTGTGATTTAACGCTTTTTTTCTTTAAAAACTCCTGCTCTTTCTGAAACTATGCCTCCATAAAATTACCACAACAGCGCTCCTCTATTAAACATTTAAGTTTAAGATCTCTGTTCTGTTGTTAAGATGACGCTGATTAATGTTAAATAATAAAATACTGATGGCTGTTTATAGCTCTGAAGAACCCCACTTCAAAAACATCTTTCGAAGGAAAATTGCACATAAACACAATTTTCATTTGAAAAGTTTATTTTTTAAATGTTTTGAGTATTTGATATTAAAGTTCTTATTTGGGTCATGAATTAGTTTTATCATATAAAGATACAAACGTTGTGGTTTTCCATCCTCCTCTTCTGGATAAGATAGCTAGAATTGTTTCTCCAGGGCACTAATATCAGCGAAATTTTATTTCAAAAGCTTTCAGTCTTCTTGAGCTCCTGTCACAGCAGTGGCCTGCTCTGTGTTTATTTGCAGGGTTGAAATAAATGCCTTCCTGTGCTTCAGTGCTTACATAAAGCTGCAGCTGTGTTGTGGTGGGTCCCCGCGCCCTCAGGGACTCGCCTTTCTCTTCTTCCCCCTCCGCCTGCGCTCTGGGTTGGGTGTAGGTAAAAGTAGTCCCACCTGCCTGGTAATCTCCTGGAGCGTCAACAGCCCAGCCCCCGTTCACCACGGATGCCCCGGTGCCGGTCCTTATTGCTGGGGGAAAAGACGCGGGAAATGGCAGATAGTTTCAGGAAAAAATTTACTTTTTGCATTTAGAGCCCAGTGAAGCCTGGCCAAGTCCTAGAAGGCCCTTCCTCTGTTCAAACACACTCCCAGACAGACAAACAGGAGGCGGCAGAGACAAACACACACACACTTCACTGATTCCTTACAACTCCAGCAATACAAGCTGTACTTGGCCTAAATCTGCAATACCACAAACTCTACGGTCTTAATTGACGCCAGCACACACACGATCGCAGGCCAAAGCTGCACTTTGCCCGCCAACACTTCACTTACAACTGGATCTGCAGCCAGTCCGGGGAATTAAATCTCAAGACGCACGAGTGCGAGAGTGTGTAGGAATTTGCTTGTCCGTTAGATCTCACCCAGGTAGTTGGGGCTCGCTCGTCTCTCCGTGATGGTAATGAATGTGGCTCCCGGCGGGATGTCCACTATCTTGTGGTAGCCGAGTGGAACGGTGCCATTTGGTAAGCTTCCAGTTACCTTTCGACAGGAGCGGTCCCGGCCGCCGCACACGCCACACTTGTCGATCACAGCACTGGAACCCAGAATGCCATCACAACCTTCAGTCTGGTGGAAGACGGTGGGAAAAATAGTTTCAGACAAGTGACACTGAGGGAAATGCTTGTGAAAGGGGGACCTAATATGCAATGTGTTCCACTTTTGCATGCTCCCACTTGGGTTTCAACTGCTTGTAAAAAGTGGTGCTTAAAAAACCACCAAGTCGTTTTTTTGGCAACAAGTTAATTTTAGTGTTTTCGGTATCTAGAAAATGACCTGTTTTAAAAACCTCATGACTGTTAAATCACATTTGTTGGGCACTTTGCTGTTACCTAGCAACCCCAGCCAAACCCAGCCCTGTTACCTAGCAACCTAAGTGGAGCTCCAGCACGTTTGGTCGCTGGTTTTACTGCTGAATAAAACAGCCCATATTCCTTTTCAACCTGTTCAATAAAAAGGCTGGTAAAATCTGTTTCGCTGTTAACTTACCATTCAGAAACCACATGTTGTATTCTCGTTGGTTGTGCAGGAGGCCCTACTTCTGCTTTTCAAAGATGTGCGATTGTATAATTGTGCATCTGTTTGCAGCCATTTTCACATGCGAGTATAAATGTTGAGTTGGGTGGTGCATGGTCAGCAGCAGCTTACTTGGATTTATAATGAACTAAAACATCTCATTCTGAAAGAAGCTCAAAATAGGCAGAAAGGACAAGACTAAAATAACAATAATTTTGTGCAAAAAAAAAATAATGCAATGGACATTTTTTCTATGGCCCATATTCCTATTCAACCTGTTCAATAAAGCATAATAGATAACCTTTAACAAATCACATTCAAGTTTAGTTTTCATTTCACTGTTAGTTGTGTAAATTGATAATTAACGCTTGCAAGATACCTGCCAGATGCAGAGAAGTGGAATGAGGGTAAAATCAGAGAGTGGGAGTGTAAATGAGAGAGAAGAAAGAGAGAAAAGAGGCCCTTGAAGAGGGCTGTCTGAATCTGAATGGCAGGCTTAAATCAGCATCCAGATGTGAGGCAGACATTTTGGGACAGCCAGGTTCTGGTTTACTGCAACCACGGCGAGACAGTTGGGTATCACGTTCCAACACCTGAAAAACAATCTTCCACGCACAAACAGCCGAATTAACTCACCAGACATTGTCCCTCCACACACACGTCGTTGGCACTAGTGTTGAAGCAGGGCGTGCCGTCTCTGACGCGCTCCGCCAGGCGAACATAAAACCGATAACCGACAGGTCTGCAGGTCAGCTCACACTGCTTCTCCAAACCAGCTGCAACACACAAGCAGATGTCACCGCATTTTACATTCAAGGAACTTAATAATGTTTTGTAGTGCTATGATCATAAGTTTGATTGTATTTGTATTTCAATGTTTTTTTTACTAATAAAAATATGAAAATGTGGTGTGGATTTGGGCGGTATTTTTACTGAGCCCCTTTTAACCTGATACCCATAAATAAAATCCAGAGCAGTCAACTGCTTTGGGATTTAAAAAACTAACACTGCTTACCAACCTTGACAAATCACCAAAGTAAATCTGAGCTAACTGTTCTGAAAACTGGAGAGGAACAAAAAACCTGGTAGAAACACATTTGTAATTGCAGTGATAGACTTTTGATTTGGGGCAAGAATAAGAACTTAAAAAATTATGTTGCACTTTCCATTCATTTTCCAATGATCAACTACTTTGTGCTGATCTATCAAAAGAAATCAGAATAAATCTAATTGAAGTTTGTGGATTTACGGTTACAAAATGTGGAGATGTTGAAGAGGAACCCTGCAAAAACACAGAATGTTACCAAGTACTTTTTCTCTCGTTTCCAGCATCTTAGTACTCTTGAAGTAAAACAAACCTAACGCACAAGTAACTTTTCAGCAACATACAGGAGCTTATTTTAAGGTAATAATTTCTTCATATTCTTAATAATATAAACTAGTAATAAAAAGTATTAGTTCCACTGGCAAATTTTTTTCACTTATGGGAAAAATGTCTTGTTACAAGTGAAATAATCTGGAACTTGTACTTGTTCTGCAATATTCAGGATTTTTTGATGCACAAAAGCTCCTATTTCTTACTGACAAGTTTCTTGTAAGTTAGTTTTGTCTTATTTCAAGTGTACTAAGATATTTGAACTGGAAACTAGAATAAAAATACTTGGCAATAATTTTTTACAGAGTGTCTCAGTCAAGATAATGTAGAAAAACTCCATTAGAGTCATAAATGCCTTCGACTGCAAGCCAAGAAAGCGAGAGTTGACCATATAACCTTCAGAAAGCCAGATATTGATCACTGACTCCCCGCGCTGCGCAGCTTCCCAGCAGAAACATACATATTCACAGGAGAGTTGTAAACATAAGGGTGGATTTATGAGTTCAGCTGAAAGCAGAGGGAGCTCAAAGAAAAAGAGGAGGAGGCAGGAATCAAAGAACGGAGCACAGCTCAAGGTTAGGGAGGAAATAAAAGCCCTTCAGTGACAAGAGAGAAGGTTGACTGTGAATATGGAGGACCCCACAGGGAAAGAAGCAATGGAAGCAAATAATATGGAGATATTTTTTACGCTGTGACAGATCTGGTTCTATGTTCCCCAAAGCATTTTCCACAAACGCGTGTGATGAATGCCACACGTCTTGTCCCAGTTTTCATAGAAGATGTGGAACTATTTCTTCAAAAAGGACATTAAAGAACGGACAGGAAAGGGCACCGAGTGGCTAAAATGATGGCTGTTTTCCTTAAGGAAAGACATCAGGGAGTGTAACGGGTGCTAAAGTCCTCACGCAGGGAGAGCAGATGTGTGTGTGGACAGAGCTGTGATTATGTTGCAAGAAATACTGCTCCAGACGCAAACTCGCTGCATGAGTCACGAGTCATAGATTAAGCTAGCGGTGGGAGGAAGGCGCGTCTCTGCTTCTGAGTGTGACCTCTGATTGTTTGGGGGTATATTTCTTACAAACAACGGCACAAATGCAAACACTATCCCGACATGAGTTTGCAAAGTTTGCAAAGAGCATCATTCAAAGCAGCTCTGGAAACCACTTGTTGGAAAACTGTTTTTACTTCAGACACATAAAATCACCTCTGTAATAAGCTTGTAATGAGACATTTGAGAGAGCTTCACCATGAAAACAGAACGCCTCCCATCTTGAATAGTCATCAGCCACAAGGAGGTTAAAGTTTCCATCTTCTTTAAAGTCAGACGTTCAAAAGAGTTAGCTGGGAGCAAAGTGTAAAGGGCACATACCTGACCTCGGCTTTCACCTTGTAGGGTTGAAGGATCTCCATGTGCTTCCACACAATCTTCTAACTTCTTGATATTTCTTAAATCAGCAGAAGACTTTGCAAAGGTGTACTACCAGTGTAACACTACAGCTGTCCCTAAATGTTTTGAGACTTAAAAGAAACTTTACAGCTTTTGTTTTTATGGGAACAAGTTGCCATGGACAGTGATCAAATCGGGTATTAGTAATAGTACATCTAAGACCTAATTTGGAGTGTGGTTAAGCAATGGAACAAGAGGAAATGCTGAGATAATTTTGATGAGGTCAGGGGAAACTTTTAACGAGGACAGAGCGGATGTCACTCGGTTGAACTGCTGGGAAGAGGGCACGACAGAAAATCCAGGAAGTGTCATGAATGTCACCCAAAAAAGACTCAGCTGAGGGACTGGTTTGCCACCAGTGCAGAGCTTGACCAAAATTGGCAGCTGTGATCTTTTCCGCACAGATAGTGAGGCTGAGAGGCTAACTGCGTAGCAAAGAATAAACTCTTTTCCAAATAAAACACAAAAGAGAGACAGTGATGCTACAGAAAATACCAGGATTGGACTGCAGAGTCCAGAATATGGTAAAGTTGTTTTCTCTGAAGATGCCCCCTTAAGTCATCTGGAAAAACATTTCTCCGGTGAAGAAAAGATTAATGCCTCTGTGAGTTATGCAGACAATGAAGCATCCTGTTGCAATTCATATGTAGGCTTGAGCATGAAGATGAAAGATAGAGTAATTTTATCTTTCGGTGAGTCCAGTCACTTATCCAAAACAACAACATGATTTATTAGGCAAAGAAAAAGTAAAGCTAGGGCCGCTTTAGCAAAATCCGGAACAAATCCTTCAAGAGATGTCCTTACAATCTGACCAGAACTACTGCCAGGTAAAGAGGACACACTAAATGATGAAACTGAAGCAAAATGTGCTTCAAAATGTACGCAGTCGAGCTATTACAACTTTAAATTCTTTCATATTGCTTCCAGTTGAACTATAAAGATGTCATAAGAAAAATTCAACACATTTTAAGGTATTTGTTTTGCAGGCTGTTTTTCAACCCAGCCCTAAAAGTGCCCTGTGTGTTTTAGACGTTTTCCTGCTTTAACACACCTGACTCATGCAAAAATCCTGTTAATCAGTTATCGACTGAAATTAGGGGCGCTGAAGCAGGGGAACATCTAAAACATTCAGGGCAGTGTGCCTTAAGGACCAGGGTTGGAAAACAACTGCTTCACCTCACAAACCAACCATTTAATTAGGAATGAGAAAATTTTTATGCACAACTGGAGTCATGAATAGGGATAGAAATGCTTTAACAGCAGGGGTAAGTCAAACAGGATTTCATTAATGCATTCAGTATTTTATTGTTTTATTTCTTTGCAAAGGACACTGTTCATTACTAAACAACATCTGGACGGTTTTCTGGAAAAAAATCTATTGGCATAAAGATGAGTCCTGCTGTGACTCATTACCAGAAACACAAAAGTTACGACCCACAGCACAGATGAATCCTCGACTTAAAGCTGGACCAACAGTTTTTCCAGCCTCAGACTATTAAGTTCATTAAGAAGTGTGTTTGGACTAAGTGGAAGTGGGAAGGAGTTCATGCACAGAGGCAATGTACCTGGATCGGATGTTCATAATCACACAACTTCGTAAAAAAAACATGGGGTGTAACAGGACCATCAGATAGCTTGTAAACACACTCTGAAAAGGAAGTGTTGATTCAGCACATGTAAACATTTCCTTTAAGATATTTAAACAGCACAGTGACAGGATTACGAGTGAAATGATTCAAATGTACAACCGGGGCTGGAATTAAAAAGAATTTCATACCAAAATATAAACAAAAAGTAAAAATCTCAAACTCCCTGGAGATAGCTGAAGCAAAAACAATGCCAGTTCCAAATTATTTTCAGTGTTGGTAAATAGATGAAATTCAGAAATCCAGTTGCACTCACAAACACACACATCTATCAGTAAGCAAGTTGGGGTGAAGAGCTGATCAAGATGCGACAGGAAGAAGCTGGAATCTAACCTTCAACCTACCGAATGCGAGACCAACTGAGCCACAGTCGCCAAAGATTGTGTCTCAACTATTAACCTAAGAATTAGAAAAACTTGTCATATTGTATTTTTAAAGGTGGTCCGACACATGACAATTAGCAGAAAACAAAAACGCTCACAATTTTGAATAATAAATTGTCCAGTTCAGGTTTTAGATTCTCAACTGGACATGATCGAGTGAAGGACTCTGATGGTTTCGTCTTTCTTACACCTACAGTGCATCTAGACTCTCACATCTTGAGACACGATTAAAACAAATCAAACGCTGAGCACCGCTGCTCTCGTTCTTTTACAGGAGGTGTTTTATTCTGATCATTCCTCTAATCAAATCTGGACTTTGTAAACAGAGGCAATTGGCTTTGTATCCTCTGAAGTACAGAAAAGATACAGGAGAGAGGGATAGTTGATGCTTCTTCCCTCCATCCATCTGTAATAGTTGTAGATATTTAAACCCAAAGCTGCTGCAAAATGAGTAAGGTTGTCTCTCACAATCTCCATCTCTTCAAATCATGCTTAACCAAATCTCAATTTCTGTTTGCATATAACTTTTTTCCTCAAGCTTCATCTGTAACTCGTCTCGTCTTTCCTCGTTTCCTCTGATTTTCCACCATCCGTCTGTCCCTCTCTCAGCTTAGTGTGCAGAAGGTGAAATACACGTCGTTTAAGTATACTTCCCCACTATCAGTCCATCTAAACAAACTCCAGCCGAAAGAGAGAAGGAGCGAGGCAGCTGTCCAGGAAGAGAGGAGGATGGGTGTGCAGAGATGGGACAGGGACTGGAAAAAGAGGTGATGTCAAAGTAAAACAACACCTGGGCAAGCAGTGGTGACAAAAGGCCTAAACAATGAGGGGATATTAATCAGGAATGCCATTTCTAAGTAGATTTAGTGCACTAATGCAAAGATCCAGTCAGCACCAACTATAAAACACTCAATCTACCTCAGACTGACGACGGGAGGCTCGATGGGAAAGGTTTAGGTCTTCATAAGCTAAACCAAGCAACACAGTTTACTTTGGAGACAGTAAGAAAATCGTTCCAAGCTCAAATCCAGTGAAGCTGCCAGTTCTTTATCCAGTAGATCCAGTAAACATACTTGATGGCTTGTTTTATTCAAAGACTCTCATAGTAATACATTACAAAAAACGCCTAAGTATTAGAGCTTGCCATCTTTCCCAACCGCCGCTCAGTCATCTTTTCATTCCAGCAGACTTTAAAGGGACAATTCAGATTTTTGAGGGGGGTTCTGCGGAGTAGTTACCAGTAGTTAGTGCCTTAGCTGTCATATACAGATGTTTTCACAAAGTTTTTAGCAGCTTTTTTAGCAGCTTTTCACTCAAGAAGAAGGCTAATTTTACCCAAATTAAGCAACTCATAGGGTCTGCAGTTATATTAAATTATTGATTAGATTGGCATATTGTGTTGGAAATGGCTCACACCAACATGAAATGTTTGAGTTTAAGTGGTTTTACAGGCGCTAATCAGTCTGACTAACTGTTAGCTTTCCTTTGGTAAGATTTGTTTTTATCACTTAAACAAAACGTCTGTCTGCAGAAAGTAAGATACTGACCACTCAAAACTATTCCACAGTACCCAGGTTTAAGAAATAAATGGTTAGTCTAGTAACATAATTATCTAAGTCTTATTTTTCAAAACAGGCTAATATGGATTTTACATTCTGTTTTGTCAGATGTTGCTTTCCAATGTGCTCAGTTAATAATATTGAACTGATTTAAGATCTAATTTAAATTTTAGCCATTCGTTTCCTTTTCCACACTCAGATGAACGGTTAATATCTCAAAATTAATTGGTTTCACAAGCAAAGCATACATCTTTATAGCAAAATTTGGTCATTAACAGAAAGTGAGTAAAAAGGAGTCAAAGTTAAAAAACAAAAGTCAAGTTCTGAATCAAGACTATTTTAAGGGAACACATGGCCTGACAAAACATAAAAAACGAGGCATACCTTTACACTTTTATTCAGTTTTTAATAAGGGAAAAGAGTAATTTGTTCAACAAAACCGACAAGAAAAGTTGGTTTTGGATCACAGTGATGTTCTGACAACATTTATTGTCAGACTGTTTAACTAGTGCAGGGAATAAAACAGATTTATTTATTCTCATTGCGCCACCAGATCATTGCCAGATTACTTGCTATTTATTACAATCATGCATTTGCCATGACCAGCTTTACATAGAGCATCAAACACTCATTCTGCCAAAACGACTCTGACATCCAGTGACATGGATCTCTGTGCCAAAACCTTCTGGCACAAAGCTACTGGGAGTTGATGCTTTCCATTGTCATTCCTGCTTGCCTGGGGAAATATCTGCCTTTAAAGTCTAAATTTTCCACTCTCCCTGGACAAAAACCTAAAGTAACATCTGGCCTTTGTTTAAAATGGGAAATAGTACAATCTGCATTCAGTCCTGCGTCAAATGACTCTGCAGTAGCCAGGGGCATTCATTAGCCGGAGTTCAGCTTGCAAACCATATGTAGGCACCAGGATGAAAATACAAAACCTGGAATGTAGAATATGTGAATCATTCAGCTTATTTTAATGCTAAAAAAACAACAACAAACAAACAGGCACACATCTGGTAAAATGCTAACTTTGTCAGTGTGAGGAACAGGTAGAGTAGAGAGGGTTTATTGCTGCTTTTTTCCATGAAAACAGTTTCTTTCTGCAGCCTGGAATGAGACTGGAGGGAGCCATGAGCCTGATATGCAGCAGTCCTGCAAGATGGAAAACTAAGATACGTGGCTGACACTTAATAAAACACAGAAAGGGAGGACTTAATTGGGTCATTTTGGTTCTGATCCACTGCTTACAAAAAAATATTTACTGCAGTTCTTCAACTGTAAGTATTTAAGCAGCATCGGGTTCCACTTTTTAGCAGAAAATCGTGTTTTTGTTACACTCTCTACTGGATATCTGGTTTCAATTTTGTGCAATGCGTTTATTTGAGGGTAGATTGGTGAGGGTGTTTTATGTTATGACAGAGCAGAACCAAAACCGAAGCTGTGTATGTAAAAGCTGAGCTTCTGAGTCTCTGCTCTTACTGTGTTTGTGTGTTCACAGCTTCGGCTTTACTGATACAGTAAAATCCCAAACGACAGACACACAAACATACACGTGCAAACTATTTTCTCACATTTTATCCCAGGTTCACACAGCTATCCACATGCAGAACGCCCTCGCCAGTACGCCCATGATGTAAATACACAGGAGATCATGCACATGCTTTAAAAGCCGAATGACAAACACAACTGAGATCATCTCACAGCTGCGTTTTACTCTCCCTTTCCCCTCCCGCATTTCTTATAATCTTTCTATTCACGCTTCTTTTTTTCCCCCTAAAATTCCTGAAATATCTATAAATTTTTTTCTGTCTCTTGTTTCTTTTCCTCCAGCATTGCAAGAAAAAAGGAAAAAGACATGTATAGAAATCTGGGTCAGGACCCTCTTTCACTCTTGCACGTACAGCGTCTTGCAAAGTTTTTTTATACACAGTTGTGTTGAGTTTACTCAATCCATCTTTTTGTCACCTCTGACCATCTTTGCTGCTAAAAAAGAACTAAATCCACAACATGACACAGATACCCTCATGTGGGAGCTCTGCATATCTCAACGCTACATATTCTTCTAACTCAGATTTATTGGAATCCGTGGACATCAACTTCCAAGCTTTGAAATAGATTTGTTATTGAATTTAGGTCTGGGCTTTGATTAGGCCATTTCTTTAGGCTCGTTCTGCTCTGGAAGTCTCGAATAGACTCCACCTATTTTCTCTTCTGGTTTGTACTGAAGCCAAGCATCTCAGAGCATGATTCTGCTACCACCATGTCTCAACCCAGTGATTGTGATAAAATTATAAAAATATACAACTCTGTGAAAACTAAAGAGAACACTTAAAATGATCAGTTTCTCTGATTTAACTTTTTATAGGTATATGTTTGAGTAAAATGAACATTGTTCTTTTATTCTATGTATTACTGACAACAAGTCTCCGAAATTCCAAGGAAAATTTTGTATTTATTTATTTCAGACCTCAAATGATGCAAAGAAAACAATTTGATATTTATTTAGTTACAACAATGTTAATGTTTTAACTCAGGAAAAGTTCAGAAATCAATATCTGGTGGAATAACCAGGAGGTTTTCAATGGGGCTCAATGCAGTGGTCTCTTAAGTTTTTTCCAGAGCTGTATATCGCGGTAGACATGTGATCAGAATCAATAGAAAATACAACTGATAGAATATTTAATAATTGAACTCTGATTTGGAGCGGCACAGGATTCTGGGGGATGTAGGAAGAGGAACGACCGCTCAACCTCTGACCATCAGCTAAGCAAAGGTTGGTGGCATCAACTCACTCACTCTCTATTTGGTTACCTAGCAACAACCTGTTTAGTAACGTGCGCAGCAGTTTCAGGTTGACCCAACATACTTGAGCATAATTCACAGTTTAAAGTAAAGCAGAGGTTCCCTGTACACTTCCACACTAATGTAAATTTGTAAATGTGTGCGCTGACTCACACAGGAAGCTGCTCGGTAGGAAACAGTGTACACATGGAAGTGTTTTGTATGAGACACTGAGATGATAATACTGACATTCAACGCAACCAGTTGCATTAAGGACGTGTAGCGTGTCTGCTGCTCTCTGTGACAACTAGCTCATCAAACTTATTGGTATCCATTCAGAATGTGATACTGCACTGTCCACAGAATACACACAGTAGGTCTTAGTATGTGGGAGCAGTTTCATGTTTTGCACCTGTGCCTCATATGGTCATGTCACTAGATTGGGAGTACATTGTATATTTAATACAAAAAACTCTACTTAATAATTATTTAATGAAACAAACCAGTTGCTTGACCTTTTTTAGGGTTATCAGGATAAATGGTGCTGCAGAAAAATATGTGCCACAGTTTATAGAGACTATTTCCATTAAAAAAAGTGCATCTTGTGTTGGTCTATCGCCTAAGATCCATCTGTCTGCGGCTACAAAGTCACAAAACATCAAAAGGTTCAGGCAGTACTTCTTTTAACAGACTGCTTGTAAAACCAAAACCGAGCAACTTCTGAGTTGCCCCAATTTTGCTTCCACTAGTCGTGTGACACACACATCTCATCACTGCTCTTGTGCACTTTATCTCACGCTGCAGGAATCTGCGTCCTCCATCAGAGCAGGGAGGAGACATTTGGCAGGAGAAGCGGGTAGAGAGGGAGAGATGTTGGACAAACAAAAGGAAAAAGAAAAGAAGCAAAGTATTTTGTGCAAAGAACAGAAGTAGACTGAGCTCCAATCGTTTGCTTTTCTTGTCTACTCGCTTTGCAGTCAATGCTGAGCGGAGAAGTGGGGGATGCCGGCGGGGCTGGGCATGAGAGGACTCCTTCCAACTCACATTCATTAGAGAGAAATTTGAACCCACTCAAGCTTACATTTTACTCTCTCCCTTGCGGTGCCAGTTAATTCTCCCCATAAACTTCTTACCGAATTAAAGCAGGGAGACTCTTTAACAACTGTGCGAGTGTGTTAACTCGGTGCTCACCTTCAGTGAAAGGCTCCCAGTTGTAGAGGCGACCCATGAACTCCTGGTTGTTAAAGGCCGTGCACTGCTCTGCTCTGGAGTCCAACGCACCTCCTCCACACACCTGGAGGGTCAAAACACAAAGACAGAGAGGAGGGGGAAGTCAAATAATTTAGCGCCACACACTGAACCAGTATGCGTAGCTACCAAAGAAAAGGCCGTTTCTCTACTGGTCTCCAGAGAAGTCGTGGTGGAGCGGATCGAGTGGCAAGGAAAAAACATCTCATAATGAAACTGGAGAATTAACTGGAGGCCTTGGAGGTAGGCACAAACACACCACGATTTTACACACATGCAGCCTGCATGCTGCTTTGGCCAGCAGCGAGCGCATTCACAACATATGGAAGTGATAGATTTTCTTGGAACGGCTGCTCCCATAAATCTGCTGGGAGTGAATGTGTGTGTGAGCGTGTGCAGAGGAGTGCGTGTGTGTGCATAAGGGACCGGCGCTCATTCAAGAAGTCCTCATGGAGCCGTGGAGTTTCAGGATACCTGCTCATAAACAACAGCTGAAAAATTAGGCTGACACGAGTCTGCCGGACTGTAATTCCTCGTTTCCACTTAGCGGTACGGCGCAGGCTGGTGCGGTTCCATACGCTACTTTGTGAGTTTCCTTTGTAAAAGCAACCCATACCACACTGTTCCTGGGCCCCCGTAAGCTGTAGGTCCACACAACAAGAGTGAGGTACAGCTACAGTGGTGCTATTGGTGCAACACAACCCAGTCAATTGATTGGGGAATAGAAAAAACATCAGTGTTTGTGACAAGAACAAGATATGGTGCGTCACGTTTGTCGTTGCACCAAGATGACGCCATGATAGTAATTTGGGTTTAATCCCATCTGCCCAGTGAGACGATGAATACACTGGAGCTTTAAAAAATGCTCATTAAGCTTTTCTATTGTCAAACCACACAAGGTAGCTTAGAACATTTATCATGAACAATTCCCATGCATTTTTCTTCAAAGCAGAAAAGGCTGGGCAATAAATAAATAATGTATATCACCATAGATACGTGATCAGTATAAACAAAAAGTACATCCGATACAAAGTTCAATAATTTCAATCTCTCACGGCCAGTAAAGAAAGACAAGTGGCATTAACTATCTCACTCACTGGTTGCCTAGCAATGACTTGCTGAGTGACTTGTGGTTACCTAGCAACAACCTGTTGAGTACCTTGTGCAGCAGAAGTTTCATGTTTCACAGCTGTGCCTCATAACTGCTTAGAAATAATAAAAAATCGGGCCAGAGTGAAAAGTTTCGCACAAAAACTCAAGAGGAAACTGCAGATAAAATAGGAAAG
Organism: Gambusia affinis; assembly: GCF_019740435.1. NCBI lineage: Eukaryota > Metazoa > Chordata > Actinopteri > Cyprinodontiformes > Poeciliidae > Gambusia > Gambusia affinis. The sequence goes on from NC_057872.1 coordinate 20,345,054, forward strand.
TCACGTCAACAGTTTGGTAGCATTTCAGATATTTAAAACAAGAAACTATCCAATAAGAATTGACATACAAAATGCTTATATTGTGATATGTTATTCCAACCATATCGCCCAGGCATACAAGGAGACTTTCTTATAGAACTTTGATGTGGTATTAAGCAAAGGTTTTGAATATTTCACCAGTGAAGATATATTCAGGTAGTACCGTGGGAAGCCAAAATCGTTGGCTTCAACGCAGACACACGCACATTGGCATACCGCACACAAACATCTCAGATTTCTTTGCACCTCTAATCTCTGTCAACTATGAAATCTTCTTGTCTTTAAACCCTCTCCATCTTTGATTTGTTCCCTTTTATTCTTGCCCCCCCCATCTCTTAAATCGCACAGCTGTCGCAAACAGCTGGAAATTTCTAAGCTCTCCGTTGTGCGGGGACAAGAGAAAGAGAATTATCGAGTCTCTACATACATGATCATTCACAGACGAAGCGGGTCCACAGTTCACATGGGAACTGTGGACCCAGAAAGTGTAGCCAAAAAACCTTTCGTGGGTAAAACTCTAGTATGTGTACTCGCTGACACTCGACGTGCTGGATTCATCCCTCTCACAGGAGTGTTTGTCTGGAGGAATATATGTGGCTAATGTGTCTCATACTGTCAGCTGTTCTTCCAATGTGTGAAATGAACTCCAGAAACTTTACATAGAAAGGTCTGCAAGGGCCTAATTCTGCAGAAATAAACAGATTTCTTTGCAGGATATGCGTTACAGCTCAGTTAACAAAGCGAGTCTGACTAAAGCCAGAAGTGAACCCGGATCCTTCAGGGTCAGCGCACGTATGTGACCTGATGTATCAAAGAATCGTGTAAATCTGCCATGGTGCAAGCGGTAAATGTGGTTTGTGATGCTTGTAAATATTTCTGCAGGACATAAACATGCAGAGACACATTTAATGCTGGATAGTGTCTCATGGCAAGTTTGAGTCCCTGCAGCAGAAAACACAATAAAGAAACAAAAGCTTTAAACAGGCGTGCAGCTGCGCGATGCTGCGGCGTGTTGAAAACCCGAAAAACAGCCTCCACAATAGGCTCAGAATCAATGTAAAAGAAAAGAAGGAATGCAAGAAGACTCAAGTGTGTGCAGTCATGCAGATGATGACAGAAGCGCAATAGTTTGAATAGACACCCCCCCACACCCAGAAGAGTTTAGGGTGTGCAAAAACATCAGGAGGCTAATGGAGAGTACGGAGGGACGAAGGAGGGACGGTGAAGGGAGAGTATAAACAGATTCACTTCAGTGTCATGGTACTGCAGGAGAATCTGTGTTATAGCAAAGACATGTATGCTGGGAGTAAAGGGCGAGGGGGGTCTTTATTTATGCTAAGGAGAGCATGAACAGACAGAGTGACGGAGTGGGGTGCAGGGTAAAGGTACTTACTGAGGCAGATAGCGGGGCCCCTCAAGGCGAGCAGCGCTTCCACAAAACAAATGCTTCGGTTCACAGTGTTAAAGAAAGTGATCAGTATTTACAGCCACACTGAACAACGTCCTCTGAGCACTTCAGAAAGATTTATTGAAGCTTGTCAAAGTGAGAGTATGACACAAACTTTCCAGAAATATTTTTTTTTTAGATATTTTAGGCAAACTTATCTTTAAAAATAAATCTTAACTTACAAACAGAAATCCATTAAAAAAATACATATTTCACTGTAGGAATTTTGTATTGAATCCCTTTCTTCAGGTTTTGGTCCCACATCCATTATCCATAAACTGTTTCCTTCAACCAAAATAAAAGCAATTCAAAGTCTTTCTTTTTTTTAGTAACCTGAGTTGATCAGATCAAGGCTCTGAGGACTGGGACCACTTTTGTTATGGTTTACTATAAATCACATGATGTGCTGATTGGGCTTGTCCTTCATAATCCTCCTTTATCTGAGCAATTTGGAGGTGTTTGCATTTGTCTCTAACAACACATATCAGTGTGCACAAGCAGCTTGAACATGGCCCTACACAAATGATCGCTAATTTTAGTTGCTCGGCGACCGACGTCATCATCAGATGTTGCAAGAAGTTATCTGGAACTCTGTCTTTCTGTTTCAAACTGTTTGAGGACCAACATGTGCAGGGGTACACAAACATCCCATAATAAATGAGATACTACTGCTGCTAGTTCTGGCTGCACTCAGAACCCAGATATGCATGATGAACCGTCACAATGCACCACAGATGTTTTGGGCATGCTCAGAAGAGTTAGGGGAACTCTAGTGACTCTGCCTGCATACTGATGAGCAAAGCACCTTTTTACTGCCATGAGGACGCCGGCGTCCCCACTGACCCATTGACCTGCATGTGACAGTATTTGGGGTGACAGTTAAAGGGTTAATTTGCCCAGGATGACCTCTCTAAGACACCACTGAGACCACAAGCTGGCTATACTTATTTTTACAATGTGCTGTGGTTTTTGTGGAGTTTGTGGGACCCAGGCAAAAATGTAAGTCTAGCCAACATGGCAAAAACAAAGTATTACTAAGAGTTTTGTGTCCACTTTCTAGTGCAAATAAAACTCTTAAGAGACCAATTAATATTAACAGTATCTCTGATTTTACTTTTTATAGGTATATGCTTGAGTAAAATGAACATTTTTCTTTTATTTTATGAACTACTGACAACAAAAATTTAGTATTTATTTGCAGAAAATGAGAAATGGTCAAAATAACAGAAAAGATGCAGTGCTTTCAGACCTCAAATAATCCAAAGAAAACAAGTTGGTCTTCATTTAGAAACAATACTAATATTTTAACTCAGGAAGAGATCAGAAATCAATATTTGGTGGAATGATTTGGAAGACTTACTTTTATTTTTCCCCTCAACTATCCACAACATCTAGAAGAGGGAGGCTGCACCTCCTCCACATCTGTCCCAGTTGGAGTTTATATCAAGATAAATCTCAGATAATTGCAGCTCAGACACAACATTTAACTGTAGCAACTCTCCAGCAGACGTAAGTTAGAAATATTGGGTTTGACTGTGATAAAGCTTTATAAGAACCCTCTGAGTTTTTTGTCAAATAAACTTAAAGATCACAAATTGAGCCTTAGCAGAACACAAACAAATAAAATTATGGGAAGTAGGAAGTTTCAACTTACTCAGACAAAGATTGTGTCCCATTTTAAGTTTGACAAATACTTTAAAAGGTCAAGAAGAGTTTGATGAATGTTTTCTGGTAAAATTAGACAAATAGAAACCACTAGACATCAACTGCTCAGTTGGGAAGCAGGGAGAACCCTATATTCCAGCAGACAGGAGCCGTATTTCTTAGCCTCGGAGCAGAATAGATCAAAAGTAACAAGAGACGAGGTAATAAGTGTAAAACTGTGGCGACTGAAGGTGAATGAATGAACGTGCAGGGCAACGGAGCAGGTGAAAGGAAAGTGAAAGCAGCTGGTGACAGAGTGAACGTTGAAGATGGTTTTTACTGACAGGGAGTCTGCGATATACACCAGCCTGTGAAGAAGAGGGGGGATATGAACTGGCCCAGGTTGCACAAATACATCCCCACATGCAGCACACATATAAACACAAAGGCTCCTGACGAAGCACAGCAGTCCAATGTGAAATACAAACACCAAGTGAAAAGAAAAACAGACAGTAGTGTGACGGATTTTGAAGAAAAGCAGGGACCCGCTGCTGTGACCCTGCTTGGTTCTTCACAAACCGAAACCGTCCACATCTGGTTACATCACCTCAGCACCACATACAGGTTAAGGCTGGCTGATCATTCCTCAAGGATTTCTGCAGACAGAACAACAGACCGCAGGTCCCTGGAGTCATAAATCATCAGGCGACAGCACTAATCTCTGCTTGCAAGCACAAAAATCCAGGATATTTTAATACAAATTCAGTTTTTAACATTCTGTCTGGCTCATCTTGAACCGGCGGCCCGGTGTCTGTAATCTCCAGAGGAACCACCCAGCCTTCAGCCTCGACCCGAACGGGATGTCGGGACTTCTGGAGAAGATAAATGACACATCGATCAACATGAAACAATCAGAAGAGAAAGGGAGTGGAAGGAAATGTCACTGTTGTTCACAGGAGTTGAAAAAAGTCTAGAATTTCTTAAATGCTCAAGGAAGTCTGTGAAAATGCAATAAAATTACATATTAAAAGTGTATAAATATTTTCCTGCTTAACACAAAAATGTCAGATCAGCATGCAAATTTTAATTGCTACTAAAAGTCCTACATTTGGTCCCGCCACTGTTTAGACGACATTTTTCTCTAAGGCCAACCAAAACTTTGGAATAATCCAGTTTTCCTGCGTTAAGATGTTGATTTTCAGTGAAATGTGTGGAAGTTTTCTCTCATTTCACTTGTTTTTTTTATTTTTTCCTTGGTGCCTAAAATCCAAACAAACTGAGGGATCCAATCCATATGGCGAATAACAAAACCCAAAGAAAAATGTCAGAAATGGATGAAATACAGGAGATTAAATAAATTGTGATATCCAGGAAGCAGGAGAAGTGAAAAACAAAATTTTTTGTCATAATGTTTAAGTAAACCGCAATTTGATTTAAACACTTTTCAGGTTAGCAACTCTTCATAATTACATAGTTAGTAAAAACATGCTCTGCGTAGTAACAAACAGATTACTTTACTTTGAAAGCATTTCTTATTGTTTCGAATTGGTAGAGCTGGTATATTTTAAGAAAATTGAGACTTTCTAAAAGAATAACCTCTGGAAGTGTTATAAATTCATCTTTACGGAGCTAAGGTCATGTGTCAACACCACTTGTGCCTGTTGATGCATATTCAACACCTAATCAATTTAGCTTATTTGCATGCATGTTAAACTCACTTATACACACTATTTCGAAATCAATAAATCTCTACTTAATTTAGTTGTCGCAGCAAAAACCACAAAGAGCTTGCAGTCGATCAAAGAGCTTCCCAGGATATATGATCAGCTACATAATTTATAAGACAAAACCCCAACACATTATACATCAGGGAGATAAAGTCGTGATTTTAATCCCCAAAACTTTCTTCCTGGTCCAGATGTTAAACCAAGGGAAGCTCAGAGAATCAACATGGGGAAACAGATCAGGAGCTCCACCCCGGCTGACAGATTAAGCAGATATATATCATACTGTCTCCCGCTGGACTATTTTTACATCAGTCAAGAGAAAATCAACAAGATTAATCTCTCCTTGCACTTGTTTCCATTCGTCGAGATTCAAAGATAAGGCTGATGTTTACAGCTGTGAAAGTTGTAGCAATCTTATATTTCTGAATGAACGTATGTGAAGTGAAGCAAAAACTCTAAATATTTCTTTAATCTTATAGGCTCTTCAGGCCCTGTCAATTAATAGGCTTTATCTATTTAATTGTGCTCAATTTCTTTCAGGTGGGAAATACAAAAACATACAATATGGAGCTAACTAGTTTAACTTTCTTGTTGAAATAAAGTAGAAAGTCTTTAAAACAAGTGAGAGGCGACACAAACCAGGCATTAATGGATGACAAGCCACATGACAGAAATATTTGTGGGAACCTCAAGCGCACAAGAGCTCATGTAAACAGACTGAACAAGCTGCACCTGGTTTTCTTCGAGAACGGCTTCTACCTCTGCTTATAAAAGCATTAAAGCAAATAAAGCAGCAGTAAGTTTGAAATTAGCGCATGCTGTTTGAGTCTAACACATCTGTTTGTCACCTGATGAAAACAACATTATGGTTGGTAATGAGGAGTGTGCCTGGTAGTCCTAATCACACATTTCCTGAGTGTAATGACAGACTGAGGCGCGATCACCTGACTCACCGAGGAGCCCTGAAGACACGCAAATGTGTTTCCCGGCTTGGTTACAACACAAACTCTGCAGGTCTCGACTGAGACGGTGAGATCAGAAATCCTGTCTGCTTTAAAGTCAAAAGAGAAACAAGCATAGGTGCAATCCAAGAGCTGCGTTTCCCATAAACCCGGAGCCTTATTTTGCAATTTAAAGATTAGGGATCCAGATCCAGACCCAAATTACATCAAATTTTCCCTGATTTATGCTGGTTTATGTAATCCTATCCCCAAGTCAGACTGAAGATGTGAACAGTGTACCTCCTCTCTGGCTCTCAGCCCTTGGCACAGAAACCGATCAGCATGAAATTGGTTACTGTGTTATGATCCGATCTAAACAGCGCCTACAGTTTTTCTTTTTGGACGTTTAGAGCCAAAACAGCCTCCACAAATCAAAGGGGAGGAGATGGATTTGAAATGAAGCAAAAGTAGATTAGTAGATGAGTTAAACAGGAACTCATTAGTTATTGGTTAATGTTTTCAGTCTGCTTCTAATCACTCTTTGGTTGCAGCTTTCCGAATTTGAAGATTTGGGGGGAAAAGTTAGGAAAACAACGTAGCAGAGTCTATGCACTAAATTTTAAATAAGGCAAAATTAGTATAAATACGGCACATTTTTCCGATTTTTATTGGGCATAACAACAAGAAAAAAAAGTATTTTACTTTCACATCACAATTCTGCACGACTTGTTGTTGGTCTATCAAAGAAAATCCACAAAAATCAATTATATTTGTGGTTGTAACAAGACAAAGTGAATAAGTGAAAGGCGTGTGAATACTTCAGTCACATCTGGCATTTTGCTCCTCTTTTAATGTGAACATTTTAACGTTCAATGTTTGCATTTCTTCTAAAATGGAAAATCTATTTTATTTCAATCTATTTATAATGATAAAACAGTTGCCTTGTTGCTTTCCAGTGCACAATGCTGTGTTATGAATTCAACAGAACCTCTTCCTTGACCGCTGAGCATGCTCACCTTCCCTTATTAAAACCTCGTTTTGGTCCAGGCGGTGTCACGTCGAGTTCAGCTCAAGCCAAGATGACGGCGAGAGAACATTCCCTTAACGAGATCTGAGGTTTACCCCCTACAGCCTCCACCACTTTCTGGGCAGGGCCACAAATCCATCACTACTTGTGTATTTTTTGCCCCCATTCATGCACACAGCCCCTCTGCTGTTTCTCCTCTACTCAAAATACACGTTTATGGGAAAATTACAGAATAATTTAGCAAGTTGATCCACATTTCCTAATTTGATGCAGAAAAATATTGTGATTTTGTCATATGACAGAGATTTTGGAGCTTCCTTGAATCATTTGAAGGTGTTTTAACTTGAAAATCAAAGTTCACCTGCTGCCTTGAAAATGCAATTTAAGTCAACAAGACAACTGTTTTGGTTTTAAATTAAAGTCCATGAAGTTGATTTAACAACAAGAGACGAGTTGTTGCTCATTAATCTTGTACTGTGAGTTTTAACTTAATGTTGCAATTTAAACCAAGTAATTATTTCATAATATACAAGAAAAAACTGCATTTCTGCCTTATTTTCGCTCACATTATCAAGCTATAACAACTGCTTATTTTTATAAGTATGCTTTAAAATGATTCAAATTCTTATTTCAAATTGCATGAACAAAATTTCTGATCTGACAATGAATATTTTTAAACATCACAATGAACTCTGCTCAAAAACGTTTAGTGTGAACAGAACATCATCCTCCATCTTTGTAAACTGTCAGTTGCATTAAAATAAACATTTGCCTTAATAACACAGAAGAGTCAGATCAACGCAACACACTTTCATCTCACTCGCAGTGCCACAGGATACAAACATGCTGCTATGCATTCTGGGAAATAGTTCCCACTCCTGTCTTCTTCTTCTTTCAGTTTTTTAAGTGCTAACCTCTTGGAAGTCAGACAAAAATAATAAAAAGTTAACACAACTAAGTACTTAGTAAGTTTATTTTTTACAAACTCAAAAATTTAGGTTCAAAATCTAAAACTGGATAAATTTATTTGAGTTAAAGAATAGAAGATAGTAGACACAACTAAATGTGGCTCATATGTTTTACAGTGTTGGACCTAAGACCTCAAAATCTCAAGACTGAGGAAAAACATTTTGTAGTTAGCTGGGCCAAAAGACAATTTTGAAAATTAATGACCAGATTTACTTCATTTTCTGCCCCAGAGATGTTCTTCAGGTGATAGAAGGCTGACTTTGTAATCGTCTTTATGTGTGTCTGGAGGTTCGAGTCTGAGTCCATCACTGCACCCAGCCAGGTCACTCATTTCTAGATGTGGAAGCTAAAGATGTGTGCCGACTCGTTTGGTCCAAAAACAATAACTTCAGTTTTGTTTCTTGGCTCTCTGTCAGTTCTCTTACTGTGAATCACTGGTAATGTTGTGTCATTTCCATTTGCTTTGACATTCACTTTGAGTCGATAAATCTGCCATTTTCAGTTTCTCATAGTCCTCAGTGAAGACGAGAGGCGTCTGGTGCTGGTTTAGCTAATAGGTCAGGAAATATAGCATGAATCCCAGAGCCCTTAAATCCTTAAACAGGAAGTAATCCAGCTATGAGAACAAAGAGTATAACAGTAACTACTAAAGCTGGGTATGTAAAATGACTTTTCTAAAGGAAAAAACTATCGAAAGGCAAAACAGAGACAAGACCAGGAGAAGGTGAATCGTCCTGATAAGGCACCATTTATTTTTCTGCTTGAAATCTGCTAACACACTCCAGTTTCTGGTCATTCTTAAAATGAGGTGAAGATGAAGAATTGAGTCCGGTAAACCTTCAGGAATGTCTTTCTAGTGCAGGTTAAAGTTACACATTTTCCCCTGATGGTATCCGTCTTATTAGGTCATCCTGAACGCAACGTTTGCTCGATTATGCAGAGGCATTTACTGTTACTGACTCAGAGTAAATATTTACTCTGGGGAGGAAGAGGAGGAGCTCGTATAGTCACCAACACACAGTGTGAAAGACTTTAGAAAGGAAAGGCTTCAAGCTGCTGTCTCCACTTGTAAATATGCCAGAAAATCTTCTCAAATTCCACCTTTTTCTTCCTCTGACAGGATAACTTCTTCTCTTATTACGCTCTTCACACACGTCTTTTCATCAAAACAAACTCGTCATCCCACTCTGTCTGATTTCACCGCCAACCATCCTTAATGTAACTTATGAAATCCCCACCAAATACTTTTTCTTCGCCCAGGCGCACACTCCCAAGGACTCATACCGACCAGCCCCCAGCTCCATTTCTTCATCCCTTCATCCATTCTGCAACAGATCCAGGGCAGCTTTTCTAAAAACAGAGCTCTCATTCACTGCAGCCTAACTGCGCCACTTCCTCTACCACCCTGCGCTCAGACTCATTCAAACACACACATGTTCACCTTTTGCCCTTCTCATTTCCTCTGTTCCTCTCTTAGTTCCCCAACGCAACAGCACAAAAAACACACCAACACACAATCATACTTGTGATGGGCCTCAGGCGCGCCATGTTATGACAAACACACCTAACAGATAAAGGGATGTGTCACTTTCGGTCTAGCTCACCCCCTAAATTACTCACATACACACAGACATTGAACACATACAAGCCCGGGCGAAGTCCTGCAATCAGAGATAAAAACTCAAGAGCTGTGCTGCAGGGGTAGATAGAGCTAACGCAGAGGCTAATGTAGGGTAAATATGTAACCCAATGAGTCAGGATCGGCAGTCACAGGACCGCTATTAGCCCTGCTGGCACACACAAGGGGGACACACTCTGCCAAAACACTAAACTGCCTTAAAGTGGGGGCAAGACGACCAGGGCAGGACGCAGACAGAAAGACCGAAAGAACAAGAGGAGGGTTAAATGACGACAAGAGCAGATGCCAAATTATCTTCGCAGGGAAAAGCTAAGAGCTCTGAAGTGCCAAGCTGGCTCCCATTACAAGTATCTCCTTCCACTTGATGAGAGAAAGCTGCAGATATGGTGCGTGAGAGAGAAATTGTGAAAGTGTGTCGATGGGTTTAAAAACCAATGTTATCTTCTCTCCTTGCGCTCTCACTTAAAGCAGATCTGCAGCCAGTGGAAAAAACAACCCACTCACATGTCGCTCTGGGTATTTTTGTCCCTCTGATATGGATCCTGTGTCTCTTTCTGGTGGGATACCTGCTCATCCATCATGCAGAAGATTAGTCTTTATTAGACAGAGTCGCAATTTATTTAGAGTGGCAACCTTCAAAAATCCCAAACCAGCCCTGGTAAGTACACTTTAATCTGGGGTTGTAACTAATTATTATTTTAATAATCAAATAAATGGATAAAAAAATTTGGCCAATTCTGCAGATTTCCATTTAACCTCTTAGAAATACAGTAAATATGCAAATAAACAAATAATTCAATAATTTTTTAAAATAGGAAAGTACACATTTTATTGCGTAAAATGGAATAATAAAGCATTCTTTTAATGAATTTGAACTGTATGCAATAATAAGGTCACAGGGTGAAAAAAAACGCCCTGAATCAAATGAACTCTGGAACCTTTGACAGTTTTGCAAAATGAGATTTCAGCAGCTGAAAGATCCTTTATGCTCCTCTTGAGGAGTTTTGGGCAAAACATATTTAGAGACAATCGTGCTATTATCTTAAATGTAAAATGTATATATATGTTAAACAGTTGTGGCTTGATTACTGCTCTGAATGTGTCAGAAAATATGCCTTTTTTGAGTCTGTATATGCTAGTCAACAGTTAATCAAATAATAAATAAGTTCATGATTATTTCAATAATCGATTCATCACAATTAATCTGATTAATCACTTCAGCCCTACTTTAATCATTCGTTTGTGCAGAAAATTTGGTCCGATTGTGGAGATGTGAATAAATCTGATGTGGACCAGAAATGTGAACTGTGTCCACCCACAAACCTCAGTCTTGGTTCGGTTTAAGTGAACTCTGCTGCGGTTTGAATGCATATGTGAATACAGGCAGACCAGAGATCGCTCTGAAAGCAGAAAGCAAACTATACCGCAAATCATTCTGGACAAATAAAGCCAAAACAAACATGCAAGTCTAGCACTAATGGGAGAAATTTCTTGTTGTCTTTTACCAGAAATCCTAGAACCGCTAAAATCTGACGGAACTACGTTTTTGTTTTACATTTTCTGGGGGTTTATGTGTTGTTTTCCTCAGTGGTTGTTGCTGCAGCGCCACCACAGGCAAGGAGGTGAACAGTTTTTTCAGCCACTTTGGAAAGAGAACGGCACCAGCTGGAAATGAAAGTTTGGTCAATTAAAACATCTTTAGTCTCACTATCTGCATTTGTGTCTTTAATGGAGGACAACTCATGAAACTTTAAAGGGAACAGTTTGCTTTAAAAAGCTTTGAAACACTGATGAAAGGAACTGGTAGTACTCAACACAAACTACATCTGGTACGGACAGACGGACGGATGGATAGATGGACTTACACTTCATTAACACATGTAGGATAAAAACAGGAGCTGTAGCACGAGTTTGGTCTGTTTTTGCAGGATGCATTATTAGACTATAACACCTCATATATTCCCATCTAATCAGCTGGAAACAGATGGTTCCAACATCAATTTGGAAATTAGTTAAAAGACCAAAAGACAGAAATCTGCTTCCAATTTTGACGAGGTGGGAGATTGTTAAAAGAAAAACAAAAATCACATTTGGATGGAGATCCAGAAAATGTGGATAAACAACTTACTGCATTTTATGAAATAGAAGGAGTGAAAAACGTTGGAAAGTTGATTTGCTCTCTGTTATACAGAGTAATCAGCCGAAAACCAGCAGCCAGCTTTCAAATCAATGCAGTAAACAAAGAAAGTGCCTCTGAAATACAGCTAAGAGAACCAGCAGTCCTAAAATAAATCCACTCAGTTATTCTGTATTGCATGTAAAAGGTTCTTGTTGGGATGTTTGAGAAATGACTGTTCTTTACTGTTTCGTTTTTCCTCTATGGGTTGATTTTCTTTGAAATCCTACTGGTTCCATCTGTAAACAATCAGTACTGAACCTGTGCCACAGCTTTTTGGGGGCACTAAAAAAGAAGTCAAATAGAAAGGATGTATTTCTTCTCTTCCCTAAGAAAAGTCCTGGCTTAGGTCCTAGATGGGTTGTTTAGTGTGAACCGAAGACACATTTTTTCACTCTCTGGACAATAAAAGTCTCAACATATTCCATATTATACTCCATCTTGGTGGTCTTTTCTAACATGAGGCAGCTGCCCTGGAATAATAAAACTGTTTCTAGCAGAAATATGAAATGACACAAAGATAACCAGACATTAAACATATTTATCTCCTACATTGTGAACAACGCTGCCCTTTGTACAAACAATATACAAAGTACGATTAAGAAATGGCAACAAAGACAATAAATTGTATGAAAATCTGTGAAAATCCTCCAGGCATGGTACTCCTTGGTTAATAAAGTTCAGTTCCGTGCACAACAGAGAAATTGGATCCTTATCAGTGACTCACTGTTCTGGACTCAGAATCCAGATTGAGGTTTCTGTCTTGTGTTCTCACATTTCTTGGCACAGTGGTGTTTCTCACATGAATGACACCCTGGGCAAACCTTTCCTTCTGTCCCCAACCAATTAAAATACAAGAAATTATCAGAGATTTAGGCTGATATGCAGTGCAGTTCAACACAAAGTAAATAACTTAATCGCCCTTTTTCCCAGCTGGAAGAGACGTCTTCTCAAACCCCCGTCAGTCGTGTCAGCTCACTCTGGTTCTGCTGGAGGGTTCTTCCTGTTAAAGGGGAGTTTTTTCTCTCCACTTTCGCTGCATGCATGCTCAGTATGTCGCTACATGCCGACTTGCACTGGCATTGACTGTAATTCAATGATTTGTTGCAGTTTGCTGGGTTTCCTCAAATAGAAATGTTTTAATTTACTTTGAATAATTAATTGAGCATACTTTACAATTTGATAACAAGAATCAGTAGCAATTCTTTGCATAGTTCCTTGAGACAACATTTGTCTTATCTATATCTACTATATAGATAAACTGAATTTGAAGGTAAGTTATATTCTGTTATCTGGTTCTTTTGTGCCCCATTTCTGATGCCTATGCCGCCCTGGGCAACCGCCTGCAAAGCTCAAATCAAAAACTGCAGCTGAGTGAAGATTTGTAAAAAATGTTTTTAAAAATTATCTTTTTTGGGCGTGTTGTGGTGGCGTAGGGGATAGCGCGACCCACATTTGGAGGCTTTCAGTCCTCGATGCGGCGGTCGCGGGTTCGATTCCCGGACCCGGCCAATGTTTGCCGCAAGTCTTCCCCCCCTGTCTCTCCCCCTTTCCTGTCACCCTACTTTGGGTTAGGGTTACTAGAGCCCACAAAAAGACCCCTGGTGGGGAGAAAATAAATTAATCTTTTTTTATTGCAACATAGCTATTAAAATGTTTGAAAAGGCCGGGCGTGCTGTGGTGGCGTTGTGGTTAATGTGACCCATGTTTAGAGGCCTTGAGTCCTTGACGCGGCTGTTGCGGGTTAGATTCCCAGACCCGTCGACATTTACCCCATCTCTTCCCCCTTTTCTGTCAGCCTACTTTCAAATAAGGGACACTAGAGCCCACAAAAGACCCCCTGGAGGGGAAAAACAAAAAAATAAAAAAATGTTTGAAAAAGCCAATAATTTAGCTTGAGAACATTTATTCAATAAAAGAAAAAAGATACTGTGAATAGAAAATCACAGGAGCATTTCCTTTCTGAAGCTTTCAAGCTGTAAGGAATCAGGCAGACCTACCTGTGAGAAGCACCTGCGGTAATCCTTCTCCGGTCCCGAGCACCTGAGCAGCCGAGGAGCAACGCCTCCTCCGTGCCTGTTGGCCTCCGCTCCCAGGTGGGAAGACCTGTGCGGGTGCTGTAAGGGGAAGATGCTGCCGGCGGGTGGGGCTTGGGGCCCGAAGCCCGGGTGGGGTTCCCTCTCTGTGTGAGCCAGGCTGGGCCGGTGGAGAGGAGAGGTGAAAAGAGAAGAGCTGCCCGGAGAGCGAGGGTGAGACTGAGGAGGAGGAGGAGCGGTGACGGAGTTCCAGTCAAAACGCTGGCGGTCAAGAAGGATCGGTGAGGAGCTCGAGAAGGAGCGTTGGGGTGGGACTCTGTTCCTCCTGTGCTCAGAATGGGACGTCCGGCCTGCGTGTTGGCGTGGTCTTCCTGTTGGAACGGGTTCCTCCTCAGGAGCTTCGCTGATCTTCTGCTCTCCATTCTCCTCCTCTTCTGTCTCTGCCTCTCTGTCTACCTCCCTCCCTGCCTCCTCCTCTGTCTGGGTGTCATCGTTAGTGACGGTCAGCCCGGGGGCTTCGTCGGTGCCGTTAGCAGTGTGCCGAGCTTGGCGGTTGGTTCGATGCAGAGGCAGGGAGAAGGGAACCTTTCCGTACCCAAACTGACCCGGACGGACGCTGGAAGCCCTGCAAAACAAATTTAAAAGGGGGAAAAAAACTCACCAGGGGGTAATTCAGGAAGAAATTATGAAGTCAAAGTCAGAGAGAAAACAGCTAGACGGGATGAGCTGAATATAAAAAACATGCAACCAGTGGGATGTAGTGAGAGGGCAGAGGGATGAAGCCTGTGTAAATGATAAAAAACAGATATAATGATGTAATCACAGTGCAGATACCAGAGGCAGACATGGGCACAACTCCACTGCCGAAAACAATCAAAACCTCAGTGCATCCCCAGCAACATGCTGCACCCTGGGAAATCAATCCCACAGATCACTTCGATCTTGTATTTTGTGATGAGATACAAATCTTCTCTTTGTCTGGGAACAATGCGGCGGCTACTGTTTATCCCAAACAAACCACTGTTGCTACAGCCAGCTACGCACAACTCACTTCCTTTTTGTGAGTCTTTTTCCATGAATCTCAGGGTGCTGAAGAAAACAAGATTTCCACTAAACCAGTGGAACAATTAGTACTGCAAGTTTCAGGGTTAGCACAGAAAATGTCTATTTCAGAGTATTTTATGATAGAACAAAAATACATATAGAGATCGCTAATTTACAGACTAAATTTTTAACCACCACTGATTTCAACAAATAGTTTTTTCAGTAATTTAGTTTTTTGAAAAAAGGGACACACTAGTATATTTCAAACATATTTTTCAATTACTTTTAATAATTCTGGCTTACAGTGAATGAAAACTACAACTACACTTTTTTCTTCCACTCAACTTTATAATATCTATGAATACAGAAATCTTAAAAATTTAATGAACAGAAACACACACTTGCATAATCCTTTGTGTAAGGATGTTTAATTTTGATAACTTAAGTAAACCTTATGATTATATTAACATGTATTCTCTATCATTTCCTATAACTGACTAATCACAACATAAGCTGCAGTATTTGTTAATAATAAACTAGGAAAGTGAAGAGAAAGTGATTAAAAAAACTCTTTTATGCCTAAAGTATTCATAGGTCAAAGTTAAGAGGTTAAACAAACAGAAAAAAATCAACAGCTGCTGGACTGGAAAAGAGTTAAAAATGCAGCCCGAACATCAGAAAACCTTTAGAAAATCTCAAGTAATTTTGATCAAAGCCACTTTTAAAGATTACTAAAAAAGTCTAATCGGAAACAAAATAAAAAATCCAGTCCTTGATATTTATTCAGCATCGATTTTAACTTAAAGCTACCAAAAAAAATCCAAGTTACCAAGTAACACCCCAAACTGTCTTTCAAAATGATTTTCTGCTCATCAACAGGGAATTGCTGATTTTCTAGAGGCTGGAGCTGCTTTATAGTTTTAAATCAATGACAGAAATGCAGGGCTGCACGGTGGAACAGTGGTGATCACGGATGCTTTGCAGCAAGAAGGTTGTGGGTTTGAATCAGGATATTCCTGAATAAAGTCTGCATGTTTGGGTACTCTGGCTTTTACAGTCCAAAAGCATGATTTTTAACATCAACTGGTTGATCTGTTTTGAATTAAAATTGCTCTAAGCTCTACTTTAATTTTGTTACTAAACACCTGATCTTAAAAAGTCCTGACATGAGACTTAAGAAACAAAGCCTCGTTTTTCTTGTGCTTGTCACAGAAAACAAGCATTAAAGGGTCTTTCAGCTGCTGAAATCTCATTCGGCAAAACCGTCAAAGGTTCCAGAGTTCATTTGCTTCAGGGCGTTTTTTTCACCCTTTGACCTTATTTCTGCTTACAGGCATCACACTAATCAGTAATGGTGAGTTAGGTCACAAGTGGAAAAGAAAAAAGGAAAAACAAAAGAAAATCACAGCTTACAGGAATGTTGGATTATTTCAAATCTCCGGTCTCACTCACCTCCTCGTAGGCAAACCTTCCCGACTGGTGGGGATGGAGCGCCTGTTCCCGCCTCCCGCAGCCCTCGCTGCTCCTGGATTGGTCGGCCTCCTGAAGGCGCGTGCGGGCTGCTGGTTGTACCGCTGTGAGTTCATGTGATAGGGGGGTCGGTAAGCAGGCTCTTGACCGGAGGGGGACACTTCAGGACGATAAAAGGGCGGCGACTGATTGCTTTGAACAGGAGGCCCTTCTCCTCCTGTGTTTCTATATAGTGGCAATCCAGGGTTATGACTCCTGGAGACTGATGAGGAGTGATAAGATGGGTGTTGCCCGGGGTAATGAGAGGGATAGTAAGGATTTCCAGGTGATATAGCAGGTCCTCTGGCACTCCCGGGATAATAACCCGCCCAGTTTGGTGGAGCGAAGGAGAGAGGAGCGGTCTGCGGACGTGGAGGAGGGGGTAAGCACTTCCTGGTCCTGTGAGACACACCCACTCCACAGGTTTGAGAGCATTCTGACCACTCGCCCCACACAGACCACACGCCGTCAACAGGCTCCGCCTCAAAAACCTGTCTGGACCTTCGGCCTGCCTCCTGAGAGACGAAAACACAACGAAACAACAAATTTTGAAGAATGTCTTGCAACTTAGAAACAGTTAAATCTGCTCAACCTTCCAATCATGTAGCACATCTACTGAATCTCGTGACTTTATGATGAATTCAGAAAGCAATGCTGTGCAGAAATATTTAATAGTTCCCACAAGTCTGAACCAGACGTGATCCGCGCCAACTTATTAGGCAAGTGCATGCGCAATGAATAGCGGCTTTTAAGCAATAAGCCATCATGAAATGTCAAATAACAGCGAAAGGTAAAACAATGCATTTATTTTTTTTATTGTTTATCAAAAATCTGAAAAACATGGTATGAATTTGTATTCAAATATTGCACATTATGACACGTGAAACATTTTTTTGTTGCTCTAACCCTTTACTCATTCATTAATTTAACCACCTTTTTGTTTCTGTAGCAATGTTTTTAATTGTTTTATTTTGCTTTTTGTTGGTTTTCCATTGTTTCATCAACCCTTGTTCATTGTGCACAATGATCAAATTTAATTTGAGGTTTTCCACATGTAATATTCAACAACAACAACACGACTAAGGAAACAATTTAAAACCAGCTGCTTTTTTAAAAGGCTTATAAAACAGAGCATCGGTAAAGTTCAGCATTAAATTAAAAAAATCCTCATTTTCAAAGTGCCTTATATCTCAGCAGATGGCGGCCTTAAATTCAACTTTAAATAGTACTAAAAACTAAAATGTTTTTAGTACTATTTAAGAGGAAATAATCCCCAATCCCTGAAAAGCAGATGCAAAAATCCTCTTCACAGTTTACTGATGACCCACAGTCCCAAGATTTTCCTTCCTCTGAGTCCAAACTGTAAATCCTGAACTCTTCGTCACTTGGGCTTAAAAGCGTCTTAGCCACCTGCCAGCAGCAGTTTAAGAGCCGTCAGATAAATCCACAGCAGTTTGTGTTCACTAAAGTCACCCACAGCAGGACCAACAAGACCACGGCTGACCCGGCGCTGTGTTTGTGTACATGTAAGTGTGAGTGCCTGTATGTGCGAGCCAGCTGGTAGCTTTGATGTTCTCCTCTGTGGTTGTAGATAAATGTTTTTCCTCTCATTTCATAACTGAACTGCTGGCCTGGTTGGCAGCGAGGCAAACATGCGAGCTGAACAAAAGTTGCCATTGAGCAGGCACCAATCTGTGCCCCGCTTCCCTCCGCCTTTTATTTACAAGTGCTTAAATGTGCTTAAAAAGCACAGCACATGCAGGTAAATGTGCTGTGCTTAAGTGTTTGCGGACGGGTGAGTGGGGACAGGAGTAAGCACCAAATATTTCCCACCGCATTAATAAGAGTTTCTGTCGCCGTCTGGGGTGGAAACGGTGGGAGGCTGGGAGAAAAGCAAGGAGAAAGGTTTGCTTGCTAGGGTTGGATGTGTGTGCTGCTCTGTCGTTAATGAGTGCCATCAAACACACAGCTGCCACATAACTGGAAGTATTAATGAGCTGCAAGCAGTGACCCCTTCAGCAGCCGCCGCTGACCTCTGGAGCTACTGGTTAAACTCCTGCCGCACCGTACAAGCAGACCTGATGGACTCTGGTGCATTAAAAACCTGCCGACTTTCTTCTTCTCAGTTGTGAAAATGTAATTTAAACTTTACAGATTGGGCTGCAGGTGTGCAGCGATCTGGCGGATGGAGACTAAGCAAAGTTGAAACTGAAAATCTGTGCAGATATTTGTGAAAAACCTTTAAAGTGACCTTAAATGTCATAATAAGTAAGCCAAAAAAGTTCCTCTGTCCATCCGAGGTGTACAAATGCTGCTTTAATATAAGGTGGAAATTTAATTCAAGTTTAATTTGTTTCAGTTCAGTTTATTTATGCACCATCAGTTCAAATCTCTAGGAAGCAGTCAGCCTTTGAATTCATATTTTCATTTACTCAGCTTGTCACAAAGAAAACATAAATAAAACAACTAAAATATATACGTTACAAACCTTTTGAACGTATATATCTTTGAACTTTTGAACGCTAAAACCTTTTGAACTTCCACGCTATCTGTTATATTAAACAATGTTGTATGATTATGAAGTAGACAAAAAATGAGATTTGGTTTTTACATTTTCTTTACAAATAAAGATCTAAAAAGTGTGATATTGACTTTTATTTTGATACACATACATGAAAAGCAGCACGACTCAGAGACTCAAGAGTCTAGAGCACTGTTTACAAATCACCAAATCCATGTGGAGCAGTCTTGTTTGCAATAAATTTATGGTAGAAGGCGCTCTGTTCAAATAAAACCAAAACTGAAACTTTTGTTTCTCCTTCCAGCGGGACAGCACCCTCGGACATACAGACAGAGATACGCTTTGATTTAGACCAAAACATATTTATGGCCCAGTCAGTACAGACCCAACTCTAACTTGGCAAGGCTTGAAAGTCAGTGGTGCTCTCTATCCAGTCAGTTCAGCTTGAGATGTTTTCCAAAGAAGAAAGAGTAAAGGTTTCAGGCTCTGATAAAGTCATACTGACTTAATTTTCAAATCAACACAACACTTTTAATTGCAGACAAAAAGACACAATGTGCCCGTTTCTTTTCACTCTTAATTGTGCACTGCTTTCTGCTGATCTTGCACATAAAACAATTCCAATAAAAAACGTTTTGGATTGTGGATTTAATGTAACAGAAACATTGAAGGGGTAAAAATTATTTTTGTGAAGCACTGAAAGTGCTACTTAGATTTTCAAATTATTATTATTATAAAGATGCATGGGTTTTTTTTTTTGTGTAGAAGGAAGTCATTTACTCAGAGTGAACTGATGAATGAACAGGGTGGTCACTCCGACTCAAAACAAGGCGGGCTGGAGTTTGCATGCTCCCCAAATCCAGTTATCTTTACAGTTTCTATAACTTCCCTAACAGCTCAAATTACTATAAATGTTCATTTTACCCTGAAACTCTTTCTACATATCACAATATGATCCTAAAGTCACTGCAACCTTTAAAGACATGCATTTAAAGGGTGCAGATTGCGGCAAATAAAGCATTTTTAATTGCATTTTTGAATATTATACTCTTGTTTTCTCAGTGTTTTTGGAATAATACTTTAAGCCCACAGGAAAAATCCAAATCTGTCCTTTGACTCTTGTCCCCTTTTCACCCCTCTGTTGTGACAAAGTTTTTTTTGGGTTAGTTTTTTTTTTTTTGCTGACCCAACTGGATGATCTAATGACTCACCTTCCTCTTGGCAGAACTGATGGTCAATGAGGTCGTGACCACCACAAAGCCCCACAGCAAGCAGAGCCTGGGGGGGAAAGAGAGGGCGAGAGATGAGGCAGACATGCACAGGATTTAAAACAACAGCAGGCTGAATAAGGACCTTCATGAGGCCCAGAGTTGTTCCATGACATAAACGTGAAATCGCGGTGAAGCTCACAGAAGCTTTCTTTATTCCCTCTCAGCGTTCGTTGGGAGAACGTTTATGTACGGAGAACCCCCTATTGCATGTTCCAGTGACCTGTGTTTACTGTGGAAACCAATCATGCCACTTTCTTTCCCTCTACAGGAGGAGAGTGGGCTGGTAGAGCGGTGGACAAGAGTTTCTTCATCCCGACATCAATCTGGGAAATCCAAGGAGGCGTTAACAAACAAACGGAGTTTAAACAGCAAGCAAGTTTTTCTTTGGAATGCCTCTCCCAGGGACTGCACACACCCTGAGGATGTGGTTTAACACACACACACACACACACGCATGCGCTCCTCCTCAGCAACCACACTCATAGCTCAGTGGTGCAATCAGTCTGTAAAATTCATTTTGAGCAGCAAGGTTTTTACTCTTTCTGGAATACTTTCGAAAGTGTTCTCATCCCTTGTGATAGATCAACATGAAGTAGATCATATCAGTGAATGGGAAGAAACTCAAACAAGCCTTCTTGTCCCTGCAGAAGGGAAGCACACTCCGCACCATGATGCGCCCATCACCATGCTTCACCATGGAAACATAGCAGTTTGCATTTAGGTTAAAAAGTCTTATCTGGTCTCATCTGACCAGAGCAGATTATTCCAGATTTGCCACATGGCTTGTGGCAAATTGCACAATTTGACTTGTGATTGTTGCAGCCTAAAATTACAGATTTTGCAGCATCTTTTTCAAAAAGTTGTGGCTTGGGATTTTTTTTGCAATAAGATGATATTGCAAAAAAGTTTTAATAGCTGCACTCGACCTTCCTAAAATGAGGATTTCAACAGTTAATATCTAAAGTGCAAATAACACTTTTAAATACCTTTTTGAAATAGCACCCATAATACAAATAAACTCTTGTTTTGAGGAGACGTCAAAGTGCAGAAGAAAAGCACACACAAATGGTGCAGAATATCTCAAAATGTTTTTTGCAAAACAACAAAAATGTGAAACAAAAAGCTAAATTAAGGTAACTGGTCAAGATTTAACTGGGTTGCAGTTATTAGTCAGAACAGAAAGAAATACAGATTAAGTCGAATTTTCAGAAAAGCTGCAACGACTAGTGAAAACTGGAAGTCCGTGCAAAATTTGTGAATGGTGAGGGAATTTGCATTTATAGTTGTGATCCCATAACATTCTGGAGGGACTGATCCTTGCTTTACTAACAGACTTTCCCACCTGAGCCGTGGATCTCTCCAGCTCCTCCAGGACGGAGTTACGGATCTCTACTTCTCTGATTAATTCTCTCCTTCCCAGCCTGTCAGTTTAGGTGTAGGGCCATGTCTGGGTATGTTTACACTTGTGTGCTATGCTTCTAATTTTTGTATAATTAGACACAGACATCATATTTGAGCAAGTCTTGCCACACACTCTCAATTAGATTTAGATCTGGGCTTTGACTGGGCCACTCTAATACTTGAATAAGGTTCTAAGCATTCCCATTGCAGCTTTACGTTGCCTCAGTCTAAAGTCTTTTTCAGCCTCTCACAAACCTTTTCCTTCCAGGATGTTTCTGTATTTAGCCCCTTCAGTATCTTAGCTATCCTGACCTGCTGAAGAAACACATCAACACAGCATGATACTGCCACCACCTTGTCTCAATAGAAATGGTGATTACATCAGCTGTTCAAAGCTTGGGATATTGTTTTATAAACAAACCCTGATTTCTCTATAGCTTTACTAATGATGCCTTTGTAGAGCTGCTACATTTCTACTAGAATTATGAATACTTTTCCAAGGCACTGCAACTTCCTATGGGCTCACATTTTGGGGTATGAGTGACAAAAACAGCTTTAAGGGTTTTAATTTTGCTATAAAAGCAGGATAATTTCATATACATGCACTTGTTTCAGTTAGAAGGCAACCTATAATGATTTAACAAGCTCCAAAACATCGAGACAAGTGCACTGCAGCTAGACGAACTGGACGGTAGTCAGAAAATGAACCCCAAACAACTGGGTTTAGATAGACGCTGCAGCCTCACCAAGCGAGGGAGAGCGGAACCATGGCCGCAATCAGCAGTCCGCAAGCCACATGTAGGCAAAGTAATCGGTCCTTTCTTCCCACTGTGGTGCACCGCCGCGGTCTCTGGAAACTTCCCCACACCACACAATTACCCCCGAAAAAAAAAAACAACTCACAGAGGTCCGGCACAGAGCCCTGCAGCCACACAACAGAGCCGCTCAGGCCGAAGTAACGACCCCCTACCGGGCTCCACGTTTCCCCACACGGCCGCTACAGTGGCACATTGTAGAATAAACCCCGAGCAAAGAGAGAGAGACAGGGAAAGATTTACATCAGGGGGAAACCTCAGGGGAAAAAAAATCCGCCCTGAGGAGAAACAGGGAGCTCCTGCCTAAAAAGTACGCGCCTGTGGGTAAAGACCTATGCGACTCTGCGCCCTGTGCGCAACATGTAGGCGTCGTGCGTAAAACCAAAAGCCAGAATATAAAAGTTTTGAAAACATCTCCACCACGACCAGCTTTAAAGGATGCAAACATGTGTCGGAGTGAGCAGCAGCAGCAGCAGCAGCAGCAGCAGCAGCAGCTGGAGAAGTCCAAGTTTTACCTGAACAGGGAACCGAACTGCATACTCCAGCAGTCTCTCTTCTGACGCAGGTTATCGACGGGGTGTCCAGATTAAAGGTCCGGTTCGGTCCTGGAGGACATGTGATGAAGTTCCAGTCAGAGTTTCTTCTGCTCTCAGACTTTCTGTCCCCTTCCCTCTGTCACAGTCACTCCCCGTGATTTCTACCGAGTGGGAAGGGTTGAGCTCCCACCTCTCTCTCTCTCTCTCTCTCTCTCTCTTTCTCTCTCTCTCTCTCTCTCTCTCTCTTGCTCTCTCTCTTTCTATCTCTGCTGATCCAGTTCAATCTACAACTTTTTGCGGATCCTTATTATAAAACTAGTGACACTTGGACAGATTACACAACTCTCCCTGCACTCTCTCCCACTTCCACACACTCACTCTCAAACTGTCACAGAGTGACCATGCAACGCCTTGCAAAAGTATTCACACCTCTTGGACATAGGGATGGGCGATATGGATTTTAAATGTTTTATCACGATATTTTTGGTACTATCGTTATAACGATTCACGTGTAACGTTTTTTTAGTAACTGTATGACTGTGTGCAGTAGTCCTACAAACACAAATATGCCTTTCCGTTTGTAATGTGTTTCTTTAGGATACCAGTCAAGTGAAGAAGTGTGATTTGTATCCCTTAACTAGAGATGACAACTGTAATTTCAAATTTATTGGCATTTATTGATACTTTCATTGAACAAACAGTGGAGAAAATAGTAAAACTATCAAACTTTTGACAAAAAGGACTGTTTAATTGGAATCTATGGTGACAATAATAAATCAAAATTGTTATCATAATAAGAAATTTATCACAATAAATGATAAACAATACAATAAATGCCCACCCCAATTTGGATACATGTATTTTATTGAGATATAATGTGATGGAACAACAGATAATAGTGTATTATTGTGAAGAGCACATAAAAATTCATCCCATCTTTTTTTTTTTTTTTACAAATAGAAATCTGAAAAGTGCAGAGCGCATTGGCATTCAGTTCCCTTTACTATGATGCGTCTAAATAAAATTAGTAAGTGTTGTGTTGTGTCAGAGGTTTGTTAGAAAACAAAACAAAAAGCATCATGAAGCTCAAGAGTAAAGTTGTGGAAAAGTTTAAAGTAGTGTTATATTATGAAACTGAATGTCTTGTGGAATTTGGTTCAATTCATCATCTAACAATGTGAAAAGTTTGTCACAGCAGCAAAACTACCAAAATACAGCTATGGACCCAAACTTGAAAGTTGGGAAATGAGAGAATAAGTCAAAGAAGCAGGCAGGCCTGTTGTCAAGGTGACTGGGGAATCTGTCCCCATGACAACAGACAACTTGCCACAAGACAAGTAGGGAAAAAACGCAGACATGTGAAAGAAGGAGTTCGGGTTAAATGAGCTAGAAAACTCTTTATGTGGTGGAAAACTATTTATTTCATTCTATCCTCATGATGGGACACGGTGGTGGTGGTAGCATGGTATGGGATGCTTTGCTTCTGTAAGGATTAAGAAAGCTTGTCTGAGTTCTTGGGAAGACAGGTGAAGCTAAATAGAAGACACCTAGCTAAATGTACTCTTATTTTTGCTCCTTTCAGCTATTAGCTATCAGATTTTGCAGTGTTTTTTATAATTAGAGTTTGTTTTGCAATACTTTGGCAAACTTCAATAAAGATTGTTTAAAGAAAAAGTAAGGAGTGACTGAAACAAAGGAGACAGAGGAGATGATTACTGAGATCAGGATTAGGTAGAAAGTACAAAATCAGGGAGCTAACAAGAAGCTCTGTAATAATAATAATGAACACTGGGATGATTAGTACAAACTAAAAATAAACATGACACACTGACTGCAGTGAAACATAGATCTGTAGCGTTTTGGACTGGGAGGCTGAATCCAAATATATGCCACTTTTTTCCTGAATTATGCTCCGATTCCTGTTTGTTTATCCAAAAATCTTGACGAACTATAACAAAATCTGTGGGTGGACTGTGACAAAATGTAATAAAAATAAAAATAAAAAAAATTTCAAGGGGTTTGAATAGTTTTGCAAAGCTTTCTAACTTTCACAGCTGCTGTCTTGTTACACAGTCCATCATCATAATGGGCCGTTGTGCTGGTCACACCGATCGGGAGGAATGGTCCACTTTCCGTCAGAAACAAACAATATTCTGGCAGCAGCTGCAGCCAAGACTCTCTCTGGGACAAGTTCAAAGGATTACCAGCTGAACATCGTCAGATACATGAATACGCATCATTTTTATTTTACAGTAAATGAATGAAATATATCTGTTGGCTCAACAGAAAGAATTTTTTTTACACGATACAAATTAGCTTGGGTGTTTTTTTTTTTCCCTTTCATGCTCCAGCAATTTGGAGCCCAGATAAGTGCACCCAGGAGAGAAGCCACTTCTGAGACTGCATTATGAGTGTGTACATGTAGATGTGTGTGTTTGCGGGCTGGGAACTCCTCTCGGCTTTGGTCTGAACCAGATGTGAGCCAACTTGTTTACTCTGTGTGAAGATAGAGATGCAGGGAGATTTACAGTAACTGGCTTTTTGAAACACAGAACAGGCAGCGAAGGGGAGGAGAGACAAATGGGTGGAGATGAGAAGATTGACAGCTGAGCCTTAAAGGCTTTACTCAAAGTCTCGGGAACTGGTTGATGTTTCAGACTAATATCATTTAACAAGAAACCATTTTATTGGTTAAAAACAAACAACCTCTGCCTGATTTAACTAGTTAAAATATCTAAACCTGAAAAAATAAGAATGGTGTTTTTGTGTTTTTGGCTTTTCAATAATATTCTTTATATTGTACACACTGTGCAAATATATTCCAACGCTTATGTTATTGGCAAATTGTTCAACATTATAGCCACAAATGTGTTGAATTTGATTTAATGTTCAACATTTTTACCAAACATACATATACATAGCTGAATGTATTCTCCTGATTGTGGAAATGTATTGAGCCACTTTTAAAGTAATGCCCCAGAATATTATGTATTATATTACAATCTATGCTTACAAAGTTATTTTTATTTATTTAATTTTGCACCACTATGTGCTAATTTATCACTATGTAGGTGAACTCCATCAAAATGTTGTTGCTACCCGTACCCATTGTCATTATTTCAATGAAAACAAATTAAATACAGCTCTGGAAAAATTTTTAACTTAACTTAAAATGATCAGTTTCTCTGATTTTACTGTCTATAGGTTTATGTTTGAGTAAAATGAACTTTGCTATTTTATTCTATGAACTACTGACAACATGTCTAAGCAATAATTTAATATTTATTATCAGAGAATGATAAATGGTCAAAATAACGGAAAAGATGCAGTGCTTTCAGACATCAAATAATGGAAAGTAAACAAGTTCATATTCATTTAGAAACAACAATGTTTATATTTTAACTCAGGAAGAATTCAGAAATCAATGTTTGGTGGAATAACCAGGAGGTTCAATGCAGTGAAGCCTCTTAATGTTTCCCAGAGCTTTATATAAGAACCAATCACCACTGGAAGTCACCTAGTTAGAAAAATATGGCCAACTGTGTGTAAGGTAATAAATACAGCAGGGAAATGATTAGGCAAGCTATGCTAACTCTAGAGGAGCTGCAGAGATCCACCGCTCAGGTGGGAAACTCTGTCTACGTGACAATCATGCACTCCAAAAATCTGACCTTCATGGAAGAAAAGTAAATGAAGTCCTGTTCTCAGTTTACCACAAGCCATGTGGGGACAGAGTAAAGGTGCTCTGGTTAGATGGGACCAATGTTAAGCTTTCACATATACATGGGAAATGCCCAGAGTTTGAAAACTAATACAGCACATCTCCTCAAGCACATCATCCCTACTGAGAAGCTGTGGGGAAGCTTTTCTTCAGAAAGAGCAGGGAAGTGACTTGATAGGAAGATCTGTACATTTACTTACAACTTTGTGTTGGTCCACCACAAAAATGGAATAAAAAAATAGTGAAGTTTGTGGACATGAATGAGACTTTGCACACTTTCTAAGTGGAGAAAAATCTGGTGCATATTATACGTTGTAGAAAAACAAAGTTGCTTTATTTTTCATGTGGTGATTTTTCATAAACAAGTCAGAAAATCTATTCCTTTCTCTCATGAAAATGGAATATCTGAAGTATTTTATAAAATTTATGTGTCGTATATTTGACCGAATCTGGTTGACATTATTGTGTCTTTAATCTTTTAAGTCTGTTTGTGCTGCAGCACAGCTGGATGGGTCATTAATAAAAGCAAAACAAATGTCACTGTTGGCACTTTAAGTAAAGAAAATGCTGGAGAGCTCGCATGATTTAACACCATGAGAGGAGGAGTTTTCAGTCAATCACACACAAAGCAGCGCGTGAGAAGACAGCAAAACCGAAGAGAAACAAATAACGGCAGGAAGAGAAGGAGCTTTGAAAGTTAGGATATAGTTTACATCTAATTAGGCAGGATTTGGCAAAATAAACAAGCATCTGAAGCACATTTTCAAAAGTGTCATATTCCCAAATGCAATCCCAAAATTACAGATTGATTCAGACTCAAACTTATAGAACCAGGTTAATTTATGAGCTGTTTCTGAAGTTTAGCGACAAATATTTACTAAAAATGCACCGTAAATGTTTGTGAAGTGGTTTTCCTTTGGTCTACGTTTGCTCCAGGGGGGAGAAGAGTCAGGGTATACAAAAACGAGAGATCACAGAGAACAGCATGTTCCTACTGAACATATGTATGGAAGTACATGTATAATCACAGGCTAGAGGTCTTCAGGGCACAACATAACCATTCTACTGAATCATGCTCCAATTTATGGCATGAATGTAAAAGGATATGCCTTAGCACTGGGGAAAGTGCTGATTTCTAATCAGTATGTGCAACATGTGGAAAAGATGGATAATAACTTTTTGAAATCAGCAAAGAATCCTCAATATCTCTGATACACAGATAGCTGTCATTGTCAACATCTGTCCACTTATTTGAGATTTGGGACAGCATATCCAGGAGGGAACACCAGAAATCCCTCTCCTTAGTGATGTCCTCCAGCTTCTTTGGGGTGTCCCAAGGCATTCCCAGGCCAGATGGGATAAATAATCCCTCCAGCAGGTTTCTGGGTCTTCCCTCTACCTCCAAAGAGGGAAGTGGCCAGGAACCGTCCAGATCAGATGCCTGAATCACCTCAACTGACTCCTTTTGATGCGGAAAAGCAGCGGCTCTACTTCAAGCTCCCCCAGAAGACCGAACTTCTCACACTTTCTCTAACGATGAGTATGCCAGCATTTGTTTGCACATGTCATGACAGTTTGGTGTGAGACGGTTGATCTGTAAAATAAATTGAGCTCCTCTGCCTTCTCTCAGTGTTCCCAGAACCTCACAGGAGGAGGGTCTTATTGCTGTCAATCATGCTAGTCCCTCCTCTTCCTCTCTGCTATGCTGCAGCTAGAAGAACTTGTTGTGAATGCTAAGGCTAGTTAGCATGGTCACTGTTGATGGTTGACAAATAGTTTTCTTATAAAGGTAAACTGTTTCTCCGCCAGTAGCACATCGAAGAACATATACAAGAGGTTGATTGACAGCGCTAAGACCTTCCTCCTTGCTCTGATTGGTTGTGGTGTATTTCTTCAGATTACAATAGCAACACAAGGAGGAAGTAGTGGAGCTCAATCTTTTCACAGATTATTTGTCTCATCTATTGTCACGACAGGAAGACAGTTTTAACAAATATGTAAAAAAAAAAAATACATATTTTTTTAATAAAAGTTACAGGAGATTACACAAAAAATGTTTATCATTTTATTTAAAAATTATATGTTGACCCTAGTTTATACAATTCTCCATAATCACTGGACTTTTTTTTTTATTGCCATTACAGCGATTAACAGCTTATTTTAATTGCCGACCAGATTTTATTACTGGTGTTTTGACAGGCTTTGCTTGGTGATGAACTCCAAGTCTTTTAGATTGGAAGTCCTCCTTGACTTCAATCTTTAGCTACTTCAACAGATTTGTATCTACAGATGTTCGTATCGCTTTCCAGTCAAAGGAAACATGCTGGATACATTAAAAATTCTCATAAATCTTAATCTGCCAGGGGTATGAACTATTCTGAGTACACTGAATAAAGTCATTAAACGAAAGCAACAGATTGAAGTACTAAGATAAAAAAAAAAAAGAACATGGTATGGTTCCAGTCCAGCCTCTTCGGCAGCATCACATCACTCTCAGCATTGGTTAACTATTTCCATTAAGAGTTCCCACCCTGCTGCTGTGGCGCATGCTTGGAGGAATGGTCGAACATATATCAACAAACCCCAAGCATGAGATGTCCCTGAGCCGCACCAGCTGCTTTTCCTGGACGCCTTTCCTACAATATGAAAACAGAGATGGTGATGGAGATTAGTGACTTCAAAGCCAACGACTGAAGAATAAGCCGCAATGCACAGAAGGCTTTAAGATTTTATCTGTAAAAAATAATAATAAAATAAAAAAATGCTAAAGGCGTATCGAGAATGATGAGGGCTGAGTCCACAGGATAAAACACACACATGCATCCTCTGCAGCTCCTGGTGTGTCAGATTAGTGAAATGGGGGTTTTGGACTTCTGAGCACCATGTCTATCAGTAGCTACAATTAGCCAGAGGTCATTGCCATGGTCACCGGTGGTCCATGACCATTTTAACCCAGTGCAGCCTTCCTCCCTCCCTCTCCCTCCTCTATCTCCATCTTCTCCACTTTCTTCTATCCCTTCATCTCTGAGACTCAATGACTTACGTTCTGGCCTGCTGAAAGACACGCACCACCACCCACATGAACCTAATTAGCATCATGTCCATCTCAAGCACTCAGCACAACACAAATACAGCCAGTTCGGGCCCTGGGGGAGGTCTATATGTAGCAGCAGATTTGTTGTTTGTCTCGGCCTGCTGATCTGAGTAATAGCACTGCAGATCAGAGTCACAGCTCCCAGTGGGAGTGATAAATCAACTTAAAAAATAGCTTCTTGCATGCATACACACACCCTGCTTTTAGAAAAATACACATCACACATCCCTATAGGCCCAGACGACAGAGGACCACAACTCTTTCACTGGTGAAGTTAATGAGGCCTGCATGGTTCCTCACACCAGCAGAGGAGCCTCTGATGTGCCCCTTAAAGTTCAAGAAAAAGTTCAAAAACATGAAGACTGCAGTCCTGCTCCTAATCACAAAACACCCGATTGAAGTGACAGAGTCCTGGATTGGTTCAGATCCAACTTGGCAGAGTGAACTTTCCCTGTTAAACTCTTGGCTTGTGAATCCTTCTACTGTGGGAAACCACAAGGCCGAGTTTTAGGCCCCCTTCTAGTTACACTGTATTTGCAACGACGCAGCACTCTACCATGGAGGAATGGTCTGTTGTTCCACCGTTAGTGTTTTTGTGTAGTTGTCCTGACACTTTAGGAAAACTCATTTCAGCAACAAGGCATTTCAAAGTGCTTAAGATGACAAGACAAAACATCAGCAACATTATATTGCTGTGTCAAAATAAAAGAAAGTGGTGAAAAGTTGAAATACAGGCAATAATTTTTTAAGTTCCAGTTATTAATAATCAAAGGCAACTCTAACTAATGAGTTTTTAGTCCTTATTTGAAGGAATTTAGTGTTTTGGTATTTTTGCAGTTTTCTGTAAGTTTGTTCCAAATTAGTGGGACAGAGAGACTGAATGCTGCTTCTCCATGTTGGGTTCTGGTTTCTGGAGTTTCGGAGTAATCTAGAACCGGGAGACCTGAGTTATCTGGAAGTTTGATCTAACAACGACAGAATTATAATGTATATTAAAGTTTATTTTCTGAACTACAGGGAGCCAGTATAAGGACTGGCGTGATGTGCTCTATTCTAGTTTTAGTGAGAATGCCAGCAGCAGCGCTCTGGATCAGATGCAGCTCTCCAAAAGACCTTTTAGGCGATTTTGTACCTCAGGGCTCTTTGGTGGTCATAGGAGCTGGTGGCACTGACTGAATGGCGGCTTTCATTATGTTAATCATTGTTTGAATACAGCTATGGAAAAAATGAAGAGCCCACTAAACTGAACCCCATTGAAAACCTCCTAGCAATTCCAACAAGTATTAATTTCTGATCTCTTCCTGAGTTAAAACATCAGTATTGTTGTTTCTAAATGAATAGCAACTTGTTTTCTTTGGATTGTTTGAGGTCTGAAAGCACTGCGTCTTTTTCATTACTCTGACCATTTCTCATTTTCTGCAAATAAATACTAAATTTTTGCTTATAATTTCAGTCATGTTGTCAGTAGTTCATAGAATAAAAGAACAATGCTCCTTTTACTCAAACATGTCCCTATAAAAAGTAAAATCAGAGAGACTGATAATTCTACGTGGTCTCATAATTTTTTCCAGAGCTGTATATGCAAGAATTAGCGAATGACTGATTGTGATATAAAGTGCTTTGGCGTCCTCTGACTTTATAAAGTGTCTGAAAGTGCAAGCCATTTACCACTTTTAGAAGCTTTTATTAAAAATCTGAAACATAATTTGTGTTCGTTGGGCTCATCGTGACTTGGGCTTTTTCTGTAAAGATTTCAGCTTTTGTTTTTATCTGCAACCATAGCTATACTTGAAGTGGGAGTGCGCATCAGCAAAATCTCATCTTAACATGATGTGCCAACAAAACCAACGACCTGAAAGCAGATCAAACGGTGAGAAAGCTCAAAGTTATTTTTAAAGCTCTCCTTTATTCTGCTCCCTCCATCTTTCTGAGCCGACCTCAGCACATGTGAACTTTACATGAAGGTATGTTGGCACAAACTGCAGGCCGAACAGGGCAAGCTGGTGAAAGCAAACTGAATCTAGGCGACGTTTTCACCTAATTTACACAAAAATATCTGGTGAAGGCAGCTAGGAGGGGAGAAAAGATGCATGACCTAAAAGCACTTGCAGCCTGAGAAGTCCTGGTCGAGGGAGAGTGAAAGAGAGAGAATGACAGACGGGGACACAAAGGAGGCGCAAAGAAAGGCAGCCACAGAGCAGGATGAAAGGGAATGCGAGAGAAGGAGGTAATGGCAGATTAGAGGGGAACAGAGCATGTGTAAATGGAGACTAAAAGAGAAAATGCTCTGTGAGAGAGAGCTGATTTGTCTGGCTCAGATGGAGTCAATATTTGCTCCATTCCACCAGCTCTGTGCCAAGGTACGGATCAAAGAAAAATGTGCGATCTAAAAGCACTGCAGAGAGACCGGGGAGAAATCAGTTACTTACTGTCTGCTGTGGACGTGGCTGGGAGGCCAGATAGAGAAACAGCGTGAACATGAACATACACTCAATAAACCTCAAGAACAGTAGGGATGTCGCTGGACATCCCTGTCCAGCGACATCCCTGTCGCTGGACAGGGATGTCCAGCGACAAGTTTGAGAGTGCTTTTTTAAGCACTCTCAAACTTTGCATGGTTGCCCCACTGGCTTGTGTCTGTTTCTAAATGGGTGACAATTATAGCCCACACACAAACATACCAGCCTTTCAGAGAGGTCAATCAACCTGTTTTTGTTTGTTTTTGGACAGCGAGAGGAAGCCGAAGCACCCAGAGAAAACTCTGACATGCATGACAGAATGTGTAATCTCCACTCAGCAAGACCTCTAATGGGATTTGAACCTAAAAACTGGGATACTATGTGGCTAGGGTTACCAAAAAAGGAAAATGATATGCAACTTGTTATTAGACCAAGATATCATTATGTCAAAGACAGGGCACCTTGAGTTAATTCACTGAAAGCAAATCCTACAATCATTTAGCAGCATCTTATTACTTATGAATCCTTCTCAGACAGACCACACTCTGTTAATCTGACTGTGCTGAACTGAATGGCAAGAAACTGGATTTAAATTCTCAATCTCTTTTGGATTCCCTTTAAATTGATGGATTAAATTTGATTTCTAATAACTGGATTTGAGCCTTTTCACTTTGTATCTAGTAAGGTTAATTGGGATGAATTACAGAAGTTTGAGAGAACTCTAAACTTTAAAGTAGAAAAATGTGCAGCTAAGTTTGAGACCTTGACTACATGGCAGATGTATTGTTTTCTGGATTGGCAGCTTTGTAAATGCCAGCCAATATCGTCAACTGGCAAAGATATTTCATCTTCCCTAGCTGGATTTTCTTTCAATATTTTAGATGAGCTCTATGAACAAATCTGCAAATTGGTGGAGTTTTTGTAAGTAACTCAGAGTAACATTCTATAGAAAAATCCACAAAGAGGTGAATCCTGAGAAAAGCGCGATTCCACTGTGGTTACCTTGATGGTAACTTCTATTTGGACTCAGTGATAGGATTTTCCCAGGTCCCAGTTGGAAAAACAACAAGATCTGTCTTGGGGAAATCGGAGCTCACCAACCAGGAACCAATATGGCTGTTAGCGAACAGAAAGTGGTGAAAGTTGTAGTTATACACTATTGTGTCTTGTTAGACCAGTGCCATAGTGACATACTCCTGCTTTTGTGTTTGAATGGATTAATCCCAGTTGTTTCAACTTGCAACAGAACTCTGGTGTAACCTCATTGTTCTGTGCAAAGCCCAGACCTCCAACCTCTGAGAAAAATCGAGTGCAGCATGAAAATTTTGGCTACAGAGGAATGCCTCCTGGACGCCTCCCTGGTGAGGTGATCCGGGCACATCCTGCCTGGAGGAGGCCCTGGGGAAGAATCAGGACACGCTGGAGGGACGATGTTTCTCAGCTGGCCTGGGAACGCCTTGGGATTAGCTGGAACAAGTGGCTGGGCAGAGGGAAGTCTGGGCCTCCCTTCTGAAGCTGCTACCCACGCAACCCGACCCCGGATAAAGAGGAAGAAAATAAATGGATGGATGGATGGATGGATGGATGGATGGATGGATGGATGGATGGATGGATGGATGGATGGATGGATGGATGGATGGATGGATGGATGGATGGATGGATGGATGGATGGATGGATGGATGGATGGATGGATGGATGGATGGATGGTTACAAAATGGAGAATGTTGTAAACTCTACCTGTGTAGAACTGCTAATAAAAAACTTTAGCCTTGAACAGCTTTAGGCTCTCAGGATCTTTTTGTTTTAAAGATTTACACAGGTAATGTCTGCATTATTGCCTCCTACTGGTGCATCACAGACATTACAGCTCTTTTTTTACAGAGCTGGTGTATATGTTAAGTTTTTATAAAATCATTAGACCAAAATTGTATCTATTAGGTCCTTAGATAATAGTGTAATCACCTCATTAGCGACTTTTTTCTGCTTTCATAAATTAATGGATTAATAATCAACTGACTGAGCCAGAGCATTTTGATGTGTTTGCAATTAGTTATAAATCTGAATTTATATTTAGTCTCATCTTGCTGCATCAAGTCCATCACATTTCAGAAAACTTTGGGGAAAACATTTACATTTGTTTCACTGCATTCTGTGAAATGAAATTCCTGTCATATCAAAACTAAACTCTTCTTCTTGATATGAACAATTGGTGGTTTAGTCCTGCTGTCGTGTGCAAAAGCAGATGCATACATGTGAAAACAATAGGCTTTTTCACAGCTGATTCCCCACACCATGAAACCATCCTCTCACGGCCTCCATGTGCAGCGTTGTGTTGAGTCAAAAGGTCTCGACAGAACCGCAGTTCAGACGCTTCTCAAGTGAAATCAGACGGGGACAACAAGAGGCAATGGGTGGAGTTCCCTTAAAGAGGAGATACAGTCGTAACTAAGAAGACAAGAACAAGTTCAGCTGGGTTTTAATTGGCTGACAAAACTGCTGGTGGAACCTTGTTCCAATTACTCACACAAAGACCGATTGTTGCCCGCTCTCCGTCGCCAGGAGGTCACATACATCCTCAAAACAATAACAAACAAATTAGACTCATGTTTGCGTGAAATGAACCCATAGGGTATGGCTTGGCACGGCTCAGTTATGCTTGGCACAGGAGAATGTGTGAGAGTGACGCTGCTGGATAAGAGCTTGGTATGTTTATGGCTGATTGGTTTTAGACCGCCGAGTGTTGCATCACCGCCTGCATCTCGGCCAAGTGACCTCGTTGAATCCGTGCCCTGTTCATTCACCAATTTGAGAGGACACTGACGACAGACTGTGGTCAAATATGGCTGAATTACTGCTTTATAAAGAAGATAACCAAAGGGTAAAAAAACATATTTGGTGGAAGCTTCCAATCTCTCATCCAGGTGAAAACTGAGGTAAATTTTCATCCCCCATGATGAAAAAACATTGTTAGGAAAATTCCTGTTTCTCCCCAAATCTACAACAATCTGCTTTATTTTTAATATATATTCAAGATGAGATGAATGGTTCTTGTGGTCTTTTGACAACTGGAGAGCCATCAAAGTATTTGTGACTTGGTGACGGTTTTAAATATGGACCTTATATTCACACAGTTGCCCATTAAGAAAGAGGAACAAAAAGCACCAGATAAAAACTCTAGGAGTTGTAATATGATCAAATTTTCTATTGTTTTTGTCCACAGTGAGTTGTCGTCATTTTGTGTTGAGTATCCACCGACCGGAACTAGCTAACACCACTCCAGAATAAAATGTTTTAATTCTAATTGGAGCAGAAATAGGAGCCGTTTTTATTAGAGAACCAATTTGTTTTTAGAAGTCTAAAAGTGAAAAATGACTGGTGAGAGTACGGTACCCTGTGGTGCTCCTGTACTGCTGACTATCCCATCAGACACAAAACCCTTCAGTAATCCAAACCATAGTCTGTGAGAAATGAGGACTTAAGTGAGACTCCAACTCCAGACAAATTTAATTAGCAAAAATAAAAAAAACTTCAGGCTTATTTCAACACATGCATCAGTGCAAACACACAAAATCTTCCCAAATATTTTGGTTTACTTTCTAGAGAAAATATCTTAGTACACTTGAAATACTTATAGGCTACAAGTAACCTATAAGTAAGATATAAGGGCTTGTCGTGAGTGAATAATTTCTTAATATTGATGAAGAACTACTTCCTCCTTGGGCAGATTATTTCACTTATAGCAAGACATTTTCTCCATGTAACAAGTGAAATAATCTGTCAGCGGAACTAAGGTTTTTTCGTTAATATTAAGGAATTATTTATTTAAAACAAGCTCCTATTTTTCCTACCAAGTTACTTGTAAATTAGCTTTGTCTTATTTCTAGTGTACCAAGATATTTTCACTATAAACTAGACTAAAATACTTGGTAAGATTTTGTGTTTTTGCAGTGATTACATTAGTATAGTTTAATGTTTATTAATAATGCTATAAAAATCATGCACAGAAAACTGTTTTAAAACAGTAACAATGACTTAAAAGTGTAATTTGTTTTAAATCCTTTTTTAATAGACTTAAACAACTTTCAGTGTTTCCACAGACCAACAGATTTGTTTTTAGAAAGCACAAATAAATCCAGATTTCAGCGGCTCTACAGTCCAGGGTCATTGTTGCCTGATTCTCCACTTACATTTCTAATTGGAGACAGATCATGGCTGCTGGAAGACTGGTCCAGCTCTCCTTCTCATTTATGAAGCAGAATAAAGTCTGGTGTTTTCCTCATGAGATAACCAGAGAGATATCCCTCTGATGGTAGCCCACATCTCACTAAAGTTCCAGAATTGCACGCAATTCACGCAAACAGGATGGCAGTCAGAGATATCAGGCTCCGACTTTGACTGATAATCACTTGAATGTTCATTCTTGTCTTTGGCACGTTGGGTCTGACATCTGTTTTTCCTCAAAGAGAGCTGAAATGTGGATCTATCTGTCCACCCGATCAACTTGCAGTGTTCAGTCAGGGGTGGTTTTAGATGTGGGCAGCAAGGGCGGGCGCCCAGGGCGGCATTAGAAGGGGGCCTTTGGAGGGAACACAAGCACAAGAGAGAGAGAGAAAAAAAACATTTTCATCTCTCTGTTGCATGCTGATTGAGCTTTGCTTATTTGAGTTATTAGTGGAGGGCAGATGGAGGTGCTCACTCATGCAAGCTGAAGAAAAGATTAAATCACCCAATAATCTTCATCAGTTATCAGGAGAGTGGTTGGTTTAGTGGAAGCAAAAACGAAAGATCTTCCTTTTACTGACTGAAGGAAGAGGACACACCAGCATGAACACACAACCATGAGATCTGATTTCAACACATCCGAAACATCTCCTTCTTACCGGTGTGAGAACATTATTTTCATGTAATAGCTGCGTGGAGGACATTGTTTTTCGCATTGAGTCTAATATGTAATCAATTTGACTCATGAAACAGAACATTTTTGCAGCCAGACTACAGTAAACCATGAGTTAAAGTCTCCATCTTCAAACAACAGATTTAATCTCTATGGATAATTTCCTTGTTCCTGACAAGTGGAGAGAAAAACACAAGTTATTTTTCTAGGAGTGGCTGAAGGGGATGAAGCCACTCCTATCTCAGGGGATGAAGCAAGCTGACCTCTTTCCGAAAAGGTTTACGGCTTGATTCTGGGCAACAGGTCAGAGAGGTCAGAAAGGTCACTCAATGTTAGACAGAAAACGTTCGAAATGGTCAAAGGAAATAATTGTGAGCTTTAAGAAAGCTGTGGAAGAGCCTGGGCAGAAATGTGCAGAACTCAAACCCACTGTGGCGCGGAGGGGCCCGTGTCACTGCACAACAGAGACATGGGTTAACGCCGGACTGACAGAGAGGCCCCTGTCATCGCACCGCGTGCTGAATAATGCATATTCCCACACAAATTAGCATTTAATTGAATTAACAAACAATCCCAGGTGAAGTTTGGAATTTGGGCCCCAAAGCAGCTGACAGCCGTCTTTTAGAGGAACTCTGAACACAATGTGAAGCTCGCTTTTGTGCTGGACGTCTCTGAAGGCTGGAGATGAGATGTGAGTGAAACACTTTGTTGAGGAATGCATTTGTTTTCTAACCTGTCAGCTTGACTGTTAAATTTTTGCTCATTGTTAATTTGCCAATTGTAAAGGGGTCCGGAGGACCTCAAACTGAAACAACCAGGAATAATGATGAACATCTTTTTTAAATGTGCTCTGAAGTCTCATGTTTCGTGACTTAGACTGCCTTCCTCTGCAGCTTAAAGTAAAGCCAGAAAAACAAATCCCAAAGGTAAAGTAAGGTCAGAGGTCATCTTCTCCTCTCACTCCTAAAATTCATCCCATTTCTTTATGGCAAACTGAAATCAAACATGCATTGCAATCTATGAAATGCATTGCGTTTTTGCAAAAAAGCTCACAATAGATGCAATAATTTGAATCAATATTGATTATATTGAGGAAACAAGATGATCGTATTTGATTTTAGTTAGAAAAGCTGAAATATTTCTGCTCGGGTGGCTTTTCTTAGCTGCTGGACGTGTTTCTGTCCAACCCACGGGTCTCCTGGCAGCTTTTCTTCTATTGCTCCTAGAGTTCTGCAGATCTGACCAAAACAAGCAACGCCAAGATGTCTTCCACGTGAGCTAAAAAAAAAGTCTTTAAAAAAAAAAACTGCTGCAGAAACATTTTGTCTCCTCGTTCCTCTTTGAAATAAAGATTTACACAAATCTTACCAACTATTTTTGGTCTAGTTTCTAGTGGAAATGTCTTGAAGTAAGACAAAACTAACTTACAAGTAGCTTTTCAGAAAGATAAAGGGCTTGGCTTGCTTAAACAAATAACTCTGTAATATTTATGAAAAAGTTCAAATTCTATAACATGGGAAATAATCTGAGAATGAAAGTAATAGGTTTTTATCAATAATAAGGACTTAAAAGCTCCTACATCTTGCTGAAAAGTTACTTGTAAGTTAGAACCAAAAATATTTGGTAAGCTTTCCCTTCTTTTTCTTTTTGCTGTGTTGCAGCTGCATGAGGGATGATAATAGCAAATATTTGCAGATGTGGAGTGAGAACGACTTATTCTTCTCGCTTACAAAAGTGACCTGAGAGTCAACACGGCCCTTGACCTCCTCCTGAAACCACAGACCCCCCTCTCTCCCAGGAGCGTTCCAACAGGTTTGCAGAAACAATAAACCGAAAGCCTCTTTCACACAGAGGCTGCTCGTCGTAGTCCGCTCCCTCCAGGCGTCCCGCTCAGATGCGAGCGGGACGGGGAACGGGGTCAGCTGCGGTGCTGAGCATAGCAGACATACCTCAGAGGAATCCGATGCCAGGAGGAGACTGTACACCAGTGTGCTGAGCTGGGAGCCATCCGAGTCTCTCTGCGAATGTGACTTTCCCGGCTCAGCGTGAGTTTGCAGAAACATCCATTGCTAATATAAATCTAAGTGGAAAGCTTGCAGAGACAAAGGATCCGGTGGGTGAACCGGTTTATAGGAGCAGCAGCAGAGCCAGAGATGGGAGTTGGTTCTGAGCTGGGCAGAGATACTGGGCCCAGATCAGTTCCTGGAAAAGAGGGGCAGTGTGGGTGGCCTGAGGTTTTTGGTATATCCAGTCAAAGAAGAAAGCCGTCCTGACAGTTTTTCTGGGGCCGACTTACATTTACAACTAAATATCTCTGACTGATAGCTGCTCGACTCTGGAAACACTCAAAACATCCCCGTCTAAATCCTCCCAGAGCTTCTGTGTGTGGCATCGAAGCAACGATGAATGAAGAGCATTTACCTCTAGGACGCTTGTTAGGAAACATGCAGAACAAGGAAACAGGCAAGCAGAAATTCAAACCCAGGAACAACTGGTTGCATTCACACCAGCTCTGCTTGCCAATGGAAATAATCCATTGTTACAACTGAAAAAAACACTGCACTTTTTTAAAATCAAAATTAAGGAATTATTAGCTTAAAACAAGCTCCTATATCTTGCCAAGAAGTTACTTTTAAGGTCATTTATTCGTATTGAAAGTTTTCTAAGTTATTTACAGTAGAAACTTGACAATAAAAATACTTGGTAAGATTTAAAGTTTTTGCAGTGTATGAGGCCATTACAACATAGATGGTTAGAAATTCAGCAAGGCGGAGTGTGTTGCAGACCCCTACACAGTCTGATCAGAGATTGCGTGTGTGTGCGTGTGTGAAGAGGTCAGTGGGGGGTTGTGTGCTCTGCCTCTCTGTCCCTGTTTGACTCTCGGCTTTAAAAACCTCCTGTTATTGTTTTCAGTGGCTTCGCTCTCTAAGGCCACCCGGGCAGTGATCGAATCTCTCTCTGCCTCTGCTCACACACTCTCCTTCTTTTTCGTCTTGCCTCTTGATTTGCACACAGTTATAAAATGCACACCAACACACAACCAGGTTATTTATAACAGGGTGGGTGGAAGAGAGGAGCCCGGCCTTGGAGCTCCTATTTTGGGAAGCCCAGCCTTCAATCACTCAGGCTGACAGCTTCTCTGTGATACCAGGGAGAACAATACGGAGCAGCCTGTTTATCTTCCTCTGACCGACCCACTGGGCTCTGCCTCCCGCCTGGGTCACCGTCACCCTGCCTCCCACCAGGAAAAAGGGACTTCCAGCACTGCAGCGATATCAAAGAAACCCCAAAGAGATTTTCCAGGATTAAATTCTCACTCCAACCACACTTTTGCAGCCTTGTTCAGTCATCTTTGCAGAACAGCAACAAAAAAAAAAGACCCACAATCTTTTAGCCACATTGTTCACATGAAACTGAATCCCCTTTGATATTATTCTGGGACAATCTAACTCAGTGGAGATCTAACAAAATCCTCAAGTCAAAAGCATTCTCAAGTGAAAATGTCGCAAAAAATTTTCTACCTGCTCAACAGTAAAATAAACTTGCAAAATTACAGTTAAACCACTAAGATCGTCAGATTTGTTTGTGTGAAACTGTGCAGATCTAAAGTAAAACTTAAAAATATTTTTCTGCAAATCGCTTAATTGCTTTAATTAAAAACACATCACGTTTGCAAATTATTTGGGGTTTGATTTCTTTTTTTAGAAAAAAAAATAAGAACATTCTCTTTGCTGTTTTTATGCAAGCTTAATAAATTCATTAAATTCATTAAAAGCAGATTTGGTTGAACCAAAATCTGCTTTTTTAGTCAGAAACTCAAAAAGTGTGGTAATTAATGGGTGATTACTCTGTATTTTATGTAACTGTATTTCAAATCATCAGTTATAATTTTGCTTTAATTAAAACTAAAAAAAAGACTCAATTTGTGTGAACTACATTTGCTGCTCCAGGAAAGTTTGTGTTATTCTTGAAATCAGTCCAGAGGCCACACTTTGGACATACCGGATCTTAAGCTTCAAGGTGTTGGTGTCTGAAAAGAAAGGAGTTAATAACTTATTACAAGAGTTTTCAGCTACAATAAACAGCCAGTTTTGATTCAAAAAGCATAAAACTCTTAATTTCTTTAACTGGAAATGTGCAATATTTCAAAGTTAAAACAAAAATCCACTCCTGAACCACAGCTTCAACTATTAATCAATTCTTGGTGTTCAAATTATTGTTTGAACATCAACAATAATTTGCCCGGGGCCCGCAAGACCCCAGGCAAAAAACAGATCAAGAACATTAGTTTTTATGTTGGTTTTAAAGGAGCACATCCGTCTGTCCAGCCACACTATGTTCTTCTAATCCCGTCAATTTGTTCATCCAGACTTCCTTAAATCCTTCCTTCTTTCTTCTAGATTTGAGTGTTTGTAGGTTCTGCATTTAAAGCCCAATAGCTGCAGAAATCTCATCCATATTTAGAGTGACCTGTTGAAGTTGGGTTCAAAGAACTGACGGAGAAATCTGGAAATCAGAGTTTGGAAGCTAAATAAAAAAGTGTAGCAAACCTACAGCTTAAACCACAGAGTTTAACTAAAACATATATTTTTATTTCCTATCTGGATAATAAGATTTTTAAAAAATCAACATCTGGTTTGGATGGAATATTAAACATTTAGTCAGGTTCTCTTTTATGAAAAAAGACAAATATCAGCTGGTTCAAGTTGTTCAAAGGTGACGATTTGAAGCTTTCTCGGGTTTTGCTTTAAATCTTCTGCTGCTTTGTGAAAAGAAAAGAAAAAACAACTAGCCATTTATTTAATTCATTGTGAATAAAGTCGCTTCTCTGACCTTTAGCTGCGGCTAAAATAATTTTCCCCCTTTTATTTCCAGCCTGACATCATGCAGTTTATGGTAAGCCCCTTCAGCTAAAAATAATTTTCTATGAACTCCGAGTGACTCCTCTAAATGAATGAAAGACTGCCTTGTATGTGTATATGCTTCACATACACATGACAGATTATATGGGTGGAGGGCGGACACAGCGGAGAGGCGGGGGGAGAAAAAAGGCCGGCTGCAATTGTTATCTGGAGTAAAACTTTGAGGAGTTTTTACTGGAGTTAAATGGTCCGTGTCATCACTACGCAACTACTGTGCAATGTTGACTGGTGGCTGAACTGAGTGGCCCGCGTTTTATCGCGACGATTTGGACAAACCACAGCAGACTGAGAGACTCACAGCTGTAAAACACGACGACAAAACTGATGAGATCTGGAGGAAAAACTAACTTTTATTGCCCTATGTGTTGACGTTTTTCTAGAGAAATCTCTGTTTTATGTTTGAAATCCCTGAAACTATTTTTCTGTCATACATAACTGTTAGGATTGTCTTTGCGATTTCATCCATTCAGCCATTATCTTCCACTTAATCCATCTTTGGGTCATGATGGAAGCAGCCTAAGCACAGAAACCCAGATTCCCAGTTTCCCAGCAACATTTGGGGCTTCCTCCCATTGACCTGAATTTCTCCGGTAGAATTTCAACCGGGCCAATCAACGAACAGAAGCGGAAACTGTGAATGATGTCGGTTTTCAATCCCGCTTTAGAATTGTAGCCTTCCTGTAGTTTCAGCAACGGCAGCAGAGGAAGTGAAGGAATCCGTTCAATGTGTTTGGTCACACTTCCGAATATTGAATTAGCATTAGCCTCTTCAGATTGGCTCGTCTCTCTTCACAGAGGTGGATGGTTGGGCACAGAGCAGGCAATTTCCGGCAAGCTTCATAGCGTGGAATATACGTCACGGGCAAACGTTAGCAATCAGGTAAAATTTAAAGCCTCCAGGAAGTAATCGTTTCTCAACAGTCAAGGGTTCAGACCATTGAAGCGAAGGACAGAACAATGGGTTGGTTCCCAGAGAAGGAACTCTTCCCTATTTACTGCTCTTTTGCGGAGATTCTCGTTGTTTCCCACTGGGCTGTGAACCACTCTGGTGAAAGCTGGAGATCATGATCTGATGAAGCCAACAGAACCACATCAAGAGCAGAAACTCGATCCTGTGGCCACCAAAACGGACCCCTCATCACCTTGGCTAAAACATGAAATGAATGAAAAGAATCAGGGACAAAGAGCAACTCTGGGTCCAACAAAACTGATTTTCTTGCAAAAAAAGAAAACCTTAAAAAAATAAACACATTTACTCCTCTCTGTGAAATAAGGTGCAATCAAAAATAATTCAGCATTGGCAAAAACAGAAGGTCTAGAGTAAAAAAATATTTGACCCATTTCATACATACATAAATAATACAAAGTATTTTAATGTTTTTTTCTCCTTTTTGTTAAACTGCATCACTTTTTGGAACTTGTTGAGCTTCTGCTACAGAAGAAAATAGTTGATAGATAGACTAACACACAACATATTTTATGCAAAAAGATGGAAAATAAGACACTTCTAATTCAGCAAATTAGAACATTTTTAAAGAGAAACTTTCTCTAGATTAAGTGTCCACAGACTGATGTTTTCAAGCATTTATGTTAATGACAATGTTCTGCTTACTGCTAATGAAAACATGACCTTCAAGATTAGATCGTGTCCATCATTTGGTCAAAAGTTTCTTCTGGAATCTAGACTCAAACCCTGTAAAATGATGAATAACTCTAGTTGATTGCTTTTAAACTTTTCATTTAATGTTAATAGGAAACAATCATATTTTGATAAGCAGAAATAAGACGCCCAACATGTCTGGTCATGAAATATCAGCACGTTTGCAGAGTTGACTTCAGCAGTGCATTATTGACTTTATTTGAAATTGCCAGTCTTAGTGCAAGTATAAAAGTGCCTTTTTCTTTATTATTGTAGCACAAACAAATATTCTGTTTTGTAGGATTAAAAACATGTTAACCTATGATAGCCATTTTTTAAAATTATTGTTTTAATCTG
The DNA here is from genome assembly GCF_019740435.1 of Gambusia affinis. Lineage (NCBI taxonomy): Eukaryota > Metazoa > Chordata > Actinopteri > Cyprinodontiformes > Poeciliidae > Gambusia > Gambusia affinis. The sequence goes on from NC_057872.1 coordinate 20,388,883, forward strand.
ATTTCTTTAGAAACAGCCCCCAAATATATTTTAGTGATCATTTCCCCACATTTCCCTCTTTGCCTCAGTGTCACTGTTGTGACTGATGTCTTTTCCATCCTGTTGCCCTCTTTCAATTAAAAAGGAGGAAAAGCGTCCAATCCCTTTGACCTTTACCTTGACTTATCCGTTTCCACCAACACATAAAAACACGCGGGCCTGACACCACGTCCACCTCTCCTATTTTAGTCAAATTGCCTCCTCTGCGTTCTCTCTCTTCCCAACTCTTTTAAAGGTATGTCTGGTTTTCTGCTCTCATGACAAACTTACACAAGCGGAACGTTTGCATATTTAATGGCTTTTAGGGAACAAATTGCATCCGCAGCCCAGTGATGCAGATGTTAGAGCGATAATCTTTAAATAGCCTTAAAACTCCACTCTGTACTTTTTTGGGCACAGATTTATCATCAAATTCCAGTAAAGGACAACACTAAGAACATAAACAGTGATGTTAATGTACTTTTATTAGAACTGATAGCATTCACATTCATAAAAAAAAGAGAAAAGAATAAAGTAACAAAACAGAGAATGAAGCCATGATTTAATCCAGGAAATGAGCCGCTGTTAAAACTCGTCTTGGTTGCTCCTGGTGTCTCGTAGATGTATGAGGGACCTCAGGACCTCCTCTGTTTGTCTGCTGCCCAACTGTTTACCCCCTCTGCTCCTGACGTTCACCGCTCCACTCTCACGCTCCTTATCACCCACCACTGCAAAAAAACAAGGGAGGAAAAAAATAAAGCCGCTGAAATATGTTAACATTGATATAAGGGAGGAAGAAGCAGGAGATGGAGCATCAGGGGGGGAAAACATTTATATAGGCAGCTCCAAGTTGTTGCTTTCATTATTCATCTTTACCAAATATGTAGTTGTGCTGGGCCAGCTGAGCCGAGCGAATCTTCTTGTTTAAGGTCGCTCCTGGATCGTTGTTGAAATCCACCATGAAGCCAGCTTCGTGGAACGTCGCGACCACCTTTAGACAACCGAGAAGTTTTCCTCCAAAGATTTTTATCTCTTAAAAGCTTCACATATTTACTGATTTATCACACTGAAATAAAAAAAAAGATTAGACAAAGAGGACTTTGTTGGTAGTTGTCCACCAAATACTGACCTGTCTAGCGTATGACTCACTGTTGCCCCCTACAGGAATCACCATGATCTGAGATGGAGACAACCACAGCGGCCTAGTTTGGACACAAGAGAAACATGAGAGAATCTCAGATTAGAAAGTCATCTTTTACCCTTTTTCCCCCTAAATCTTGTTATTCTAATATTTCTTTCATTTCTCATGTTTTAAAGATTTTTTTGTGACACTTTTTTCATGTTTATTTGGTTAATATTTTTCAGTGAAGCACATTAAATTAAATGTGATACAAATAAACTTAGCTTACTTGCAACATAATGGTAATTTAGCAATTTAATTCCAGAAATGAAGCTTGTATCTTAGATAGATCCAAAGTACCCATGGGGTATATTTAAACTATTTATTACTTTTAAATATGGATGATTACAACATAAAAATAACCAAAATTCAGTTTGTTAGAAAATCTAAATATTACAAAACCAATTAGAAAAGGATTAGGTGGTTTTCACAACGGATAGTCCAGCAGACTCTGTTTGATAGGGAGCAAAATTGCATCATTTCTTACATTTTCTACTGGTTCAGTTTCACTCTGTGTCAAACGAACCAAACCTTTGAAAAAACTGTTCTCCCCCTCGCCTGTGGTGGCGCTGCACCAAGAACCACTGAAGGAAACAAAACAAAAACTTCTGAAGAAGACGGGAGTGTAACTTCCTTCTTCAGAAAATGTAAACAAAAACAGAGTAACGTCACATTTTAGCAGCTTTGCAATTTGTCTTTGGCAAAAGACCATGAGCCTTTGCTGCCACTAATGCTAGACACAAACAATAGTTTCGGTTGCATTTACCCACAATGCCCTGTGCTATGGCTTTTAAATAGCTCTCTGGTGCGTCTGGCATTCACATATGCATTCAAACTGCACCAGAGTTCATTTCCACCAAACCGAGACCTGGGTTCGTACTTCGGTTGTGTATTAACATGCAAACGAACCAAACTAGGTAAACAAGACAGACTTAGATTAAAGAGGATTAAACAGGGCTGGTGTGAATGAACGCCAAAATAAAAAACTGTTAAGGCCAAGTCACAACTGCAGGTTTAAGTCCTAATCATCAAAATAAAACAAAGACACCATTAACTATCAACTTATTTAGAATATGCTAACGTAATGAGTTGTGGCTGTAAATGCCGTGTTTTGTTATCAGGACCTCACCATTTGCCTCCAAAGTTTTCAGCCAGTATGGCGATCATTCTCTCCAGTGACCCCAGTACAGCCCTGTGGATCATCACTGGTCTGTGCAGCTTTCCGTCTCGTCTGAGGAACGTTAAACGATGATTAGGTCACAGTCCAAATCAATGGGGAGGGCAACTTTAATGATTTTTTTTTTTTAAAAGAGTCAATATCTGCTGAAGCAACCACAACAAATCTATCTGCTTTTATGTTTCTACTCTTTTTTTTTTTTTCCCCTCTCAAAAAATTAAATAAATCACAATAAATATATGTGCTGCAGTAGGATTCCTCTTTGCTGAGTGATTTAAAAGACTTTGATGGAAGCAGATTAACATGAAGCAAAGCGAGATCAGAAGCAGTATCCTCTCTAGAGACAAAAAAATTAATCAAAACCCAATTATTCACGACTGAATTAGGCTTTTCTTAACTTCTGTCATTTTAACCTGGACATTACAAGACTTTACGCACAAAAATGCGAGTTCAAAAAAAATGACAAGTAGATGGGAGGACCCTGGTGGTTTAAACCAGCACAGATGTAGGAATGTTTTAGAAAGCGAGAGCCAAAGGCAGCAGATCTGAACCGACTCACCCGACATACTGAAGGTTGAATCTGATGGGCAGCTGGAAGTCGAGCTGGATTGTGGCACACTGGTGTTGTCGGCCAATTGCATCTTTAATCTGGATGTCGATCTGAAAAGAAACAGAGCACCGTTTCTTAATGTCTGGACTTCACTTCTGCTTTTCAACAAAGCTGATTTTAGAGCCCTTAAGACACCAGCGGCAGCCCAAGTACATTTTTGTGGACTGAACTGGTTACAAACTGGTTTCTGGGAGAAGCTGCAGTACCCAATTGTGGCCAACGTGGCCCAGCTTCACAGCTGTGAGGAATGCGAGTTAGAAAAGCACAGGACTCTGTGTGCATGTACCTCACACATGACCTGACTTTCCTCCTGCTCTCAGCCTGGACATGTTTGCCTAAAGCCAACATCCTTCTGCGACTTGTTCATCAGTTGCACAAAAATAAATACAGTCCCAAAAGAAAACAGAGCACATTCCATTTTAACAATTTCTAAATTTATATGCAAAACTCAGAAGCCAATGAAAAAAAAAAAGAAATCTTAATTTAGATTTTACTGCTGTGACGTGCATCGTTTAGATCTCACATTTTCTCTGCACAAATCCAATCTGTGGAGATGTAAAGGGAAAGGCAGCTCCACACTGAACAGAAAATGGTGACAATATAACAATAAAGCAGTAATACAAGGCTTAAGGCAAAAGTGTTTTAAAATCTGTCACAGACAACTAAAGTTAACAGAAAAGAACAACTATGTATGTTTTAAAGCCCACAAAGCTCTTACCCTGAAGATTTAGGGGTATACTTACAGATAAAAACATTTTTTTCTGGGTAAAAATTGATTCTGAACTCGGTCAACCTGAAATTAACCCTAACTAGGAATAAAGTGCTTAATTTCAGGTGCTGCGTATGCTTTCTGCGAAGTGGTATCTTCCATTTAGATGTTTTTGTCTCTAATTGAGTCTGGAAAGTTTTTGCATGCTTCATCAATTCACCTCTGAGTTGCAAAACTGCACAACCCGTTATACTTCTTAAATCTGTATTGGTTTAGAAAGATCCTGATCAGTGGATCGATAGCTGTAGCTGCCGTCAGTAAATGTTAGCACCTTTCTCACCGCCCCTCCCTGCTGACCTTTGGTCCGTAGAAAGCTCCATCTCCAGGGTTCAGCTCCCAACGTTCGGCAAACTGCTGCAGACTCTTCTCCAGCTGCTGCTCGGACACAAACACACGAGACGACTGGAGATGAGGCGGCGAAGGAGAACATGCAGATGATTAATTCTCATTATTAGCAGCATTTTGGGCTCTGAGTGTGAACTGTGGGAGCTCATAACACTGATGTTAAGTTACAATGAACAAAATTTCCTCTTCAAGACAGTGGAGGACATTCATACATGTATGTCAGGTATGAACTGGTTCTGCACTAGTTCTTGGTTTTTCCAAGAACTGTAGGTGGGCTTATGAAGACCCGACAGCCAATCAAAATATCTTGAGCGGGAAGTTTTATGCTTCCTTGAACAGATTGAGATCGGTCTTTGAGCAATATAAAACATGTTGATTACATGTCTCGTTACATTTTAGTTCTTCTTGTCACCTTAAATCCAAATAAGCTGCTGCTGGCCACGCCCACTAATTCAAAGTTTACACTCACTCATGAAAGTGGCTGCAAACAGATGCGCAGTTATATGACTGTACATGTTTAAAAAGCAGAAATGGAGCCTCCTGCACAATCAACAAGAATTCATAAAGTGGTTTATTTATGGTCAGTTACAAAAAAAATTAAAAATTTTTCCAGTAGCCATTGCACATAACATGCAGCGGTAAAACCAGCTGGCCAAATATTCTGGAGCTCCGTTTGGGCTTCTAGATGGCGACTGGGATAAGCTGGGGTTGCTAGGAAACGGGGCAATGCCTATGGCTTGTCTCTTAGCAATCATTTTTGAAACTGCTTATTTTCCAGACAGCAAAAAATATTAACGTATTGCCAAAAACATCTCGGTCTTAGAATCAGCAAAGACCCAAATGGAAGTAGAAAAACATGCAAAATGTGAATTATCTATAATCGGTCTCCTTTAAACTCTAAAGTTGGTTTTGTTGTGAGCTACCTAATTCAGAACCAAGAAGATGTTAGAACAGATTCAGTGGTAAGAGTTAGCACAGGTATAACATGAACTCTCCTTCCGTCTCCCTTTTCTTTATTTGAGGAGTTTCAGGTGGTCAGGAACCAAAACTGAACTTAAATCTCCTGCTATTCACTGAATTTATAAACATCCATTTCCAACAAGGGTTTTAAACCCACTGCCTATTCTCTTTCATGTTATCAAACTCTGCTAGTAAATACTTCTCCAAGCATTGTGTTTTGCTTCTTCCAGCGCTTTTAGAATCACATTCCATTAATGAGTGAAGTTGTTGATATTAAGGTATCTGTTTGCATTGAAACTGGGATTAATGATGTGATTTGTGTGGTGAGCTGAATCCTTGAACTGCAATCCTGAGGAGAAATTAAAAACTAGCTGCATAAAACATTAAAAATAAAACAAGGACATTGCTCAGAGCTAAGAACTGGTGAAGCACTTGAACCAGTTTGGAAACACTCTATCAGGGTCTTCTTTAGGGAAAGTGTGTGCTTGCCTGTTCAGCGTGGTTCCACTGTTCAGGCTCCCCCAGGCACGGAGTAGGACGTGTGGACAGCAAGCAGTGGAAGGAAAACCCAAACACTTGATAGACGCTCCGAACAAAGTCCAAACAAGCCACAATCTCCTGTTCCAGCTGCAGAGAAAGAGCAAAACGGTGGTGTGAGGGAGGGGGCAACAAGAGGACAGGGAAGTGTCCAATAATCAACCGAGCTGAGGTAAGACAGAGGAGTTCAAAGGGTTAAATTCCTAATCACTAGCCTCTGAAATGCTAATAATTATCATGTGATCTCTGAATTACCGGGCCACAACCAGAGACCTGGAGAGCGGATATGATGGAAGAGATCCAGGTCTGGATGCAGCAGATCAGGATGACTGTACAGCTGCAGCGCCACACATGTGGAGGTATTATGTTTGAACAGGACAAAGAGTCACATTCATCCAGCCGGAGGCCTCCTGGAATGCCTCAGGGGTTATTTGTACAGCCCATCTAATTACTGTGCCACATGTGTCTCCTTTACAGTTTAAATTTAATTGAAGCACCTCCAGAGATACAATGTGGCTTTAATAGATTTAAAAAAAAACAAAAAACCAAACATGTTCTACCTGCTCCGGTGTGCAAAAAATGTGTGCGTCGTCCTGGCAGAACCTGCGGACGCGAGTCAGTCCTCCCAGAGCTCCAGACAGCTCATTGCGATGCAGAGCCCCGAAGTCGGCCCAGCGCAGAGGAAGCTCCCGCCACGAGCGAACCCGATGCTCAAACATGAGACTAAACCCAACAGAGCAGAGTCGGTTACCATGGAAACGTCCAAATGTAGAAATGAGTATGATATAAACAGAAATTCAGGTGTAAAAGCGGCAACTGATGTAAAAGCTCACACAAAATGTTCTTAAAGTGTTAAAAGAAATATATAAAAAACAAGATTAACATCAACAAAAATAATACTACATATTAGAAATGGACAATAAAGCAATAACAATATATATTGCTATACACTCATAATTGATAAACAGATAATACTTTAATAGAATTTTCAATAATTCTACTGATCTCCAATCCAGAAACGCACAGCATTCTGGGAGATGTAGGCAGAGGAAAGCAACTCAACCTAAGCAAGGTTGGTGGAATCAACTAACTTGCTCACTCTTTGGTTACCTAGCAACTCACTCACTCTTTGGCTACTTAGCAACAACCCACTTGAGTAAGAAGCCGTTTCACGTTTTGCCACTCATAACCGCTAATAAATAAACAATTACGGTGTGGAGTGAAAACTGGGTAAAACAGGAAACATCACATCACAAGTTTGGAAGTAAATCAAGTAATTAAAGCAAAAACCTAATCAATTATTATCAATATCAACCGATATGAAACACTAATATGATGATCAAAATATTGTGTATTGTATAGCTGGGCACAAAAACAGATGTGGAATAACAGCGGAAATGGTATTTAAAAATGAGCCAAGAGCAGCATGGATGTTAACACTTATTGTGTCTACATCACCATAAGCAGTGATGCAAGGATCTGCGGTAACGCTCCTTTGTGCATTTAGGATGCAGCAGTCTGTTGCTGAAGAAGTGCTGTGTGTTATGCATGTGTGTGTTTTTGCTTTTACCAGTGTGCAGGACAGTTCATGGGCTTCAGAGCGAAGGTCTGAGCGCCCTCCGAGGTCACGGTGAACATGTTCTCGCTGTAGTGCTCCCAGTGGCCCGAGCGCTCCCATAAAGCAGTGCTGTAAAGAGTCGGGGTCACGACCTCGGTGAAGCCTCGCCTTCGGTACTCGCTCTGCGAGGGGTCGGAGAGGGAAGGATATGTGCAACAGTGAGCGAAGGAGCGGGTCAAACTGTCACAACAGCGTCATGATTAAACCAAGACTAACATCCTGACCACGGACACACACTCGTAAATCTTCAGGGTCATAAACTGAGCACATTAATGGGAGAATTCAGTTCGCAGAAGAAACAGTCATTACCAAGAGGAGCGAATGAAAAACCTTCAGCTGCCGATTCTCATCCAACTTTACTGCAATCACACCAAGGCATGTTTTGCATTTGGATTCAGCAAAACCTCATTAAAAGGGTAATTTTTATTAGCAGTCCAAATATGCAGCTCAGCTATTGTGGCCAAGTATTGCTGCGGCTTCAGATCTAATTTCTAATGTGTCTAGAAAAGAAATTAACACTTCAATCCGTCTTAAAGATGGACAAACATTTCCTCAGACAATGTGCTCTTTTCCATGTCAAAGTTTGTTTCTTTATATAATACCTGCCAGAATATTGAGCCAGATGTTACAGATCTATGTATGTGTAAAAAGTTTCTATGTACAGAGATCTAGTCTTTTAAGACATCTTTAGTTTATTTAACTTTACGAAAACTGTAAACCTTCTGCATTTCTGGGTTTTCTTCAAGTTTCAAAAGGTTAAATTTAAGGTTTTAAAGACCTTTATAAGACCATGATGGCTTACATGTAAAATCTGCACAAATGACAAAAAACCAGGTTAACATGGTCATGTAATAACTTTAAAATTCTGACTTTTATGTATTTTTGCAAAATTATTGTTGCTTAGCTTGTTTTTATGCAAAATGCATAACATTTGTCCAGGTGATGTATTTTAAGCCTGAAGTCTCAAAATTAAATAAAGCAATTTGTGTCCCTTTGACATTTTGACTGACACATTATTTCACAGTTTGTAATATTTTATCTCCACTTACTAAAAATCTACCAACTTGGATCTAGATTTTTTTTTAAAGTCTAAAGATTAGATTATTACATTTGAGACCAAAGTCCTGGATTTTTTAAATTACGTATCTTGACAATAAATTACAAACCTTAATTTTAAAAAAAATTGACGGTCTACCGTAGTCCAAGAGCCTTGTATAAAAAATAAAAAATTAAGATAATCTGTTGATTCAGTATATTCACCATATTTGACTCCAGTCATTCATGTGACTTTGAAAAGTTGTTCAAAAATATTAGTTTAGTTTAAAAACATAATTTATTTGAAACATCACAGATTTGATGATTTTATTTACTGTTATGTATATGTATATATATATATGTAACACCATATATGAAACTAATTTGTTGTCTGTTGACTCTAAATGTTTGGCATAAAATTAACTCCACCTGAAATTAACTACAATAAAGAACTAGTCTTTATTTTTTCCAGCTATCTGAAGCATAAAATTATGCATTTTTGACTCCACTGTCTCTGCCAAACATAATGAGTCTATTTGGTTATAAAGGGGCTATAAGTAGTTTAAATGTTTATAAAAAGTAGAGCACCTTAATAAAGTCAGTGAGTGTGTTGTAGATGTGGGCTCCTTTAGGCAGGAAGAAGCAGCTGCCTGGGCTCACATCGTTGAAGAAGAACAACTCCTGGTCCTGAACAAAAACACAAAATCTATTTACCGATGAGAGGAAGTCTAATTTTACAATTTCACTTCTGTAATGCATCTCTCATCTCACTGTTCCTATCCGCCGGTGGTCTCTCCTCCGCGCCTCTTCCTGCTCCCTCTCCCACTCCTGCCTGTCCTTCTCTCCTGGAAACGCCACACCTAGCAGACGCGTCAAGCCGCTGGAGTCCGACTGGTTGGACACCGTGATGGAGGACAGCTGGGATGAGAGAAAATAATGAGCGAACAAACAGATGGCAACAGAGGAAAGGAAAGTGACAGGCTGGCAAAAAAAAGGGAAGAATGTGATATTTATCTGATGGAAAGCATTGTGTTAGCGCTTGGAACAGGAATACGGCCTCTGGCAAACACAACATCCTGTCACCAATATTTCCAGCCTCATGCTGTTGTGGAATTCCAGTCTGCCCAGTGACAGACCAGCACAGAACCAGAGCCACGGATCAGAAAAATCAGGTAAAATGAGAGTAGGATGGAGTCATCTGATTATAATGTGATCAAAAATTCTCAATCACATTGTTTGAAGCATAAAGAAAAGACCAGAGGTATAAAAGAAAAGAAAGTGTTTGGCTTTCTAGAGACCAGTTATCCATCTTGATGCTGGAATTATAAAAAGGCAAATGCGTGAAATTACAGAGAAGCTGAGCAAAGAAAAATGAAGAAAACAAGCAGAAGACAGAAACGGCCACGCACCTGCAGCATCTTAAAGACCTTGAGGAAACCTGTGTGTGGGAGGAGAGGCCCGTCACACACCGCTAACCTGTCCCCACATCTGAATCACACACAGGATGACAGCAGGTCACATTTTTGTTGTTACAAAATAAACAAATAGAAAGCAAGGCAATATGAACACATGCCTGTAGACTGTGACCGTGGGGCCGTTAATCTGCTCCTCAACAAGCTGCATCCGCAGTTTACTGTCCTATAACACACACACACACACACTGCACTATTAAAAAACACAGATGCATCATAAAACAAATGTCATAGTTATTAAACTCAGAAATAAACTATTAGAACTAAATATGTGGCTACAAGACAGAGTATCACCCTGACAATAACAAGAGAGTGCTTAAAAAAGGATACTGTAAGAAATGAAATATTACTGCAGGGTCCCATTTTTTTCCCTGAGTTCTTAAGTCTTGATTAAATTCGGTTTTCTGTAGTATGAAAAGCATTCCTCCTTCTAGCTGCTCAGCACAGGAACATATAACAGAAGAGCCAAACAAAACAGAACAAGTTGTTTTAAAGTATTTAATTAAATTGGATTGATGAGGATGCTCCAACATGTCTGACCTCAAGCGTTTCTGTTCTTGCTTTAGTTTGTAATCTGTGCAAAACAATCTGGAAAAGGTCTCCATTTCCTGATGAAAGAAGTGCATGGAGGGAAATTTACAGACTTGCATCTGAGCTGAAACCTGATGTTTATTAAAAACACCACGTTTGCATCAATTTAATCAAGCCTATGAATTCTACATCAAGACTTTTTGTCAGTTTCCCTTGCCTTTAGTGGATCCTGGTGATTTGAACTTTTTCTGTGATTGCACTCCAACAGATTTTCTTTAAATTAAACTGGATGAACTACTATTACTGCTTTCTCTACTCCTTTAATTTGTAACCAGCAATTCATCAGATACCCAACAATTTCCACTGCAGATTCTCCTGCCAAGGCAGAATCATCAAAGGTAGTTGTATATCTACCTGCAAAAAACTATTAATCAGTAAAAGAGTTCCTACAGAGCAGCTTGAAGTGCTGCATCTCTCAACTCTTCAAAACATGGGAAAAGAAATAAATTTAAAACGTATCTATATGTGATTTAGGCTCCGGTATGAAACAATTGATTAGTAATTGGGACTTTCCAAGGTCTAAAAATTTTAATTACTAAGTTTTGGACTTTTTAAGATGTAGGTTGTGTGCAGCTATTTAAACGATTTACAGTGTTGGATGGCAGGAGGATAAATTAAAACAAGGGAGAACCTGTTTGTGCCTGATGTACAACATATTTAACTGCAGCATAAATGATAAGGTCCCGCATAAGAACATTATGAGACATACAGCAATAATTACTGACCTGAAACAGTTCATGAAGCTCTTCTGTGTTCATGTTCAGTCCGATTAAAGGAAGTTTGAGGGCTGCAGCCTCCTTACATTTTGCCTCCACATCACTCAGCGACAAGGAACTGAGGAAGAAATGAACAAATTAAAACTTAAAGCTTCCATACTTTCCCAGACTCGTTGTGTTTTAGATTTTTCCAATACTTTATGACACTGAGTACTAAAATATTAATCTAGGTCAGCTTCTCCATCTTTATTCTAAAAAAAAAATCATGAAACTAAAGGAAAATAAAGGGTCATTTCACTTTTTTGGCATCTAGATATAGTAGGATTGCATGAAATCTCTAGAAAATCTAAACAGGACTTCAATACATATCCTTCATTTGAAAGTTTATTAACAGAAACTTCACTTCACATATGCAAAAACAAAAAAAAAACTGCAAAGTGTAATTTTTCCGACTTTTAGGGGCCATAAATTTAGTGGTAAGTGACTAAAATGAGCATTAGGTTTAATAGAAGGTCAAGGTTTGATGGGGCGTAACAAAAGAAAACCCCTCAAAAAGTTTATCCTCTTCATAGAAATTAACTGTTTTCCATAATATTTTTACCTTCGGGATAATAGAATTACAATTTAGAAATTAAAGCTTTTCCCCCACCCCCATACATTTTATTTTTTCTATATTTATGCAGACTTGGAAAATAATCAATTCAGATTCCATAACTTTCCAAAGTTTTCAAGACTACACAAGAATGCTGAGTGTGTAAAGACATATTCAGGAAATGTGTCAGCAAGTACAGATAAAATAGACATAATGCACAAATAAGAAAAACCACAGCATAAAGGGCTTCTGAGAAAATGAAACTAAAGATATCTTCCAACTTGCCGAGCTCAGCGACTGAAGCTGAAAAAAAGCTCATGTTTACGAAGGACAAGTCTCACCTGCTGCTTGGGACATGGTCGCAAAAAAGTCCAAGCTCCGACGCTCCTTCCCTGCACACCTCTGCACCAAACACCCCCTCCAACACACTGCCAAGGACACACGCTCCTGTCCTCCATGCTGCCTGTAAATTAGTTACAGAGTTTATTCGGCTCACAGACCCGGAGAGTTTTAAAAAAATAGAAGGCCTCCATAAGGTTTACAAAAAAAAAAAAAAAAAAATAATCAAAGTTCACAGAAGTTCACAGAAAAAAATTACCTTCTGGGAAACCAAACCAGTCAGTAAAAAAAGTTAAGAAAAATTAATGAGCTATAGATTAAATACTGATCTCACAGATACTTAGAGAATAAAGAAGTATGACAGTAAATTGAAATAATTTGAGAATAGAGTTATGAGAATAAAGTCAGTGCTGGAAGAATAAATCGGTCATAATACGAGTAAAAAGTTGTAACAGTACAAGAGTAAATTCATAACATTTCCAGAAAAAAGTCATAATATTAAGAACGTAAAGTTGTAATCTTAGGAGAATAAAGTAGAAATTTTCACAAAATATAATCTTGTGAAGTTATACTTTGGTATCAGTTTTACCAATAGAATATATTTCATCTTTAAACGCATCAGCATCAAATTATTATCAGGAGGAAGATTTTGAAATTACTGTTTCAAAGAATGAACCACACAGACTGAACTGGTCATGTTTTATCAAAGCTCTGCTCTTATTAAAATGACGTTTTTCTAGTAATTTTATGACTTTCTTTAGGGAATATTGTAACTTTGTTCTACCAGTATAACGGCTTTATTGTGGTAGTATTGACTCCACTCTTTGCCTGTCCCTAATACTCTGTCGTACATACCTGTCTCCCTTCAGCCGAGTCAAACCCCAGAAGCTGCAGTTCACAGTCTGCCTCTAGAGGTCGTCCCAGCTCCCACAGCTCCCCATTCACTTTACACACCAGGGCTCCTTTCACCCTGAAATAAAACATGGGTTTACGCCTGCAATCATGCAACACCTCTAAAACATTTCTGCCTCTCTTGTGTATTTACCTCAGACTCTGTGCAACATAATGCGGTGTGGTTACTCCAGCTGTTGCCTTCACCGTCTGTCCATTAGTTAGGCGGACGGAGAGAGGGCTTTCTCTAACTTCACGTCTCCTGTTCTTGTCGCTTTGTTCCCTGAGAGACTCAAAGACTCGCAGGCGCTCAGACAGGGCTGGAGACAACTGGAGCTGCAGAGGAAAAATTAAAATATTTTAAAAAGTAAGCAGGCAAATCGTGAAACATGACGAAAGTCAGGGAATGAGTAACGGTCATTAAAATTAACACCATTTCATCCTTTCTGTTGTAAATCTTATCGTAAAGCAATGTTTTTGCAACAGGAACTCATATTTTCACCTTCCTAAAGTAATGGCCCAAGTCACTTTTTTTTTTTTGCCAAAGGTGACTTTTTTTGTGCTTAAAGCATATTTTGGAACGAAAGAGGTGGCAATTGTTTTGCCAAAATGGCTTACCATTATAATAGGAAGGTGACGACATGTTAAAATTACTGTTCAACTCTTAGCTGAGTATTTTATAAGGCTCAAGGGTTTGGAGAATAATAAGTTATAATGTTATTTCATTTGTTACTCCCTGCCAAATAAAATGAACATCCAGTCATCATGATGACACAAAACTGTGGTTCTCATACATCTGGTGGTCCTCAGGCTTCCTCTAGTGGCAAAAATGTGAAATTCAAACTTTACGTCTAACCAATAAGGTGTAACCATCACAGTGGTGCAACACATTTTTTATTTCAAGGTTCTGGAATCAAATTTCTGGAACTTGTATTACTTTAATCAATTTTCTTAAATGTACAAAATAATGTTCTGAATATTTGGCAGATATTTCCACAGAGGTTGGGTTTTAAACACTGGACATCCATCAAACGTAAAAGGAATGAAAGTGGTAAAAAAAAAAAGGGAACAAAAGGGAAGAATGGTTTAAAAAAGGGGAAAATAATCAACCTAAAGAAGAATGAAAGTGAGAGACAGACAGAAAGAAAAAAATAGAAGGTAATTCATTAGGAAACAAATGGAGGAGGGATAGAATGGAAGACCGAAATAACCAAAAGATGAAATGAAATCACAAAAGGACAGAATTAAGAAGGAAACATTGGGAATAATAGAAGAAAGAAGGAATGAACAAAGGAACAAAATGACAAAGAAATAACTGGAGGGCAAAAGGAAAAAAAACTGTTGAACAACAGGAAGGAAGAAAGAGAGGAACAAAGAAACAAATGGAATATTGACAGAACAAAATAAGATGGATGGAAGTAAGAAATGTTTTTAAAAACAATAATCTTTTTTCCTGTTTTGCTCTAAAGCTATAACCCCCCCCCCCCCCCCCCCATAAATCAATTTACACATTCATCCAGACTGTGTTGTTCAAGGAAGCTACAAGATCCTGGAATGTAAATTTTAAAAAGATGTGCAGTGGAGAATATCCAGAACAATTTCAGAAACTGGAGTGAAAGACAGTGAACCAGAAAAAACTCGTGTTTGATTTCTCCAATGCTTTTAACACAATTCAGCCTGATTTGCTTGGTCAGAAACTCCAGAAGACAAGTTGAGACCTCAACAATCATGTTGAAGGAGTATGTGTCTAGCCTGGTGATCAGCAGCACAGGCGCACCACAGGGAACTCTACTCTCACCATTTAGATTCACTCTGTCCACTTCTAACTTCCAGAAGGAAAGAGTCCTGTCATCTGCAGAAATACTCAGATTATTCTGCAGTCATCAGATGCATCAGAAATGAACAAGAAGCGGAGTACAGAGATCTGGTGGACCACTTTGTGTCATGGTGTGGAAACAATCAACTCATCTCTAACGTGAACAAAGATGGTTGTAGCTTTCAAGAGAAACAGGGTTAGAGCAAACTCTATTTCCATCATGGGGGGAAAAAGTAGAATTGGTTGAGGAATATAATTACCTCAGTGTCCACCTGGACAACAGACTGAACTAGAGATCCAAAAGAGAAGCATCTACAAGAAAGGACAGAGCAAGCTGTATTTCTTAAGGAAGTTGAGGTTCTTCAGTGTTTGGAGCAAAATGCTGCAGATCTGTTCTAGATTTATCTAGAGAATATTGTACAAATGAGATTTCTTTATAAAATGAAGAACATTACAGACAACCCCATGACACTTCTTTACAACAAGACTGTCTTCAGCCAGAGGCTTTTTCAGACGTGAAACAGTAATACTGACTCCTACAGGAGATCCTTCCTGCCATCAGCATCTACTTCTCGTTGAAGAAATTTCAATAATATGACTTAAAACAACATTTAATTTTCATTTGGGACTAATAAGGTATTTTTGAACCGACTTTTGAAAAAGTACTGGTGGCTATTTCAACTGCATCACCATTTGCATTAGTCCAGCTAGAAAACTTGAATTTCGTTGTTGTGGAACATTAAAGGCACAATCTCTTTGCAATAAATGCAAAACTTTATTCCATTGACAATGGAATGAAGTCATTCATTCCATGAATAACTATTATAATATTGTATTATTATAATAGTTATAATAACATAACTATTATTAACAATAATAGTTATAGTTATGCTATAACTATTATCAATATAAGTAACCGACAATGGCAATTTGTTTTATTTGTAGATAAAAAGAATGTCAACACATTGCCTGCCTGATACATTTGGCAGATATTTGTCATTTGGCATTGAGTAGGTAAACCAAAGAGACATATCTGCAAGACGAAAAGCATTTCTGTGGCTATGCTGACAGTAAAAGTGAGGCTGGGTCCATTTATCATTTAAACACATTCAGGCAGACCTCAGAGGACAGTCAGTCTCAGTGCTGATATAGTAATAGTAACCCTCCACTTGAAGGCTCCTTTAGACACAGTTTGCATGGCAGAGCAGATCGAAGCACAATGGATCAGTCACATGAAACGTCCAAAGTACCATAACAAATCCTACAGCTTCAGTCAGATCATTTAGGTTTACAAATGCAAAAATGTTATGCCAAAAAAGTGGCAAAATTCAAATCCTAAAAGAAAAAACATTATCATACATGAAAATGTTGACCTTGAGAAATGATCTCAAATGTAGAATGCCAAGCTGAAAAAGAAAGTGCTGCATCATTGTAATAACTAGCACTGGCATAACATCATGAACAGTATGGGTGCCCTGAATTTACAGATCCATGTGGAAAACAGCAAAGAACTTGTGTATTCTGCCACCTTTCTTCAAGATCCAGCATTAACTTCTACATCAATCTGAAACAGTAAGTCATCTGGTGGATTTTATCAGATGGTGGTTTAAAAACGTTCCTTTCTTGGGTCGCTTTTGATTTATTTTGACCACTGCAGACTTGATCACACCAGAACAGCTGCAGTTCTGGAGATGATCTGACCTACTTTAGTAATCAGTCTCATCCTTATGAAGCCCAATTTTCCTGCTGGTAACACTAAATCTGAGGTGAGAGTTATCAGGCTGCTTAATATTGTTAACTAATGTAAATCCTAATGTTAAGTATTGGAAATGAAAATATTCTGCTGAGGAATGTAGCTAAATGAGAACACCCACAATCCCAGAAAAGTCAAAGTATTATGCAAACATTTTGTAACTAGTGACAATATTGACACATAGTATGGCTTTAATTTTGGGGTAGCTGAAAAAGGGAATATTAATTAACAGAAAAAATAAATAAAATTTGGTTACATCAAATATATTCCTATTAAATTGCTCTTTTTCCCCAAAGGACATTTAATTTTATATAATTATCAGCAATAGCAACCCGTGTAGTCAATAATAAAACGCTTAAGTGCGTAATTACACTTGATAATAAATGTACAAAATAGAATTTGTTTACACACATATTAAATGGACATCAGTTTCAGCTCATGACATGACGACACACAGTAAACACACTGCTCTGTATGCTGTTAGCATCAGCTAGCTTCCAGTTGCTACAAGTTTCCGCACCTTGCTGTACCTCCTTCGTGCGTGGAATAGAGACCTACTCACGAGCAGCTTAAGCAGCTGCGCCACCGCCATCCTGAACGCACCTGCCCAAAAGTTTATTTACAAGCAGGCCTCATCTCTTTTTCTCCCTATGCAAGTGGCCATAACAGGAAACACGAAAGTACGCAAAGCAGCGGTGACGTTAGTTGAGGTCAAACTCAGTGACGCAGATTCGGGAGCACCGTGCGCGTTCGCGGCTAAAAGCCAGAGCGCGCTTACACTCAAGAGATGCGCCAAATTGACAGAGAAAAAGGAAGGAAGGATGCGGGGCGCGATACACTGAAAAACGACTAATTAATAGTTCAAATTGAAGTTATTAGTAATCAATTTAAGTCAGAAACTCTTTAAGATTTCGAAGTAGGCATTCTGCTGCATACGGGCGATAAACAAGGTAGAAAGGGGCAGTTTTTGTGCCTTCTCTAATTTTAGAAACATTTATTCATCTAGTTGACAGCCAGATAGATTTCTCAAACATTTTCCCCTTAACGTAAGCATTCTTTCAGTAATCAGACATTCGCAACACATTTTAATCCTTCAGTTTAAAAAGTATCACATTTAATATTTAATTTCGAGAATGTGCGAGCAGCGATCTTATTTACAGATGCACTGAAATACAATGCTCTTCTAAATTGAAAAACTAATTTCAATGATTGTAGATACTTTACTTTGAATTGAACATTTTGATTGATCTCATTAAAACCTTACTGATCAAGATGAAGCTTCAAAATGGAGTACCACCAATCTGCCATACGAGGGCGCTAGGGCAGTATACAAGCAGAGTCGATCGTGATAATATAACACCTTTCAACATATATATTTGCCATTATTTCGGTGTCTAACAATTCCCATCATCAATCCAATGACGTACTAAGTCATTTACTACAGTCTAACTCAATAGGGGTAATGTATGTGTTCAGCATCTTCATGAGCTGGAAATTCAAAAATAATTAAAAATCAATGCTTAAAAATGCCAAAAAAAAGGTAGATTTAAATAACTATAGATAATTGCCAACAATAGATTTGGAGATGAAAAAGTTCTTTACTTGCTTAACATTAGGTTGACGGTGTTTTGTAAATGAGTAAAATTCCATGTGGGTCATAAAACATTGCAATAGGTAATGCAAGGTTTGTGACTGTAAATTGGCAAACTTTGGGGCAACTAAAGGTACAAATAGTTTTGGATATCATCATATTTATGTTTTTAAACAGGAAACTGTATGGCAGAAGTAAAAGTAATAGGAGCTTATAAAAATAAAACAGTTGCTACACTTGTCCAGCAAAATGTGCTGACATATTAAGTGAAACCATTACAACTGGACTTAAAATAGGGACAGATTTGCTAGATCTTAAGGCTATAATCTTCTATAAAAAGTGCATGTTTTCCTTGAGAGGTAGACTTGTATTCTCGTTAACAGCTGCTGCAGAATGTGTGCATGTTCATCACAAGAGAAAGGACTGGACACTCAAAGACCAGTGATATAGCATCATTGATGAGAACAGCAGTGAAATGTGTCAAATATATACAGACCATCAGCTTCGGTACATCTTCAGTCATTTTCAAACTCAACTTTTCAAATTAATATTTCTTTTTGTGAAAGAAAAATACATTTACAAACACAAAAAAAGAAAAAGTTCAACATGTTTGGTGTTTGCTTGCAGATGTTTAAGAATTAACCTCGCTAATAACTCTCCATGTAGTGTAATCACTGCAAACTAACTTCATCGCCAGCGTTAAACTGCAGAGGTGACAAGACAGGCATTGTGAAAACTGTGATAACACTTAGATACATTTTAAAACTTGATTATCACCAACGTCATGCAGAATGTGAAGCATTATTTAAACTTAATCTGCAAACAGAGGAAACAACAGATTTGACAAAGGAGTTGTGGGGCTTGGAGGAAAACAATCTGCACCTTTCAGGTGGGCAAAAGAATGATCACATCTTGGAAACAATTGCTGCCTCCCCCCTCCTTTCCCACTAGCTTTCTAAGTTGAGCTGAGAGGTGCAGAAATGCTCTGGGGAAAAAAGCACAGGAGCTTAAAGCAGGAAAATGAAATGAAAATGTTTAGATGCTGATTGTTTCAAATAATTCTTCATTCCCACTCCCAACTCCACTTTTATACTGATAACCAGAAAATTCCTTGCAAATGTGTATCCTGGAGTAGCAAAAAAAAAATAAAAAAATGAAAGGGCAAAAAGCTTTAAAATACATTCAGCTTTTACTGATGTAGCATAATCTTATACTGAAATATTAAGAATAACAGCCTTTAATTGTTAAAAAGTTATTCTTTGAGATGTTAAACAGTTGATCTTTTAATGGATAAACTCACTTTTGCCAAAATGCTGGTACACCCAAGAACTATTTTTAATTAAATCTAACTGAAGCACTTTATTTGTTCTTTACACTTTTTACTAAATCAGAGTGTAAATGAATTCAATACCATGTTTCTGTATTTTGGGGCCTAAATAAGATGCAGGGGGTTCATTTGCTTTAGCAGTTGGACGTGGATCCATATTTGTCTTGTACGGCAAGCCGGATGGTACCAGAGATACAAGACAAGTAACCAAAAGCTCACTATTTTGGGGTCCAAATAACCATAGCAACCAAATAACCATAGCAACCATGAGAGATTCCTTTTTCAGTCATAGCCAAACATGGATTTAGCTAAGCTCTACCAGGACTTTAACAGAACCATGTGTTTAGATCAGATGATGGTGGATCGTTGGTGTCCTGACAGTTTTAAACGAGCGTCTGCTCCAACACAACTATTTCCACAAAGTTCTGCTGAGGCCTGATAATGAACGTTTGATTCTGGTGTGTTCAACCTGGGAAAACACTAAAACAAGCAGGATAAATGTTAACATGAATCTCTGTCCCATTAGAAAGTATTGACAGCATGGTTACAAGTATGTGTGCCCCTTTTTTGTTTCCATATTCTCTCGAGAAAATAGTTTAAAAGTATTAAAAATGTTATACTGAATAAATGTACTCAAATTAAACTTGACAGTATAGGATTAGGCTACAAAAAGATGCATTCATTTTAAAATATTTTTAAATATCTTTTCCTGGGCTGCCCAAAATGTTGCATGCATCTGTATGCAGTTTATGCAAAGCGGTGCTTCCTGAAAAGTGGGAGGAAATACAGCCCAAAAGATAAAATGATTTAATTCAAGGAATAGGTTGCAACCAATTAAAAATACCCCCCTTTTCAATTTAAACTCTTGATTTTATTCAAGTAAAAACTATCCCTTTCTGCTATTCAGCGTTCATAAATGAAACTTGAACAGAACACACGTTATGTCTGTGAAAGAAAATGCTAAATTATCCCAACACTTCTTCAAAGCAGTGATTTCAAAAGGAGAGAGCAAGAAAGTTATGCAAAACATTGCAGAAAAAAAAAAAAAAAAAATCAAGGTTAAAGCTTATTCAAAGGCCTTGATCACAGTGAAGACGGGGAAATAAAACAATCACTTGAGACATTTTTAGAAATAAAAGTTTGAAGAAAAAAAAAAAGGTATATCAACTCAGTCACTCTTTATATTTACAAGCTTAGAAATGTACAGTAGGGAGGAATAGATAGATGCAAAAAGGTTTAGCAAGAGAAGAAGAATATTTACAGTAGGTACTCTGGAAATCAGAACAAGCGTTAAATTCACCTGCGATAACAAACGCCACATCAAATGAAAACAACTGTTTCAAATTCTCAGTGTACAGCTCTCACCACAATTATTGGTACTGCTGCTTAAGATGCATAGAAAGCCTTTAAATGAGTTGCCATCGAGACCCCATGACACTATTGCTGCCGTTTCCAAACAGTAAGCTATCTCCCTTACCATGCTCCTTTTACTGGGTATGCTGGGAAGACTGGCGTTGGTCCTTTTCACCATTCCAGTTTGAAAAGTTACATTTATTTTTCCCGACTGCAGGTAAGAGCTTACATAGGATGTTCTCTTGTGTTCCCCATTTTGAAGAGTGTCAAATCATAATTACAGCTCAAGGAAACTTCAAGTCATGGATTAAATAGCAAAATATAAGTATATTTGCGGACATAAAGGTAATTTTTCATCAAATTTCAGTGAGATTTTGCAGCTAGAGTAACATAACAGTTAAGATTTCTACACATCTTTATCAGAGGTGCTGCTAAGTGTGGAGGATGCTGTACACTCTTGCATTTCTAAGAGGAGATTAGTTTGGAATCGGTTTGCTTTCCTTTCCGGGGAACATGTCTAAACATTTTAGAAAATGTAATAAATCCACTTAAATACTGAGAACTTGTTGTTCTTTTTAAATGAAGCCAGATATATCGGGGTATTCATTCAGCTCAGCATAAAGAGTTATAACAGTACCAAGCAAGAAGTCTGCATAAGAGTAAATGCTTATTTTCTCTTCTATACATTTGGGAATAATTTTCATCTTCAGAGATTTTATCCTCATCTTTATGCTAAGCTTCAAACCAAGTTGGCTGGTACGAGAGGTAATCTTTGTGTGTAAAGCTGAGCATAACTGAGCACAGACATCTTAAAATGCTAAGTTATTAATATTAGGCTCCTCTCACGTCTTTCTTCTGACATCTCAGGTGAAGTAACCCCAGAATCACAGAGAAAGAAAAGTATTGTTTAATTTCTTGCTTGAACTATCTGTTTTATTCTTGTAGTTATGTCATTCAAGGTAAAGCATCTAATGTGTGGAGAAACGGAAGAAAGCAGGTTATACAACACTCTGCACTATGTCACTGACAACCTCTGAGTACAGGGTAAAGTGAGTGGCCACTAAAGCCGAAGCATCAAGACTTGATCAGCTATTTACACACAACCTAAGGAAGGTTTCCTTCAAGCTAAGTAACAGAGTAAAGATATCTGGGCTCATACCAGCAGGGCTAACACACACTGCACTGTTAGACGTGTGGCTTGCTCTTCTCATTCAGCTTGTCATAGTCGACCACTTCAGTAGCGCGGGGGAAGGTAAGGCCTCTTCTGCGCATGGAAGGGACCGCCGCCGAATGGGGGTCCGGCTCGCTTCCCTCCATGAAACCCGCCCATGGGGTGGTCTTGAGAAAGGCTGCGGCCTCGCATCTGGGGTCTCTGCTGCATGGGAGTGGCGAGGATTGGGGGTCTGGAAGTGGGTAAGTTGAGGAGGGGGACGGGGTTGGAGCCTGGGTTGTGCGGTGCAGCTGGAGGGCTGGGTGGGGCTTTGGAGAGAGAGGAGTCTCCTGCGGGAGAATTAGGGGTGGAGGGAGAGGGCGTGGAGGATGTTGGGGAGGGGTGAGGTAAACTCAAAGGCTCCTTCACTCTGCCGAGTAAAGGCGGAGGAACGCCAGGCGCACCTGGGCGGTGGAGAGGGGGGGTATGGCGAGGGATTAAAGGCTCTTTAACTGTGCCGGGACGGGGAAGTTTAGGAGGGTCGCCTAGCAACGATGACATGAGTGGTGGAGGGGTCACCTTCCTTCCTCTGGGCCCCATTCTGCCGTGCTCTCCACCTTTGGGTCTTAGCGATGGAGGAAGAGGCAAGCTGTGGTCCACAGGGACCAGGATCCCCCCCACCATGACGGAGTGGGGCAAAGAAGGGTGAGGCGGCGGAGGCGATAGGCGGTGCATGGAAGGAGGTGGAGGCAGCCGAGGGATTGGGGGAACAGTGGCGAAAAAGGAGGCGGAGGGATGAAGATGAGGTTGGAGCATTGATGGAGGAGGAGTCTGCATGTTTTCAGGGTGGTACGGCATTGGGAACGGAGGCTGAGGAGGAGGGAGAGGAAGAGACGGAGGAGGGTGAAGATGTGGGATGTGGTGTGGTGGAGGAGGAGGAAAAGGATGAGGAAGAATGGAGGGGTTCATGTCTTCAGCACCTCCGTGACCCATGTTGAGAGGAGGGGGTAAAACTTGGGGTGATGGCGGCTGACCCTCCAAGTATTCTTCCTCTTCGTACCACATTGAAGCCCCTGGCCGACTCCCAGCTCCTCCCCCTCGCCGAGAGCCTCGACCAATCACGCGGATGCTCTCAACTGTCTTGATGCGCTCTCCGGCTGATGGTCGGTTTGAATACCCCAGAGTTTGGATTGGTGCTCCTTCGGTGTGAGGCGACACCAGTGTCTCGATGCGATGGTACTGACCTTCCTTTGCGTCTGCTAGCCTCTCTTTCCCATTGTCCTTTTTTCCACCCAGACCCGCATCGTCGGAACCGGTGCTCACCTTCCGAGAGCCAGCAGAGAGTCTCCGCTCTGCCAAGACTCTACTGTTCCGACCCTTCAAGTCACCAGCAGGAGAAGATGACACCTGCTTCCTCATCATGTCTTCGTCGTTTAACTTCATGCCGCTCCTTTTTCCTGCACCGAATCTTGAAGAGGAGGAGCCAAGAAAGTCACCGTTGTTGCTGCTTCCGGTCGGGGTGACTGCAGCATCCCAGGGATCATTGCGGTAGGCCGTGGGTGAGAGGTTATGGCTTCCAGAGGAAGATTCTGGCAAGCCTCCAGGTGTGTCCATGATCTCGTCCTGCGTCGGCGTGCCCGCTGCCTCGTCCCTCACCGGGGTGCCGTCGACACCGTCGGGACTCGCGTCACCCATCGCCAGGCTGAAGCCTGGATTACCCTGGAGGAAACTGTTGATCTTCGATTCCAGACTGGGGGGAGAGGAAGAAGGAGCAGAGGTACGAGGAGGGGGTGGAGGAGGAGGTGGAGGAGAGAGCTGGCGCTCCTTCTCCCAGTCTCTGGCTCTTCCAGGTTCGTCTTGTTTGAGACTGTTCCCCAGAGGGGGTTTCGTCTTCGGGGTGGTTGGGGTTATCGGGGTTTTGACACTCAATGAGTCTGGGGAGGTTCGGTTGGAGGGAGCGGAGGAGGTATTAGTCACACTTTGAAGGAGAGATGACAAACCTGTTTTGAGATGATTAAAATAAAAAATAGAAGTGACATAAACTGTGTAGTAATATTCATTACTAATTAAAGAGAGAAGTGTGTGCAACCTGGTGTGTTGGTTTTAGACAGAGCGTTTAGTATCCCTTCAGGGGTGATGTCAACACGTGACAGGATGCTGGCCAAAGCAGGACTTGGCGGTGTCCCTTTGGAGGCCGCTGATTGGGCGGTGGGGGTGGTGGGGGTCCCAGGAGACGGCCGAGGAGACGGAGTAGGTGCTAGGAGAACGGCAAGGACAGAACAGGCAAATCAAAACCACAGTAAATATGAACCAAAGCGGGCAGTTACCCATTTTTTTAAATGGTCAGAGGGCTCATACTCTTTTCCCCACAGTAAAACTGAAGCATTTTCAAGGTAAATTTTCGAGGAACATTTTCAATTCAGTACTATATCATATAATTTTCTATCATATAGAAAATTATATCATAATTTTCTATATGATGTATAGAATGTATAGTGGTGCCAGAAGCAGATCAAAGGCTCCCAATGCTCTCTCTTCAGACAGAAGAAAAAGAAAATACCAGAATAAAATTTGGTTAATTTGTTTTGTAATATGTGATCAGCTCACATTGATTAAATAATGTCTAATAACGTCTACTATCCTTTGCAGAAGTATCCTTCGCAGAATCCCTGAATTATTTGGTTTAAAATCACTGGATAATAATTTCAAACCTAATAAAGTGGCCAGTGAATGTACAGCTACAACTCTACTAGGATTTTTTGTTGTACATTTTTAGCTAAAAATAGCTAACTATTAGATTTTAACACATGATAGTGTTATAAAGAAGACGGTGAGAAGTGTTCTTGTAACCGGCCTGCAGCTCTGCATGTCCAGGCAGTCAGTTTGTATGCTTAGCTAATTAAAAGCAGGAAAACCATCACTCCTAAAAACTTGTAAATTAAAAAAAATATATGAAGAACATTTTTCGATTATCAACTGTTAATTTAGTTTTTCTCTAATCATAGAGACCATGACCAACTCCAAACCCACCTGTGTTCTTCATGGCAGACGTGAGAGAGCTGAGAATGGAGCTGATCTTCCCCAGGTCCACTTTGGCCAGGTTCATTCCCAGTGGAGTGGTTGGGGTTGTCGTAGCTTTAGCAGATGTGGGAGTCACTGGGGTTGCCGTGGTAACAACAGAAGGGCTAGGCTTAGGTGGTTTTGTTGGCGTGCTCGGAGGTTTTGATGCCGCGTCCGACTTCGTCTTGGAAACAGCATCGGACGGCTGGTCTGACTTACCATCTGGAAGAGGAAAAATAAATAAATAAAAGTGTCCCAACTTAATACAATACTGCCTTGTTGAAGTACTTTATGCTTTGAAAAATTTAATTTTTTTTATTTATTTCTTGTCGAGCATATACTTATTGAGCTGGAGCACTTAAAAAATACGACTCCTTGACTTCAGCACAATAATTTAAGAATTGTTTGAGAATAGTGCACCTACGACACAACTCACCCTGTGCAGCACCAGCGCATGCCTCCTCATCTGACATGTCCATGTCTTCCATGTCTCTGTTGTCATTTTGGAGCTCTCCTTCATCCATAGCCTTGCCATCCAGCTCCGGATCCACCTTGGCCCTGGCCTTCTCCATTTCCAGAAAGGGTGAGTCGGAGCCAGTGGGTGAAGGAGCGTCTTCAGAGGGAGAGGGGATGGGTGAGTCCTCAGGGCCGGAGAGTGATGCCTTGAGAGAATCCAGTTTCTTTTTGAGGCCATTTACTCGGTTGGCAAAGGCATTATACGCCTGAAGAGAAGAGGGGAATTCAACAAATGAATGGACAATAAATTAATAACAATATATATTGTGAGAAACACGTGATCAATATCAATAGATAGTACATCTGACAGAATATTCAATATTTAAAATATGTAATATTAAACCTCTCATGGCCAGCTAAGCAAAGTAAGTGGCATCAACCAACTCACTCACTATGGTTACCTAGCAACACCTATTTGCTGTCGGGTAACAAACAGCAGTTTCAATTTGAGTAACTTGTGGTTACCAAGCAACAACTTGTTAAGTAACTTGCGCAGCAGCAGTTTAAGGTTTTGCCACTGTGTTTCATAACTGCTTAAAAATAAACAACGGAGTGGTGTGAAAAAACAGATGAAACAGAAAAGGTCTTGTTGCCAGTTTGGCAGAATTTAAGATATTTAAAGCAAAAAAACAAGTAAATAATTATCAATATCGACTGACATGAAATTGCAGGCATACTCTCCAATCCCATTTGTATTAAATTTAATTTTGCTTCTCTAACTCCATGCAACTCTGTGTTAAAGCTGTTTAAGCTAATCATTCATGAACAAAGACTCGTTTAAACATTTAGAATATTATGGAAAAGCTTTCTCATTCTGCTAAAAACACTTTTTCTTATCTGAATGCAATTGTGTCATACTTTCCCCAAAGGTTAGCATGCAAATTTATCTGTCAAAGTTCTAAAAAGAGCTTAAAAATACAAATACAAACATCTTTATCATTATATTTTAAACGCACAACACACTTACATTTGCCACAATCTTGACCTCCTTGTATTGCATCTCATAGAAGATATCTGCATTTCCCAATGCTTCCAACAGGGGAGGTCCAGTTTTCAGCTCTTTTTCCAGGAAGCTGACAAACTCCTGCAGCTTCAGACTGCCATCTTCAAAGTCCTTAGCAAAATTATTTCCTCCTGCTTTGTCTAAAAAGGGAGTAATTGAAAAAACAGAATAAAGTTACTTGAATTTTTAAAAATCTTAAATGGAATGTATTGATGTATTTTTGTTGAGATTGAACTGCCGAAGAGGAATGAAGCGTTTTAAGTTATGGTGTATTGGTATTTCCGTCTTGTATCTTCCATTACACAAAAATTATAAAAGAGTGGTATACTGTCTAATCTGCAAGATTTTACCTCAGAGTTTTTGTTGAGTCCCCAAAAAAACCTAATTTCATCTGTCTGGAATATATTTGGTTGTTAAATACAATGAGATCAACCATTCTGGTAAACTTTTAAATCAACTTCACATGCTGTTCATAAACTACTGTCTTCAACTTTCCAGACTGAGGATGACATTAGAAAAAGTAGGTTTGTGATTTTAGGGAAATTATCTGCGAAACATCCGACCTTTAAGCCTTTTGAAGGCCTCGGTGTTGAGGACATCCACCCTGAGCGTCTCAAGCTGCTTCTCTCTGATCTGCTCTTCAGCGGCAGCTTGCTTGTGTCTCGACAGCTGCTCGATAAGGGAGTGGGGCTAGAAAAGAGCCAGAGAGCAAAGATGAAAAGACACAAAAGTCTATTTTGTTTTAGGCAAATTTTAGTTGCACTACTTCAAAAGAGCAGCAATGAAAGGAGGCTTACTGTAAACTCTGCAACAATCTTGGACTTCAGCGCAGCTTTATTAGGCGGAGTTTTAGTGCTGACGACTTTGGTGCTGGTGGGAGCTGAAGAACAGAAACAACATTAAAACACAGAAAAAAAATAAAACCATTTTAATTAATAGTGGTGTTGGGACATTTGTGAACCTCTGTCTGTTTATTTCTCGGCATAAATGTGATTCAAAGAGGTGACAGGAAGGAAAAACAAACAAACAAAAAAAAAAAACTTAAGGAATTTTCAGAGTAAAATGATCCAGTTTATTCTCAGCACCCCTTTGTAATAAAAACTAACTCAAGTTTTTATAAATTTTGTATATCATATTTACAAGTAACTCCCAGTCAATGACATGCTGTCAGGGGAGGCAGAGCCTCACCTGTCGTCATGTAAAAATAATATATAATGATAAAGTAATTTATATTGCTATTTTTTTATATAGTTTGTACTATATAGTACCTATTTTTCATTTAGCTCAATTCTGACTATTTTTTCTTCAAAATCGCAGAATTTACGCATTTTCCTATTCAAATGCTCGGAAGCAAAGCTGGTGAGGCAGCAGGAAGCTGAACCTCACCTGGGATTGATCAACCTCTCGTTAACTGCACTGGCTGCCATTCTATGAGAGCATGCTCCTCCTATCTGTACGTCGGCAATAAAATGGTTAAAAACATTTAATGTATGAACTGATTTTCCATAATTTAGCTTATTTATATAATGTAGTGTTTTTTTGTCACCAACTGCATGTGTAACGTGACTCTTCTGCTGAGGAGCGATCAGAAACGGCAGAACAGATTCAAGGTGAGGCAAGCAGTTCTCTTGCCTCATGACAGGGGGCGCTCATGATCCCAGACATTGTGACTCCACAACTGCAGAGTAAGACACAGTAACAGGGAGCTAGCCTTGGAGCTAGTCATGTAGTCAAGTGCGGCGATATATTTATAGTTTTCTCCTCTTACCACAGCAGTCACGTATTAATAATCGCAAAACCCTTAAGCCTAAAACCATACTACTGTATCAGACTGAATGTTCTGCTCTTTGTGTGGAAAATATTTGAGTGTTTTTCTTTTTATTGGCGTTGTTGTCAGTTGCTATGGCAACGAGTCTGCTCGTGGCTGTGCTGTTGCAGAGAGCGAGAAAGACGTGGTTTTGAGTTGTACTTTAACGGTTTTTCCCTTTGCTGTGGAGTACAGCACGAAATTAATGTCTACATGTCCAAGTTTGATTGAGTTACAGGAATTATTATACGGTGGCAGCGAGGCCATGCATGTAGAAAAATAGTCTTTTTGCCCTCCAACGTTGTCCACATGCTCAAAATTTCCTTTTGTAAACAATAACTTACAGGGAGGGGGTCTATTGTAAATATAAGTTGTGTAATATAATGCAATGATTAAGTCAGTGCCTCACCAGCTACGAACCTCACCGCATGTCACTGCTCACGGTAGTCACTGTGGTTATGGATCACCAGCGTTAGAATAGCTAAAATCCACAAATTCTTGGGATCTTCACTAAAAACGCTAATCATTGTCCATTTTAATAGTCTAAGCACCAAATATACCCTTAATATGCATGTATACATTAATATTTGCAGCTAAAACCATATTATTGCTACTGTAGAAGCTAATAACTACAGTCTTCCTCATCTCCACTCTGGAAGGGAGGAACAGCCAATCAGCAGAAAGGAAAATGAATGACGTGCCTCGATAGGCTGGTTTGTGAACGCTAGTCATTGCATTGCATTACGTAGCATTGCATCACCTTTCCAAGCTGCATTTCTTCTAAATATTTCAGTCTCCACTGCATACATTTGTGTGTGACTTTCTACATCTATGATCAGTTTACAAAAACCTATGTGACCATTTTTTCTTAAAATTTGTTTCCATAGGTCAGAATTTATGCTTTCCTTGCTGATGCCAAACCAGCCTGAATCACACAGCAGAGCTTCGCCAGAAGACATGACCATTATCATGTTTTACAGGGAAAACAATCTAATCCTGAAGTACATTTGTTGTTTTTAAGCAAAAATATAATCTACATACTTTATGAATAAATAAAAGGTAGTCCACAAAATTATATTTTTCCCTCAAACATTATCAATCCATTATTTATATTTGTATAAACCTTCTTTGATACAACAGCTTTGAAACTGAGTTTAGTTCTAATAAAGATTGAATTTATGTTACATTTGGGCCTTTTTTACCATTTGTAAAATATCTGAACTAATAGATTCTGATTCAGCCAATACGGATCAACAAATTAATTATGCTGTTCTTTATTGTGCTAAGCAACATCACTAAATTAAACCAGTTTACTGATTTAGATTTGTAAAAAAATGTTCAAGCACATTGTTAATGAGGACGGCAAGTAATGCTCCACATAGAAAATTGAAGAAAATAAAGATTTCTGAATTCAAAGTGTTTATAACATTTCAAGCACGTCTTAGGATCACCTGGATTTGATCAACACTAAAAATTTAAAATAAAAGCTGACCATTATTTGATGGAGTCTCCTTCTCTTTCTGCTTTTCTTTCTCTTTTTCCTTCTGCTTTTCTCGTTCTTTTTCCTTTTTGTGCAGGCTGGCTTTGAACTGTGCAATCACTTCCTCGGGATACACATTCCTCTCCTCCCAAATGGTAAAGATCCTTTCAACCGATTTGCGGACTTTTCCATCTCTAACAGAGAAAAACACACACATTGTCTCAATAAATACCAGGGTTGAAGCATTTTCTTTGTCACAGACCAAAATACTAAAACAATATGCAGGTTTAGCTGCAACAAAGCGCTAAATAAACACAATGAAGCTACTCACTTGATGAGGAGGGCAGCATTGGGAAGTACATCGGAGAACGCCGAACGAAACACAATGGCGTTCTTTCTTTTGCAGTTTTGGATCACATCATTGGCAAGGTAGAAAAGATTCAAGCGATGATTGTGGTCGGCTACAAAAGAAATGAACGGAGAAGTTAAAAGAGAGAAGGACAAAAAAATAGCTACAGTTTTATCCAGCTATGCTTGATATTTATTATTATTTAATTTTGTTTAGCACTATGATGCATCCTCATCCATGCAACTACACGACTAATTACTAATTTTGCCAGCCTGGTGTATTTTTCTGTGTTGCGTTTGTTGCTGCTTCTTGGATTGAAACAAGAGATTTTTAGTCTCAGTGAGTTTTTATCCTGGTAAAATAAAGGTGAAATAACTACAAATAAAAGAGAATAGCTGTTTAGAAGCAAAGCATTCTTGGCATTCAAGCTTTAAAACCAGTTTTCAATAAATACACATGCATGTTTTAGAAAATATCCAAGACTGAAAAAAATTGCAAAAATATAGTGAGGTAACATCATCCTCTTTAATGTTACAAATTTATTTGCTTTTATAATACATTAAATTAATTCCAGTTGCACAATAAAATATTTGGTTGCTGATTTTGTGACAACAAAAATTGCAGGAAATATGTAAATACACAAGCTGTTGAGACAAGCAAACTCTGTTGGTTATTCAGCAACGCAGAGCAAACATTTATTTTTTGAACGATTCACCCAATGTTCTCGTCGTACAGGTGCATGATGTGCTGTTCTATTATTTTTTGAGGTGGTCAAGTGGATTTATACTTTCTTCTTTACCTTGTCTTTATTTTTTTTAAAACTGCAAAGTAAATTAATCCAACACCAAATAAAAAATATCCAGTAACCCATCAAGACTGATACTCATAGCAATGTCCATTCATCTTCTAACTGGCAGAGATAGTCGACATCTTTGATCTCAACTCATCAGATCACTAGTTAATCTAAGGCTACATTTGCAAATTTTTTTTTTTTTAGCGTGGTTCTTCTTACTACTAATTATAGGAAGTTGAAAGTATTGTAACAAGATCATAAAACAAAGAAAGCTGAGGATTAAAGTATTGGATGTTTGCTTCACCCGTTTTCTATGTCTGGTTTCTTCTGGTGCAGAATTATGATGCATGTCTCGCGTCACAAATGAGACATAACCGTTCTGACTGCAGATGTTTTGAAAACTATTGGATATGCATCAGATTTTGGGGTGAAAACTTCAGAATTGATAAAGTTGATTATGAAAAAACAAACACAAAAACCCCCGCCCACAATTTGAATGTGTCAAATTTGTTAGTGTGTGAGCGAAGCCAAAAAGGAACAAAAAGACAAAATGACAGAAGCAAATCCAAGGATCCCCAGTGAGAACATAATTTCACAAGCGAGGGTTTGCAGAGTCAAAGTAGACATCAGTTCTTGAACATTGTTTGATTTAAAGTGAAAAGAAAATCTATTTAAATCCACAGCTACACTGAAACACAGGAGGGAATTTCTAAGACCGAGTCATTTTTATCTTCAAATGATGAAAATGTATCAATTGAAATGCCATAAGCACTTCTAATTTAAAGCACTTAATTTTCGGTGCTTATGGCATTTCAATTGATGAATTTTCAGATTTTCTCTTTACTTTTATTTATTTATTTTCATTTTATCCATTTTGGATTTTGACAAGGTTCTATCAGATTTACATAAAACTGCACAAGCAATCGAATGTCAATATCCATTTGTGTAACATGTTCCAATTGTGAAAGAGTGCAGGAATGCAAAACCTGGAAATGAGTTGTGCTTTAAATGACATGCACATAATTACCGCAAGAAAAGACTTTTAGCTTGTTAGATGTACTTTCAATGGAAGAAAAAGAAAATAACAACTGTAATCAATAGCATCTTAAAATTAATCAGCAACAGAGCAGCAGCAACTTGTTTGCTGCTATTTTGCAGCCCCAGCCGTATCTGGTGTGAAGATTCGTATCATTTAATCTTAAACTTTCAAACTGTGGACAGGTTAAACAATTTCTAAAAGCTTAATCAAGGGGATTAAGTTAATTAATGCAACTATGTGTACAGCAAAGATACTAATGGCCCTTCAACATCAAATTAGGATGTGCTACAACAAGACCACATAATCTTAAATAATGCTCCAGATCTTTTATGTGCAAGTCCAGGCCCAAAAACTGTAGCTACAAGCAAATTGAAAAGAATCTGACGCAGCCGAATGACGCTGAAGCAGAAAAGCTCTTTATATTAAAGACGCCGAGACTGAATTGTATACTCTAAAACACAAAAAACGGGTCAAACCTGAACCACATCATTCTGCCGCAAACAAAATTTATTGAAAAAAAAAAAATATATATATATATATATATATATATATATATATATCACATGCAATTTATGAAACTTGAAACATTAGAACTGCTTCAAGTTTAAACAAATGTCAACACTGGAATATGGACTGAATTAATCAACACCAATTACTGTTGATTACTTATTATACTTGCTTATATTCATTAATCTGTGCATCTTTTCTACAAAAAAAAAAAAGATTCTTAGCCTTTTTAAAACTATTTTTAATAGTTTAAAAATTAAACTATATTTCTGCCATTTTAAATGAAAAGTTTTATAATAATCTTGCCATTAAGGCTGAAACAATTAACCAGATTAATTGTGATGAATCAACTATTGAAATAATTGTCAAATAATTTAGTAATTGACTCATTGTTAAATGAAGAAAATGATTCGCATAAAAACCAAAATAGTCCAGCTTGTGATTACATCTCCTGACGCAGGATTAAGCATCATCATCAGCCTCAGATATTAAGGCAAATATTTAAAGATTAGCAATTTTTTTAGATCTATAATTGAGAGTCCTGTTTAAAAGTAAAGTTCCTGTGTTGCCTCATTGTATTGATACTGTTGGCTCGTACACCTGACTGAAAACGCTTTGTTAGAAAACCACAGAAGTCAAGTCTCCTCTGTACTCAAATCAGGTATTATGAAGCATTTTTACTTTCCACAGAAAAAAGAAGCTGCTATAAAAACACAATCTGAAGAACGGAAATCGCTGAAACCACTAAACAATTAACCACCAAGGATCCTAAAACAAATTAACATAAAGAAATTGTTTTATTTTTAATGTTTCATCACCTCTGGTTCAAAGTACTTAAGACTGATTAAACATAAACCTGATAATTTCACATGAACAGATTCTTCAAAAACAGATACAAATGAATGAATGAAGCTTTTCAGTTCTGTGCTTTGTGGCATCTTAGAATTAGCTGAAAATATTTAATGTCAATATATATACTCCAGTCAACTTTGAACTGAATAATTGCACATCGTTACAGATTCTCACAAACTGTTTGTTAAAGCTTTAGCCAGTTTATGTGAACACAAATTAGGTTTATTTGTTTTCCCACATTTTGCTGAAATCACGTCTCATTTGTCTTTAACCCAGTATCAGACCACACTCCTACTCCTGATTTCTCCATTGAAGATTACTGTAAATATGCTCGGATGCTTGATTAGAGTGTTTTCTAAACACTCTAATCAAGGTTTTAGAAAATGTGCCTAAAAAACTACAATGCCAATATTTTCAAGCAAAACATTTAAGAAATAAGGCAAATTGAGGTTTCCACCACACAAACTGCCAATATTTAGTATTAAAATGTATCAACTTTACTTAAAAGATTTAAAAACCCAACCTGTTGTAAACTTGAATCAACTAATATCAAGAGTCAGACTCACAGCAGTGATCAAATCCCAAATTACAGATTATAAAAATAGCTTTTTTATATTTAGATAATAAATATTTTTATCTGGAAAACTCCAGTCAGTCTTGCATAAAGTATAATAGGGTAATATCTTCTGACTAATATTTTGATGTTGTGTTTTTATCTGAATGCTTATGACTGAACCAAGTGAACCTGCCTGAGCTAAAACCCAACTCCAGCTGTCCTGGAGATGTTTTCTGCAGACTGTTTCTGGAGTTTATGATTCTTTGTCCTCGGTATTAAAAACGACGTGTTGACTCTCCCAGAGATTTTACTCTGGTCTTTCTCCTAAGCAGAGCTTGGATACATTTTTTCCTCCATAACTCCAAAATACCATGACAAAATCTTAAATATCTCCAGTCCCTTGTTTTTACATGCTTAAATTAAGAATAGTTAACTACACATGCTCCGTACCTTCCCCCAACAGAACATGACATGTTTATTAAACAATATGCTGCTTAATCTTTTAATATTTAATTGGTTATCTTACCCAGAAGATTTTAAACAATTCATGTTGCTACTCAGATTCTGGCATTAATCTTTACACCATTTCCATCTAAAGCCGAGTTTACAAAAACATGCATGAATATTTAACATATCCAAAATAAAATGGAAAACTGCCAACAAAGGAGCAAAAAACAGCAACTTCAAACAACATCACAAAGTTTTATAGTCACTAGTTATAACTAATCAGATAGTTATTAATTTTTGGATTTCTTCTAAATATTTTTGCCTCAAAATATTCTCTACTGTGATATGGTTTTAAGGATATGATGAAATAAACATTTTCACTTTTAAAAGAATTAGTCAATGTTTTAGCCATCTTTATAGTCGCACTGTATTATTTAACTTCTGTTTTTAGCTTTGATTAAATCATTTTTGTGAATTTTATATTCGTTCTATTTTAGTTTACCAAGCACTTTGTGCAGCACGAGTTACAGTAATAAACTTGATCTTTCCATCAATACTGTTCATTTCTAAATTTAGGAGTTTGTGTCCATAGAAGATCAGGCCTCAAAGGCACCAATAAATGTCCAAAATATGACTTTAAAAGACCAAAAGTTGCTTTACCACCTGCAGACAGACTGCTTTTTGTACACAAACCACAATCAGTGATACTTGGAAAAAATATAAATCAAATGACATTGCCAACAATCCCTAGCTTTTGGAGTAAATACAAGACTATTCCTGAGGGAATTCAAATAATGAATAAAACAGACTTCAACAACTTGGGTTTGTCTGTCCCAAGTTTATTTTAGAAACAACCTAAATGAAAGACTTAAGTTCAGTAATGATAAAGAAAAAGATCTGCGAAACCCAATATGCTTAATTCGGCTTTTACTAACATCAGCACCACTAAGATTAAAACTCATATTCAAGAGTTTACAATTTATTACCAGCAAAAAAAAAATTTTTATCCAGCATGAAGTAAACCAATTTCTTCAGTTTTACAGAATGACTCCCAACACCTAAAAAGAACACCGGCATCAACATATAAAAACTTGAGAACCCAGGGTTAAACAATTTAATAAATAAATAAATAAATAAAAAAATATGACAGGAAAACACATTCTGGACTGAATTGGGTCCGAGTCAGTATGAGATTACAGCAGCAAAATTGTCTGGCGTTAAAGACCACAAAAATTCATGCATTTCCTTCCAGGTAATTTAGAGGAACAAAAAACATCTGATCAATAAATATTATTGTTAAATCCCACTTTGCCTCAGAATTAGTTTTACTGGCCAAGATTATGTCCATATACAAGAAATTTGACTTTGGTTTTCAAGCACTCAGCCTCTGAACACAAAGTAGAAATACAAAACTTTAGAGAAAATACAATAAGAATAAAGTAACAACATGCACATGTATTTGCAGCCATTTTTGAT
Organism: Gambusia affinis; assembly: GCF_019740435.1. Lineage (NCBI taxonomy): Eukaryota > Metazoa > Chordata > Actinopteri > Cyprinodontiformes > Poeciliidae > Gambusia > Gambusia affinis. Next base: position 20,424,608 of record NC_057872.1, read on the forward strand.
TTAGATATGTAGAAGTACAAAAAGGAGAGAGATTGCTGTAACTCTGCAAATGTTTATTTTGCTTCACAGTGGTCAACTCCTAAAGTTAAATCAGGCCAAATTAGGTGAGAACAACCAAAATTATTTTTATCTGCTGAATATCACAATAATAAAAGTCAGAGTTTTACATATAGATTGAATAGAGAGAAAAGAAACGGTTAGAAACGCTAAGAAAAAAAGGCGCTACACAATATGCTATGTAGGCCACACAATACCTATTTGTAACGCAAAGGACTGTTTGGAGTGAAATATTTGTAAGCTGAAACGTTCCAACAAATGTTTTGACCTTGTAAATGTTAGGCTAATGTAATATTTAACAAGTTACAGAGTCTCGCAGTAGCAGATGCTCACACCAGACACACATAGCTTAGATGAAGCTATGTGTGTCTGCTAAAGATCAGAGTGCAAGAAGTTCAGATAAGAAACAGAAGAAAAAATAAACATAACAACTGATATTGCCATCTCATCATTTTCTGATCACTATGAAACCCTGTGAACATGCATCTTTTTTTGCACATGTTCTGGTTTCAGATTTAAATGCATATTCATGTACTTAAACATAAATGAGTGGCATTATTCTAAAACCACGAACACCAAATTTAGCAGAAGCTAAAAATGAATGCATCAATACTTCAGATCAGCTGGACTGTTTTTATTAGATGAGGCACCAAAAATGAAATGTGAAATTAAAGCCTATCAGTTTGTTGAGTCTTCTTGTTTAATTTGCTTAGAACATTTGAAGGATAAATCATTTTAAAAATATGCAAGACAAGTCTCTTCAAGGACGGACAGCTTTATAGTTTTTGGTATCTGGAGGAACCCTTAGTGAAGTGAAGCAACAGTGAAGCTGTGCACGGGTAGAGACAGAGCAAACTGTACTTCTTGAAGAAGCTCCTACAATGTTTGCAGCAAAAGGCTGCAGCTCTTCTAGAACTCTGTTGTGAAAAAGCTTCAGAGACGGACTTAAACTGGCTCAACAACCTGATAAAGAAGGCTGGTAAGGTTCTGAAAATCTGAAGGTGATTGTGCAAAGAAGGACTTGCTCATAAAATCAAGAAAATTCTGAACAACTTTAAACATCTTCATGAGACTGTCTTCAGTCAGAGGCTGCTTCAGATTTGCTGTATTACAGACTGTTACAAGAGGACCTTCCACAGCCATTATTAAGTCATGCATTCATCAGATCCATCGCAGTACAAGGCAGACGCACTTGCTTGTCTACTGCACTGTGCAACAGTTAAATATACATTGCACACTATACCTGCAGACTAACGAGCTACGACTTTGTCAATAAGCTAAAAACTACAGAAAAACAAGTTCATTTAATTGTGCTCGTAAAATAAACAGTAAACATCTCATCAAATCAACCCCACAGGAACAGCTATTAAGATGCGACCAAATCTGTGTAAAAAGTGACCCAGGTAAAGGAACCAGCTACGAGTGAATCAAGATCAACACATCCCAACTTAATTTGTTTTGCACAACCAGCCCGTGTTTCCCAGAGAGGCCCATCTGTAAACACTGCCATCAGCGACACGTTAGCTTTGCCACCATTAGCAGCTAATTGTAAGTAGCATCACCTGCGAATACTTCTGAAAATAAATCGCTCGTTTAAAAGTAAAAAAACCGAAAAAGTAACAACTTTTGCGATACAACGTAAAGCACTGCACAAATTAGCCAAATATCTTGACGAGTTTTGCAAACTATACGTAGAAAAGCCAAAACTCAAGCTTTTGAATTAGCTTGAGGTATGCTAGCTAGCGGCGCAGATACTCACATTTCTTGAGCCACTTCATCCAGTAGCGAACAATGAGGCCGTGGTGTTTCTTGTTTTCAATGCACCACGCCGAGAGGCTCTGTATCGACTCCATAGTATTGGAAACTCCTTGAAAGCGGCGGTCCAGTGAGCCTTCCAGAGAACCATTGGAGCTGCGGGCTCCCTGCCCGCTTGCAGCGCCTGAACCGGCCGCCATCTTCCTCGATCTGTCTGCTGATGTTGGGGGCAGTGGCGGTGCTAGACTAAATTTACCAGAGGGGTAAAGGGAAGGTGGGGGCACTGTTTTTTTTTTATGGGGGCTCAAAATAACAATAAAAAGCTGTATTTTTGTGTAATATATTAAGTGAATCGCTGAGCTTAGGAGTCACTTGCTTTTCCAAGGGCTACAGGTTGCAGACCACTGATAAAAACTGCGATACCATCTAAAAACATTGTAGAATTTGCAACACCTTACTTTTTAATTGTTAAAGTACAATTTTAAATTGATCCAATGAACCATTTTGTACAGCTTCTGCACATATCATAAGAAATTAATTTATTTATCATCTCCTCAGGACTAGTCCCCATCTAGAACTACCCAAACTTGGGGGATGCAGCAAATTGGGGTAAAGAGGAAGAGCTTTAAAATGGGACAAGTTAATGCAAAGTTAGCATAGAGAGCTCTAGTTAGAAAACAAAGTTTAATTAAAAAGATAAAAATTAAAAAAATAACAAAAGTGTTTGTATTTTGTTTATTTAAGGCAGAGACTGCACTGTTAGGGATAAGTGTAGCTACAACACAGCCAAAAATGCATTCTTCAAACAAAAATTGCATAAATGCATTTAGAAACCCGCCTTTCAGTGAAAAGTTTGTGAACCTTATGTGGTAAAGATATTCATCTAGTGTGTTTTTGAGAGTTAGCAGAAAATTGTGCAAATTGTTTCTAATGGAGGGGGCCACTCAAATATTTCCAATCAAACTGATTTTTACAGTGGGAATCTTGATTTCATCACAAAATTAGCAGTCGTGATAAACGGATCTCACCACATTATGCCTATGGAGAGTTATTACAGCATACTGCGCAATCTGTCTACGAAAAATACAATTTAGACAGAAAACCCTAAGTCATCAAAGAAATCAACACTGATGCAGATCTATACACACACACTTCTCTATACACATCTGGATCTATTCCTTTCTCTCTCTCTCTCTAAAAAAAAAAATAAAAAAATAACCACACGCGCACAGGTTTGTTGTTGTTCCTTTTCAAAATTCAAGTCTCTTAATAAAGCCGATGTCTGTCCAGGAGCCAGCAGAGGGGGGCGGCTGGCTGAGAGGGATCTGCAGGCTTACTGATGGTTCGAGTCACTGACAGAATCAAAGCGCTGCGCAGGTTTGCTTCAATCGTCTGAGCCTTCCAACACACTCTGGCTCAGCGCTAAGTCCCAGTAGTGTTCTGTGCCGTGTTTCCTGAAGTGCTCTCGAGCCATGTTCTCAGTGGGGCACTGCTTGAACTTCATCTCACCAAAACTCCGCTCCTTAGCCGTTCCCTGTGGAGCCAGGAGAAACAGATACTTTCAAGAGACTAACAAAAAAGAATAAATGAAAAATAAAAAAGGAACTTAATTGAACAGGAAGATGCTAGATGTAGAACACTGACCTCCCAAATCAGCCAACATTTGTTGTTTCTTCTCGTATCGTCATCGCCATCTGGATCTAGTAAATAAAGGGCCGGATGGAAAAAGTTAAATATTAAAAAAAGGTATTAAAGGTAGAACGTAAAAAAACAAGCCTAAAGCCAGTCTTACCATCTCTTTTGCTGTTGTGTTCCTCCCATTTGATTCTGTGCATCATCAGTCTCTTAAACTTTTTCTGGGCTTTAGGGCCTAAAATGGAAAGAAAAATAAATCAACATTGTAAGCACAACATGAAAATCTAATAGTTTAAAGGCCAGCAGACTATTTACAGAAATATACAAGAAAATCATCAGATGGTATACAAAGTAACGGCATATGTTCAAACACAAAGAGTTTATGCTGCACTCTCATTGTTTGTATAATGTTAAAACCACAAAATTCTAAATATTCACAATTTATGTCAAAGTTCAACTTGAATGTAAATATATTCAATGTTTTCAACATTTCTTACAAATAAGTACATAAAAATATTAAATACCTTTTTCCATCCAGCCCCACTGTGTCAATACTTTCTACGGAACCATTTACTCCAATTCTAGATACAAATCTAGATGTGCAACCTCTCCTAGCTTTGCAGATCTAGAGGCTGCCCATTCTTTGCAAAGAGCTCAAATTAAAATCTTTTTACAATAGAAAATGTTGGGCACACAGCATTTATCTTTAAATAACAAGGTTTTATTTTTTGCATTCTATTGGATGAGCCACATCTAACCAGAGACAGTTACTCAAAAGCAAACTTTGCTGCCCTGACATCTGCTTTTAATTTATTTATTACACTTGGCTAAATACAGCAAGCTTTTTGAAAGAAAGAATTTTGTAATTTGGTGAGAAATTACAAAATTTTGCTCTGTTTTCATCCAATTGAGACCTAAAGAATTTGCTAAATTTCTAATAAAAATCTATTCATATTTATTATGGACAATTTATATATATATATATATATATATATATATATATATATATATATATATATATATATAAGGAAATGTCTCCACTTGATTTTGAAAGAATATATTTTACATATATGGAAAAAAAGAAAATATTATCAATGAATTTAAACTAGTTAAACACAACAAAATCTTTTATGCAGGTGGAAATAAATTCAAAAGTGCCATATTAAGAGTTGGGTAAAGAGCCAGCCACTAATATGCCAATTTCTTCAATGTCGATCTTCCTGATCCCCAGGCAGAATCAACTCATTTTGGCCAACCACATTGACATAAACCATTAAAATAAAACTTTTTATTTTAAATTCACTGGTTTTATAAATTTGATAAAAGCCTACCAATCCTTACTGGCATTTTGATTCTGTATCATTTCTTACCTCCCTCCACCACAACTATATTGACGTCTTTGTGCAGAACCACTGTGCCCGTCAGGTATAGCTGGTTTGCATTGGCCTCCACCTTAAATTTCTTTGCCGGATTTTGCAAGTTACGGATCCTAAACGAGAAAAATGTAATAATTATTAGAAGTATTTCCGCATATCTCAAGTGACTCATGTCCTGTTTGCTTACCTGTATACTGTAACGTGAACGCCATTAATTAGATCTTCTTTTAACTTCTTCACCTTCTTTTCTTTTCTCTGCTCTGCTGTCAGCTTGCGAGCTGCATTGGCCTCTTCATGAGCTCTGTAATTAGACAACAAATTAAAACTTGATTTCTAAGAAAGTCCTTCAGTTTTAAATGTCAAAGAAATGCCAAGATATTAATAACCATGCTACAAACTTTTGTCTCTTGGCCATCTGCGCTCTCACATGGGCTTCTACTTTTGTAGGATCCTGAACAGCCTCCGTCCCCAACACTCTCATCAGGTTGGAGATACGTACTAAATCAATAGAAACAAACATTAGCAGCAATATTCTGCTTGGTCCAATCCACCAACTATTTATGACCATATTTGTGTTTGTGTACCTTTTGGTTCTGGTGGAGGCATCAGACCCAGACGGACCTTTTCCTGCACTTCTTTTTGTGCTTCTCTCCGTGTTTGTCTTCTCAGTTTCTTCTGTTCCCTCTTTGTTAGATACACACCTAAAGTTACTGGCTTGTCTGTGTCAACTAGAAGAAAAACATAAATAAAATATAAAAACTACAAATGATGGAATTGAACTGAAATGAGCTGAAGTGAATCATGTCCAATGAGAAGAGGAGTGGGATAGAGTACTGACTGAAACCTGATCTTAAATTACTTGAAACAGTTTAATGGAGACCTATAGTAGAGTATCAAGAAATTATAAAATGCATTTAACCCACACCTTACCTGGAGGACTAATTTGGGAAGGATGTTCTACTAGGTTTGTCACACCAAAAAGGTCAAACTCTTCAAATTTTGATTCCGGATTTCTTTTCAGAGAGAGAGAAAAAGAAAGCATGATAAAGGTCAGTCACTTTTAAACATTATTATTTTCCTCTGCAAATGTCATACAGAATTATTAAATAATTGCGCTTTGGCTAAACAGCCTTATTCATTTCCTTACATGGGCATGTGGGAGCTTAATATATACGAGTCCCACCACTCAATATTTGGCACATCTCCTTCTCCAATCTCTTTTTTCGGAGCAATCAGTGCCAATTTGGTGGAAGCTTGGATTCCTGTTTTCTTTGCAGCCTGGGCAATCTCATTCTGCAGCCTCTCCAGCTGGGCCTGATTGGGTTAGACAATCACACACACAAACACACAAAAGAGCATGAAAACTGCAAACCATTTAACTAAACAGAAAATGCATCTATAGGCCTGTCACAATAAACAATAAATCAATTAATCGCACAATAAATTAAAACCATCAACCTCATTTTAATTATCGGCTTTATCGTCTCTTCCGGCCTTTTTCTCTTTCTGTTGATGACGCTAAATGGAAAAAATGAAAAAAGGCTCATCTCCGCTGCTCTCCACTGACCCTCCCTTCCTCATTTCCTTAGTGTAACGTCCAGTGCACACTACATGATCTTAGAGCTGTCGGCCGATTGTCGGCCCATTTTCAAAATCTGAGAGATCACACATTAGCCGACAGAAATCCTAGGTATAACGGTTCGATCGTGCCATGTGGTGTTCAACAATGGGCACAAAATAATGGCTACAAGTCCAGTTAACTAATTTTAAAATCAGGCATTAATCAATGCTTTACTACAATCTGCCTGCAACGCATGTGGTTCTAGTGTCAGCGTAACGTCCTGACTGAATGAAAATCATTATAACCTATTTATGTCACGTTAACGAAGAACAGCTGAAAAGTTACCGGGTTCATCAATGTAGCGATTTCGCTTCAACTCCTCCCCTCATCATTTCTATATTCTTTGCACAAAATGTTTTAGAACCATTAATGTTGTTTCCACATATCATCTCCAATGTCCGCTGGACTTCTGTGTCAGCTGTTTGGGATTCCCCTCTGTAATTTCCCCTCAGAAAACACAAGAGAAATCCGTGCTTTCTGATTGGCTACCTGTCACTTTCAACAGGCTGCGTTAAAGCTCCCAGTTGGGGAAAACCCCTGATTTAGATCGGAGGGCCACAGAGCTACCGTAACACACCACACACTACAGGATGATCGGTTACGAAATCACAAGCGACAATCTTAGATGTTGGATGTGCCCATCTTCTCTATTTAAATCTAATGATTACTGAAGGTCAATATAGTATACAGACTTCATAATCTGCACTCTTTTGGTTGAATGCAGTATTTATTTACACTTTGGTTTTATGTTTAGTTTTTATCCAAGTGCGTTTTTGTTAATGGAGAATGAAAATCCATTTTGTTTTTGCTTTTGGTTGTTTTGTTTATTTTATCAGTTCCAGTGTTGAGTATTCTTTTGAAAATAAAGTGTATCTATCTTTGGCAGGAAATCACATGCATTACTACAAAATGTAAAAAGGTCTTCAAACAATATTATCGTTTATCGCAATCATTTTTGAGACAATTAATCACTCATCAAAACTTATCGTGACAGGCCTACGCATCTACATTTGAAGAGCTTTCTTCTACCTTGGTTCTAACTCTCTGAGCAATCTTCTCAAAGCGACCCGGTTCGTGGAATTTGAAGCCCTTGCGAGTCCGCTGGGCTGGAGCTATGAGAACCCGCTGGTCAAAGTAGGAGGTGGACTCTATGTCGTCCCCAGGCTTCTCCTTCAGCTGCTGGCGAAACTGCTCCCTCTTTACAGCTCGTATGTTGGCTGCACAGATAGAAGAAAACCATTTTAACCATGATGAGTGAAAGATGAATAAATAATAAAATGTATCAGGGAAAACAATATCTTCCCTGGACAGAAGAATTTTATTTATTTTCAGTGTTACCATTGTGAACTTAAGAGGACAAAAAGGAGCTTTAGAACTTAATTCACATAGTGCAAAATAGTTCAAGTGATTTTATTCATATTTTTATTGTGTATTTTCTTACTTTGATATTTGTGTTTCCGGTTACTTGCATTGTGTAAGTTTTTAAATAATGTATCAATATTTAATTTCTTTGCGTAATTTCTTTCGTAGTGTGCAAACTTTTGAGAGTTGCTGTATTTCAGACAATGTTCAAAATATGGACAGTAAACTTATGTGGCTGCTTAATGGATTTTTGTACTTCCAAATATTTACCATCCTGATTCTATTACAGCAAAAACTTAAGGAAACAAACTACACAAAGACTGCATAACTTTTCCTTCAATTAGAGTTAAATGTTGTTTTATTAGAAAAATAAATTTTTAAGTTAAATTATAGTTTTTAATGCTGATATTTTTGACATGGTACATAAAAAAGTATTTCCAGTACCCTTTAGCTAAGACAGACACAAAGTGGCCACTATAGAACCAAATGGAGTTTCGGACTGAGTTTTTTGCTATTAATGAAAGACAAAAATAAAACCACTTGAACACAGTCAATGTTGTTTATATATATTTTTTAAATAAGTCATATTTGTCCTAATTCGAGAATTAGGAAAAAAAGTTTACATGATCTTGTTTTGTTTTTAGGAACTCCAGGGAATGACAATAACATTCTGTTTTTGTTCAGGTATATGCAGCGCAGCATATTTGGTACATGTCTGTACCAAACCAATAAAGCTGTGGCTAATCAGTATGAAAACAGGTACTGTTACACCCCTAATCACACCTTTTCTTAAAGATAAAATTACACACCAGCTCTTCCCTGGCTATACTGACTAACAAATATGTACAGTGTCTCCCAGCACTTTTATTCTGACATAATATCTAAGCCAAACCTAGAAATTAAGCTAACTCTTTCCATTATTTCTGGTAATATCCATTTGAATGTCTTTATTCTACAGAACAGTAACCACAGGCAGTGTGACCTATTCAACCACCATGCAGCAAAAAGATTTCACATTTAATTCATTATTTTTGAGAAATAAAACAACTTTTCAGAATAATACAAAAATATATAATCCATGAGAATTTTAAATATTTTTTTTTTTTTTTAAAGTTGACGACAACCTGAAAGAAATGTGATACCTTTGAGTGTGGGCATACGATGTGTGAGTTCAATCTCTTTGCCAGTAGCATCAACAGTTCTGCCCTTGTCATCCAGGATCAGAGGTGTTGGTTTGTTCACTTCTTTAATATCAACTTTCCTGTAATTTCACACATATAAAAGGACATTTTTAGCTATAACCACGTTAACCCCAGATTTTCTTGTGCAAAAAAATTTTCAAAGTTGTTACTAACGGTGGTGCAATTCCCATGGCGTGCAGATTAGCAAGAGCGACTAAGTTTGGAGGCCCCGTGTTCACAAAAGTGTTGAGGATACCAGGCTTCTGAGCTAACTGGGACTGGATCCGGGCCTGAAGCTCAGCTGCTTTGCGGGCTTTCTCTATGGCATCATTCATAAAGCTGGCAGCCTGAGAGGGGCCAATAGACGAGGCTCCACCAGCAGCAGCACCAAGAAGCCGTGATCCATCACCCTGTGATTGTGAGAAAAGACAACAAGCAATGTCAGAAAATGGGCCAATAGTTCAGTGTGATGAATGGCTGGATGTTAAAAAAATGTCAAATGTTTATTTGTTTTTGGTCTAGTATCTGAGGGTTTGAATAAAGAATTACTGTTACAGGGGAAGTAAAGCTCAGCTGTTTCTTCCTTTCTTCTATCTGCTTAGTGGCTGCTTCCATCATCTGCTTGATCTGTTTGAAAAGCAGAAGGTAGGAGAGTTCTTAAAACGTGACGAACTAAAGACATACAGTACATGTGAGATGCACAATAATTTATTTTACCTGCATTTTGGTGAGCATACCAGGGCTTTCAGATGGAGGTCCGGGAATCACCTCGGGCTCCTCCACCTCCTGAAAGCGTGGCACTCGCTTCCTCTTGACTGTTGTCCCATCTACTGTATCTGGAGCAACTTGCACTGCTCCTGTGTCTGACTCCTCCCCAAAAACCTCCTTAGTCCAAACAGCCAAATCACGAGCAAACACACAAGTTTTTTCAGTTGTTGTACTTTGTCACTAGGTGATACTGTATAATTTTAATGGAATCTATATAAATTCTTATACCTTAAGTTCTCTCTTGCGGTGTTTTTCACTCGCTCCTTTGCTGCCACGGCTGTTGCGGCTTTCCTCGAGAGCTTCAAACAGACGTTCTACAAAACCTCCTGCAGAGTCATCGAGGATTGGACGCAGCTGGTCTAAGGGCAAACGAGTGTTTAAATATGTAACACAAATTCAAGGGCCATTTAATAGTCACAGTAACATGTTATCGCAAACACTGTAATTATTTGAACTTACTGCTTTTATTTATGTCATGTTTAGGTTTGATAGTGACAGCTTGACCTAAAGCTGTATGTAACTTTTAAATTTTTTTTTTTTTACATATTCAGAGACGGGAGGAATGTCTTAGGGCTGTCAATGTGTATGCTGCCAGTTTATCTGCTGCCACTGGTGGCTATGCTAACTACCCTTAACTTTCATGTCAGTTTTTCTTGTGGTGTACCAACTGTAGTGTAGCAGAGGGAAGCTGTGAGCAGCATGTACACAATAGTGACTGGCAGCAATAAGACCCTCCTCCTGGCTCTGATTGGTTGCTTCCGACAAAGCAGTGTATTTGTTCAGGTGACAGCAGACCCATAGGGAGAAGGCAAAGGAGGATTATCTGTCTCTTACCATATTGTTACAACATAGTAACAGTTTTAATAAATATGTAATTAAAAAAAACATTTTCTTTTAATAAAAATTACACACTGCTGTTTTAAATATCCTACAGATAGCCAAAAAAACTGGAAAGGGAGCAGAAATCGCTCGATTAAAAAACAATTGACGGAGGAGCCCACTGTCATGTTAGTTACCTGTGGTCTTCTTTTTATCCAGTCCCTTGCCAACGCAGTGTAAAGCTGCGGTGACCACAGTGGGCTCAGAGAAACCCAGCACCTTCTTCACGGTGCGCTCCACCCAGGGTCTCAGCTCCTCCACCTCTCGCTTTGGCAGAGACATCCTCCCAATACTGCGAGACATAACAATTCGGAAATGTTTCAAAGCTGCCTTCAGCTCAATAACCAGCTTTTAATTTGTAGCAAGCTTATAGTTAACAGATTTTTTTCTAAGGATCTGAATGTGCCAAACAGGACGTTGCATAAACTCAAGCACTCGTTGAGAGACGCACAAGTGACCTAAAAACAACACATATGTTGAGCAAAGTCAACGTCTTTCAGTTACTCGTTAAATATTATGCTTCAGTACGTGGCTAGCTTTGCTAACATGGAGCAACAAACTAGCTAAGATCAATCACATCCGAAACTCCCCGGTAACATGCTAAGAGGCGTTAGCTCACTGCTTTATATGGGCCACCAACATAGATGCACTTTGTCTTAATAAAGCTTACAAACCTCTTGAATTGGAAGATCTATCCCCGAGTACACGTTTGCAGTACAATTCCGGCAATGACGAGCAGGTTTTAGATGCTGAAAAAGCTCAAATGTTCAAGTTTTCCTCCAAAACTTTCTGTTTAGCCGCGCCGTTCACGCGACGTTTCTCTTAGAGGACCCGGAACAGGAAATTCAAACTTCTTCTTCGTTGATGTTTTTTGGCGGTTGGGAAACAATGAAATCGGTGCATTACCGCCACCGACTGGTACGGAGGGTGGAGCAGATTGTCACTGAAGGAGAATATATTCTAGGATAACGAAATATTATCTGATAACCTTTACTTTTCGAGTGATTTCTAATTAAACTAAATCTAGTTTTAGTTCAACTCAAGTTAAATTTTGAATCAATGGTTGTCTTTCTTCATCATAATTTTGACAATGTAACTTAACATGTACATCCAAAACTTTCTGCTGAGATGTCTCACCAAGATGTTGGATTCACTGTCGACTTGTTTCAGGTATTTTAAGCGTGTAGTTCGCAAAAAGCATAAAAACACATAGAAAGATTACTTAAAAATGTCCAGTTGCTTAATTATGAAGGTTAACATTGTTGTTTATCCTTCAAAACACAACTTTAATATGCAACATGTCTTTAAAAGTATGCAATACAATTAAATTGAAGTATAATTTTCTCCTATTATTTTTTAAAATTCATTTATGCATTAGTTAAAGAATAAAACATCACATAAAAAATAGTTTTATCAGGTTTAACCAGAGCTCTGATTAAACCTGATTGTACAAGTATTGGTCAAAGTTTGTCTTCTCTGTCTGCCCCTTGTCTCATTGGTGTATTTTTAGTGAGCTGAAATGTTAGGTGAAAGAAGTTAAATGAAATGCTTTGAAATTACACTGAAGGTTTGTTTGTTTTGGGAGGCTTTTTTGTTGCTGTGTGTTCTATATGATAAGTTAGATTGAGTTTTAGTAGATAAAACTAGACATTTCCATAGTTGCAAGTGCAGTTAGTCTCAGGTTAAATATTGCCTGACTGGTGCACCCAGCAAAGTGGTTTGAAAAACATGGGATTATCATGTGATCTCCTTTCACTGAGGACCCACCCCTTCCTTTTGGCTTTCTTTGCGTGATGTGGGTCAGCTCACTGTACTTGTAGTAGCGTGAGTATGAATCAGTGGTGGTAAGCCTGAGGCTACACCCGTCTACCCCCTCCTCCTACAACGGGCCGTGTCCTCTTAGTGCAGTGTGTGGCAGTCCGGACAAAACTGCACAGAGACACACACCATATTCAAGTTTGGCCTTGTTTTAGTTGTTAAGATGACAAATTTCTATTTGCACTGTAAGAGTCCATAATCCTTACACACTTCTCTGAATGATTCTTCATTGGGGCAACACCCTCTCGAGTTCACAGCATACCTGCTTATCTGCTTACCTGCCTCGGCCATGCATCCACAAATAAACAACCAGACTATCTATAGCACATTCTAAATTTAGCTATGCTTCCATATGGATCACACTTATCTACACAAGATCTCACTTTTAACAGTGATTATCAGACCAACAAGCAATGACACCAACACCATTTAGCACAAATCTGGGGAGGAATACAAGACAAATCTGGAAGCATTTTCTTATAAAGCAGTGGGGTCTCCATTAATTGGAAATGCAAGAAGCTTGGAACAACCTGGACCCTCCTTAAAGCTGGTTGCTTGTTAAAACTGAGTATTTAGGGGAGAAGAGTCTTGGTAAGAGAGGGGAACAAGAACCTGTTGATCCCTGAGCTCCACCATTCACTTGGGGAAATACTGTAAACTTCTACAAGGTCAGTCTATTGTTGTCCACTAATCAGTGTAGAGATGGGCAGAAACACACCATAGAGATGGGTAGACCAGAAGAAACAAAAAGCTGTAACATACCAAAATGTAAAAAAATGAAAAGCTGTAAATAGTTCCTTCATGCATTGTACATAAAATGGACACTACAATAACTTAGAGGAGCCTTTTCTTTAGAGGCTGAAATGGGTAACAAAAAATAACCTTTCAGAAAATCTCATCCTAACATTTAGGATATCAGTAGCTCTTTGTCTACTTATTTACCTTCAACCTCTTTAAACAACCTTGCAAAGCAACATTGTGATCAGTTGTAATCAAATGATTTGGTGAGTCAGTAAATACGGCAAACCGACTCCCTCACCGCCACCGGTGATCAACCTGAGCCGTTCTGTGGCTCATCACATGAACCCCCTTAAGCCCCTGACTCTCCTGCCAACTCTATTATGTAATGACCCCTCAGCACATAATGTGACAATACCACAGATATTTCTGTGCAACAGGAAAACAAAAACACACAAGCTCCTTTCCAAACTGGCAAACACAGCGCGACAACTGAACTGCAGCATCATGCAGTTATGTGATGAGGACGGCATAAATATATATCCCATGTTTATCGCTGGATAACATAGCAGTGATTTTAAAATTTTTTGTGTCATTAATTATGAAACGATAAATGATTTTACTGTAACTATCTGTTAAGCTTCCTCCCCTGTGAATGGTTTTCTACATGCACATTAAGGAGAAGAAGCTCTTTATAATTATCACAATTAAAAGACTTACAATAAAAATAAAAAAAATACACCTAACCAAGTGTTACAGTTGTTGTTCTTCACACGACCCATTAATTACAGTAAAAAAACAAAGCACATGTCACAAAAAGAGACGTCTACTACATGCAGATGGATGCTTTCAGAAAACTGAACAAAGTGAAATGTTTTATAAGCTGATTCAATGTTTCAGTGTTACCAGAAGTGCACTGCTCTCTGAGGAGTTTGAGTAAGGGCCTTTGCAGACTGATATTCTGAGTTCTAACGCCTTGCAAAACATTTGATGGAAAATGTTAGGGAGAAGACAAAGGAAAGATTCAAAGTTTCCAAACCAGCTGGCCACATCTCTTTTCTCACATCGCCATCGTCGCAATAAAACAGGGGAATAAAATGTTTACTTTCAGGTCTCAGATGAGCTCTTAGTTTTCGTGTCAACTTCAATTTCTACCCTGGTGTTCCCTCACTTCTGTCAGCCTCAAGCTCAAACAGCGGTTCTTTCTCCCCAGGCTCGGTAGGCTGCTTTTATGGGACGGTTTTATTAGAACAGTTCTGTTTATTAGTTGTCTTGGTGATCATTTCGGAACAATACTGGATGCACATGCAAACAAAACACTTGAAGAAAGTCAGTGAGTGCTTTGGAGGTGTGGAGAAAAAATACATAAACTTTACAGGGTCTTCTTTGGAAAATTAGGCAAACGTGGCAAAGAATGTTGCACAAAACAAGCTTTTTATTACAACTAATCTGGGTGGGGAAAACCTTTATTTTTCTCTCCGGCTTCCAGAGAAGGAACCATTTCAAAGTGCTGATCAGCCGATCACAAGCAAAGTTTGGGAAACATGTGGCTACGCAAATGAAAAAATGTAACACCCTCCAATATAATTCAGCTAAAAAAACAGTGAGCTCAGTTTCAGAGTTGAACATATGAACCATTACAAGGTTACGTGGTCATGGATTAATTTAACGGCTTTGAGACTAACTCACAGGTTCAACACCTTTTTAAACTTACACAGTGAAACATTTGAGCCGCTTTTAGTTGTGTCCACCATCTTCTACTCTTCAAGTCAAATAAATTTAGCGAGTTTTAGATTTTGAACCTAAATGTGTGAGTTTGTGAAAGATAAACCTACAGTTGTGCTAACCTTTTATTACTTTTGTCATAGCTCAAAGAGTTGGATAAGCCAGAGTTTTTAGGTTAGCTCTTAAAAAACTGAAAGAAGAAAAAGAGAGGAGTGGGAAGTATTTCCCAGCATGCTTAGTGGCATGTTTTTGTATCCTATGTTGCACCTTGAGTGAGATGGAAGTGTGTTACATTTATCGGACTCTTCTGTGTTATTAAGGCAAATGTTTATTTGAATACAACTAACAGCTTGCAAAGCTTGAGGATAATATCCTGTTCACACTAGATGTTTTACTGATGTTTCATTGTGATGTTTAATAACATTTATTTTCAGTTTATGCAATTTGAAACAAGAATTTAACTTAAGTAAAATAAGTTGTTATTTTAACTTGGAATTGTGGGTAAAGATAATAGAGAAATGTGTGCTGTTTGACTAGGTGAGGGTAGTTTTTTTTATGCATACTGTGAAATAATTATTTGGTTTAAATTGCAGCACGAAGTTGAAGATCACATTTCAAGATTAATGAACTTAAAAAACAATGTTTGGACAACTTGTCTCTGGCTGTTGAATCAACTTCATGAGCTTTAATTTGTGAGTTAAACCCAAAACAATCTTCTTGTTGACTTAAATCACATTTTCAAGGCAGCACCACCTTCAAATGTTTTACAGTGTAACACTCCAGAGCCTTGATGCATTGGGGACTCAAGGAACCATTTGGATCAGAAATTGTTTCAGCTGGTCCTAAAAGTCCATCAAGGACATCTTAGAGAACCTTGGAAAAGAGCAGATCTTGTAGTTCAAAGGTCAGATCTGATGACCTGGGTTTATAACACACAACCTGTTGTGTTGTTCCTTAATACTCATCTGTTCTTATATGTATTCCAATGTGTGTGTGACTTTGTTGAGAATGTTTCTCATCTGGTATAAAGGTTTTCAGTATAATTCCTTCATACTGGCCCAGTTTTACTCCATTACAAGTGACAGGGGTTGTAAATCAGCTCGGATGATTCAGTCGCTGGGGACTTTGCTGTCTGAACTCCACACCTTGGCTGGAGCGTTTCCACCCAAATCACTCACTAATGCAGTCTAGCTTTTATTAAAATCACTTCTAACACTATTTACATGCATCTTGTGGATTTTTTGATGTCCAACCTGTTCCCCTGTCGTGCGACATGGCGTCACAATGAGCACTAAAACTTCCAGTCCTTAAGAAACTGACGAGGATGTTGTTGCCTTTTAGCTCTTCCTTGTCCCAAATATTGCACACAATGTCATGAGAAACACGTGAGTCCTTGAAAGTGAGGCCCCGATGTCTCCGTCTTTACCGAATAGGTGGCATCACGGTGATGGAGGGTTACAGATGGTGGGTGAAAGCGTTCCCTTCAACACAGTGAGCTCCGTCAGTGATGGGGTCTCCGGAAGGGCAGAAACGACTTCGAGGTGGCTCTGATTTCCATTTCAGGGTTTGCCACTGTGCATTTTAAATGTGCGTCAAGGCTGTTTTGTGACAAGTCTGGACTAAAACTCCCCTGTGGGCTTAGGGTGAGTAAGAGCTTGTGTGTGTGTGTGTGTGTGCGCGTGTGTTTGTGCGTGGGTTTTACTGCAAAATCACAGTGTGTCTTTAGCTCAGAGGGTTTTATCTCTGCACAGAGACTGAATTATGAAGGGAGGGGAGTTTGAGATAAATGATTAAGCACCTTATTGTCATTAAACATCCTCACGTTCGCGGCAAGCGCGGCCGCAGACACCCTCAACTTGTTAAGCTCAACAACGGGACGCAGACCCACAAATAAAACCTCCACAACAGCGGATAAGAGATGCAGTAAGTTCATTATGTGAAATCCTATTGATGCCCGAACACACATGCTCAAATAATCCCACACATGCTTGTTGGATACTCAAAGAAGTGACAACTACAAAGCGCATTAATGGTGTTTTACCAATTCCTGTTTAGTCTTGTTGCTTACACATACAAAGGAATAAAAAAAATGGAAAAATTAATGCAACGTATCTTGCTCAAGGTGAGTTAGTTTTCATTGAAAGCTTTAAAAACACAACAAAAAGCCATTATTGTTTTAATTAAGCTGCAGCAATTTCAACGTCCTTGACTGACCCCCAGCACATCCCTGTCTTCTTGCCCCTGGTTTCCATGCTTCAGAGAAGAAAAAGGGGTGTGTTGCTGTGTTGGGGAGAAGCAGGGCAATTGCTCCTCTGCTAAAAACTGCATGGATACAAGGGGGGGCTGAAAGAGAGGGAGAGGAGGTGGGCCGTCTGGTTTTGTAGCGCAGCACAGTCAGTGTGTCAGAGACAGGCCCATCGTGAAATTAGCCAGTCACTGTGTCAGAAAGCAGTGCACGCCTGAGCCGAATGTGATGTGTGGTGCTTGTATGTTTACGTGTAAGAGTGTCGTGTATGGACTACTGCTGGCTTCATCCTGCTTGACCAAAGAGCTAAACCCCGCCCTCCTAAATTCAACCACGCAACACTCCAGCACAAAGAGGAAATTACTATCTTTCACTGCTGTTTTTTAATGGCCGTTATGAGATAAATCATAATTGTCCAAATGTTTCTTCATATTTTACTGAATTTTAATGAAATGTTTTTAAAATAAAGAACATGTAAGGCGTTCTGAAAATTTCAAGTTCAAAATTTCTCCAGTCAGCATAGATTCTCTGAATTAGGAGCATAGCTGGTAAAGTTGTATAAAACTTTTCGGAGCACAATATAAAAAACTTTATTATTGAAGCTTTTTTATTTGTGTAAATCTATTTACTGGTGAAAATTTCTCATTGTAATTATTTTTCCCAACGAAATTGCCTGTGTAGCAATTGTGTCTCTTATTTTACCATTTGTAACATCCTTTCTTTTGGTGAATAAAATGTTAAATAGATTGTTGTGTATGATTTACCTCACTATGAAGCTGAAAAATAATAGCACTTTATAGCTGAGACCTTAAAAACAGATCTGTTTGGATCGTGATTCACCCACCTTTACAGAAACTCTCGTTCCATTTTTAAAAATTTATCCTTGCCCATGTTTCTGCTTCCACCATATTTCACTTTGGTTGCAGTGTTCTTTTGCCAATGTGTTGGATTTGTGATAAACTTATCTTTTGGGAGTTGAGTCCAAAAGTTCAGGTTGGATTTATCAGACCATAGCAGTTTCTTTAAGCCAAAACCAAATGCGTTATTTAGTGATTTAGTAACACATCCAGCAGCTCCAGTGCCAGCCAGAAGTTTCTGCAGCTTCAACAGAGATTATTTCAGCGTTTCATCAGTCGCTCTGATCAGTTTCCATCTCCTATTTTCATAGATTTTTATAGAAATGTCTTATCAGCTTTACCTTTATTGTTAACTTCACAAACTTTTTTTCCTTAGTAGCCTTTGTGAGAACTATGGCTTTAGCTAAATTATGTAAATTAGCAAAAGCCAACAAAACCCTTTGTACACAGCTGAACTTCCTTTCAGGTTAATCAGACTGAATATAATTAATAAGAAATGTGAACTCATGTAATATATTTTTACATAAATACTTGATAAATGTCATGTGGAAAAGTAAATTCTTCCCACAAAAAAAAAACTTGTGTAGATTTTGACAATAACTATAAGTAATATATCAGCTCTACTTTGGACTCCCAACTCTTTTAAATATTCAGATCAAGTGAATCTACTTGTTTTCCGCCCCTTTCATTCATGATACCACAGGATGCACTAGAGACACCCCCCCATGCCAGACTCTTCGTCTATTTCTAGGAGGTTGTTCCTAATTATGATTTCCTAACCTAAATGTGCACACAAATATACGGCAGTAATGTTTGGGCTCAGCAGTAGCAGCTGGTTGGAGGATCAGCCAGCCCCCTACTACTTTCAGTCAGATTAGAGTCAGTAGTCTCACACCATACACCCTCCTTCCTTCAACCCCCCACCCTGCAAGCTCACACGCACTTCAAAATGTACAGTCTCTAAATCTGCACCCCACTGAGTCACATCTGTTTAGTGAGAGCTGCCTTTCAAAACACGTCAAATCTGACTCATATCACGGCATCATAATGAACATAGCCAAATAGCAAATAAGGAAAGAAAATATAACTTTTTTCTGTCATAGAAAACACAGGGGAAAAAAAAATAAAAAATCCAGAATGCATCTTCACTTTCAAAAATGTGTCGTTTATTAAAAGATTTCTGTCTTGTGTCATTGCTGGAAAACAAAATAGTCAGGAGGATAATATCAGGAAAACAGATGGAAGTGAAAGAAAGAAATGGCTTCGTTTGAGAGAAAGATACTAACAGGATTGAGGGGGATGTAGCAGAGATGGCAAGGGCAGAGCAGTGCAGCCGAATGGGGGAAGGGACGCGTTTACAGTCAGTTAGCGTATAATGAGAGAAAGGCAGCTAAAATAAACAAAACATTGTTATTCCTGACTAATCAGCAGTGAATGCAACAGTAAAAAACCCCCCAAAAAAACATACATCCAAGAAAGCCAAATAAAAAAGAAAGAAAAAAAAGCAGATTAACAAATAAGTGCAATTGGTTTCTCTGTCATACTTCAACAGTAAACAACAAGAGTGAGGTGGAAGACAACCCCCCCCGCCCTTAGGCTCTGATCCAGAGTCTGGATCTGTGACGGAGGGTTTGTGTGCTCGATGCTCCAATGACATGGGCAGTAATATGATGGCTGCCAGGGGGGCTCTGTGTTTACATGTGGGTGTTTTTAGAGGTGTCACCTCCCTTGGTACAAAATTAGTGAATTAATTACTAAAAAAAAATTACAAATAATTTCAATATTTATATGCTTCTTTTTTTTTTAATACAAGTTGATTCGATCACAATAATAAAGATAGCTTAATATTTATATGAATGTTAGCTTATTCTTTAAAAATAAATAAGGGGGGTCCTATGAAGCATCTAGTACAAAGAAAAGATTTCCTAACTAATTTATATATATATATATATTTTTTTTAAAGAGCACCAGCAGTTCAATTAGCTCTGCCGCTGATGTGAGCCCCAAAACAGATTACTCTCAATCATACACAACAAAAATTATAGCCACTGCTGACAGTGTGTATATTCAGTCTGTGGAAGCCTTAAAACCAATTTCTTCAACCACAAATTAGTAATAAAATACAACAACAAAAAGAAGTGGCTATTTGATTTCAAGATAAAATACAAACTAAAACAGGGAAATACAAGTCTTTTTTTGTTTTTGTGAAACCCTTGCCAGAAACAATTTATATATATATATATATATATATATATATATAAACCGACGGCAAAAAGAAATTTTAAATTTTTTCCAAACACCAATATGTGATAGCAAGGATATTTGTGACACCATTGCTCATAAATGGCAGGGATGAGCGTTTTTAACAAAATTACAAAATTTCTTAAAAATCCTCATCCAAATAAATAAAAAAGGTGTTAATTTTCTAAATGTTTTGTTCATTGCCATTTGTGAAAAATGTTGTTAGCCTATAGCTAAGACAGCGCCTCCTACAGTCACGGTGATGGATAGTCACAGAATTACGTACCTTACTAGAAATAATTTTGTTTTCGAAGATAAAAGAAATCAAGTAAACACATATTTTTGTTTTTACATTACTGGTTTCTCACCAAATGACCTGAACACATGTACACACCATATCAGCTTGAGCTGTGGGCAGTGAGGATAAACAGATATCAGGATATCGGATCTGGACGCCGTTGGTTTAGTTGTCTATTATGTTGTTGGTTTTGATGCATTGGTGCATTTTTAAGAAGTACAGACTACATGTTGGCTTTTCTCAATTGAATGTGTTATTGGTTTTGTGAAATGCAAACAATCAAAATGCACTGAAAGCACCAAGATCTTTTTCAAACACATTGGCAAAAAGGCACAGTAGTCCATTAGTCCAGTCGAAATATTTCATCTGCCTCCTTTTCTCTCCTCATGATAGTAGTAAAAAACACATGAAATGTCAAAAGTATCGAAAACCCTCGAAAAGGAAACTGGGCCATACTATGCGAATGCACAGCAGGCGGTAATCAGCTGCCCAATAAATAAATATAAACAATAATAAATAGCTGCAGTGTCTGATTGAAATATGAATAAATTAACAGTGGAACTAGAGTCTTATGTCTGAGTGGTTGCTGTTTTTCCTGTTCCTTTTTCTCAGGCTGGTCATTAAAAAAAAGAAAAGAAAAAAAGTCTTGCTTGACCCTGATCGCCGGTCGGTTTGCAGACACCGGGCGGCAGCGCCTGATTCACAGCGAGACGGGTCGTTGCTACGGCGTCGCTCCTCTGGATGTGAAGAGTTCAAACATTTTGGAATACATTCGTGGGATGTTAGACGTTTGTTTTCCACCATCTTCGCTGACTCCAACACACCACATATACAGCATATTAATTAGTCAGTGCTGTATTTTTCACCAAAAAGCCACAGGACGTGGCTTTACTCAATTCACACTTATTTTTCTCCTATCCTATCTACAGGTAGTTGTAAAATCAAACAGGACTTCCTGTCATAGCACACATATTAGCTCACTCTGTTAAATGGAATCATAGCATTCTAGGGTTTTATTTTAAATACTGACATCAGACTCCAAAGTTTGTAAAGTTTCAAGTTTAAGTTAAAGTTGTGCGACAACAGCTATCTCTGAATATATTGCTTGCTTTCATGCTATGAAGTTATTCTCTTAATTGCTCCTGAAACTTGCTCCAGTCTCCATCGACCATCTTTACGCCTGTATTCCTGATCTTTAGGTGTATTCTAGTTTTTTAATTATAACCTCTTTTAGTGCATGTTTGGGTTAATATAAAATTAAGAATATTACTTTATCAATAGTTTTTTTTAATATATATCTGAAACGCATATTCCATATTGTGTATTTAAAAAAGTTCAAAGGGATAGTCTGGATATTTTTAAGTGAGCTTCTGTTAAAGGTTATCTTATCCTTGGTGGATAACTCTCATTAAATCTTGATCTAGTATAAATTTGGGATAGTTGGGTCTGGACTTCTACAGTTGTGAAATAAGTCCAGTCTCAAAAACATCACCGTGGGGTATTTACACGCTATTTTGTGAGCCTTAAGTCATTTGGATTTGTTGGTTATTTACACAAAATCCAATGATTACTCATAGAGGTGATGGAGGTGGGAGGCGCTCCGCCGCCAGTGATCTTCCTGTGTGAAACGTAAAAAGCTAAGGTGGGCCACATTTGGCCCCTGGGCCTTGAGTTTGACATGCGCTTCACACGTTCAGTTGTCAGTATGTGTTTCACAGAGGAAGACCATGTCTAACGCTGCCTCCAATACCAATTGCTATGTAAATTATCACAATTTTCTGTGTAAATAAACACAAAACAGTTTAAATATTGATTAGGTAGTTTTGCAATAAATCACTATGAAATCAGCATGAGTCTGCTTTTAGACCAACTATTTAGATTTATATTAAACGAAACCCAGATAAGACATTTAGTGCTTGTAATGCTTGATCAGAACTTCACTTCAAAAATTTCCCCATCCCTTCAAATTTCCCCATAGCAATTTATCATTTCCATCCAACTCCACTAACTGCTATTCTCCTCCTATTGAAACGCATTCATAAACAACACTTTCATCCCTTTCTTTGTGTTGCAGCAGCTTTATGCCTCAGGTGGTTTAAGGAGAGCAAGGCTGCTGGCCTTTTGCTCTCTCTGTGTGTCAGGTCTCCACGGTGGAGGGGCATACACGAGCCAGAGGCTTCAGCGAGACAAATGCGGGCTGGTTTTGACCTTGACATGTCCCAGTGCTCTCTGTCTCACCTTGTAGTCCGGCAGCAACGAGCTGGCTTTGGCACTGTGTTGGTTTCTTCTGATTTTTGGGGTTCTTAGAGGGCGTGGTGGACGAGATGGAGCAGTCTTGCATAGCTGGACTGCCCCTGCTCCCTGCTGTGAGAACGATTTCGCTGACACTTTCCGCTTTTATGGCCTCATGCGAGATGCACGTTTTTCGGGGGGACGGGATGGGAGCGACGTGCACCCACGTCAGCCTCGGCTCGGAGCTCTGGGCTGCCTTGTACTTTGAGCGCTGGTCCAGCTCCTCGCCCTCGCTGTCATTTCCCTTTGCGCCGTTGCTTAGCTGGCTGCTGCAGACCACATCTGGCAAACTCGGGTGTGTGTCAGAAGCCAGCAGTGAAGAAGCAGCAGACTGATCCCTTTCATCTCGAGTGTGCTTCTTCCTCCTCTCCTCTCCATCGGTACGACGGCACTTGATAGGTACAGGGGAAGGCGTGGGGGAGTCAGTGTCTGTCCAGCTGAGTCTGCGCTTCTGGAAAATGAACAGGAGAGCAAGCAAATGAATATTAACTCTCAGCGGTGTGGCCGATGGAGGGGGAGGGGCTTATTTGAGCAAGCAGGCTGATGAAATACACGCATTTTCACCTTGACGGGGATATGCAGCTGGTCCCGATGTTTGTGTGGCGGAGTGGAGCTGGAAGTGTCCTGGAGGGAGTGAGTGGGGGAAGTGGAGAAACTGGAGGATGAAGACATAGGCTGAGCAGAGATATGGGGAAACCAGAGCTTTAGCATCACCTCCACCTGGAGCAAAGTGTTCAGGTACTTCTCCCTAAAATATGAAGAAGAAAAAAAAAGTCAGAAAACGTTGGGAAAATCATCACAACTGAAAACCACCTCCAAAAGCTTTTGAACCATTTAATAATCCTGACATTTATGGAAGTAGATGTCAGATAAAAACTCCTGCACAGAAAAAATATTAATGTCCCTTAAATGTTACATATTTTATCACATTACAAAAAACTATAAACTTCAATGTTTTTTCCACAGAGATTTTATGACATGCACCAACACAAAGTGGTGCATAACTGTAAATTTCCAGGAAAGGGATACATGGTTTACTGAATTTTGCTACAAATAAAAATCTGGCATGTATCTGTATTCAGCCACTCTGAATGACTCACAGTTTGCTCAGATAGATACTAAAAGTTTTGCCAGTTCTGCTTTGCAAAACAGCTCCAGGCCAGTTAGATGGGAAGGAAAACATCTTTGACAGCAATGATCAAGTATTGCCACAGATTGTAAACTCTATTTATGTCTGATTAGGCCATTCTAGCAAACCGATGAATCTAAACCACTCCACTGTGATTCTGGCAGTATGTTGCCCCAATAGAAAATTCAGTTCTCATCTCCTCTGACCAAATTATGTATTTTAACAAGTTTGCTACCCAACCCTACCCACTGGTGTAGGGTTGTGGACCTACACCAGTGGTCCCCAACCCTGGTCTTCAGGGCCCACTCTCCTGTATGTTTTAGGTATATCCCTGCGGTTGCACACCTGGGTTAAATGAACAGGTGATTAACTGGCTTCTGTAACAATTGAAAGAATGCAAAGGAGGTGATGCAATTATATGCATCAGCTGTGCTTGAGTCCAGACTCATCAAAAACATGCAGGACAGCGGTCCCTAAGGACCAGGGTTGGGGACCACTGTCCTACACAATGATTTCTTTGGGCTACTTTCCATGAAGCCCACTTTTATTCAATCCAAAACTAATAATTTTTCTGCCAGTATATACTTCCACCTGAGCCGTGGATCTCTGCTGCTCCTCCAACTTTATTTGCTCATGTTTCATTATTATTATATCCAACAAAACTCTGAGACCTTCAGAGAACAGCTAGATTTACACTGAGATTGTATTACACATAGATTGACTATTTATTTACAAGACTATTTATGAAGACAATTTGATGCTCTAGATTTACTTCAGGTGCAAATATAAATACAAACTGAGCATAATTGTCCTTCCATTTTATGGAATAATGACTCAATTCATGCTAATCTATCTCAAAGTTCTTATAAATACATCAAACTTTGTTTTGACAAAGTTTAGGAGGTGACATTTTGTTAAGGTGACAAAATGTGAATATTTTTGCAAAGCACTCTATAAATAGCGTGTGTGAACAGGAAGACAATGTGGATGACTTCTTACCCACAGTCTGGTCTCTGCAAAACCCCGACAATCCTCTGGATGCGATCCATGGCGACGCTCTGCTGGAAACTGCTTAAACCTGTCAATCAAATACATAATCCACCTGTCATGATTTACAGTGAGCGGACACACGAGAACACAAACAGCCTCCACCTCAGGCACCACTTTCACTCAAACCCCGCAGAGATCATATGTAAGGAGCGAGGCTGTAGTGTCGTGTTAATTGCACATTGTGCCATATCAATGTACACTTGAGTCCAGAGGAAAACTCCCCAGTCCGGTAAAGAAGTCCTCACAGTCTGTATGTACCTACAGCATGCTTGCAGGAGGCAGTGATTTAGGAATGCTTACCGTGGTCAAATCGGCCACTCTTCAGCCCATTCAGCAACTCGAGAAGCGGCCTGACAAAACCCTGCAGCTCAGCACACTGGCAGAGAATAAGACAGAGCAGATAGATTACAGTCTCAGAAGAGGGCCCCCTCTGTACAAACACTGCCATGTCATGCCTCTCCTCTCTTCTCCTCTCCTCCTTTACCTTCTGAGCAAACAGCAGATCTCCCTCTGATTTGGGTCTCTGGCTCAAAGCATCTACATTGAGCATGCTGAAGTTTGCCCCCTTGCCGTCATTCTGCGACCTGTACACCCATTGTGACCCGGGGCTTCTCGATCCCAGCTCCTTTTTGGATGCCACTTTGCTGATGGTGACAGAGGAAGAGCTGTCTGTCAAAAAGACGTCAGTGTCGTCCTCCGTCTGTTCCGAGTCGCTGAGCACGAGGCTGTCGCTGGAACTCAGGGAATCGAAGGAGGGCTGGGTGGAAGTGCTTCCTTGAGACTGCATCACTTTGGGGAAACAGTAATAAAGGATTTGGATTACGACAAGTCAGATTTAGCTTTTAGGAGCAACAAAACAAACAACACGTTTAGTGGAATGAAGAGTAAATTCCTAGAACAAACATGCTTTCTGTTTTGGCGGTGCTCCATTTTCCACATCTCTCTTCCTAAATATACAACTCCCACAACTCAAAATGGTGGGTATACCAGTGTCCTAGTTTAACATGGTGCAGAGTGGGGCTGGGGGTATATGCAGGAGGCACACAATGGTGGTACATGTCTGGCTCCCATTGAGGAGACTGGAGGAGAGTAGGAAATGTGAGGGGGGGATGGGAGCTTGTGGAGTGGTGAAATCAGAATAGGCACACTCCCACTCCACCACAGCCTCCGGTTGCTCTCCGAAGCCCCTCCTCTCTTCAGTCTCGTGCTTTCTCTACTCCACACACATCCACCCCCTCCCCAGCAGGATTAGAGACACACAAACCACCTTCTTTCCTCTCTGGCTGCGTTACTGCATGCCGTGCAGCTCTCATCCCATCCTATTCGTTATGCACACAGCCTCTGTATTTCCGCTCACATTTTTCATTCTCTCTGGCTATTGACGCGCCCTTCTCCCACAGTCTGAGCGATCTGCAAGCGTCCTCTGGTCTCTGATCCCACCAGCATATGTGGGGAAATAGGAATGTACTCGGTAGATAAACACCCCAGCTCTTATCAGAGAGACTGATAGATTTTTGCACCCACAAGAGCTAAGAGAGGAATGAAACACTCACAGTTTTGTCTATTTAAGTTACAATGGGAATTTTCAACCAACTGGGTATTTTTAGATCAATATTAAATTTTTTTTGCCAAAAAATAAATAAACAAAAGAATTATCCAAATAATGCATCACTTGACTGTAACAGAGTTAGTCCAAGGCAAAGTAAGCTCCTACTTGGGGCCCCTCGGGGCCAAAAGGGGTCCTCACGACCACCTTGCATTCCACGTAGAATATCATTCCCAAAACTTTACATTTCTACTCAGAAGAACTTTTAAATTCACTCTTGACTCATGAATAAGAAAATGAAAAGACAATTTTAAATATGCAAATAATTTGGGAGGAATGTAGCGTAAACCTACAGATTAATTAATAATCATATTCATTTTTAGTAAATTGAAACAAAACTCCACAAAATCTTAACATTTAAAAATGTTAGGATTTAAAATAAGTGACAAAGCAATAAAAAACAGCAGATTAGGTAGTTGTATTAATCGTAATAATAAGGGAGTAAATATTGAGTTCGGTAGCTATGTTAACAGACATATTAGTTTATGAACAGCACAATAAAATGTTAAAATATTAAACAATTTTCTATTTATGATTTACAAGTCTTGATATCAGCGTAAGCAAACACTGAAGAATTATTCCTAGCTCCATAGCTAGTTTAGCAGTCATGAATTTAAAATTACTGCAGCTTCTTAATTTCTATTGCTTTTTGTGCTTCGGTTATATTTTATGCACACTAAAACTGCACTCTGTAGTCACTAATTTATTTCAGTGATTAATTTAAGTGGAATTAGGATTCTGCAAAGGGTTCCAGAAAGAGTTGGTTCTGTAGCGAAGCTTGCGCGGGATGGATGGAGAAGGGCTGGGATGGTGCATGCGGGCTCAGGTACAGAGACAGGTGATGGCTGCCCGTCTATACGTGAGCGCGCGAGTAATCATGCCCACTACAACATATAAACACACACTGGACATTTTAATACAAAGTTGTCAAAAACCCTGCTATGCTTTCAAAAATAATACAAGACTAGCAAGAAAGATTCGCGTCGGGGATGGAAAAAGTCATTGTTTTAACAGCACAAACAGGAAAAAGCTGGGCAGGAAATTCCGTTAGGCTAGTCTGCCAACTTCAGGAAACGCTAACAACAGATGATGAAAAGCGGTTTAATACTTACCGCCAGTAAAGTGAGATAATAATGAGAGCCTCTTTGAACAACTAATAAAATATCGCCTCTGGTTTGGGTCCGGTAGATCCGTCAGTACACGGTTAGAGGCTGAAACAGCATCAGCGAGTCCATCCTTTGCGCACACACACACACGCGCACACCGCCCGGTCTGCTCATCGATCTCTGTCTCAACTAGCTGCTTCTCTTGGCAGTTTACGAGCGTCAACGTGTGCGTAGATCCACGTGCCTGCGCTAGTCGCTCTTCCTATTGGCTCACGTCCCAATTGGAGACCCGAGCCATTGGCTGAGCCGCTCAGCCAGTGAAAGGATTACCGAGCGTTGATTGGACGGAGGTTCTAACCCTTATGACAGACACGCCCCACTCATGTGCCTCCGGTGTGTTTGGTGTCTGAGCGCTGCTGTTGCTCTACTACAGCAAACGGTTGTAAACACGCAGCGCCGGAGCAAGAGGAGCGCAATGTGGCCTAAAAGGACTCCGCCCATTACAGCAAAATCACATATAAAAAAACAAGAGGACTTATGCAACTAGGCTCGTAAATTGTCGGTGTATTTTACAAATATATTAGGCCTAACAGTTTTTTTTCTTCTTCAGTCTGTTGGATCTAA
The DNA here is from genome assembly GCF_019740435.1 of Gambusia affinis. Classification (NCBI taxonomy): domain Eukaryota; kingdom Metazoa; phylum Chordata; class Actinopteri; order Cyprinodontiformes; family Poeciliidae; genus Gambusia; species Gambusia affinis. The sequence continues at coordinate 20,452,971 of NC_057872.1, forward strand.
TTTAAGACACATTTCACTGAGGAAAAAGAAAGCAAGGAACCCACGCTGTCTGGAAACCTGGAATCTGATTAAGGATTTTTCACGTCTGTGTATGGAAAAGAAAAAAATATTTGTATTTCAAAACTCCCAAATTGTAAAGATTCAATCCAGTCTTTCACCCATCCACCCATCCATTCATGCTATAAGAAACAGTGATCTATTTATATTTTTAACCAGTAACCAAAAGAGGACTGAAAATTCTAGAAATTTAGACAATTTTGACATAAAAAATGTACAAACATCCACATTCATTAATTTAACAACAGCTCCATGTAAATAATACCTGAAGCTGGCACAAGTTTCTTGTACAGATTGAGCCTCATGTCAAGATTTAAACATAGTAATTATAGTCATGTGGCAAGAAGAAGAGAGCACAGTCCGTCTCTAAGCAACTTCAATAACACCCGTGTTTGATTTCAGGCAGGATTCAATTTGCACTGTCTGTGTGTGCACACTCAAAACCCTATTCTCTGACAAGTCTTCAAATATTTTTCAAGAGCATTGCAAACAATTATAAGCTGTTCATTTGATTCGGATGGGTTTTACACTTATTATGTTAAATTTTTCTGAAAACAGGCCAAAATGTTGCATTTACAACCTTTTCGGATCTCTGATAACTGTAATTAGAAATAATCTCCAAACTACTTATTATGAAAACTGTTTTGCACAAGTAGTTTTCCTAACGCTTTATATACTTTTATTTACTTAATGCCTCATACTTTCTTTGAACATTTTTGAACCTGAATCTTTTATTCTGTGTTGTTGCTGTTTGTGTATATAAGATCACACATGTAGTCACTCTTCAAGGTTATCCATGAGCAGCCATAGTGTGTCCTCCCCCTTTGCTTTTAGCTCACAACAGGGTGAACTCTGTGACCACCTCTCCATACAGGCATTGCACTTGTTTGCATAGCCTGTTTACACACACATATACCAACACACATCCTCTCCCCTGATTATCTAATGCATTTGTCGTTTCTCACTTCATAATGCTTAAATGATGCATCAGTAGTTTGGCATGCTTTTATCAGGATTTTCCTACGTGCTGCTCCTCATGTTGCAGTCAGAGGATGAGGAGTCCGCCCCTCCTCCTCTATACATACAACTTACACATGAACTCACCGACCGCCCCCTCCCACCTTCCTCTCTCCAGCCGTATACATTGCATACATAGCAGGGCGTAGCCTTGTTTGTTTTGCTATGCATTTCGCTTATCGCAACTATATGCACTGCCCAGACTGCCTTCTGTGATCAGGAAAGCAAAACACAGGTTAACCTTTGGCTGCAGAAACCAAGAGAAAGGCATCTTAGTTGAATGTATGGAAGAGGCACCGGGTTCAGAGAGCTTACCATCCCCCTCCCGCTGTCAGAATTCCCCTGCAATACATGAACCGCCTGAACCTACTTTGAGTTTATGCTTGCTGAAGACCACCCCCATCATTTCAATCCTTCCACTTCCCTTCCAACTAATTCCCATCCCCCTGCCTGCTTCCCCCTTTCTCTCTATCATTTACTCCTTTATAAAATAAAATAAAATAAAATAAAAATAATCATTATCTCTGATATTGACAATCCAATTGTGTCAAGTCCAAACTTATGGATGAGGCATTTGTCAGCAGGTTGGATCAAAGTAAAACACATTACTTTACGGTTTACTGGATGTTAATTTTTTGAATTAGAACCACCTCAATTTGATGAACAAATAGAAAAACACTTGTTTCCATTGATTAAATAGTTCAATCATCTTAGTTCGGGGCAAGCTTTGTCTTAGCTAATGTTGACACAATCTCTGTAATAACTTTACCTGGAAGACAGTTACCTAGATGTCTTCTTTCTACTGACAGGAACTAAGAGATCAGGTATCGAAGGAATGTGGAAGGTCAAAAGCACAAGTTTGAGTGTTTGAGAGTAGACAACAACTGCAGAAATCTTATCTCCATCTGGGAAGACAAAAGCACAACATAATGACTAAACTGTAAACGAGGGCCCCTCTTTGCCCTCACTGCTCTTTTTTTCCCCTGAGTCAGAGGCAAACACGTCCCATTTGAAGACAGTGTGGAAAAAACCCACTCACTGCAGCTTTGTTTTTCCCAGTCCGCACCTGCTGACCAGTTTTTCCTTTCCTTCTTTAAATCTAAGGAGATTTTGTATAAATATTCAGTACTGTCAATATTAATTCTCAGTAATACTATGAAAAAAACCCCGTTCTGATTGATTTTTAATTAAAGTTTGGTTTTTATAGTTTTGCATCTCCATCTGCAGTTTCTTGCAAAAATGTTCATGCCTCTTGAAAAATCTACAACCACAAAGTGCATATGGCCACTTTTCCACAATGTGTACAGAAAGGCTGAACACTGCCATTCTTCTGAACATTCCTCTTGGCAAAAAAGCTCCAGCTCAGGCAGACTACATTAACAGAAACTCAACCTTCAAGTTTTTTCACAAATTCTAAACTGGTTACAGGTCCAGACTTTGACTGAAGCATTCTTAAACATAGGTTTGCTTTAAACCGGAGGTCTGCAGCACCCTTCCTCAAGGGCCACAGTCCTGCAACCTTTAGATGCATCCCTGCTCCAGCACACCTGAGTGCATCCAAAAGGTGCAAGTCAGTGGGACTTGAGAACTGCTGATCTCAAGTCTTGCTGATCTAAATCATTCCTTTGAGGCTCTGACTGCATGTTTGTTGCTGTCTGGTAGAAGATGAACATATGCTCCAGTTTAAAGCATTTTACAGCCTTTTACAGGTTTTGAACTCTACCCACATCTCAATCAACTCTAACTTTTTCCCTGATGAAGAGAAGTTCCCCCACAGCTCCATGTTCCCACTATCATGTGTCATGGTGTGTTAAAGGTGTTTTCTGCCACAAATAGCATCTTGCACAAAGACTAACAAGTTAAATTTTGTTTCTTTTGATCAGTGCACTTTCTCCCACATGTCTGCTGTGTCCAAACCACCTGATTGTATCATGGCATTTGTGTTTCCTTTGGTCCAGATTCTGTGTTCTGTGTTTATGCTCATCTTTTATTTTTAATAAATATTTTGCTTTGCTTATTGGTGTTTTTATTTCTTTTTAAATCCTATAAAGCACTTTGTATTGCCTTGTTGCTGAAAATGTGCTATATAAATATAATTACCTTTACCTTTAGGTTTTAGTTACAGATCTGGTATTGACATATGTATTGGGTTTCCCCCTAGACTCTGCACATTAAAAGCCAGTCTGCTTCTGTCTTTGGTGGATCCTCTGCTGTGTGGTCATGATATCTGGTTCTCCTAAGCTTTTATCTCTGTGTCTTTTGTTCTCTGTAATCTCTGGACTTTTCTTTCAATTAAACGCAGCATCATTTAAGTTTTGGTTGGCTTATCTTTCTTGTATTTTAGTCCAATAATGGACCAAAACATGTGATATGCTTTCTTAAATCTCTGTTTCAATAATAGCTGTGTAGAATAGTGGAGCACATGAATAATAGGTGCATCTACAGCTAATACCACCTGAGCTGTGGATGTCTAAAGCTCCTCCAAAGTCACCTTAGACTTTGGTTACTTCTCTGGCTAATGCTATCCTTGCCATCAGCTGCCAGTCGACAGCCATGTAAGCCTGAAGTTGTCCCTTAGTCTTGGCATGTTCTGATGTTGAAGTGAACTCCTTGAGATGTTCAAAACTTAGGTTATCTTATTAACTAACCCTGTTTTATATTTCCCCAGATCTTTATCCCTGTCCTTTTTAAGTCCACAGTAATTCACTTCCAGAAAAAAAAAAGAAAAACATTTTAGGGGTTGTGTTATTGAAAAGTGCTGTATGTCATTAAAGTATTTCATATTGTAGGCCAATATAAAGCAAACAAAAGCATTTTTATGAAGGTCACACAGAACCTTTAGCTCATGTGAAATAAGTTTTCTTCCCGATATACATGAATACAATGAATTCTTTGTTGAAATAAAGCTGACCTCCAAGTCATTCTTTGCCAAAACCACAAACATACATCTGCAGACAAACGTGTGCAGCAGTGGGAAACGAGGATTTTCACATGACGAGGAGATGCTCTGCTGCTGAATTTATGAATGGATCCTGAGGACATTCCCCCTGCGGAGACACAACCAACAGCACGCGCACTGGTCATAACCACGCGCCGTGATGGAATGCTCGGTAACCAATGGGAAGCCGGCGAAGGTTACCGCTGTTGCATAATTTGTCAGAGGCGCATCACGTTTAGGAGGACCTCTACACGGTGCCCGTTTTACAGCATTTGTATTTAATCTATGCTCGACTCCACGGAGTGATGTCATTCGCATCAGAACACACTCGGCTGGGTGGCTCCAAAGCGTCAATAGAAAGTCAACCCAGAGAGCCAGTTAATCTTTTTTCCTCTTTTCTTTGGTGTACAAAGAGAACAAAAAAAGAAAGAAAAATAAATAAAAAAAAATAGTTAATTCAATTTAATAGGATACGTCAGCGACATTGTAGGAGACTCTCATTCGTCCTGCAGGGGAACAACTGGGTTGTTAAATTATTTATGTGAAGTGGTGAATGTCTAGGATTACACATTGGATTACCTCAATATACTGTATTATTTGCTTTGGGACACATTTCTCCCATCAATTTCTCTGTCACATGTAAAGGGCTCCACCTAGTGTTCACATTTAATAAGCATTTTAAGATTCCATTAGAGCTTCACCTTGTGGTTTGAGTAGTTATCAACTTAGAGTGGATGTAAAGCGTCTGAAAGCACCAACAGGGTCATTCAAACACATTAATATTATTTTAAATCATATCATTTTTTTGATAATAGACTGCAGAATGCTCTATTTTCTTTAATAACCCAACCCTGCTGTAAACTTTGCCACAACTTTCCCCAACCCTGACCTCTTCATGTTTGTCTTCATCATGCTGTGTTCACTAATCAACCTCTCCCTTCTCAATAACCAGAAAAAAAATCTTTATTTGCATTACAGCAATAAAACCTTTTTATAATTGGTCATCAACTTTTTGCATGCTTCCACTGGTATTTTGATAGTTTGTCTTTGATTTTTAAATCTCTATGGTTGAAAGACCTCCTTGCCATCACCCTCATCTCCAAAGATTCTCTATAAGATTCAAGACAAAGCTCTGGTTTAGCCACTCCAAAACATCAATTGGCTAAATTAGAAGGTCATCTTAAACTTAATCTTTCATCTGTGTAAATAATTTCCATCTTAATTAGCTTTAAATGACAGGTTTTCAATACTCCTGCAGTGGTCACATTTTTAGAGAAGAATAGGAGACCTATAGCATTCAGGAAGTTTGAAGGGATTTGGGGTCAACTGCAACTGGTAAGAACATGGATGATCCTTTAGTTTGTAAAGGAGAGTTAAATCAGGACATCACAGCTGCTGATAATGAGCATAATCAGTGCAGAGTAAGTGAAACTCCCAGATGCTGCTTGGAAATGGCACAGGACATTACAATGTATGTATATGATGTACTAAATCATTTGTTTATTCCAGATATTGTTTTGTGATCCAGGTTATGGGTTACTCTCTCTGACCCACTCCTTGGTAGCTGAAATGTTAGGCATTTTCAGCCATTTTTGGATTAAAAATAATCCCTTATGCATTATGGTGGGTTATGTTTCAGCACTGAATTGGTCTTTAGTTCACCAATGAATACTTGGGGAAAATACTCCAAATTTGTTTATTTTAAACCCAGCAGCTATTAGAGTGTGATAGATTTAGAAAACAGCCCTTTCATTCAACTACTTCAATTTACTATTATTACCTGTGACATGGCTTCAATTGTCCCAAATCCACAGCACAATTTTTATTGACTGATTTAATTGTAAGCGAAACACTTAAATATAAAAAAGTACACACTATTAAAAATACAGAAATTTTCTGTGTTCATCCAAACGAACTGGTGTTTAGAAATTTACAGAAGTCCACCTACTTAAAGAAACTTTAACTAAATGATTCACAAGACTGCAAAACCAGACTGCATGTTGAGGAGGTAATTAAGCAATTAGATTTAGTTGTGTTGAACAGGGGATGGATGGAAAAGTTTCGGGTCAACTACCTTCAAGTTTAAATGTTTTTCACCAGCTTCCAATAGCTTCATCTCAGTTTATTAAACGCTGAAATATGAAGCTTATTCTCATATAACTTTAGGTTTTTGTTAATGTGGCACATTTTGAAGACCAGATCATGTATATACTTAAACCATATAAAGAAATGTGTACTTTCTTTTTTTAAAAATAACATCACCTCTTAATTTTCTGTTTTCTATTCAATCATGCTTCAAATATTTAATATATTTCTTTCAGTGTGAAATCTCTGAAAAGAAATGCTCTGATTAATCCCCTTTGGTTCTCATCTGGTCTGTCCCTGATTTGCACCCATCTCCAATAAGCAGCCATCTTTTCCTTCTGACCATTTCTCTCTATACATGTCAAACTAGGGCCTTGTCTGGAGCCATGCATGCCGGACCGGATTCAGAATGTTAAACAGAGCCGTAGCAGGTGGTATTATTGGACCCGGTCCCCTCGTCTCCCCCCACCTCCATCTCTCCCTCACTTGCTCCTCATCTCCCAGTAAGCCCTTATTCATTTCTGCGTATGGGCAGGAGGGTGAACATGGACTCGTTGGGGCTTTTTGTCCTGCTAATACCTACGTTTTTCCACTGGACAGCTGCTTCTTCTGCTGGTAAGATGTTCATTAACATGAAAATAGGCCTCGAGTGATCATTTATTGTCTGTGTTTTGGGTTAGGGAGGCAGAGAGTGAGCTTTAGTGGAGGAGTAATCATTCCAGAGTGAATTTGTACGGATTTTGAGAACTGCTGACCACTCTCTTTGAGCGTCAACAACTTTTCTTTTAGGACTGTAGGGTGAAAGGTGAAATTTGAGTTTGAATTTCAAGTCTTTTATAGGAGGCCTTTCTTGTTTTTCTTTCAGATGAAATCAGCTGGAGCTATTCTGGTAAGTCCATGCTTCATAATATTCTTTGAATACCTAAACCTCAGTCAAATGCATAGCAGACTTTTTTTTTTTTTTTTTTTTAAATCACAATAGATTCAAATGGGAACAAACAAGATTGTTGATTGGTGTGTGGATATAATTATTATTTTGGAGTCAAACTTCAAATTTCCATGCTAATAGCTGGACAAATCATAAAATAAAAATTACTCTTACAACAGTTCTCCTGTACCTTATGAGTAAGGAGAAGTTTTTTGAGAGTAACGAAACAATGTTCCCCAACTACTGGAAGCTCTCATAACTTTGGCAGAATTTGTGTCTTTGCCCTCGTGTTTCACTCCCTCTGTTTTCCCCTCTTTCCCCCTCTGTCTGTATTAGTTACAGTTGAACAGGCTGGCATGAGCACAGCAATCACACAGGATGTAGGAAAGGGGGCTAGAGGGTGATGGTGAGGAGCAAAGCAGGAAGAGAGACAAGGAAGAAGGCAGGTGCATGAGGATGAGCGTGTTGCACTGAGATGGGACGGGTTTGAGGGAAAAGCATACCGAATCGTGCGGCGTATTGTTGCAGCACACAATAACCTATGTGTTTATTGTGCTGTCGATGCACACTGGCTGCCTATGAGCTGCACAATGAGTGTGTGGGAATGAAAGGGGTGCACAGCTGACCACCCTCTGCATGTATTCAGAGGGGCGACACTAACGCACCGTTCTTGCTGTAATTTTTCAGAGACTGCTTTGTATTGCTACGTAACTGTCCAGACTTTATAAGGACACATGGATGGGCAAAAACACACTTTTGGTGATTTACTTGATTAACTTTCGGTAATCCAAGCCACACACTGCAGCTGAATAAGACAGGGAGAATTGTGTCTGCATTATTCTCCCATAATGCAATGCTGCTGCTGGCTTTTCTCGTACACAACATTCTGTCACACTTAAAAATGAATTACATGCTTCATCGTTTGTGTGCATTGGTTTTGTGGCTGCGTTCAGGACAGGAGCAGGGTTCTTGGTGAGATGGTTAAATGGCTGTAATTTCTTCAGAATATTTGACCTCTGGTGGTTACTATGGTGAAGATGAGGAACGATGCGGGGCAGAGTTTCAGGGATGTCGGCGAACATGTGATGTGTGTGAAATCCCCACCTTCCTCGCATCGAGTACATCTACGTGCAGACGGGAGGCCCTCGGCCCCTGAAAATACTTTGTGTGTACCCCAATTGCAATTCAAGTATGGCCCAAACCAGCCTACAAGCAAAAGATGTTTTTGTAGATGGATACTTTTTGTAATTTTTTAAGTGTTATCCACATTAGCTTACATTAAAATATAAAACCTTAGGCACAACAGTGTTTCTGTGAGGATATGGACTTCTGTGTGAGTTTTTGGTTAATTTAGCCCCGTGTCTGCGTCTCTTGCTCTTCATTGTTCCCAACTTTTACTCCTAAATAAATAAATTTAACAAACAAACAGACTTGGATACTAAATCTGGCACAATACACAAAGTGTTTGCTTAAAAATTAATCACAGATTTCCTGTTCTTATTGTGAATAGACTGAAAAAATATTCAGACCGTAAAAATAGAAAAGATTTAAACCACAAAAAGTTGGGAAAAGATGAATGGAGTAAGAATAAATGCATTTTTATGTTTTCATGTCAGACTTTGAGCACCACTGCTTTAGCCAGTCAAACATAATCCATCATTTAGAATAAAACTGCATATATGTGAATAAAAACAAAAGCATTCATATGTCTAAAACAATCATCTTTATGTACTTTGGGGGATTTGGTGTGATGGAACATAACATTGAGGAGTGGAAGGAAATTCTAAATAATTTTCAAAATCTTTAAAAATGGTCTGAAAAAAATGTCCTTTTGTGTTTACACTCTTTACAAACCTGTTAATGAAATGCATCGCAAGTCACAGCCTCTGTTAGAGAACATCGGTGAACATACGACATCATGAGGACCAAAGATCAGACCAGACAGGTTGGGGAGAAAGAACACGATGTTCTATCTGTAGATGTGCTAAGTATAAACCCAGAAAATGGACTTGAAGCTGTGATTGCTGTGAAAGTTGATTCTACGCAGCGTGGACTCAGGGGGGCTGAATCCAAATGCACACTTTTCATATTTTTATTTGTAAAGCATTTTGAAAGTCATATTTTTTTCCTTGCACCTTAATATGATGCATTAATTCTCGAATAAAATCTCAATAAAATACACTACAGGTTGTGATTTTAAGTTAAAGCCATAAACCTACTCTTTTCAAAACACTGCCTTTGGGTTTATGTGAATGAAAAATGTGAGTAGCATTCCTGTTTCCCAAGCATTTCTCCCTTTGCAAATTGAATTCAGGTTATTCGTCTCGCATGTCACATCCTCTTTCTTTCTAAACTCATGCCGTCGCAGAAGGCCTGTCCTTTTCCTCTGATTAAACTCGTGCTCATACGCTCCCATTTTCTGGCCATTTCTATGGGCAAACTTAAAAACATTCTGTTGAAAAGTGGTTTTATTCACTGAATGAGTGAGGTGTCTCTAAGACATTTGAGATGAGTAAAATCTAATTAAGTCAACCCATTTTTTTCAGTGTATATAAATAACCTGAAGTGAAATACCATACAAGATAAAAAAACAACTTTAAACTTATTTTTAAATTAACAATTAAGAAACTACATTAAATATTTAAACATCATCAAATGAAGCTGAGATAAAATTAACTGAGGCATTAAAAAAAAGCTATTCAATCAAAACAAAAGATGGTAAGAAAAAAGGGGATGGAGGAGATGTATAAAATAGTGAATGCTGAAGGTTAATTTCACTTGAAAATGTAAAAACAATTTCACAGTTAATTTAAAAGAATAAATGACATTTAAAAAAATATGCCTTCTTGTGAGTTGTATAAGTTGTACTCATAAAGCACAGGACTGCATCTTCTATATATGGGAACTGTATTTGCCCCACGCTGCCTGTATGTTTTGGGATTGTTCTCTCTGGAGCAGCTGGACACACGGACAACCACAGTCACGTTTCTGAGCTTCTGCTTCTTCTTAATGCTACTTCTGCTAATAACAGAGATTTTAGTAGCAGATTCTCTAAACTTCTGCCCCTGAACAAAAATAAATACCCAAAGTGTTTTAACAATAAAATTGCATAGCTAAATAAAATATATTAAGTAAATTAATTTAGTGCTTTCTTTGTTACTTTGAAATAAGCAAAACTAAATATTTCCTGGTGCAACGTGTATAAATATAGCAGAGAAATCTGACTTTAACACAAAATATGTTAAACTTTATGTAAGGATCAGTGTTTAATCCATCATTTGTTTCAAGAGGCTGCAAAATGCCACAGTTAAATTTTTAACCAGCACTCAGAGGTTCGAACACATTTCCCCTTTTTTCAGCTTTACCTTAGTGGCTGCACGTTTCTCAGGATTCATTTTAAAGTTATTTTTTGAAATTCTGTCGCATCTCTCAGAGCTGTTACACCCTTATGCATCTACCGTTCTTGAAGGTCAGCTGATGAGCTGCTCCTCACTGTTCCTCGGACTGAGTGTAAACCTAAAACATGTTGTTAAATTATTTGAGCTCAGATATTAGACAGAACCGTCTAATAATCCCATCTCTTTAACTAGGCCATTTCAGGTAATTTTTAGATTAGGTCTTTTTTGTTGATTTACAATTTTCATATTTTACTTTTAAGATGATTACATCTTACTTGCACTTTTTGTGTCTTTCCATATTTTGTTTTTAATTTATTTACTTATAGCACTTTGGACTTACAAATTGCAATATAAGATCCTTTCACATCAGGAGGAGCAGTTTTGTTTCTGTCAGTAAAAGATCTGTGGAAAGAGGAGCCAAACATGCCTTTTTGGGTTGAAGCAAAGAAAAACCCTTCATGAATACTAATAGTGCAACAAGGCTGTCAATAGTCAAAATTTGTATTAATGCATGAAGACTCACATGCATACACACAGTGAAGTAAAGCATTTTTTTTTCAGTCTAGCAATTCTAACTAAATTTCTTCTTCTTTAACTCAGCCTGCATTTCTATTTACTGAATTCTAGAATGAGACTTAAAAAAAATATATATACATTTTTTAAAATTCTTCCCTCAAAGTCAGAAAAGTGGATACAATGATTACTGTACACCAAGTTGACTAAATTGTAGTTGCACTTAAATGTGTCTTGCATCATTGACTGTGTGTGGTTGTGCATGTCTTTTAAAAAGGATTCAGCTTACTCCCATGAGGCCATGAATGTAAATAGAAAATAGTAGAATAACTGTCCTGCATGGCTGGAGGCCGATCAATGGAGGCTTTTCACTGCGTTGCTCAGCGCCAGTGAACTGTGTGATTGGGTGACATCACTGTTTCTCTCTTTTCTCTGCTAAAGGTATTGCTGGTCAGTCTGAGTGGTCAGAGTATTTCCCTGACTGTGGTGGTACTTCCCAGTCGCCTGTGGATGTGATAACCACTCAGACTAAATATGACCCCAGTCTGGTGCCTGTGACGCCGCTAGGCTACAGTCAGCATGGCAACCAGCCCTTTTCGATGCACAACAACGGACACACAGGTAACTATGACGGCAAGCTCATTTGGTCCCGTTAAGAGCTTCTGTTGTGCATTTTAGCTGTTCTGTTTACCCTGCACTCAGACGTAACCTGGCAGCACAGTTTTACTGCCCATTGAGACATCAGGTAACATTTCAGAAAATGCCACGTCTGCTTTTAGGAAAACAAAATCTGTAAGTGATCCCAGTCCTTGCTGGCTCAATAGAGTTTTCTCCTCTGCAGTGATTGTGGAGCTGCCAGAGTGGATGGGACTTGGGGGGCTACCGTGGTTCTTTACAGCCGTTCAGCTGCACCTTCACTGGGGGAATGGAGGCCCAGGTGTAGGGGGCAGTGAACACACCATCAATGGGAGGAGTTCAGACGCAGAAGTAAGTTTAAACATTGTTGTTTACCTTCCTGAATTAATTGCAGAATGTAATAGGTCTGCAATAGAAAAATAACCTATGTTGCACAAACTACATTAAACGTATTGCTTCTTTATTCTAATATTTCATAAAATTACAATCCACAATCACAATGACAGTCAGATTTCTTTTTTTTTGTGTGGATATTAATAGTTGCCTGATAAGAAAGGCTTTTTGAAGACCTTTAATGTACCCAGTTTTAATAATGCATGATCAGGATTATTGCCCAGAATAAAAAAACAAACTTTGAGTCATCTGAAAAATGTCAAAATTTGTTAAAATGTTCAGGAACAACAGGAACGCTGACAGCCTCAAGTCAATCAAGCGGCTGAAGCACCAGAATCTAACATTAATATTTACTCAGAGGGATGTGTAGTCCCTGCTCTAAAATTTTATACCTTTTAAGTTTGGCTAAAATTAGGTGCTTTTCCAATGGATAAACTAACTGTCTGCCTAAAGATTAAGCAAACTGGCCAAAATGGCAAGAAAAATGTGTGAAGAAGTCGATATGAGTATCTTAAAACCACTGAGAATGCTATAGGAAAGGTCATTCACGGTGGCGGTAGCATCATGCTGAGGGTTTGCTTTATTGTCAGTGATACAATTGTATTCCACAAGGTGGCTGAAACACAGAAGTTGAGATTCTTCCAACTTCACCTCAAACCAACAACTAAATGGTTGAAACTCGGATAAAACATTTTAAAAATGTATGGAAAAGGTTTAAATTTTACCTCTCAGTTCCAGTTTGACCAAGTGTGATCAAATATCCAGCCAGGCTTATACTTGGACCTTATTGATAGTTACAAATAACATGTAGTTTCTCTGCAGTTTATATAAATATCAGCGGCGGTGTTTGAATATGTTTGTGGGTATGAATAAATACGACCCTGTGTGAATTAGGTAAAAATTACAATTGTTTGAGTTATTGTTTCTTCCCTTCACCATTTTAGTTGTATATTCATTACAGCATCAAAAAATGGTTTAATTGCATCATTAACGTCTCACAATTAGTGACACTCATGGATATGATGACGGTATGTAAACTTGTGACCATAACTTTATCTGACCCATGGTACATAAAGGACTCAAACTCCGGGACACCATTCGGTGTTGGCTAGCAGAGTTGGGAAGAAACAAATTCCATCTTTCTTGGGAGAATGATTATGAATATGTTTGTTTTTACTCCTTCACAGACCCAAAACTTACATGTTATTTATTTTAAAATCCAATCAGGATTCAGTGCGACTGTGCATTGATCCTGAAGAGTAACTTCTAGAGAACAAGGAAAATATCCTCTAAAAATTTTAAAAGTAAGAAACTGTGATAGAAAAACAGTAGAGATGGCAGAAAGAGGATCAGCCTGAGTTTCTCAGTTCCTGTCCACCTGTCACTGTGCAGGCGTGTCAGCAGCTTTTTTAGAGGTTGGAGGAAAAGTCATGTGAGAAAATGTAGCCTTCGGTTGGCATAGGTCATGAAAACAATGAAGGGAAAATGAATTTAAAATTAACCTTATTTGCTAAATGAATCGCTTTAAAGCAGGAGTATTATGTAAAACAGACTTCTTTGAACTTTATATCATGTTATAATGTTATTCCCACATCAAATGCATACCTGGAGTGTTGCCTTGAATCTTTCATGAAATCTCCTGTGGCAACCATACAGCTGTGCAAAACGCCAGGGGGATCAAGGACCCCAAGGATTCAGGTAAATCAGCGCTGTGATTTACCTGAATCGCAGCGCTGCAGTGTATGAGCTTCTGCCTATTCCTTGGCTCCTCCACTCGGCTCCTTCAGACTAGTCAGCAGCAGTTAGCAAACCCCAGATGGAACTGTGCATCTGCTGAGCTCATTATAAAAGTTACTTCTCAGTAAAAATGTTGCAAAAGGATTAATAAAGAAGCAATGTTGTGATGACTTCCGTAAGGCAGAGTTTCAGATCAAGCAGGAGTTTTTAAAGAGACAGAGACTCAATTCCAGGGTGTTAAATTACAAAGTCACATTATTTTTAAGTCATGTTTGACAAATGTAATATTTTTATAACAACTGAAGGTAACCTAGTTATTTGATTGCGCTATAAAATGTCACTATGTGCCTGGAAAATGCATAGTACTGCCCCTTCAACATGTTTTTTTAGATTAGATGCAATATTGTCTCTTTCAGTTTCTTCCTCTTTCTCTCTGTTGAACCTTCCCCTTAAAGATGTAGAGAGCAAGAGGACAGTTTCTTATTTTTCTCTTTTAAACTGAGCGCGTTCCTGCTCTCTCCAGCTCCATGTGGTCCACTACAACGCTGAGCTTTACCCCAACATGTCGGCAGCAATGACACAGAGAGATGGCCTGGCTGTGTTAGGAATTCTCATCGAGGTGAGAAAACCACACGTTAACTTCATTGCCAGCTTTGAAATGCCATAATAATTGTCAGACACACTAGCATCAGAGTCTCTGAGCATCTTGAGTCTGAGGTTTTGTTTACCAGACAGGTGAAGAGACGAATCCAGGATTTAATAACATCCTCAACTACATGAGCAGAATCAGACATGCCGGTAGGTGTCCATGTTGGTTTTCAAGCTATATCATGACTTGGGTTGAATTTCTTTTCTATTTTTCTGTATTATCTCAGTATTTACTATTTTTCTTTTGTATTTTTTTTTTCCTGAATCAAGTTTAAAATAATCAGTCAAAGTCACAGTGTTGTTATGAATGAGTGGAACTAAATGACCACTACATGCGCTAAACCATATTTGAACATTTACAGATTTGTTTGTGTATTGTGTCGTCTCTAATTTCCTGTCAGACCAGAGAGCATTCATCCCAGCCTTTGATGTCCAGTCTTTACTCCCCAAAGATCTGGGACTCTACTATCGATACAACGGCTCCCTGACCACCCCGCCCTGCTACCAGAGTGTCATCTGGACCGTGTTTCATGAAAGGGTTCTGATCTCAAAAGCACAGGTCTGGCTGACAATGAGAAACACAAAATCAGCAAGCGTCTCTTGATCCCACATTCAACTGGGTAAAGCAAATCTAATCCAGATGCAGGCTGACTCTGAACCCTAAAGTTTTGGTGATCTGAGGCATTTATCTTCACTGTCATCATTTAAAATGTAAAGAAAACGTTACATTTAAATGTCTCCACATTTTCTTCTGTTACAAGCTTTTATTTTGATTTTATGTGATAGAACAACACAGAAAAAGAAATAATTGTGGGTGTAAAGGAAAAGTATGCACAGTTTAAAATCTAAAAAAAATGTATCTGCATACTTGACCTGTTTTAAGTCAGGACTTTGTAGAACCACTTTTCACACAGTTCCAGCTGGACTCCTCTTTTAGTAAAGTGTAACTAATAAAGTTACACTTTATTACTTTATTACTTACACTGTTTAATCCTCCTGAAGGCAGCATATTTTTTAATCTGTCATAAGGAGGAGAACTGACTGAAAGGAGACATCAAGGACTCAGATTGAACTAAACTGTGTTTACCAGAAAAACTTTCCTTTCTGTTGGGAGTTTTAATCTTAACAAATGATATTATTACTTTAAATTGCATTCAAACAGTCACTGTATTTTGGATTATTTTTAGAGAACAGTCGTAGAAATAAAAAGCGATTCACTTTAGTCTAAAGTTGCTCCGAGACATTTTTCAAGACTGCCAGGATAGTGAAGTGAGCATTAATGTTGTTTTTTTAATGCATTTTGTTTTATTACAGAACTGAGGATACGACTTAAAGGATACGACAAATTTGATACCCATGGTTACAAAACTTTCTTGTTTTTTTTTAATACAGTTTTATTTTTGATAACTTGAATCATTTGTTCCTCAAATGTATTCCTTACTTTGAAACATAATTGAGAGTTTTCTTTTTGTTGTGTTACATATAAGCTAATTTTCTAGAAGTGATTTGAAAGTTGCTTCGCATCATTTGTCTAACGGGTAGGCTGTTTCTTTTCCTTTTATGGGGAATTTGTGCATATAAATAAGTCCATATAATTCTAGTCTTTCCTTCTCTTCACTCCAGCTCCTGAAGATGGAGATGATGCTTTACTCCAGTAAAGTCCAGGAAGTTGACAGGATGCTGCTGCAGGACAACTTCCGGATAACACAGCCGCTCAACCACAGGATCATCTTTGCCTCCTTTTCTGCAGGTTAGACAGAAACGGCACCAAGACATTATCTATATTGGAGGGGAACAAAAACAATTTGCATGTGAAGTACTCCTTTGTGCTTGGAGATCTTTAATCTGTTTAATACATATGTTTTAGAAAATTTAGCAAGCAAAAGTTTACATTCAACTTGATATAACCTCAGTTGTTGCTCCTCATTCACACTTTCACAGAATACGCACCAGCTACTCTTGATAGAGTAGCTTTGCATTTAGACCAAACTCTGCAACTAGTAAAGCATGCAAAAGCTAAAGACTGGAGCAGGGAAGGATTTGCAGGAAAATTATTAATTACTAGTGACTTTGAGAGCAATGAGTGCAATGTGGACTTAAAGAATGAAAGAAATGCAGGGGAAGGACTGGAGAAGTGATGAGAGATCAGTTTGTGTAAGATCTGATTGAAATCGAGGATTTGGAGGAAGTAAACAGTGACTCCATTGTTATCACAGCAGTCTGACAAAAGGGGAGAGGAAAAGGAGAGAGAGGTGGAGACAGAGTGGTGTACAAAGACAAAGCGGAATGAATTCATGTAAAGTGCTCTTTGTGGGGAGTGACTGAACTGGAAGGCTTGTGAGATCTGTGCAGATTTCTAAAGGCAGCCTGAGATCTTCAAACACCAGAGCATCAGTTTCTGCAACAATAAATGAAACGATCAACCATGGTGAAGTTTAACCCTAAACATGCATTCATTTTCTAATGAGGTGTTGTTTGTCTTTCAGAATCAGGGAGGGAGCTCTCATCTGGTAAGACGACAAGTTATTATTGTGCATATATTTGTAAAAAGAATAAAGAAGCTGATTAGAGTTTTTTTTTTTTTTTTTTTTTGAGATTCACGATTCTGTTGCGTTGCCTCTGCAGGTGAGGTCACAGCCATCGTGATAGGAGTGATGTGTGGCTGCGTGGGTGTGGCGGTGATCATTCGCTTCATCGTGAAGACAATACGGTAAACTGTCCTGCTCACTTTACTTCTTCTAATAGCTTGTCTTCCAGTCTGGTCCTTCAGAGAGCTGCTGATGCTGGTTGCCTGTGTGTTGTTGATTTGATGTGACACTGTGTGCAGGAGTTCAGCTTGTGTACTCACTCTCTCTTTCTCTTGACAGATTTTTTAAACTCCTTCATCTTGAAACGGTCGCGGTAAACAGGTGGTTTACCTGATTACAACACTGACACAGATACTACTGATACTTTAGTTGTTGTTGAATGCAGAGATCCTTAAACGCAGCTCAAGGATAAATAATCATAAATTATCCATGAAATAAAAGTGGAGAAAACTATTTCTGTAGAAAAACCCAATCTTTCATTTGAAAACTCAAATGGAGTGAAATAATCCGAAGAAATGTATATATATATGTATGTTTTTATTCATGAAATAGTTTGCTGATATTTAAATACCAATGCGTATTTTTAATTTATATGGCCACACAATGGGGGGAAAAAAACTCAAACTTTTTGGCCATCTCTTTTTCTTTTCCATTACAAAATAATGTTAAAATTTTGAGAAAAAAGTTGCCAATTTACAAGCAGTTTTATTCAACAATTTTGTCCACACAAAAAAAAGAATGTGATTTTGGTTTTCATCTGCATTCAATAAATGTATTTATTATATAAATAAAAGAAAGGGAAAATAAGGTTTAAAAACAGTTTGTTATATTAAAGTGTGAATAATATCTTGAAGAAAAGGCAGTATCTAACGCTGCTGTTTTTTCCCCAGCCTACATAATGCATAAAGGTTGTTTATAAGTTAAGAGAAAAAAAAGTCTTTGTTCTTTAATCCTATTCTAAAGTATAAAGTTAGAAGCTCTTTTAAACAACGCACGGCTGTCACTAGTCTTTGCGGCAGTGTCGGTTTAGTTTAATCCTGATACTTTAATCTCAACATTTTGACCTGATTTAGTGACCTGAATATTTCATCATAAAACATTTTTCAAAGAAAATGACAATGCAGCAAGCCGAACAGGCCTCATTCTCTTAAGGAAAACCTTTACACTAAACGCTTTCATATAAAGTGTTGCCAGGTCTGTTAAAGAAACTCAAATATGTATTTAATCCTCTTTGATTCTCTGTGAAAATCTGAAAGCAATTTTAACGTCAGTGTGGGGATAATCTGCTCTCCTAACATCATCTTTACAACATGCATGTTTCTGACTCCTCTGTTCTTGCTTTGTTTGCACACACTAGATATAATGTAAGGTCTCTTCTTTAACCCAATGCTTATTTAGAGCCTTTCTGTTGCTTTGACCAGCAGTTTCCATGCAATGATCAGCTTCATCAAAGCCATGCTTTTTATATGAAGTAGTTTGGTGGCGTGGCAAAAAGGAAAAGATGTTCAGTGAGGTGTGAAATAGGATTTTACTTTTATTGTCAAACTAAAATGTAATGTGGATTGCAAACAAATGAATTAAAGGCAAGGCTAGCACTTCCAAGTGTTTTGGTGCTCTGAGACATTTTTCTGCTTTCAGAGGCCATCGCCATCAGGAGATTAATTAGGAAAATGAATGCAGACAGAACATTTTATAAAGTAAAGTCATATTAACATGAATCGGATCAAAGTGAGACCCTCTCTTGGCCTGGACTCTAGTTACACTTCTGGTACAAATGCCTCGTTATCAACCAACCCAGTTCTGCCATCAGTACTCTTATTATTGCATTAAACTGCAGACAAATACATTACATTTCTACATTCCAATGTTTTTTTCTCTTATTGTTGCTACTTTAGATCTCTAAGAGTTTGAGCTAGAGTGCCTTTACTTATGGACTGTGCCACCCACATGTTACTACTTAAGCCTTTGCCCTGGTGGTTTTAATGCTGTAGCTGATCAGTGTACTGATGTGAAACATAAAAACATCCCATAAACACTTATCTATGATTTTCATTGTTTCACATATTTGTTGTTGTAACTCGTTGCGTTCACTCTGCCAATCCTTAAATATGTAAAACCATTTGAATTTTATGGTTGCATTGCCATCAAGAGCCCTTAGGCGAGGCCTGGCATCATGCTTGAAGGGCTGCTGGCTTTCATAATCTCAGTCAGCTGTGTGCACCTGTTTTAAAACATAATCTCCTGTCCTTATGAGTAATGAAAGCAGGAGTGAGGTTTTAAAATATCTGAACACAGTCTCTTTGACACCTTCAATCCATGATTTCTTCTTCGTTTTTTTCTTGTGATTCTGTCTTTTGTTCTTGCAACAGTTCTACTTCTAGCTGGGACGTCCTGCACAATAACCGGCCTGCTTCAATGCCAAGGTTACTTCTCAGGATTTGTGACCTATGACCTAATGTCCTGAGCACCTCTCTTTGTTGTAAACACCTATTGAGTCACTTAACCTCACCATTTAGAGCAAAACACCTCTTAATGTTGTCTTAAAGATATTCCACACACAAACTAACCTCCGTTTGTTTATATATGAACAAACTGAGATATATATATATATATATATATCAGCTAGCATTAGCGCTGCAGCAGAACTAACAGGTAGCCACACAAATGCAGCAGTTTAAAATTCCCAGATGTAGCATTTTTAAGTTGATCTTATAATGAACATTATAAACTAAACTTTTAGTATTCTGTTAAAGTCGTACTTATTTTGAAATCTAAAATAAGTGGGTACAGACAATAGATGGAGTCATTACAGCATTTCCATAACAAATACAACACTGATATTAGTCCTAACAACTGACAGCCCAACTTTTCCACCCTTATTTTGTTCCAAAAATGACTCGGATAGATGAGATATCTTTTGCTTCAAGGATGTGATTTATAAAAAGTGCAAAACAACCCACATATTTAAACCAATCCGCTGGTACATAGAAACAAAGCAAGTGATTTTTCCATTATATATAGATGCTAATAAAGTATATTATTTATAAACAGCTCTAATTGTAACACAATTTTTAAAAATTAAAACGACAATCACTGAGTGTATATTTATGTTAAGATATCCCTTGGTCTGTGAAGCCACTTATATCAGCCTTACTATTAATTTTTCCTCTCCATTTCCCCCTCTTGTAAATATGGACCTCTTATGGACAACATAAGAACTACACTAACAAATGAAATAAACAAATCCCCAGACAGGTTTTCTGTAAGTGGGATAACTTTAATAACATCTTCTTTATTTTATTTTTTACTGTTTCAGATCAAAGGAGACAGAGAAATCACAGGAGATAAAAACAGACCTGGCTCTAACGATAACCTCAAAAGCTGAAAGAAAAGAAGAGTTGTCACCCTCGCCTCAGACCGAGCCGTAAGCTTTACATCTCACATCAGGATGTTCTGTCCTTTTTTTCTCATCAGAGTTGATTTTATGGATCTGTGTCCTAGGGAAAAGCAACTATATTTTCCCTGAATTGATCACAAAAAGAGACAGAGAGGAATAAGACATTCTCTCTTGATTGTGTGATAAAGGTCTTTTCCACTTAAATTTGGCTGAGATTTTAAGTCATGTTATGAAACTGTATTCTACCCAAAACCAAGTAAGCAACTGATGCTGGTTTAATATTCATGTGTGTTTCATACATGTGTATACTTGAGATGAGGAATGCACATGAAATATGTTTTTTCTTCTTCTTAGTTTTAATGTAATTTCTGTCATAATATTTCAAGCACTCTGCACTAATACTGTGTAAGCTTTTTACAGCTAAACTCTTCTAAGGAAATGTAAAAGATAAATGATGAAACGGACTGATGTAAAAATATGACAGGTGACATGTATATACAGATGCTGTACAAACATTTCAGATCGGATTTTAATTCTGCACATTTTGTTGTAAATGGAAGTTATATTTATGTACATGCCTTTACTCTGTAGAAGAGAGAAGTATAAAAGCTGCGTGTCATCTGCACATATCTGTTTATTGTTGTGTCTAACATGTCTGCCTGAGCACTGTATTAAAACACTTGAATGCTGGATGTGTTTTGAATTCTTCCCTGTAAATATCCGAACTATGAGATGGAGGAGTTTGGAGAAAAATTTAGGTACAGAGGAATGATGGTGGAAGGAGGTGGAACTGCCAGGAAGAATAGGAAGGTCTCAGAGATGATTTATGGATTAATTCACAAGTTTTCCAATACTAAGCAAAGCAGAAGTTAATGGGACTTCTTCTCATCTTTATTGATTTAAACATAGAGGATATTTACAGATTCAGGAAAGCATTATTTATCTTCAGAATACAAGATTAAAAAATAGAATTTAATAGATGTAAAGTAATGTTGCTACACACATGTACAGTAGGTGACAGTATGTACCTTAAAGTTGCTTGCGATCCACCATAATGGAAAAGAAGAACATCCAGTCGGAAAAGCTTGGATTTCTGCTCCAGCAGCGCCCCGTGTGGTCAGAGGTGTGTGGTGCACAGGCCCCTCCTGCTTCACACTGGAAGTGAAATGTGGAAGCGCAACTGAATGACAGAGGAACGACCAACATCTGCAGATTTAGATTTATTTTGACCATACGGCATTTTTCTGTGGCCAGAACCAGGTGGGGAAGTTCTTCCAGCTGTTCCCTACATCCGCCTTTTGCTTTCGTGTTTAAAAAAGGGAGCGGAGACGCACAGCATTCGCTTTGCGAGACTTTCCCCACTGTTTATTACGTGTCATGCAAGTAGTCTAAGATTTTTTTCGCAAAAGAAAAAGACAAAAAAACGTTGAGCTACTTTATTTTTTTTCCCCACATTTTTCCTAAACTCATAACTGAATTCTTCCCTGCAGGAATGGCGGCCTACACATTGTGTCTCTGTATTGCTGCCAGTCTCCTTTTTACTCAGCCAACATCTGCCAAAAACGATGCTCCCTGTCTGCCCGGAAAGTGGAACAATGCCGCTCAAACCTTCATCAAGCGCCATCTTCCCAAAGGGACTCCGATTTCTCTGGACCAGAATGAGTGGGAAAAGTTCATCAAGTCTCTAGGCTGTGACAGACCCACGCAGTCGTTCCTCCACCCAGATGAGCTGGAGAAGGTGAAATCTGTGTGCTCCAGCAGAGGAGGGAAGGTGCTGAAAGAAAACCTGTGCATCAGTAAGCAGCCATTTAGTTTTGTGACGGTGAGGAGCGTCCAGGGAACCTGCGGGATCAAGAGCATCACGCAGGAAAACAAACATCTGATCCTCGCCTGCGAGGTGTTGGAGAATCAGTGTGTCCCGGTCCACTTTGAGGGAAACTCCAAGGATCAAAAACCCAGTAACAACGCCAAAGACTGCCAGGACCCTCAGACCAGAGGCCAGGCTCCCACCTTCAAAGTGACACCCCTCTGGTTGTTTGCGTGTATGCTTATTTTTTATGCGTTCTGACTTTTTCGAAGGACATTTGGAGGAACTAGATGAGACTGAGATTTTTATCAGAGGGTAATTTTACTTTGAGTTGTGGTTTTTGATTTTAAAACAGTGTTGCATCATAATTGCATAAGCCAAATATATTTCTTTCAATTTTACCTGTCCTCAGGTATTTGCATGTGTTTTCAGTCCATTTCTGAGCTCGTTTTTCTATAATCATTTATTGCCATAATGTTCAAGTTATATCAGCCATTTCAGTAATAAAAAGCTAATTTTTGTTCTGCGGGCCCAAAACAAAAATTTGGGGGCCGCAAAAATTTTAGTTTTTGCTGGCCCAAAATTTCTTGTTTCTTTTAAGCAAGAGAAACAAGAAATTCCAGGGTGCAAAACCTGTTTATTATACCAATATCAGGATTTTAAAATATATTAGAATCATGTCAGTCAAATGTATTTTCAAAACATTTCAATTTTATTTAATTTTAACATTTCATTTGAGACTATATGCCGTGTTTGCATGTGTTTTCAGTCAGTCAGCTTTATGTGTTGCACAATCTAATTTGTCCTGTGTTCTTTGCGAGTAAAAATAGATACAGTTTTGATATAAAATGGATTTAAATTGGAATCATTTTAAAAATGCAAACAGACTGTTTATTAAAAGTGTTTTCTTGACTGAAATATTTTTTTAAATCTATGAAACCTACATTAAAAATAAGAAACTAGAAAATTCCTGAAGAAATTTAACCGAGGCCGGCCAAAGTGCACGTAGGATTGGACCCAGCGCTCTGATGCTAAAAATTAGCATCAATGCTAAGTTTAGCTCAAAAATTCCAAAGTAGCATGTGGAGAATCACAAGAATGTCGAATAACATGGACTTGCACCATTCAGCATGATAAACTAAGTGTATCAGCTACAATTAGCCAAAATGCTAATGTAGCATGTGGGGCATCACTAGCATGTTATCTATACTTCATTCAGTAAACATGGCTAATAAGTCAGAAATCGGCGGACACACATGCGCCAACGGGGTAATCACAATGCACTGTAAGCTATGTAATGTGTTTTAAGGCAGTTGAGCAAAATCCCGGACGATTTTTATATTTCCCCCCGGACATTTTTTTAGGTCTGAAAAGTAGGACATGTCCGGGAAAAAGAGGATGTCTGGTCACCCTATGTAGGAGGACAAACATTCTCATCGTTTCCAGTGCTGTAAGAAATATGTAGAATAATTCTTAAATTTAATATATATATTATGAAAATACTGACTTCATAATTTAGAAGTCAGTATCTTGCACAGTAAAACTGAAAACAGCGATAGATAGATAGATAGATAGATAGATAGATAGATAGATAGATAGATAGATAGATAGATAGATAGATAGATAGATAGATAGATAGATAGATAGATAGATAGATAGATAGATAGATAGATAGATAGATAGATAGATAGATAGATAGATAGATAGATAGATAGATAGATAGATACTCTGTCAAGAGTTGTGGTGGATGAGGTGATGAGGCAAAACGCTAGGAGAGATATGGTAGATTTAATAAAGAATAATGCTCCAAGAGTCCAAATCCCTGGCAGCACTCCTGGGGGAAGCTGATGCTCAACACAGGTAGCAACAGAAAGCACGAATAGACAAACCGGACACACGGCAGAACAGAAGCCAAAATGAGAGAGGACCCGACAACGACACAGGTGACACTAAATACACAGGAGGTAATCAGGGAACGAGACACCTGGGAACTAATTCAGAGTCAGAGACACAGGAAACTCGAAATAAACACACAGAAAAACACGGAACATGACAATACCTACCTCTATCGATCAATCGATAGATAGATGTTCTCTTGCCCATTTATGCAAACCAAAGGTAAACCTTTAATATTTTGTAGAAAAAATGTTAAGCAAACTAATTCAATCAACATTAAAAGAACATAAAATATTAAATATACCAGTTCTATCTTAATTCGCTTATATTTTATTTCAAAATTCTTGCACAAGGAAATTTTTCTCCTAACCAAATTGGTTGATTTACTTTTAAGTAACATAACAAAAAAAAAATTGTTGTTAAAAAAAGTATTTTAAAAGCATACTATTTTAAAGTTAAACTCAAGTACAAAGTGTGCTTGTAGGCATGCTTTGGTTCTAAAAAAAAAAACTGATGAGGGAATTTTATGGGAAACAGGTTCGACTAGCTCACTGGTTTCGAACTTGCAGTAACTACTGTTGACTCTTCTTGGTCAGAAATTCCTTGTCTGATGAATGAGGAAATGCTTTGAAGAGACAAAAAAGTCACCATTGTTTTTCTTCACAGTCGTCTAACCGAGACGCTCTACGTTTAACTCAGAAAAGATCTATGTGGGCCAGTTCCTTGGATTATATGGACAAGACAGAGAATTTCTGTGTCTTGAGAAACTGAGAAGGTGTTTTCTAGATAGAAAAGTGAAGAACTACCAACTCACCTTTCAACACAGAGCTGTTCTACCCGTTTAAAGGAACCTGTTGAAACCAGTGAGTCTGTGACAGATTTTCGCTTGCACTCTTGGTTGGTCTGAGGTGATTCTCATGGAAACAGATAAAGTAAGCACTTAGTTTATTTATTATATTGTCTGGTTTTTTAAATTGCCTACGAAATAAGATCAAGGGTTTCCAAACTCCAAACATACAACAAAGACTATAATTGCTGCATCATGACTGATTGTGATTAGTTTTGTGACTCTGAAAACTCTGAAAACCCTGTTTTCAGTTTTACTGTGCAAGATACTGACTTCTAAATTATGATTAAAAAAAATCACACTGTTAGGCTATGCCATATTTGATAGAGATTGACAAACAAAGGTATAACATGAGTGAATATGAAAATATCAGATATGTTTATGACAGAACATGGCTGACTGTATGATCAACAAACAGTAACAACGTGAGGACAGTGATTTACCAATTTTCAGTTATAGTCGATTAACCTGTGATTTAAATTGGCCTCAGTAGGTGACAGCAAAACAATCTAAATGTTTGAGCTGGTCTTCCATCTGCTGCAGTTCAGCCTGTAGTCTGAACATCATGTGACTAATTGTGAGCTCATTAATGTCTCACTCTGGTTTTTTTTCTGTAGTGAAACCACCATGCTACCTTAGATAATACCTTGACTAAATATATTTAATCTGACTCACTATTAAATATAACCATCTATAAGGTTCAACAGTCTTGTATAACTATGTATAATGCTGCAGGAATATATTATGCTTTCATAAATCTTTTGAAAATAAAATAGTCTGGTTTAAAAATAGATTCATTTATACCAGTCGTACAATATTTTTATAGTGGTGAATTTTGGCTTTGATTTGATTTAGTGTCATTTTAAACAAGTAAAAGTAGAGGTGGAAATAACCAATGCTTCATGTAGATATGTGAAAGTCTCTTTTTATGGCTATAAATAGACAAGAGAAACAAGAAAGGCAAGGTATGCTGAGCCTGACAGAGAGAAAGCCAAAGGTTTCTGTGTAATAATCCAAGCGATTCTACTTTTAGGATGAATGTTGGTGAAGATGATCCAACCATGAGCTTGTCTCAAGAAAAAAGAAAGAAATGTTTATCTGTGACCGATGGCTTGACTGAGGACTATATCAAGAAGAACAAACATGAGAGGTAAGACGAATAATGAAAACTTTTATTTATCCTTAATGGTAAAGGATACAAGGCTGCCAAGAAATATAGATTTTATATTTTGTTTCTTTTCCAAGGGAAATATAAATGATCTTTCACTTGTTTAACCCGCTCCACACTGAACTGAATTACTCACCATGTCAAAACGAACGTAAACATCACCAGTACTGAAGAAAAATCCAACTTAGTGTAGCATTCAACCAGTTCAAAATACTGCAGAACATATCAGAGGACACAATAGTCCACTAGAACTGTAATAACCAGGCCCTCTGATTGGAGGAGATTTCCAAAAAGCTGCACTTTTATGACGCATTCAAGTACATCTGGTACTCTGAATAATCTAAATATCAAAGAGATTTAAACTTATTTATTCAAAACAACAGCACTGACCACTTTGAATTGTTTTCACTGTTGTATAATCCATCCATACAGTTACTGGTTACACCTGGTTATTGTTTATTGATAAGACATATCTAACTGAATGTCCAGTCTTACTGTGGTCAAACCATGATGTTTGTGCACCTTTAAATCCATTACAGTACTGATGCCCTAAACAAACTGAATTTCAAAATTCAAGTTTGTTTTATGTTTTCCTTGCTATGCTTTAGCTTCAAACTCTTAAGGTTTTTGCCTGACAACCTTTTCTCTAATTTGTTTTTCCAGGTCTGACCAGAGAAGTTGTCCCTCTCCAGGCTGTGAGTCAGTAAACAGTGAAAAATCCAGAGATTATCCTCTTGAGTTCAAAAAGTGAGTTTATCCATTGAATATTAACCTATTAAGTTTATTTATATTGTAGAAATCTAAAACGTGGAAATTTTAGACAATTTCATATGCCTTTGTCTTAGCTTGTTTTTTAAATTTTCTTCTCAGCTCTAATCAGGGAAGATGTTCGTCCCCGAGCTGTGAATCCATGAAAAGTGACAAATCCAGGGATTATCCTCTTGAGTTCAAAAAGTGAGTTTATCTGTTGAATATTAACCTATTAAGTTTATTTATAATGTAGAAATCTAAAACGCAGAAATTTTAGACAACTTATAAGAAAAACATAGTAAATTTACATCCATAAAATTCAGATCAATCTACTTTCTACAATTAAATTACATTTATTACAACTGAATCTATCAAATCCATTTATTGAATATATATATATAAATATATCTCAATTAAAATGTCTAATTTTGTTTTTTTACCCCTTTATTTGACAGGTCAATCTTTTTTTATTCTTTTTGCCAGACTGAGAAATGTATATATATACACACTAGCTCTGCTCTAAGCTTCATATGCCTTTGTCTTAGCTTGTTTTTTGAATTTTCTTCTCAGCTCTAATCAGGGAAGGTGTTCGTCCCCGAGCTGTGAATCCATGAAAAGTGACAAATCCAGGGATTATCCTCTTGAGTTCAAAAAGTGAGTTCATCAACTGAATATTAAGGCAGAGTATAAAGCATACATAAATCTTCTCTATGGTAAATTATATAGTTCTCAATACAAATAAACAATATCACCTTTAGTTTCTATAATCAAATTTCACCATTATGTAGATTGTATTCAATCTATACAGTAAAAATATCTAAATACAATGATCAAATAAAAAGTTCATTATTTATTTATTTTACTTTTACTAAGAGGCACTGAATTCCACAAAATGTTTCTCTTTTGTATTTTTTCTAGGTCTGCTCAGGGAAGATGTCCCTCTCCCAGTTGTGAATCTATGAAAAGTGACAAATCTAGAGATTATCCTCTCGAGTTCAAACAGTAAGTTATCTATTGAATTTACAATTGCGTTGCAATTTTCTAACCTATGATTTCCATCTATCGGCATTCTGCCTCAGTGGGTCCCCTTCGCCTCGGATTAGTTCTTCTGGTTACTTTGTCATTCCCACCTCTGCCTCAGTTTATAAACTCATTGGTTCTCTTAGTTCGTTACTGGATACTCCAGTTTTCATTTTTGTTACCCTGTCTGTTAACTACTGCTGTCAACTTGGTTCCTTCACTATTCTCTGTGTTGTGTAAGTCTTTTCGAATTTTTCAATTAGTTTCACTCCATCATGTGTTTCTGTATGCTTTGTGATCCAACAAAAAACAAAGCATGATTTACATGGATTTCTTACTTATATTCTTACTTATATTTTTGGTTATTTCACCTCTTACTTCTATTGTTGCCAAGGAAATACATATTAATTTGTGTTGTTTTTATAAGTTTGGTTTAAGAATTTAATTTCCCTGATTGACTTGTTGCAAATAGAAACTGGCTCCAATGTCTTCTTTTAGGGATTTTGCTCCACTTCCCGGTAATTTAAATGTTGTTTTTTGAATTTTTTTTTTCTCAAGGACTCCAAGAGGTCCCTCTCTAAGCTGTGAATCCATAATAAGTGACAAATCTAGGGATTATCCTCTTGAGTTCAAACAGTAAGTTTATCTATTAATATTTACCAGATTTGTGAAGCCCACATAAGTCAACTCTTGACACTTTACAAGACAAGTATCTGTCTGTCTGAACCCTTTTAAATAAGTTCAGTTGATTCAATATTATTATTATTATTATTATTATTATTATTATTATTATTATTATTATTATTATTATTATTATTATTATTATTATTATTATTATTATTATTATTATTCGACCAAAATAACTTTAATGTATCTATTAAATTCTCCAATTTTGTCATTTATTTATTTTTTCTGTTAATGGAATCTCCAATATTTTTACCTAAGTTTCTGTGAAGAAACTAGCTCTAATCATTTTTATTAAAGGCACTGAGCTTCACATTTCATTGTTTAAATTGAACCTTTTCTTTGTTGTCTTGCAGCTCTGACAAAGGACGATGTCCCTCTCCAAGCTGTGAATCATTAAAAAGTGACAAATCTCGGGATTATCCTCTTGAGTTTAAACAGTAAGTTTATCAATTTAATACTAAACCAATTTATGAAAAGTATTCTGTAGGCCCTTTACAAGAAAATAATGGCACTAAGTTACCATTTAAGATCTCAGCACACCTCAAGAAAACATGCTGATTTTTTTTATTTATATCTCTCTTGTACATTGTTTGTGTGGTTTATTCATCCATGGGTATTAATTGTCTTCTCCACAGAAGCTACCAGGAAACAACAGAGCATTTTACCGTTCCTAAACAAAATCTGGTTCCAATATTTAAGGTTTGTAATCATGTTGAGGTCCACCTCTAACTACCGTATGTGGTCGTCTGTCTGTCATTTCTAACATAAACTTTCTTTACACAAAGATTCTAAGATTTAAGGACCAAATTTGAACAGTTCAGAACAAAGTTGCAGTTTTATTTTACATGTAGTTGGGTCTCGTATAAAAGAACTCATAGTTAAAACATGACTTAAAATAAGTTAGGACAAGGTAAAATATTTAATATAAACTATTTATTTTATTCGTGTTATTTTTACAAGTCTATATTTATTAGTTGAAAACACCCTGCAGATGTTTAGCATGGCCACTAAATTAGCTCTGATGAAACAAAGAATGCAAAGTTATTTCTACTAATTCCCACGCATATTGTAGTTTGTGTTTTTCCTTCACTGTTGTTCATTGAGAAAAATAACTGCAATCATAAAACTGTTTGATTCGAGCTTCAGTGTTACTCCAGGCAAGGCGTTTAACACATACAGTACATGTCTTCACATTGGGGTCTAACAGGGTGCTCAATGTGAGTGTGGTTGAGTTAATGTGGCTCTGGTGTGGAAGTGCTGTGAGCTTTCTGTAAAGACTAGAAAATTATTATGTAATGTTAGTTAATTTACTTGATAAAATATTTAATCAAAAGGGTTAATTAATCAGCTATTGAAAAGGAAAACGGATAATTAAAGTGAGAAAGTTATATTCTTTAGATTGTGATGTTTATAGACTAATCTTTAGTAAATTAAGAAATGTAGCTGAGTTTCTAATTTTCATGATTTGAAGGTGTCATTGTAAACTGTTCTATCACAGATCCTCGAGGAGAGCATTGTTGTTTTTATAAAGAATGAGCTGAAGAACTTCCAAAAGCAACAAGATCACAAAGAACAATGTTTGAGCCAGGAGGAGGGTGCAGATGAGAAGAGGAGCAGCAAAGAAGCTTTTCTTGCCATTGCTCAGCGGTTTCTACAAAGAATGAAACAAGGAGAGTTGGATTCCTCTCTGTTGAACAGTAAGAAACTTTTAATTGTCATCTGGTCATTTCTCCTGAAAGACAGACTGGACCAGACATGTGCTCATCAAAACACAAACCTGATTGGCTGTAGCTAACGCAAAGTACTACTGCATCATTCTTAAACTTTATTATTTTATGAACAACAATCATTTTACCAGCTTTTCTTATATAATACAATACAGCATGTTATAAGTTTCTGTTACATGTTGAGACCTTATCCGTCAGTCAGGAACAAGCCAAGCCTCTTTCAAACATCATTTCCCTGCTTCTGGTTTTAAATGTCTGTCTATGGGAGTGTAAAGAGTTAAAATTGTTCTTTGCTGTTTATGTTGTGCATTCAACTGAAGTCCTTCCTTAAGAGAACTGAACCTGTCAAACCTCTTTGCTTTGAACTAACAAGGAAGCTTTGATGTATTTTTACACCTTGAACACACATGTACAAAGACAACACAACATAATTTTAATTGTCCGTTTTCCTTATCATTATCAATAGCTATTAACTGTATTTGAAACAAAGAAAACTTTCAATTACAGGAGGAGGCTAAATCAAGGAAACAGCTTTTTCCAAGATAACATGAGAAATAACTGCTGATATTCCCTGATAATCCTTTTATTCACTTTGGTACATATTTCCCCAGTTAATGGAGTCTAAAAGTGCTCTGTCAGTTTTGGAAACATGGGGATCTTGATGCTAATTCTGCAGAAGGAGGGTTACGAAACATCATGTAATGCTGCTTTGATGTAATGGCTTAAACCAGTTCATCCGGTATGCTGTATGCATTTTTTTTTTCTTTTGCTAAGGTGCTGTTGTGAATCAGTGTGCAGTGAAGAAACAAGCTCACCTGCCTGGAAGTGATGAACTTTCTATAGAACTTGACATCCAGGCAAGATCTGAGAGGTAAACTGAGAACTTTAAAGCTCATTTTTTTTGCTTTTAGCAAATGTTGTAACTGCTTTTTGCTTGACTAGAAGGACATTAGTTGAGATCTGGATCAGCTTTATGTCATGTTTTCAGAGTTTGTTCAGAGACACAATCATGAAGTTTTTTCGCCCTTATTTACAACAGCAAAAGGAACCATAAATACAGATATGAACACTTTAAAGCCCAAATAGACACCAAATAATATTTTTAACTGGTCTTATATGATTTATAAGCAACACATTAGATAATTCCAGGTGATAAATTTTGCGTAGCACACTCATTTAAACAAAATACATGCTTTTAGACTGTGGGAAGAACATAGAGAACCCCAAGATAATACATACAAGCATGACGCATTCATCTCTTTACTGATTAAATTTTATAAAGATTTGGAAGACAAACAGTTCTATCTGGATTTTGTCACCATCAGTCATGTCTGCCTGTCAGTGTGACGTCAAACCACAGCCTCCTTAAAGACCCTGTCCATGGGCCAGTTATTATTCACCTGGTTCTTATGAACTGGCATCTAGGAAACCCATAAAATGTCAGATATTAAATCTCCTAAAAGCTCAGATACAACCACCATCATGCTTGCATGAAATGTGTCCATCGGATGAACTGTTTCATGATTACAGTCTAACTTTAATATTATGTCAATAAAGTGAAAAGTATTTTTAAGGCGAACTGCATGAGGCTTTGTTAATATTTCTAAACCTACGAAGAAATTATTTTATTCCTTTTTCTCTTAAGTCTTTTAATAACTTACTGAAAGGGTGTAGGAGCAAATCCCTTTGTGTCTTTATTTGATCCTATATATGCCTCATTTCTTTTATGTCTAACCAGGAAATTATAAACTGTCATTTTCCAAGCTGAATGTCCAGTAAAAGTGACAAATTTATGTGATCAAACATGAAGTTTCTTGTAATTTTTCATGTTTTAAAATACAGGAATAACATTACAAATGTTAGGTCTGTCCTTATTACTGTTTGCTAATTTGGGTTGATTACATCCAATAATTCCAATAAATAATTTCTCCATAGAGTTCACCAGAAGCTGTCAGAGGACTTCATCACTCATCAAACAAACCTCAAGGTTAGTTGGACTGTAGCTGCACTCACAAGCAGTTTACTTTTCTAATCACATATTGGTTTGATTCCTATTTGTTTCAGTAAGTTGGTGTTATTGCAAAAGTATTCTATAGGTGTTTCTCCAGTAAGTGTTGCAATTACAGTTATTAAAATGCTAATTTATAATTTCAATTTTAAAATATGTTTCCACAGGTTCTTGAAGAGGATATTTTACACTTTGCAAAGAATGAGCTGCAAACATTCTGTAAGATTTTAAGTCAAGATTTCTCCAAATCCTCTGAGAGTCAAGAGGTGGAAATGGATCCCCATGAAGACCAGAATGAAAAGGAAATCATCAAGAAGGCTTTTTTGAAAATCACTCTGGATTTTATGAGGAACATGAAGCAGGAGGAGCTTGCTCACACTCTGCTAAACAGTAAGATGATTGTAATACATATACTTATACATGTGTTTGTCTGTGTTCTTATTGCAAAGCTATGGAATCCCCATGAAATACATTGGGATTAACATTAGCCATGCAACAAAGCCAGAACAAGTTTAGAGCACAAAATCACAAATCTTTTTTCTTTTCTTGTCATATTATTGATGCAAAAAAAAAAAGTGTTTCAGTTCATATCCATAAATGTACATGTTCCTAAATTACAAAACGTGCTGTCTTTTTGTTTTTCAGAAAGTGTTATAACCTTATCTCAGCATATACTCAAATCTAACCTGAAGAATAGGTTTAGTTACGTGTTTGAAGGACTGGACAGGGCAGGATATCCAACGCTTCTGAATCAGATCTACACCGAGCTTTATATCACTAAAGGAACACCTGCTCAGGTCAACTGTAAACATGAAGTGAAGCTGATCGAACAGGCATTCTTGCGACCAACTAAGCCAGAATTAACAATTAGATGTGAAGACATCTTCAAACGCTCAACAGGAAGTGATAAACCAATCAGAACAGTGATGACAGAGGGAGTGGCTGGCATTGGGAAAACAGTCTTGACAAAAAAGTTTGCACTGGACTGGGCTGAAGGAAAAATTTACCAGCACATCCAGTTCATTTTTCCATTTTCCTTCAGAGAACTAAATATGTTGATGAGGGGAAAGTTCAGTTTGGTTGAACTTATTCATCTCTTCTTTCCTGAAATCAAAGAAGCAGGAATTCACACCTTTGAAGAGTTCAAAGTTTTGTTCATCTTTGATGGTCTGGATGAGTGTCGACTTCCTCTGAACCTGAAAACCAAAGAGGTCCTTACAGATGTTACAGAGCCAACATCATTAGAAGTGATGCTGACAAATCTTATCAAGGGGAGATTACTTCCCTCTGCTTGCATCTGGATCACAACGCGACCTGCAGCGGCCCATCAGATCCCTCTTGAGTTTGTTGACCTGGTGACTGAAGTCAGAGGATTCAATGACCCTCAGAAGGAGGAGTATTTCAGAAAGAGATTCACAGAGGAAGAGGAAAGCAGAAGGGTAATTTCTCACATCAACTCATCAAGAAGCATCTTCATAATGTGCCACATCCCTGTCTTCTGCTGGATCACTGCTACTGTTCTGGAGGATGCCATTAAAACCAATCAGGAAAGAGACTTGCCCAAGTCCCTGACAGAGATGTACGTCTATTTCCTGGTGGTTCTGTCCAAAGTAAAAAATATCAAATATGACGGAAGATCAGACATTGATTCCTTTTGGACTCCAGAGACCAAGGACACAATTCAGTCATTGGGGAAGCTGGCCTTTGAGCAGTTAATGAAAGGCAACCTGTTCTTCTATGAATCTGACCTGACAGAGTGCGGCATTGATGTCAGAGCAGCCTCAGTGTATTCAGGGGTTTTCACAGAGATCTTTCAGGAGGAGAGAGGACTGTTCCATGAAAATGTTTTCTGCTTTGTCCACTTGAGCATTCAGGAGTTTCTGGCTGCTCTTCATGTCCATCTGACATTCATCAACACCGGAATCAATCTGCTGTCAGGAGAGGAAACAGCTCCGACCACCTTTGAGGATTTCCATCAGTGTGCTATAGACAAAGCTGTGCAGAGTCCAAATGGACATCTGGACCTGTTGCTTCGCTTCCTCCTGGGTCTCTCACTTGAAACCAATCAAACTTTCCTTCAAGGCCTCATTACAGTAAAGGGATCAGAAAGCAGCTCCAGTCAGAACACCGTACAGTACATCAAGAAGAAGATTGGGGAGAACGTCTGCATTATGAAGAACAACAATCTATTTCACTGCCTGAACGAGCTGAAAGACAGTTCGCTAATAGAAGAGATCCAAGCGATTCTTAGACCTGGGAGGCTGCCGGCGGACAAACTGCCACCTGCCAAGTGGGCAGCACTGGTCAACATCATCTTGTCTTCAACGGAAAAGCTGGACGAGTTTTACCTGAATAAATACTTTGAATCCGACAATGCTTTAACTGGCCTGCTAACAGTGATTGTCAACTCCACTAAGGCTGTGTAAGTTTATGGACAGCATCACATTCACATTCAATATAAATACTCAAATGAATTATGTTAACTGCCTGGTGAATATTGTGATTTTAGGTTGAGTTGCTGTAATCTGACAGACATGTGCTGTAGTGGCTTAGCTTCTGGTCTCCAGTCCAAATGCTTATTGCTGAAGGAATTGGATGTCAGTAACAACGACCTGAAAGACTCAGGAGTGAAGCTGCTGTGTGAAGGCCTGCGTAGTCCTCACTGCACACTGGAAACTCTCAGGTCAGTATTTATTTTACAGAAACACTTTTCAAATCAAAATGTAGTGTTAGTCAATATGTATAAATAAGACAGACAGTAAAACTGTAAGTACAGACACCAACAACACATCAAACCATGTTAAATACCAAAGTCATTCTTCTAAAAAGTATTTTTCTACTCAAAATGATTGCATGCCTTTTTTTATGTAAAGCCTTTCGGGATGTCTGATCACAAAGGAAGGGTGTGCCGATCTGGTTTCATCCTTGAAGTTAAACCCCAGCCACTTGAAAAAGTTGGATTTGAGCTACAACCATCTGGAAGAATGTGGAGTGAAGCATTTTTCTGCAGGACAGAAGGACTTACAGCTGGCATTGCAGACTCTCACGTATGAATAAATTTGAGCTTACATGCATTATAATTTGCTTTGAAGTATTCATGTCCTTTTATATTAATATAAAATGTTCTGATTGTTACTGCTGGGGTTTGTTTCAGGATTGAGCCAAGTGGATCACAGTTCTTAAAACCCGGTCTGAGGAAGTGTAAGTATGAAAGAAACGTCTTTACAGAAAACATTCATGCCTGTGCAAAAATAAACAAATGAAAATCAACAAAAAGAGCTCACTTAACATTTCATACAAGTACTTACTAAGCATCAAGAACTGTTAAAAGATTGAGCAGATAATGAAATATTTTCCTTCCATCAGATGCCTGTGAACTCATGCTGGACCCCAACAGCACTCATAAAAACTTAATACTGTCAGACAACAATAGAAAAGTGACAGTGGGAGGAGAGCAGCAGCCTTATCCTGACCATCCAGAGAGGTTTGATGTCCTTGAACAGCTGCTGTGTACAGACGGTCTTACTGGGCGCTGTTACTGGGAGGTTGAGTGGAGAGGAAGAGTTGACATTGCAGTGACATACAGAAGAATCGAGAGAAAAGGAGAAAATGATGACTGCAGACTTGGGAAGAATGACGAGTCCTGGAGCTTGCTGTGCTCTGATGATGGTCACTCTGGCCTGCACAAAAATGAAATGGCTTCCATCTATGGAGCCCCGTCAAACAGAGTAGGAGTTTACCTGGACTGGCCTGGTGGCATTTTGTCATTCTTTGCAGTGTCGCCTGGAAAAATAAACCACCTTCATACATTCCATGCCAAGTTCACAGAGCCGGTGTATCCAGCTTTCAGGATTACCACTGAGCCGAAGGGTTCATCTTTGTTTTTCAGCCACATTTTGTAAATTTGTTACAGATTCTGCATGTGAAAACTTGAGAGAATTGCCTTTTACAGCCAGTCCTGTGGCCAAAGTGAACAGCTCTGAAATCCTCTACACTTTAAAGAGACATAACTTAATTGATTCTCAACTTGTTGTTTGTACTAACAACAGCTGCAAGGCCTTGCAGGTCTGATTAATCCTGGTGGACAGAGTTAAATTTGAGAGCAGGAAGTAGTCCTGGTCAAATCAGGTCATATAGATAGTGGTTGGCATAACAAAAATATAGCACTGCACTCTCTTTCTTCTCCAGCTATAAAAAGTTTTTGTAAAAAAAACCCAAACTTTTTTTGGCAGGAGTTTTGTCTTTTTTACACTTTTGTACCTTTCAACAATATTGTAAATATTTAGATTTTTGTCCTGATATGTGTTTTAGTTTCAAGTTGCTAGTAAGAAAGTTACACAGTAAACAAAACTGATTATGTTCAGAACTACAGATTCATCTTTGTGATGTACCTTTTACCTTTATGTTTGGTTTGATTAAGTACAACTGCCTAGTGTTAAGTTAATCTGTTGATTTCAGACTAATAACGATGACTTGATTTTCAATAAGCAGAGAACAAATCAAGTGATTAAAGATGATCCCAAGACTTAATGTATGTAATAAATGTAAAACAAAAAAAACTTTCAATGTAAGAAATAAACACTTCTACATATCCATGTAATATTTTTTCTTCTGATTCAAAATTCTTCCAGTGTCCAACCATAAAAAAATTTAGATTATTGTATTTTATTATTTAGCTACATCAGTTTACATTTTCTGCAGGCATACTAACAGAATTTTTGCCGCAATCAGATGTTTCTTCTTTGTACGTTTAATCTTTTATTATTGATAATCAAAAAGTCTGTGTAGTAGTGAAGACTTCTTCCTCATTTTTTTATCCTAGAGTAAGTAGGATGTTTTTGTCAAGTACTAAGATATTTTTTCAGGTTTGAAGAAATGAATTATTTTCAATAATAGATCACTAAACCCATACATGTGAGTTCTGACCATAGAAGTACTAATAAATTATTAGCCGACTTCAGGAATTACGATACAATATTTTACATGCTTTATTTCAAATCTACTGAGGTGCTATGAAGTTTGATGAGTTCTGCTGATCTTCAGATTATGGCAGCTTTCATGAACTGTAAGAGAAACAAAATAAATACACAAATAATGTCAAATTGAATATGGAGAGTTTCTGTAAAATAGCTCTACGGAGGCAAAATGCAACTTTATTAAATTCCTTTTTTTCCCCTTAGTTGTTTTATGACATTAATGTAATACCCAGCAAAGACCAGCAGATGTCACAATTTGAAATCTTTTGCAAATAGATTTAACGCAAATTTCTTAAATTAACTTAAAAGCTAATTTAAGCCAATTAAATTAGGACATTGATTCCTTCATCAATATCCTTCATCAAAAATAACTTTGATGAAGAAATGACTGATCTCCAATCATCATATTTGAAATCTGTAAGATTGTAAATATTAGTTGGTAAAATCTATCCAGAGATTTTCCAAAAAAACAAAACAAAACAAAACAAAAAACAAAACAAAAAAACGAAAGAAAAAACTCACCTGGTTGAATGAGAAGCTTGCAACCCTGCAGTCACATGAGAGATTCAGCAGATGAGCCTGGAAGCGATCTGAGAAAAGAAGTAACAATCAAAAATTAATTCATAATCTTCACTGTGTAAACTGATTGTTAATGACATGTACCCTACTGTTGCATAGAAAATGATGGAAGACGAACATCAGAAGCACCTTCATGCATACAAAAGCCAAAACATAAAAAATACCAAGTGTTGCAACAGAGAAGATTTTAAAGGTTTTTATGAAAGTACCTTTAAGGATTTTAAGTTTTGTCAGGGCTGCAACATAACTGTCATAGTTAACTCCACCATGGGAGCCGTATTCAAGCCAAAGTGCTCTGAAGGTTGCCTCATCTAAATTGAAATCTGCAAGGTAGAGAGCAGGAATTAGTGAAATAAAAACAACTGCAAATTTGAAAAATATGCAAAAAACGTGGATGTTTGTTGTGGAAAAAAAATCCTAATTTGTGTAGGTACTTACTTAAAGAAAAATGGCCAATAAAAGCCTACTGGCATTTATTACAAATGCCAGTAGGCTCACATTAAAATGTTACATTTGACACTGGAGGTGTAACAGCACAGCTAGAAATATATTTCCATTCCTGATATCTGTGTTGCACCAATGTCAGGAATTTATTTATTTATTGCTGCAATTTTTTCACGTGTTATTAATAAAAAACATAACATACCATGGGAAGCAACCACCTTTTTCATTTGGGTTTGTGTGACAGCAGATGGACCCCTGCTCTCATAGTTTCCCACATATTCTCTCCTGATTGCAGCCACATAGTGCTCCAGTTTGAAAAACTCTACCACATCCAGGTCTCCAGTTTTATCTGCCTGAAAGTGTCAGTTAAAGAACAGGAAAAACTTGTCATGTTCAAGACTGTGATGAAGATCATTTGGTGAGGGTCTTACATGGATTTTCTCCTGGTTATGTCACCTTAGCTTGTCTAGTCAGTACAAAAACACAAAATGATTTAACACAATCTTTAGCAGAAACAGAATCTGTTCTGAAGAGGCCATCTGCCATGACATACTGGAGGTTTGAGAAGACAGAGCATATACACTAAAAAGACAGAAGACCTGATGTGGAAGTACTTTCTATAGTAATACCAAGTAAAAGGTGAATAGCAGGAGAAGGACACATTTAACTGTTGGCAGCGTTGCCTCAGCTTCTGCCCTCTTCGAGAAACTATCACAGCTAAACTACAGTGGATTTGAATATAGTAGCTTAAAACACTCACAAGTCTCTGCATTTAATTTTATAGAGGACCAAACATGGGTGCTTCAAATGTATCATCCTTTTAATTGCAAATGGCATCAAAAAGAGAACTTAAGGTAATTACATCCTAACATAAATCTGTTTGTGGGAGAAAAAAAATCCTATGTAAAATCAATCTGCAAAGTTTTTTGATAACTGGAAATAATCAGTTTTTCCAATAAACCTAGAACGATACTATGAAGAAGTATTCTTTTTGGTAGATGACTGAATTTAATCTGTGATATTACCCACCTATCCTACTGCCATTTCTCCAATATTGGTTGCAAGTAAGAGGTCCAAGACAGAAATCCTGACATTCCTATCAACAGAGTCACTACCCAGCACATTTTGGAACATCCTAAGGCGCACCAAGGCCAGACGGAAGATATTGTACCTATAGTGAGTTCTGGATCTGCTCTAAGTGGAATAACCCTCACAAAACAACCAAAGGGAGGCATTCAGCAGGCCTCTGATCAGAAATCCAATTCAGCTGAATCCTTTCGATGAAGTGGAGCAGCAGTTCTAAGCTCTCCCACATGATGGCGCTCATTACTTTTTTCCCGAGGTGGAACACAGCCACCAGAATGACAGAACAAAGCAATGACTGCTCTCAATCCTTCTAACCATTGTCAATCAGTTTGATGTATGACTCCAATAATACCAAAAGAAAATAAACATTTATGCAAAAAAAAAAAAAGTAAAAATGTTTAAATAATTCAAAAGGATACATCCATCAGTACCAACAGCAGGTGTGCAGTCTTGAGAGTAAGAGCTGTTTTAAACAATGGGGAGAAACATTAGTAACATATTCCTATTCTGTTTATGCAATGTTGTTAAACTGTGAATATAAACTTACATTCGCCGCGGACTGTGTAGCCACCACTATTCAGCTTAGCAAGAACCTCTTTGTCTCTCAGCATCTGAAGGAAAACAAACAATGAACACAGTAATACATGCTGTCATAATTAAAAAAAAATAATAATAAAAAAAGGGTTTGTTTAGATATTCAATCAATTAGAATATGTGTCTGATGAGGCTCATTTGTTAGATTAAAAAGTACCTATTAAAAATAACATCCTAAAAGCTTGTATTAAATAGACTTCACTGAGCCAACATTTCTGCATTAAAATGTTTATTAGTGGTCTGATATAATATTTTCATTTTAAATGTCATGTTTTTATTAATGATCATAGCTAACAGAAACGAAGGCTGTCAAACATTCTTCTGTGCTATTTGTGTTTTAGCTTAAACTTTCACTATGCTTAGGTTGGCAAAAAAAAAGGTACTTAATTTAACTTTTTCTGGTATAAATTCAAGCCCAAACAGTGAGATGTACTTGTAAAAATGTTGCCTGATAGAAGTTGTGTGTTTTAAAAAAAAAAACTCTACAAATTATATTCCTAAATATTGCCTTGTTATAAATACACTTAATCTCAAACTCAGGTAAAAACAGATTAATGCCCAGAGATGCTGTATTTTTGTTTCTTCACAGACAAAATGGTTCAAATTACATTCATAAGGACATTGATCTAAAATACAAACATTATTTCTCTTAGGAAGTTAATGTCGATACAGCAAAACAACTGTGTTCTTAATCCACATTTATAATAGCATTTTTTTTTTTACAGTTTACATCCAAGTAAGTAACAAAGAGGATTATTAAAAACTACCAAGGCGGTCTTACCTCCTTTGTGTTCTCTTCCTAAGGAAGAAAGAGAAATAAAAATTTACATGCAAAATATAAAAATCCATCCTTTAAGTCGTTTTTAATATTTAGTATTTATTTCTTACAGCTATGCATGATTCCTCAGGGAATGCATGACATTGCAGCTCATTTGGCCAGGAGACTCCAAAACTGTTCATGAAACCCTCACAGTTCCTTCTGGCTTTTTCACAGAATGACCTGCAGGGACGCAGGACTTGGCCCTCCACACACTCCGGGGCGTACACCCGGCACAGAAACAGCTGTATGTCCACTGAGCAGACAGTCTGCACAATAGAGCTGAAGAAAGACATCTTCATGACGGCCTCCCGTTGACTTGTGTGGCCTAGAAGATTAGGGACGATGGTCTGGTTGTAGGACAGGCCCTGGCACATGGGTATGGTGATGGCCTCACACATCCTGTCACTGCTTCTCATTCCATACTGCAGATAAAAATACAAGTTGAGTTTTTTTGCGTGCACTCCTGCTTCAATAAGCTGCAACATTTTTCATTTATATTAGATAAAAATATTCCTGTTGTTCTGCCCTGTAGTAATACCAGTATGTATTTATTTCCATGTTTAAGAGAGTTCAAGTAGGCCATCTTATTTGAAATAGGCCATCTTGGATGGGCTATTTGAAATTTTGTAGAAAACCAGCTGGCATACCTGTTCACATGACTCTGTGGTAAACGCTTCACATTTCAGGTTTTCAGGCCAGTTTAAGCCAAACCTGTTCATCAGTGGCTCACAGCCGGATCGAGCCTTCTCACAGAGCGTCCTGCAGGGACTCAGGTCCTTCCCAGACTCACATTTGGGAAGGTAGACAGAGCACAGGAAAGGCTTCAGATGAGCAGAGCATTCAAGCTGCACAAGAGGCGTAAAGTGATCTAGCGCCAGATTTGCCTCGTCCTGAGTTTTGTGGGCAAGCATGTTGGGCAGAAATACTTCTGTATAAGACATGTCTTTGCAGAAAGGAGCAGTCATGGTCTGACATGTTCCATGAACGATAGGAGACTGGAAAAATAAAGAAATATACCAACATCAAGATAATTTTCATTATTTCATTGTAAGCAATGCTTTTTTTGTAGATTCAATGGAAGCAAAGGAATAAATTTCCTATTTATGAAATAATTTCCATAGGAACAAATCTTCCAATGTAAAGATGTCTGTAAATCGTAATGACAGTGAAATGGGAACCTTACCTCTTCGCATGACTCTGTGGTATAGGACTCACACTTTAAGGATTCAGGCCATGGTAAACCAAAGGTGCTCATCAGTCTCCCACAGCCTGAGCGTGCCTTTTCACACAGGGTCCTGCAGGGAGCCTGGGGTCTTCCTAACACACATTTAGGTATGTAGGCTGAGCACAAGAAGGGCTTCAGGTGAGGAGAGCATTCAACCTTTATAAGTGGGAGAAACTGATTAATTGCCAGGCCTGCCTCTTGTTGGGATTTGTGGCCTAGAATGTTGGGCAGAATAGTGTTTGTATAAGACACATCTTCACAAATAGGGACTGTGATTGGCTGACATGTTCCTGGTGGGGCTTGGGTAACAGGGGCAGGTGGACCCTGGAAGCAAAAAAAAAAAAAAAAAAAGAAGAAATCATAAATCATCTATCCATCCATTCCTCCAAGTCCCTCATCTCCATCCTTGGTGATTGGCATTTTTTTTTTTTGCTCA
Source organism: Gambusia affinis (assembly GCF_019740435.1). Lineage (NCBI taxonomy): Eukaryota > Metazoa > Chordata > Actinopteri > Cyprinodontiformes > Poeciliidae > Gambusia > Gambusia affinis. Next base: position 20,495,376 of record NC_057872.1, read on the forward strand.
GTTTTTGCATTTTATTTTTATTTTTGTAGCAGAAAACAGGTTTAGATTGCTTCTTATTTTAAAGTAAGCAAATTGTTCAGGTTGTGAGTATCAATGAAAGGATGCCACAACTTTTAAATTTGATTTAGGTAAGGACCTTAACCTTTTCTACAATTAAGAATTGAGCTAAATAATTCCATTGTAGCTCTGACTGTATCGTTGGATAATTTTCCTGTTGGATGATGTTGCCCCCTCTACTGTCTTTTTGCAGATTCTAATGGGGAATTGTATTTTCTGGGTGATTCGCTGAGTTTCTTGTCAAAAGTAGTGTTTAGAGCCTTATACAAAACGTTCCATTTTGGTTTATCCAACTTTACCTTCTACAAGTTTACAAACTACATATTGCAGCTCAAGAGATAAATGCATAACAGATTGCCTGTGAAAAGAGGTTTGAAAAAGGGGGCAATCTGTGTGACTTGCACGCAACCTCAGAGATGCGTTATGCCCGGCTGCCTGGCTTGCCTTCAAACTCAGGTCCAGTGCTTTTTCATTCACACTTTGAGCCCGGTCTCACTTCACTTCCTTGAACGCTGAGAGCTCTGGTCCCACTCAGGCTTGCCAGATGGGGCTGGTTTAAAGCCAGCTATTGGTACTTTGGCTCAGAGAGCGTGTACAGATCATTAGTGTAAGTTAGACTAAAAAATACATTTCTACACTTTGAAGATCTCACAGAGCTTTGTTCAGTCCATCATCTGGAAGTTTACATAGTTTTGCAATAATGACCTGCCATCCTCCAAAAAATAAACAGGAGTAAATTAGGTTATTATGTATTTTCCAGGCACATAGGGCTATTTTATAGCACAATAAAGCAACTATGTTACCTTCTGTTGTTATAAAAATGTTGTATATATGAAACATAACTTAAAAAGAATTTGACTTTGCAAATTGGCAACTTGAAATTGGTCTCTATCTCTGTTGAAGAAACTCTTACTCTTCTGACACTCCGCCTTCAGCACATCATCACAACAATGCTCCTCCATCATGCCATTTATGACTGATCTTAGGAGTACTATAGGAGCTCAACAGATATGCAGTTCCATCAGGTGTTTGTTAATTATTAGTCTGTTGCTGCTAGTCTGGAGAAGCAGAGAAGGTGCTCTGTGATGTGGAAGTTCAGAAGCTTAATAAAGAAATCCCATTTGAGGTATGCAAACATGGGGGAGGAGGGTGCTCTGATGAGATGCGGCTAAATGTGAGATTTTTGATCTGCATGCTAATTTCTACTGCAGATCACCCTAAAAACACCATCCCCAAGGTTAGACACACAGCATCATGCTGTGTGGATGCTTTCATCATATGGGACAAAGAATCTGGTCAGAGTTGATAGGATTGTGAATGGAATTAAATACAGGGAAATCCGGGTAGAAAATCTTTTACAGGCTGCAAAAGACTTGGAACTGGGCCAAAGCCTCACAACCCAGCAGGACAACACCACAGTATAAATAGGAAAGACTGAAGTGCAATCATTTTCAATGCATATTCATGTGCATAGAACTATTAAGAAATCTCTGATATTTACCTGAACACAGTTAGTCAGTGGGAGACTTTCACACCGAAGCGTTGTTGGCCAAGAGAGTCGTTTAGTTCTTAAGATGGGCTCACAATCCTTCTTGACCTTTTCACAAAGAGCCCGGCATGGTTTCACTCGGCTTTCATCTCCTGAACCACATTCAGGCACAACGACGCGACACATTAGGATACTGACATGTGGGGAACAGCCCGTCTGCACAATCTGGCCAATCTGATGGACGCTGAAGCCCTGCACTCCATTTGGATAACGGGTAGTTTTGTATCCCACACTTTGGCAAAAGGTGGTTGTTAGCGGCTTGCAGCTTGAACTGTCATCTTTTCCAGAGTGCACTTGCTGAAAAACATGAATACACAGAACCACTAAGAATAAAAGCTTCATGATTCTCGACAACAGCCCGTATCCCAAAACTTCAACTCAGTCTGCTGCTTTTATTGGGAGGTGGAGAAAGAGTCTACCAATGGAGGTTTTACAAACAAGGTGCTTGTTTAAGACCACAGGTCACGAAACAAAACGATGCTCAACATGCAATAAAAACAAAGCTGTCTCATCGCAGGTGGTCGGTTCTGGGAAACTTCAACCCCACTGACCAAAATCCGTGAATAACGCTCAACATCTGGTTGTGATTGAGATGCTTCTGAGTCACCGCTCTGCAGAAAAAAAATGGGTGGTGAGAGCCAGAGTGCTAAAAGCTGCCACGAGAAAGCTGAAGAAGTTATTTACTGAATTTTTTACAGGGAATAAATTACATCATCTATTTAAGGTAGGTTTCTACACAATTGTCTTCCCAAAATGCCTTTTTCAGGTTCAAATTTCAAACGTAAACCTAAATCTCCTAATTGGATTTAATTACCTGTATTTTCTACAAATCATGAAACAACATGATGCTGACTTTGGCCTCCAATTCAGCATTTTGGTGAAGGGAAAATTTTTTATTCTGTCCTGGCAAGTAAAATCAACTCTACTTTAAAATCAACAACCATTAGGTTTGTAAAATCTGATCAAAACAATCCTCCACTACCTACAAGTGATTTAAAGAACAGATAGTAAATTTTTATACCTTTTATTGTGATTGTAAAGGTTTGAGAACAGAGAAGTTTTAATTCTTTGGCCAGTTTTTAAAGCAACATCCAGATCGTCATAAAAACCAGTCTAAGAATCATCAAATAATTTCATGGATCCCCACAAAATCCAGCTGGTCAATAGTCAAGTCAAATCAATTTAACGATAATGGATCTGAATTTGCATGGTTTGAACATAAATATTTCAGAATAATAAATAAATTCTGTAAAACCAAAAATTTTTTGATTCTCTCTTTTTTCCAGAATGTAAAAAGATAACATTATAAACTTTTGCAAACTTTTCAAGACTGTGTAGAAACCTTGCTTAAAACAATGATCTAAGGTTGACATGATTTCTGTAAGGTGGGAGGATCACAATTGAAAACATCTTTAACAGTAAAGGCTGTTGTTAAAGATGTTTGACTTCATGTTTGACTTGAAGCATGTTAAATAATTTGATAAATGAAAGTCCAACCCCCCAAAAATAAAAAATTGAATAACTGAAAGTTCAAACAATCAAAATCACAACTAAATTTTGAACTATATTTTAGTTATGATTAATGCAACAAACTCACCTCTTCACACGATTCTGTAGTAAAAGATTCACACCTTAAGAAATTGGGCCACTGAAAGTTATATGTACTCAACAATGGAGCACATTCAGACCGTGCCTGTTCACAAAGTGTTCTGCAGGGTGGCTGGGGTTTTGCTGAGACACATTTTGGTGTGTAGACTGAGCAGAGGAATGGCTTCAGGTGAGGAGAGCATTGCACTTTCACAAAGGGTGCAAACTGGTGTATTTCCAGGCCTACTGCAGCTTGGCTTTCATGACCTAGTCTATTTGGCAGAATGGTCTCGTTGTAAGGCAGGCCAAAGCAGAAAGGGACAGTGATTGCCTCACATGTTGCTGGGGGAGATTCAGTCACAGAAGTGTCTTCACCCTGTTAGAACAAAAAAATATGATCATCTTAAAATGCATTGCAGTGTTGGTTGTGATAAAAAAAAAAAAATCAATTTTTGGATTATATCTAAAATAAACTCTAGACAAAGGGGAGTTAGGAACAAGTTGAGGAGCTTGGAATGGGTATTGGCGTGTGGGATGATGGACTTTGCTGGGTGGGGTGTATAGGTGGAAGGAATACTCCTTAACTGCTTTTCTTGACCCCATCTTGTGCAAACATTTTTAGTTATAAAAATTATGACCTTCAGATTAGGTGCCAGGAAGCAAGCGGTGAAATCTTCAACACCCTTATTGCATCAAGAGTTTGGACATAGCCATGCAAAAACCACATTCATAGCAACATTTTACATGAAAACAAATGCCCATGCATGCACCTGGGACAATGATGGGAGTGGCTGGCTGCTGGACATGTGGCACAGTCCTCCCCCCCCCTCTCTCCCCCCATGCCTGATTGCAAAGGACTGGTGATGTGGGGATGGCCTTGGGATATATGGCAGTTTGCAAGGGTTGGGTAGGGATGTTGGTGTGATGTTGCTTGTTCAGGGAGCTGGCCACATCAGTGTGGTGAGTTCTTGACTGTTGACCTCTGTGCTTCTCATGGATATGTTGGGCCAGTTGTGGACTGTAGGGACAACGCCACCAGGTGGGAGAACAGTATGCCCTCCCTCCTTTGGTCCCTCTGAGGTCCAGACATGATGGGGGCTGATGCTTGACCAACAGGTTGGATAGTCTTGCTCTGGCGCAATAGGTGGATGTCTGGCCACCAGGATGACTGGGTTCTAGGTTTGGTCTGCACTGGAGGTGTGGGTGTGTTGCTGAGCTGGAAGATTTAATGCCCTGCATCTCTCAATTCACCTTTCTGGCCAATGGTTATCCTACAGAGGTATCTGGGTAGACATTTGTCTGCAGCTGCTGCAGCCTTCAACAGGAAAGGTCATCTGTTCTTTTTTGTAGTGAGTGTTGCAAGGTTTATAGTATTAATGACCTCACTATTCTAATAACTTTACATCTCCAGGTGATAGATTATGATTGATTTAATCAAATCAGTCATGCAATGATAATACCACCCACACTTGTCTCTACCTAAAGAATAATTTGCCATATTTTTTATGAAGACTTATCAAAGCTATGATGAATGATGGCTTTGTTCCCCTTTCAACACATCTGAGTCAAATGTCTTAATTATATCATCATGTTCTGCAGAGCCCTGACAATAATCAATCTAATTCAGATGAGGAACAGCAATGCATCTAAAAGTTGCTAGGACAGCAACTCCTGAGGAAGACCCCTGGCATAAAGTGATGTCTCACATTTCATGAACCACAAAGTTAAAAAAGGTAAAGAAGTTACTAATCTTGAAAACTCCATTTGTGCCTCCTATGAACTTAAAGTGAAAACTTGATCAACTAACCTGCACACAGTTAGACACGGGTAAAGAGTCACACCGGAGCCTTGACGGCCAGAACAACCACTTTGCTCTTAGAGTAGACTCACAATCCCTCTTGACCTTGTCGCAGAGTGCTCGGCATGGCTTCTTCTGGCTTTCATTTTCTGAACCGCATTCAGGTACAACAACGCGACACAAGACTGTGGCGATATGTGGTGAGCAGGCGGTCTCCACCATCTTGCCAACTTGGTACAGGCTGAACCCTTGGGCCCCGCTTGGGTAGGGAGTAGAAGTATATCCCAAACCTTGACAGAAGCTGGCTGTTACTGGCTTGCAGGTTGTCCTGCCATCTGTCCTGGATTGTGCCTGCTGCAGAAACAGCAGCAAACAGGTAGAGCCCAAAAAGAAATGCATCATGGTTCTCAAACAAAGTCTTGGACTGCTGTAAAGCTTTTGGGTGGGTTGCACTGGCATGTCCTCGCTTTCCAGGAGGTGGAGTACAAAATCAGTAATGCTTTTTTTTCTCTTACAATATGAGCAATGATTTAGGGACACTAGTATAAAATACATCAAAATGATCCTAAAAAATTAAATGGCAGTCATGCTGGCCTCTGAAGTATTCAGTCCAAATGCTCAAGAGAGTTGTGGCATGTAGCACATCTGCTTGTAATAATATGCTTTGTGGATGAAGAAAGAGGTAAAACATTTGTTCCATAAATCAGTATTTCAGCAGAAAAGTAAGGAAGCTTTGGTGTTATGAAAATTAACTTTTTGCTCAGGAGCAGCAAGAGCATTGTGTACATGAGATGGAAGGCAGTTTTCACAAATGGAAACCAAATGTGGTCTTCTTTCTCTCAAAGACCCTTTAATTATTATTAATAAAATACAATCAGAAGTCTTGAATAATATAAAATGTTAATGATGTTTGGAGAATGTGTTTTGCAGGGAAGCACATCTTTGTCATGTGGTAATAGTTAAGTAAGCACGAGAGATGCAGAAGTGAAAGACTTGTTGTTGTTGTTCAGCCTTAAACCTTAAACCAATTCAGAATGTGCATAAAACATTTACACAGTCATGTTAAAATGCCAGGTTTTTCTAATGGATAAAAAAAATGCTTTCTTCTATCTTTAATGTGACATATGTCAAATTATTCAACTAATAAAAAGCATAAGCATTATTTTAATGGAATAAATATAATTTTTTTCATTAGTTTTACTGGAATGAGAAGTATAAAAGCTTTCAGTTTTCAAGACACAAATTGCAGTTGTGGTTTGGCAAGGACCAGATCTTGGTGACCATCTCTTACGCAACAGGAACAATTGTTGTGTCTTCCAAATACTCTCTCAACTGAAACCCACGAAAAGCTTTAGGTGTTTCTAACTAAACTAATATGTGTGAGTTATCTCTTTATGTAAGTGTGTGGTTTTATGTGTTAATTAAGAAGAAAGGGAAAAGCATTATGAACTGATAACTGTACATTCTAATTACAGATTCTAAAATTATTCAAATATAACATCTGTTAACACTGTTTCGAAAACTATTTTTAAAATTGTTTCACAAACTTTTCTGTGTATGTTATTGTAGCTCAGAGGCTCATATTTTTCTGTGTGCTTAGCTTTCCAGATGTCAGTGGGCAACAGTTGGTTGTGATTAAACCTTTTGTTGTGTGTGAGAGCTGTGGGGTAAAAATGGGTTGCAGAAAGTTGGCACAATAAATCAAACTTCAAGGTGGAACATTAACAAAGCAACAGAGAGATTACCAACCGTTTGCACTACAAGTGAGTAAACAAATTGTATCATTTTTTATTTTTAAACCATCCAATCTGTAAACCCCTCCTGTCTGATCATAAATTCAGTTCTTTCTTCAACAAGACGGCCCGTGAGAAGATAGTGGTGGAGTTACTTGATGAAAGAAGGCAGATTTACAGATTGCAAAAGATCCCAAATATTTACTGGTGAATGAATGAATCAAACAATTACAGAAAACTGGAATTTATGCTTTGACGACAAAGCTCTGAGAAAATGCGCACATGCACATACCACTAAATGCTTTAGTGTCGCCAAGGAGCAAGCACTTAAAACAAGGGGGCCCCCATGTGGTCTAAGGGCCATTTGTGGCCTTCTGAAAGATTTTGTTTGGCCTCTGCCAACAATTCAAGAAGAGAGCAACGCTGTCCTTCAAGCACAGGCAGTTGATGCAGACTAACGCTTTGAGATTCCTACAAATTAAACCTTCATGAAAATGTAATAGTGCAACAGAAAGTATTGATAGTTTTATTAGCCTTCTTTTTATATTTAACACATCAAAAGTGTATTAAATGTTCTTTTTTGCTAAATGTAATAGGAACAGGGCTCCCAGGAGGTGGAAATTAGCTGCCTTTCTTTTAATAAGGACATTGCATGCAATAGTTTTCATTTGTTGGATCAACATGATTTACAAATCCCTTTCTCAGAAAAGGTACTACTTAGATGCACGAAAATCACGCATGTTCAGTAAGTTGTTTGGTAGATAAAAATAAAAGCTGTCCATTGAAACGTATTTTTCCATTACTTTCAAAAATGTATTTTTGTGGCCCGTCAAGAGCCTTCAACTTGATTTTTGTCTTCATTGCAAAGAGTTTATACACTGCTGAACCAAGCATATGCTAAACGAAAAAGTCTAGCTATTAAAGTGTTTATCATTCTGTGCTTTTTAATAAATTTCCTGTCACAATAGTCACTCTAGTATTTTTAGAGTGACTAAGTCTGGGACACATGCTTAATTTCCTCTATTATTTTGACAAACTGGAAAGGTGTGAATGGAAAAATACATATTTGGTTCAAGATTTGAACCTTTTTTTTTTTTACTTCAGTCCAAATAAAACCTGGTATTTTCCATAGCTATTTTCAATTCTGAAATTTCAAAAAATAAATTTATTATGTAATTGTGAAGCAAATATCTTTCTATATGGGTTGCAGGAAATTAAATGGAAACTTTGCGTCTATAAACTTCATTGGAAGAAGATTATTTTAATCTGCTACAGGCAGTAAGCAATTTCTGCACATGTGCTTGCACTCAGTGAAGAGGCAGCAAAGATGAACTAAAAGCTGTCTTTTTTTTTTCTTTCCCTGGCAGATGTGCATGTAAGATGTTAAACAGTTCGGATAAATAACTTACTGTGGTTTCCAGTAGCCCACAGTGGTGCAACCATCTGTTAAGAATGCAAGGTGTTTAGATAGTATGCTTTTATTTTACAAGACAAAAATGCCCGAAATGTGAGGCTTCTTAAAAGTTCTTTGAAATAAATTAGGTATCCTGTCATGCTCTGTGTCAGCTGTATTTACCTTTGTGTTTCTTTTAGGGGGACTTTTGTCACACTTCTATCATCTCACATGTGTATTTTATTATCAATCTGCCCTGATAGAATATATGGGATAGACAATTTAGCATTCTTAAAAATACTGTTTGTATGTGTTCATTAATATGCACTGTTCCTAACTAAAATAAAAAATAGAATAAAAAAGAAAAAGAAAATCTAATTTGCACCATAAAGCACAAAATTGATCACATTCAGATTTTTAAGAATTGTTGTAAAATCTGTTTCCTGAGACGTTATGTATTTTACTAGAGTGGATTTTGTGAAAGCCAGAGGACATACATTGCACACACCACATAAAAGTTGCAGCTGCTCTTAATCAACATTAATAACTTCAACTGAGAAAATGAGTCTCATTCTGTTATTATGATGACATGCTGACTCATCTTTAAAAGAGTGAAATCAAAAACCCACAAGATGAAAGAAATTAATTACTCTTAGAATGATGATTAAGTCCATAAGAATTCACACATTTCCTCTCAGGAAATTGGATTTTTTAGTTATTGTCTTAAAGTGCTTGAAATGCAACTGCACATTTGCCAGGCATTTAAGAAAACTGCTCCACACAAACCTTTCAGCACAAAGTTGTGAAATCTACACTCTGTAAATAAGATTAATGAGTCACATAAAACAGGATTGGTCTGGTTCCACTTAAAGCAAAGTTTTATTTCTGCTCTCGGGTTAAGACACAAAACAGAAACAAAGAAAGCATCCATGAAAAAACCCCTGAATACAAAACAAGTGATGTCACAACAGTCATTTCTGTAAACTGAAACTAAACCCTGAGAAAAACTTTGGAAGACCACATGTCAAACACATCTTCACTAAATGGTAGAAAGACTTCATTTAAATAACATACTGCTCTCCCTTACTAATTTTGCTTAGAGAATTTTACACAACTATCTATATCATCTGTTTATTCAAAACTTCATATGGCACACGTGAATATGTGCCATATGAAGTTTACTGCAATCCTTAATGAATACAAGACACTCAATCCATCTCCTGAAACAATCCCTTATCTTCCTGACTTGATATTGCTACAAACAACAGGTTAACAATTAGATGGATTCTGTTTGTTCACACTATCTGGATGGCTTCACAGCAACAAGGACAAAGTTTCTTGGAGAAAAGTTTGGATTAAAAAGAGGAATAAGCTGACTGTCCACACCTGTAGAGATAATAAATGTTATATTCAGTCAGGGGGTTCAGTCACACAAAACTGTAAGAGAAATAGTCCTTCCAGACTATCTAGCAGCTCACCATTTTCCTCCAGATAGATCATCCTGTCAAGCAGCACTAAGGTCTCCACCACAGGAGCTAGCAACAGGCTCAAAGTGAAGTACACCACCACCTTGTTTTGTTGTTTCAACATGGCCTCCACCCGCTCCTGGTCCAGGGGAAAATCAGCAGGAAGGCCGACCCGAGGCAGGCCCAGTCGGGCATATCTACCAGAAACAATGGAAGTCAATAAACAGGTCATAAACTAGGAAACGTTTGAAAAATTCAACAACTCAATTTGTCTACAAACATGTCAGGACAGAAACTTCTAATTCCTCTGTAAGAACTAGTACATAAAAAGATATGAGACCAGAAATCTACATATTTATCTGGTCTTCCTGCCAGTGACCAGTCTAATTATTTACATTAGGAACAGAAGCACTGTGTCTGTGTGAAAGAGCAGGGCTAGCATAAAACAGAGTTTTACTGTTCCGGTTGACCCCCATCTATTCATGGGTCAGTATTCATAGATTCTTCTGTATAACTTAACTCCAATTATTTAGATTAGAAGATACTTGAAAAAAAATTCAGCTTGGAAAGCTGAAACACATGGGTGCATTGTTACTTGACATGCTATTGGCCTGCATTTGCCAAGCAGCCAATCCAGAAGTGCCATTTATTTTCCTTGGAGCTGATTGGATATGCCTCCAAGAGTGGAAATAAGGAAGACATTTTACCTCACTGTTACAAAATATAGCTAACAAACAGTCTACATCACTCAGTTACAGGATCCGCAGTGGAGGGTGTTAAAGTCATTGCGACATGTCATTGGTTACTTTTGGTGTGTTTACTGATTGAGAAAAAAATAATAATTTTTGGAGTTTTGAATGACTGGCCAATGAGTTGAAATATTGGTCGATTACAATCACCAGAAGATTTGTCGCTGCATCTCTAGTCCCAACGATTTTCTTACATTTCCATTTGTAATGTGCTGTCAGTTTAACATAGTTATGACCTGGTGCTATTTGTATTTATAAATTGTACTGTATAATAAATAACTTGCATAAATATGAACTCATTTTCTTCATTTCATGGAATGACAATTAGTATTGTTTTTACTGATGAATCAGACATTTAAGGAAATGCATTCTACTGTATCCTGAACATTTAACAATGAATCTGCAACAAATGAAAAACCTTTATCAGATTGGAGGCTGCAGTGTTCACTCACTCAGTAAAAGGTAACAAGTGGGCTTTCTTTATGGTCTGGATTCCTGCCCGGCGGAGATCCGGTCTCGTGTCCCTGATGAACGTCTCCAGTATCGCTCGGTAACAATGTGTCCTGAGCTGCTCGCTCTCCTCCCCAAGCCGCCGCACATAGTCTTCCACAGCATGACATGCCCCCTCTCGTGCTTTATAGGAGAGCTGGTGCCCAGGCAACCCTCTCACCCAGCAGCTCATTGGGTAGCCAAACTCAAAGTGAAATGACTCGGCGCTAGGTGTGGGTGGAGTCGGAGGTGAGATCAGTCCTGGAGGGGTGGGATTTTCTTTGGTAGTGATTTTCATGTAGCAACACGCCACAGAGGTGATGCCCCGAACTTGAGGGCAGCAGACAAAGTGGCGGAGGAGAGTGGCGCTGAGGTCTCCACATGCGTGCAGACCAGTCAAGACAAAGTCTGGATAGTCCTTCTGACGGCTTTCCTCTGGGTTTATAGCGGCTTCAGAGACATCCTGGATGTCTGAGCAGCAGCTTCCCTCAAAAAAAATCTGTTCACCCTCACTGTTTGAATTGTACGAAGGGCCTTCGGGATGTGGTGTCTGACTTAGATCTGAACGTCTCTTTTTCATGGGTGCAGATGAAGCTTGGGGTACTTCAATGGCATGATGTGCATCTTTCAGCTGCTTGATAAAACCTTCCCATGATGCCCTGGGGTTGACCCAACCAGCCATGTGCCGGGGAATGGAGTGCGCTTCAGGAAGTTGAAAGGAGCAGCTCTGAGACAAAGAGTTTTATTAGTCTGTTGAAAGCAACACACACACACACACACACACACACACACATATATCGTATATATATATATATATATATATATATATATATATATATATATATATATATATATATATATATATATATATATACTGCAATGACCAACAAGGGGGGAAAAAGATGCACATTTTACTGAAAGATTTCCAACAAATCATCCAACATTCAATAACTAAAAATAGTTTAAAACTTTAGGAAGTCATAGAGAATGATTTCACGCAGCTATAGTTAAAATATATAGAGAAATACTTCCAAACAGGACTAACTTTTACAATAACTACATGAAAAACAAAACAACCATGTAGACAAAAAAAAAAATCAAATTTCATTAATTACATTAGCAAATGCCTTATATCAGGAGTGTCCAAAGTGAAGCCCCTGACTTCAACTAAGAATAACACCAATTTGAGGTGTTTGATGTAGATGAAAACTTTTTATTTTAAATTACAGCAAATAGACAAAATACACTGTTGTGAATAATAAGTTGGAACAGTGCATTTTGAGTTTATTTTTGAAAAAAAAAATATTGTTCTCATGGGGAGCTTTGTTCAGTAAAATTTGATTTATACTGTTATAGTTCATGACTTGAAAATTATACTGACCATCATTTGCATCGACCATTTACGAAAATCTGAGAAAATATCACTTGCATAATAATTGGAACCCGGTGTAAAATCTCCTTACAATAGAAAATATAGGCAACAATACAAATTATTTATCTTCAAATATCAACACTTTTTGTATTCTCTTGCAAGAATCACATCTAGTCAGTTACTCTTACTCGAAAGCTGATCTTGCTGCACCCAAATCTGATTTTAATTAATTTATCAAACTTGGCATACAGCAAGTGTTTTCAAAGAAAAAGTGATCTAAAATTTTGATTTATTGCCCCCAAATTGACTCCTTTTTGTTCCAGTTTTCCAATTGATACCTATAAAATTTGCAACATTTCTTTTATAAGGCAAACCTGCAAAATTATTTTTAAGTTTTGGATCTATAGTAGTTCAAACATGCCTTTACAACAAGAAACATTACTATTTTATTTATTAATTTTTTTGGCCCTCAAGTTCATTTGACTTGACAATTTCGCCCCACCTGACAAAAAGTTTGGACACCCCTGACCTATGGGCTGGGACATGTCCATGTTTTAAAGTGAACCTTGTCTCCCCCACGTGGCCAAAAACAGTAACTGCAAGTTTAGTTGAACAGAAGATTAGAGAAGAAATATCCTTTGTTGTCCCACATCGTGGAAATTCAGGTGTTACAGCAGCAAGTTAAGGTAAGTGGGACAATGAAAATATACATAGGTAAAAATGATAAAAATAATAATAGGAGACTGACATTTTAAGCAGTACCAGGAAAATGCTTGAACTTAATCTTGTTTACTACCTAATAAATGTCCTACAATCAATATTAAATATTAAACTTTGTGAGAGAAATGAAAATGAGACGCTAAGAGGTAAGTACTTTTTATCTGACAAACAAGCCTTATCAGAACAAATATATATATATATATATATATATACATATATATTTATTTGACTATATATGTGTGGCAAAACACTAACCTTTTTCCGTTTTTCTTTCTCCAGGGCCCACAGTAACTCCCCATCGTACCTGGAAGCCATAGCAGCCAAGGTGTGATCAGCCTCAATAGCAGTCACGGACAGTCCAAGCCCAAAGGACAGGAAACGGGTGAGGTGACCCTTTATAAAATGTTGGAAAATACACAGCGTTCAGTTTGCGATAATTTGTATCCTAACTAAACCTTGTGTGTTTCATAAAAGAGAGAAATGCACTAGCTACATGTAAAAGCTAGTCCCTATAATGGTGCAAAATAAGGACTGCAGAATTTAATAGAAAGCATTAAAATGCAGATAGTCAATGCACACTAATTATACCTGGCCAGATCCCACATCCACCACTCTCCTGCAGCCTGTCTGGTCACACAGTTGTTTAACAAGCTGTGTAGAAAGAAGGAAAACCCAACAACATCTCAGATAGAAACTGCAATGTGTTGTAAACCAACAGGCAACAGAATTCCCTGTACCATGCCAAGCTTTCGGATCTCATGCTGTTTCTTGGGTTTGACATGCTTCCTGAATATGTGGCCCAGTAAAGAACTCTGACTCTGGTTTTCCAGGAACTCATCAGGCTTCACCGACGCAGCCACTTTGCCTTGGTCAGGCCTGCACTCTCTGGGAAATGCCAGGGCATGAGCAGTGGCACGGAAAGCCAGGAGGGACAGGGGCCACACCGTAGGATATCTGGAATCACAAAGTCTTTACTTGTTATTTAACTCACACTTTATGTCTGAATGTTGCGTTTTAGTTGCCACTTTCACAAAAAAGTAAATGTTTTAAACATAAAAACATGAAAATATAGTTCAATTAAAGCCAAACTTGCCTCATGACTAAAGGACTGAAGATCACCCACATAACAAATGCTGACTGATCACAGACTACAAGATTTATCAAACCAACCAAATTTATCAGAGTATCAAACTATCAAAAAGGCAATAGCTTAGACTAATAAATTTAGCAGTTAAAGGTGGCTAAAGGATATAGTCTAAGAATTTGGATTATTATAATTCTATGCCACCCTCCCCCCCCCAAAAAATGAAGATGCAACAAAAAATTTTTTTGTTTAACAACCACAAGTTAATATAATTTGGGAAGTGTTGACTGTATTTTCTGTTTTTTTCGCATTAAGACGTAACATGCATTTGACATCATGTGTGGATTTTCTAAAGACTGGATATTGGCTGTAACCTAACAAAAAGTCTATTTTCTATTTCAAGAGACAACTTTGCAATGTTTTGGGCTGGACATACATATTTATAAATGATTATGTTCATTCTATTTGGAAAAACATCATGGTTTATTTTATGATATGTACAGCTCAAATTAAAACAGCCTAAAGAAGTTCAATATTCTGTCACTCATTTCAGAAACTTAAATTTTTGTATACATTTATTACACATGGAGTTAAATATGTCAAGCCTTTATGTTATGTAGAACAATCAATAACCTTTATAGGAAAGTTACAGGGGAGGCTTGTCAGCTCTGAACAAGAGTCTGTAGTTTCTGCAATTATTATTATTTTTTTAGTTCATGTCAGAACTGAGAAGACTATTAGTAAGACTACAAATTTTTATATTAAACACCTTAGGTTGAGCCTTAATAAAAATGCAACATTATGATCAGTACCTCCTGTCTTCATGAGAAGCATCCAGCAGCAGTTCTGCAATTTGTGGATATGAAATATCCTGCAGCACAGCCTGCCAGGTGCAGGGTAATGTCTGCCACAGATTTTCAGTGAAGAACTCCTGTGAATTAATCAATCAGTTAACAACTGGGGTTCTTTCCTCAATAAAAAAGGTGATGAATGTGCAATATTGTGTTCGACTGCTATGTTTAAATACATGTATACACACAATAATAAAAGAGTCGGTCAAATGGCTGTACTGAGACAGAAAAGTGGTGAGTCTCCTCGCCAGGTCTCTTTGTTGTTGTGCAGTGAAACTGGCTCTGAACTCCACATCTTGTGCTGCTGACACCGACAGCTGTTCTGACATGAGTCTCCGTAAGCTAATGCTAACATGCGTTAGCGTCTCAAAGCAGTTTAAATTAAAACTACTTTAAATACCAGGAAGGCTAGCAATTCGTCTTCAGATCAAGCTATAGAAACGGCACAAGATATCGTTTAATACAAGAAATACTGACTGATTTTAAAAACTAGCTAGATACTGTTGCTGAACTTTCCAGCGTACATTGGCGATGCGTTCATGAGCTCCTCGCAATTTCTGGCTTCACTGATTTACAAGCTTTTCGCCCCCTGCTTTATTGTTATGCAACTTACAAATCTTTATTGTTATTATTATTATTATTATTATTATTATTATTATTATTATTATTATTATTATTATTATTATTATTATTATTATTATTATTATTATTATTGATGATAACAGTACATTTAACACTTTCCACGAAAATGTGTTAGCAAAACCAGAACAAGAAATAAAACAACAACACTGTTGGTAAAAAATAATTTTGTTATTTTACAGCAAGAAACATGCGTCTTTATCTGCTTTGAGGAAGTCTACTACACATTCTGGTTTTTAATGTTCTTATTAAGGTTGTTTTGCCATGCAGTCACATGTAATCAGCCAGTTCCTCATTGAGACCTGTAGCTTAAAAAGATATTACGAAAAACACACCTTAATTATTGTTTTCTTATTATTATTTCCTTAATGTCTTAAATTCTTAAACCTTTCCAGTAAGGGGGAAGTTGAGGCACCAGTGGTATGCGGACATTGTTTTACAAACTTGAAGGCAGCACGCCCCGGATGTTGATCAGTCGTTGTCACGGAGTAGGAATCCTCGTGTGCTCCGGGCGGGCTGCGGATGTTTTAACATGTTTTTATTGCTATGTTTCTAAGTCTCCTTTTAGGGTATGTATTGTTCAAATCATAGAAAATTAGAGACAAACTGAAACATGTTTTTTTTACGTTCAGTTATCTTTATTTTCATTAGTTATATTTACTATTAGCCTTTGTGAGCTAACGTTAGCGATGATAAAACGTTATTAACGGAGCTTTAACAACGTAGGGGAGAGCTGTATTATTGTATAGGCTTGTTTAAAAAATTTTGTGTCAAAATTCACTTGTATCAAGAATGACATTTTATTTTGTTTACTCGTAAAACAGTTTAAAAAGCAACATGAATTTAAATTCTGTGTTCCTCTTCTATAGAATATATATAAACGTGAATTAAACAACTTTGTATTATGCCCGGTGCGAACTGCTAGTGAGTTCAGAGACAGAGCTGGTGGTTTGTTTTTATGCTGTTCTGTTGTGATTTGTAATTAATATAATAAGATTTTACTGTATATACACATGAACCATTTAAAAAGACTGCGTTTTATAGTTTTTGTGTAAAAACTGAAAAACAATATTTATTATATGTTCATTATAATTCACATATAGATCATTGCAATGATTGAATTTCCAATAATATCTCTACCTTTCCTCTCAAGAAAAAACATAATTTTGTAGAATACAGAGAATTTGCAATTAGTAACATTGCTTAGGGGGCAGAGTAGTATACCCTCTGACAGCTCTGATCTTTAAATTACAATAGCATAAAAAGCTTTGTCGAGTTAATTAACTGGCTGCTAATTTCAAAACTGTAGTATTGAAAAAGTATTATCTGATTGAGCGGGATAAATTATACTTCTTTAATTTCTACGGCATCATCCTCTGAGTTTTACATCAAAAAAATATTTCAAACAAGTTTGCCTCTTTTGTAACCCAACAAGGCAAAGGGAAATGTTTAGAAATCTTTTTTCAACCAGCTTACTGACAGTGTGCATCTACAGATGTTGGCATTTCTCCAACATCTCCAATGACTACACTTTCTTTAAAAGGACTCTAAAAAAAGTGTAGTCATTTAATTAATAAATCGTGGTCAATTTTTTTTGTTGCCATTTAAAGATGGTAAAGTCAGCAGAGTAATTGTAATGTTCTTTTCCTGGTTAGTGTTCAGCTTCTTGGAATCCCCCTTTAAACCTGTTCTTTGGCATTTTCAGAGGACTATGCCAAGACATTGTTTGATAATGTATATTTGTCTTACAGGGTGGTGCATTTAATCTGTTTTCGTCTGATGCAATTTGGACTTCAAAGAAAAGAGACTTTTTGAGGCCGTGAGCATTAGCAAAATCTTGGATCTATTCGTTGCACAACGAGTAGAGAATTTAAGATTTTAACATGTCTGATACTATGATCCATGTTTCCCCCTCTGTTGATACCTCACAGGGAATTATTCCCACAAAGAAGCAGAAGAGCAACAGGAAGAAGAAGCAGTTTTTAAAAAAAATGAAATACCTGAAGGGGAAGGGGTGCTTTCAGGATGACTCTCATCAAAGGAGAAACAATGAACACAATCAAGCTTCAAAACAGAATGGACGTTTCTCCAGACCTGCACCATCTCCCATGACAACAAATCGCCGAAGTTCACCTCAATCTAACCCGTCTTCCAGTGGCGTTGACCTTAGTGTTGGCCGTAGCTCTGAGGCTTCAACCTCCTCTTTTAACCCTCTATCAATTACTTTCACTGTGACAAATGAAAGTAGCCATACAAAGCCAAACCAACCAGTCAACACCAAAACAACAGCAACGTTGTCCTGCGCCTCCAAATCCAACGCTCGTAAGCTCTCTACTCCCGCAGGGAACCCTATAAAGTACCTCGCCATTGACTGTGAGATGGTGGGCGCAGGACCCAAAGGCAGCATCAGTCAGCTGGCTCGCTGTAGCATCGTCTCATACGACGGGGATGTAATCTATGACAAGTTCATCAAGCCCTCCATGTATGTAACAGACTTCCGCACAAGATGGAGCGGTATTCGTCCCAGAGATCTCTCCAAAGCCACACCATTTGCACAGGCCAGGCAGGAGGTGATGCAAAATTCATTTGTAGCACAATAACGCCAAGTTGTTCGTTTTTTCTTGTTCTCACTATGATTTTGCCACTCAGTATTTCTACTTACAAGTCGTTATTTCATAGAGAAGTTCCTTTATGTTTACCTGAGTAATAATTCAGAAGTAGACCAGATCCTGCCTGTTTCTTTACACAGCGATTGTACACAAAGTGTCAAAAATACTTACGCCCCGGTTAAGAAACCCAACAGCAAAGTGACTTATCTGAAATAGAGAATGTTGCCCAATTTCAAAACTTTGAAAACTGAAACATTAGAATACACATTCTGAATTTAGATTAAATGTTTTCTACTGAATTGAATGGATATATTTTGCATCATGACTTTCCAAAAGCAGAATGACAAAAATGTGCTGTGACTCTATAGATCCTAAGACTGCTCATGGGGAAGATTGTTATCGGCCACGCCATACATAACGACTTCAAGGCCCTCAGTTACACGCATCCTGCTGCCTTGACAAGAGACACGTCGAAAATCCCTCTTCTCAACCTGAAGGCTGGGTTTGGGGAGAAAGAGTGCGCCTCACTGAAGAGACTCACCAAAGCCATCTTCAACCGTGATATCCAGGTACGTGAAGTTATGCTGATTTGTTGTAATTGGTTCTTTGATTTAAGAAACCACAAGGCCGCATCAGTTGTCTTTTGTCCATTCACCTCCCCACCCAATTTAGCTCTAAAAAGGGTTGCGGTTGGCAGTTTAGTATTTATCTTTTCAGACAAAATAAATGATTGTGATGGAAATTATGATTTATCTTACAAGAAACGCTAAATATATTTTTGGGATTGTTGTTTTTCTTTTTTGAAATGTATTTTTTCCAGTGTTAATAATAATATATCCTTTGCATACGTATGCAGTTATTTAATTAAAACCCCTATTTGTTCATGTTTAGCGTTTTCTTTTGCCTAAAACACATGTCAGGTGATGTCAGGTGATGTTCATATGTCATGAGAATAACCTGGTTATACTCTCAAAGATTTTAGATTATTTAGTGATTATAAGCAATGATCTTAATGCTGTAATAAGCTTCTTACATTCATTATTATCTTTGGAACCTTGAGTTTAAAGCTGTCAGAAGGTTAAAATATTTTTTAATCAGAGCTGTCTCTTTTGTCCTCAGACTGGAAGAAAGGGCCACTCTTCTGTGGAAGATGCTAAAGCTACGATGGAGCTTTACAAGGTGGTAGAAGAGGAATGGGAGAGCACTCTCGCCTCCACATCTTGACCCACGTACTTCTATATTTGAAAGTGCAAAATAAACTCAGCTCAACCACCTTTAAATTTAAAGATGTCTTGCAATGAAATTCAAGTCATCCATGAAAAAAATAAGGTACCTTTCTTGTTAGCTTTATCGGTTAAAGCTGTTGTATAACCGAAAGATAAAACATGTTTAGTAGCGGCATGTTAAAACATTTGTAGATATTTTGTGCACACAGCCCAGTGTTATTCTGGGTACAGTGAAGGTCTACAGTAACGTCGAAATGAGCACAATAAGATATTTTTGTAATATATTTTTTCACACATGTATTAATCATGTGCATGTTTAGGTGCTCATGAACTACCTGGAAGAGTAGTTTAAAATATAGTTTTACAGCAAAAGATAATAATTTTTACATTCTTATCACAGAACTTTTCATGGATGTGAGCAGAAACCGACTTACTGTCAGTAGCTGCAACCTTCTTTCCTAGGGTTAAACTGAGTTTAAATGGTTTTCCTTCCACTTTTAGGTCAGAAATATCCTTTTTATCACAATTTGTGATGAAAAGGATCAGATCAACTCCATATGTATGGTCCTAAAAAAAGAGAAGTTTGATGCCATGTTCTATAATTCAGAAGTTTGAAAGCATATTGGTGCTACTGTCATATTCCACTGGTGGTAGGAAACTTTGGAATTTTGTGTAAAAAGTTTAAACTTTTTGGTTTTCTGGGACAATACTACATAGTCCAGGCATGTTAAGAGTACGAAGTTGTCCTGCATACTTCCAAGAAATGTCTGCAGCTCCTTTACTGTTGCTGAAGGCCACTTGTTAGCCTCCTTTTTTCTTCATGGCTGCTCATCAGTTCTTGAGGCGATAAACAATTCTCTGACATCACTCTTGTGCCCCATTGTGCTTGAGGATAACTGCCTTCACTGTATTTCATGTTATATCTGTTGTCTTGGAATTTGCTTTTTATCTTCTTAATCCTACATCTTTTTTTATTTTCTGGTGAATATTGGTTTGAAGTCAGAAAAATCATCTCATGCGATGGATATATGTGTTGACAGCTGTGAAATAGAGTTAAATCAGAACTGAAAGAACAGACTTACCTTTGTTCTCACTATTCAATGATGATTCAACATTAAACTCACAGGTTTTAAAGAGCAGAACTTTAACATGGTGATCCAAAGTTGTTTTTTCATCTTTATATGTTGTAATAGCTTATGTTGCACAGGTTGTTGCCTTTAAGGCAGGTGTAGCTCAATTGTTACATTGATTTTTGCCATTGCCCAAAAATAATTCACCTACTTTTGCTTGTAAATAGTGTTATGGGGAAAAAAATATCATCATTTTCTTTGCTATATTGTTTATCTTTGTTTTGTTCTCATTTTAATTGCAAACGGAATCACTAGTTTGTTTTTATTACCTCAGGGAGTGCTTTTAAAACAAATAAAGTTTTTTCTTTGTGGTGGGATAGCCTTTCTTGAATAATATTTATGCCGAACTGTTCTTGTCTTTCCATTCGAGGTTCAACAAATACTGACTTTTGCCAATAAAATAATTTTACTCTGTTTTCAAAGACTGTTTTGTGTTTCAAAGTGGAAGGAGATTAAGTGATTATCTGTAATATTAAGAGCTGGAAAGACATGAAAGACTTTCTTCTCTAACTGTGTAATGCTATATTATTGATTTTAAGGAATTTGTTGCCCACTGGCATATTGCTATAGTTACCCCTTTCCTTTTGATGGTGTCTACCTTTCCATACACCTTTCATACAATGCACATATTAGTCATGGCCCAGCGGTAGCTCTATGCTCATAATTCAACACACCGCCAAGCTATGAGGAATTCGTTGGGTTTGCATATTTTTTAATTGAACTCCACATGCAGTTAGGATTTGTTTGAAGATGACTAAGGCATTTTTGAAATTTGTAAGTAATTTGCTGAAAAACTATATGGCTGATAGTTGAAGGAGAAATATAGAAGTTGCTTGCAAGAGGTATCTGAACCTCCGGGAAAAATCTGGTGTCTTTTTTGAGTGGTACTAAAAGATATATCTATTATGTTAAAGTAACAAATTGGATTGTACTGCACCCTAGTGGCCAAAATCAAGAATATCATTAAAAGAAAATGGGGTAGTTCAGTCTAATTGTTTTTATGTTTAAGAACCCACTTTGCTTTGGACTATTTAGAAAACTTTACAAGTAAGACATACGGTTCGTTATTTAAGCTTACCTACCGTCATGTTTTAAGGTTTTACAGGCAGAAAGGAGGGGATGCAGGGGAGTCCTGGATCTTTGAACAGTTCCCATCCACATTTCTTCCCTCCTCTCCTTTCTCGTCTTGGCGGAGGACCGCCTCGGCTTCTTCAGCGCTGCTGGAGATCCTAACGCAGACAATAAGAGCTGCTGCACCTGCCTGGAGGTTCCTGACGGAGGACTGAGCAGCTGCATAAAGGACAACAAAGTTTAGCCGCTAGGAGATGAAGTAAGTCATTTTAATTGTATCCATTTAAGAATAAATAATATCCGTGGTCGTTTCCCCCCCACTTCGTTTAGTTTCTTTTTGTAAATAATAAGCTTCAATTTAACAAATGCTGAATTGTCTTTGGAATTGTCCCGAGAGCAATAGATAATTTATGGAGATAATTTAACTTGAATTGGAAGATGTATTGATAGATGTGACCCACATGTTTGCATGTGTATATTTATTCGTAAAATAGACTAAAGGGCAGGTACATCTTCACAAATTTATCGTCGAAAGTTTTTTTATTTTTATTTTTATTTTTATTTTTTTTCAATTGGGTCTCTCAATCCAAATAATGAAAGTAATATATAAATGATTAAACTATACTGAGAGATATTCTTCTGGTGCTTTTGATGATTTTTGCTCAAAACTATATTTTAAAACCATAAGTTGATCAGACAATTTAAATGCTCTAGAAGCCACAGGGATGGCTAAAGCCTTGACAGGATTGTGAAGCAAATCAAATCAAAACCTTGAGATTGCAGCTGGAGTCGTTTTTTCGGGAGCCAGTGCATGCAGACTTATCCAAGGCTTGGGCTGCAACTGACCCATTTCTTGTGCTAGGCCAATCCTGAACCAGAGACCACATTGGAAACATTTTACCTGGGCTAAGGGGACCGATATACTGGACTAGTTCTTGGTGATTCAGATGAAAGTACATTTTTCATTTCACTTGGAAATCAGTGTCCCAAGATGAAGAGTGGACTGGCACAGAATCCAAGCCGCTTGAAGTCCAGGGTAAAGTTTCCATTTGGAGGTTCATGTAGTCTGTTAGTGAGGGTCCAAGTCCAAAGTCCAGTGCAGCTGTCCATAAGAGTTCTTCATTCTTCCTTCTGCTGACAAGCTTTTGAAGATGCTAATTTCAATTTCCAGCTGGACTTGGCAACTTGTCACATTGCCAAAAGAACCAGTACTTGCTTTAATTGTTGTATCACTGTACTTGGTTGACTAGCAAACTAGCCTGACCTAAAGGCACAGAAACTCCTAGGAGTATTATCAAGAGGAAGATGAGCGACATCAGACCTAAAAATACAGATGATCTGAAGACCGCTCTCAAATCAGCCTGAGCTTCCTCAGCAGTACTGCAGCTTGATCACCCCCATGCGATGTTGCATTTACGCAGTAATCCATACAAAGGGAGGTCCAAACAAGTACTGAGTACAAATGCTGCACGGTACATGGACATACGTTTCCATTGGTCCACCTTTCTGTTAAAAATAATTGTTTTATTGGGTTAAATTTTTGATGGTTGTAAACCCTAATCTAAAATTGAACATTTCAAATACATGAATAAATATGAGGGTTTTTTATTTAATTGCTGAAATAATCCGTTTTTGATTATATTACAGTTTCTGTTGATGCAGCTACATATGTACTTGTTCAAAGAAATAATCACCAAACTTGAACTTTGATCATCCAGAATCCTCTGAAATGTTCATATTTGGCCAAAAATAATTTACAGACTACAAATTGTTCAGTGGTTTTAGTTATTCTTTTTGAAAATATAAATCTGTGCAGTAGTGACATTTAAATTTTGGAAAGTTCAAATGTCTCTTTCTTACACTTAGTGGGGTAAACAAAAGACAAAAATCTTTGCAATCATAACTGTCATTACACAGGTATTGTGCAGCAAGATTATTAGGTAATCTGTTTTCATGAAACCAAATAATATTTGAAAATATAAGAGTCACAGGACATTTCTTTACTGTAGCTGTTTTGTATTTCAGTGCTATTTTAACAGCTAGTTCCATCTAACTTTAGTTTGTAGCTGTTTTCTGTCTTGCCAAAGCCTTTTCTTTTAGGTAAAGAGATGTTCCCTAACACTCCATCTAATCCGTTGATCTTCAATCCACTGGAATAACGCTTGCAGGAATGAATCATCCTCAAAGCAGCAGCTGGTTGCCAAATCCAGTTTGCTTCAATCTGGGCTTAGAAAAACGACAATATTTTTCCCCACAACACTTACACACGTTTTTATTGCATGTTTACTGGTTTTTATTTATTATATTTAGTAAATAAGCATTTACGGTTAAATGCTGTAATTTTTGACCATTTTTTTCTGTCATCCCATTGGAATTGTGTTTTGTATCTGGTTACTGGATGGTTGTGTAACCTGTGGAAGTGCCACATCTTTACTGTCACTTCCATAACGCTCGAGCAACAGAATTTCTACAATATGAGTTCTGCGATGGCTGTTTTTTTCCTCACTGTATTTGAGTCATCAGCCTCCAAAAAGTCACAACTTGGTCGACTTGTGGCACACAAACTGGGATGATTCTGAAACCACCAAGAAGAGTCTTTCCTCATTTAGTTTTTGTCAGGGTTTTAAAATATTTGTCTTGCTGCACAGCGAGTCAGCAGCTAGCATCTAATGCTTGAGGCTGACTGGTGAGCTGTTCCAAATCATTCCCGTGAACTTAACATCTCTCTCAGCACTCAGTCATGCTGTTCGAAGCCTCTTTTCTTTCTTGCCGTTACCTCTTTTCACTTTGAGATCTCCCTTGCTTCCAGCCCTCCCCAGCTGCTTCTTGCTTCCTGTCAGATTGTGCTCGTCAGAAAAGGGGGCTGTTCAGGTTGCCCCTGGAGATGGGCTTCCTTTGAGGTGGTGTGATGTCGGGCTGGTGGGCCAGAGTGGAGAGGAGCTGCAGAGGGGCAGAACAGTGAAACAGTGGTGGTCGTTGGCCTGAGAAGGCGCAGGAGTGAGGGGGAGGTCAAGTTGGACCAAGAGGGCCACAGCAAAAGGTTTTGTGCCCATTTTCCATTCTGAATGACAGTTAGGTTAAAAGCAGCATTTGTCGCTTTGGTTGTGTGTCTGAAAGACATTCAGGGTCAGTGAGTTCATTCGCTTTCAGTAATTTAGAGTTCTGAACTACTGTAAATACTCAGAAATCATAAAGGGTGTCTATTTATAAACACTTTAGTGTTGCTTATTTTGCAAAAATAGGACAATTTTGAACAAAAGGGTAAGCAATAGTTTCATATCGGCATATTCATTTGACAAAGGCAAGTTATTTTTGGAACAAAGTTCACAATATTAGGAGCAGCTGGAGTAACTAACTGGAAAGATAATAAAAAGCTGGTTCATATTAATATTTATTTATCCATAAATCCCATTTTTATTCACAAAAAAATTATTAAATACAAAAGATTATTAAATAGATTAAAATAGCGGTGGTCATTTATTGCATTGTTAATTATTTATTCGAAAAAATGTATCGTGAAGTTTGATTAATCATTGTTATGATAAATTTCAATTGTTGATGGTAAATAAAAAACAGGACAGACAGTTGGATCAAAAATGTTTTTATTTAGTTTTTTCCACTGTTTCATGAGCGCATTGATAAATATCATTTGAAGATTTGAAAATTCAATATGCAGTGTGGTTTAGTGCTGTAAATCACACTTTTTAAGTAAGAAGAAACCTATTGTAATTGGGAATACTTTTCAAGAATAACATTTCTGTTTGTGGTGCAAGAATAGTGTGTCACGCAGTCACAACCACAAAATTACTTAAAAAAATACCCTAGGTAATAAATATTTTTTATCATAATCTTCATCATCAGAATGGTACAACAAAATATTTGGCCAAATATCGCCCACCCCTAGAGACTAAATATAACTTTTGAAAACTGATTACTTGTTGTATCAATATGTATTTGTTAAATTCAATCAGAGAAATAGATGTGAGAGAGTCACATTACAGCCTTTTTGTCAATGTGAAGACTGATGTTGTCAAGAGTGAAGGATGCAAATGCAGATTTGTTGAAATATTTAACACATAGACCAGGCGATATGCTGGAGGTAACAGTATTGCCAGCTTTGCATTAAACTATTTGCTAAAGCACCAGCCTTATCATCTAACCTGTTAAAATGATAAACTGGAAAACCTTTACACACAGCTGGTGCAGTGCTTTAAAATGTAGCACACCCTTCCTTTCCCTTCACCTCTTTGCAGCCTGAAATGACTTGTTTGACATGTTTGACAGACTGAGTAGTCAAACATTGTCTCTTGGCTTTAACCTCGTTTACCTCAAGGTGAAGTCATTGACTATTCAGTCACATTGTGATGCCTGGCTTTGTCTTTGAGATGTTGCCTGGGATTCATCCTTTGCCAGGGGAAAACCAGTTCTATTTGTTTTTCTCTCCCCATTGTCTCTGGCTATATAGCCTCCAAGCTTTATGGAAATGTAGTGATGGGAAATGGGATTAGTCTGTGACAATCATTATACCCCAAAGCTTAAAAATACTGATATTCTTTTTTGTGGTCTTTCAATATATTTGTCTTTGTTATGCCAATCCAGTAGCTTGTACAGAAAAGCAAATATCTACAAGCAGCAGTATGATATCATCATTCACTTTGCAATCCTGTTAAACTTTTTAACTCTGGTCCTGTTTTCGTGAGATTACTGCTACCTAGACATTAAAATTAGATACTTAGCACATTTACTTTGATATTGGTCAAGCACTGATGGATGGATTTCTTTGTAACATTTTGTGAAAAATTCAAAAAACATGCTGTTTCTTTTCCTATTAATATCTTCTATATATGAATATTTAGCCATCAAAAGCTGTTTCCAGGAATTTATTTTCAGCTTTCAGCTCCCATGGGGCCTCTCAGTCTTCAAAGCTTTCTTCTTACAATGTCAAAGTTAAGTTTAGATATTAGAAAAACTTTGAGTGATTATGTATTAATCCTGTTTTGATTAGATGTCTGCCTTACAAAGAAACCCACAAAGCAGTTTTAATTTCCTACATTGCTGCATGTTTAATACTCCTCTCAGCCTGAAGGAAATGTTGCATTGCAGGACTCTGAGGTCTCCAAACACACACTGATAGGCTTTCTTATATATTTCTAATTTGTTCTTTTAACTGCTTGCATAAGAGTGCCTGCTTGAATCTTTTATATTTATTTATCTCATACTACAGGATTTGATTTTGTTTTTATCTCTACTTTGGACATCAACAGATTTTTTTCTCGTGCTCTGAAATAAGATTTGCACTTGAAAATCTAATTATACATCTAGCAGGTATCCTTACCGGTATTTTAAGAAATTGAAATGATCACTTTCATAACAGTGATTATCATTAAAGCTAAGATTCTTCTAGGCCTTAATAGGAGAACAAGAAAAATAAAAATGAAAAGAAAATGAAAACTTTCTTCATTATTTGTGGGGAGACAATGATATAAACAAAGTACAAATGGCAGCTGAGTTTCTATCTGACCTTCCTGGAAGTGTTTAGGAGATCAGAATTCAACTCACACTCTGCAGCTCCTGAAATCTGACTCACAGCAGCTAGAAAGCTCCAGGGACACACAGGCAGTCCTTTGGCTTGTCTCAGTCCAAATGGCTGTTTCAGTAAACACACACATGTTTTCCCATGGGGCTACTTTCGATATGAAGCATACTCTCGCCCCAGAAACCTAACCATTCCAACTCAATGACTTCCCTGGCCTAAACTTATGAACAACCAAACTAACTTTTTCTTTAATCTGCAGTAATACTGCATAATCTGATATGATCTTACAAAGGCAAGACAGATTTGATCCGTTAGCTTTATTTATGTACAAGCATTCTGGGTCACATTTTCCAGCTGCTAAGACTAGAAACTGTTATAAAAGTAGGTTTACAGTTAAACATAGTATTTATTTTTAAGACTGAATGTTATCACAAGATTTTATGACTTTATGATTTTATGACCATGATTTGAGTACCTTATCACAAGATTTTATGTTAAGGTACTCAAGTCATGGGTTGATCTCTCCTTTTCATCCATCAGTGAGTTTCAGTTTGAGGCAAAGGAGTCCAAGCATTTTGGTGTCCTGCTCTCAAATGATGGGAGAATGGAGGCCGATATGCATGTCCGCAGTAAAAGTAATAGTTTAAGTACTAAACTCTCAACTTACTGGTGTATAGATGTCAGGTTTAACACCTATTAAAGACAAATTAAACAAACACAAGAAAGACAAGAGAGTTAGATCATTTTGTACTCGCGAGGAGAAACAGCCAGAGATATGTTTTCAGTTACAAATCTCTTCCGCTTCTGAAAACATATGTGTCCGTTCTCCCTTTTAATTGCTGTTAGGATCCCTGTCACACAGAGAGTGTTGAATTCCCTAATTCCCCTTTTATTTTGTAGACTGGACATGTCCCCACACCTTCTGCTGTTTAGCCTCTACCTCCTTGTTCTACCGTCGTCCCCGATTCCCCACCAAGAGCCAGGTATGCACTTCTTCACTGCTCCTTATCAGCTTAACTTCTTCTATCTACGACCAACATCTGTGATTTTACTAAGCTTAACATTCTGGAATGGCTGGGTGTTTTTGGCTATGTATACCGTGAAAGTAGTCTTTAAGGTTTGCTGAATGAAAAAAAAAAAGCTTAAAGAGGCCCCAATGTTGGTAGCTGTAAAGTTTTGTAGTAAAAGTAGCACCAGAGATTGTTTTGATAAAGTAAAATCTATTCTAATGAGCAAGTTTGTGGTGGATTGGGTTAGTAAAATCTAGGATTAGCTTTTATATTTTCTCAGTTTCTTCCCTAAATACACTTTAACATTGGTGAACAATGTACTGATCTGGCTTTCTATATATACAGTGGACCAGCAATTTTCAGGCTGGAGACCACAACTGGTTGTTTTAATAGTTCAAACCAAACACCAAATATACCTCCATGTGCATCAATATGCACAGTGGGAACCATCTTGGCGCTGCCACAGAAGCAAACATTCATGGTTTTCCTTATTTCCGCTATTTGGGGTAGCGCCAGTCAGCTTCAAAAAAGATAAATGACGCTCCTGGAATGGCTGCTTTGCAAATGTAATGTCAGTAGCATGTCACGTAGCATTGTACATAGGCATGTTAGCTTCATTCTCTTCATAATATTCTAGATGTGTTCTATGAAAGAAAATCTGTAAATAGGCAAATCTTCTGCAAATACATTTCACAGAAAAAAAGGAGCGAATACTAAACTTCAAATAGGTGGTGGTCTACTTTATATATTTGTTAGAACATAAAATGAAAACATTTTAAAATATCACTCAAAATGACTTTAATGAATCCCTTTTCACTCAGATGATTTCAAGCTCCTCCAGGTAACCATCCCTACCACTGTGCCTGTGCTTACCATGCTGGGGGGTTCACTGACTTTGCCCTGCCTGGTGTCGCTCACCCACCCACCGCCGTCCCCTTCCACTAATGGGCGCCACGCTGTTTTGTCTGTGCCACGAGTCAAATGGAGCGTCCTGAGGCATGGTCAAGAGACGGAGATCTTGGTGGCTCGTGGCGACAGGGTGAGAGTCAACGAGGTCTACAAGGACAGAGCCTCGCTGCTGAACTACGCCTTCTCCCCTGCAGACCTCACCCTGCGGCTGGAGAGCCTGAGGCAGAACGACACTGGCTTCTATCGCTGCGAGGTGCAGCAGGGGCTGGAGGACGCTGATGATGTGGTGCTGGTCAAGGTCAAGGGTGAGAAACATCAAGAATAAGTATGTATTGTTAGGTTTCAAATGATGAGAAACAAATGGATTAGAGAAAAAATTAATAGTAATATCACAGTTTAGGGTAACACTTCATTTGACGGGTTGTGAATAAGACTGTCATGACACCGTCATAAACATGACATAACACCTCTCAGAAACACGAGTGAGTCTTCGTGAATATTTATGACTGTTGTCATAAAGTGTCATTCGGTAAATCATGACACTTTTAAAACAAAGTTGACATTATTCAAAATGTCTTTGTTACGACAACGTGACATTAACCAAGAAATAATGATCTGACATAAATTTGTTAGAAAAGTATTACTGATTAGACTTTAAAAATTATGTAGCTTTATGTTATTAAAGCTAAAGTTTAATCAGTAATACTTTTATAGCAAATTCATGTGAGGTCATGATTTCTTGGTTAATGTCAAGTTGTCACAACAAATAAATTTTGAATAATGTCAACTTTGTTTTAAAGTGTCACAAGACTTACTCATGTTCATGACAGCTGTTATGACAGTCTTATTCACAACCCATCAAATAAAGTGTTACCCAGTTTAGCAGTTTGTTAATACTTAAAGAAAAATCAATGCAATTCTGGTCATTTTCCTGAAAGCAGAGTTTTAGTATTTTTAGAGCATTAGTTTCAGAAGTATTAGTATTAGTTTCTCTACTAATGAACAATGTTTATGTTCACAATCATAAGGACTGTGAACATAAAGGTTCACAATCAGAAAAGGTTTTACTCATGTCTGCATGATTTGCAGCATAACAGAACAAGCGAGGCTGTCTGACCTTAATAACCTCTCCCGCTGTGTTTGACAGGTGTGGTGTTTCATTATCGCGATGCATCCAGTCGGTACGCCTTTACCTTTGAGCGTGCCACAGTGGCCTGTGAGGAGATCGGGGCTGAAATTGCCTCCCCAGAGCAGCTCCTCGCAGCCTATCACAGTGGATACGAGCAGTGTGATGCAGGATGGCTGTCAGACCAATCTGTCAGGTCAGGATCTGAGATGAAGTGGTCCTTCTGGACTTGCAAATTCTGTGTTTTGAGAGATGAAGCCCTGCAACTTTTTAATGAATTTGGAAACCCTCCAAATCTTTCCTGCTGCACTGTTTGAGTGTCAAACCTGATCTGACATGTCGATAAGAGCTGCATGGGATGCATCAAGCAGAACCTAGTAGATGGGGGTTAAAGTTCTCCACTTACCCATCCTCCATTTGATGTGCTCTCTGCATTGACATATCAGAAAACAATGATCATCCCAGAGTTGAGAGGCTCTTGTTACATCTCTAACCAAACACTTCAAACACTTCACTGTGTTGACAAGCACCCTAACAAACATTGCCATTACAGATGAAGAGGCAGCTGAGGCTTTAATGATGTATGGCTTTCTGCCAACAGATATCCCATTCAGATGCCAAGGGAGGGATGCTTTGGAGACATGGATGGCATGCCAGGAGTTCGGAACTATGGACTGTTGGACCATGATGAGCTCTATGACGTCTACTGCTATGTGGAGAATATTCAAGGTAAAACATTTAAGATGGGGTTCGGGTAAGATGATGTCAGAAATAAATTTCCTGACCAGATGTAGATTTAGACTACTAAATATCAAAACATTTCCATACAAAGCTAATAAAGTGATAAAACAACCAAGTAATAGTTCCTGGATGCATCTTTTATCCAATGATCTTACAGCTTGTGACGCATGACTTCTTTGAAGGAGAAAGGCTAAGTTATGATATGTTCCCCATGTCAAAGGTGAGGTGTTCCATGGCTCTGCCCCCCAACGCTTCACCTTCTGGGAGGCTAAGGCCTACTGTGTGAGCCACGGTGCGGAGCTGGCCACCACGGCTCAGCTTTATGCAGCCTGGAACGATGGACTGAACCACTGCAGCCCGGGATGGCTGGCGGATGGGAGTGTGCGGTACCCCATTGTCACTCCTAGAGAGCGCTGTGGAGGAGGGGAACCTGGAGTGAAAACCATCTATCAGTACAGCAATCAGACAGGCTTCCCTGATATTCTCTCTCAGCACGATGTCTATTGTTTTAAAAGTAAGAGCGATCTGTTTTGTTCTTGTGGAGTGGAGCCACCCCAAATTTAATCTGTTTTGCTTTTTTATTGTTGTGTTTATCTCTCCAGGTGACAGTGGCCCTTATACTGAAACTCCTCAAGATGCTCTTGCCACTGAACCAGAGGACATTGGCCAAGACATTGTTTTCCAGGCCACTCAGGAGGATGCCAGCCTGAGTGAAGTTGCACCAGAATGGAGGGAGGAGATGCAACATCCCCAAACGGCAAAGCCAGTAAACCAGCACCCTGAAGTTCCTTCACAGACTTCGACTCCCCTGTCTGATCATAAAGAGACATTCTCTACTATTGAGAGCTGGGAGCTGATAATGAAGGAAAGTTACTCTGATTCTTATCAGCCACCTAAAGAAAGCCCAAACAAAGATCACCAAGAGTCTCTTGTATTACCGACATCTTCTCCAAAGTTTGATGCCGTAACCAATGAGAACACAACACCTGTAACTTATATCACAGCAACAGAAACTGTGATACCCACAGAGGGTCACACCCCGGAGACTGTGAGCTTGGATTGGTTGGCTGTTAATGTCACGTCTGAAGGTGATGTGGAGGAAATTCATCATGAGGAGAATGATCTTCCAGTTTCACAAGAGGACTACACAACAGCTGTCTCTTCTGGGCCTTTCTCTGTAACTGAATCTGCTGTTTCAGTAGCACCAGAGGAAAACGCCACTCATACTGCTGTACAAATTTCAGCTGAAAAAACTTCACCCCAAAATGAAGAAGTTGATGTTCCTTCCACCTCCATGTTCCCAGCTTTTGCTGAGAGTTCGGCTGAAGAGATTTCCGGAGAGGGGACTAGTGATGCTCAGGAAGAGGAAAAAAAGGACTCTGTGACCCCTAATTTTATGGAAATTGACATTTTGTCCACTTCTGTCATGGTACCCACTTCTGACTCAGGTAAGTAAGCTCTAAAATTTGTGATTTCACTGAAAAAGAACGTTTTGTACCAGCTACAGTAATTTGTGAATGTTAAAATCAAAACTTCAAACCTTCAAACTTCTCCACACCAATATAGTGCACAATTGTAAAGTCGAGGGAAAATGATGCAGCATTCTAAAAAAATAAATTTCAAATAAATATTTAAAAAATATGGAATATCTTTGTTTTCAGCTATCTTGCGCTGATAGTATTTAATAACATTCAGTGGAAACAAAAGCCTTCAGAAGCCACCTTATTAGAGACAAGAGTCCAGCTGTGTGTACAAAACAATATTATTAACATCTCATGGAGATAAATCCATTTTCTGGAAAAAATTTAACCTACCAAGATATGGTTATCTTCTACTTCTCAGGAGGGATAGTCTCTCAAAAAAGCAACTAGTAGTCATGGAGTCCAAAGAATAAATCCTTCTGACTTTGTGCTTTTGACAGGTTATACCCTCACACCGGAGCACTCTGATGTACCAACAGAATCAGCTCTCCAATTGAACATTCATGATGAGGATATAAACAGCTCTTCAAACACTACAGAAGCTGATGATGTAACAGAGCAGAGAGGACACATCCATCCAGCAGAGTTAACAAACGTAGAAGTTCCTCTAGTCACAGATGAGACATTCCTGGTATCTCCGGACTCTGTAACACAAGTTCCTCTTTCTGTGAAGGTGGAAGTCAGATCCGATGGTAGAACATTTTATCCAGAAAGTCCCACTCCTTCTGAGGTTGAACCATTGGAGGAGAATCAAGACCCGTTAGAAGAAAACCAAGAAGTCTTCCTCAACACTGTCCCAAATCCCACAGAGGATGATTTAAATGAGGGGTGGGATGAATCCTCAGGAGAAAATCCACATATAAATCCTGAACTCAGTGCGACAAACCCGAGTCTCTCAGCTGACCACACCATCGATGGCAGTGATGCTCCTCCTCTGACCGAGATAAAAATTACGCTGATCCCTGATCTGAGCCTCACACCCAGGTGGGAGCCGGTACCTTTGACCCCAACAGCACAGGAGTCTCGCTCTGATCGGGAATACAGTGCAGAGCCTCCTGTCAAAGACAAATCTAATGAGATCTCTAAAGAGCAAGAATTTGCTAGAACACGGAGCAGAACCCATGGTAAATAATAATGTTATTTTGCTAATTTGATTTTATAATAGTTGTAGTTCTTTTCTGGCAGATGCATGGACTAGTAATAAATTGGGTATGTAACTCAAAGAGTCCCTTGACCCCATTTCACTCTGTAATTAGCTTAATCCATCTTCCCATCAAGTCTGACCAGCTTTCGTCAACTTCTAATGTAAAGCATCCCCACAGAACAATACTTCCTCCACCGTGTGTTCAACTCTGTGCTTTGTATGTAGCACAGAGTTGAACACACGGTGCACATGACCAGAGCACATTTTCCACATCTGCCCTGTCCTCTTTTTGGTAAACCCTTACTGGAACTGACTTTTTAAGGCCTTCTTTGAACAACTACTTTCCTTTTGCCATTCTTCCTTTACACCAGATTCATGGAGTGCACATGTCCATATCAAATGTATTAATATGTGTTTCTATATATACTGCGAAAATTCACACTGATGAACTTTGGTTAGCAGCTCAAGGATCAGAGGGAAGTGCAGGAGAGCCCACCACAGATGAGGCCCCAGTCCACATCTGCACATGGCATCCTGAAGAAGAGGACAGCTCCCCTGCAGTGCCCACTGCTGATGTGGATGTGACTATTGCTGCTCCCCATTCAGAACGAGAGGTTTTTAAAGTGAATGAAAGGGAGCACACAGCCATGGGGGCTGCTCTTCCTGCAGCCAAAGTTCCTGCTGCAACACAAGGAGGTTCGTCATACTTTTGTTGTTCCCTGGATACATTAAAAAGAAAAAAGGTGTTGCGTCTGTGGGATACTTACTACCATTTTTGCATCTTCAGCCTTTAAAGAGCAGATTGATTAGCGTTCATATTGAAATAATTTATTGCATGACTTACGTACCCAAAACATGAACAGGGTTGTGTCACCATGTGCTGAAAGAACTGACAAACTGGCTGCCTGCATCATAAAAAGATGCAAAAAAAAAAAAAAAAAAAAAAAAGAAATGGATAAGATAAATATCGTTATCAGTGACATCTCTAACTGAGAATGCCAAATAAATATACAAAACTAAAATTAAGTTTTCTAATTTGTTTAATAGCTTTTTAATTAAACAATTTTCAAGCTCAAAATCAATCTTTTGTTTATTACTCTATGTATTAAAACCTTGAGGTACATTAATCTTAGGAACAGTATGTAGAAAGTTTTTCAAGACTGCAACATAAATTTGACATTTCCAGTACTGTGGCCAGCTAGCAGGGACTAAACTTGATCTAACAGCTCCACCTGGTGGTTCCTCGTCAGACTTCAAAGGAACGTTACATCTACTTTTTTCAGATTATTAAAAATGGGATTTCAAAATAGTGTTACAGACATTCGTCCTTCTATGAACCCACATAGACAAAAAACAAGCATTAAAGTTAAAAAGTATGAATAAATCGAATTTTACAGTCAGGCAACAACTGCTACAGCGTTATGAACAGGTTATAGTTACTGTATAGTTTTGCTTTTACTTCTTGCCTCAGTGCAGACACCAAAGCTATCTCATATCTTTGATTCTTGCTCTATGTCTCCTAAAACTGTTTTGGAAGGATATGCTTATTCTCTGCTGGACCTTTTGTCTTAATTTGAATATATTCCCTCTCAGTTTGTGTTTTTCCACTTGAAATGCAACACTCAGATAGCAGATAAGAATCTTCTGACGTCCAAAAGCATTTGGTCCAATTAGACCAAATGCTTTGTATCATACAACTCTTCATGCTGACTTCGGGACCAGCTGGGAAACCAAGTTGTAAATATAACAACTCCTAAGTGAATTAAATATATTTATACTTAAACATTCAAACTATTTTAAGCATCATCATTTATTACTAATAAATAATAACTACTTTATTCATCAAAAGGTATTACAAAATTTCAGTCAGTTATATACTTTCGAATTGTTTTTAAGTTTTAGGACATATTAAAATTAAATTCATTTAGAAGATTTGCAAATATTCATCATTTACAGATCACTGAAAGTTAAGAAGGTGTAAATTTTATTTATTTATTCTTGATTAAAGTGAATACCTACTTTAAAACCAGGATATATACTGAATTATGATTTTTTTTTTTTACATTACACCCCTAATCATAAGTAATTTGTAAAAATAAGTAGTTAGTATTCTGAAATTGAAAGTCCAGTGAAGACATTATGAAGCAAATGCAGACTATCTGCAACACTAATGTTGAAAGGAAGAGATCAATGAATGCACACTTTTTTTTTTATATCATCTTTATCTTTACTGTGATTGCAGACTCCTGCCTGGAGAATCCTTGTCTGAATGGGGGAACTTGTGTTGATGGTAATCCACTAAGGTGCATTTGCTTGCCTGGTTATGGAGGAGCCTTGTGTCAAAAAGGTGTAGTAACAAAAAAAAAAAAAAAAAAAAAAAAAAAAAAAAGCAGCACATTCCCTGTAATGCAAGAGATAGTCTGCAGACTCTTCCCACTAATGTGTTTTGCTGTTTATCCGGACTCAGATGTGGAGGAGTGTGAGCCAGGTTGGGAGAAGTTTCAAGGCTTTTGTTATCGTCACTTCAGCAAACGGCAAAGCTGGGAAGCAGCAGAGCAGCACTGTCGGTTGTGTGGAGGACATCTGCTTTCTGTCATGACTCCTGAGGAGCAACATCACATCAACGGTAAAACCTCGCCGAAGAGATGCAGGGACTTAGCGAATCACTTGGTAATACCTGCAAAGTAGTGAGCTGTAAATAGCAGAGATGTTTCTACTGTCTGAGTCTGAGCAAATGTTTGGAAAAGTGAGTAAATCTGTTAAGTGTTTCAGTTTCAGTGATTAAATATTAAAGTGTTGCACTTAAAACGTTTGATTCCCTCCTTTAAAAAATACACTTAATTGTAAATTAGGGTTGCATTCTTAGAACAGTTAGTAACTCTACTGCTGGTCAAGAGTTTTTCTACATGGAGTTTGTCAAGTAGCTGTCAGCAGTCCAAAAACATGGCAGATTCTAAATTGGCCTCAATAGTGGGTGGGTTTGTGCATGGTTGTTGCCTTGTGATAGACTTTCCATGGTGTATCCCACCTTGTGCCATTGGCCACTGGAGAAAGGCACCACTTACTCATGAGATCCAGCATGCATTCTGCCCCTTTTATAATCAAAATAACCAGTTTGGCCCCAGTCTAGCTAAAACGTGTGAATTTTCTTATGTTTTAAGAAACACCCTTTTGTTTAGGTTTTTAGATTTTAAAATAAAGAAAGACAACATATTTGTAATATAGTGGATGGATACATTTTCTTCAGGGATGCTGATATTCATAGAAAATGCTGCAAAAATTACTTATTTTATTTCCTTAATAGTTTATTTTATCTACTTAGTGTCTGTATGCTGGGAGTCAATTTTTTTTGTTTGGCAACACAATTTTATCCTGTATATAGCTGCTTCTGAAAAAGCACACAGCTTCCAACCTAATGATTAAAAAATATCCAAAGAAATATTACTGATTATTTTAGAGTCATTCTTTTGTTTAATTTTATTGCAATCATTCCATCAAAAATCCTCAAACCTGCATTTGTTATTATATAAGTAATAATTGGTTCAGTAGGACTTTTGCCTGAGTCACTGTGGAAGGTCCAGAGAGCAATTCACCTCATGTGTAAGAAGTGCAGTTGTTGAGGACGACATGGTAAAGTAGTTTTTTTTTTCCTTCAACTGAAAAAAACTATTTTACACAATCAGAAAAACACTTTGGAGCATCACTCCATTAACCATCTGAAACAGATATCAGCCCAGGGATCTTCCTCCCCAACATTCCTCATTTTCAGACACTAGAAAGATCTCAAGTGCTAGAAATGTGTTCTGACATGACGGAAAAAGGGTTTCATGTCTTTCAACGTATGGAATCTGTGTTTTTCTCAGAACGCTTCCCGGTTGTAAAGTTCTTGTCAATATTTTGTCTGGCGGGGGGCGATGAGATAGTTATCTGACATTCCACTGGCTCCTCTTTCATCCACGGCTCATTTTACCTGTACATCTAAAACGCCCTAAAGGAGTCAGCTTAACAAAAGTCAACATTATATCATAAAATGTGTAAGAAATCCAAAAGCAGATTTATACTCTTTACGTTCTATGATGTTTTGCTCCATATTTTATTTAAATGTTGTCCTTAAAACAAATCAAACTGTCCTTCAAATAGTCAAAGAGGATCCAGATTCACAGTTCATTTTTATGTCTCTAAACCCTCCCACAGAAAGGATTTTCAACTTTAGGTTACAGGTTTTATAGGTGAAATATAAACAAACAGTTAATTCTTTCTGTATACTACTTACATTTCTTGACAAGATAAATGAGATTTTTTAAATTTAGATAAATACAGAGAATATCAGTGGATTGGACTAAATGACAGAACCATTGAGGGAGACTTCCGCTGGTCTGATGGAAACCCTCTGGTGAGTTTTTCCAGGACTTCTCAAATTGTTTTATCTTTTACCAGAATTTTGACTTTTTACATTATTTTCATTTGTTCATGTCAACTTAATTATAGTTTGCACCATTGTTTTCTTCTGAATTATGCTGAAAAACATCAAAAAGCTGGATTTGAGTTAGCATCTTCCTGCTTTCAGCTCTATGAGAACTGGTACAAACACCAGCCAGACAGCTACTTCCTGTCTGGGGAGGACTGCGTGGTGATGGCTTGGCACGATGGCGGTCACTGGAGCGATGTGCCATGTAACTACCACCTGTCCTACACCTGCAAGAAGGGTGTCTGTGAGTTTCCTATGTTTAAGAAAGACCTTTCCCTTTTGGATTCGCGTTTTAAGATTCTAACTAAAGCTGGTTCCAACAGCGTCCTGTGGAGAGCCCCCTCGGGTCCACCATGCTCTGGTGTTTGGGAAAAAGCGGTCGCGTTACGAGACCAACAGCAGGATTCGGTACTACTGTGAAGAGGGTTTTATACAGAAGCTCAACCCTGTTATTAGATGTCTGCCTGGAGGCCACTGGGAAGCGCCTCAGATTACCTGTGTGCGAAGTGAGTTCATTAAATGTCCTGGCTTTTTATTAGATATAACAACCAATAAATCACAAGCCCATTTGGCATCATGTGTTTCTGCCATACATTATATATTGTCTTTACCAAACCTCTTTTCTGCATATCCATGTAGAAAATTACTGTGTGAAATATTGAACATTAAACTCATCCATGAATATTTGAGGTTTGACCAAATAACAGCATCACTTAGAAAACTATATTTAATTGTAGAACACGCAGTCATCTCGTTTTGATTTGATTTGAGTTTATACTTTTTACTTTGTTCTCATTTCATGTTGAAATGTAGTGCATCCTTCTTATTTTTTTAATCTTTGTCTCTTTACTTCAGTATTTTCACCATATTTACTCATTTTTCTAGCTTACTTATTTTGAAGTGCATTTGTAGAAAGTTCTGAAACGAATCTGCTCTTTCTTCTCTGGCATCAGCAAAATATTTTGATCCTGTCCTTTCACTGAATGTTTTCCCTTTTTTCTGACCATTCTCTGTAAACGGGAGAGTTTATCATGAAAATCGCAGTAGATCAGCAGATTCTGAATTATTCAGACCATGAATAAAGCCGCTGCATTACAAGTCTATTAAATCTCCTCTCCATCCCATTCTGTTGCTCATTTTAAATTTCCGCTTTTCAATTTCACCACATTTAGATTTAACCGTCCTGTTGTCCTCGGGTCAAAATGACCCACCACTGTGTTAAATCTCCCCAAAGATCCACTAAATGATATTTTAGGACAACAGGAGGGTTAAAAATATTAAAGTTTCATACAGAAATGACTATTAACGCTTTTGCTTTTTTCCATCTTTAGCTCGTACAGTGGAGGGGGATTCCTCACCTTCCCAGCTTGACCAGCATGAGGACGTCGTGGTTGCAGCTGCAGAGAAAGCAGCACCACTTTACTGGGATATAAAGTGGAATTTTTAATGCCATTTTGTATTATAAAGAAAATAAAACACAGTTCTCCCCTGATCTATGTCTTAAAGACTCTCCTACTGAATTACCACATTATGGTTGCCTGTGTAAAAGAAAACAACCCCAGCTGAAAGTGTTTTGATCCAAATATCT
This sequence comes from Gambusia affinis, assembly GCF_019740435.1. NCBI lineage: Eukaryota > Metazoa > Chordata > Actinopteri > Cyprinodontiformes > Poeciliidae > Gambusia > Gambusia affinis. Next base: position 20,534,902 of record NC_057872.1, read on the forward strand.
GTCTTACTGTGCTGCAAAGAGTGAAATTTGTTTTTTTTTTTAAAGTTATTGCAAAATGACCTAAATGTGCTACATAAACTAGACAGCTGCAGTAAATTTTCTGTCAAAGAATTAGAAATGAAGAAAACTGATGGACATTTGCAAACCATGAGAAAATTATACATTTAATAATAATACATAATGGATCCAATTAAAATTACAGCAGAATGTTTGTGTTTTGTGTAGAAAACCACAGCTCAGATATCCATGGGAAAAACAATTCAATTTGCTTGAGTAAATTATTAATAATCAGAAATGCAGTTACCGGTAGTAAAACTGAATCTGTCATGTAAAGCATTGTGACTCAAACACAACAAATGTATTACAAATAACAAAAATTAAGTTAATCTTTTCATTCCAATAGAAATTTAATGATCAATATTATTGGTTTACATCATCAGGAATACTGTTGCTGAACGTTTTGTTTTGGATAAATCTGAAAATGAAAAGACTAAAAGATTTAATTGAATCATTTACCATCATGATCATCTGCACTTCATTTATACACATTTCTTAGACAAACATATTTTCACAGACTTTGATTTGTTTGCTGTCCTGTTTTTTTTTATTGTGGACTTACTCCCAGAATCAACAACTCTGACATCCACTAAAGCCCCAGTGGAGTTGTTTGGTTTGTTCTTTGGAGTTTGAAACTTTTTGTTCAATAAAGGCATCAAGCAAATCTCTGAACAACAGCAAACAAGTGAACTCTCTTTCCTTCTTAAGTGACTTCTGCAGGCAATTAGTTGCCCTGAATTGCATTTAGAGGTATCAAATTATTCAAGGCTGAAAACTAATGCACACAACAATATTTCACATTTTTAATTTGTGACAATTAATTTAAAACCAGCTATTTTTCTTCAGCTACACATTTAAGCATTTCTTTATGTTCTAAGAATCCCAATAAAATACTTCATGTTGCTTTGCTGCCTGATATAAATGCAAATGTTACCATTTATTGTAATAACTCTGACTTTCATGTTAGTAAGGTTACTTTAAAATCTAATTCATGGTTAACTAATTTATTATCTGCTACATGTTTTTGTTGAAGTATTGTGTTTCAAGTTAAAGCTGAATAAATCAGTGTACTTTGATCGAACAGGGCCTTTGAAAACAGTTGAATGTGGTTGAAACTCAGTTTAGCAGTACAATATTACAGAAATGTCACTTGTTCTGTGTAACTAAACGGTTTGAACTACCAGAATTAGTGTAATGTATGGAGTTTCTTAGCAGGCCAAGTGATGAATGACTCCCGTCTCTTCTAGCATTCTCTCTATAGGTTTCTGTTAGCCTCGCTTATGTTTTATTTTTTTCTCATAGGAATGGAACGCATGTGTTTATTTTCACGCTGGGGCTTTGGATAGCTCAACCATGTTTTATTTCAGTGGGAGGTTCTGAAGAACTGATGCATATCAGCCCAGTAGGAGTTATCTCTTTGTCTGAATGACAGATTGTATTCTGACTAATGTTTGCTTTGTGTTTGAACTTGCTAACATGGTTACCTGATCCAGAAATTTGGTCCACCAGTACCAGATTAAATTCACAATGTCAAACTCATGCTGGTTATCACACCTGAAGGAAACTACGGCTGATAGAATAAACCCCAGATCTGGCAACACAACTTTTCTTCTGCTGCAGGGAATAATGGGCATAATGACACAGCTAGATGATTCAATAAATTATTGATTTTAAAATGTAATGCAATCTTTGTTTAGATAAAAGTACACAATGCAGACAGTAGTGAACCACGTGATTGTTCTTGTGAACTTTGACTCTTCTTATCTTTTGTTGCTTTTTAAAATTCTGTTTCCCTTTAGACTTTATAGTGTCTTCTTTTAACCTTTTATTTCACTAATATGGAGGAATTTTTTTAGCCATCAGCCTTCGTGTTCTTTATCCGCTTGCAGTAATATAACACAGGACAACTTTTCCTCTTTTCTAAAAAGCATATATTCTGTATGAGATGCAAGTATTGCTCATATAATTATTTTTCTTCATTTTAGAGAAATGCTGTAATACAACAATAATAAAGATCATGTTGAATGTTTGTTTGATTAATGAAGGGACAATGAAGTCTACCCAAAAGCAATGAAAAGACAATAATTTTGTAACATAACTGGAATTTATACTGTTAAGAGCTGTCGATTGATTTTAACTCTATGAAAATGAAAAATATTAAAATTGCTGTGAAGAAATAAACATGTGGTCCCCATTTATCACCAAGCAACAAAGACTTTATTGTCTATTAATATAGAATGAGATCAAATTGTTTCTCTTGAATGGATTATTGAAGAAGTCTTTAGATGTCAGAAATCAGACATTACTTCAGGGCAACACCTGTCACATTTGAATGCAGAAACAACAGAGGGGGTTACATTGAAACTGTATTTAATCTCATTTGTAGCCAACTGGTTTTGCAAGTGAAACTTTTATTTTCTCTCTAAATTTCTTCTCAACAGATTACTATAAATGTTCACGTAATTAATCCGCAGTTCCCAATACATGTTAGTCAAGTGAGAGTTTAGTTCCTGCACTTTGCACCTGGATGAATGTGAATTTGACAGTCACATAGATTGATCCAATTACAGTGAAGAATGTTACCACCAGATGATGCCAGTCAGCCATTTGTGACATACTATGGACTTTATCTTGCCTTGACTGAGAACTTTGGTGCATGAAATGACACCCGGATCAAGTTTAGCCGTTTTTCATATTATTTGAAAAAATCATACACAAATGCATGAACCTGCCAAAACTAATGCAAGGGTTCACACAAAGTCAGAGAAATATGCTGAATGTCATCCTGAATGTAATCCAATTTTTTATTTTTTACCCAGAGGTGTACAAAATCCTGTTAAATATTGGAATAATTCAAAAATATTTTTTTTGTGGCCAACACCAAAAACCTTGTGACCTGAATTAGAAGTAATTCTAAGGCTAACTGATTAACAGTTGTTGTTTGCTGTAAGTTTATTCAGCCTCTAATAAGCTCACAGGAAGAAAGACAGGAACATTACATGGAATCACCAGCTGGTTTCCCCATCAGTCAAGAAGTTGTTATAAGCTGAATTGATTGTTCATCTGTACTGTTAAATGTTTCATTTCCTACTTTTCTTATTACACCACTGATCTCAACAGCCTCTATCACCTTTAAAGTTAACTCCATTGCCACCATTTTCAAGCTTGGATGCCAAGTTCGTCTTACACTGATTTTGTCTTTTATAACATGGGTTATCTGTAACAATATGCTCCATAAAGGTGACTTGTTTTGCTGGGGAATCCAAATGTGCGGACCCCTGCTTCTGGGACGCCTCCACAGCGTTTCCTGGGGCTGACGATGGGAAAGCGAACGCTGCCATCTTTCAGCCAGCCACCATTACACTGGTCATATTTCTGGAAACGCCAGGCGGCATAAAGCTGGCCCACCAAAGCCAACTCTGATCCCTGACGTTTGCAGGCGTAAACTGCCTGATCATAGGAGAAAGATCCGGTTATGTAGAATACAGAGCCTGTTGCCAAAAAACAGACACAAAATGACAGATTAAATTCTGCTCAAAAATTTAAAAAAGTGAATATTAAAACTTTTATTTTGACTTTCATTATTTCATGCTCATTGTTTTCAACTAGTGAAAATGTCCCCTCATTTATTAGCTGCTTGTTAAACGTTCAGCTAAACATAGGAATTAATACATTTTTCAGTTAAAATTAATCTAAAGGACTTTGGGACGGTTTGTGTCTTAATGGTGCTATAAAAATAAACTTATTGTGACTTACAACAACACAAAACAGGCCATCATTTAACTGGTTTGCAATAACTTGCAGAATCTGACTTTTAATCTTTACGATCAGATTTGAAGTAACAACCAGTCTTTCAAAAACCCACCATGTTTGTCATTTCTGCAAGGAAGAATGGGTTTTGTTGGCAATTGTTCAAATGTTAATTTGGACATTTACACTGAATTTGTTTTATTTCATAATTATTATTAGATAAACTGCTAGGTTGTCTCTCCTTGAAGATATTAGGGTGGTCAGGGCAAAAGTTGCTCACCAGGTATCTGGGATGTGAAGCAGAAAGCATCAAACCGATCATGGTTCTTATTTTTTGGCCCATAACTGCGAATGCCTGCTGGCAAGTTTCCTCCACAGACGGGTCGAGGATGAACGATTGGATAATGAACTGTCCCATCATGAATCCAACCTGCATTGCACCAGTCCAACCCCTCCGTCCAAGCTGCCAGAAGAAGTGGGTTATTATGACAAAACCAAACAGCACAAATACCTCTTACATGAGGGTAAGAAATGTTTTGGAATAATACTATACCTCTGTAAAGCTGGCTGTAGGACGCTAGCATGCCATCTTGCTCAGCACAAGCCAGCTTGGCTTCATGGAAGTTGAATTTGTAGCGTCCATGCTTACTTTGATATGGGAAAACCACACCTAGAAACAAAACCACTGTATATTTTCTGAGCCCTGATAAAAACACTCCCTCCATGCAGGTTTTAGTACAATCCAGGTAGAAAGTGCATTTCAAGTTAGGAAATTTGAATCACATTGCACCAAAGGTAAAATTGTATCATCATACGCCTGAAAGAAAAACTTTTAACATTATCAACAAATACTGGTAGTGGTGTTTAATTACCTTCAATCCTCAAAGTGATCACAATGTTCTCATCCTCAATGCCATTTATCAGCTCACACTGATACCTGCCATCATCTAACAGCTCAAGACGGCTGAGCAGCAGGGAGGCGTCCATGGTGTGAGCCCTCAGCAGAGAAGCCCGCCGTCCAACTGGCCCATATGGCTTAAAAGCATTTGCATTTGATATCATTATTATATTCTGTTGCCCTAAATGCTCAGGATCCAGCTTTGTCCATTTAATCTTGTAATGGTTCGGTTTGATTCGGAGAATGCATGGCAGCGAAACATTATCTCCCCTTCGGCCAGCCACCTCAATCTGCACAGGAGGCTCGAGGAGATACTGAAGCTTCTTTGGTGTTGATGGTTCTGTGGGGGAAATAACACAGTCCTAAATATAGGCAATTAATTAGATTCAAAAACTATTTATTTTGTGTATTTAGCCAATAAAAAACATTTAGGACATGATCTATGATCATTGGTAGACACCAAATTTTGTTAGCTGTATAGCCAAAGATGCAACTTGTCTTCAGATGTTATTCCGTTATTCCTTTTATCATTTAACTGTTAACTCAGTTTTCTACATCTTTTATTGTAACTTTACACAATTCTTATTTTTTTCTATGCACTCCATGTTATGTAAGGCAAAATTTATTTTTGTCGACTGTGCAATTTTGTGACAAAAATTTTAAGAAACCAATCTCTAAATGAATTAAACTCTGACTTTAAGTCTTCTTAAAAATGTGTTTTCCCTCAGTTATATTTGTTAAAGAGTTTTTTGTCTGATTTACCCAAAGTAACGGTTGATATAAATGTCTTGCAGGTTCAATTCACATTTCAAATGAAAAAAAGCCATCATATTACACAAGATAAGACATTTGTTAATATCTCAAAACTCAGTTAAACTCAGACATCTACTGTTAGTTGAATCACTGATAATGTATGACGTTCTGTTACATCACAGCATAATTGGACACAATCTGAAGTAAGAGTGGTGATGAAATAAATTAACATCTGTACCTGTTCTGTGGGGGTTATATGAAACTGAAGACTGGATAAAGTAGCTTAATGTTATTACAAAAATCCCAGCAAAATTCCCTTTTATGGGTGTCATTTCACTCAGCTCCTGCAGTGCACAAGAAAGCCTGTTAAATAGATTGAAATTTAATTACACATCATTTCTATGAAGTGGTTGAAAAAACATTGAATCGAGATTGATTAAATTTAAACATTCTTATTTTAAACACTTAATAATTCTATCAACTAATTTTCTTTAGGTTATAAAGAAAATTATACAAACCTGTATTCTTGATTTGGTGTCCAATTGCCCAATCAGCCGCCGGCGCTGTCCGACATGACAGTGATGACTGCAACGTGTCCAATTCAAAAGAAATTTTGGGAATATTCTTAACCTATTCCATTCAGTCCATTCCTTATTTCCACTGTCTGCTTAGTTCAAATGATGAATGTTCATCTGTCTTTAACTCTCACTTCCGTCCCCCTCTTTCCTTTCTCTGGTCATAAGCTCCTCTCTGTGATTAACAATGTGTAAACAGGACTGTTGTCCTCTCTGCTCCAGATGTTAATGACCAAATGACGGTCTGACATTCACAAGCTTTTTTTCTGCATCTTGTTGTCTACAAAAAGTGACTTGTTGTCAAGTGACAAGAGAAAACAGGCTATGTAATGGAAAAGACAAAACAGGCCCTAAATATATGACAAACTGTGGGAAAATTGCAGTAAATGATTCAGGGAAATTACTAAAGCTAAAACAGAATTTTTAATTGACTTATCCATGAGGGGAAAGTGGTTGGACTCCCAACTTTTTTTTTTTTTGAAACAGCGAATATTCTACACATATTTTAGTATTCAAATGCTGAAATGCAAATCAATGTTAATGTTCTGAGAGTAGCCAGTTTGATAGAACAGCAAACCATTGTAAAAGGTAAAGCACTGTCTTTCTTTTCAGTGAATTAGCTAGTTTGACCATAAATAGTCTATATCTCCGGTTTTCAATACTTTTCAGACATAAAATCATTGGTGGTGTATTAACTCCTAGCTCCATCTGACAACTTTTATGACAGATTCATACAGATGTATTGGGTTGGAACACAAATCCCAATGACTAAGACCACACAGACAAACTTTTTACATCCACAGTGCTGTAATACTATAACATTCATATGTGCAATAGCTAATTCGTTAGCAGTAGAGAAGAAACCAGGCAGAAAGTGAAGAATAAATGACCAAGGAAAACACCACTACAATGTGCATTTAGCCATGTTTGTTTTTGTCCTCGTTGGTCTGAGGCATAGCTGGAGAAGATGCTGTGTTGAATCTGGTTTCCGCTGCCTCTATTCCCTTCAGACACAAAGGCGCCATTGTGAGAATCACCCTTTCAGTGCAGGAGCAGCAGGCGGTGAAAAAGATGCAATAATAGGATTCCTCTGTTTTTGCTGCTGTTGCTTCTCCATTGTGCCTCATCATCAATGGGACTCTTTCTTGTCCTCCAATTAGTATTCAGACAAACACCTCTTGGTGTCAGTGGCCAACTGCTCCAAGAAGTACTTTGAGATGAATCCAACCTTTTACCTTTCAATAACAATTTTCTTCAGAGGACTAACCCTAATTATCTTGAATGACATGACTGGTCTGGAGTTGTAGGATTTAATTAATAATTTTGTTTTATGACCTAAGCAGCTGTAATTAGATTCCATAAAAGGAAAAAGCAAGTAAAGTGTTTGTAACACAACTAGGAGATTTAAAAAAAAAAAAAAAACGACAAAAAAAAAAAAGCAGGTTTAATAAATATGAATTCAAACCCCCATCTTTCTAAACTCTGATGGACTGTACAGTTTTAGTTTTTCATAGAAAAAAAATGAAACAGCAAACAGAGTTTGTTTCTTGATAATTTTCACACTATCAAAAATTGTGTTTGACTTAAAGGGAAAATATGGTGTAGTACAATACTTGTGTTGTTTAAAACTATTAGTCCGCAAAATAATAATAGAGCTCCTGGTTTGATTTTTATTAATACGTTCTCAAGATCATATTGCTACCTTATTTGTTTAAAACATGTTTTTTTTCATGGACAGGCAGCAGAAACATTGCCCTCTACTGTTCACCTCCTGGTGAACAGAAAAGCCAGTGTAACTTTTCTTACATTTTATGCCAATTTTTAAAGACTCTGATCAACTTATGTCATTTCCAGTTAAAAATGTAGATGTAAGATTGATTTGAAATACATATATTTTCATATAAGAAGTAAAAAATGACTGATTTCTGAATGAATTTTTCTTGAATCCATTACTTGTGCAGTTGGTTTCATTCATGTCAGCTCTCTGCAGGTGTTTATGGTTCTCAGTGATGTATTTCAGCCTGCAGGCAAACGCTCCCTCTGACTTTGTGACATTTCATTTCAGTGTGATTGATGACTATGTTGTTTTTCTGAAAGTCACTGTTGATGGAGGTGCTTCATCAAAATGCCTGTGAGTCTGGAATTATGCTTCCTTTATTCTCCACTTATGGTTACAAATTCAAAGTTTGTTGGATGTGTCCCCACTTTGTCTGGAATAGATTAAAGGTGCTGTGATACATCAATCCATCCTAACTGTAATCTCTGACTGACTGAACGTTCCATTTCCAAGTAGATGACTGATGCTGATATGAGAGCAGGTTGGCCCGCCGTCAGCCCTGATGTAGCATCAGCCTCTACAGTTGTGTTGCATCAGTGCGTGGCTGTGTTGACAAAACCCTGTGATAAGTGGTGGGGTCATAAACTCATCACATGACTTGAAGAAAGAATGTCTTGACATCTCTGAATGACCCATCTTCCTCTTGTGGAAACATAAAACCCCTAAAATCTTTTTAACATTCCAACAAATGCTCCTGAGGATTTCACCAAAGGCGTTTTAGGCAGAGACAGATAATTATTTAAGCGTATTCTGACAGGTTGTGTAGGGTGACCTTCCTATTCAGCAAGCATGTGTGGGTTCTCTCCGGGTTCTCTGGCTTCCTCCCACAGTCCAAAAAAATGACTGTCAGGTTAATTGGTCTCTCTAAATTCTCCCTAGGTGTGTGTGTGTGTGTGTGTGAATGGGTGTGTGTCCTGTATGTCTCTGTGTTGCCCTGCAACAGACTGGCAACCTGTCCAGGGTGAACCCCGCCTCTCGCCCGGAACGTTAGCTCGAGATCGGCACCAGCAAACCTCCTGACCCATCCATCCATCCATCCATCCATCCATCCATCCATCCATCCATCCATCCATCCATCCATCCATCCATCCATCCATCCATCCATCCATCCATCCATCCATCCATCCATCCATCCATCCATCCATCCATTTTCTGCTCACCAAGGTGAACAGAAAATGGCAGGATCATGTTGCTACATTGTTTGGAAAACAGTATTCAGGCGTAGCTGCCACTAAGTTCACAAGTCATTTGATCAACAGGATTTCACCACTGGGGAAAATGACCAAGAAGATGACAGGAATTAAAAGGAGGTATATGGTTTGTTTGTTTTTTTGGGACAATGTGCAGCAGAGCTTTTACAGCATTGGACAGTTCATAAAACGTTGTGTGTCTTTTGATGTTATGAATCCATAGCTCTTCAATAAAATCGCTGACCTTAATTTTCCCAAAACAGTGCAATAGAATGCCTGTTCAGTTCTGAATAAGTCCTTGGCATCTCCTCTGATGGCTTATTGATGACATACCTCATGTAGCTGTTTACATCCATCAATTCCATGATTTTTTAGGACTTATTGTGTGAACATTATGAGTATGCATACTTTAAATAAATAAGGAGTGAGATGATAAGTAGAAGCTATGGATTCAAAATACTAATTGGTAAAATTAATCATTGTTCTCAAATAAAGATTTGATTGTTTCTGTCACTCAGTCTGGTCGTTTTGGGTATTTTTTATAGGTCAGATTAGTTTCAAAGACTCCCTGTTTTTTTGTTTTTGTTTTTTTTTTAACTTTTATGTTGTACAGTTTACTGATGATTGCATAGACATGAAATGTGACTCTTTCCAGGTTTGTCTTCCTTCTTTTCCAGGTGTTGTGAAACATCCCATCAAGGAATCTCTTTGAGAAAAGTGTTCACATTTTTAAGGAGCTCACCACTGTTCTTTTTTAGCTAATCTGTACTGATTATAACATTTTTGGACATAAAGAAATTGTTTAAATCTATGAGCAAACCAAAGCACAAATTAGAGCCTGAAAAAACAACTCATGTTTGACGTCTTGTCCTCCACATAGAGTGATTTACCAATAGGCCTGTTGTTCCTCAGCCAGTCACTTTGCTGCTGGCTTAGTTGTGTAACACCTGGATGAAAGTCACATGGGTTGATAGCGATCTAGGTGCAGATACGGGAGAATGATATCTTTATGTTCCCATTCCTGTTTTGCTCTGTTAGGCCTGTAGTGCTTCTACAATGCTTCTTCTCCAATGAAGGCCTCAACACACGAGAGTAGCAGAACTGTGACAGATTAAGTACCTGAACATTAACAGTAAACTTTCAGGGTGCCATAACAACCTTTATGTAAGTCAAATTGAGTCAAGGTAAAAGATAACTATTCCATTTCTTTTGGGTTTTATGTGTCCGTTTTTAAACAATTTCCGGTGCCTAAGCAGTTTCTCAAATGAACACTGTCTTTGTGTCTACCACCAAGTCATTACTTAAGTACCATAAACGGAGCAGAGATAAGCAAAATGAAGTCCATTTTTTGTCTTTTGTTGGTATAAAGACATCAAACAGCAGCCAGATGCAAAATATAGCAGGGTGGGGCAGTGTGTGGGGTAGAGGGAAAGTGATTACCCCATCTGAGGCAGATGTTTGGGATGTGATTCCCGAGAGTCTTACTGGATGTCTACTCCCCTTCTCTCTTTACCCATTTCCTGTCTGATCTGCTGCAAATAAACAGCATCAGTGCCAGAAAAAAAATTAATAAAAATATATATAAGCACTTCTAAGAAAGAATAAATACTGGGATTTATGTTGCCCTGGAATGCATTCATATCCATTTTATATCTTCTCACATTCCAAGCATGAACTTTAATAGCTTTTATGTGATACAATAACTAAAGATTTAATTGTAAGGACAATTCTTTTGTATCTTTTCACAACTCAGTGTTTTTATTTCTTTTTTCCAAGATGCCCTCCCTTTGCCATGTCACAGTAATCTGTCCTGCCTGGTAAAATAAAGGTAGAAAAATATAAAGCTGAAATAAAATCCGTAATAAAGAGTACAGAGTAAAGCATTATTCCCATTTCCGGAGAATGTTTTTTCTGCTTAACTTTTAGAAAGATGTTGTCAGGAGATGCACTGGGACAGCAGCTACATGTTTCCTATATGCCTGTGTTGGTGTCATTTTTGGCTCCCTGTTTAATGAATTTTCTGTGTAGAACTTGTACAGCCTCCTTATGTTTTTCTACCACACTGTTGCATAACACACAGGTGTAGTCTCGCCTATGTATCTTCTTATCTGGTGCCGCGTTTCTGATGGTCCCAGTGTTGTTACTATACATGTCGTCCTGCGTCTGATCAGCAGATTGTGATTGTGTTATCACAGGGGCCCTGGAGCCAGCCAGCTGCACTGATGGAGTGACAAGAAACACCAACTACTGTTAAACTATCCGTGGAATCCACACTTTGAGCTTTTAGAGACGTGTGGGTCACAGCCAACATGTCTTCATGCGCCAAAGACAGACGAGTTACTTGTCTTTCATGCCCTTTTTATGCAACAATGATTTATAGTAACAGCTTCTTTTGATTTAAATGAAATCTTCAACTCTCATGTTGTCTATCAGAAGTGGCAATAGAAATATATACAAACTGTTCCTACAGTCATATACAAGAAAGATGACAGATGAATACGTTTTTTTTCTTGTTATCCCTTGCATTTTTATTGTTAATACATTATTTGATTACTAGTATCAGACAACATATCAGACATACAACATCTATACATAAAATTCTAAACATGTTAGATATATGCGTTATAGCAACGTTTACTTTAAAAAAAATGTGATAACTTTATTTATGTGCTGCAGCAGGATTGTACTTTTGCAAAGTTTAGAAATCTTGAGTAGTAGAAATGAGACTAATGACAATTTATTTGGGAAGAGCTGAAATATAGCTTTTAGTAAACTGTACCTTAAGGAGCTGGTGGAAAAGTTAAGCAGCATGCCTGTAATTCTTCAGTTATTCTAGATTTTATATAAGTAAAATCCATTTATTATTAGATTTTAAATTACTTTGTTAATTCTAATATCCCATGATCATGTTTACAATCAGACATTGTTTCAGACAGGTGCTCATTTGAATCTGATAGTGAGTTAATCCAGAGAAAAGTAAACTGTGAAGGTGGTTAAGATCTGGATTATCCTCTTATTTTGAGTTTGGGACTAGATGAGGATTTATTTCTGCTTTAATTGAAGTTCAAAGTGTTTTCAATGTTTTGTCTAAACATTTGAGGTAATACATTGCCAGTGCATTGCTTATTTAGCTGAATTTATAGAAAAACATTTAATAATTGTTGGGGACTTTATAAGAGAACACAAACCTGCAAACTGTTTTCTGATGACAGCAGTTTTACCTGAACATCAAAAGAATCGTTACCATAGTCTGAAAGACGTGAGCATTAACTTATCATTCAAAGACCAGAGTATTAAGACATTATCAGGGAATCAAAAATATTACAGGAATTAGCAAATATCATCTATCTTGAATGCAACAATGAAAGGATATCCTGCATTTCTACGAACTTGAGACTCACACGAGACATCAGGTGTTGACCACGAGTTCCGGCATGTGAGTCGGTTCTGGAATGACAGGAACTTTTGGCATCCATTTGGCTTTTGAAAGAAAAAATTCTTCAACACCTGTGACGGTCAGTCATAGACTCAGAGGATTGCTTAGGTTGGAGGGAAAGTAAAGCAAAGAAACACTTTACATGCAGAATCAACCTGCATTATGACCCAAAAAAGTCAGACCTTCTCAAATTCAACATTGTTTTGGGACTTGAACACTCTGACATAAATGATAAAAATAGTATATAAAAAGTATATGCCCTTGCAATACCTGAGTTCTATATTTATTTTATTGCACCAAATGAGGAAGTTCTCTTTTTTTTTTCAAAAATACATGATGCAAATGTATAAATCGTTTTGTTTTTTTTATGTATCTGTTTTCAGAGACCACAGCGGCTTTTCTTTGGTAGAAAAAGATTTCACAAACTGCCTTTATATCAATAATAAAACATGAATTTGGGTTGTTTTGTCTAAATTAAATGGTATGCTGATCTGATGTACTTGAAGAGAATATCACCATATTTAAATTAATTTGCAGAGTTGATCATTCATAGATTGTAACTGGTCACTGGTAGATTTTATGCACCTCTATTTAATTTTCACAGGTTTCATTATGAGCCCTTAAGGCAGGGGGAGGGTGATTTCATGCTTGAATATTATTGATGCAGGTATAACCCATTACAATAACTGCCATAGAGGAAAAATGAGCAGAAAAGTCAAGATAAGGCATGTTAGATAGTTTCATGTAGCGACATGATCACTCCTGAATGTACTAGATTTTAGTGAATGAATACAGAATTAACTGTACCCTTTCCTTTCATACATAGACTGGGTCAACTGGAAACCAACTCAACTTTCCTCATTAAAAGGGAGCTTTAGTATTAAATTAAAAGGATTTGCATGTACAGGTTAGGACATAGATGTTGGTTTAAAACACAGTGAAACAGGATGTAAAGCACCAGGCTGTCGGTTAGCTGAGAAACTGACTTCTTGACAGAAAGTCAAGCAAACAGGAGGCCTGAAAAACGGAGTCTTTGTTCCACCTAAACTCATCATATTTTTAAATCGTGTGATCGTCATAGAGTGATCATTGAAATTCCTCAAAATTATAACAAAAGTCCATCTCATTCTCTGTCATTTAAAAAAAAAAAAATCAAAGCAGATAGAGGTGTGAGTGACATATCTTAGGTTACTTCAGACAGAAGGAGGAGGAGGAAGAGAATGAGGAGACATAATAAAGCATGTATCAGACCAATCCAACCAACGACTTTGCCAGTAGATGCTGAGCTGCTAAAATAAATGCGAGTATCACTGGTTTGTCTTTGTGTGTGCTGATGAAAGTTTCCGCCCACACCGTGCTACAAAGTGACCTGCACAGTAAATGGTCTGTGATGTTATGACTTCAATCTGATTCTGCCAGCAAAGTCACTAAATTATTGAGAACACAACATTAGGATGATGATTTTCCAAAGCACATACTGACACTCACTGAAGAGTAAAGAGCAGCTTTATTGCTGATGAGAATATTTTCTTCAAAAATGTGTCATGCTTCCAACATGACACATTCATACTAATTCATTAATCAATGTTCTACAATAGATCTTATTTCAACTAAAGATGATGAACTATGTATCTAAACAAACATGGAACATCCCAATTGACTTACTACTTAGAGAGTATATAATGGAAGCTCTTAAGTTTTTAAAGTGCTTAGATCATGTTTTGCAAGTTTGAACAAAAAGCATGAGGAGAAAATCTGAGATTTGGGTGTGTTAATTGTAGTGACAGCCTGGGCCGGATTTTAGCAGGGGCTTACCGGGGCTGTAGCCCGGGGCCCCGGCATTTCGGGGGCCCCGAAGGATGTTTTATATTATTGTGAATGGATAGTGTCAGAATTTAATCAATGACTACCATGATTTTGACAGCACCGATGAAAAATGTTCCCATTTGTTCTGGCAAACGTCCATCTTGAATGCTTGCTTGTTATTGGTCCACTTTTGACGCATCTTACGCATTGGGGAGGAGGAGCGTCAAGGGAATATTATTTTACAATGGCGGACAACAGGAAATATGACAGCGGAGCGCAGAAAAGAAGGAAGAGAAAAGAAAAAGAGCATCGCGCCAAAGAGGCGACAAACAAAATGCCTAAACTGACAGGCTTTTTTAAACCTGTTAGCGGAGATGGAGCAGAAACATTATTATCCCCCGCTCCTCAAACCCTTAGCTATGCTAACACCGGCACTAAGATCCCGCCAGAACCTATAACCGTGACTGAGTCGGTGGCTGGACTGGCGTCTGTGGAGTCAGAGTCGGTGGAAGCGGGATCTTCTTCCGCAGATGGAAAGACGACTGTGGATCCGTACAGTACCGATCCGGCGCATTGGGGGGAAATTGACGAGTCCGTGCGAGCTTACTGGGCAGAGCGAGGACCGGAGAGCTGTCAAAATATGAATGTTGGCTTTCAAGCATCAGAACGGGTGTACAAGCATCAAAAGCGTCACTTCTCCAAATCTCACTTTAAAAGCAAGATGTTAAATGGTGAGTACGTCGAAAGATCGTGGCTGCTCTACTCTCCATCCACCGGAGCTGCATTTTGTTTTGCATGCCGCATTTTCAGCAATGCTAATACTCAGTCAAACTTTGAAACTGGTTTCAGTGACTGGAAGCACGCAACTGAACGCAAATGCCTAAACTTTAAAAAATCCTTCAGAGGGCAGCACTTTGGACTTACCTGGGTCAGGATATTTTCTGAAAACTACAGTATGCCTGATCTCTTTTTTCCAGAAGATATTGTTTATATCCATGTTCTGTCTGACTGGCAGAGAAGCACTTTTTTGACATTTATTTCCTCCACTATTTACCAAGAACTTTAAAACCAAAGAAAAAGTTTGAGTTTTGATATATTCCACTTGTACTTATATGAACTTGTAAATGCTGGGGATATTTGTATAAATATTGTTTTACTCGCTTTGCTTTGTAAAAGTATATTTGAGCATTGCACTTTCTTGCACTCAATCTGTTTTATAGTTTGTGTTGAAGTCCAGGCAACAATAACTATTCAGTGATTTTATTTTGTGATGCAAGCATCATATTCTAGTTTCAACCCCAACATGTGGTTTAGTCTTTCTAGAAAAGAGTTCAGAGTTGTTTGTAGTTTGTGACAACTGGCTTATTAAAGTTGTCAAAACTTACTGTTCGGTCATTTTCTGTTCATCCTCTAAAACAAAACAAACACATACAAATATATATATATATATATATATATATATATATATATATATATATATTTTGCTGAATTAGGGAGAGAAATGATCACGTCTCACATATATTCAAATTTATTGCATATTATTTTCTTAAGACTTCATACTATAACTTGTTCCCATTGTCTATGGTTCTTATTACCTCATGATGAAGTCAAATTTGATGAAATATGATACATTATGACTTCCAGTCCGACTAAAATAACTTCCTGCTAATATAATATTTAATTAATATTCTATCAACTCACTTAATCACCTCTCCTTAAAGCAGTGTTTCTCAGTTCCAGTCCTAAGGCCACCCTTCCCTGCATGTTTTAGGTGTGTCCCTTCTGCCACACACCTGGATTGAATCTTTGGGTGATTAACAGGTTTCTACAGCATTTGGTGGCTGCAGAAGACGTCATGCAATCATTTGAATCAGCTGTTCTGGAATAGAGGCACATCCAAAACATGCAGAGCAGAGGGCCTGAGGACTGGAATTGAGAAGCACTGCCATAAAGGAAGTTTGTGAATCTTGAACTGCTAGATGAAATGTGGTCACCACTCCTAAACTTCTTCCATCAAAAGGATAATTAACAAACTAAAGGTGAGTTTAGACACCTTGTCAGAGGGGGCGGGACTAACTTTGTCTCCACCTAAGTCTCCACCTGGTAGGTGTGACCCAGCTGAACAAAACCACATGTGAAGCTCTTGTGTTTGTCTGTGAGCTTCTTCTTCCACCCTCACACACACACACAAACTCCCCAACCTTTTGGCATCTGCGCTGTGGACACCCCACCCCAACTTTTTGTCCTGGATCTTTGGAAAAGAACAAGCCTCTCCAAGCCTCTGCTCTGCATCTGACTTGCAAGGAAACATGACAGACTCATCTACCAACATGCGGCTGAAGCTGCCAATCATCTGCTTCATCCTGGAAATCATTCTCATCATCCTCTTTGGTGTTCTGGTGGTGTACGACCATGACACAGACGCAAAGGTGTTTAATAAGAATATGAAAATGAATAACTCCACAGCTGGTGGGCACAGCGGACATGATTCTGGAACATCTGATGATACTGACTATAGGAATGATTTCTACTACCGCTATCCAAGTAAGTTTTCTGTAGATCAGGTATCAAAAGGTGTCAGTGGATGTTCCAGCAATCCAGTATCAGAGTTAGTGGGGAAAAAAATTCATGCAAACTTTGAAACAATGCTAGAGTATTTAAAATCTTCTCAGGGTTGTTATTTTTTGTTTGTTTTAATGGTGGGGTTGTCGACTTTTTCCAACAAACCTCAAATACAAAACAGTATTGTTTTTAGATAAGACTAAAAGCAAAATATAAAAGTCCATTAAATGAAGGAATTAAATTAAGTTTAGCTGGATAAAATAAATATATTTTGGATTAAAAAAAAAATTATATATTTTTTTTGTTTGTTTGTT
The DNA here is from genome assembly GCF_019740435.1 of Gambusia affinis. Classification (NCBI taxonomy): domain Eukaryota; kingdom Metazoa; phylum Chordata; class Actinopteri; order Cyprinodontiformes; family Poeciliidae; genus Gambusia; species Gambusia affinis. Next base: position 20,552,080 of record NC_057872.1, read on the forward strand.
TTTGTCATGTTTTATGGAAACAACGTTGGGTAAATTGGATGGCAGAATTTCCCATAGGCTATTGACGGTAATCATTAGAATAACATGGAAGCAATATTTGCATCTCAATGAAAACTACTGAATGTTTCATTAATTGCTTCTGATCTACACAAATTCATCACATCAGCCAGATATGCCAGTTTTCACACATACTTTAAAGCCCTGTGGATTTAGTTTTCCTCTCAGACGTTTGAAATTCCCAAATCAAATTTAGGACACTGGGTGTGTGGCAAAGTGTTACATTTCACTGCTGGAACCACTTTGTGCTGCCTAGCCAACATGTTGTGCTCTGATTATCATTCTAAAAGGAAAGCTGAGGGTCTTAACTGGGCTGTCTGGTCTTAGGCCAAACCTTGAAATGATCAGCCATTTCATCTATTCCACAAAATGCTAATATTATCCTTCAAAATTCCAAACTTATACAAAGAACTGTGATAAACGATGGAATATATCAACTTATATGTAAAAAGTCTCACTAATCATTACATTTGATACACCAGTGCACTATTTATTTTTTGTTTTTATTTGTGGTAAAACTATCGAAAATGAAAAGTAAATATAAACGTATGGGGTATGCAAACATAGTATGAGGGTATTCTTTTGTGACAGCTATAGTAACTCATGTCTGTTTACACTATACTTAGCCAGGTATGTGACTTTCAGCCAATAATGGAAATATCAACCTAAAAATATCAGTCTATCTTTTTTGGACTGGAGAATTGAATCTCAGGTGTTCTTGCTCAGCCAACATTTTTCAAGTTGTGGTAGTTCTTGACCATGTGGGAGGAATTTATACGCAAATTTCCTTTCTAATACCATTCCAAGACTGAACAATAGGGATCAAGCTCTCTGTCTGGGTTAAATTTTGTTTTCCAGTTCTTGAAATGTATAGTAAGACGGTCTTAAAAAAGGAGTGTTTTCTGTAAATGTAAGTAGATTAACTTAATCTACTTGCACAGCAAACAGAAAATAGTAAAACAGATAATCCATTGTAATAAATTTGTTTGACTTTATAATGTATCTATTCAATATTTTTCAGCTTTTTAGCTTAGTTTATTTTTGGCAGGAAATATTGTTAGAACATCATGTAAAGAAATATTCCTGTTTCCAGTCATGCTGAAATGCATTCTCTAAATGCAAAAGTTTGATTCTCTTTTTTTATGTTCTAATGCAAAAGAACATAATCAATATTTCATTCCCAAAGCTCGATTTTAAAACGTAAAAATGATTTATTACTGTTGAGCACACAATGACATGTCAGAGTCTGGGAGGTGTTTACATTTAGGAATCTCTCTCATTCGTGAGGGCGGAGTTTCAAGCTATGGCAAAGAATGATGGGAATTTTTAAAGACTAAACCCTCTTCTTACATAATAACTTTTAACAAATTCTCCCAGAAGCAAGTTGCTATAGAATCTCCTCTAACTTCTCCCTTTCAGTCACTGCAATGTGGAAGTTTGAAGTCGTTTTGAAGCAACCCGTCAGTTGTGATTTTCTAGGAATGCCACACCTTTGTTTGATGAATCCAAACTTATCAAACGGGATGTACCTCTATTTTTGTTTCATAAAGCTTACTATGCAGCAGTAGTGTCAACAGGTGCTGTGAAATTTCCATTGCTTTGTTTAACACCTAATGAAAGATGTATTGTATTTAATGGGAAACATTGCTGTTTTGCTAACCCCGACATAGCAGTATCATTGTCTAAAGTTTCTCTCTAAACAACAGAAGGTCAGTCTGAGAGTTCAGCTCAAAACAAAGTGAAAAAAGATTTGTCTCTCATTTTTGTCTGTATTTAGGAGTGATTTTACCTTAAATCACTTTGACTCTTACTTAGTATTTCATCCTAAATAACAAAACAAAAAGATGCCGTTAGCTTTATGCAACATGTGTCCAACGAACAAATTCTGTATGGATTTCTCTTTACTTTTTGCAGCACTGACACAATATTAGGATACACACAACACCATTCAAAGACTTAAAGGAACATGAACAGCTTTATGAATGTGTCACCACATGAGGTTAGAAAATAAGGCGGACAGTCAGGTCCAACCCACTTTACGGTGTTTAACCTGACACCTTTTTGTCACAGAAGTTGGAAATGAAGATCACCGTCATGGCTCGGGGATGTTTGTATAGAGGCTTCATCCGGTACCTGTATCATATGCTGGGAGAAAAGAAAAACGACGATGTACAGTAAACAGAAACGGGTTCAGACTTTTCCTGCTCTACAGTGTGGAACCCTTATACTGTCTGGAAAGTAAATATTTCATTAGAGCCAGTTTAACGTCCAGCTTATATCGACTAAAGCAAGAAAAACACAGAAAACTTACAACTAACAAAAACACGTCCAGAATTTGCTACATAATGATGTTTTTAATACATTTTCACATCCTGGGTGAATGGAAACCATAATCCCAAAATACCTATACTTTGAGTTACAATGGTTGTTTTCATACTTCGGTAGAGGGCTGAACTTGCATATAAAATTGTTGATAACATGTTTATAATTCAGCCATTCGATCAGTCTAAGACATGAGCACTAAAGCCAAGATGAGATTAACTGAACTTCTACTACTCACAGTCCAGGCAGCAAAGTGGAGCAAATGAGAGCATATGTGGGACCCCATAAGATCGAAAGAGGTGATTAAGAGAAGAATTGAATGAAAAACACATTTTCTCACAGTGCATTAATGAAGGGCCCAAACCTAGAGACAAATACACCTGTCTGCACATACACTGAAACTGTTCATAAACTTGTGATCAACTTTGTAAGATAAGTTTTCCAAGCCTTTCAGAGTTCTTCTAAGGTTCACATGGTATGTGTAGAATATGAATCAACTGGCATTAATGGAATGGACAGCTGAGGTTTGTGTTTGCAATGTCTCAAAAAAGGTGAATGAGGGGAAATTAATTTATTTTACCAGACATTATATCGTGTGTTTTTACAATGTTGTCTGTATCAGTTAAGACCACCCAAACATGCACATTATATGTGTTTTTGCATAAAGTATGTATAACTGTATGTTCTCTAAGTTTCTTTTAGGATCGAAGGTTTAGTGTCGTGAAAAAAGTATCACATACATTTCTCTCTTTGCTGGAACAGTTCAAGTTTCAAGCTGCTTACCACTTACAAATAGATACAACAGTTAGTCAAGAGATGCTTTTTTATTTAACCAGTTGCATGCACATGCTTGAAAACTTGCCAATTACACTAAGCATTCAGCTACATAAGTATTTCTGATTCTTAATTTGTATTGTCTATGTTGGGTATTTAAGTTAAGATTTCCTCTTATTCAACAGACATAATCAAAGCAAAACGGTGAGAAGGAAAGCAAATCTCAATATTTAAAATTCATATCAGTTGGCGGTGTAGAGCAGTTCTGTTTTCTGACCTTCATATCAATGCTCCTTATTGCGTTGATATGAAGGTTTCCATCTGGGCCTCAGGGAACTGTGTAAATCTAGGTCAAAATACCAACAAGGATGCTGGAAAGAGCTCTGCTTGGTCAAGCCAATTAACAGTTACCATAACGACAGCACTTACAGCACAGAGCAATGTTATGAATGGCAGTTAATGAATGATGTTCACAAACTGTGTGAATCAGGACAGCAAACAATGTCACACAACAAGTTGATAGGGTTCATTTCAAAAACGGGTCACCAACCATTTCGCAGACCCATAAATGCATTTATTTTATTCATGGTTTTGCATAATAAGTTATAAAAAATCATATATAGGCATTATAAAGCATAAATTAATTACAACCTGCTGTGAGTCATGTACCTGCTTGCAATTTACAACTAAATCAGATTTTTCCAGTGAGGTTTCTGAAATTGCGCGTTTTAAGAACAACTCCTTTCATCAATATGGCTTTAAACCTCCTGGAAGAAACTGTTAGTGCTCATTGAATGGGTCCATCTAGGAGACAACACATTGCTTGACAGCATTGATAAATGAAGCCTGCATGGAGTCATAGTCACACCTTCACGCCAGAGCATACGGGACCATGTTTTCAAAAGAAACAAATTAACGTATATCTAACAAAGCAGCTACGGCATATGACCTCCTTGACCGTTTGCTGTTTTCTGCTTTCTGTTGTCTGCAGGTTTCCAGGATGTGCATGTAATGATTTTCATCGGCTTTGGTTTCCTCATGACCTTCCTTCAGCGCTACGGCTTCAGCAGTGTGGGCTTCAACTTCCTCATCGCAGCCCTGTCCCTGCAGTGGGCCACTCTCATGCAGGGCTTCTTTCATGGATTGCATGAGGATGGAAAAATTCACATTGGAGTAGAAAGGTACAAAATGAAATACAGTATGAATACCATCATTATTTAAAATTACTATTCTCATATCCTTTTTCACACTATTCTTCCTTCATTCTTACATTAGAGAGCATCACCTTCTATGCAAGGCACACTAACTGTACTTGTTCCTCTCAAGTACACAATAATGAAAAAGAATTTTTTTTTAACCCTAACATTGTCTCATTTTGAATAGGGACAACAATGCTTTAATGTTACATTTTTAAGTATACCTCTTAATTACCAGAATCTGGTCATTTTGAGAGTTTAGCACTGAACAGATATTGTCACACCCCATAAAGGTTGCAGCATTTAAAAATTAGTTATTTATTAGCTTTGAAAATAAAATCAAGGCTATTCTTGACTTTACTCCCATTTCCATTCCAAATTGTTAACCTCTGTTTTTTCTGTTTTCAGTATGATCAATGCTGACTTCTGCACCGGCTCTGTGCTGATCTCGTTCGGAGCAGTTTTGGGAAAAACCAGCCCCCTCCAGCTGTTGATTATGGCAGTTTTTGAGGTCACACTGTTTGCCATCAATGAATTCATCTTGCTCAGCATTTTAGGAGTGAGTCACCATAAATCAAACTACTGAAGACTTGTATTAATGACTTATGAACAGCTTTTATTTTCTCTGCTGACACACTCAAAGCTTTGAACTATCCTGTGAACCATGTTTCAGACTAGAGATGCTGGAGGCTCCATGACCATCCACACTTTTGGAGCGTACTTTGGCTTGATGGTGACGCGAATCTTGTACCGCCCCAAACTGGAGCAGAGCAAACACAAGAACTCGTCGGTCTACCACTCTGACTTGTTTGCGATGATAGGTAATTCCCGTGCAAGAACAAACATTACAGGAACTGTAACACCCAGACCCATTAGGTTGCAACATGCTTTATGAATACGAGCTGTGTGAGACACTACTGACTGAATCAGAGTTCATACTTCTTGTGGTTTCCCCACCATTTTTTTTTTTTTTTTTCCTAAATTACAAAGTACAAGAATTTACCTTGTGTGTTGCAACAGGTAACTGTTCTGTGACTTTTAGTACCTTTCAGAAGTATTTGTATCCCTTGAATTCTCTGAAGCAAAAGGAAAATTAGGTGTTTGATTTTTTTTTTCAAAATAAAAATGTGTGGCAGGCATTTGTTTTCAACCCCCTTTACCTTCAAAACAAGAAATAAAACCCATCTTATTTCAGGGTGGTAACTATAATTACCCAGAAGATGTAATGGAATGGCTTCCATAATGGCTTATTGATGTGCTTGGATTGCCCTGAAGAAGCCAAAATCTTTGTATTCAATGACCAATCTGCAGTATTATTTAAAATATTAATATGAAGATCCAAATATAAACAGGCATGTTATACACTAAGCTGTATCTGTAGTACCAGTGCTTATTTTCAGGTTGTTAAACATGTTTAAAATCTTTCCTTTCACAACTATGCACTGGCTAGAATATGTAATGTAGAGTAGTTCAAGGGGTTTACTTTGGCAAGCCACACAGAGACATTTTAAAGTCCAGTTTTCAATTTCCTTTCACTGCTGCTACATTTAAAGTCTATCTTTACCTTCAATGCAAATACAGGTACCATCTATCTGTGGATGTTCTGGCCCAGCTTCAACTCTGCTGTCACGGCACATGGAGACCCCCAGCACCGCACAGCCATGAACACTTACTACTCTCTGGCAGCCTGCACTCTGTCAACGTACGCTATGTCTGCCCTCACAGCTCACGATGGAAAGCTGGACATGGTAATAATGCATGATTACCATTTCTATTTTCAACTGTTTACTAAAAAAATCAGAAAATTAGATGAAAGTCTTGATGAGAATGTTGTCTCTCATTCAGCCATACTGTATTTGCAGAAGAGTTTCCTAACTAAAAAAGTAATCAAACAAATAAAATAGAGCCAGAAAAGCACTGAGACAAAAGGAAACAGAAGAAAGATGTTCTATCATAACTTGTTCTTCTTGCACTTATCAGAGTTTAGAAAACACGACTGTTACTCAATACCTGAGAGCCAATGAATGAATGAACTGAAGGTGCACACCTCCTCAAAAAATGTTGGTTGGGTCTCAGCCAAATGGCTGGCAGGCTGATCAGATATCCAGCTGCCAGCCATTTGGCAGCTGGATATCTGATCGAATACCTTGATCATACTCCAAGATGAGGTTGTAAATCATCACAAGATCAATTCTCTATAATGATGGTTATCAAGCATGAAAGAACATTAATTAGGTAGGCAGATTGTTTCTAACATGTCTCAGTCACTTGGTTGTTGAAAACGATTTTAAAATTTTTTAACAGCATTCTTTAGTATTTTGTTTTTACAGTAAATTTAATCTGTAAAGCACATTTCAGCAGCAAGGCAGTTCAAAGTGCTTTGCATAGATAAACACCATCATCGAGCAAATATACATCAAATATATCCATCATGTTCCAGTTATTATGACTCTAAGGCAACTCTAATCAGGTGGGTTTTTAACCTTGATTTAAAAACAAGGAACTTAAATGTGTTCTTAATTCAGCATATCCAAGAATTTGTCTTCAGAGTTGTTATGGAAAACGATACTGCGGGGAGAAAAGGTCTCCAGTAACAGTCAGTCTTGCAATGAATCTGAAGGAGCCTCTGACTGAAGGCTGTTAGTGACAGTTCAGTATGTAGAGACTGAGATGACATTAACATGTCCTGAATGACATCATCAATTGTTGGAAAGCTCTTCTTATGCACCTTGTTTGCTTTTGGCCTCAAACTTTAATCTTTTTTCTGATTATGTCAAGTCTGGCATTTTTGACATAGTTAGAAAAGTTATTTTTATAATAAAGAAAACAATTGTATATTTGATACAACAGGCACCATAGTTTTCAGACAATGCATCATCATTTTCAGTTCATTTTTGCTTTTTGGGAAGCTTGTTTTGTGTCAAAAAGGAGTTAAAATTATAAATCTACTTTGGAAAATAGACAGACAAGCATTCTGTTAGTTTCTCAGTACTTCTAAGCTTTCTGGATTGAAAACACGAGTCTTTGTTAAAAATATGGAGACAATCAAATATTTTTTTTATTTTTGCTGCTGCCAACTCAGTACTTTGCTACTCAGCTCTGGTATATCTATTTTTTTTTCTTTGACCTCAACATGTGTTTTGTCTCCATGTTTAGGTGCACATTCAAAATGCCGCCCTGGCCGGAGGAGTCGCAGCAGGAACAGCTGGTGAAATGATGCTCACACCTTTTGGCTCCATGATCGTTGGGTTTTTGGCAGGAATCATCTCTGTCCTTGGCTTTAAGTATCTCTCAGTAAGAATAAATTATGATGTTATGTTTATAAACCAATTCTTATTTTCATCATTTTCAAGACACATGTGAAGGACTTTTATCAAAGCTTTGAATAAACTTCATTTAAATTTTTGAGTTGTTTCAATTCTTACAAGGTTCATTCTACAAATGTTGTTTACTTCCCATCAGCCCATCCTGGAGGCGAAGCTAAAGATCCAGGACACCTGTGGAGTTCACAATCTGCACGGCATGCCCGGCATCCTGGGGGCCATTGTTGGGGCTGTCACTGCTGCCGTGGTCCCAAAGGAAGTATATGGAAATGGGTAAACAATTATTCTTTGCTTTCCCTGATGCAACACTAAATTCAATATTTTTACTTTTGTTATTCAATCTGTGCTAGATTAAATTTCTCTTTCACTCTATTTCTTTATTTGAACAATCCGCTAACATGTTTTCGTTTCTCTGTGGCTGTAAGTTTGAAAAAGGTTTTTCCTAATGTGGCGAGTGGAGAAAGAGAGACATCTTATCAGGCCGGCATGCAAGCCATTTCTCTTGTAATCACTCTGGCTATTGCCATTTTTGGAGGACTCATTGTTGGTAAGTAGATGCAAAACCAGTGGCTACTAAACCAGTTCAAGGACATCCAATAATAAAAAAAAATTAAAAGAGCCCAAATTATTTGATAATTTTAAGAAGGTGCTTCAAGAGGGGACCAAGATCTTTCTGAATCAGATTTTGTTTATTTTACTTTTTAAATCGCAAGAAATTCAACACATTTAATGTGCAGAAATAAACTTGATGTCAACTAATACATGCATTATGGGGAATAAATGAAAGTGCAAGTCTGCATTAGTGACTTTTAAAAATAAATCTCAGGATTTCATCACCTGGAATACATACTTCCTTTGGAACTTGATAGCTAACATTTAAAAAACAATATATATATATATATATTATCACACATCAAAACATATTCTGATGAATATTAACACCTGCCCAGAACTGAAGTAACAAATCTTTCCCCTCCTCTCAGGTTTCATTTTGAAGCTACCGGTGCTTGGAGCTCCTCGTGACAATGCCTGCTATGAGGACAGCGTCTACTGGGAGGTCAGTTTGATAAAACCAGACAATTAGAGTCAAACGGCGTGAAATATACAATATATGGAGGAATTTCCTTTGGAAAACTTGTGAAGAAGTATTTACATGATTTTGTTTATTTAGATAAATACGCCTTAATTCTTGGCTGATTCAAAATTAAATGTTTATTCTTAGAAAAACTTAGGAATTCTTTAGTCATAATGTTATGCAGTAGGAATTACTGCATAATATTATGCATATTTTATCTTTTGTCAACATATCTGTCACTCCATATGGCCAAAGCCTAACAAACAAAACATTGCTTTAACAGTAAAACTTTCCAAATAGGCTACTGGTCTCCAGTTACACATTGAGGTGCGATTGCACTGCTAACAGTAAAAATTCACTGCATTGTCATATTTTCAAATATATTGATTAGATTCTTTTATAAAACCTGCATATGAAAGTAACAACCTCAGCCATGGTTTCAGTTTTGGAGTTTTGATAACATCATCAATAAAGTTAATCTTTGTCCTGATAAATGTGATTTTTCTTTCAACACGGTAACAATAAATGATACAATAACTGCCCATCCCTGGTATAAAGCAGTTATTCTACCAATTATGGACAGATTCAGTCAGAAAGACATTTTCAATCACATTGTTGCTTATCAAGCTGAAATATCAAATAATGCAATGAAATCTAACACTGATTTATAAGATGAAGATATTTAATGTGAGAAAAATCTAAAAAAAAGTTCAGTTATTATTTTGTTCCATTATAATTACACAAAAAGTAATGTAATGGGTGATGGCATTCAAGGCCGATTTTTAATGCAATCATTAGTTTTTTGTAAAGTTTTTTTTTTTTTTTTTTCCCCTAGTGTAACAAACTCTGAGGAACATGTTTTAGATGTTTTGACCACCAGGGGGAGTAAATTTACCACAGCCAAAGTTCAGAATTCTTGCTCAATTCGGAGACAATTGTTGCTTTGTTTTACTGTAATTTTATGTCTTTTTATTTCCTGGATGCAGATGTATAAATCAGTATTTTCTAGAAGTAGGTACTTAAATCTCTTCTATGATTTCATTGCCAAAAGGAGAAAACATTGTTAATTAACATTTTATTATTTGTTGTTACTTTTATATGTGTCTACTCATATTGTGTAGTAAAATATTGTCAATGTCAAAAAATAAAATAACATCAAAAGTGCAACAAGATGAGAAAAATCTATTTTCAGCACTTAAGTCAGGAATACTTGTAAATGTTCATAAAATAGATGATGCACATTATTATAAAGCAAGGTGAGAGAGCTACTAATGTTCAATTTTCAGGTATTCTAAAGTTTTATTATTCTTTATCCTCAGGTACCAGGTGAAGAGCATCATGAGGAAGAACTAACTGCAGTGAGGACGGAAGAAACTGAGCAGATGAACAGTTAGACACACAGAACCAATCTGAGGTCTTAACAGCACTTGAAAGCCTACAGGCTACAAAATAATTTTTATATTCATGCCAGCTGCCAAACAGTTTATACATTTGAAACATTATCTGTTTTTCAAGCCAGTAGAATAGAAATGAAAGAGTAAAACCACTAGAGGTCAATCTAGAGCTGTGAACACGCTGCACTGATAAAGGATGTTTCCATTTATTAAAAACTGCTTTGTTGTTGTCAATCAAATACAAATGTGAAATAATTACATATTTTTACAGTAAGATTAAACCAAAGAGAAATTCATTTAGCTGAATCATTTTATAGGATTTATTTTAAAGTAACTCAATGTGTTCTTTTAATTACAGAAAAAAATGTCATGCTATGAGGTAATTATGTTTTACTGTACATTACATTTGATTCCATTAACTTTAGAATTGTATACAATTTTGCCTCATATTAAACCATGTCAGTCTTATTATTACTTATGTACACTTTTCTATTTGTATGGTAATCTTCTAAATGATTTCCAAATTGACTTAAACCTGCAGGAAAATTGATGTTTGGTACATTGACTGTATTTATAAGAGCAGACAGAATTTTAAGTACAGCTTTGAATAGTTTTGGGCTCAAAATAAAGTTTTCATTCAGTGTTTTGTGTCATGTGGTATTTATGGAAGTTCAGGAGTTTTACCCATTAAAAATTATTGCAACTTAACAGTAATGTAACCAACAGAAAGACTCACAAAAAGAACGTTGCATTTTGTCCTTGTTTTGAATTGAAGATTATCTTCCAGTGGACACCTGGTTTAAACCCATCAGTAATTTACAAACTACAATTTTGGAAAAAATAAAATAAAATCTGGACTGTTTCCACTGTTTACGTTCAGCCGTGTCACAAAAAAAAATATTTTCCATCTGCAGATACTGAACTGTTACAAGATTTTTTTCCCCCCAGTTATTATAATGCAACAGCTCTCTGAGAAGTTGAATTTTTCCACTGATTCCCTCAACACTGAGCTCAACTGGTTATACTTTTGTCTTTCAAACCTAATGCTACTAAGTTGATGTAGCTACAGGGCACATCTGTTAATGCAGATATACCAAAATAACATCTTTGTTTCCATAACATTATTATTATTAATAAAACAAAAATAAAATACAAGCAAAAAGAAAGTTGACAAAAGTATCCTGAATGAGCAAATTAATTAAATTAAAGTTATCACACATACTCTCTAATCTAATCTAATCTGGCCCTGCAGTGCCTGTAGCATGACAGCTGAGACATTTCTTCTCCAGTGAAAACTTGTGATCTAGTTATTTTACCTTTACTCTCTGCAGTTCTCAGTTTATTGGCTAAACTTATTAAAGTTATGTATTTCAGTCCAGATTACTGACTGAATTAGTCAAAGGCATAAAATATATTTTTATGTGCATCTTCATTATCTTGTTTGGTATTTACTATGCTGATGCTTTAAGAGAAAGCGGTGACCTGTAACATTTGCGCTGAAGTACTTTACAGATATTAAGTTCATCTTATGATAATAATTGTAGTAACAACAGTAATGTAGGACATACGTTATCAGTCCGTTTAAAATTTTTTGAGTCTCTAATGCTTTGACAGGATGCTTGGAAATAAAAAGTGAAATCCTGGAGTAAAATGTCCTGCTTTACGTGTGTGGCCTTCAGCTGAAGCTCAGCTGTGTTACGAAGCAGAACAATGATCCAAAACAGTCATGGATGATAAGTAAAGGAAATCCTTTGCCGTCCCCAGGGGAAAATAAAGAAACGGCAGACGTTTTAATTCATTGTTTTTTGTTATTTATAATATCTTGTCATATTTGTCACCAGATAATTGACTAGATTTTGCAATAAGAACTCAATTTTTGTGGAGAATATTAAGCTTCAAAAATGTTCATTAAAAATGTGTTGTTTTTTCAAAGTCCAGATCTCAACCAGACCTCCTGCAGGATGACATGAAAAAGAAGCAAGCAGATGGGTGATTCAATAAATCTTAGGGAAGAAGCCATGGCATGAATGGTGAGGCTTGATGCTTTGTTGCTCATATCCATCTATCCTGACGTACTGTATGCCGCCACAAATCGGACAGTTCACCTTCTGCTTGGCTGCCGGTGTAAATGTGTTTCAGAAACCACTAGGTGGTGCTAGTGGAAAAACTAAGACAGCCATACCTCATTGTGAAGCTTTTTGAGAAGCAAATTACATAAACATTTAATGACAATTAACGCTGGGAATGAAATTACAGCGAATAGGGATTGAGAGAGGGAATATTTTCCTAAAAAAATAAAAAAAAAGTAACAATAAGAAGAAAAGTCTTGTTTAAAATGTTACATTCTGATGACTTCGATGCATTTGCTGTTGTTTGTCATTTACAATTTATCTCCTTGTGGTTCTAGTCCTGTTAATCAAGTCATTTGCATATCCTGATGAGCTGCTTGCGCCCAGCAGAATTATTCCTCCCTTTTTAGTTTAATAGAGGGCCCCTTGCAGGCTGCAGGAGCCTCGCCTGACCCCCCACCCAGCGTGGTGATGGAGCCACGGCGTGAACAGGCACTGCAGTCTTTTCCCAGGAACTAAAAGACAGGTGGACAGCTGTTTACTGAATAGGCGCTCATACTGAAGAGCTTAATTGAGCTCCATAGTGCTAATTAAAATGCAAAGAAAAATAATCATGATTATGGTAATTATTTCTGGTGTCCAATATGTCTTCAGGAGATGAGCTTGCCTGGCATCATACCTGCAAAAAAAAAAAAAAAAAAAAAAATTCTATCAGGAGCAAAAGTTTTAAATGTTGTTTCCACAAGCTGAGACAATACCATGACATTAAATTAAAGGTTTTCCTCAAGTAAAACATAAAAACTGTCCCAATATATATTATTATAAACAAAGCAGAAAAAATATGAAAGGCTTGAAATATTCTATGAGCAGAGTTTTACGCAAAATCTCAACCTTTTTTTTTTTTAAAAAAAACAAAAAAAGGGTGAGCCTCAAGCCTCCAACCTAACCAACCATGCTGTCATAAGATCACTTTTCAGTTTTCCTCATTACGTTTAAATAAAACAGTATTAGCCTTGACCCCATCACTGTATTTCTCTGTGTGTGAGCTGTGAGCTGTGGGCTGTGGGCTGTGAGTGGGGCATGTGGGAACGGTGCTGATCAGCCCCTGTAGCTACACAGAGTCCGTCCTAAGCAGCTGTAGCCTCCTGTGGCTCAGCCTCCGGCTTGTGTGCGATTGTTGTTCTTAACACTGTTCTGGAGGTGAACATAATAGATTAATAGGCTCCCTCAGGACGACCGGGTCTCCTGTGGGAACCCCTCTGCCCGCTTGCAACCCTGCAGAAGCCGTAATAGGCCAACACTAAAACACTGAAATCACTGAGATCTTATTTCCAGAACATACCAGACTGTTAGATGTCTGTTGTCGTGTCTTTGCATTCAGACCTCATAGCATGGCTTTATGAAGGCACATGTAAATCTATCAGCTATTCTGTGATTGCATAATTACTCCTTTGCAGCGAGATTCTCACCATTAATTACACTCAAAGTGGAAACATCAGCACTTTGTGTGAGCATCTGGGAATTCACACTCAGAGTTAATTTAACTCTTGTTATTATTTTGAACAGCCCATCAACTCTCCAATCTACGCTTGTGAGCTCTAAGTATAAATCTCTGAAAAAAAACCCCAACAACATAAAAACATCATGGATGGTAACATTTGAGGGAAAAATAGAAGGAAAACAAAAAGTACATTTTGGTGTGTGGTTTTCATTTAGTTCCAGATTATATCCCCACACAAAGTTGTTGTTATCACCTTTCTGAAGGCAGCAGAGACGTGCTGAGAGGTTGTGACTGATGCTAGTTAAGAAGGGGGGATGATGGAGCAGGGGTGTCAGTGGGAGAGCTCACTAAATGCAGGAAGTTGTTCAGCTGAAGAGGGTTTCTGCCACTTGACTGAGGGGAAATTGCCTCCAGTGCTCCAAGAGTACATGGGAGTGCTTCACTTGAATTTCCTCCCCCAGTAAAATGGCTAGCACTGTGAATGCCAAATCAACAAAGGCGGAGGCTGTGTGCATTTCAGGCCCCACAACTCTTCAATTCTTTCACAGCTCACCTGTGGTCAACAAATCCTCCGTGTGAAAGCAGAGCTGCCATGACTGGAATCATGAACGGAGACAAATGTGAAGACTCACTGGAAAGAAAATCTTCCATAAATCGCAATTTTCTGAGGCCCTGGCGTCCTGAAGTCAAAGCAGGCTTGAGTTGGAAGTTATAATTTTAGACATGGCAACATTTTGTTTTTCTTAGACAGCAAATTTCAGTGCTGCTATGCATTTTTACAAATTATATTGCAATTTCTATGGAGGTGTTCCTGCAGCCCACAGTAGAGAATTAGGAAAAAAAGAAATCTGACTTTTTCTCAGAATCAGAATTGTTTAATTGTTTATGCACCACCAGGAAAATATGGTCTCAAAACCGAAATCTACCAAATAACAATGGGACAGGCCTTCAGTGTTGATAAAGTGCAGGTTTACATATTATATTAGGACAAAAGAACTAGGTTTCATATACTAACAATATAATTGACAGAATGTTTGATTATTGGTTTTGACATGGATTGACGCAGAATTCTGCACATAAAGTCAGACTATTTGTTTTGTGGTGGCCCTAATCCTGTTCTTTTATTATGCATAAAAAAATGCTAACAAAAAATACTTCAGAAAAGTTTCCAAACAAGACCGAAGTATCTAAATGTAACCTCATAGATTCGAGACAAATTTCAACATTATCACAAAAAAAAAATCTTTTGCCACTTTCTTTCTTGAGATCATTATATCACTGCTATAACATACTTTCCCTCATTCTTTCTGAAACAAAAGAAACATCAGGCCTTTAATTTAACTTTAGATAACTAAGCAAACCTAAATTTAACACCATTAGATAGAACAAAGCAGCATTCACAATTTGAAAGATCAAAAGCATCAAATTCATCCACTGGTTGAAGGACCATTGTGACATGGAAGGATCACATTTAGTGCAGAATGGGGCGGCCTCTAATCCCAGAGTTCCTGCGAGGTCCCCTGGCGGAGCACCCCGCACACTAACAAGGCCTCCCACTGGACTCATTACAAGAGGAAAAACCAACAAAGACAGTTATTACACACTCCTTATGAAAGACATCAGGGGCCACGGGGCCAAGCTGGACACTGGGGGAACAAAGAGCCCTGACGACCCTACCGCCACCACCTTCATGCGTCCCCCGTCACCCCAACTGCCCCTACTTCCAACACACGCATGTCTCCAAGCTGCAGGGCTTGCAGAGGGGGCTGCAGAGGCTGGGAGAGGTCTGGGGCTTTGTGCCCTGTTAATTGAGGCACCCGATTGAGGAAACATGGGGCCTCACCAGGGGGGCCATAGAGGGGATTGAGTCAATGCTGTGAAAGAAGGGGAGCAGTCATGAAGTCACAGTATGTTCACCACAAATTCACCTAAATAAAACCCTGCATACATGTTCCTACTGAATCCATCAAGTCCAATCCAGATTTTATTTTTTTTTTTTTTGTACAACACATTTCAAAGTGCTTTACATCATCAAAAATAAAAACATCATATAGTGAACAACTATAACATAAAATATGTTGATCGGTGTTCCAATTATTATGGTTCAAAAACTATTCTAAGTAGGTGGGAGTTGGGAATCACAAGCTTAATTGAAGAGAAGAAAAAATAGTGTGTTCCAGGTACAGGAAACAGATTTTTAACACCCATCTCACTTTTTAATGCCCTCAACATCTTTCTCACTGAGTGAGGAAAAAATCCCAATGCTTATAGTTGGAGATCTGCAGCAAGGAGTTTTGGGTTACTAACACCCCAGATACTATGTTGTGGTCAAAACTAGCTTGGTTTCAGCAAAGAAAAAATTCACTTGGGATTTGATAATCACTGTAGTAACTTTAACTGAAACCATTTGCTTTGGTCATATGATGCTAAAATTTCAGGACAAAAATAAACTACATGATAAAGTTTATTTATAAATGGTAAAGACATCTTCAGTATGGTGAAGAAAGTATAATGCTGTGGGCCAGTTTCTATTCCAAAGGACCCAGGGAGCTTTGTAAAGTACATAGAATGATGAACTTGTTGACATTTCAAATTAAACAGTCTCAAGTCCAGAAATTATTGCTGAAAGCCTCCTAACATTTCACAGTAACAAAAACATTAAAATGTTTAATCTTATGCTCTTTATTTTGATAAATATGGTCATTTAAGTTCACTTAGCGAACTTAACCTCACTTACTATCTGTAGTATCATATCCTGTTTACATCATACAACTTTGATTTTTAAAAGCTTTTAGAAAACAGCTCAAGAGCAGCTCAGGAGCCTTAACATCCAGCAGTTCAGCAGTACTTGTTGTTACATGAGTGAAAAATCCATATCTTGACTTTGCACATGGCATATAATCACAATTTATTCTGTTAAGACAATTAAATTTAAAGAGAAGCCTACGCTATTATTGGGGAACCCACCACTTCCTCTTATTTCACTCCCTCGTTCTACACATTACCTCATTCTCATCAACAAAAATCCTAGAAAACAAATGCTACTGATAAAAGATGAAGTTGGAGAAAACCCAGAATCTGATACAATCAAAAGAGGAAAAGAGTTAAAGAACAAAGAAAGGAGGGCATTCATTAATTAGTGAGCCACTGATTTCAACCACATTAATAACCGGGTCATGGGTGTGAGGAAGAGAAGGACAGAAAAAAGGGGAGAGGAAAAGGAACAAACAGAGAAAGGATGCAACATGATGGGTCCTGGTGTAGCGATGGGAATTTTGTCCCTGTCTTTTCCCCATAACCCCTCCTAACCTCTCCCATTCTCTTCAGCACTGTGACCACAAACCCTCTTTGTGGCTCCTCTAAAAAACCTTCATCGGATGCCAATTTGCATAAAAGCAACAACTTTTTTCCCTCCTCCTGTGGGATAGGACAGCTACAGCAACTCCCCTGCCGATGGGATCTCGATCCTTCTTCATTCAGGACACACACACAGGTGCATACATGTAGGAAGTCATAATGATGAAAATGTATGTTTTACGACTCCCCCGGTGCACATACTGTATGTCTTTTGAGCTTCCACAAGCATTTATAAAGAAAGCACAAACAAAAAACACACACACCTCACCTTTTTGAACGCAATTAAACAGAAGCTGCTCGTACAATACACTTTTGTCTTAGGCGTGGAGGAGGAGGCATGGCGGTGGGGGTCGGGGGACATCTGCATATTAATTAGGAGGTTACGGTGTGAAATCCACTCAGGCGTGTTGAACAGATGACATAGTGGGACAAATATGGCACTATTTTCTCTCTGCTCTCCCACGGTGGCGCATGGATACAAGCGATGCATGCTGCCACTTCCGGTGGTGGCACGCTGCCAGCGGATGGAAATTAGCAGCAGGAGCTATTGCGATGAATTAGGAGAGTGAACAATGCAGGAGGCTGTGTGCTGCACAGCAGGGAGACAAGAGAAGGTTGACATTGGGAATACTACACCATTAGGTGGCGATCTTGAGTCAAACAAGCTTAGAGTTGTATCAAAACGTTTATCTCGAAAGCAATAAAATGTCCATTTTAAAGGATGATATCAGAACGGCTTCATTGTGATTTTTTGGTAACGACTTCTTTAAAGGTAAAGAAGTAAAGAAATGACCTGATCTGGATGATACAGCACCACTGGATTGCTTATCCAGCATTTCCCTGCCAATAAAAATCAGTTAACCCGGACTTGGAATCAGATGTAATTTCTGAACTGGACACATCTGATTGGGTATCAATAACCATGGTTTGACACTCTGGTGGCACCCCTCTTTTTCCTCAATTCACATTTCTGTTAGCAAGAACAATTCAGGTGGCATAAATCACCCAAACAGGAGCGAGCCAATGAGAGGCTGACAGAAAGTACAGCGCCAGAAAAGGACCTCCAGAACCATGACACCGTTTTTTATCCCTGCTGGCCACCCAGCTTCATTGACGAGGCCAAACTCAACCTCCGGTTCTTTGTTTTTTGCTACTCGGTTTCCCTTTTCTCCAGGTTTCCTTTCTCTGGCCTTTTGAGTCCTGTTGCAAAGTTTTTACCCCATTTCCGTCACGTCCCTTTTTTTCCTTTTACTTCTTCTTTGCACCAATTGAATTAGTCTTATTTGGTTAATCTCTAATGCTCTTTCTCAGCCTTTGTTTTTGCTGGGGCCTATCCCCACCTATCGCTTCCTTTTCGCTTTCCGCTCCTTTGCCAACTCGTCACCGTCCCTTTCTCATTCTCACCAGCCCTCCTCTTCTCTCTCCTTCAGCTCTACCCATCCCTCTTTGCCATTTCCCCAGTAAGGGGGCACTTTGCTGCTCCTGTCTTTCGATCTCCGCTGTTGGCACTCAGTTCTGAGCGCCCGACCCAGTGTGTGCGGAGGGGAAGCTGTGTTTGAGCAAACGGGTGCCCACGCCTGCCCCCGGCGCCACAAAGGAGGCTTTCTTTGCCCATCAATGGCTTCCATTAACGCCGGGCCCTCTGCCTCTGGAGGGGATGTCAGGCTTCCCGAGATGGCACACAGAGACAGCCATTAGAGGCAGGAAGCCGGGGGTAGGGGCATCTTGTGAGAGCTGCCAGGGAAGAGGAGGAGGGGCACAGAGGGCATGAGGTGGCGTTTTGTGTTCTAAACTCAGAGCTGTGTATATACAGACTCAAACCCACAAAGAGGACGTATGTATTCTCTTGCAGCAGCTGAAACATACAGTATGTGAATGCATGTCTGCAGACCTTTAAAGAACAGAACAAATATTACACAAATGTTTTATGTGTGTGCAACACAAAATCTCTGCAAGTATTTTTGTCTAATTTCTTTTGCAAGTACACTTAAAATATTTTTAAAAAACAACCAAATTGCAAGAAATATGTCAAGATAAAGAAGCTTGCTTTAAATCAATAATTCTTTAATATTGATCAAAGGAAAAGTACTTCTTCCACTGACAGATATCTCTATATGGGAAAATGTCTTGAAACAGTTGGAATAATCTACCAATGGAACAAGTTATTTTGATCAATATTAAAGAGTCATTGACTTAAAACAAGCTCACATATCTTGCAGAAAGTTTACTTATCAGTTGGTTTAGTCTAATTTCAAGTGCGTTAAAATATTTGCACTGGAAACTATACAAAAATACTTGGTAAGATTTTATGTTTTGCACTGGCTAAATTGCCTATCAATTTCTTTTTAACTTTGTTAATCCCGTCTAAAGAAGACCGTCCCAATAAAAAAGTCAGTTGCTGTTTAAATAATTTGAGTTCAGGATATTTAGCATTTTATAGCTTTTTATTTATAGTGAATGAATCAACATTAGTGACTTGTGAATACCACTCCTTCATCAGTTTTAAAAAAAAACATGTTAGTACAATAAACTCACTTTCATAGAAACAAAAGGTTGGACATATATTAATATTACCTTAACCTGCGTGGCAGCAGTGTGTCCCGGCTGGACCTTGACTCTCATTCTATCTGTCCATATAGGAAAGGAGGAGCCATTTGCTTATGAATCAGTACACTCTCACACACACACACACACACACACACACCCACCCACGCACGCACACACACACACACACACAAACTGCAAACACAAAAGCTTTAAGATAAGTTTGTTCATAAATTGGGACTCTTTGAGGTTGGATTTTTATTGGCTTCTGTGTTCTCTGAGATAAGCATGAGACAATGATAAGTGTGAAAAAAAATGCATGCCCATGTTATCCTGCTACATTCATTGTTTTAAAGGAAAATATCATTTAATATACTTTGGAAATTTGGTTTTGTATTTTACCTGTTTTCAAGTTAATCATTTTAGAGGGTCGGCTGTCCTGTTGTCCATCCTTCTGCAGGGAGTGCTAATAAAAAGAATAGCAATCAAAGAGGCTTATAGTAAAAAAAAGAATAATTTATGGTCATTTTCACATTTCATTTTGGGATGTATCAATGTGAAAATGAAGTAACCTCAAATCTCCAAGCAGTCTATGATCATTTTTTGCTTTTTAATGCTAGTGTGGACTTGTGGTGCAGCAGAGAAAATTTAGCTTTATCTAAAATTCATTTGTGCAAAATAATTTTCAGCTGTGAAAGATTTTCAGAGGCAAAACTGTGGCAAGCTATATTTAGAAAATGGTTATTCTTTATTAATTCCTTTCACAGATTGAAGAGACTGGTTACATAAAACTGTAACCAGTTGCGTTTTTGCAGTAGCCTAAATATTGTTTGTTGAGATTAAAGCAAAAAATAAGGTAGCTGTTATATTCAAAGAAATGCATCTGCTTGGATCAGCTGAAGGAACTCTGCTGTACTCGCCAGGAAAAGTGTGAAGGGTAATTTTGGCCTGCAGTTCTGCATAACAATGAACTGGAGAGTCTGCTTTAATGTGGTACTCTGTGTTGTGATAAACTGACAGAGACAGAACGTTTCATATGCAACTGATACATATTTATTGTTAACAAGTGATATAAAAAAAAAACAAAACAAGATAATAAATGACAGTTGCAAAAGTCCTGCATGAGGAAACGTTTTATGTGTCAGCAACTGCTGTGATGCTGCCACCACAAAATCTGTTGAACAGTTTTATCATTTCTTTTAATGAATGGAGTTTTTGGCTTGTAAATATAAAGTGTTTACTAGGTTATACCAACAGTCTGTGCTTTATGTTGAGATTTTACAGTATGCACACAGTTTGAACTACACATGGGTTAAGATAGTATTAGTGCCCAAATCAACTCAAGTTTTTCAGAAATTAAGACTTAATATGCAAAACTAAAAATAAAGCAACTTTGAATTTGAGTCAACAGACAGATCCAATTACAAGTTAATTTCTAATGTAGCAGCAGAGAAACAATGCTGCAGGCTAAGAACAAAAGGACTATATATTAGAGCTCTTCTCTGTGTTTAGTAGAATTATCGTTTGAGTGACATTCCAGCTGCATCTAAAAGGAAGATATGAAAAGGGGCTGGTCAGCCTTTTCAAGACCTTCTTAGAAGACGCCATGGGACAACGAAGAGGAGGACCTTCCCTGCAGGGGCATGGGCGTGCTGTGAGAGCAGGTGGGGTGGTGAAAAAGAGACGGGCAGTGTGTGCAGATCACAGGGATGTATGCGAGTCGGGCACGGTCAACATTCAACTGATCTAATGATGGCCAGACTTCAGAACAACACTGGCTCCCTTTGCACAGCGCCAATTAACTCCAAGGGTGGGGACAGTTGATGGACGTGTCTATTATTAGCATGTGAGAAGTGCCGCAGCGCCTAAAAGAAATCAAAGAAAGAAAAGTCTTGAAGGAAGTGGCAAATGCAAAGTGAATGCGAGTGATATGCTTCATTGGTCCAATTGTGGCGACATAGCTTTTCTTCTCCTGTTGCGTTCCCAACATCTACTTACATGAAGAAAATACAGCGCTCTGAAAATGATGCAAATTGTGGCTTCGCAGAGGTTTCCCCCAATCTGCTGACACACTCAATTATACCGCTCACTCCACAAAAAAAGGAAAAATACAACCTTTAGTTCAAAGAAACAAATCAAAGGTACCTCATGCCATTGAATTCCCCCAGCTGAGAGGGGCGCTGCTGGTCACCCGTCCCTGTTCACCCCGTTGTTTCATTGTCTTAAAGCGTAGAGTGGGGGAAGTCCGGTTAGAGATTCCTTTCAGGTTTTCAAGTTATTTAAAACAATCAAGTTACCACAAAACATCTCATTCTGAAAAAATATGGTATGCAGGATAGAAACATATTGTGAAATATTTAAGGGATGTCTATTTTTATGTAACATCATGAAGGCCTGGGAACACAGGAGACAGGTCAGAAAAGAAATTGTGTTAGGTTAGAAAACAACATCTAAAGTTTTGAACGGAAAGAAGATGAACAAATCACAAACGTACTAAGACATGAACATCCACCTAACCTGAATGAATTATAGAAGAAGGCCAGAGGGTTTTATTGACAGCTTGGCACCACATGTTCGCTGAACACAGGTCAGAAGACATCAAATATGAACTTACTGGTCGACATAAACAGCAGCATGTGTGTCAGAAAACTAACTCTACAATTACATTCCATACTATGCATTTTCTCTGAAACATGGTGGTGGAAGGCTCATGCTGTGGGGAGACTTTTCTTCAGAATGGAAACAGAAGCTGTTTGGAGTTGATGGGAAGATGGATGGAAATAAATACTAAAAGAAACCCTGTTAGGGGCCACATTATACTGTAGATTTTTCATTTCGATTTTAAAACCATATTATCCTTTCAATTCACAACCAAATGTACCATGCAGTAGAAATGCTCTGTTTTCTTCTAAGCTGTTTCTGTTCCCACATTTAGTAATCCCATAAAGCTATTAACTTGAACTCAAACTGTTTCTGAGCTTCTGTAAAACATTTGATTTCTGCCTTTCTTTACTGGCTACCAACCGTCTTGGTACTATCACAAAAGCCAAGATCTTGGGATACAGCAGATCAGTGCAAAAGAAAATGAATGACGGTCCTGGATTAGCTGGATCTCAAAGTCATTTGCATTTTGGGCCGCATCAAGGTCATGAATACCCTGAAAGGGCCAGTTTGGGCAGAATGTGTGTAAAATCCATCAACCAACTATTAAAATATTTATAAGCAGCTGTCTCTGTACTTGAAATTGAATCCTATTGAACGTTCTTTCACACTGATGTAATCTCACAACATACCAATAAAAACTACTTTGTTGTTCTATTTTTCTGCCCCCTTTAGAGTCTAGAGGGACACATAAAAATTTGTGATGGGCCAGATTTACCCCTGGGGCATTGATCTGTTGAGAGTTTAGCTACCAGACTTCTTCTCTGTGTTATCCAATATGCATATGCTACCTATCCATGTTTAATCTCATAATGTGTTAATAATAGCTCTGCAATATTTTAGATCTCATTTGAATGTTTGCTCTGATTCTGGTGGTCTGGCCTAACAGTCAGAGCAGATCTCAGACAGAGGAAATGATCTGCTGTTTTCAGGATTATATTTTACTTTCCCTAAAAGAGCCAATCAGGAGGCGCGTAACTTCAGAAGGTTTAATTAATTCAAATTTTTTAATCAAGGCTTAATCTTAATATCTGCTCAGCACTATATAGACTTCTGATAAAACATTCAGGGATTAAAATGCTGAAAATTAAATGCTAATAAGAGACTCAAAAGGAAGAGGAGCTAATATGGAGGTTCAAACTGTTTCCATGTTAATTAGTGCCAATATGGTGCAGTAACTTATACAAAAGTACTTTAAAACATTGTTTATGTGTGAATTTATCTCAAATCTAGACAGGCTGCTTTAGTTAGAGTCTAAAACTGACCTTGAATGAAGGAATCCATCCATGAGAAAAATGTAGCTTTCTCTTGAATTAATGGAAAATCAATGGAATAGGAAAGTGATTCAGAAAAAAAAAAAGAAAAAAAAAATCAGTTGCTTTTCTTTGTTGGATTGTGGAAGCAGAATATGTCGCAGTGAGCCACAGAATTAAATGTGTTTATCTTTCGACAAAAGGTGTAATTTAACTCTTAAACCTCCAAAAAGGGATTTAAAGGTCAAAACACTTCAGAATCATTCTGCCTTTACGTCGATCCAAAGAAGGGCCGTGCAGCAAGATAACATCCATTGATTTGTAAATGAACCTGTGCATCTTTGCACTTTAAAGGTAAAAGAGCTGACAAAACATATCAAGTTGCATTCTTTAAAAATTTTTATCAACAAATCAAGGTCAAATTGAACAAAAACTGATGTTATTCCATAATGAGAACAATGTTCATCTATATGACATAGGTTGGTTGTTTTTTTTTAACCCTGCAGAGAGAGCACACATTAGGTTTGGTGCTAAACTCATAAAATGCTTTCTAAAGCTATTCTTCGGTGATCTATTCTATCATCTTCTTTCAAATTTAATGACTAGAGTTACAGCTTGGAGCCAGGATTTAGCTCAGAGATGCACCAAAATACCATGAATTTATATAATCTAATTACATCTGCTCACTGCGACAGAAATCTACAACAAATTCTAGTATTTTGAAACTTATTTTATAACAATTACAATGTTAAATATTAACAGGTCTATTTGTTGTTGTGATTCAGTGCTCTATAAAAAAAAAATAATATAAATCTGCTTTACTATAACAGCACGTTTCCAGTTTTTCCAACTTTGAAGAGTAGCTTACAGAACTCGGTCTCTCTATCACAGCGCATGTATAACTCAGAGACTTCACTGTTTGATTTTTTAATTATAAAATGTTTATTTGACATGTATTTGTTGTATGGCACTGGAGAGTTTGATAAAAACAGTAACATAATACTTTGCCATCATTAAATAAGTTCTTATTATTTTTATAATAATAAGGATCTGTTTACACAATTGTAAGAAAAAGACATTTTGGAGCTTGTCTCAGACTGCAACATCAGTGAAACATCACTGTTTAAAGCCGAAATTTCAGTCAAAATAATTTTACAAAAACAGCACAAGATGATTTTTAAAAATATGACATCTTTCAATAATACAACAGAGGCATCCCTGCAGCAGCAGTCATCCTGACAGCAGTTAATCTTTTTTGTTTAGGAGTTAAAGATGAGATAGAATAGTTTATCCATATTGTATCTGATTTGTAGGCTGTTGAGGTCAATAAAATAATTTTTTTAAATTGTAATTGCATTGTGTGGGTCTTATTATTTGATTTTCTGCCAGTCTTCACCTGAGCATTGTAGCTGATAAAAGGGGGAAATGAGGAGAAAAAAGGGGAAAAGTTGAGGAAAGAATATATGAAGACAAAATGTTGACTACATTGTATTTGACCTGAATTAATTGCTTTTGTAGATTCTGTTGTTAAAAACAAAAATCACATCGACGGTTGTTTATTCGTAATGCTCCCCCCCCATGCACAGTTTTTGCTTGATGTTGATATTTTCCAGTCTGATTTATAATCTTCTTTGCTGACGTAACTTATATAGGTCAGTTAAATGTCTTCATTTGTTTCAATACTTTGGAGACTTAGTTTTAATGACAGAAAACAAATTTTAATTTTGGTTTTGTTAATGCTGTAATGTTGAATATGTGTCCTAAACCCCTCATATTGTCACTTCATTATATTCTTTACAGAACAACGTATAGAGCAGATTTCTCAAAGGAAACTAGTGATAATTGGAGATTTTTTTCCCCCCGAAAGAGGCATATCCATGCATATATAAGGATAATCACTGGCGGAGCTTATCTTGACAATGTTCTCGTCTTTTTTGTAGAGAGGAGGTTTTTCTGGCGTTCAGAAGGTATATATCTACGCCGTGTTTTTTTCTTTCCATCCCTGGAGGAGGTGGAGGGCGGATTAAAGGAAGCCTAATCTTCAATCCAGGCCTCCTCCTCTTCTTCGTCTTCTTTCTTTCGTTCCTTCAGCCTCCCTGCAGCTGCCACGTTGCTGTTCCACTTCTTCTCCGCCGCGCCTTTTATTCGCGAAGAGGGACGAGGGGGAAACAAGCGCAAGGAAAATGGCAGCTGTTTGTTTACGCGTTCCCACGACTCCATGCCAATTAAGCGTCGTCATTCCGTCAGCCGCTTGTCTTCCCTGATTAGACACCCCTCAGCAGACGGGGCGACGGACACAGAGGCGCACAGAGAGCGAGGGGCCTGCGAGGAGAAAGAGAGAAAGGCCCCTGAAGGAGCGCTCCTGTGCGGGCACCTCCACACACGAGGCCCTCTTCTGCGGGTTCGGATGCGATCATTTTATTGCAAACCTTCTAGATTGTTTGCAACCTCTTACATCATGCATACAAAGAATGATTAGAGCAACTGAGCCATTATAGAAGGGGATTTGCCTATGGTGTGTGGGCGGCCTTTAATGCACCTCAATATAACTGATACAGTCAAAATTGTGCATATTTCTCCTTGGAAATTCAATGTTAATCAATGTAATTTATATTTTCTATTTTTATAAAATCTTTGATTTCTATTGGAAGCCGTTGTACATATGAAATAATAAAAAAAAATTGAAATGCAAGTTTTAGACTTCACAAGTATCGTCACAATCCACAAAGAGGAAATATTTTCACAGTGAAATAAAAATGCATGTCAGGAGGAGAGTGAGTGCATTAAAATGTTTTGAGATATCTAGAGATTTATCCATCAATAAAGTATTACAAATAAATTACTCCATAAATACAACTGTTTGTGTTTTAATAATTCACGTAAATTATTAAAAAGTTTAGAAAGTTATTTAATTATTTTTTAAATAATGTGCATGAATAAATTGCACAGATTTTGCCACAACGCATATAACATCAAACTTTTTAAAACCGATTTTTTTTTACCAAAGTTCAATAAGTCGGCGTTCATGCATTTATATTTAAAAGCACATTTTGCATTCAGAAAATTCATTGGAATACTCTTTTCATTTTAGGAACAGTCAACAGGTATGAATTATGTTTATGTAACGGTTCCGCAATGTGCGGTTTGCTCATTTCAATCTGCAGAGAGATTTTATGAAAGCTTCCTCTGAGAGAAACTAAAGGAACAATAACTGTCACTGACTTGTTGATGAGTTTCTTTGTTTTGTGCGCAGCCAAACCCGTCAGAGCTCCGAGGGGAAGGCGGAGCGCTGAGTCCAAACAAAAGGCTCGACTTTCTGCGCCTTTAACGAGCCGCATCGAGGAGTCCTGCAGCAGAACGAGTCCCCGGTTCTGCTTCTTATTGGATTACTTCACGGTTTTAAGAGTAATTATAGACAAGTGACTCAAATGACACACGATTCCCACATCCAGCATCAAATGAATTATAATCGACGTTTATGTAAGCATTGCGTGAGGATGGAGATATTTGGTGCTAAATTGCAAAATTGGTATTCATATTATTGCTGTTTGATTGTAATTTATTCATTAAACCATCATTTTGAAATCTTAGAAATACTGTAATCTTGAGAAAAGCCACAAAAATACTTATAATGAATAATGAATAAATCCTGATAAAATCAATTCTGCAAAATAAATAAATAAATGGAAATAAATGGAAATAAAAGCAAATTTTACTCCCTTTGGTATTAATGGTTTTTCTTCTTGTGAGACCTGTCGAGTCTCACAAAAAGACTTGTCTTCTAAACTGTGAATCCAGCCAAACTTCTGTCAGGGAACCCTTTACTTTCCCTCTTGGGTCCAGGTGTCTGTGCACTGTTGGCCTGTTAATTAACCCAGTTGTAACATTACAATGTCATACAAATAGATGTCGGAGCTTTAATCATGATTAATTTGTTTCTGAATACAATATCGGCCTCACTAAAGAAAGTGAATCTATACTTTCAATTTTTTTTCATGCCAGACTTTTTCAAAATTTACATTAAGATGACTTCAGATATTTAGTTTGGCAACAGTAATGATTTGAGGATAATTTTGTTCATTTATTTGTTTGTTTACAGGTTTTATCAAGTGAGCAAGGTAAAGTAATAGCCTATGTGTAAGTATAAAGGATGACAGGCTTATGGAGAAACAATGGGAAACACTGACTGGTTCTGTGTTACTTACTGTTGATATTTTTTTAATAATAAAAAGAACTGCCACTCATGATTATTTAATTATCACTCATGAGATCTACACTATTATACATTTCATAATACACATATGCCTATTTTAACAAATAGAGTCTAATCATTTTTTAAAAATCCTTTTCCTTAAATCATAAGAAAACTCTAATTTTGGTATTTGTGCTTCTTTATACTCCAAGCCACCAGGGGGCAGTCATAAAGACATTTACATGCGTAAATAATTAAATATGGGTGATTCACCTGAGCAGGCTTGTTTGTGTGGTTGGACCAGTGTAAAACTGACTGACTGATATTTACTCCACTGCTTCAGGTATTTGTACAAATTTATGCAACATAAAGAGCTTTGTAAAGTTTAATGTGAGTTTTTTGAGCCACAAAAGTCTTTAGATTGATACTTCTTATCAAAATATCCACTGTCTTTAGAAATTGCTTAAGTTGGCGCTTTGCTCTAAAAGAATATCTCATTCTCTTTGGAATGTAAAGTAAACAGATGAATGCATCTTCAAACTTCCCAGGTTTGGATAACCAGCGGTAGCATTGAAATCTGACTGACTTTTGCCTTGACTTGTGGCTAGAGAAAAAAAACAAGAATTCAAAACTGTCACTGACTTGTTGATGAGTTTGTTTGTTTTGTTTGTTTACGCCACAGGTGTCAAACTCCAGTCCTCAAGGGCCACTGTCTTGCAACTTTTAGACGTACCTTTGCTGCACCATACCTGAATAGAATAATTAGGTCATGAGAAAGGCTCTGGAGAACTGATCTACACAAGGAGGAGGTAATTAAGCCATTTCATTCCAGTGTTTTGTACCTGTGGCACATCTAAAAACTGCAGGACAGCGGGCCTTGAGGACTGGAGTTTGACACCCCTGGTTTACGCAAAGTTTATTAGTAAATATATTTGTTGTAGTCATAGCTCATCTGAGGCACCATCACTGGAAGCTGGTGAAGATGCAGAGCTAGGTTTGGCAAGGGCAAGGATTGAAAAGTTTTCAGAACACTCTTGATTGCAGTAGTCAGATGTTTTTGAGTCTTAAAGGGGATTTGTAAAGGTTAGACATGTGTTGCAGTCTGGAAAACCTTTAGTCTATGCTGATGTTGAATTTCTTAGATTCCTCAAAGATGGCATTCATCAACAGGCTATCATTGTGTTCTGTTGCTTTCTCCTTTAATGGCCTTGGAATGATGCAGAGTCATTTGGGAATGCATTAACATGAGAACGAATCTCCATATAACTGCACTTATTTGACCCCTGACCTCCCCTTTGTGCCCCTCAGACAGCAAATTGCTGCATTGGTAATGGCGAGCCCCTCAGAGTTCGACGGCCACTTCTGCCCGCGCGCCGGAGGAATAAGAGTGGGTGGGTGTCTCTCAATCAAGTTGTTTAATGCAAAAGTCAATTCCCATGCACCCCCTCCTCCGCAAAAACACACACCGTCATACACGCTCCCACAGTTCCCTCCAGACAGGCAGGAGGACTCCGTCTCAGCAGCCTTTCATTGCCTCCCTGCTCCTGTCTGCACCCTCTTTTTGTCTGTTTTTTTAATGAAGAGAGAGGGACACATGCAAAGAACGTGATTAGGGGGTTCCTGGGATTGCAAGGCAGTACACTTTGCATGTGTATATACATGTGTGTCACTTTAGAGGCTTAATCCTGCAGAGTTTCAATAGGATGAGAAACATATGCAGCGTATTACGGGTGCATCACATTTATAGAAGCATCAATGGCTTCCTCTGTTTTACCATCAAAGCCTGGGAAAGTCTTTGGGCATCCTGCTGTCACCATATGGTAATCGCTACTTTTTCTTTCAACACTAAAGCAGTTTTAATTGCAACAACGTTGCTTTCAGATTTTATTTTTAACAGAAGACCTAATTATCGTCCAGACAAACAGGACTGGGTCGTTCATATTTACATTTGATCAGCGGAGGGTTTATGATGGGACGTCCCTGATGCATTTTGCTAATAGCCTGTTATTTTGTAGAGAAAATATGAATCCAGTTTGAAGAAAGTAGGCGTCCATGAATATAAAACAGACTTTTAATATCAAAGCTACATCTTCCTTCCAAGTTTTGTGGTGGATTGTAACTGTTTATCATTGTTTTTCAACCCTGAAAGAACTTCAGTGGTGTGCATTTCAAAGCAATGGTTTTACATTCAGTCTGTATGACGCTTTAAATATCAGAGCATCTCAGTGAATTAGAATATCAACAAAAAGAAAACTTAGTTCTGTAATCCCCTTAAATATTTTAGTGAAATTCATTTATAATTCATGAAACACGTAGTGGAATATTTTATTTATTCTGGTTAATGTTGATAGTTTCTTTAGCAGTAAGGTTTTGTAACTCATGCTTCTGATGGAAGGTGTCAGTAACCATGTTTCTATCAACACGTTTTTATACGCATTTTGAAGCATCACATTAGTAAATTAGCAAAATTCAAAATAACTTCCTCAGTTTTGTAAAAAAAAATGTCCACTTGTTTGAGGTGGTTTTTGGCTTTTCAGAAAACAATATGAAAGTAGACGTCCATGAATGTAAAACAGACTTTTATTATCAAAGCTACATCTTCATTCCATTGTAGCTGTTTATCATTGCTTTTCAAGCAGAGATTGGAACACATTTACCAAAGAACGTCTGACAAAGGGAATGCTCCGTGGGTCTGTGCCATTTTTGAGATGTGTGGTGCTAATTTCCAATCCCATCCTGTTTCACAACCAAGCGTAGTTTCAACATTTGATGAAATTATACTTTGTGCATCCTGGTTGATTTGCTCAGAACCAGTTTGCTCACATTTTCTTTTTCTTCTTTTTTTGCAACATATTAAAATCTCACTCAAAATTCATATGACCATTGGATGGAAACATAGCTAGTAGTGACTCAGCTGGGCAACTGTTTAGTAAACCATATTTTTGCCATGACTGCTCAGGGAGTAATGCAAAAATTCTCTGTGAAGAGTAATTCTTCATTGGTGTTTCTGTAATACCTACATTTTCTGAAAAACATCCACCAACTGTGCATGGTGAAGTAGTTGGTGCCATTTTTGTATTGAAGCAAGAAGGTCCTGGGTTAGAATCCTGGCCTCGGGTCATTCTGGATGGAGTTTGCATGTTCTCCCTTTGCATGCATAGGTTCTCACCAGATACTCTGACTTCCTTTTACAATAAAAAAAATTGACATTTAGGTTAATTGGTCTTGTGTGCATGGTTGGTTGTTTGTCTGTTTCCTGTGGAAGGACTGGAAACAGTTGCCACAACCTTGCAAGGGCAACTAAGTATGGAGGATGGCTGGGGTTGAATGAAATTTGACTCCTTATCACCTATGAGCCTTAATTATTACAATTAAAGGAAATAAGGCTATCGCACAGAGTGAATTTAATCTGTGTAAAATACAATTTTCATTTAGAATGGAATTAGTAAAATAAACTTTTCAGTGATATTGTAATTAACTGAAATGCACTTGTAAGTATCTCCATCCAGCCATTACTTCAACCTTCAGTTTTCGCTTCAACATTTCCAGAGAAAAGCCACTTTTTTCTCTGAATTGCCGGAGCACATTTACACTTGACTGGAGTCATGACCTGTGCCACTGTTGAATATGAACAATTATTAAATCTAGACATGAAAGACTGTCATTTTCCCTTTCTTCCTAAAGAAAGAGAAAATTCTCAGCAATATTACACATCAGCAACTCCTCATAGAAAGCAAACGTTCTGAGGAATTGCTGTCACTTTATTACATTGCATGTTTTTGCATGTTGTGACTTGATGTCAACAATCTGCTGGCAGATTTGATCCTGAAAAGAAATATATAGTACTTTTGTCAGATTTCTTCAGCTCAGTGTGGATAAGAAGGTTGTTGTGCAGGTTCAGCAGGGTCAGTGGAGGTCAGCCTTGCTATGAGTGGGTCGCTAATCATCGACACTTATTCCTGATTGCTCATTGTCCCGAACAAGACTGCAGATAGCTGTTGGAGGCCCCCTTGCTTTCCCCTCTTTTTATACGGGGACAGTCGGGAGTACATGCAGGGGTCAAGTGATGAGTTCCAACTTCATTTCCATCCTTCCATCCTCAGCCACAAAGATCTAATCCGAATGGTTTGATTGACAGTTGCCAATCCTATTGCAACCTTCAGCTCCCATGGGTCAGGACGTTTTGGTTGCCTTGACCTCCCCAGGATTTTTCAAAGAGTCTGCAAAAGAAAATGCACATAATACCCAACAGAATACCTCTTTGCTTTGTGTTTCTATAACCCTGACATGTTCAAGTAGTAATGGTCAAGTTGATAGTACAATGGTTTCCATAACTCTTATGAGTAAATTTATTTGAGTCATTTTACTTAAGCAACCTTGCAGGTTTTGTGGGATCATGCGAGTTTTATTGGTAGAAAAAATACAACAAAAAACACCCTCCATGAATACACCTTAAGTATTCCTATATTATGTTTTTCACTGAGGTACCAGTCAAATAAAATAAACAGAAAAACCTCAAAGTGTTGCATATACCAGCTCCTAAGCCAATTAGAAAACACTATTGTATATATAAATCACTGGCATCAGCATCGTTGGAAAGTATCAAGGGTGCAAGGCAGTTTCCTTTTAAATTAGAAAACATCTACTAGATTTATGTTACAGCTTTTAAGCCTTTCAGAAAAATCAGTGTTCATTTGGTAAACAGGCAATGTATCTAATGCAGACCCCACCCCTATCCTCACATCTGTTGGTAATTAACTAATCACTTTCCCTCATTATGGTTGGAAAAACACTCAAAAAGACTTAAATCATGAGTGCAATCAGTCACTTTTAAAAAAATCAGTAAAAGAAAAAAAAAAGACTAAGAATGTCACAGCAGATCAAAAAAATAATTTCAGATAAAATAAATTTTTAACAAGCAGGTTCAGATTGATGTTGTGGGACTTTAGAAAAATTAACTGATGATGCACACTTTTGAGAGGTAATACCCAAGATATTTAATATCTTCCAGTATATAACTCTTAGCGTGGCGTCCCTTTGCGATTACTATTACTAATTACTAATGGTAAACATCAACGTGGACATCTGCTGTATTCAAAAAGTTTTACTTTACAAAACATCAACAGATTATGAAAACGCCTGTAAGGGCATGTTGCATCAGTTTTGACATTTGAAGATGATATCTTCCCTGCTTTCAGTCATAATAACAGGAAAAAAAGAAAAGCAAAGCAAATGAATGCCACCACATTCTCTATATGTAATTTTATATAGTTTTATATTGTTGCTAAAGTTACTGTCAGTTGAAACTAACAATCTGGAGTAACATGAAGACACATTCACAGGTTTGAGTGGTTGCCAGAATAAAAAGAAGATTAAAAATATTTATAAATATACTAGAATAAAATACTATAACTTTATTTTAAATTAATAAAAAAAATAGAATGATTGTATTTTCATTGTTATAGGAGCAAATAATTGAAAAATGAGTGTTGGTGATTCCCGGGTGTGAGCTACACTTTGCAGTGAAGCATAATGTGGTGTCGCCAGGATTATCCATCAGCTTTAGTCTGTTTTAATAACCCCAGTTTGCAAACACATCTCGTTAAATTTGGATGGAATTAGAAGTGTTACCTTGGTCATTGAGTATTCCATAAATGTGTATGTATAAACAATTAGACTGGCTTTTGCAGTCACACATCTTGGCTGCATAAATAAAAAGCATCCCATGTCTATAGATGCTCACGCATCTTTGTTGTGAACAGAACTTTGGTTATAATGTTTTTATTTAAAAAAAAAGACAAAAAATGGTCTGTAAAATTTATACAACACAAATAACAGGTATTCAGTTACATTGATTTGTCATTTAAATATTTATTGTTCCCCTTCCTTATTTTTGTACATTCTCCCAAACAATGCCTTTTATTTCAACAGTGAAGACTCTGACATGTCTCGGCTTGCTGAAAGGATGCCGTTTTCGTGAGTCTGTTTTGCTATCAGGCCACTAAAGTGAATGTGTAGTAAAACCAGGCATAATGCTAATCCTGCACTTCTCACATCTCCATAAATTAATTTGTGTGTGTGCATTTGTGTTCCCGCCGCACATGTATTACGTGCATGCGTGTGTGCGTTGGGTGCTCTCCATGCTCCCTTCCCCTCTTCACGTTCTCGACACAATGCCAACGTTCACACACACACTCGCACGCATGCACAGCCAGTTGCCAAGGCAACCTGGGAGCTAGCACAAAATCTGCGAGGAGAGGCAGAACATGGCACTAGCCTGACAAGCAGCTGCCATCGTGTCTGTGTGTGTTCGAGCATGCTTGTGCGTGTGAAGGTGATGCAGTAATGTGCGTTTTTGTGCACATTCCTGCGTGAACCCATAATGAGACAGGGGAGGCTGGGAATGGCGACATTAACAGCCAGAACTGGTAAATAACAAAAGATGATGTGTCCATTAAGTGTCGCCTGCTTTTCAGTTACACTTCAGTGTTTAAATGGGATAATAAGATATCGGCATATAGATGGAATAACATTTTCATCCTCTCACCCTTTAACAAAACTCAAAAACCATAGGAGAAGCATTTAGAGCAAAGACTCAGTGAGCCATTAGTTTATGGTTCTGCAAAAAGAACAAAATGTCAATTACTGAAAATTATGGTTTATCCTTCTGTTCTTTTCACCTTGGAATAGGACATTTCACTAAGATGTGCCACAGCACTAAAACTTTCCCACAATGTGGTTTCCACAGAGTCTTTGAAGGGTTTTCTGGGATGCAAAGAGAACATGGTACATATAATTCAAATATACAGTCATCATAGTGCAACTCATAGAAACAACTTCAGGGTTCAAGATGTACTTGACTGGTTTGATTCCTACTTAATAAGGGAGTTCTTGGTGTCAAAAGATAACTTTACATTGGAGTTGGCTAAAACCTTGCCTCAGTAATACCACATGGTTCTGTCTTGTGGACCCTATTTAATATCTCGCTAGCTCACATTAGCAAATGACAAGAAAAGCTACCATAGTCATGTAGAAGCTACACAATCTACATCACAAAGTCACCAGGTGATATTCAACCTCTTCTAGTGTCCAGTAGATGCTTTGAACAAATCAATGCCTGGCTTTGCAATAACTATCTTCAGTTGAAAAAACAAAACAAAACATAACTGATGTAATTATCTTTGGAACAAGAGCACAAATTAGAGTCAGCACACAACTTCCGTTACCACAGGTAGAAACTACAGATCAAGCCCAAAACCATGGCATAGTGATGGACTCAGACTTGAATCTTCAGAGACACATGAAGACAATTACAAAGTCAGGCTTCTGTCACCTGAACGATACTGGAAGTGTCAAAGGACTAAAATTCATCCATAATTTAACACTTAAAACTTTTTGCTTTATCTACAACAAAATCCAATAAATTATCAATCCTATCGCTAAGCTGGAAAACCTCTGCATATCAACATATTTTTAAATAAATGTTATATAGAGAATGTTGGCTGCGACGGAGCTGGATATCTTAGTGTAACTGAAAGCAATTTCCAATACAGTTTGTCTTCTAGTTTTTGTGTTTTTTACAAAGTTTGAGAGAGAGAAAGATTTATCATCATTGGATTATCATCATTGTATCAGTAACAAAATTGCATCTGTTCTGAGAAACAGAAAAAGTAGTCGTATACAGTGCTTTTCATTTGATGTTAACTGAATGTCTTTCTTGTGTCTCTTTTTCTAAGCAGCAGTTGATTTGTAATTTCTTTTGTAACCAGAACCCTGATTGGTTCCGATGGATGAACTGATAGATTTTACCTCTGGTCCACTAGAATGTCATAAGGGTTGTGCAAGGTTCAGTTCTTGGCCCATTATCATTTACTTTGTCATTGAGAATCATTTAACAGTTCACTGAAAATGTGGTTGGAAACACAGTTCTACAGTTTTAGGACTATTGGTCAGTTCAACATATTTGAATAAATTATGCAAACTTATAAGTGTTAACCTACAACTAACTACACAAAAAAACAACACTATAGTATGGTATTGTTTAACCTAATTTTCTTTAATATATAGTGCCTAAATTCTTGGTAATTTCTTGAAAAGTGCAAAAATGAGATAATAAAAGATTGTTCATATGAGGGTCTCATTTTGTCAGTGAAAAAGACAGAAGAAGTCATTCAGAAACTGACTCGATGAGATATCCAAGAGGCCTTGGCATGTGTGACCAGCAGATTGATTTGGTCATAGGTCAGCTCATGGACATGTTGTGGTTCATCCGGTCAATTTGACAGCAACAAAAAGATGCAGCAAAAACAGATTTCCAACCAATTGACCTGCTATTGTGCAGAGGTTGTAGAGGTGACAGAGGGTCATCAGTGGTGATGTGTCATTTTATGGGGTGACACTGGTGGTATTCCTAACCTTTGACATCTGCCCCATCACAGACAGGAAAACAAACGTATGCCTTTTTTTAAAGGCCTTGAAATCACAAGGGACAGCTTTCCAGCTCATTTAAAAGATTTGAACTTAATACACTGTGGTCAAAATGAGTCAGAAGCGATGTAATGTCACACTCCTCTTGGACAAGCCTTTCAATCAAACCTGTTTTCTGTATGTCTGTGGAAAATGCTATAGCAACTGTGTTTTTAAGCCCAAATTTAATGTGAAAAATCTGACAGGGAAATTATTACAATACCTGTTTAGAATTTATAGTACAGCAATTTGTGTTTTGTATGATAAAAAAGATGCTTTTCCATGTTAAATCATGCTAAAATTTGAATAGAGTGGGGTCTTTTTAAACCGTAAAAGTGATTTTCTTACAAATTACTGTAATATTGAATTACTTTTTAAGCATGAATTAGAGTAATTATAGTTAAGAAGAGACACTGATGGAGGTGATTACTAAATCCAAAGTTAGCTCTCTCATGCAAAACCTAAAAAATATGTTGTATAAAACAAGTTTCCCAACAGTGTTGCAGATTACATCTTGTTCTTCCATGCTAAATTGTTTTGGCATTTTAATGTAGCCTCTGACATGTGTGAGAGAAGCAGAAATAATCAATATAATTAACTTTAAAAATCTCATTATGCTGCTGTTCTGCATATCCACCAGAATCTGCTCTACAGTGATATTTTCTACCTGTATTCAAGGTGACCAGACAAACTCATAATATTATATTTTTCAGCATACTGCCAAAATTTTATTTACCTAAGCAATTGTGTCTGATTCTTTTAATGTACATAATGAGTGATTCTCTTCATATTTATTTATATTTTTCTCACACTTAAATGTTCCAGATCAAACCAATTTTAACATGAGATGATGATAGAGTACTCACATCAAATAATTGCATTTATTTAATCCATCCAAAACCTGCCTAGTCCTTATTGAATTCTGAATAAATTGTGAGTGACCAAGTTTAATTTTTGAAAGATAAGTTAAATTTCTTAGTTCAATAACTTAGATAAAATCTTCCTGACCATATGAAATAAGCTAAGAGATCTCAAAAAGCCACAAATCAAGAAATTTTAGAGCAGATGAGAAAGTTGCTGACATCTTTGCTAACATTGCAATTGTTTCAGTAATGTTACACATTTTTCATATTGCCATTTTTAGGATAAGTTGCTTTCATGGTAACTGATAACTAAAAACACTCATGTGCAATTTGAGCTCAAATGTAAAAGTGATGTTTTAATTTCTTATTACAGCTGTTTACCTCATTTTGGTCAATCTGAGTCAACATAACCTCAATTCGGAGAGGTGTAGAAATAACTGTGAATGCTGCAAATTAAAATATAACTCTCAGGATATTAAACATGTTGAAACATGCTGAAGGTGCTACTCTAGATGTTACCAAATGGAAAGGGGTAAAACATGGTTTTAAAAAAAAAATTTCCTTAGGTTGACAGATGCAATTATAGAGAAATCAGAATGTAAAAGTTATCAAACTGTTATGTCAGACCCTCCTACAGGCAGGACATCAGGAAAACCAAAATAGTGAAAAAAATAAAACGACACAAGAGAAACATGGATGACAAAGTGACAGCAGAAGACGTTAACAAAACCAGAGATGAAAATCAGGGGTGTCCAAAGTGTGACATTAGGGCCATTTTTCCCTTGGAAGAATTCTGTGTGGCCCGATTACAGTTCAAGAATGATGCAAATTTGGTCATCCAGGACAGGGAGCTGATGCAAATTGAAACTTTTTGTAATTTTTAAGATGGTATTTTCAATGATAAATTAATATCTTTTTTGATGGAAAACTTTGTAACAACTCAAGTATTTTTAGCAAGTTTTTGGCTCTCATTTTAATACCATTAAACACCCAGTAACAGAGCACATCCTTTTATTAAACTTGGATTAGCACAGCAAACGGTTTTGCTTTTTGTTGCAGGGAACAGACAAGGGGTCTTCAACTCCAGGACAACTTTAAGACTCTCTGCTTCTACACACCTGATCCAAATAATTAGGACGTTACCAGGACTCTGGAGAATCCCAGTACAAACTGAGGAGTTAGAAAATTATTCACCAGTAGGTAAAAGGAAAATAATTCGTTCTAAAATAATTTTACCCTGAATACTTTCAAATTGCGCAAAGTTTGGACACCACTGGGTTAAACCAAAAAGTACAAAGAGCAAAATACAAAAAATAACTAAATCAACATAAAGGAATGAGACAATATGGAAATACTTTAATGGGAATAATAACCCAAAGTAATCCAAATACTACAAGAAAGAACCAAGACTATCATGACACTTTAATTTATCATTTAGGAGGTTCAAGTTCTGGAAGTATTGCATTATTAATATTTTTGCAGGACACTGTAACTATTATGCCGCTCACAGTCCTCCAACATCCAGCTCTTACTTGGGGAGCCCAGCATCTCACACAAAGGGTCCCCAAGTGAACCTCAATGTGCCTCCTTGCTCTTACCATTTGCCTCACTGAGGCCCTGATGTGGCAACACAGAGACAATGGTGTAGCTTCAGATTTAATGTTGGGGACTAAACAGTCATGGAAGGGTGCAGTAGTTGTTGTTATAAGTGGAAATGGAAAGACTTGGAAGGTGGGGTTTGACTATTAAAATGCAGACACAGACAGTCACCTTGAACTTGAACCCCCCAGAGATCCCCTTGACCTTCGCTCTTTTCCCGTGCTCTTCTCTGCCCCCAGCAGTGGTAGTGGCCTTTGTTTGGCTGTCGGCATTAACTCTTCGCGCCTCTCTCACAACCTCCTCCTCCCTTTTCCGTCATTTTCTCCTCTGTCTGTGTGCCTAAATTTTGGGGTACACTCATCTGGTCTGTGGCGAACGCCCCAGTGGGGAATTTTGTTTTCCCAGAATACTAATCTGACCCAAGGGGATTTCATTCCCACATTCTGAAATTTATGCTTTATCCATGCTTATCTTTTTGTTTTTAGGAGCTTGGACTCTGCTGGGTTTATCTTGTTTGCAAAACTGAGGGGTAAAATTACTTGTTTGTGAATTACTGTATTTTGCATTTTTGTAATGTGATTTTTGTTTTTCCAAGAATCGAGGAGAATGTTTATCTTCCCACTTTTGACTATGAAATATGTTTAAATGTTCACCCAACTCCCTGAATAGCATTCTGCTATTGCATCTGTCTGTTTGATTTTACTGCAGTATTAAACCAGCTCCCAGATCTAACTTCCTTGGTTGCCACTGTTTACAAGGTTTTGCCATTTAGCAACTCTTGCTACCAGGAGCTCTGCTCTGATTGTGTCTTGCAAATCTGTTTTTTGTCTTTTTTTTTTTTTACTTTTTTGACATTTTTTAAATATTTGTTACCAGGATTAAGATCTGTCACAAATCAAATACTGGTGCTGCTTTCAAAGGACATGCAACATATTTTTGATTTTGTCAAAACACACCAGTGCAATGATTAGCAATCCGTGAACATGTGAGTGGGGGGGAGGGCAGCAGAGTGATTTAATCTGCTAATTTTTCTCAGGTCTTTTGGCTTTTGACAGGCAAGTGTAATGGTCCTTCAAGTAATGGAATCAGCCACTCAAGCAACACATGCACACACACAAGTACACAATCTTGCACACACATTCTCGAACTAAATGCACGGCTTTTTTGCATATGAATGACATCACCGTAAAGTTTTCTGGGGAGGTGAAAGAGAAAACATTAGTCAAAGAGAAAACATTAGTCAAATCACTTCCCGCTTCAGTCGCCCTCCTCAGCCAAACTACTTGACATTCCACAACAGAGCTCTCCTGCCGCCAAGAAAAGCATCCTTGGTGATCCAGACGTCCAAATCATCACGCCTAAGCTGCAAGTTTTACTAACCTCTCCTGCTCAAGCAGTTCCCCTTCATTATCTGAACACATAAGAGCCAAGACAGGGCTTTAGGCTTGGAGAAAATATAAAGCTCTGGGTTTTAAGTGAGGCAGTAAACTACCTGCAGTCAGGACTAAACTTAAAGAAGTGTTTCTAATTGTCTGAGGTGAAAGTATAGTTTTTTAAATTTGTTTCTTTTGCGCTAATCTAAATATAAATGAGGTTATTCAGTACATTAGATGATGTTACTGAGTGAGAATCAGCCTTATTTGCCAAGTTTGTGCGTACAAACAAGGAATTTGATTTCAGTTCCACATTTCCCTCATTTAAAACATTTTAAAGATGCATTTCCGTTCCCCTAGAATGATGCTGCCATCATTATGTGAGGCTACATAGCAAACATTTGAGAGAATTTGGCCACAACGGATGCTTTTGTGGCTCCGTGTTATCTTGCCCATATATCCCTTTCTATTTAATGTTAGTTTTAATGATTATAGGACAGCTTGTTTACAACGACAGGTATGTTCACTGTATTTGTTTAACTGGATACACAAAGGTGTTGCTATGGCATCAGAAAATATGATGGATACTGACTGGATGGTGTGTATTTACCCTACTCTTCAATACTCCCAAAAATCTCAGTGCAACATTTTGGCACATTATAAACACAACCAAAAAGTGAACAATTAAGAAAATGTTTTCTTGAGATACTATAAAAACTGGTAAAACCTCTACATACGTCACTGTGCAAAAAACCCCCAGAAACAAACAAACAAAAAACCAGCAGCATCAAGTTGAACTTTTCTGATGAGTAATATGTAACAGAGAATGGAATATTTGCAAGAAAAGAATATTACAATTTTAAAATACAAATCTTGACAGTGAAAAATTGTGGAAGTGAAATAAGTGAGAGAACCAGAAAATTACTTCCATTAAATGAGCTAATAGGGAATTTTCTTACAATTAACTATAAAAAAGTTCTGTTTGTGACTCAGCATAGGTGTAATTTTTTGATGTGCAGGAAGCTGGAATGTTTATAATCAGCTCAGGTTGCCACACAGTAAGTCAGAGGATTGATATCCTTTGAGACACAAAGGATATCTCCTGCATACATTAGACGGCATTACAAGCACTTGTTTGAGTTTTATAGGGTCACATATGGGTTGAGAAGGAAGCTGATCCTGTTGCTGTATTTGGAGCATGCTCCCTTCTGCGCAGCAGCAGATAAGAAGGCCAGGTTGGTTGTCGCCTCAAACACAGAGGTTCCAACATCTGGCCACTGATACTATTTGATCTTCTCTTTTATTTCAGTTTCTGTTTTTGCTTTTTTTGCT
This sequence comes from Gambusia affinis, assembly GCF_019740435.1. Lineage (NCBI taxonomy): Eukaryota > Metazoa > Chordata > Actinopteri > Cyprinodontiformes > Poeciliidae > Gambusia > Gambusia affinis. The sequence continues at coordinate 20,593,431 of NC_057872.1, forward strand.
GTTTAAAATAAAATAACCGATTCTTTTTCTTTTTAAAAAATAGCACATTAAAGAAAGTTTCTCAACAACGGCAAATTGTTGTAAATTGTATTTACCCATTTAGATGCATAATTTACAAATAAATTTAAACCATGTTTTTAGCATTGCTTTTTTTCTATAATTTACATATTTTATATAGCTGTTCTTTTCTTATTAAATAATCTTAAGGACAAAATTGGTTGAAAAAAAAAAGAGACAGTTAATCAGAACTAATCAACACTATTGACATATAAATTAATAAAGGAGTGTTATTCTCTATAAAATGATTGTTTTATCCAGTCCTTGAAAATACTGAACAAAAATACTTTCAGCTGCATGTCCATGTAGAATCAAATCCTGCATGATCATCCCAGTACAGAGTGTCATGAAATAACAGTATTTCATGACAGATTTAGTAATTACAGTAATAACAGGTTTTGTGCTAAGTTGCATTTCCCTGTGTTATTGCAAAAATAACATTTCTGAAAAAATATGACAGTACAACTGCAACAGACGAGTTAAGAGCTGCCAAATGTACTCAACTGTTACGTATTCTTTATTTATCATACGTGAAACATTTGGCAGTACAACATGCTTTTAAAATAATCTGAGACAGTTTGTCTTTGCTAGACGAGCAGAATGACCAGTCTGAGACACCAGCAGGCGGTTCACAGAGGTAGATGCATCTCTGTAGAGATGCCCACTTTTGTTAATCGCCAGCAGTCCAGTTGTCTGATTGAGTGGGAGACATGTTCCGTGTCTTAGCCACTGGCAGCAAACACATTTCCCTCCTAAATCACACAGAATGGCCTCCTAAGGGCACATTCCTGCATACCATTGATGATTGTTGGGATGTTGTGAAAAGAGCAGCACTCGAGTTCCTAGACCTTGGACATGCGCCAGAACCTGCCATTTCCCACTTCAGACGCCCCTCTGCCACCCAGCCTTGTGAGTTCTCTCACCAAAGTACGGCATTTATTAATATCGTTCATCTTGGAAGCCAGATCTTTAGTATAATGATCTAATGTCACAGGTGGCCGTTTTATGGTTCGTGTCAAAAAGAAGACGCACCCCATGACTCTTTGAGAGCAGCTCCCTAAAAGCAGGACCTACAGATTGAAGGATGCCACCAACTGGAAGCTGAAGGAGGGTTTGGTATTTAGCCGGAGTCTTAGACAGTTACGTTGTGATATAACACGGCTGCAAATGACAGCCCACTTGTACCTCGTCACTCTAGCTTGTTCTGGTGTGCTTAACATTGGCACTCAGTTCATTAGGGCCTATTGCACTTGGCTAATGCCACTTCCATCTTGGCAGCATGACAAAAACTGTGAATCAGATTATGAGAGCCATAACGCGGCCAAGAAACACTGAGGGCGAGTGGAGTTGTCACCAAGGACCGGCACCGACTCTCTGGATGTTAACGCCTCCAACATAATGTAATTGCATCATGCCCTGGTTAATAAGGGCACTGGAATATTTGCATGAGGATGCTGTTTATATGTACAACAGCTCATTTGAACGTGCAGCGTGGCTGTAAACAAGAGAGAGCGCCTTGTAAAGCTCTTCCTACAACAAGCCAGGGATTCAGACAGCCAGGAGGGTGTGTCAGAGCTCCGTTAAAAGCATTGTTGATTAAATTAGCCGAGACTTCATAAAGGAGTGGGAAATGAATAAAAGGAGAGGCACTGTAAAGGGCTTCATTTCATTTGTTTTACAGTGGGATTACCCTTTTTTACATGACAATGTTAATGAATTGTGAGGGTACCATATGTTGATGCTGGCGCATTCACCATATGTGGTGTCAGACAGCAAACCACGCAGGGGCAGTGTTCTGCACGACACATGGAGGCCTGCAAGGCAGCCGTGCTGCACACACATCATTACAATCAAGGATGAGTGCTACTGTTCTTTCTTTTTCTTCTCTAAGTTAATAGCCTGTGTGCAGATGCATATTAGCTCATTATTCATTTACATAACAACAATGGGGTCAGGATTCTCACAGGCTACTACAGAGAGCATCTTTGCACTGATTAATTTTGCACTGAAGGAGGACACATTTCTGCTGTTTTCCTTCAAGCTGGTAGCTGAAAACTAAACTCCCACACTCCTGCGCATGCACACACACACACTAACAACACATTTAAAAGCCTGACAACATTTGGAAAATGAGCTGGTCTTGAAGGAATTTTCGATATTTTTGTTAGATTGTAACACATTGCTTAAACTAAAACAGGTTAATTTGTGAATGCTTCAAGTCAAAAATCATATGAATTAAAGAAGGCTGTCAGGAACTCACTAAATTTAGTTTTATTATTATTTTACATGTGTGAATTAATAACATTTGTCTTTTACTAGTTATCTATTCACTGCAGCACACTGACCAAGCCCAGTCAAGGAGACCTTACGATGACACACAGCTGCTTAAACACTCAAGCGTTTTATTTCTCTGAATGGTCTGCTTGCTAATAAAGTGCAAGACAAATGGAAACAACAACCAAGACGCAATTTTTCATTGTTTTCAATGTAAACCTTTATTACTATTTTAATACAGATTTGCATACAAAGGCACATGTGGTGAGCACTTATACACAAGTTGCATAATACAAACATACATCTTCTAAAAAAAAAATAAGCTAATAAGCAGACAAAGCTAAACAGATAAATTACATTTGCATTTTTTTTAAAAAAAGCAAGGATATTAAGTGATAGTGATTTAATTATTTCACACCAGAAATCATGGTTTTTATGCCTCTCAACTGATATCAGAAGAGAGACTTTTTTTTTGCAAAAGATTAAAAACATAATTTCAAGCTTATCCAGGCAGATAAGTAATTGTCTCGAGCACTGGGATGTGCATGATTATCAAAAGAATACATTTTCTAAATTAGGCCAAGACAGTCTCCCTTGAATCAAATACAAGAGCAGAAGAGCAGTGCATAGATTGCTTAAAATAATACTTTAAAAGATTTGCATAGATTATCAATCATAATAATAATAAAAAATAAATCCACTTTCCGAAAATTAATATAAAATGAATTAAGCTGCTATGGTACTTGTGTTATTGCACTGGGATCTGTGTGTGCGTGTGCATTTGTGTGTGAACAGGAAATTAAGGCAGTGTTTGAAGCCAATGTATTTGTCATGTCTTACCCAAAGATGGGTAAGACATGACAAAGATGTATCATTACAACAGCCCAGGTAACTGTTATGAGGCAAACTAATGTGCCTCAGAGGAAACATACACACAGCAGCAATGTTTCACTTCCTCCTGATCAAACACACTACTGCTATCAGGAATATTATATATTTAATTCCACATTTATTCACAAAGATTTTTTTTCCAGGCTTTAAAATATAATTACCAATCAAATATGACACACACCTCCTATAATTCCAGTTTTTACATATCAAAATTAGGAGCGTACGCTTCTAGATAAAGCACAATTTGTCTTGATAATGTATGAAGGAATATCTATTAATTGTTAGCCCATAAAGAAAAATCCAAAGTATAGACGAAAAAGGCTCTGCTCAAAACGAAACCAAAACAGACAGAACAGTTGCATAGAGTATAAAGACGACAGCTCTCTCCTTCGCCATTGTGTCAGCCGACACACGGAGCTGTCCAATCGCAGTGCAGTATTATTCACTGCTGTCGTGGGTCTCACATTCACGTGTCTTTTGAGTCCTAGCAACTAAAACAAAACATCAAACTGAACACCAAAACTAAAACTCAAATTGAAAGCAACCTAGATAAGCGAGAGCCTATATGTTAGTCATAGAAATACACTGCTTGTCTGTATAATATTATGTACAGACGTATACAACATGCAAAAAAAATAATAATATTGTAGAATTAAAAAAATCTGCAGCATTATAGTGCTATGCATCATCTTTCTTAGCACACAGGATTCCACAGCCACAGTTCAAAATGAAATTTTTGCAGCTAAAGCACCAAAAGGTCTTCACAAAACGTCCAGGTGGGTCAAAGTGTTCCACAGACATGGAAACAAGATCCATCAAGTTGTGCACAGACAGAAGCATCCTTGTTTTTACAGCAGCTGAATGGCAGCAAGCCATGAAAGAGGAGTCCTGCTGTCTCCCCATTGTGTGTTCTGTCCATTCTGGAACCCCGTGACCGCCAATGTTTACCTGCGAAAGGGAAAATGACATTAAGATGCGGCTTTCATTCATCTCCGTGAATCAAAGCATACACTGAGGACAATCATGTGAATGTCAGAACAATTATTTGAGACAATGAAAAGTGAATTCCGATAAATTCCAGTTTAGGAGAATCAAAGGCTTGTCTTCTCTTTTAACAAGAACAAAAAAAAAATCACTTATACAGGGTTATTTATTGTGTGACCTGAATCAGGCTGAGGTAAAAAAAAAATACAGCTGAAAGGATTGAGGGTGAAGTTGAAAGGCCTTAGCAGGAGCCTGGTACGCTGCAAGCTGATAATGCAAAGAGGAAGCATGTGATAGTCCCTAAGCTAGGCTCACTTGGACTTCAGAAAGCTATGAAACACACATTTTTTGTTTCATTTTTATGCAGCTCAGACAAGCAACTTAAAATCTTACAGAGGGTGAGCAAGTTCAAAATAAAGAAACTAGCATAGTTGTTCAGCTTATGTGCAGAGATCAACAATCACCGTGCTAATCAACATCACCTGAGCTATTAGCATGCGTCACATTAGCTGTGGCATTTTATCCTGCAGTTCTGCTCTAAGCACAGCCATGATGGAAAGCGAGGTGAGGAGGGGAGGAGTGGCTGATAGTGGAGTCTGCTGGAATAAAAAGCAGTTTTGGGTATTGGTGTCACTTTGAGTTATTGGCATCATGGTCTTGCTTTGTTGAGAGAACTACAGTGAATAAGCTCGTTAATGGTAAATTTACAGCCCCAGCATGTGGCCTCATAAAATCAGGGGATAGAGAGGATGATGAGAATGATTGTCATTGCTATTTTGTGTGTGTTTTCAGGAGTGTTTGTATGAGGAGGATGGGAAGTGGGGTGCAGTCAGAGAAAGAGGGGAGAAAAGTGGAAGGCGCCAGTAATTAAGAGTCTAAAAGAGTGTGAGAGAGGTACACACCCTTCAAAGCAAACTTTGCGCCTAGATTCCCCGCTTTTTTTTCTATGAACCCCCCATCCCTCTTCACTCTCGCTTGCTTTTTACTTGTCTCTCCTCACTGAATGAATAGCTACTGCAGTGCCATGGTGTCCCATCTAGCAACAACCCCCCTGCATCCTCTTGCCTTTTTCCACAGTCCCCCCTCCAGCATGACTCTGAATAGGGAGCCGAATTGAGCAAACAGTCGGGCTGTCAGCTCAATAGGAGGTCTGGCCATGAACTTGAAGTCCTTCCCAGGCCCCCAGCCTCACATTAGGATGGAAGGGGTGGTGATGTTTGAGGAGACAAGAGGAAGGAGAGGATGGTGGTGATGGGGGGTTACAGCCAGACTTTTTGGGGGGCCCCTACGTGCCAGTGTTGGGGAGACCCCTGACACAGAGTTTCCCAACGCTGGCGCTCTTGCTGGAGCAATGGGGGTTGGGTGCCCCAGCTGCCTGCAGAATCCTCCCCTCCTTCTATAGCGCTCAGTCTGGGCAGGAGGGGTTGATGGTGGGGTTGATGCAGACAGAACACTGTCTGCACCCTGCCAAAGCTCTTCTAGACCCACTCTCTTTCACCCACCCACCCACACACACACACACACACACACCCACACACCCACACCGGAACAGAGATCCAGACACAAGCTGCTGGCTGTGCCCACCCCCTCTCCTCAATCAACTCACGGGCCTCCCAGGCTTCTCATCATCTCATTAGCTAACGCCAGCCACTCCACTGTCTACTGTTTGCATTGTTTTGGGCTCTGCATAATTTACACAGTAAATTGAGAACTGCCCCTGTCCCTTTTGCTCAATCTACCACCTGTTTATGGAGGCAGTGATTAGTGCATCCAGTCTGACACAGTTACCAAAGAACTTATCACCCAAGCCAAGCAACACTTGAAGAAGCTGCCTTGTCAAAACTTTGGATACAAAACGCTTGGAATGACCTAATTGGAGAACTGTTTATGTCTAATATTTAATCTGTTGACATTTAGAAAATTGTGGAACAAAAGTTTATAAAACGCAGAAGTGATTTTTTGACACACTTCAGTAAATTGATTCTTAAGGGTTTTCCTAGAAAGTTTTTTTTTTTTTTTTTTTTCCTGGAGGCACCAGCACCCATCGCAATCCCACTAGGGATAGGCTAATAGGACAGTGGATGGATGGATGGGTGGATGAATGGATGCTTTCCTGTCTTTTCATCTTCACTTTGATGTATTGCAACCCTTACTGCAATTGAAGCATCCTACTGTAAGATTGGCATGAGTTGGCAGTGACCTCCACATTACAGAGACAAACAAGGAAGGGTTTCTTTGCAACCAGGACAATGGTATACATTGTTAAATGAATGGCTACCTAACTCAATTAGCCCATCTGACACTAATTAGTGTTTTGGTTAAAGCCGTTTTCAAAGTTGAGAGCTGCCTAGTTGAAATAATGTAACAAGTTTGCTCATTGAGGACAATACGACTTGTCTAAGTACTAACAGGACTCAAATGCTGGTTACTTGTTTTGAGTTTTTTCAGTGTTCCACTCTGCCAAGAAAGCTTTCAGTTCTTACTCATCTCATCTTTGTTGTTTCATTCTTCAACATTTTCCCACTTTGTGTAAGTTTTGTTTTGCAGTACAGAGCCCTTTTATTTAAATGTCAATATTCATTTATGCATATCTACGTCTTCTAAAAGTCTATCCAATCTTCTGTATTCTGGCCCCATATAAAGAGTTGGAGAATTGCTCTAAAGGTTAGAAGTTCCAACAGCAAGCATAATAAATAAAATCAATATTAATTATATAGGTCTATGATCAAAGTATATTCTGGATCATAGACCAATATGAACAATTATATATCGAACATATATTCTTGATCTATAAATCAAGAATATGAAATCTATTTTAGCTAATCTAGATTTTATGCAGTTCTTGTAAATAGCACCTTCACAAACCGCAAGCTGCTCCTCTGTATGAAGTCTTTACTGTGCTTGCATTGCATTTCCAAAATGGCAACTTTTTTCTTGTCAGTGTATGCAAGAGAGGATGGCCTGGCAATCCCCAAACAGGGAAATAACACCTGCCTCTTCAAGGACAGATGCCCACAGCCTCCTGAGAGAAGCATTGAGAGCAGAGTGATATAGCACACATACAAAACATGCTCTATGTGCATCTACTCACCCTCCCTGCCCCCAAATCAGTGCTCTATGAGAATTGTTAACGAACAAATCGGTGAGAATTAAAACAGAGACTGTATTCTAATGGCAAACGGGACCGACGGTACTGGGTGATGGAGGAGGCTTGAACGCAGTGTCAGGGTGATGGCAGCAAGAAAAGCACAACAGCGGGCACGGTGGGCTTGGTCTGTTACCTGCAGTGACTGGTCTTTCCACTTCCATTTTATGCCAGCGTTGCTCTAAGATGGTGGCGTGGGCTGCATTTCGCTGTACAGGAAAAAGGGGCAGTCTGCTGAGGATGGTGTGGAGGAGAAGGAGAAGAGGAGGAGGTGGGAAGAGGCGATGCAGAAGAGGGCGATGAGAGAGGGAGGGCACAATCAACAGCAACCCCTCCTCCTCTTCTGTTTTCAGTCTTCTTTTGCCATCTTTTCTCTATGTGGTATGGTACCCTGCAAAGAGAACAGGGACACTGGGTGTTACAGGTAAATGTTAACAATGTAGTTAAGCCATCAAAACAATTATGGACAGTTTTACAGAAGCATATGAACCAAGTTACACATACACACTAATGCACCCATACACACCCACACTTGCAAATGCACACACACACCTTTTCATGTCTGTTCTCATGGTACAGTCTGCCCCTGAGCATGCAAATGACTTTCATTATGCAAATGCATGCAAATCAGAGCCAACCATCTGAGAATCAAGGGTGGGAAAGGGAAAAAAAAAAACTCGACACAGAGACTGAATGAAAGAATGAAAGAGAAACAGGGACGAGAGAAAAATCCATTCGAGTGGCAGGAGGCTGCGTGATAGGTAAACGATCTGTGGACAACAGCCAGCGAGCACAGTTAGTCTCTTTTATTTTGTCTATGATGCATTATTGTTCAATTTTTACTCCATCATCATCATTCTGAAGGAAGTATGTCTTTCTTTGATACTACCTTACTTAAATTCAAGAGCACAGACTGCTTTCTAGATTGTTGTCAACACACTCTCGTGACAGTTTTGGTCAAGCACATGTGGAAGTATTTCTGCATATTCAAGAACTGTATAATTATACAAGTTTTCAGTTTATGCACGCTATAGTTCAGCTAACCTGGATTTTATGCCGTTCTTGTAAATAACAGCTGTAGTTTTGATAGCCTTCTTAGGGAACTCGAAGATTGCACTCTCAGTTTGAAAAGTCTGGTAGTAGCTTTTCTCATAATAAGATGCTCTGCGTCTATGTCTGCGTGGTGTAAAAATAATAAGCATGAGAAGCTTAAAGCAAGCCATTAGCTTCGAAGCATTATTAGCACCATCACACACCAGCATATGTGGCTACCAGATGAAAGGACTTCATTCTTAATTGTTTTGAATCAGCATCTGTTTTGCCACAGACTTCTATGACCCACACCTGCACATGTAAGCTTGAGAATGTAAAACCCTGCTGGCATAATTAAGTCGGCTTTCAAAGTTCAACATTCAAACACAGGTGTAGGCTGTACTTCACAGGTTTAGCAGCAGTTTGTGAACACTTTTTCAAGGTAATCCACAAAGAAAGCCGACATTTTGCTAATACTCTAAACCTAGCAGAAAAAGGATCTTCCATTAGCCAACAGAGGAGGGAGCATGCTTTTGTTTCTAGGTGTCAGAGGAGGAAGGCTACATCTGAAACTAGAATGAAATGGTGAAACCCGGGGTGACTTGGAGTGTGAGAGAGTTGAGGTGGGTAAGCTGGGAGGGAAAAGACTACAGGGGTGGGGTACTGCTGAATGATGGCAAACCTCTCCTAATTGGCACTTGACATTTTTTGCCATTGGCACTGGAGTGGGCCAGCTTTCAAGCCCTCTCTGGGTCCTTGTTGGAAAAGTGCCTTATGCAAATATGGCGAATGGGCTCTATTGTGAAGCCGCTGATATTAACAGCTCACACAACAATGAAATTGTGTGCTTACTCTGGACACGTAGGTGTGTGAGAGAGAGCTAGACAATGGCAACCAGAGCAGCTTCAGTCTGAACAGACCCTCTATCGGATGCTTTGCCAAGTCATTTGAGCAGAATGGGCTTTACAGAGGCTCTGAGTAAAAGCTTTATTAATGACTGAAACAAACAAATGCACACACTGTTTTCCTCTGGCTCTGAAAGCGTCTCGTACTTGTAGTGTTACTGAATGGTTTGATTTATTTTCATTGAATGTACTGAAAGTGCGGACAGGAAAGAACTAACTCCTGTTCCGAAAACAGTGAAACTGAAGCTTCACCAGTGCCATGCCACCCTCTCATAATTTGTTGTTCTCTATATACCCACTTCCTTTGGGTCATAACATAACAAGAATGCCTTTGGAGAAAATTCAGCAAATAAAACACCAAAAGCAAAATATACAAGCAAAGCAAAGCCTTACTCTGTGGACAGGTACATCAAATACACATTATGCAATACTTTTTTACTCAAGAAGGTTTGGATTATTAGTGCCATCTGAAAAGACAGTGAAAATTTTCCTCTTTCTCTGTGACCCATTGGGGAGACAAACCCTCCGTGTGGTCTGAGCTCAGTCAAAGTACACCTGTTACTGCCAAGTTGCCAAACTTAATCTCCTTTGTCTGATGAGGCCCATTGACTTTGCAACAGCCTTAGATACATTCATTTCTCTGTGAGCACAGAGGGGTGGAGGGACTGCCAATGTTGGAGAAAACAACAAAGTCTGGCTTTGCCCTCTGGCCCAACAGTGAAGCCATTTTCCAAGCCCTGTTGGTGTGTTCCATCAAGAGAAAGGGAGGAAGAGAAAAGGGGGCAAGAATCACTGGGTTGTATTCAGAAAACTGTCTGGCTGCTCGGACCCGGCAGGCCTGAAAGGAAGGAAGGGGGGCGCATTGTCCTTTGGTGACAAGTGGACTAGCTCTATTGACTGTAAAGTCTAGTGGCGTGGGGGTGAGCAGGACTATATCACAATGGCTGTTTTTCTAGTTGACACTTAGTCTAAATCTGCTTGCCTAGTGCATGAAGGCTAAGACAAATCCATCACCCACCTCCCTCTTTTTCCTCTGCCTGCCTTTTTTTCCTCTTCATCATTTCTCTATGCTGCTTCTTTCTATTTTAGACAATACCAAGGGACACAGAAAAAAGAGAGCAAAGGCCCTAAGGTGGTTTTTCAGGAACTCTCCCTTTTCCACACCATTTTCAGGGAAGCAGAAGCTAAGATAGTCTCTTCTCTGTGGTCCCAGTGTGAAGTATTAGTGATATAACTGTGCCACACACAAAGCGAAGAACAAAGCTTTTGCACCATGACATGTGTCTCCCAGGGCACTGCTTAGGGTATAACCACAATCTGTCAGAGTTTGGTCTCCGTTTAGTCTAACACTGCTACTGACCCAAAAAGAGAGGCAAAGTAAAAAGCTCTGTGATGTTAAAGAATAAGTGGGGATAGCACCTGGTATGTGATTAATTAATGTAAAGTACACCAGTTTAGACTTGATACCTGGAATAATATTTACAGTGTGTGCAGATCAAAGCCATCTAATGCTCAAAAGTCTAGAGAAAACCTTCGACATGGTGGCTTCATAAGTACAACAAAGAAGAGAACAAGGCACAACCTTGATGTTTAATAATAGGACGTTTTTGGCTGTCACTTTCTCTCAAGAACATTGTTCCTCTACAGAAGCAGCTAACCAGAGAGCTCAAATGTCACATGCAGCACCCGCAATGCAGCACGATGGCAAACGCAACTCTGGAGCTTAAGTTGATTGATGTTGCAAGGTAAGGTTTGGCTGTCAGCTTTCAGGTATTTCACTTCAGTCGTTCACAAGTGTTTAACATTAATATCATATCAAGCTGAACATGTCCAAACATGTCCAAACCCAAGGGGATCTTTCAGCTACAACATGTTGTAACAGCAAACCACCAAGTTAAATGTGTATTACACTTTGAGTTCACTTAGAAAGCTGGCAAAGAGACCTAGGAAATGGTTCTCAGCAGCTTTTTTCAGCAGGGATGATCCTTTGGCTTTGATGGGCAGAACAGAAATCACACCTTCAATCAGCCATCAGTAGCCTTGAAGTTGAAGATCTGATTGACCAATTACTCCTCACCACGAGCGCCACCACAGAACCTTAAGGCTGAGATTGTTCTCCTTCACTCACTCGTAGATTTCGTCACTGGGGGTTCTTTCTGCTTGATTGCCCCTGGACCACTCCCCTTGTGAGTTTTACATGCACACACATCAGCATCCTATCAAGCTTTTCCACATGGTAGCACCTCGTGAAATATAGGCACATTCAAAACTGTGCCAACTGTCACGTCAAATCAAGCAACTGTCAGGACCCTAAATTAAACATCTTTTCAAGCAAAACATTGAAAAGGGAAGGTGAAAAAGGAGAAAGAAATCAATGTTGGATAACTCAACAAAACGGGCCTCAAATAAATTCTGGTCTTTACGCTTAGGTTCCAGCAGGACATTGGGACAGCAGATTACCTCCAAGGGAGCATTCACAATCACATCCATGCTGGAATATATGTATAATTCATAGCACCATATGCAGCTCCAATGATATTAAAGGGCCACATTTTTTCCACATTGCATGGTCACTTCATGCCAAAAATGAAAAAGGCAGAATTAATGGGCACAAATGAACACACTGTTTACCAAATTAACAAACAAACTCAATAACCCAGTGTAGAGTTTTTAGAAGACTTGTTGGAGTCTGCTGGCTTTGGTAAATCTGTAAGGGTCTTTTTTCCAAGCCATGTGATACCAAGGCTAAGCCCCTGCATACAGTCCTGCACACAAGGATCATGGGGCTTATTAGATTAATAGTGATTCTGTTGCCCCAACCTTACTTCTATGGGTCACTGCCACTAGCTGCAGTACAATATGCAAAAAATACAGTGCAATATCACACTTATTTCAATTTACTAAAGGAAAAGCTCTCTGAAAATGTGAAATTGGGTTAATTTGCAGTCAAAATTTTGTACTTTCTTTAAATATGACATTGAGTAAATGGAAAACTCCTTAGTTCTTACCTTTATTTGATGAACGATCCATTCTCCTTTAAAATGCAGTCCATTTTTTCTCAAGTTAAACTTCTTCTTGTGTATTTTTAAAAAAGTTGATGAAAGGAGTCACTTTGGGTCTTGATGCCTTTCCAGGAGTGTAATGGGATTCTTGTTACTTTCGGTTATCTAGCTTTATGAAGAATGTACATCACTCATACAGCTAGATAACCAAAGATAACAATCAACCCCTAAGGCTACCCATCCTGTTAAACCCCAGGCCAAGAAACATGGGCCAATATCTCACCTAAAGACAGATAAGAAAAATGTTAACAAACGTATATGTATAGTTTTTAAAATTAGATTATTTCACCAGTAACAAAACTGAGTAAAAATCTATGCCACGTAACATATTCTAAGTAATACAAATCAAACCACTGTTAACTCCATGGAACAAAAATGTTAGTCTTCTGGCCTGAGCTCTTTTAATTATCCTTCAGCTCTCAGCATCCTATAAATGTTCTGACCTTTCATTTTATGATGTCACCAGGTTGTCTGTATCCCGCCTAAAATCCTCTCAACGAATTGGAAACCTCCCTTTGTCCACTAAACTCGTTGATTGGCTTGGGGTATATCAAAAACTCTTCATGTCAAACAATCAGCAAGATTCACCAATTAAAAAAAACAATTGCACCAGTTGTCGATCCAGGTCATACTGGCAATGGCTCCAGTCTTCCTTTCTCCAGTCTGGCGCCCATCCTTACGGTCAATCTCCAAAGCCCACTGAGTGGCTTTATGGGAGTGTGATGGCTTCAAACAGCACCCCCCGCAATGACCGAAATACATTTTTAAATTAAAAGAAGATCCTGGCTGTTTGACTACAAAAGAAACTGGTTTGTCTTCATTTACATTATCTGATGCCAAAAGCAGTTGGCTGAGGCTCGAGGGTGATGCCTCAGGGAGGACATTAAGATTTAAGGTCCATGGGCAAAAGCGTAACAAAAATGTCTTTTCCAAAATTAAGAAATGTGCAGTTGCTTTCTATTCAGTGTGCAAATAATAAAAATTTTTATGCAAAAAAAAAGGTAAAAGCTAAACGGACATAAACACAAAAAAGCATCCCCACATAAAGACAAAGCTGCACAACATACAGGCGCACATTCATTTTCACACATGTCGTGATGGCACATGGCACGAGGCCCCATCTAATTAAAGCTGCTCTGTGTGCCCAGATCTCTGTTGTTGCAGGCTCCTCCCCACAAAGCACCAGCTCCAACTGAAGCTCTATGATTAGTGGTGAAGAAAGAGACGGACTGATAGAAGAGAGAAGAGTATAAGGCACAGATTATTCTTCCCAACAATTAGAACAACCCTGAAGATTTTTGACCCAACTGTCAATATGCAGAAATTATCCCAGACACTTAAATGCCTGCTCACAAATGATCGATTTTCCAGACATTGTTCTTTCTCCAGGTTACATTAAACAACAAGTTTTGTTCTGCTGCTTTCTGAGAGCATGTGGCCTTTTTAAAAATGAATTTTTATGCCATTTGGTGGAGCATATTTTTTTAAGCTGATTTATGTCCACGCACAAGGACAAAGCAAGGCCTTTGTACAAGTAAAATAATATCCCAAGTCACTGAATGCAGCTTGACAGACAGATGCACACACCACACATGAACCCACTGACACGCATACACATGCACACGCCTGCACACACATGATGAGTACCCTCACATGTTTAACACATAATTACACTTAAAATGAATACAGTAACTGCACTCATACTCCACACACACACACACACACACACACACACACACACACACACTCTCCGGCAAGAACACATTCATTTTGAGTTTAAAATTAGAATGAAGTCCAATTAAAATTAAAAATATTATATTGATAGACAATATTGTATATAATTTAAAGCTTCTGTTTGTAGATTGATTACAATCCTTTTAATATTGTGATTATTTCAACATTTTAATTATTAATAAACAATTCATTTTTATATTAAATTTTATTTATTTAGGAACATAGTTAAAGGCTGTGCAAAAATGTAAACATTTTTTTTGTTAATCCTGCTTTAAATATGTATATACATATACCAAACTAAATAACACTTTATGTTTAAGGTTTTGCTGATAATGTTTTTCTTTAAATAGTAAATGCAACTTTCAACAGAAATTTGAGAAGTATGGGTTGTTTATTCAAAAGTCTTGTAATGCAATCCCTTAAAATTCATATTAAATTATTTCATTGTTTATTTACTGAATGAAGATTCAAAGCACCAATGGAAGTGAGGTTTCCTGCTTTCTATCATTTAAACAAACCTAAATAGGCAGTGCCATTGGCCAAGACATGTATGACGTCAGTAATTTCGGCACCTCTAATTGGAAAAAAAATGCAAATAGTGCAGAGCTGATTAGCGGGAAATGAGTTCCTATTATGAAGCCTCACAGGTTCTCATCTGGTTAGAGCCACATGATTTATTCTGAATCAATTTAAAGTTAAATTCTCAGAGTAAATGCTCCAATTACAGTGGAAGTTTTACACTCATAATAAATAATTTTATGCACATTATTAATCATTATTTAAATACAAATACAGCAATTAGACGCAGAGTAGACGCTGAGATAAGTAAAATCTGTTGACACACACTTTTGTTTTCTCTGTACAAGCTATACGAGTGTGTAATATTCCCACCGTGTGTCTAAAAGAGAAGAGGTGACCGATTCATTATCTAGAAAATATATTTTGTGGGAAAAAATATACAATAAACTTAGTTGTTGTTGTGTTTTTTTTTTGTTTTGTTTTGTTTTTTTTTATTATTATTCTTTTGTTTTTTTTGCATAGGCAACATTTTTATATTTTTTCTAAAGTAACAGCACGTATTTTGCCTCTAAAACGTGTTCTAATAGATATAAAACTACAGCATGAGAACAGGCGTACTAATATGCGTTATATCTAAAATTGTACACATCATAGCTATTGTTTTATTTTCCATCTTTTTTTTTTTTTGTAACGCCTTCAAGCAGATTTCACAGAATATTCCACCTGCTAACAGGAGCAAGTACATTTTTCTGGTACCGATCATCTAAAATGTGACTCATGTAACGCTAAAGAATGACCTTTGACGAAAAGCTGCTAACATTTTGTTTTTGAAACAAACAAAGGTTTTTATTGCAGACTTTATCCTATTAGAGCGGTCGATGTAAAGCTCTTTAACAAAGCTGGGCCTTGAGCTGCTGGTTTATTAGCGCAGCTCATTAATGCTGCTGTTGTGTTTTTTTTTTCTATAATATAACAGGCAGTGGGCGGTGCAACATTAGTTCTAACATCCGCGGCCGCACGCAGGATCATTCACTTCTATTCGTGTGGTTATTGGGATTTATGTTTTGCTGTGAATGAAAAGGTTTTATGAAATTCTTTACTTACTTATTAAATCAAACTAGACATTAGATTCAATATTCTTATGAAACGTAGAATTCTGATTCCAGATTCCAGTCTGTTTGATTGCACATATATTCTCATGTTTATCACGCAAAACGTTTCATTAATATTCTTCTCCCTGTTATTATCGTGTCCACGGCGCAGGCCTGTCCACGGAAAACACGTGTTCACTGGATATCTGGCCTTGTGAGTTCTTTATCCACCAACTATGGTGGTTGGTGGATAAGACTTTGTCTTATTACGCATGCACTGCAGGTTTGTCTGCTGATAAATCCTCACATCTGTGCCACATGGGCGCACAGGGTCCGTCCAGAGCTCAGTGTGGGGGAAAAAAGGCACCATATTGTTTACCGTTTTTACCCAGATTTAGTAAGTCTGCCTCGATTATGGGGCTTTGGTTACTTGCACATGCAGCTTTTGCTGAAGGAGTGACCCTGCTAAGCATTTGGAGGTGTTATTGATGAAATCCAGGCTGAAGTGCATGTAGGCGTATATAAAACGTCTCTGAAATAAGACTTTGAGAAAAATATGTTTTATTTCAAATTGGATCCCAATAATACTTCCAATTAGAAGTTATTATACCGTTCCATTCTACATCCTAACCCAGAGGAAGTTTTTAGCGTTGTACTGTGACATCTCAGAGCACGTGCCATATTCAGTTTGCAAATTAAAAATTGCTTGTATGAATTATTTGAATTATCGCCCTATATCTTTTCAGACTGAACGTAGAGCATCACATGGACAAGCCAATATCTTGCCAACTTGCAGCTGCTTACATCACTTCTTAAATTGCATCCATCAGCCCATCACCATGAAGCTAACAAAGACATAGAGTCAAACTGATGCTGTTGGAGCCAAATATGTGTAATTTTGGTTTTGGTCACTAGATGGCGCTGTCGGCTCCAGTATATGAACCAAGAGATCACAGGTAGTTGACAGGTGTTGAACCCGGAAGGGCATACAAGTTTTTGACCGCTGTGGCGGAGTCTTTGTTAACACTGTTCTCGTGTATTGTGGAATAAATGGAATTTGTTCACAAATGGTTCATCTGATTGGAACAAATTTGGACAACAAGAATCGGATTGACTTTACACGCTGTCAACAGGTACAACGTTAGCCGCTCAGCGCGTCATAACAAAGCAGCAACGGATCAACGCTTAACAAGTGCAGTATTAAACTGGCACTTATACTGTCAAAAACTTGCCCTTTTTGGACTTTGATGAACTCCGATGTCTTTGAACAAAGCGATGGAGACCATGTGGAGCAGACTGGGACCGTTTGGGATGCGATGTGCTGGTGTTTGCTAAATGGACAGAGCTAAAGTAGCATCAGGCTGCGGCCGTGGCAGAAAAGGATGAACGCGGTGGCAGACAATTTGTGATTGAAAGGAAGTAACTTATTGGACTAGACCGCGGCAGCAATGGATCTGATGGACGCGGTGGCAGTCAGTGATTGAGGAGGATCGGACAGCCGGATGAACTACCTGGATCTTTGAAGATCGTTGTGGATTAAATCATGGAATGTCAACAGGCGCCCAACGAGGTACGTGTAGCGCTACACCTTTGATGGCCATTATTTTATTTTATTTCATTTTTGTTTTTTGTGTGTGCACACATTAAAACCAATGCATTGGTAACTGCGTCGCTTTAAATAATATTGGACCTCTTTGCGTTGAGGCTCATTTAGTAGCTCTTTTTTGCGCGTTTGTCTTCCAATTGAACCTTTGGACTATGGAAATGGACAAAAACTCTGAGACTGAACTAATGGCTACTGGTGGGGAAACTCAAAAACGTACTGTTAAATTAACAGAAAAGGCCTTGGCTGAAAAACTTGAAACATTACAAAAGGAACGCAAATCTAAATTAAACAAAACGGGTAATATAAGATATGAAATTCATGATTTAATGTCAAAAGGTGAAAAAACAAAGGTTTTAAGTGCTTTTGATAGGTTGACTAAGTTGTGTGATGATGCCAAATGTTTGCATGAATCTTTTCTGGGGTTTTTGCCACATGATGAAAAAGAAAATCATGAAGTATGGTTTAAAGCAAAAATGATTCCTAATAATGAATGTATTTCTAGAGTGAATAAGTGGCTCTCTCAAACTGCAGTTGGCAACAATAATGATGATGATGGTGTGAATCCCACTGACAGTGTGTCAAACGTTAGTGGACATTCACAAAGGAGTGTTAGTTCCAGTATCACTTCATCTGTAAAGTTAAAGGTAGCAGCAAACAGGGCCTCAGTTTTGGCCCGTGTGAAGGCTGTAAAAGAAAGACACGCAATTGAAGAAGAGGAGGAGAAACTGAGGAAAAGAAAAGAAATGCTTGCTCTGGAAACTGAATTGGCTGAATCTGACTTGCAGATGGAAATGTATAATTTAAAGCTGGGGTGTTCCTCACAAACGTCAAACTCAGTGAGCTCACACTATAAAAAGAAAACAAAAGAAAAGGGATTAAAGCAAAGTTTGGACCCCTTTGTGAAGGAGTTTCTTCCTAGAAATGAAATTGATAATCCAACAACTCAACAAGATGGTATAGACCATACTAAACAAAGAAATGAATTAAAGTTGACATCAAAGGAAAATAAATCTATGGATGTGAGACCAAAGAGAACTATAGCAACAAACCAGCACCCTGTGTGTGGTCAACATAAAGCTGGTGGAACCCAAATACAATCGGAAGAGCATTTCAAACATAATGAGAAAATGATCCAATCATCAAACAGTGCACAATTACCTGGAGAACTTCTTACCATCATGAACAGACAAAGTGAAATCACAGCAGCCTTGGTAAAGCAGCAACAGAGTATGACTCTCCCGCCACGTGACATTCCTGTTTTTAATGGTGATCCTCTTCAGTACAGAGCCTTTATTAAAGCCTTCGAACAAGGGGTTGAAATCAAAACAAATAATGCGGACTGTTTGTATTACTTGGAACAATTTACCAAAGGTCAACCTCAGGAGCTGGTGCGCAGTTGTCAGCATTTGAATCCAGATTATGGCTACACTGTAGCAAAGTCTTTATTACAGGAACATTTCGGAAACCCTTATAAAGTTGCAACTGCATATATTAACAAGGCTTTATCTTGGCCAACAATAAGATCTGAGGACATTAGAGCATTACAGAGTTATTCTTTATTTTTGCGTGGCTGCTGTAATGTAATGGAAGAGCTGGAGCACGTGCAGGAGTTGGACATGCCTGTAAATATGAGAGCAATACTTGCTAAGATGCCATACAAGTTACGAGAGTGTTGGAGAAGTAAAGCTTTTGATATAATGGAGACAACTGGATACCGGGCAGGATTTGGTGATATGGTTGCATTCATCGAACGACATGTCAAGATTCTGTCAGATCCTTTTTTCGGAGAATTACAAGATTCTAACTTCAGTACATCATCCATCAGTCAACGGCAACCTGGGATTAAGACCAAAGGGAATGTAGTGGCCAGCACTGTGACATCTGGGAGTGCTTCAGGAGAAGTTGATCAGCAACATGCTGCAGCTAAAAGAAGTGATGGATGTTGTGCTTGTTGTTCAGAAGCTCACCCACTAGAAGAATGTAAACAATTTAAAAGAAAACTTCACAAGGACAAAGTCTTTCTGTTGAGAAGAAAAGGATTATGTTTTGGGTGTCTACAGTGGGGCCACATCAGCAGGAATTGTGAAGCACGATTAACTTGTGAAATTTGTAATGAAAGTCATCCAACTGTGCTACATATAAGAAGAGAGTCAATTTCTGCTGAGTCTGAAACAGGAATATCAGAACCCCCATCAATTGTGAATGCAACATGTGGCCATACAGGGGCCGGTAAGGATCGTGGAATACTATCTGTGCTCCCTGTAAAGGTTAAAGCCATGAAAGGACAATGTGTCATCCAAACTTACGCTTTCTTGGATCCAGGCAGTACTGGAACATTTTGCTCTGAAAGGCTGATGCATCAATTGAACCTCACTGGAAAGCGAACACAAGTTCTTCTTCGAACAATGGGCCAAACTAAAATAAGTTCAGCATTTTCTCTGTGTAACCTTGAGTTGTCTGGGCTGGAGAGCAATACATTTTATCCTTTGCCAGAAGTTATTACACAGAGACAAATGCCTGTAACTAAAGATGATATGATAACATCTGAAGATTTAATAAAGTGGCCATATTTGTCAAGAGTTCACATGCCATCCATAAATGCTGAGGTTGATCTGTTAATTGGTACCAATGCTCCAAGGTTATTAGAACCTTGGGAAGTCATTAACAGTCAAGATAATGGTCCATATGCTGTCAGAACTGTACTTGGCTGGGTTGTCAATGGGCCCTTGGATAGCAGTGGTGTTCAAGAAGTCTCATCTGTAACAGTGAACAGAATCTCAGTAAGTAAGCTGGAGGAACTGCTCAGGAGCCAGTACAACTATGATTTCTGTGAAGGATCAGTTGACAAACAAGAAATGTCCAGAGAAGATCAAAAGTTTCTCAATATTATGGAAACATCTGCAGTAATACAGGACGGAAAGTATTGCTTGAATCTGCCATTTAAAAGAAAGGATGTTTGTTTACCAAACAATTTTGCAGTGGCCAAACAGAGAATACAAAGTCTCAGGAAAAGATTCAGATTTAATCAGACATTTCACCAGGAGTATGTGGAGTATAACATCATTTCATGCAGATATGCAGCGTGTACCAGAGCATCTTTTGCATTGTGATAATGGAAGAATTTGGTACATTCCCCATCATGGGGTTTACCATCCAAAGAAGAGAGCTTTACGTGTGGTGTTTGACTGTGCTGCAGTATTTAAAGGAGTTTCTTTGAATAGTGAGTTGCTGCCAGGCCCCAACCTCACCAACACTCTACTGGGGGTCCTTATGAAGTTTAGAGAAGAGTCAATAGCCATAATGGGAGACATTAAAGCTATGTTTCATCAAGTGCAGGTGCCAGAAGGAGATCGAGACTTTCTCCGCTTTCTCTGGTGGCCAAATGGGGATATGACACTCGAACCAGTACCTTATAGAATGATGGTCCATCTATTTGGAGCTGTTTCATCCCCCAGCTGTGCTGCCTATGCTTTAAAAAGAACTGCCCAAGACAATTTGAATGAATTTCCATCAGAGGTCATAGAAACTGTAAGACAAAACTTTTATGTCGATGATTGTCTTAAAAGTGCAGCTACAGAGGAGGAAGCTATTCATTTGATAAAGAATCTTGTTGCTCTGTGTGGAAAAGGAGGCTTCACATTGGAAAAATGGATAAGCAACAGTCGTGTTGTTCTGCAGGCCATCTCAGAGGAGCAGAGAGCTAAAGATTTGAAGATGTTGGATCTGGCCATCGATAAACTTCCAATGGAAAGAGCTTTGGGTCTGCAGTGGTGTGTGGAGACCGATGCCTTCCAGTTTAAGATGAAGTTGAAACAGCAAGCCCTGACCAGGCGTGGAATGTTATCTGTGAACAGTTCTGTGTATGACCCTTTGGGTTTCCTGGCGCCAGTGACATTGCAAGCAAAATTGATGCAGCAAGAACTGTGTAAAAGAGGCTGTAGCTGGGATGATGCACTGCCACAAGACATTTTGCACAAATGGAGAAGATGGCTGGAGGAGCTTGCGCTACTGTCTACATTTAGTGTTGACCGCTGCATAAAACCTGTGGGGTTTGGAGCCATAAAGCATGCACAATTACACAATTTTTCAGATGCTAGTGAAACTGGATATGGAACTGTTGTGTACATTCGTATGGTAAATGATGAAAACATCATTCATGTTGCTTTCCTTATGGGGAAGGCCAGAGTAACACCATTGAAAGTCATCACCATTCCCAGGCTTGAACTTTCAGCTGCTGTCTTAGCTGTGAAGGTGGATGCCATGGTCAAAGCAGAGCTGAATATACATCTGGAAAAATCAGTGTTCTGGACTGATAGCACATCTGTGTTAAAATACATCAATAATGAAGACAGACGTTTTCACACGTTTGTGGCGAATAGAATTGCAACCATCAGAAATTTGTCGGAACCTACTCAGTGGAATCATGTCAGCACAAAAGAAAACCCAGCTGATTATGTGTCTCGTGGACTGAAAGTTTCAGACTTTCTGAAAACCAGGACATGGCTGGATGGACCAGAATTCTTATGGAAAGATGAAGAAAGGTGGCCTAAAGGGGTGATTGATGTAGCATTGGATGTCGGTGACAAAGAGATTAAGAAGGAGGCTGCAGTTAACATCATTGGCCTTGACACTCCTGCACCTACAGACCAGCTTATTGCATATTTTTCAGATTGGAGAAGACTTAAAAGAGCAGTGGCCTGGTACCTAAGGCTGAAGTGTGTCTTAAAGGAGAAATGTATTAGGAGAAAACAGCTGGATCCTTTAATGGACAAGAACCCAGTTGTGCATCAGATGAACACAAGAGGGCGCCAAAGGACCACCAATCACTCAAAGGGTGGAAATTTGTCATTGGCAGAGCTCCAAAGTGCAGAGTTCTTCATCATTTTGTACTGTCAGCAGCAAAGATTCCAGCATGAGATTGAAGCTCTGTCACACAACTCTAAAGTGAGCCGTACGAGTTCTATCTATGTACTGGATCCTGTTTTGGAAGATAAAATTTTAAGAGTTGGAGGCCGGCTTCATAGAAGTGCAATGCCAGAGGAAGTAAAACATCCAATAATTCTGGCCAAAGAACAACACATCTCCAAGTTAATCCTCAGGCATTTTCATCAAGTTCTTGGACATGCAGGACGGGCACACACACTGTCGGCTGTAAGGAAAAGGTTCTGGATTACAAAGGCAAATTCTGCTGTGAGAAAGGTTATTGGTGAGTGTAACATCTGCATGCGGTATAATAGTCGACCCTTAATGCAAAAAATGGCTGACTTACCCATTGCAAGAATTCTCCCAGACCACCCCCCTTTTTTTAATACTGGGGTTGACTATTTCGGGCCATTTGAAGTTAAAAGAGGAAGAACACGCTGCAAAAGATATGGCGTTTTGTTTACCTGCTTGGCAAGTCGAGCCATTCATTTGGAGGTTGCTGCTACACTTGATACAGATTCCTGCATCAATGCATTGAGGAGATTTATCAGCAGAAGAGGACAAGTAAAACAGTTATGGTCTGATAATGGAACAAACTTTGTTGGTGCTGAGAGAGAATTGAAGGAAGCTCTTGTTAATCTCGATCAGGACACAATAAAGTCATTTTTAACACAAGCGGAAATTAATTGGATTTTTAATCCACCTGCTGCTTCCCATTTCGGTGGTGTTTGGGAGCGAATGATTCGTCTAGTGAGAAGAGTACTTAATTCAGTGCTGCGTCAGCAAATTCTTGATGATGAAGGGTTGAG
The DNA here is from genome assembly GCF_019740435.1 of Gambusia affinis. Taxonomy (NCBI): domain Eukaryota; kingdom Metazoa; phylum Chordata; class Actinopteri; order Cyprinodontiformes; family Poeciliidae; genus Gambusia; species Gambusia affinis. The sequence continues at coordinate 20,616,463 of NC_057872.1, forward strand.
TACAGTGATGTGTGAAGCAGAAGCCATCTTGAATGATCGCCCTATTACGACCCTCTCAGACGATCCGAATGATTTGGAGCCACTTACCCCCAATCATCTGCTCTTGCTCAGAGGAAAGCCTTCACTTCCACCTGGAACATTTAAGCCGGAGGATCAGTATGGAAGAAGACGATGGAAACAGATACAATACCTGGCTGACCTGTTTTGGAAGAGATGGGTTCGAGAATATTTACCCTTGCTTCAAGAAAGGCAGAAATGGAACGAGAAGAAGAAAAATCTCGCTGCAGGAGATATTGTGGTCATAATAGATCCTTCTGCACCTCGAGGATCCTGGCCTCTTGGAAAGGTTTTGGAAGTGTTTCCAGATAATCATGGTTTTGTGAGGTCAGTGAAATTGAAAACTAAGTCCAATATTATTGAGAGACCGATTTCCAAACTTTGCATGGTGTATGGTGTTTAAATTAATGTGTTAATGTCACATATTGTCTCCTGTATTATTGTTTTGGGAATTGGCATATTTGTTTATGGTGCCAATTAGGGGCCGGTGTGTTGGAGCCAAATATGTGTAATTTTGGTTTTGGTCACTAGATGGCGCTGTCGGCTCCAGTATATGAACCAAGAGATCACAGGTAGTTGACAGGTGTTGAACCCGGAAGGGCATACAAGTTTTTGACCGCTGTGGCGGAGTCTTTGTTAACACTGTTCTCGTGTATTGTGGAATAAATGGAATTTGTTCACAAATGGTTCATCTGATTGGAACAAATTTGGACAACAAGAATCGGATTGACTTTACACGCTGTCAACAGGTACAACGTTAGCCGCTCAGCGCGTCATAACAAAGCAGCAACGGATCAACGCTTAACAAGTGCAGTATTAAACTGGCACTTATAGATGCATTTAAATCCGGTGGTCTGCGCTTGTATTCGCCTGATGTTACATCCGGTCTAAAGACGCATGCTGCTCCGTTATGTGTGCAGACTGGCGATGTACGCGGCGCTGATGCAAACCCGCTCTCCTCCATCATTTTAACGGATATCCTGCAGAGCTTTCCACCTTGACGAAATCAAAGCTGATATGTTATACTCACGCCGCTGAACGCAAGCCGCTGCGGGATCTGCTCCTCTCCCAAACCGAGCAGCGAGCGTCTCGGAGGATGGAGGCGAAGTGATTCGCCGGAGGCTGGACCGCACGGTCTTCATGGCTGCGGCTGCCAGTGACGTCTCTCCAGCTTCATCCATTCAGCTTCTCTCCAGCGGGTTTTCCCCCTGTTTTATTATTGTCCCCATTATTTCATGTAGGAGGTGGATCTCGCCTTAACCTCCCGGCCCCCTTCCCCTCCTCCTCTTCCTCCCTCTCTCTGTCCGCGCCGCTCCGCGCAAATCGCCATTCCTCAGTTTGTCAGATGCGTTATGAACTTAAAAGATTCCGACTCTAAAAACATATAGCACCACAGACAGAAGGCCCTCCCCTTTATGACACGGGAGGTCTGTTTTTTTCCTTGTCTCCACCCTCTAAAAAGATGAATGCAAGCATGAATAAGCATCTCAAGTTATCAGAATCCCTGAGACTAATAATCAAATTAAACTTGCATTCCTCGTGATGCCTTTTTTTTTAAAATAAACCAAGATCATTGGGGCATATTGCAATATAAAGATGAAATAATTTCTCTAAATATGCACAACATAAGAACTAGAATCTTAATTAATTCCCTAATTACGCACAAAGCCGCTCAGTTTAGCACTTCTCTGTCCCCTTATTGTGAGCCTATTTGGGACTTTCTCGCAGCCCAGCAAGTGTGTGATTTAGAGCCCCGTTTTGGACGATGTGGGATTATAAAAAAGTTTCGTGTAATCTTGTGTGGCTACCAGTATTCGTTTGACACAAAGCCCCCGGCAGAGGCTGCGGCCTGCGGCTTCCTGCGCCTGGATAAGTGCGCACATCCACCGTCCTCATTGTCCGCGTCTTTAATACGTAGGAGTCCAGGAATGTGACCAAGGGGGTGAAGACCGTGCAAATCAGCTTTTACTGTCACCGCCGGGCCCCGGGTCCGCAGACAAGAGCCAAGAAAGGGGGTCTGGGTCACTTGATTATCATAATAATCAGATCGCGGGGATAAAAATCTCCTTTGAATAAATTACTGCTTCAATAGAAGGCTCGACTGCCAAAGAGACAACTTTGTCAGCCCCTCGGTTTGTTGTCGGGGGTCTCTCTCGCTCTCTCTCCGCCTTTCTTTCTCTCCAAATTTTGGACGCTTTCCTGGAGATCAAACTCTAAATACGGCTACTGTTTCTGCGCTCCCCTCCTCTTGCCCCTCGCCGATGCCTGGTTACAGAGCCTGAGCAAGCAGGCAGGTTCTGAGCTCCCCTTGGGAAAGCGGGGTAGCGCTGGCTAATGGGCTAAGGAGCGGGCACAATGGGCTGTACACCAACCATGTGACCCCCCTACCTCTTCTCAGCCCTCATCACTTCTCCTCCCGTCATCAACCCTCTCTCTTCTATCCACGGGCTGCATGGGAACCCGGGCACCGAGGTGCACCAGGGTCCGCTCCCCATTGTGGTGGCACATCCCAAGTTCATTAGCACCCATCAGGCCGTTCCTGCAGGGCATGGCGGCAAGCCCCCCCTGCAACAAGACCACCACCCTCTCTTCCATGCTGTTAACCCTACAAAGGCCCGTGTTCCTGATGCAGTTGTTATGTGTTTCTAGGTTGAAAATTTCTTGTATTTTAACTGAATTACTCTGCAGGATTAAAAGCTTTATGCTGCACCCCACCTCCCCCCACGTCCCCCAGCGGGGTGGGGGCACATGACTTCTCCCAGAATATACAGATATCAAGACTTTACACTTGTAGACACATTTGTCAAGATCTCTAAAATTCACTTCCAATGATTATGAGTAGAGCATGAGCAAAGTAAAATAATGAAGAAATTCTTAAGAATTTATGAATGCTGTTACTGCTAGACAATTTTACAGAGGAAGAACAGTGATCAGAAATACTTTATTTCTGCTAGTTTAGCCATGTTTGTTTTTTTTGGGGTTTTTTTTTTGTCTGAGCTGGAATCCCATTTCATGCATAACTTAAATCTAATCAATAAAGAATTCCCAAGCGGCTCTTCTTTATAACCCCACATTGAAATGTTATTGAAACAACTGCCAGACCGAATCAATAAGTCACAGAAATAACTTTTTCTCGACAATTTATTTACTGCTGTTTAATTAATAAACAATTTAAACCGTAGTTGGGGTCCCAAAGCAATTTCTGTTCAGGGCTCCATATAATGTCAGACTTCCTCTGTTTGACATTAACAAACTCTCATTATCGGCAGCAGTGCATTAAATGTAAATATTGCTAATGCATCGTCATGTTAGCAGAAGTTAATTTTGAAGTCTAACACATTTACTCAGTTACCAAAAATTCTGTTAGTTCTGTGAGTAATGACCCCGTTTTGCTTTCTTAAGGTAAGTGTTTGTTTTTCAGACGACTTTTCTTATCTGTTGGATCACTGATGCCGTCCAAGAATATTTCAAATAGTTTGAAGATACTTGCAAAGACACTGAATAAATTGCTTTCTATTATTCTGTTACAGTTAGATATATTTCCAAACCAGAGCTTCAGAAATTCTGTGTGTGACAACAATCTAGTAACCCATTATGATGCAAAAAATATTTATTTTAAGAATTCAGATGTTCAAATATAAGTCTCTGGTTCTGTTCACAACAGAAACAAGATAGTCTCTCACCTGTCAAAATTGTTTTGATTTACAGGTATAGAAAGACATTTATTGAGAATGACTGGCTGCTGTGTTTTCTGTTCAGAATACATAAAAAACACATAAGAAGTTCAGAATATATTCAGCAGATTATGTTTAGGATGAACAATCCTGTCTGCAGCAGATGTGCAAAAATCAATGATGGAATTTTATTCATGCAGAGTATTTCATACACAAATGTGAATTACTGGCAGCTGATAACAGGTGGGTTGAAAAAGTGGACCTGGTAAAATACAAATGCATTAAACCGAAGAAGCAGAAAGAACAATATTCACATTATCTGGCAATTTTAATTCAAAATATGTGTAATAAAGAAAATGCTTTCATGGGAAACTGAATCCTTTATTATGTATTATGTATTCAGTTGGACAAGACTTATATAGTCAAACTGTATGTTGACATGACTGCATCTTCCTTTATCCAATGTGCCTTTTTTTTTTTCCTTTTTCTACAGGTGTTTGTTTTGTTTAAATCTGGAGCTCAGATTATGTGTGTGCGCAGAAAGCATTACATCCAGACACAGTCTACAACGAGCTTAAAAACCTCCTGAGTGAGCCAGCTCAGCTGCTGACCAGTATGTAAAGGAAGCAGCATGAATGAGAGTAGAAAAAACACACCAAAAAGAGGAGAGAATGAAACTCAGACAATAAAAACAATATTTCATGGTCCAAAACCTTTCTGATTCAAGACCATGACAATATTGTTGATGTGTTGGTTTTATAGTTTTTTTTTTTCTCTATGATTGCAACCTGAACTCATGAATGAAGGACGTTTTTTCCGTAGGAAACACAAGAGATCTGTACATATATTTTAAAATTTTATAAAATAGGACATAGATCATAAGTAGCATTGAGTTATTTTCTAGCGAGAAATAACAAAAGCAATAAAAATAATTCACAGTTTTACTTTTATTGCAGTAATATTTGTATTCGTAGTCATCCCCATTTTAATTGTTGTGAATAATTACAAAAAGGCCAACATTAATCCTTAAAAATCGCCATGGAGAACCATTTAGGAGTCTTTCTCTCGTTCATGTCTTCTGATGCAATCATCAGATATTTTAAATTCACAATGTACCCATCTGCAAACATTCATCCTTCGTCTTCTGAATAAATGCTTTTCAGCGTGCTCAGAACTGATCCTCATTCACATGCTTGCTTCTAATGAATCAGCTTCACTGAGCATTGTTTAATTAAACAGTAGAGTTTTAAAATTGCAGCATAAATCACATCATAAAGCATCAGAACTTTCTGCAGGTGATGCATCACAACATGGACGAGCTCTCAGAGGTCGAAAGCATTCTGAACACAGCAAATTCTGCCTGAGTTCATTCATTTTCTTTGCTTTGTTGTCATGGAATGCATTGCTTGAATACAGAGAAGCAGGAAAGGAAGTGGCTCTTATTGTTTTCAGAAATTCCTCTGCAAAAATATACCAGAGTTTTGATGCCTTTATTCAAACAAAGAAGCATGATATCATCTTTAAAACTTGCCTTTTCCACATTTTATTTCAAACTTTTCCTCCATTTTAGTATTAGGGTTTTTTTGTTTTTGTTTTTTTTTACCATGAATCTTTCCTCACTGTCCTGTGTCTGGGCTTTCATTTTAAGGTATTTGCTACCTGTTGTACATGTCCCACATTTAAACTGTTGCAGCTCTGCTTCAGCATCTCCCAGTTTAACATCCCAGCATCCCCAGTACACAAGTGTCCCGGTGCCAGAGACGTGCTCAGCAACTCAAAGCTCCAGATCTTTTGTCCAACCAAATCTGCCCATATTGTTGCAGCTCTGTGGGGGCCAAACAACCTCGCTGTGCCAAACCAGACAGACCTACCACCGCCACACACACTCAGACACCGGTACAGACACACATGCACGCCACACCACAGCTCAATGAGCAGTGGTGTGGTTTTAATTTGAAAGAATAATCCGAGGTCCAAATGTAACAGCAACAAGTCCTTTTGGTTTTATTTTTGAAAACATTTTTACTAAAAATTATGTAATCCCAAGTTATATTTTCATATTGTTTTAGAATATAAAGATTTTTTTTCCCCACTGAATTAAAAGCGTGCAGTTATCTTTGAATTCTGATGAAAAGCTGAAATCCTCGCGCATGCTGCCTCTATCATGTGCTGCCATTTTGCATCTCCGTTGTGAATGCACAGAGAGGCTGCAGCCTCTGACAGGCATCACTGAGATGCAGATCATCAGACTCACCTTCAAGTTGGCTTCTCATTCAAGTTCCTTTCAGTCTTACGAAGCAGAAAACCACAAACCCTCAGTCAACTCACAGGGCTCCACTTCTATTCAGAAATATTTCTAAAATTAAAAAGGTCTGCCATCGAAGTCATGCAGAAAACGCGGCCTGATGAAAACAAACAAAACAAGTCTTCCGGATTTTCCTCAAAGCTCCATCTGGATTCCTGTCAGACAAGGAGCTTGTAATAAAAGAAACGTCCTCTTTTGTTTTTTTTGCTGAAACGCAGAGACAAAAAGATGCATCCTGCATCCAGAAACAAAAAAAGAAAAAGAAAAAAAACATGGCGGGTTGAAAAATCTCCCACGCCACAGTCATTACGCCTGCAATTAGACAGCCATTTGCATAAATGCAAATGAGTCAGAAATTCGTGTCTGCACTCGAGGGAAACGAGCTGGGGTTTTATCCCCCCGTTTTTTTCTGTTTGTTTTTTTATATATTCCTTCACGCGGTGTCTCTGCAGAGGACTGACTTTTCACACGGATGGAGAAGGCCTGAGAAGGCTTTTATTTGTTCATAAGTGTTTTATGTTTGCGCCTGAAAACATCCGCAGACATGTTGATTTGCGTGATGGTCGCGCCGCAGATTTGCGTGCTTGGAGGAGTATTTAGCCTAATTTTCGACTTGTGGTGTTACAGGGACACAAACCACGTGTTTACAGAGATGATTAAAAAAAAAATAATAATAATTTCTGTAAATCGCAGCAATTCTGTTAGACTCATGTAGTTTAGAAAAATCGTTTTAACATAAATCCAACATGTCTAACGTGCACTCTTGCATAGTTTTAAAATGCATGATGAATATTAATGCAAAGTGCATGATAATCTATAAAAATAATAATTATTGTAGAAGATCATTAAATCTGGTGTAATAATCCTTTTTACATAATAATACTGCATTTATTATTATTATTATTATTATTATTATTATTATTATTATTATTATTATTATTATTATTATTATTATTATTATTATTATTATTATTATTATTATTATTTTGTTATTATTATTATTATTATTATTATTATTATTATTATTGCTTCAACAACAACACTAAGGATATTGTGGTCTGCTATTGGTTTTGACGGCATTTTAATCGCAATATATTTCCCATATTGTGATTGGTTGTTTGCATTTGTTTAACCTTTTGGCACCACTTCACTCTGAGTCATCCTCTCTTTGCATTTATTTAGTGACCCCTGACTCTGGTCGGGGTTTAAAAAACCATTTGTAAGTCTTTTTACTGTCATTTGTAAGTTGTCGGTTAAGAGGTCTTCTGAGTTGTGATCATCCACTTTATTTGCTGACAGTTGGATCAATCAATCTTCTTCTGTGAAGTTATTCACCGCTGACTGCTTCTCCCCTTAAATTTGTTCATGGGAGGAAATTAAAATGTGCTGTATGTGTATTTTTTGAACTGATGTGGCAGCAGCATATCAGTTCTGACCTAATATGCTGACCTGGATGATCTGGTTATGGATACTATTTCAATTATTTATCGCTATTTAAGATAAAATAAATTGCTAATGTTCGGATGTGTGTGGCTTTGTAAGCCACAATTTAACATAACTTTCCAAAATCTGAATAAGTTGTACTCAGCATGGGAGTTTACACATATTTTTCTTTTCTCTCATCTGTGTTGTCATTTATTCTGCATACCGAATCGGTGCGGATCAGAATACGTTCTGCAGTTTGGAGGCTCAGTTGCACCGACAGTCAGCAGGGTCTACACGCAGGTTGCAATTCAAGGTCTGATGTTTCTGTGCTGTTTTTCTTCTTCTTCTGCGATGCTGCTGAGATGAGTCTTAATGACAAATTAATTGCGCCGTTGCAATGCGGACATGCGCAGTAAAGCTAAGAAGTAAAAATGTGAAGGAATGATCAGCGGTCTCTCACTGTGGTCCTAAGCTTTAAAGGGTTGGTGGCGTCGAGACTAAACGTGGAGCATGCTTTATATGGGGTTACCTCTAATTTAAAGATGTTTATAGATTTGTGGGGTTTTAGGAATGTTTTATGTTCACTGGGAGAAGATGACACACTTAAATTGCATTTTTAATATCTTAGTTTACTTTGTGTATTGTTTTTATTTTATTTTCTTTTTTTTACCATTGAAATCTGAGTAAGTGTAGTTTGTGGAATTATGCTGAATAAATATGAGTTATATCCTTTCTCTCTTTCTTTCTTTCTTCATTCTTTCCTTCCTTCCTTTCTTTCTTTTTGATCCAGTATTAAATTTAGAGAGAAAATAAATACAATGATTTTCGTTTTAATGGCCAGCTTCAAACACAAGTCCAAAATTTAAAAAGAATAATTAATTAATTTAACAAACACGGTAAAATAAACAGTTTTTTCACCTGTTGTACAACATTAAATATGCCTCTGTCTCAGTTGTATAAATATTAATCCTAAAGTTGCATAACTTCAGTCTCTTGCTTGTCATGTTTTTACCCGCAGACCTGTAACTACCCAACCTGTTGTTGATCAGTTTTGGTAAGATCTGTAATATAGTCAAAGCTTGAAATGCCTTTCTTAATCAAAAATAAAAACCTTGTTGGCAAAACTGTTTAAAGGGACTGAAGTGAAGCAGCTATAGGAACAGAAGAAATATGTAGGAAGAAAAAGCAGCAGGAAGGTGGAAGGAGATTAAACGGTGTGCTAGAATAAACGGTAAGATTTTATGCAATCTGCATTAAATTATAATCAGTTCATCAATACTAAACAGATAAACAGCGTTAGATTTTTTTGATAACTAAAATAGATTTCATTTCGATAAAACATCTTCATACTGTCATATTTCAGGAGTAAATTAAGGCAGAACACTTAAGGAATCGCCACTAATAACAAAACCAAGAAAAATCTTAACAATCAGTCTGAAATATGCGTGTGTGACACTCTTGGATAACTAAAACACTCTTCAGGGAACACCGGGCTAAGACACACACACAAAAAAACCACATTAAACTGAAATGCTTCCGTCAGTTTTAGACTTACAGCAGATGAAAAGTCTACAGTTAATTCTCAGAAATCAAACATTATTGCAAGATTTCAGCTCATTTACACAAAGTCTGACGTCTTTCTTTACAAGGCATTTTTCTAGTCTTTAAATGCCTTATAGAGGGAAAGGGGGGGAAAAGAATTTTATAGAGAAATATATTTATTCTTCAGAGTATTGATTTCTAAATTAAAAATTGAATTATTTTGAAAATCCGAAAAGAAAAAAGTGTCAATTTTCTTCTTTACTAGTCTGCTTCTCGATGCTAAAACCTGAAAAAATGATTTAGCTCCTTTAATTTTTACATCTATTGCACAAAAAGATTGAATCTTTGATCATTTTAATATCATTTCTTAAATTAAAACCTAAAAATAAAAGACAAAATAAAAAAAATGGTTCGTTTAATTTTTACTTTACAATCTTTAACATATACATTTGATGTTTAAATTAACTGTGAAAACCCGCTGAAGGAAGAAATGTATGTGTATATAGCTGGAGGAGGGGAGCATCGCGCGCGTACACAGAGAGACGAGATTCGACATGCACGCACCCACGAACGCACGCGCAAATGCACGGCGCATTTGCATGTCGTATCCCACGGTGGAAATTACAATGGAGAGCAATTAATATGCGCATAAATTAAAAGTGAGAGGGGCTTCTGAATTCCAGGAACAGGCGGTCATCCAAAGCGGAGAGGAGAGGAGAGAAAGGAGCCTCTGTTCACACGGGACAGCAGCAGGATGAGGAAGAGGAGGTGGGAAAAAAAGAGGAGCGGGAAGGTGACGAGATGGAGGGAGAGAGGGAAATTGAGGATGGATGGGAGAGAGAAATGGAGGAAGAGCAAGATGAACGAGAAAATGGAAGACGGATGGATAGAAGGAAAACTGGAGGGAAAATAAAGAGGGGATTTCTCAATTTGTACAAAACGGAAGAAATATTAAACGAAGCATGTTAAATAATTTGGCTAGCTGCTCACTGGCAGATTGCATCTCAACATTTAGTTATGAAGAGAGGGATCGGGTGATGCAGTTCAACTAAAGATAACTCACCGGGGACCCCTGTCATCTTCTGCATCAGTCTGTCATCGCAATTTCACGTCTCTCAGAGTGAAGGCCGCTAATTACACACATCACAATAATGGTCACTGCAAACTGTTACTGTGTATAAACAGGGGACATGAAATTTATTCAGGAGCATCTAAAATTAACTTCTTTTCTTTGAAAAACAGTAACATAACAAAGTCTTCTCTGAAACTTTTCTAAGGTTGTTGTAGTTGTCTTTTTTCTGTATTTTCAAACTTTTCTTTTTCCAAACATACAAACAGTATGTATGTTTGTTTGTTTTTGTGTGAATTATGTGTTGAAGGTGCTATTCAGCAGTCCACCATACATAGTTACCATCCATCCATCCATCCATCCATCCATCCATCCATCCATCCATCCATCCATCCATCTGAGAAAAATACAGGTCATCAGTCTGAAAATGAGATTTAAACAAAATTTATTGATGTGATATGTTTGTACAAATAAGTACTTGAAGTTTAGAAAGAAAATATTCTCTCAAGGCTCCCTTTTCTGTTTGGTGTCTTCACAAACCAACTCATCCTCCACAATCCTTTCTCAGTCATGTTCTTGAACAAAATCACTTAAAACAGGGTTGGCAGAGCTGAGGGGAGCCTTCTGAGAAAATAAAAATAGATCCTCTTCCAATAAAAGATCACTGAAATCCACTGACTAATTCCTTGTGTTCTCAGTGATCATTTTTTAATGCAAACACAGCAGTAAAATAAATATTTTCATGGCCATCAAATAACCAGGAGTCTGGGCTATTTAGTTCTCTCTCTTATATATATGTGTGTGTGTGTATATATTCCTTTTTATATATTTTGTTGACCTAAAGTGTAATGATTTACTGATAGAAATCATTTCAGAAGAATAGTGATGGGTTTCTCCAGTTAGTTTGGTCAAGAAGAGAGAATTTACAACAGACATATACTGCCCCCTGCTGAATATTAGATTTTTCTTCCAGTTCATCATATTTTTAATTGCATGTTGCCCTCTAGTGGCTCTGTTGTCTTACTACACAACATCTTCCAAGACAGATTCATCGACATGAATATGCTGCAGTTAATGTGCTAATACATAAATACAAGCACTCTTTTTAATATCATTAATACCTTACTACTACGTTTGTACACCATATATTTCTCGAGTATAATTTTTCCTTTTTAACCGAGTTTATTTCTTCTTCAGTCACAGTAACAACATAACTCCATTCCAAAACATAAAGTAGGCCTATACCAATATCTACATATTTAGTCCATATTAAAACCCCTTCAGGTGTCTATCATCCCAGCTAGAGGTCTCTTTGATGATGTGCAGCGATTGTGAAGGTAGGCAGCATGAGATCACCAAACCTGAACGCACGACCTTTAATATCAGATCAGTTTGCTTACAAAGAACAAACAGACTGCAGTGTAGTGCAGCTTATTGCTTTGTATGAAATATTTGTTTTGACACAAATAGACAGTATGACAGCTGAAATTACACTTTCCATCTAATATTTATGATTATGAGTTTTTCTTTCTACCACTTGTGAGTTCAGTTCTTTAGTTAGATAATCCTGTCTCATTTTTTACTAAATGTTTCACTTGTCTTTCAGTTGACGTGAACTAATGCAGTTAAGTACATTGAGGACCAGCGTATTGCAGGGATGTGTTCTCGCCCTTCTTCTCTTTTCCCTGGTCACAATGACTGCCCCCCTGCGGACCGTTCTGTGAAACTCTTAAAGTTTGAATATCTTGTTCAATATGTATTGTCCCACTTGCACCAATAAACTTAAACTTTCACAAGTGGGGGCGGGGATACTAATACCCTACAATAAGACAAGAGTGGCAGCAACGTGCTGTGTGGATGTTTTCCTTCATCTGGCTCTTTAAAGTTGGTCAGAGGCAACTGGAAGGTGAGTGGACGTAAAACAAGAAGAATCTGGAAGAAATGTCGTTAGTGGCTGTAAAATGTTTGAGACTGTGATGCAGGTTTACCTTCCACCCTGCAGCCTAAGCCAGAAAAGAAGGTTTCAACATATAGCATATTCACATGTTGAAATGGCCCAGTCAAAGTCCACATACGCATCCAAATGAGAATTTGTGGCAGGGCTTGAACATTGATGTTCACATTTTCTTTCTATCCAATCTAACTGGTAAAAAACACACCCCAAAAGATTTTTTGCTGTAATGTCAGCAAAAAGTAGTTTCACATTGACTCAGGAAAAGGAATAAACATTTCAGTTTTATTTTTTTTTATTTGCATTTAAACAAGAAACTACAGGGTTCTGGGTTTGTCTATCAAACAAAATCCCATTAGGATGTATTGAATTTAGTGATTCTATTGTGACAAAACATGATAAAGTTTGAATGTATGTAATGTTTTACAATCGTCTATGTGTCATGGCATATAACAAATCCTTTAAGAATAAAAAGACCTGCTGTTAATCACTGGAGATAATTTTAGAAGCTGGATTTAAAAGTCTTGGTTATGATCTTTGAAATAAAGTGTTTGTGGACCCAGTTGAATATCTAAAAGACTCTGATTCTGCACAGAGACTCTGTCATATGTCCATCTGTTCTTTAAGAACAAAGATACCAGGGTTACTAGTTCCCAAGAGTCTACTCTGAGAAGTTTCTGAAGCTGTGTTAAATGTAGTAATGAGACAACCTCGGCAGACTAGATGCAAAAATGTGAAACTAATTGGAGTACAAGTTGTGAGCATCATGAAACTGTTTCACTTTTTCTCCCCTTTGATTAAGATTTTTCTATCCATCATGTGGAAATGTGGTCATTTATTTTTCTCACTTCGTTATAAAACCTGAAACAATCTGTTCCAGAGACAAAGCCAACGAACACAATCAGCTGCTGCATGTTGCTTCGCAGCTGTTCCTGTCCTCCTGTTTCTGTTTTGATATTTGACCTCCTCACTGTGTCTGAGCTCCCTCAGATACAAACTGCCACATCTCAAAACAAATCTCAGTGAGCAGTAGCCAAAACCTGTTGGGTTCGAACCTCCGCGCTCAGGCTCCCCCTGGGCTTCCCTGACTACATGACTCTTCCCTCCTGATTTGTACACTTTAGCCCTAATTAAGGGTCGCAGGCAGAGGAGGTGCGGGGGTGTTTGTTGGATCTGTTGCCATGGACACTGAGTGTTGCTAAGCAGCCAGTGGGATGCTGAGGAAGTGGAGCAATGGGTCACTGTGGAGAGAGTGATGTTCACCCACACACAAAAGAGAAGGGAAACAATCTGCAAGAAAGGACAAATCAGAAGGGATGAGATAAGCTGCACAAACACTGTCTTAAAACAGAACGAGTGCCTGCTGTGAATTTGAATCATCGCTAAGCAAGACCTCAATAAATTAAATAAAGGCTAAGCTGGAAGGGATACTTTAGAGGCATGCATAAAATAGTTGCACCCAGCTGCTAACCAAAATGAAGCTGTCATTAATGTTGTAATTGATATGAACTCCTCAACTTAAACTGGAGCCAATGAAAAATCCAGAAATGCTGAGAAAGCCTTATGACTAAACTACCTATTCTGTTCATAGAAATAAATCCATGTCCTCAGATGAACCCATCCATCCATCCATTTTCTGTTCACCTTTGTCCCTAAATGGGGTCGGGAGGGTTGATGGTGCCGATCTCGAGCTAACGTTCTGGGTGAGAGGTGGATTCACCCTGGACAGGTCGCCAGTCTGTCGCAGGGCAACACAGAGACATACAGGACACACAACCACTCACACACACACTCACACCTAAGGAGAAATTAGAGAGACCAATTAACCTGACAGTCATGTTTTTGGACCGGAGAACCCGGAAAGAACCCACGCATGCACAGGGAGAACATGCAAACTCCATGCAGACAGACCCCGGGCCGGGTATCAAACCCAGGACCTTCTTGCTGCAAGGCAACAGCTCTCTCAGATGAACCCTCCTCAGAAAGTTTTTGTACAATTTATTCTTTGCTTAAGGTGTCATGCTGGCACAATTGATAAGACTGCATAGCTTCGTGGAAATAAAGTCCTATGTGTGAATCCTTGCAAAGTTTTTATTTATTCTATGTGGCATTTGCCTGTTCATGGTGATATGTCGCCAGACCAATTAGACACAAGGTTTTCCAGAGGAACATTGCAAAAAAGCATCACACTTCCAATGCAAATCAGCCTTCTTCCCTCAGTGGATCAAGAGGGAAGAAGGCTATTGGGCCTATCGTTGGTGCTTTCAGCAGTGGACAGAGATCAGTGACTTGGTCAGCAGTCCTCATTGGGTTGCATTGTGTATTTGGACATCTTTTTAGTAGATGACATTTTTTCAGTTGTCTAAAAGTGATATGAAGTTTGGCTGTTCTTGCAGTCCCTGATAAGGTCATTTGGAAAATACTTAATGCAGAAAGAATAGGCGATAATTTGGTAAGTAAGAAACTTCTGAAGATGCTGGAATTTCTTGAGAGGCATCAAAATAAATAGGGCTCAGTGTAAATGAATGCCACAATTTTCAGATTTTTAGTTGTAAATCAACATTAAACACTAAGTTTTCCTCACGCTCACACTTCTGCAATATGCTATGTTGGTCCGTCACAAAAACTTCATAAAACACATTGAGGTTTTTAACTGTGTAATGTGGAACATAGGAAAATAAAAAAAGCTAAAAGTTAATATTTATGCAAAGCACTGTAAAGATAAGAAATATTAAAATATGTCAAACTTTATGATCTGAAAAAGACCCAAATACTGCAAATAAAAAACCTGATCATCTGGCAAACAAGACAAAAGGGAGAGAGTAAGGAGGAAAATAAACAAAGGTAGAAGATTAGGTGCAGACAAATGGGAGGAAGACCAGAACAGGAAACAGAAAGAATGTGAGAGGTGAAACTAGTTAAAGATAAAGACAGGAATGACAAAGCGAGGAAATAAGATAAGAGCTAAAAACAGGCAGAAGGGATGTGAAGGTGGAGCTTCAGTCTGAGAGCAGGTTACACAAATAAGACAGGCGCCTCTGTTGTTGTTTTTACATCTACGCTAAGTTTATTCTTCTCCATTTGCAAAATCTTTCAAAACAAAACAGTCTTTGGTTTGCTGTGACAGCAGCGGAGATGAAACTGTGAATAAACAACAGCTTCAGTTCAGGGGTCTTCAGAGTTAGACATCAGCTCTGTGGAGTTTAAAATGCAATAGAAATAGAAATAGAAATTATTTAACTGAATCCCTTCAAACTAATCAAAAATTACGTTATGATACCGTTATCAGAACAAAATGCCTTAGCTAATTAATTGGGATCAAATACAAAGTTTTGTTTTTTTTTTCTTTTTTTTTGGGAAGTTTCTTTCTGTGCCACTAACATGTTGACCTTTTTTTAAGACTGTAAACTCATTTTATTGTTCTTCTCACTTTGTATAAAAAGTTAAAACAAAAAGCAATAAAATAGTAAGAAAAGCATTAGCTGTGGTACACAACCTCAGTGCAAAAATAGAACGAACAGAAAAATGGAACTGAAGTTCATTAATAGAGGCAGTTAGGAAAGCCACAATGTTAAATGAGTTCTCATTAACAAAATTAACAGCATGATGCACTCTGCAACCTGAACACTCAGTCAGTACGCTTTCAGAGACCAGTTTGCTCTGTGTTTTCATGTGAAGAAACTAACACCAAACCCAGAGGAGGCAATCCGTCTTTTCTGGTTGAGAATCCTGCTCCAGTGCATTATGGAGGTCATGGCCTCACGAAGCCAACAGAGTCACATACACAACGGTTCTTGCCACACTGACTATCACTCACTGTGGCTTAATTGACCTGCTAGTTTACAATTTACTTTCATCTGCATTATCATTTTGCTGTGGTGTAATATTTGGAACTGTGGGCCCAATGTGCAGCAGCTCTCAGAAATATTCACAGTAGTAACTGATGTAATATGAATGAGTAATTTTTTTACACTTTTAGACCATTAACAGTGAGTTGTTTGTATGTTGAATAATCAGAATGATTATTCAACTGGTCTCTGAGTTTCTGGTTTTGCACTTTTGCTGCAAGATGTATGGTAATTTATGGCACAATTTGAACTTCTTACATTTCTTACAGTATGTTGAAATACTAGATAGATATGATCTACCTGGGCAGTTTTCATATTTCTTCATCCAAGAAGAGCTGGGAATGTATTCATGGCCCATAATCTAATTCACATTTTGCAATGTTAAAACCAAAGACAACAACATATTTAATTGGAATTTTATATGATAGATGAACAAAAAGGGATAATTGTAAGGTAGGAAGAAAGTGATACACAATTTTCAGATTTCAGAGCTTATGTTTCACAAATGCGCGTATTGAGCCTCCTTTATTCTGAAACCCCAAAATACCGTGCACACCGATGTAACCAATCATCGGCTCCGCCCCCATGCGGAAGTAGAGCAAACTTCTGACAAATAAAAAATGCTATAATGACAGAGGCAGTGGAACTCAATGCGTTGCCCGTGACATTTTTTTGAGTCATTTTTGCCTTATCAGCAAAGACAAAAGGCAAGAAAATCTTGCAATGAGTCGTATATCAGATCTGAGAGGTTATTTTTATTATTTGTTGGAAACAACCGAGGAATCAACTAAAGCCCACGTCTTTCGCAGCCAGAGGAAGAATGAGGGGCACAATGTCTCATTGAATGTGAGTATGAAAGCTGTCGGACGCATTTTGCACGTACAAAATGGGTGAGAAATTACTTAAATAATACCGTCTTGTGAAAAATTGTCTTCAAGAAAATGCTTAAAAATAAAAATTAGAATTAAAAGATCCTTAAATGTAAATACCACAGTTACTACATAATATGTTTTAATCCTGCCATAGGCCTACCTTTGCAATTATCAAAACTTATTGATCTTTGATTTGACTATCAATAGGTGTCCTTATGACAAAATAACAACAACAATAGAAAAGGGATGTTTACTACCTGTTTTCTTTGTGGTAGTTGCCAATGATCACAATTTCTTTGAGCTGGACATGAGGTCGGCTGCAGGCCTTGATTAATTTCTTGCATTATTCCAGACTCTGTTTGGGTTTTGGAAATATAATAAATTGCATATCGCCCTCTGAGTAGCAGCTGTCTGAATTGCATGTTCCCCATTGGCAATGCTGGACCATGATTTCCTATTATTTTCCTCCAATTCTTTATGACCACATTGTGTTAGAGATGATGAATCCAAGAGGTTCAGTTCCTTCAGATAGGGGGTGTGTACTTCGGGACAAATAACGACCACTGATTGGCTGGTTGCTGACAAAAACCCCTAAAATGACTGACAGCTGCAAAAGATGGTTCTACAAATGCAAATCCATACTTTTCAGATTTTATTTGTAACAATGTGATTGATGACTGTAAGTTGTTTTTATGAAGCATCTTGAACTGTTCTGTTGCTGAAATGTGGTATACAAATAAACTTTCTGTCGATCTGCCACATAAGTAAGTTTAAACAGTATGAATACCTTTTGAGAGTACTTTATTTTTCATTTTTATGCTGTTTGACAGTTTTTCTTTCTTCGTATAAATTTATTGTTTTATTGATGTGAATACAGACCTGTATGTAAAAATATGCATTAGTGATACAACTTTAATATCTGAGCAGTATATTAATGCATACTTTTCTTTAATGGATGCAACAGAAACTCTATTACATGAAAAGTCTGAAAGCTAAATGCTGTACTTCCTATATAAACTGCTTTGCATCAGCTTTATCTATAGACCCTGACCAAAGGAGAGTATGGAGAGATATCAGTGTGAACATTATGACAGGTAATGCTGAAGCAGCATGCTCTTTATTAATCCCCCAACATCCAATCTTTCTGAAGGGCCAAATTAATCAACCCTTTGGGTCCAGCTCTGACTTTACACTTTATTGTATCAAAACACATAACACATGATAAAAAAATATATTTTCTCAGCAATGCAATTAAGTAGGCTTGTTTCTGCTTAATCAGCTTGGAGATTTAATTAAGACCTGAAGTAATAATATATATCATTAACTGCTGTTCAGTGAGCCATATAAGGCTTTAGTTTCAACAGGGGGCAGCAAACTGTTATTGATTGTAGTGAGTGAAACCTCTGCGGTGTGTGTTATTTTGAGGGTAAAGGTGAATCAACTTATTTCCTTACAATAATAAAGGTAGACTATATAATTTCCTTTTAATTAATTGCAATTAGGATTTCCTTACGTTTGCTCCCGTGAGTTTGTGTTACCGCTGCATTCTCCATCTTCCCTCTAGTTTGTGATGTGTCTGAGATTGTTTGCTGTCATTTTTCCCATGGCATTTCCCTGACCCCTGGCTGAGCGGCTGACCCCCTGACAACCCAGCTGTAGGAGAGGAGAACAGCAGGGCGCCCATCTGACTGCTGCAATTCTCCACAGAAAAACCCAACGGTATAAGCTCCTTATGTAAAGCAGAAAACACGGTGTAATCTCTCGCCGCCACTCCCCCCTGTGTCTGAGCTTTTGTCACCATTATTACTAGTACTACCAGTTAATTCACTGCTTTGGTTTGGCTGCTGCTTGATCAGCAAATCAGATAAGACAAACTCAGTTGTGTTCGCAGACACAATAATCAGATCAAAAGTAGAGTTGATTCTCAAACCTAGGAAGCATATCTGTTCTCTTCTCAGTTTTTATAGCAGACACAGTTACTGAGATGATAACAAATGAGGGCTGATTTTGAAATTGTGTTTATTTACTGTCAAACCCCCACAGACCCTCTGAACAGAAAAA
Organism: Gambusia affinis; assembly: GCF_019740435.1. Lineage (NCBI taxonomy): Eukaryota > Metazoa > Chordata > Actinopteri > Cyprinodontiformes > Poeciliidae > Gambusia > Gambusia affinis. The sequence continues at coordinate 20,635,267 of NC_057872.1, forward strand.
ACTTAACATTATAGACTGTGAATGGAGTTAGCTGTCTGCTCCCTGCTGTGTCCTGCTGTTATCTCATGTTTTAATTCTGGAGAACATGACAGTTTTTTTTTATTTTTTATTTTATTTTGAACCTTCTGGTTTAGTCTTCTATAACAAACTCCTGCAAAGGTATTCACACCCCATGAGTTCTATTTTTAATGTCACGTTAAAATCACTTACTTGAATTTATTTAAATTAGATTTTATGTGAAGAATCCATGCAATGTAGTGTATAATTGTGAAGTGGAAGGAAAGTGATTGACGGTTTCAAATAAAAATCTGAAAAGTGTAGTGGACAAATGTATTGTGCCCCCACCACCTTCTTTAGGAACAACTTTTATTGTAGTTACTACCTTGGGCCTTTTGGTGTATTTCTACATATTGTTGCACATTTAGAAAGTGAAAGCCAGGAATTCTTGCATAATAGTTAAAAATTAGATTAGTTAGAAAGCATCTTTGAATGGCAATTTTCAAGGCTTGTCACAGATTCTCTGGATTTTGACTGCCATTTAAACTCATAAATATGCTTTCGCCTAAACCATTTCATTGTATCATAACTGCATGTTTAGGGTCATTGTCCTCTTGGAAGGTGAAGGTAGTTTTCTTAAAGTATTGATCCTTATTAAGTATCAGTACAACATGAAGAATCCTGTTTTGGCCTAATTTGTTGGTATTCTTCCACTTGCTGGCTGTGTTCCCTACCTGAGTGAGTCAAAACAAACTCATATGGCTTTCTTTCAGCAATAGCTGTTTGTTTGCTACTCTTCCAAAAAGGTCAGATTTGTGGAGCATCAATAGTTTTCCTTTGGACAGATTCTTCAATCTGAGTGGTAGATTGAAGACTGAACTTTCAGGTGATGGATTGAACAGCTCTGACGGGTTCAAAGCTTGACGTATTGTGTTATAACCTAACCTCATCTATGGTCATGAGCTTTGGGTCATGACTGAAAGAACGACATCACAGATACAAGCGGCCAAAATGGGCTGTCCCTATAGGGTGTCTGGGTCTGGTGTCTGTTCTACAAATTGTCACAAATGTTGTACAAATTGTTTTAAAAATGCTTAAAAAAGTGAAGACTGTATAGTCAGCCACTCACGCACCAGAGGGTTAAAAACATTGTTTTCCACAGAGTATTTATTTTATTTTTAACTTTTAATTATGATAGTACCTTTGTATGTTGTTTTATTTATTGGTTTTCATGAATAAAAAACAAAACTACTTAAATGCTATCTAGCTCTGTGAGGAACTTTAGGTATATGTTAAGATTACTTTTAAAACTAGATTTTCATTTTTCCCCTTATTCCTACATTTATCTTCCCTATTAAAAAAACACTGAGTGATTTATTTTGATGCTTTAACTTCTTAAGCACTGTTTTTACACTTTGTCATTTTTAAAGCTGATCTATATCAATCCTTATTACTTTAACTTTCAAAGCCAAAACATTACTACGCTGACGTAACGTGACGCAGATAAATAACGCACATCCCGTTTAAAGTATAGATACTAAGCCGGTTAAAAGGAGATATTAGCTGAGGTTTTCTGAAAACTCTGGGTCTCCAGTAACAGACACTTTTGTCCAGGTGTTGCCACTCTCAAGATGCCACACGCGCCTGTCACAATGACGTCCCTCTTACCTCTCACTGTAAACACAGTGTTCTTCCGCCGCGAGCAGCGAAAATAGGACAGCAGGCTCTCGCCCGTTCTCACTTCGGATAACAGTGGCCACTTTGGAAATTAGACGTTAGCATTGTATCACTTATTTACAACATGTGGGATATAAAAGTAACAATGGCGAAGGCACATAATAATGGCATAAATTTTCGAAACAGAATCCAGTGTCAGTGATTTTTATCACTCAAGCTGCTTTATTTGGCAAACGTACCAGTAAAGCGACCTATATACAGTGGGAAAACTAAATATCTGCAACCCACAGTGGTTTGTATAAATAAAGTGGGCTTTATTGATTCTGGCTTCCTGCGAATTTCTGAAGAAGTAGCGAAAGTGAAGTCCTTGCTCTCAAAACATGACAAGCGGATGGATATAAACTGCGAACACATGATGTCGCCAGCAGCTCTTCCTACTTCTCGGCTCACCTTCTACTGACTCCACGCTTATATCGCGATTGGTCGAAGCAGCGCAGCCAGCTGGCGCTCATTGGCTGGGCCTCCCTGTCATTCATGCGAGCAATGCCACTCAGGGCAGATTAGGCACCATTTGCCATAACTAAATAGTTACATTGTACATCAAGTAGGAAGAAATATTTTGATTGGTGGCCACCGCAGTCGGCGGACAGTTACTGTTCGTCTTCATTAAAAATCATCTCCAGGCTTTGAATGCAGCAAAGTGTGAGCTCCGAACATCGAGGCTCATCAAACAGATGTGGATACACTGCTAGGGTAAGTCTCTTCTTAACAGCTTGTGTCTGCATTTCACATTTGCCTCTTCCTGTGCTTTGCTCGGTCAGTTCTGACAACTGCGTACCCAGTCGCTGAGCTGGTTCTGGTGTTGTTTCTGTGGAGCTATTTGCATGTTTGTCCCGGAGTTTGTAAACCATCCGGAACTGAGGTTGTAGATCCTCTTTACGCCTCAATCCTCACTGTTGCTTTGAGTTAACGCCAGATTTCTCCCCACTGCTTCCCCCGAACCTTTCACTTCTGCAGACCGCTCGTAAAGCGCCGTGTCTCCTGCTACAGCCGGTGGGGTTGCGCTCAGTGCGTGACAGCAATAACACTCCATTAGGAGCTGTCAGAAACGATTTACGACGAGTGTCAACCTGGTTCTGACGCGATTCTTCTTCATTTCTACAAATGGATTTCATCTCGCAGAAAATCACATTCAGACTACCTTATTGGGAACTTTTTTTTCTTTGTTTGTTTTATCGCGCCATGAATTCCGTTTACTCGTTAAATGACAGGTTTACTCTCTGGAGAAAGTGAGCAGACAAAACGCGAAGAAAGCATTTTTTACCTTGAGGGGGGAAACATAGTAACTGTTGAAATTGTGTTTATTTACTGTCAAACCCCACAAGAAATGCCCTTTGTCATAGTTTAAACTGCTGAACTATTTTGTGTCTCTTTCAACAGCCCATTTCCGATAATTGTGCTTTCTTTGCTTTGCGTAATTGCTTCACTCCCGGGAGAGAGTGCCATCAAACTTCCAATTTCCTTCTTAGACCCGGAAACCATTTTACTTGTGGAATTTGCTTGTATTGATGGCATCAATAACTCCAAATAAAACCAAACCCTCTCGCCACCTAAGTCCAACGCCTCCCTCCACCCCCATCAAGTCAGCATCGAGTTTTTTTCTCTGTGAGAAAAGCACATCCTGTCCGTTTTTCCTTCCTCCAGCATCTCTGAGAGACAGGTGACTTGGATTAGAGGGAGAGAGACAATGAGGAAAATGCCTTTAGAGTCTTGCATGTCAGCAGGCAGGCAGGCAGGATGGAGGGGCAGTTATCTATTACATCACTATCTGGTTCAGCACAAGAATGAGATGAGTTTTTAATCTACACCTGCAGGTGAAGTTCAGGCTGCTAGAAAGTGTTTATGCATAATAGAAAACAACAAATGTCTCCAGAATTAAAAAGCTGTTCACAAGGTAATACCCAATTTCTGATGAGCTCAATTTTTTGTCTGACCTACATTTCAGATTGGTATTTCCAAATGGTGAAATGTATTTGACCAGAAGAGTTTTTGATTATTTTGCTGTGGTTAAGCTTTACATTGAAACGTATAAACTATGGGTTCATGTTTGCTGCGAGTTCCTTAAATAAACAATACAATTTTTCCTTGTTCTACAAACCCGACACACATCGTAGGAGTTCAAAAATCATACTGGTTTTGAATATATCACAAGCTCAATGTGATAACGTTCTTCTAGGAACTCATGTTACACTGTACAGTAGAAGTTGCATGAATGGATGACTCAATGTTGAAACAGAATCACGTCAGACAGATCCAACGGATAAGTATAAATGTACTTTAAGTTTTGGTCCTTCAAAACTTAAAGTACTCATGTACTTATTATTAGAATTGGCGGTTGAGAAGATGTAGTGAGCAATGAGCAAAAGGAGGCAGCTGTGGAATTGCTCATGGCTGACCAAAATTGACTAAATTCAGAGCAGATAGTGCAGGATTTTTCCAGGAAATGTCTGACGTTGCTTGTTCATAAGAGCTCAACCACATATTTAGGGTCTTTTCATATTTGATTCTCTGGTGACTCAGTTCGATTGGGGTCCAAAATTGTTGCATTCTCAGTTGGTGTGGTGCACTTTCTCACTGCACTGTTTCAAACAAATCAAACCCTTAGAAAAACCTGCACTCTGCTTTGGCTGTGATGGCACTGCACCAGTAAACACTGGAGGGAACAACATAAAAACCTCTGAAGAAGACACTGCACTCAACTTCCTTTTCACAACAGAAAGACGATAAGCCACTTCTCTTTCTTGCACTAGACTTGACTCAAGTGTTTGGTTTGGTTTTATTTACCCAGAATACCCTAAGCTATTGTCTGCTTCCTGCTTTTGGAGCGGTTTCTAGCATATTGGTTACATCATGCATAGTATAACCTGGAATTTGGTAGCTTATGTACATCTGTTTATTTCTCACGTCTTATTTGCACACACAAACAGTGTCTGAATTTGGCCAAATATTCCATAAAGCTCCTCTCTTTTACATAGTTTCCTGCTTCAGTTGAACTTAAGCAAAAATAAATTAGAATTTCTGGTATAAATATGGACACTAAGACTTAAAATTAAGACTGTAATCTTCTTAGATAGAACTTTTATTATTTTTAAACATGTCAGCTGACTAAATCATAAATTGAGTCATACAATAAAGAAGTATGTGCTGTTTTTTGTCTGTGCTGACCTGAGATACAAACCCACAACCCATACCTGATACAACTTTTCAAAATGTATAAGTTTTGATGGTTGGGATACAGGGATGCAAATCAGTAGGTTTACATTCAATAATGGGTTGCTACAGAAGAAAAATTTCTGCACAAAGAAGTTGAAGTTTTCCCTAAAACCCTCTGAATTTACAACGTTTTTACTGCTAAAGAATGTGAAGTTCCAGTTTGTCATGTAAAAAAAAGCTCCAGCATTGTTTAATTTTCCACAAAACGTTCTCCACAAAAAACACAGTTGAAGTGACGGCTAGTACAAATACTGAATGAGAGATGGGTCATAACTTTCTCGCGTTAAATCACTGCACTCCAGAAAGGCAAATAAGGTAGATCTGTTTAATATTTACACAAGAATTACAGATTCAGACTTTCATATGAAGATAAACCCGTTCTATCCAAACAGTTGGAAGCAAAGAGAGAGCTTCAGTCCGGGGAGTACCAGATCAGAGCTTCTGTAGTGAGATCTTCAAGACGGTGTCAGAACGTAATCCATTTATCTGAACTTGCTGATGTCAAATCATCTGTCGTCTCTTGTGTTTTCCTTTCATTTTGGATTCAAAATAAAACAAACTGAAACCTGCTGGGCCCTTTGACCCATTTTTGAAGCTGTCAGCATTTTAACACTCCTCCTCATAAACATCCAAACAACCTGCACGAGTCCCATTGAGTGTAGCACCTAGTTCCACACAATAGTTGCACAAGTAAATCCTCAACACCTTCTACAGTAATTGCATCAGCAAAGGCATAAAATGACAAATAATTAACTAAGAAAGTCTGGAGTAGGATGATTACAACACCCACCCATGGACCCCTTTTGTCAGAGGTATGAGCACAATCTGGATTTAGTCTGATAAACCAGTGTTCTCTCTGCTGTTTCTGACAAGATGCCAAAGCTAATGGGAGTGCTGACCCCCTGCTGCTCTTTTATCTCCTCTTTTCTTTCCATGTGAAACTGAGCGAAGAGTCCTCTCTGATGCTCATTTATTCTGACCCACTTCTCAAGTTTTAGAAATCCTACACAACCGTCATGTTCTCCTTCGGATTAAACCGGGAAGATCTTGTGAATCTTGGAGAAATGGACGGAAAGCTGATTGTGCACTTAGGTGTGCAGTCTGATACCTCTCTTTACATTGTGTTCCTGCAGTAGCGAGGATCAAAATCTCTGTAGGGCTCTTCCCCTTAAACATTTACTCACACAGTGTCACCAACCACATATTGAACTAAATACTGTAGCTGGACTTGTTCAGTGAAAGAGGGCTTACGCTAAAGATAACTTATAGGCTCAGCTTGAGTAATGAACTTTTGTGTTTCTGAGAAGCGTGACTGAAGGAAAGCTGTACTCCACTTTCTTTTTTTGATGGAGTAAAGCTCCATGGAGGGCAACTCATAAGGAGATTGTTTTCTCTTGAAAATAATCTTGAAATTAAATTCTGAAAATCAAGGTTTTATGGAGAAATCAAGCTGGGTTTGTAGCTGCCAGGTGACTTCAGTCAAAACACAAATTTAAATAAGTGTTATCACTCCCTTCCGGCGCTGTTTCCTGCTAAATTTCAAAGACAGGCTGTCAGCCGTTGCGCTCTGAACGCATTAGAAATGGTCAGGGTCTGTCATGGGCAAGTACAAGTGAGAGAGCGTAACTGAACACACACCTGTGTGGTCCCCAGCAATCTTGGTGTAGTGCAGTTGGAATCAGGTGTTTGAGACTGCAGATAAAGATAGATTATTGTTCTGCTGATTAATTCTTATTTAATTGCTGTCATTTCCGGTAAAATCTCAGGATATTCTGATCAACATCAGTTTGTGTTAGTGGAGAGCAAAGGCCCATTCTTTCTTTCTTTTTTTTTTTTTTTTTACTTCAAATCTTTAACATATTTTAACTTATAACAGTAAAATGGAGCTACTTAGACATTTTGGGTCATTCACACCAACCCTGTTTGATCTGCTTTAATCAAGCTGTAGTTTGTTTGACTAGGAAGTCTGGTTCATTTGATGAGGTATGAATGTGAAATCAAACTCTGATGCGGATGAAAAAAAGCGAACTATGGTCTGCCTAAGAGCAAGGTTTTAGATTGGTAGAAGTGAACTATGGTGCGGTTTGAATGCATATGTGGATGCAAGCGCTCTGGAGACCACTTCAAAAGAAGGTAGCGGGCTATAGTGCAGGGTATTTTGGGTAAATACAACCAAAACAAACATGAAGTCTGGTGCTATATGGAGAAGTGTCTTTTTCCAAAGAGAAATCCTACAACCGGTAAAATCTGACACCACCCCATTTTTACACTTTGTGACACAGTAAGTTGCACTCAGTAAATTCTTCAGAGGTTTTCATGTCGTTTCATTCAAGTGTTACAATTTCATTTTAAAACTCCACTGGTTAGTGTTTCCTCCAAATGTTTGGTTACAAGGAAACTACAACCTAAAATCTACACAATTCCTGACTGTACAATCTTTTTCAGCTTTTGCACTTTAAGCTGAAATGAGTCGATTATTGCCTTCTTAAAGCAGAGTTCCCTCAGAACTGGCAGATGTAATCCTCATCAGAAACTCTGGTCCATAATTTCCCAGGAGGGTCTGAAAAAATGACCCGATATCTCAAAGGGGAAAGGTCATTTAAATCTCAAAAGTAGAGTTGGAATGAGGATAGTTGTTGCTTAAAACATATATCCCACCATTTGGTAATGTCGTCAGTGTTCAGACAGTCCGCCATTAATCAAAGCTGAACTCATGAGCAAAAAGAGCTTCATAAATTTGCTCCTTGGCACATATTCCAGAGCTCTCCATTAGTCATAAAGACTGTTAAGCTAATATAATGTGGAGCTCAGAGCACTAATTGAGGTCTCATATATACTAATTAATGTGTTTGTTGGTCATTCTGGATGTTGAAGGGGTTTTATAATTGCAGCGATCTGTGCATGTGAAGCGTTTTATGTTTCTGTACCCCCAAATAAAAACAAGACGAAAATTAAAAGGGAAGGTGGAGAGTGTCTGCTCTGAATAGAGGTGAGTTGTTAATACAGCAACCATGTTGCAGAGGGTGAGTCACCTGGCACCTCATTGATTTATCTGTTTACCTTTTCAGTTCAACCTTAGCCATGTCCAATACCACAGCATCAGTGTCGGAGATGTGTTTCTCTGCGCGTTCCCTTGCATCTGAACCGTGCACTCATTTCACAACGGCGCAGAAACCTTTCTTGTATGTCAGGTTAGACAAGCATGCCCCCTTGTCTGCCGTCAAACTGAAAGTCTCGCACCACAAGCCATGCTTAAATGAATGGAAAGGAGAAGCAGCAGAAAGGATCAATTACTACCTGCTCTGCTTGTGCTGCTTTCATGGCCTCTTTTTGTGTGCTGATTCCAGGGCAGATTTTGTCCGTGGCTGTTCCCACGCTGAGCGAGGAGAACAGGAAGAACTCAGCAACACAGCAGGCCTCTACCTTCTGCTATTATGGCTATGATTCAATCATTGCAGGGTAACGCTTTACCCTGACACAGTGAAACAGGGAAGAAATGTCCTCGCTCCTTCTCTGCTAATGGAACTCAAAGCTAAAGGTGTTTCTGTACAAAGAGGGGGACATCAGTTTTAATGCGAGAAGTAGCTGCAGAAGGCCTCACCTCACAGTCCTCACTGCCCCTGCTGTGATTTCCAAATGGCCTCCCTTCTGTATTTGTGGCCAGACCAGCTCCATGCAGCGTGCTGGGAGCTGCACCTGGCAAGACTTTCACCTCTACTGGTGAAAAGTTCACTGTTTTACATTCCTAGATTTGGCTTTTTCTTTACTTTTATTGGCCCAAATTAGAAGCAAACAAAGCAAAGCTTGTTGACTAAAGACACATGACTCACTGTTTGCTGTCATCAGTGGTGAAAACTCCAAAACGCAGTCAGACATAACGTGGGTAGGAGTAGTACCAGCAGTAGTAGCTTAACTGGAAAACGTTCCTGCTAGAGTAAAAAGAAAAAAATACAGAATTTCTGGCAAGTGACTCTTTTTAACTAGTGTTTAAATTTAATTACCAGATTTGACCAACTTCAGTTTTATTGTCCCTGACCAGTGACCAGCTTCTTGGAAATGATCCCACCAGTAAACATTGTAAATTCATACCATATCACTGCAATTCAAAAAGTTATTTGTTCTGGGGCATTGTGTGGTGAAGTGAGTAGAGCGGTCCGCCTGTATGCAGACACTAGAGTCCTGATCGTGGTTTTCCATGGTTTGATTCCCAACCTCTGTATCTTTGCTGCATGTCTTTTACTGTTCCCTCTTCTTCTTCCTTTCTACCTGGTGTCAGAAAAATGGAAAAAGGGCACTAGCATCTAACAAAAACAGATGATGGAAAAAAAAAAACAAGTTTTTTTATCCGAAAGGGAAATTGAATATTATTATTAGTATGTGTGTGTGTGTGAATGGTTGTGTGTCCTGTATGTCTCTATGTTGCCCTGTGACAGACTGGCGACCTGTCCAGGGTGAACCCGTCTCTCACCCGGAACGTAGCTGGAGAGGCACCAGCAACCCTCCTGACCCTATTAGGGACAAGGGTGAACAGAAAATGGATGGATGAATGGATCTTCAGTATGTTGATGTTGATTTTGTGGGCAGGAAGGATATCTGGTAGCAGCACTGCTAATCCACCTCATTGGCTTTTGTTACAACCATTTAAATCACTGGGAAAACTGGGCAGAGAGACTTTGGAGTTGTGTTAATGATCCTTTACCATTATGATCAATGGGAGAGATGGACTGAACTTCCTCCTTGTCTTGGTGGTCCTGCTCTACATCCATGAAGCTTCCTTTTCAACTTGTCTGAAATTTGAGGCCATTGCTCACATATGACTTGATATTTTGAGATGTTAATCAGCTTCTCTTTGTTCTAAAATAACCTTGTTGCCATGGTTACACATAATGACAAAAACCCTCCCAAAATACTCAAGTCTTGTGGTGTGTTTTTTAATTTTTTAATCCTGTTATGAGAAATGCACCAAAGTGATGGAGAAAAACTGTACCGTACAATAGACAGTTTTTGGAGGCCGTATTAGATATTCACAGATTTTAGCCTTTTGCTGTTCCCTAACTCTAACTCCATGTACTATTAGCAACGTAAGCTAGTTATTACATACCTCTTTCTATTGTATTCATTCAGACTGAGCCAGCTCACAAATGGAGTGTAAAGCACTACATGTTCCTCTGGTTTAATGAACAGTCATATTGGATGTTAAACTTCTGTATTTCTAAGTCAAAATTCCTACTATCTCATTTTCCAAATTAGAAATCAGAACTTCCTACTTCAATGTAAAAACCATCTTTATTTTATCTTTTGTTAACAAATTCCCTCTTCAGGCCAGAGCATCTGTCAGAGTTTCTCTTTAGTTTGAGCGTGAACCGATCTCGCATCAGCCTTTAATGTACCTTCACTACAACTATGCTGAAAATGGATCCAGACATGCAGTTGGACAGGCCTTTAATCCATTTTCTTTTTCTTGGCTTCCACATCATCACAGACAACACTACCAGATGTTTTCATCCACCTGTTGGAGCAAATCCTGAGCATTTTCCTGATTAATAGCATTTTACTGACCTTTTAATGCTGACTAGGAAAACAGTAAACTATTGATAATGGAAACAGTTATCAGTCATACCCAGCTGTGTAGCCAGCTGTAAATGCGATTTATTTTTTTGTGCTCACCTAGCTGGGTCAGTCTACAGGATTTGGCAGTCCAGCTTTGCTGTTTAGTAACTTGAAGACAGAAATGGTGCTTAGAGAGTTCATGGCTGTAAAGCAAAAAAAAAACAAAAAAAAAACAACAACAAACAAACAAAACCTATTCTCTTACCCAGAAATGCTTTCAAGACGCTCCAAATTCAGCAATCATGAGGTGCTGATCAACAGGTTAAACATCAATTAGGCTAATGAGCAAATGATGAGAAGAAGATATGGAGGGGATCTTCTGTTCAAAGCTTGAGGAGGTGATGTACTCCCACTTTTAGGAAGACAGGGGCTTGTGTGTGTTTTTGTGAAGTGGTAGCTTGAGTGTTTTTTTTTGCTACTATGAAGAGGGATGTTGATTATGTTTGTGCAGAGTGAAGACTGCCTCCAACAGCTTGATGGTGTTTTTTTGTCTTGGTTTATCTGTGTTTGTGTTGGACATCCTGTGGTTTAGATGAGCTCATCAGCTTCTGCTTTGCAGTCAGGAGGACAGTTAGCCAATTTGTAAAAAAAATAAATAAAATAAATAAAATATAATAATAAAGCTGACCTATAGTTAAAATTGATGTGCATTTTTATTCCTTTCAACTGTAGAAATTGGAGTAATTGTTTACATTGGTGTCAACTGCATTTTTTTATCTGTATAATATAATTTATGACCAGATAGTCACTGCACTACACAACAAAGTCCCACATATGCAAAAAGAATCCAAAATAAAGAATATTAGAAAAAATAAAGATAAACACGAAACCAGATGCTTTTCTGTAATCGGTCCAACACGTGCATCTCAGTATGAAATGTACAGTAGTTGAAAATACAAAACGTTGTAAAAAGGTTGTGTTTTTTAAGTATCGGAGGCAGATTATGTATGTTTGTTGTCAACAGCTTGGCAACCAACATCGGGATCTGTGAAACTGACCACACAGAACATCATGAGAACTTTACTGTAGCCTTCAACACCCATGTTTACTTGGAAATGAGACAGTGTTTCCCGTTGCTGGTCAACATTGTCCGTTATTGAAGTTAGCCTGGTCATTTGCTTAATCTCTTGAATTAGAGCTTCTGTAACAAATGCAAATCAAGACCTGAATGTCATCCAAATCAAATGATGTCTTATGTCTGGATTGGTAGTATATGAATATAGTGGCATTATTGTGAGACACGGAAAGTATTATTACACTACCAAATTACCTTTTCATAATTTGCAATTTGTTTCTCATTTTGAGTGGTGTAGTAAATAATTAAAGTTTCCTAACATTCAAATTTTATTAAATCGGAAAAACAGGACAATTGTAAGTGCAAATATTTTTAGTTTATTGTATAATTTCTCCATCAATACCTTCTTTGTATTTTTGTTTCCTTAATTTTGCAACCAAATCATTCGTTTGGACCCAACTTTAATATTTCTGCTATTCTTTTGTGTAAAATATGCTCGACTTTTAATAAATATTCTATGCATCTAATTCTGATAGGTTTTTGAACTAAATTGGTTTGAGAAAGTATTTTGGGGCATTTAAAGAAATTCTGCAGTAACTAGTTTTTGAAGTATTCAACAGGTATTCATTTCATAGATATGCAAATATGTCCCTTTTGTGACATGTTGATATAAAGGTAAATTGTCTTACTTTGGAAATGTGTATGCATCTATCGTTGTGTTTTTCTGCAAATACAAATTGAGAAGAGAACCTTAACTGCTTTATGGATGCTTTTATGGCTGGTGAGCTAATATTCAAAATTAACATGAGACCTGGATATATTTATCAAATCTAAAAGTTCTAAATTAAGAAAAAAACTCTTCCTTCTTTATTCATGTGTGTAGGTCATGTAAAATGCATGATGCCTCACACAGAACAACCTTGGTATGTAGTGCCATCTCATTTTAACCACCAGGCAAACTTTGCCTGTTTACCTTTCTGTCATTGTACCAGGCTCCTAAAATGAGAATTGTTCACCAGATTGCAGAATTTTTAGTTTAATTAAATGGAAAATCCAGACTGCAGCAACTTTTCTTTCCACCCACTCTGCTTGTCTGACAGGTGATCTGTTGATGTGCAGAGTCAGTCACATCGGGGGCTCAGAAATAAAACTGGTGACAAAATTAAGAAGAAATGCCACAAACTACTTCTTAGAATGTCATTTGAAAATATCTTCCTTTAACCAAAAGCCTTCAGGGGAACTGATTAAGACATTGTGTTGCTTTATTTGCATAAAATGCTTTCTTCTATATGAAAGAATGTGTTTAAGAGTAATGTCTGTCTCTGGAGAGAGTCACTAAGTTTGTTTCTTTAAATAAGCCGCAATCATTAGAAAGGGAGCCATCAAAAAGCTTCCATTATGCCTTTGTTAATATGGCAGAAATTACCATCTGACAAACCTAAACCTCGTAAGAGCCTCTCTGGGTATTGATGGTGCAATAAACCCCAACTTGTCTTTTTTTCTTCTCTTAATTTGACTGACTTCTAAGGTTTTGGTGGAGGGTCAACAATAAGTGAAACGTCAGCAAGTGTTAATTCAGAAATTATAAATATTAAACAAAGATATGACTCAGTAATTACACTTAACTATTAGAGCTTTTAGGCTGATTCAGTGACTCAAAATAATTTTTTTACAGAAAATTTTAAAACAGCATTGCAGTAACTAAACATACTCAAAATAAAGGTAGGTTTTGGCAAGAAGCTCTTTATTCTGGGAATATTCTGTAACAGACGTCAAGGTTGTTAAAATGTATGCTTGAGTCCAACATGGCACCAAGGTTTCCTACATTCTCTGTGGCCCGGTTGAGTCTAGAGGAGTTCTGATCTCTATTGCATTTCTGCAACCAAAACCAATAATTTCTGTCTTACCTGTGTTAACCAAGAGAAAATAAAATAGAATAGGATAGAATATGCTTTATTGTTCCCCAAAGAAAATTTGCGTATTTGAAATTAAATATATATAAAAAAAAAACCTCACTTAATTACTCACTAATATAGAATGTAGTCGGCTGTAGGAAAGTGGCAACACAGAAAAATAAAGCTGTGTTGAAATCTGACCTATGGGGATTATATATATATATATATATGTGTGTGTGTGTGTGTGTGTGCAAAATAAGTGGCCCGACAACAGAGCCTTGAGAAACCTCACAATGAATTTTTGATCATCTAGATTCATGATTACCACATAAAGTAGCCCGAGTTAGTCAAATAGGACCCACAATTATGCTTAAGACAAAAACAAATACACCTTTTCTGGGGGCATGCATTGAGCTAAAACTATGCTCTAATTAAACATCTTATTCATTTGAAGTGAATACAAAATAACCTGGTAGCTTGTACAAAACTATCAGTTTAGTACCAAAAGTCTTGTGATGGTCATTTTCTTTTAGAACACTAAAATATTGGGCTTAAAACGACAGCAAATATTCATATAATAGATTCAGTTGTTGATGGGAATAATTTTGTTACTCATAATGCCGCAAAGATATCAGAAATATAAAGCTTTCAAGAACCTCCTTAAATAAGACAGACAGTGAAACCTGTGACCAACCAGCTCTGAAGACAGTAGCTACTTTAGCTAAACGTGAATTTCGTTTGAAACAAGCAGGCCGTCAGTGTATTAACTCTGCTTTTAATGCTAAATAACCAGTACTCTGCCTGCAGCTACATGCCCTTTTCTCATTTGCAAAGCTGTGCTGAAACATTCAGATTCAGTCGGTTCATTGGTCAGACGCATCTCCTCTAACACCTTCCAGACATGGGTCACTGGCGTGGGCAACACCATAAGCTCTGTGTCGATCTGCTGAAGAACCTTAAACCAGGCTTTGGATGGAATATTGTCTGTACGTAATTAACCTCAAAGTTTTATTTCATTAAGTGGCGCACAAATGGCCAAAAAATAAAACTATGTAAAATAAGGAACTTTATGAATGCACTTATACATTCTGTGCCAGATCTGCTTTGATAATCTGCTACTATAGACTCGCATGCAGTCTGTATCAACTACAGAATGCAAATCTCATAGCTGAGAGGAAAATTTTATGGAAAGATTGTCATTTGTTTTCAAATATTTTATCTAGATAACTTATGAATCAGGTGCCTTGTTGGGATTTAAAAGACCCATATTTCATATCTCAGTTTAATTTCAAGTTGTGCTTTTAGATTGTAGACTTTTTTTGTTTGATGTTTCTAATTAAATGTGATTTGAAACCTTGGAACGTTATGTTGCAAAAAAAATGCTTGTTTTGTTGTGGCTGCCTGGTTGAGTGGCAACTGTTGGTCTCCGTTTACACCACAAAAGCAGCTCACAGCCAGCAAGTTCAAGCAGAACGTTTGATCCCAAATTCTTGTTTGCCAAAATTTGCTCCTTCTGCTGACTGTCAGTCCAGCTTCAATTTGAATCCATCCCTCTGTGGTTTACCACAGACTTTCCATTCACGTGGCACATAAACAGACAGCTGCAGAAAAGTCCTCCTTTGTGTTCTTTAATGATGGATTCTGGGCAGGGTGGCCTGAACATTAAAGAGACTCTGCTGTACTTTGAAAGGTCACAGGACTCTGTGGCAGGCCATTGTGAATGCTCACCTTACCATCTAGACTGAACAAAACATTACAGATTTTAGTGATGACTTAAATGTGTAATAAATATTAGCTGCTAAAAAAAGTTTAGCTATACCCAGGATTTTCCTCTTTGTCTGTGTCTAGCATACGCCAAAAATGTGATACATAAAATCAGAACTAAATAAAGTCAAACGAATCAGAGTGGTAAATCCCTCTGTTGATTTGTTTTATCCTAAAAATATCTTATTCAGTACTAAATATATCCAGTTGCCTAAGAAGAATTTAGTGGAAAGACCAGCTTTGGAGCTCAGATGGAAATCTGACCCCGTTTTCTCTGCAATATCAGAAGAGATGAGCAAATAAAACACAGATGGCATGTAAAATGTATGTTGATGATAGATTCTAAAATCTTCTTGAATCTGCAGTTCCTAATACATTCATCTCAGAGTTTTTATGGTGTTGTTTCCCAGATGGATCTTACTTCGTTTGTGTTATTATTGTGTCTTTTACTGCTACAGTCTATCCAGATTAAATTTTTTTAGAATAATCTTTACCAACCAAAGATCACCTTAGAAAAAGCCAACTAAATAGACATTGCAGTGGAGTGGGATCAAAGACCTTTGCTCCTAGATCAAGACCCATTGCATCCATCTAGGGAAAATGCAACTTACACCCAAAACATTTTGGAGGACTAATCTTTCTCAATTTATGATTTTTTTTCTACATTTTTACCAGGGATGCCAATGAATTATCACTGTAGTATCATCTTCTTCTGTCAGTCTTGATATAACTGTGTGGGAATAACATCTTATATTATTGTTTTCCTGATGAGCAATACATAGAAACACTACTTTTCATCTTAGCAACTGATTGCAGAATCTAATGGTTAAGACCTTCCACACCGCTGTTTCCTCTTGAGGTTTTTTAGAAATGCATAACCTGGCCTACTTTCGATATGTGTAATAGCAATGGACACTGCATCACATGTATGTGAAACCTTTCATAACCACAAATTCTGTATTTTGTAACCCAGCTGGACATCACCGGAAATCCAGTAAGAGCTGCAGATACCAGGAGGATTACTGAGAATCTGAAATGACAGCATTATATTCAGCTTAGATTAAGGTTCTAGTGTTCAATGACTCAAACTCCAGTCTACACTCTCCACTCTGTAGGTTTCATAAGAGGTCTGCCTTGTGGTGTTTCCAGAGAGCTCTGAAAACACTGCCCTGTAACGGCAAAGAAGTGAGAAGAATATAGCAGTTAGGAGCTGGATCAAGAAATGTTGCTCACTTACAACACACCAAAAAAAAAAATAAAATCTTCAAGAGAAAGTTTTCTTACTTTAAAATTTGGGAGTACTCCACCTCTAACATTTATTGTTATTCATAAAACACCACCTCAATAAGTGGAACGTCTTTTGCTGACTTATAGTATACCTGTACTTAAGCTTTCACTATGTCTCACTTATGCCATGTCACAGCAAATACTGGATTGTTAAATTCTTGTTATTATCCAGAAAGAAAGAATAGAAAAAAAGAGAACTTGCGCACACGCTCACTGCTGGCTTTGATGTCTGTGGTTATAATGGCTTGATTTATTATACATTGTAACTCTTTATATCTTCTTGCATGCTGAAAGACATCAAGAAGCATGCATAAGTAATGAACGTCACTGCTGGAACCTTTTCCCTTGTTGGAATTCCAACACATTTCAGCAGCAGCGGCACCACATTCCTTCAGATGTCGTCGTCCTTGACGCAGCTCAGTAATTACTGACTTACTTTTTTTGGCTTCCATGCTTGCCTTGTTTCTCCCATTGTAATGCTGGCTCAGCTACATCACTGTGGTGCCAAAATGTATAATGATCATCACTGATAAATGACGCGGGATTGACTCGGTGACCACAGTGATTTTTTTGAAAACAAAAGTCTCGTAAATTAGCCATGTGGTGTAGATTAGATATGGACAGAAACCGTGATTTATTTTTTATTTTTTGCCAATCACATTGTTTGGTATATTTGTGCACATTTTGAGGGTGTGTGTGTGTGATCAAAATTGGGTGATTTTCAGTTGTCACTTTTATGGTCAGAACATGTGTCATAGCCACCAGGCTTCTGGGGCTTCTGGCCGGTGTTTTGGCACAGCTGACAGAGCAAACAGCAGAGCCAGGAGCTGAAACGCTGTACCTGAGACTCTTACATCTCACTAACTTCTTCTTCTCCTTACTTTTCTACACTCCAACTCTTCCCTGCTTTTCTCTGATCTGAAATCCCTACATTTGTCCTTATCTCTACTCATCATTCTGACCTTCCCCCATAAAATTCCTCCTACACCTTTTATCAACATTTAGTAAATCTCAGAGGTTACAGCCTCATTTGAATATTTTGATGCACATGAACCTCTTCCTACTGGGGCGTGGCATCATTTTACAGTTGCACAGCTGTGGTGTTGTTATGGGACCATCTGCTGCAGGGCTCATTAAGATAGCCACAAGCTAATGTGAAGAAAGACTATTTGGAAATGAAGGGACAGGGCCATAAGAGGGAGGCTGCTTATTCGTACTCGTTCCTCTTCTGTTGTACAATAGCAATTACTCAGAGTTGGTAAAGCTTCCAGGAAGAGAAGAACTGGTAGGAGGAGGTGGAAGAATCTCAATCCTTTTCAACCTCTTGGAAGTTGCACAATGTCTTATGCTTTCATATTGAGGTGTTATGCAGCTCTGACTCCATGTATGTGTGTTTGGAAATTAATAGAACAACTCACACTTCATCTGTTCTTGCATTAGAGTATTATTCAGGCACAGAATTTTAGCATTCATATTTTCCTACTATTGATTAGCTTTCATTTTTTCCAATAATTTGGAAGAAAATTTTCTGTAATTGGTTCTCATGCTGTTTCTTACCTTTCCATTTGTGTTGGCGTATCAAAACGTTGATGTGGGTCTAAGCATGAGGAAATGGTGTTAGCTCTGTGAACATTCATACCATAGAAAACTAGGCCAAAAATTATTCATACCCCTAGCCGATTTAAGTTTAATCTTTGAATTTTACCAAATTGTTTCTTCTGACTGGAAGTAAGAATAACATTTTGGAGTGATTCAGTCAAGTCTCAACTTGAATGTAATTGAGAGCATTGAGAAGGTAGTAAAGATTAGCGTGATGGCAGAGAGGCTCTCCAACCTCAAAGACTTGGAATTCATCACCGCTGATGCATCATCAGAATACCAGATATGTTTTTTTTTCTAAAATGGCACCCGTTTGCCTTAGTTTGCTTCTGGAGATGTCTCTCTTTCCAATTAGAGACAAACTTCTTCATTAGAAAATACATTTAAAGCTAAATCTGCCAGTGGTATGAGTAATTTTAGGCATAGTTGTGTGTGTTTTGGGATCAGGAGTGTAGATATACAGTGTGAGGACTAAGAAGTTACTTTTTTATTTTCTGCAAGTCATGAACATCTGACCATCTTGGGCTGACAGTTCAATGCCTGGCAGTTAACTGTTGCCACCATGTGGTCAAGTAATTAGAGACTTTATTCATCAGAAGCTAAAGGTAGACATTGTCTGATATTGGTGACTCAAACCAGTTGACATGTTGTGGTTAGTAAATCTTCATTAGTTCTGATTAAGTGTCTCTATAATGTAAAATTAGATGATAGCAATGGTTCATACGTGCAGAATAAATTACGTGTCAGATTTTCAGGCCAGAGCTGCACAATATAGGAAAATCTTACAATGGCAATAATATCGATAACATTTTCAATGGCAAGATGGGTTTCATTAAATGCTGATTTTCTTGTTTTCTTCTCTTTTTTTCTTTTCTTTCTGTCTGTGCTACCATCACCTTCAGAATTTCCAGCAACGTAATTTGTGTACAGTGTGATGATCTGCTGCTGAGAGACTCTGTCCTACTGGCTAAGTAAGTTTATAACACTTGGAACATTTTAGCCAACAACTGTTGTAGTCTAGTCCTTTGTGACATGAAGCTATTAAATGTTTCAACATGTCCAGTTTGACAGTCTGGCTTAGCTGGAGATCCAGTTACATATGCCAGAGTTTCAAATGTGTAGAAAGGTGATGGTTTGGAGAATTTAGATCCTTATCTTCTTGGGTCATAGAAACGCATTGCACAAAGGCAAAAGTGTGAGAGGTCTGTTAATGTTCTAATGATGGTCCCTCTACTTGCTTACACATTCCTTTAAAATACAGACCAAAATCTCCTGCTCTGATTGGTCAGTTTCAGTTCTCAGAGTAAGTACGTCCACTTTGGGAACAAAAAATTAAATACAAACCTTGTTGGAAATGTAACAAATTTGTTCCCGCAACAGTTTGCAAATGCGTACGACATGTTTTTCTCTGTAGAAACTGATAGTGGCAGGATGCAGTGTTGTATTTTTAAGTGCCATAACTTCAGGCTCGCTGTGCTGTTAGCATGTCTGACTAGTTGGATGGAGTTTCACAACCACTGATGCCCATGCCTGATAATGACTGAGTCTATCACTCTGGGCGACTGGTTGTGACATTATGATGATGGACATGAAAGAATTGTGGGTTACTCTTATTAATATTTAACAACATTGCAGCTGCAGAGTTTCCAAATAATAAGTTCAACATCAAGTTTGTCTTTGGTGGTTTAAATCAGGAAAAATCACTCCAGAAGCCAAACAGACTATAGATCTGAGATCTGAAATCCTCTCCAAGCTAAACATCTTTAGTTTAGCAAATGGCTAAGATTCAGATTTGTCTGCCAGTCGGTGGAGTTGGTGATGTTTGAAAGGCTTTCACAATCACTTGCTAGGTGTTTTCATAGTTCCGGTTGATTTCTATCTGTGGTTTAGTTGATGAAAACAAATGACACATTACCAGGCTTGTTTCAGTTACTTGCTTTAGGAAGAAGTAGGACAAGATGAGTGACTAGTTAAAGCTTGGCTGTAAGTGGGCTTAAATTTTAGTGTTTACTTTATCTGTGATGAAAAGCCTTTAGTCTAAAAAACTTTAAAGGCCTATTTCTTTTCTTTTGGAATTATGAAAAGGTCTTCAGACAGACTAAATTTGAGCTCAGAGAGCATTCAGATGCCCTTATGCCTCTTTAAAGTGCATCTGAAAAGCATTTCGCTGCTCTGATGTAGAAACTCGGCTCACGGCATCAGCAAGAAGTGTTTCTTTAGCGAGCAAAAACACAGCAGAGCTTTCAGTCGATAGTGAGTGTACTTATTTTCTGGCGGGCCATGTCAGTGCAGGCATTAGATAACGTTTTATTTGATGGTGTTCAATGGCTGACTCGTCCTCACCTCTCGCCCAGGCCTCTCCTGCTCTTCAGCCCACATGCGCTCCCATGTAAAAACCGAACCGTACAGACATCCACCCACTGACTCTCTCAGAAGCACACACTCCCCGCTCTCTGCATCCTTCCTCTGGAGAATTCTGGCAGTTGTTTATGTTATTGAACTGGTTATCACATTACAGCTGGAACATCACCAGGCTTGGAGAGAAAGACTCCTGCTGCTTTCTCAAGAAAGGAAGAGAAAGCAGCAAAAGTGCAAAGGAGAGGCAAGAGCAGAGGGAAGATAAGACAAGCATATGCTGAAATGTTACAGCTCTACATTCAGATCGTCAGACCAGGCTTCTAAATTTTGTTTTGGGAAACAAATATTTACTTCTTAGACACAGTGTACTCTACTACAGATATTTTTTAATCAACACTCTATGTTTACAAAAAAAAACAAAACAAAAACAGCATTTACAACAGTGTATGGGTTTTCATTGAAAAGTGCTTTCCTTATACCAGGGACAGCACCAGTGAGTGGTGACAATGTTGACTTTAACAACATGAAATTTTAAAAGAAGATCTGGAGGATGGCTGAGGACAATTATAGCTCATACTTTTATAATTTATTGAGCTAAAAAATTCTATTTCAGGACAAAGAGTGGAAAACATTGCAATAAATGGACTTCTCCAACCATCTGCAGCAGTGTTGTAGTTGGTAGAAATTGCAGTTGTCCCTGGTAGAATCCAGACAAACACAGCCCCCATGAAAGTAAAACAAACAAACAAAAAAAAAAACAAACTAAAAATATCGCACCCAATTGCATTTATTGTGTTTTATGCTGTGAGGCATGAATTGGGAATGAATTATTCCTGCGACATTAAGTAGCAGAATAATGGTTTCTTTTGCTTCAATCACAAAAGGAAATGGAAAAAAAAAGGTTTGGTGGTTTTAAACTCTTCACTAGAACTTCAGAAAACTTCTTGCTGTTTTGCACACCCAGCATAAAACATAATCCTGAGATGATTTTTTTCCCCCCTCCTTTTCACCCCATGGTTTTGTCAAAAGAAGTGCTGTGCTTTCAAATCCCCTCTCTTCTTCTCAGCTCTGCTCTCTTTCTACAAACAGATACTGCTCGTCCTAAATATCCTGAGTTTCACCACAATTCACTTTGCACAGAACTTCATCTGACAAAAGCATTTGGAGAATGTTCATGAGGGCTGCTGGTATCTCCAAATTCCTGAATAAGACTTCTGTGATACTTTGCTTGCATCAAAGCAGGAATCTAATAACGCCTGAGATTAGCTGCTGGTGTCTCAGTGGAAGGAAAAATGTTTCCTCTCCAAACAATGAGACTGTAAGAGTGAAAAGAAGTCGATTCAGAGGTGGGTTGACTCAACTGTGACCTTTAGGATTAGAAGATCTGGATCTGGTCAAGCTGTGATTATGATTCTACACAGTGGTGATTGAATTGAAAACCTGCGTATTATAGGTTAAAATGATTATGGATTAAAAAGACGGAATGGTTTCCTGCTCAATGCCTCCACCAGCACCACTGAAATTAAGCAAAGGAGCTTAGTGCTTTTAGCTGGTAGTTCTGGTCCATAGTAGCATCTGTTATAGTTGGACCCAGCATACACACATTCCGACCACTCAAAACACATGCAAGAGGATCATGAAGCCATGTTTTAATGCACTGAGGGGGAAGACAAGAGTGTATGTGCGAGTAGGTGGGTGACTCAGTATAAAGGAAGGCTTTTCACAGAGGACAATTC
Organism: Gambusia affinis; assembly: GCF_019740435.1. Lineage (NCBI taxonomy): Eukaryota > Metazoa > Chordata > Actinopteri > Cyprinodontiformes > Poeciliidae > Gambusia > Gambusia affinis. The sequence continues at coordinate 20,657,478 of NC_057872.1, forward strand.
CTCTGGAGTCACAACAGGTGTGCGTGTGTGTGTGTGTGAATTGCAGAGAGGTATTATGAGCTGGGCTGGAGGGCTTATGAAGGGTCCCCTCTGCCCCACCTGTAGCCTGTCAGCTGCTGTAAGCCCGTTAAAACGTCAGCTGTTTCTGAGGAGAAGTGTCTGTGCGTGTCTGTTAGTCAAAGTCGGGGAGTTTGCAGAAATTAGGTGGGGAGGGCTGGCTCATCGTAGCCCTCGCCACCCAGTTGCACATCAAACGCCTTGTTGCCTCTGGGGGATTTGAGCTCCTCTTGCCTGTGCAGAGTTTTGTCACAGCCTGGTTTTGCTTTGCCTCTTTCCTGCTCATCGTGGCCCAAGTCAACAACTTGGTCATGCGAAGCAGAAAGCAGGAAACTAAGAGGTATAAAAATAAGAACGGAGATAAGGGATGCTGTTAACTTCCCCACATTACAGCATTTCTCAACAGACTTCCTAGAAATCTTTTTGGCTTGAATTAAACTGGAAACGTTTAATTTTAAATGATTTTCAAAATCTGGCTTTTATCCTCCGTACAGAATGCTTGGTCACAGTATGTTGCACAGTTTATTATCATTGGATTAGTTGTCCCTTGAAACAAAACTGACCTGATAATGCACCACAAAAAACCAAAACAAAACAAAACAAAAAAACAACACAAAAACAACAGTGGCTCTGTTTTGAGCTGCGTTTTAAGACACGAAATCCAGCGATGTGCAAAGTTATTGTTTATTGCACCTTAGAGTATGCTTTGTTTAATGTAGTCCCAAATCTTTGCCCTTTTGTGTCTTTCTCTCATTATTTGCTGTCTCCATCATCCTTACTGTAAACAGTAACACATGCTATTGCTGGAACTGCTTTCACTATCCATCCCAACTGTTGGGACCTCCTTCGTGGTTCAGTCAGTATTCATGGATTCATCTATTAGCCAATTTTTCTATGGAATGTAACTAAATTATTTACTGAAAATTTGACTTGACATAATGTTGCCTGGCATTTGAAAAGCAGCCAGACCAGGAGCACTGTTCATTTTCTTGTTGCTGACTGGCTGTACCCTCAAGAGTGGAAATAATATAAAATGAAAAATGTTGATGTTTGCTCCTGTGGTGTTGCCAAGACAGTTTCCACTGTGCATTTAATACATATCAAGGTATTTGGTGCTTGAGCTGATAAAATAGGCAGGTATAAAGTTTTTAGATAGATTTTTCTTTCCAATACATTGACAGACAGACCCATTCAGTAAATTAGAATATTAAAAATTCGCTTTATTTCAGGAACTTTGACTAAGCGAGACACATAAATTAACTACTCGCAGATAGATGTTTGATTCTGTTAATTATGATGATTTCTGAAAACATGACATTTAAAATTAGAATATTACATCAGAGCAACAAAATAAAATAAAGAAATATAGCCTTATGTTTAACACCTGCTTAGTTTGTCAATTTTCAAAAGGTTATTTTAATCTGACAAATAAGCCTCATCAGAATACATATTCTAATTTATTGAAAATGACTGTGTGTTTGTCAGGAGCCTATATCTTGATTCATTCTAATCATTGCAGCATTATTATCATATTGCATTGCTTCCTAATATCATCCCTTAGTATGCAGTCTTGTGAATTAAATAAAATGTCAAATCAGAGATTTTTACCTCAGGGATTCTTTTAATAACCGAGTCTGGTGACTCATGTCGAAATAGCAAAACCATTCCCAATAAACCAATATTGAGTCCATGAAATAGGTTTTCCTAAACTGATTAAAACAAACCAGTTCACTCAGCTGGTGGTTAGATATTAATTTATGCATTAATTTACACTGATTGCTTTACTATAATGAAATTCCCAAATCAGCATTACAAGCAACCAATAAGATTCATCACTAGAGGTTTGAGTAAGGTAGCTCTGAGAACAGAGTTAATAATAAAGATGTCTCGTTGAATAAATTGGTCGTTTAAGAGACGATGTTCCTCCTCCAAATCTTTCCACCTCGACAGCTCTTTGAAACTGACATTGATGCAAACTTGATTTCACACGTCGGCTCTTATTTTCCCTGGTGTAAGCCCATCTTTCTACACCCCAGACGGTCAGGTTGGCGTGGGAGTCACAGGTGTTGAGTGATTTATAGCTTTAATTTAGTTGATAGATTAAAATATTGCAAAGAAACTAGCGCAGTGCTTTAATTAGCAGAACACAGCAAGCTTCTGTTTTACTTGAACTCGCTTGGCAGGAAGACAGAAGGGCTTACAACTACATTAACACACTGAAAAGTATAGAGTGTACAAGAATGTATATATTGTGTTTGAAGAAACAGTGTTTTTGTCTGACATCAGAAGTTGTTTATTGATCTTACTGTTATTAGATGTTTGTGATAAATTAAAGAAGGGACAGATGGAATTAAGTGTTGCAGGCCACGGCTGTAGCCTTTGTGGCGGCGTCTGATTGAAGGAGACAGTTGAAGGGAACAGGTTGCTGCGTCTGTTGTGGCTCGTCTTGCTGCTCTTGACCTTTAACCTTTAGCTGTGACAGCTCCAGGGATTGGAAGATCCAAACCTCCACTGACTCAGAGTGAGGACTTATTTCATGCAGTTAGAAACAAGTTTGATATTGACCTTTCTAAAGACTTTGACTTTGTCAAATGTTACAATTGAAACTTGCCTGTACTTGATTTTTGTTTTCAAATGGTTTAACAATTTATGACAGGAAATATATTCTGTTACATGTGGAGCCAGAGCTTGTGCATTTAATTAACAAGGGATTTATTTTCATTTTCCATCTATCAAAAATACACAATAACGCAAAACTGTTTCTCTCTTGTATGGAGGATGTTGATAGTTAGCGACCTTTTCACATATTTGGAGATCAAACAGTATTTGGGAGGGAAGCCCACCTGTCATGTCCAACCAGCAGGGGCTGTCAGTCTAAAAAGTGAATATGACTCCTTTATCAGCATTGCTAGTATGCCAACCTGGATTCAGAGACACTTCCAGTCAAAAACAAATTCTCAGAAGTCTTTAAATATACTTGAATCTATAAATAATCAATCCTCTTGTTTAATTTGCAAACCTTGGCAGAAAAAAAGAAGTGGTCTCGTTTTCAACAGATCTTTTTTTTTAAGCTGGATCTTGCTAATAGCTTTACTGCTAAACCTCCATCTCCAAACACACTACATTATGTGCATCCTTTCTCAGGTAGCTCAGTAAACTTGCTGCAGCCTTAGCAGCCAATCATATAGCTTCCCCCCACCCCCCTTATTCTATTACCTTATTTCATTAAAGTTCATGATTATCTCAATCTTGAACCCCAAAAAATATTGCATTGTGGTGGATGAAACCAAAACTAAATTTACATTCTAGGGCAAGAGAGGCCGATGTAAAAATACAAGTAATTATACTCAAATCATGTTCACAATACACACCCACTGGCCAAGTTACGAAACCCATATCTTCAAATGCTTAATGATACAAATAGTGAATCAGTTAATCACAAAACAGAAACTCAGTGCATTTACCTGGTGGTAAAGATCACTTGCTTGGTTCTAAATGAGCTTCAAAAGAGGGTAAAAGTAGGGATTTAATTGATTTCTAATGTATTAAAGGGATTTGATGTGGGATTCTTCCATTGCACCTTCTCTGAGTTCTCCAGAAAATAACAAAATACCCATTGGACAGAGGAGAATGGTCAGACTGTTTGAGATGTAAAAACAGAAACAGCAATTCTAACAAAAACTCATTACACCCAAAGGATGCAGAATTACACCTCTCATCACACAACATGTCCAATCTTTGAGAAGATGAGCATTAGATGATAACACTGTGTATCACTCAAAAAAAGCAAACTGAGGCTACAATTGAATAATGGTGTGGGGTACATTATTCCCCACACCACAGGTCCATTAGTAGGTGAACATCATTTAACAACACAGCCTACCTGAGTGTTATTGCTGGCCATGTCCATCCGTTTATTCATTGTCCAATGCGCCATGTCACAAAGCTCAAATTTTACCAAGCTGTTTTCTTGAGCATGACGATAATTTTACTGTACTCCAGTGTCCTCGATAGTCACCAAATCGAATTTTCATTGGGCATCATTTGAGATGGGACTGAATGGGAGTTTCGCATCATGCATTTCTAGCTAAAAATCTGCAGTAACTCCATGAATGCCATCTTGCTGAAATGAACCAAAATGTCTGTGAAATGTTTCCAGCAACTTGTTGAACCTATACACACAATGTTTTTTGTGTACAGACTTTTCGGAAACAAAAGAAGAATTGTTTTGAGAAAAGGGTTTACAGCTAATGATTTGCTATGACCGACTCACAGCTGTATATTTAGACTACAATGCGAACATTCTGGGAGTTAAGTTCAAGACCATGTTTGTTATCAGCTAAATCTCAAATCTGTGGCTGCAGCAAACAAAAGGACCCCGTCTTCACTAATGGGCCCCGAGGACATGATGATGAAAGGAAACTCAAAGCATGACCCAAACGGCCGGGTGGAACCAACTGTGGTCTTGTCAAGTTTGTTCCTTCCATACATCAGATCTTTTAAAGATGTTGACCTTTTTAAAAACTGCCAGTGACTTAGACCATCTATTATTTTTTCTTCATGGCTTTCAGTGAAGTCAAAGATTTCTCAATTAGGAAACATGCTTTCCTTCATGTTTTTGTCTCAAATTTATTACAATAAAAAAATTCACATCTTTTTAAAAGGAATTAAACAGTTGTGATGCTGTGTATTTACTGTCTGCCACAGTGCTGTTCAGTTAAATAAACTGGATAAAAATGGGCTGCCAAATCTGTTGATTTTCTAAGACTTTATGAACACCAAGTAAATCAATGAAATGTTTTTAAGCTGCTGTTGATAGCTAAGCACTCCTGCCATGTTAGAAGTGTATTTTTTCTTTGAAATATTCATCTATTTAGCTTTGTTATGCTGTGAGATTTGTCAAGAGGGTGACTAAAACGTGGAGAATTCCTCAACAATGTAGGTCACACACAAGAGGAACACTCTCTGTGGTGCCACACCAGAGAAAAGCTTTGTCATTTTTTTTAATTTACCCCATCCTCTGGAGGGAAACTGATTTGCATAATCAGGGTATTCACTGTCAGACTTTTGAAAGCATATCATGTTTATTCTCTAACCTATTAGTCATTATGCACAAAGACAAACTACCAAATAAGCTTGTCTTTAACAAGCACTCTTGAGTTTGCTTGGCATGGCTCATCACTTAGGTGGAACACCTTCAATGTAAAACTGTTGGAAAAATATAATCTCATTGCCTTTTTTCCACAACTGTTGTCAAGGATTTACACCAACACGAATGGATGTTTATCATTGCAACAGCTGAAGCTTATGCACTCTTCTGTTTCCTTTCAACATAAATACACTTGCCTGTGGGCAAAGGAGCAGTTTTTCCTCACTGCTCTGTAGAAGAAAAGATATTCCTTGCTCAGTGTTTGTGCCTCCCCCACCTCTCCTCTGAACCGGATCCCCACCACACGTAGCCAGCACCACACAGTCTTGGCGAATGCTTTTATTTCTGCCAAGATGAGCGGAGGTAGCCTCATAGATCCGCATTTCGGGCTTTGGGCCAAGACCGGGTGTTGAACACGGTGGGCCCCCGGCAGTCGTGCACACTGATGACAAATGTGGATGGCAAGCAGGGGGGAAAACCTTGAGAACGGGCAGAGAGATAAGGCCATGTGAGAGCTTTTGTTTATTGTGGGAGCAATTTTGTCTTGAGAGTTCTGACATTCTGATTGATGAGTTTTGACGAATTGTATATTTTTTTCCCCATTTGTCAGCAGGTTTTAAACACCCGCATCTTTTGCTTGCATTTCTCCATATTAGTTTCTGCTTTCAGATGATGTTTGTCTCTGGAATTTTCATCCCCTGCATTAAGCTTGGCAATTACGTGTCTGCATCCCTACGTTCATTTGCTGTGTTGAGTGGAAACTCTGAGGCACAACTGTTTAGCAGACTCCTGGCCTTCCATTTCCCACACCCTTCAGGCCCCCTTAGAGACTTCAAGGTCAGGAAAGGGCTCAGGCTGAGATTCATTGCTTGGGAAGTTTCTTCTCTGTCGCAAGTGGTTGCAGAGAGCCACTCTCTCCTTTTACAGTCCTGCTTGTAGTCATCTGCCAGTATCGATTCGAGTTCCGATCCATCACGGGGACTCTTGATTTCCGCAGCTTTGGACTGTTCATCAGATGACAAATGCCTCCAGTCGATTAAGTAAGTGGACTCGTTTTGAAATTCGGATGTTGAAAGTTCTGGCTGAGCAGCACAAGACCTTACCAGCATGTTGAATCTCCAACAGCTGAGCATGCAAGCCTTGTGTGTGTGTATGTGGTTGTTTGTGTGTAAATTTTAAGGGGTCAGGTTAAAGCGGAGGGGGGCTGGCCTTTAAAGGTCCAGTGGAACAAAAGTTATGTAGGCAGCTGCCATCCTGCTGCCAGCAGCTCATGATCCAAATGGAAGATGTATTCTCACACATGTGCGTAAGGGATAGATTGGCGTGCAGATGAGGATCTGACACACTGAGCTGTGTGCCTGTAGTTGCTGCCGTCACTCTCAGGCCACACACATGCTCATGTGTACACAGAAAGTTCCTGTTGCTGTCCAGTCATCTTCCAAAAGCACAAAGAAATGGAAAAAATTGTAAAATGATTTTGCTGTAGAACTTAAGAATACATAAACTATTTAAGCAAGTTACTATGTCATAGTTCTACTAATTTGAGACTTCTGAAATGAAATATGACTTAAGTGTCTTAATGATATTTAATATATTTTGACCGATTGTTAAATGCAGAACTAACAAATACAAGTTTCTAAGTAAATTGACTTAATCATTTTTTAAAGAGCATATCAACTGGTTCCCTGTTTGCCTTCATGGACACTGATGAATTGGTGGCAGTTGCTGAAGGCATATTAGGACAGAGGGCGGCCTGGGAGGGGTTTACCGGTGAGACGGGTGAAGATTAATGTACTGTGTGACTGTGATGGGTGGTGGCCAAGAAGAGGGGGGCTAACAAGAAGCAGGAACGGCAGAAGATGGGGTTTTGCTGGTGGCGTGGGGTGTCCGGTAAGAGGAGTAATTTGGGCCGTCCAGAGGGAGGCGTTTCACCAGCAGTCGTCACCTCAGCAGTTGGTGGGAGAGGAGCGCATGTGCTGCTCTGACTTGGACTGTTTTTTCTTTATCTTTTTCTATTTGGGACGGTGTTTAAGTGATCTTTGATTTTTGATATTTTATATTTGGACCATTAGAAAAAAAACTATCCTGTATCCTGGAACTGGACGACCCGTATTTTGTTTTGTCCCAGCTAGTCCATTCTTTTACGGTAAGACAGACTCTCAGCATGTGAGTGTCACCTCATTGTTTTGAACTGAGATAAACCGTGCCTCACCTAAATCCATGTAAACAAAACTGTTCTCTAAAATAAAAGTTTACAGTCCACGGAAGGGTTGATACACTCTCTGCTCTCTTTCAGTTGTTGTGAAGTTCTTAGGGATTCTTAGAAATATGTTAAGTCCTGCCTTTGCTTATCAGTCCCTTGGGGGCGTCAGTGGTGTGGTGGGCTGCTGGCGCCCTTGAGGACTTTATGAGGCAGATAGTATGGAGTTCGAGGTGACTAACTGTGTGGCCTGTTGAACATCGTCAGCCACCGAGCTGACACCAACCCTGGCCTCAAATCCACTGAGGGAGAATCGGGAGCAGAGATCACAACCTCTTGGTGTGATTTATTGGTGAATGGTTGAGTTTCTGTGTGGCTTGTAATGTCTCACATGTTCCTTTTTTGACCAATATTGTTATGTACCAGCAATGTCTTTGGTACTTGTTTAGCTTTGACTGTTCTTTGAATGTTTGCACAAATAAGACAGCTGAAATAAATAGACATATGTGTTTTCTGGGGTTGAATGCTAATGCCACTTGAATAGATGAAGCTGTTTATACTTTGACACTATCAAAGAAATATGTCTTCAGAACTCTGTTGGTTGTTATTTATCTTTGCATGCAAGGTTAAAAATTTATTAAACTGTACGGGGCTATTAAATATTTCCATAAAATGTTTCACTTTATTATATTAATTTAAAAATTAGACAAAGATGACCTGACTAAATACAAAATGCTGTTTTTAAAATATTATTCCATTTACAAGGATCAATAGGCTAAACCAACCTGGCCTAAATAAAGGAGTAGTCACACCCTACACATAATAACTGGTTGTGCCACCCTTGGTGGCAACAGTTGTCATTAAGCATTTAGAATAACTGGCAAGGAGTCTTTCCTTTGGCTGTGGAAGGATTTTAGCCAACCTTTTCTTCTGGAATTGTTTTACTTGAGCACATTTGAGTCTTTTCAAGCATGAACTGCCTGTTTAAGATCATGATAGCATCTCAGTTTGATTTAAGGCAAGTTTGAAACCTTAGTTTGTGTTTTTCCTGGAGCCATTTAGAGATTGGACTTGTTGGTGTTTTCCAATCGTGGTGCCAAATAGCCCAAGTGAGCTAGTGCTTAAGGTCACAAATGTTCTTCTCCAGGTTTGACAAATGGAAATGCTGAGGTGGTTTTACACTATGTGTGACAGGCCACACCGTCCAAATATTCTACTTGGAAGGTAGATCACATTATTTTTGGGAATGTGAGGGAAGCCTTTGGGTTCTTATGGATCACTAGAAGCTTTGACCTTAACTGCAGCAAGTGAGACTTGCAGTTTCTTAGATGTTCTGGATTCTTTGGTGACCTGCAGGATGAGTAATCAATGTGCTCTTGGATCAATCTTGGCAGTCCTCTCACTGTGGATCCATGGAGTTTTGAAGACACAGACATGGGTTTATGGAGCTTTCCAGACTGTTTCTCTTCCAAATTCTATTCAGATCAGGCTAGGATGTGTTCCTTTTCTAGGTCTTTTGCCATACTTTCTGTTTTAGTAATCACTATTGGGAAATGTTGGTGAAATTGAACTCAACTTTTCAATCTTGTTAATCTTTAATAAAATATTTAACATGAAGGGGTGGGGGTGTGGGCAGGGATGCTTAAATAAAATCACCCCTTGCAAATATAATATTTTACTGATTTTTCTTTATTAAAGTTAGTTTGAAGATCTGAAATATTTAAGTGTGAAAAAGAAGCAAAAGCTGAAGAAATCACATGATTGTGTTCTCCATTTATGTGTTGAAAGGTAAAATTTTAATTAATGCTGACATAATATAAGAAAATAGCTTTTCTTTTCTATCATGTATTCTTGAGCTGCCTTATTTCCTGTGTGTTTTTCAAACTACTCTGTGTGGACAGACTTATGGGTCTCCAAGCAGCTGCTAGACAGTTGTTTTGAAGCATGTCTTGACAACAAAGCCACCCTGGATGGTTCTCTTGTGGCCAGATTAAAGGATTCCTCTTTGCTGAAAGATGTCATACCTTAAAATAAAAAAAAAGTACATATCATGATTAAGATCTTTTTTTTGTTTTTTGTTTCCATCTTAACCCCTTGCCCCCGAAAAGAAAGAACAAAAAAAAAAAAACAGAAAATATTCTCACCAGAGAACGTTAGTATGTCAGAAGATGTTTGTGTGTGCACCAGAGCGGCTCCCAACATACTTGCACAGCCTGCATTTCACAACTAATGACAAATAAAGTTCAGGAAGCATTTGTGGTAAACACGGCAAATATGCAGGTACTGCTGTTCTGGCCAAAATGTTAACATTCCTCCTCCCACTCACCTGCATACATGAAAATAAACCCGATAGTACTCTAGATAAAAAGCTATTTCTAAAGGCGTCATTGGGTAGTCCTTGTCTTGCCTGTCTGGCTTTTGTAGAAGGCGTCCAACATGAGAGCATGTTCAGCCGGTAATGGCATACCTTTGAGCGGGTGTTCCCTTTTGTCATAAAGCGTCACTATTGATGTCATTGATCTTTTGTATTGACTGCATTTCTGTTTGTCACTAGACTGCTTTTGTGCTACTTGAGATTCATAGGTAATGGAAAAAGTTGTAGTTGAGAAAAACTGAGAAGGTGTTTGTCCTTAAGATACAGATCACAGGGAGCAATAATGACCCAAATATTAAGTTTGAAATATAACTTCCATTTTATTTTCATGTCAGAAGCAATTTTTGATTTATAGTTCAAAGTAAATATAAAAGTTTTTTTTTTTTTTTAACCTTTGATTTATTATGCATTTAGTGAGGATTCTCAGACACGTGCATGTATGATGTGCATCCAGAACATATGGCTTTGAAGCATTAGTTAGGAAATGTTTGTGTCGTTAAAATATGATCTGGGCTGTTGAAAAAAGGAAGTTAAAATACAAACTGTAGGTATAAAGTCATATTTCTATTGCTTGAAAGTTCTTCGCAAATTTAAGAAAATGGATTTAAACTGGACTTGTCCCAGACATTTGGCCTTGGAACTTGAGCTGGGTTTTGACCGTCATGAGACAGGTCAGTTTTACCCTACTGATAATGTGTTGTTGCAATAGTAATCCTGCTCATTTTGATGGAGACAGTCCATAAAAATGTGAGAACTTCCTCCTAAATAATATTTAAAAAATTAACCCTAATTCTCAGTTTACACATCTTTATATTATTCTGCTGGTGCTTACGACCAAAACTGACCAACTAATGAATTTCCCAAATGCAATCAACTACGGGTGCAATTCAAACATTTCATTAAGGAGGTACTTCAGGCATTTGTATTGTTTTTAGAATTTTGTATTGCCAGTACTTAAATATCTTTGGCTTCAAATGAGGTCATTTTAAGCAATAAATCTACATACTTTACCTCTGTTTACTCCAAATTACAGCATGTTTGCTTGTGTTGCTCTTCGTTGTCCCCCTCTATTGTTCCACTTTCTCCTCAAATCAGCACACGTTTCAGGGAAAGGTGTGAGGTTGAGTATGTTTTGTTGTGTTCACCTTGAACTGCGTTGACTATGCGGTTTGACCTGTCAGGTTACACCACGACTGGAGAAGTGACAAAAAAAAAAATAATAATAATAATCACAGGTCATGACTGAGGAAGTATGATCTGGCCTGTGAACCAGTGTCTTTCATGTTTTTTTTTTCAGCTTGTGGACAAAATAAACCTTTGTGTGCACTCAAATGCATGAGGTATTATCAGGTGTTTCTCTTGCATTCTTGCCAGAGGCGGTGAAAACAAACAGCAGATCGGTGACAGTAAGCGCACCCTGTGCTTTCATTGTGAGGGTAGGTTTGTAGGGTTTTCTTGCATTTACTTGCTGATGTTTGTGTATGTCCTGGGGTGGGGGGCACTGAAGTATTGATATTGGACCCAGCAGCACGGGTGTAATTCACCAGCCGAGAGGCCCAGATTTCTTTACTGCCCCTCCCATCCCATCTCATCTCAACCCTTCACACAAACCACCATCACCGCCACCTCTGAAGTGCTGCCCTTGCAGTGCACCAGCCCACCTCTCCAAAGTCCTACCCATGATTGGTTAGAAGGAAGAGAGGGAATGGGAGATCATATTCCACTGCCAGGGTTGGCAGCATAAATGTACGAGCATAATCACAATCCTTAGCCAGGCCTCAGATGTCAGGCCAGCAGCTTCTCTCCCTCCGTGTTTTTTCCACAATGCCTTGCCTTCACTCCACCTGCTGAAGCTCCTACCACCGACTCAACCATAGGGTTTTGTTGTTATTGCAAACATGCCTACTTGGTGACCTGAAGCTCAAGCGTGGTGTGAACTGTGTACAACGGCCGCCCAGGAACATGAGGCAACAGGCTGTAAATATCATACAGCTGGCGCTGGCAGAACACCCTCAAGGTTGGGCCACAAACTGAGCCTCAGTGGGTCAAATGAGGGTTTTCAGCATGCCTGCTACATAGTATAGCCCTGCACTTTAAGCTCAACCTCATGGACTGTAACTCAGTCACCAACAAATCCATTCACTTGTCCTTTTGTTTCTTCATCTTTTGGAAAGATAATTACTCAGTTTGCTTTTTGCAGGTTTTTAAAGAAAAATTATCTATTCATTATACCAAATAAAACCTGTTCATTTCATTTCATGTGAAGTCGCTGGGAGCTTGTGGTAGCATTATTTGTCTTTCGTTTTCTCCATTTGTCAGACCTGTTTGATTGAAGACTGAGTTATGAATTATTATTGGTGAAGTATTGATTCTCCCAACCCCCGACTAGTCTGAGGTAGAGATCAGTCATTTTCACTCTCTGCTGCAGAGGTCCTGGCTTCAGCTGCTTCATCCAGACGATCTGCCCTCTTCTTGAAATATGAATCCCTGAACTCTAGTTGCAGATTGCTTCTGTAATATTTTTCCAGCAAGGCCTGACATTTGATATGGACATTTAGCTTACATAATTTCTTTATAGCTAATTCTGTGCAATGCAGTCAATTATCCCAACGTTCATTAATTGGACACTTTTCTAAGCTAGGTTTAAATGCTATATGAAGTGTATTGCACTTTAGATTTATGTTGTTTCTCTTACAGAAACAGTTTATCTTTAGGAAAATAAAATACATTAAGTTTTGAAAGTTGATTGAACATTATCTTGGACATAACTGGTACTTTTCAATAAATTCGATAAATTGGGAACATTTTATTACTTTGACTTGAAATGAGGCTTCAAAATATTCTCAAGAAACATGTCCACTTCAATAAACAATTTCAGGTGACACAATAAGCAGCTTTGTGGAAAAGGGCGTTCTTAACTAATTTCAGACATATGGCAGCTGTGTCTCAGTTTACATTCTGTGTGATGTCTACATAAGAGGTTTCAAGACACTAAAGTTGTTACATTTTATGATAAGTGAAATTTAAGCAATTTGATTTTGGATCAACATAAGAGTGATGCACCAGTCAAGTGGCCATTTTACTCTTAATTGTCCTGGACTGGTTAATTTTGCAGTGCATTAAATTCATTAAATGTGAATATCCCACTCATTTCAGTCTATAAACATATTAACTGAGAGTTTAACTTTAAGTTTTTTAAGCCTAAATTAGCTCTTTATTTATCTTTTGATCTCTAGATTGATTTTATTTGATTATTTTTTGAAACCTTGTTACTCAGCTCAATTGGTAGAACACAAACGCACGAGGAATGGTTTTCAGATTGTTTCCATTAAGCAGTAAAGAACCAGATTTATAAGTGTGGTTAGAAACTGAGATCGGGTACCATACAGTGTGCATTAAAGGTGGTGCCAGTTGTGGTTTGCCTGGGCAGATGTTAGTTATCACTGCTGAGCTTAAAAAAAAACATGAAATTTCCTTCTCACTGGTCCCCTGTTGTGGCAGCGCTGCTTTCACCAGCACCTTTCTTCCCTTCAAATACCAGGCCGCTGTTATCTCTGTGCTCCAGGCTGCTCCAATAACACTTAACACAGTCTGGGTAGCCAAGGATGGTCATCCAGGAAGCACCACATACACCTAAATACACACATAACAGGACAGATAGCAGGGTCAGGATTAACCACATTACTGAGCAATCCAATTTTAACCAGTTATTAAATGGAACCACCAATAGCAAAACTTTTTAATAGAGTAGTATGACTTTTATCAGGCGCTAACAATTTCAGTTTTTTCTCAAGGAAGGCCAATTCTAAATGTAGCTCTTAAGGAGTTTGGTGCATTCAAACTACTTTGGATAAACTTTTTTTGATTCAGGAGTTGAGTTGAAGAAGCACTGAACATAAAAGAAGACGATGTGTTGTGGTTTCTTGATAGAGCTGGTAGTTTTAAATCCACCAGAAAATTAAGAGATTACAAGATTATTAGAGCTTTCCTAAACTTGTGCATCAAAGTGGTTTAAAAAAATTTGATATGTCGATGCACTTTTTGCCAAAAAAGAGAGTTCTTTTAGTTATTGATGTATTTATTACCAATCACTATTCAAAAGGGTCGTGATAGGTGTGGTAGGTGCATCACACATGATGACGTTAAATGCCAACAGTTTTGGTAAAGCTACTTTGATATACTTATAAAAATACAAAGTAACTATGAGGTTTCTAGTGGCAGACTGAGAAAATCCTTCACAAAGCAAAACCAAAGTGAGTTAAAAACATTTTTAGTTAAAAATGTTACTCTTCTCTAGTTATCCCTCATTACGTTCTTCAGTATGTTACCATTTCATGTCCTTGAGGGCTTACGTTCAGAGCTTCATCGTCAACTGATTACATCACATCTTGCCCTTCTGTGCAGGCCAACAGAATGCTGCACTGACACAGAGCGCGTCTAGCCCAAACACCCTGTTCTCCCCTGCTGTATTTAGTGGTTTAGTTTATGCGTGTGTTTGTGTGTGCGTCATGACTCAATCTCTGCAGCTCCTGACACATTCAGCCCTCAGCAGAAACATCTGAGGCGATGTATCGGTAATATTGAGGGCAGCTTCAGCCTGCAGGACATCCAGGCAGGTTGTCAAAGGGAAGGTGACTAGTTCACAAACTGTGACTGGTTGGGAAAAATCTGGCTGACGTGCCCTTTGGCAAATCACTTGACCCCTGATCGGCCTATCGCCACAACAGATTTTCTTTATCAGTTGGAGAAGACTGGTTGAAGTTGGAACCTTTCAGATGCAGAACTGCATGGATTGAAGCACATTGTTGCATCATATATAAACTTTAAAAATTTGATTATTTCCCTTTATTGCACTTTTTGATAGAATGTTATATAACAACATTGTCTTACCTCAGAGGCTTCTGTAGAGCCGCTGTAATACAGTCCGCTACAGGAGATTCTTTGTCCACAAAGCCATCATCATCTACAGACCCATTCAATGAATTAGAATATTAGTGAAAAGTCTATTTATTTCAGGAACTTTGTCAGTAAATAAAACATATTATATAGATTAAATACATACATGTATGTTTGAAAGCCTCTATTTCTGTTAATTATGATGATTTTCCACTTAAAGCTCATGAAATCAATAGAAAACATTTCTAATGCAAAAATATAGCTTTAATTAAAAGTATGTTTAATATCTACTTAGAGGTTGTCAAATTTCAAAAAGTACTTTTAATCTGACAAATGAGCTTAATCGGAACACATAGTCCAATTTTATCAATATGACTGTACAGACACTGTTTGAAAACATTTAAATTACAGTTAATGCCCCTCTGGGATTAATATTTATTTTTTTAAATTTAAATTTTTTTTTTTCCCACTAGGGGGTCTTTTATGGGCTCTAGTGTTCCTTATATGACAGTGGGCTGACAGGAAAGGGGAAGGAGAGGGGGGAAGACATGCAGCAAATGTCGGTCGGGTCCGGGAATTGAACCCGCGACGGCTGCGTCGAGGACTCAAGGCCTCCAAATGTGGGTTGCGCTATCCCCTATGCCACCACAGCACGCCCAAATATTTTTTATTTTTAATTGAATTACAATTTAATATTATTTATGAAATTGCAATAAGCGCAAGTTGTGTTTGACATTTTGCCCACATCAAATTTTTATTTTCAGAATTAAATGGAAGACCGTAAATTGTTCGAGTCACATCTTGATTTTCTATCTCCAACAAATGCTTGTTTCTTGAATTTTTTCCCTACTTCATTTCCCTTTTCAGTGGCAATGAAAAGTGAACAGTTTTCTGTAACTTCTCATTGTTTGACTACGTAGACTGATTACCTTTACAGAATATCTAATCTACTTTATATTTACCTCGTAAGTAGCTGATACCAAAACATCATGCGAGAATTAAGTTAAATACCTCCAGTGCCTCCAGAACCAAAGCTGTAACACATTTGGGTGTTCCCCAGGGTTCTAATCTAGGCCCATTGTAGGCTCCTAATTATCAGCATTTATCTTTTCCCTGTCCAAAGCCTTTCTGCTGTTCCTGCAGCGAGGCAGCAGACACACTCCAGGCTCTCTGCTTCCCATGCGAGAGCAAAGACTCTGCCTGACATCAGACATGGGAAGCGAAAAGCAGCAGCAGCGTGAAGGGTAAAAGGTCGAAACTTGACCACCCCAGGCAGATAAAGCAGCCTTTTCATGTGTGATCGGACCGCCGCCTGAAGACAAATCCTTCAGCTCGCTGCCTTTGAACTTCACGGCAAACGGAGCGAGTCCCTCACCCGCGCGGCCGTTAACAAGCGCCGCGAGATACTCTGAACTCACCTTGTTATTATTTTGCTCAAATATGTGTCCATTTTTACCCCTCTTTCATTTGATGCTGAATGAAATAAAATGGATGACCCACATGTTAAAAACGTTTGTTCTTTCTGGAGGGACACTAACGAGGAGATCCAGATAGAATTCATTAACCTTAGCTGAACTCTTCCGAGTCTGAGCCAGTGAAAAGGCACAAGATGAACAGAAAGGTAAAATATTAATCTCCTGCAGCTCACTGTATATGTTCCTTCAGTTCTTCTTCGAAGTTTGTTTGATACAGCAATCATAACACTCATAACACCTTCTTCCTGCCTCCCTCCACTTTTTACCATCAGTGCATAATTCATAAACATCTTATCTAAGCCTAGCCGATTGCCTTCTCTCTAAATGAGCACGCAGCGCGGCACCCACAGCTTCACAAAAGGAATGTCAGTCTCATGACAGACAGTTTCGAGTTCTTTGTTTCAGGAGAATGGATGTAAATAGAGGGCGTTCTTCTGCTGCAGCTCCCCCAGGTAGAGGCAGAGCAAACAACGCCGAGGAGCCGCTGTTGTGTCTGTGCTCACTGCTTTCCAGAGGCTTCAGCTGTGCCATGCTGCCGCTTGGCTGTGTGTATGTGGGTGTGTGTGTGTGCAGGCGTGCGTGTGTTTGTGTGTGTGAGAGAGAGAGTTTGTATGCATATATAGATTGCTATATTTAAATCTTAACTACAAATAGTAGTAACAGGGCCTGAAACATTCTATGCCTCTGTTCCCATTTGTGGGTCTCTGCTGTCTCATTCATTCAAGTGTGGGCATGAATTCTCACGAACACTTTGGGCTTTTTCATTGCTTTATGCTTCTGATAATTAGAATTTATAATGCGCTCCGTTTTCAATCTGCCATCATGGTACATCTCAGAACAACCATATTTCATGGTTATTTAGATGGTTGCATAGATTAGACAGATATTTTTCTCTGTTGTTTTTTTTCTGGAATTAGGTCAGTGTTCATTTTAGTTAATAAAGCATAATGCTGTTTCATTGGTTGACATATTTATAAATTGTCAAACGCATGGTTGGAGAAATGCCCTTTCATTTTACTTTGCAGACTTACAATTTCTCCTCTCTGAAGTCTTATTTATTTTTAAAACAATGTCGCTGAGATGGTTGTATATCGAACACACTGGATCAGTTTTTAGAAAAGTTTTCTTTCACATGAACCCGCTGAAAAATGCTCCTGACATTTATTTTAAACATGCCAAAACCATAGGGGGCAGCCTAGCGCAAAGTTAAAACCAATCACATTGCTTCAAAACAACCAAGACTTCTTATTAGGAATTAAACATGGGAACAGAAGGTTGATTTGAGTGGACAGATATACTGGTAGTTTGAACTACTTTTAAATAGCATAAAATTATTAAAACAAGACATTTTCCATTGGGAATCATGTCAAAGCAAGTATTTGGATAGATTGGAGTATTATTTGTCGTAGACTGTAATGCGAGGGACTTAAAATCTTTGTTTTCCAATGTACACACACAAATACTGAGGGGTTTTTAATTTTTTTTTTTTATTTCCACTTTGGTTGCAGTTTTTAGAAATAATCATTTTTAGTGATTCAAAATTAGTTTTGTGTGGATTAAAGGCCAAAACATATAAAAATGTTTTAGTTTTCTCAAATATTTGGCTATGTGTCAGGGTGATTTTTCAGAAAAAAAGTCTGTATCGGAGAGAAGAACCTCCATCCATTCAGGATTTGCAGCCATCCTGATGCAGAGTGTTAGACAGTTTTCTGTAGAGAAATTATGATCCAACAAGACTGTGTTTAGAAAACTGCAAATGTGCAGCATCCACAGACTCTTTTGTTGTGGCTCTGATCGGGGAATCACATTTGGCATGTCAGGCTACCCAGGCTGGGCAGCCGGTAGCCGTGGGCGACCAGCAGATCAGTGATGTGGCGGTGATGCCTCTAATGAAGCTGACACAGCACAGCCTCCCTCCTCGCAGAACCCCAAGCGCTTTGTGCTCTGCATGAAGCACCACAACAGATCCACCCCAGTCTACCCTCCAATTCAACCAAATCTTCCTCTGATCTGATGTTTTCTAAAAGGTGTTGTTACGTCATTTATTATATGTTGCGTTAAGGCAAAGTGAGGACTTGTAGTAGCTGAATTAGGTCACTATATACAAACACAGCCTCTATCTGCCCTTTTGCATCTCTCTCCCTCAGTCTGATGAATGCCTTTATGTTGTTTTCCAGGAGCTGCCCAGCTGAGGTGAAGGGGAGGGCAGAGGATCCCAGCGGAGTGTTCATGACCTGCCCGCAAAAACAGGACCATGATCTGAGGATGGTGCTGGATGCATAGAACCCCATCTTCCTCTCCTCCTTGTCCCTCTTTTTTTTGTTTTTCTGGTTTTTTTATTCAGTCTGAACTGAATAGCCTCTCTGCTCAGGTGCTTTAGACAGAGTCAGGGTTAACAAAAAGGTCAAACTCAAAGCAAGTAAGCATCTACAGAGGAGAAACTACATCTACAGCCATCTGTGACCTCACTCATTTCCATATCTTCCCTCCTCCTCCCATCACAACGCCAGAACCATGGGGAGGAAAAAGATCCAGATTCAGAGGATCACTGATGAACGCAACAGACAGGTTAGTGACGATGGAATGAGCCAGTGTTCAAATTCTAACCAAACTGCTTGCTAATATCTTAAACTGATGCAGTCAAGACAAGATGCAATGCAGTTTGTCCTTCAGTCCTGTAATCCAGCCTTTAGAGAAACACCAAATTGCTCTTCATGGTTGTTTATGGACAGGGGGGAATCAAGCCTTGCTGGAGAACGGTTATCTGGCAGATGGATGCATGTACTGCTCACTGCAGCTAAACACACACAACTGAAGTTCATTTTCTTTATTTAAGAAAATGTAGTTGATGTACTTATTATGCTCCCTTGAATCTTATTCCCGTTAATCTGTTTGCAATTTAAAAAGTTTGAAACCACTCCTAAATTAACACGTACCTTGTAAATTTATTTATACCCTTTAATTTTTTTAGTCATTTGATATGGCCAGAAACATTTACTGACATTTCACATGTCAGAACAACACAAAGTAGTCCCTAGCTGTAAAGTAGATGGAAAATCTGCAAATCCTGAACCGGAAATTTGTTGGGCTCCACTGTACTTAGATTCAGAAGAAATAAATTGGTAAAACATAAAGGTTGAGCCCAAATCTACCAGGATTATGAATAGTCTGAGGTTTAATTGTGGCTACATTTCTGGAAGTCGGTGTGTAATAATATGTTTCAATGCTTTTCAAGACTACATACAAACCCTACCCAATGTAGGGCATAAAAACACACAAAGTACTGTAGTTCCCGGACTAAAAGTCACTCCAGAGTATAAGTTGGATTTATTTAGAAATTGCTGTGAGGGGGATTTACTCCATATTAGTGAAAGGTTCTGTTGACACTTTGTGTTCAGTTGCCTGTTTTTTTTAGTTTAGTTTTTTTTTTTTTTTTTTCTGATGGAAACTATTTACTTTGGCTTGGAAGTCTGGTAGCAGTTTCTGACGCACTTATGTCCATGCACAAAATCAGGGGGTGTCAGGAACGGCTCGGCTCCACCAGTGTTCTGACAATCTGTGCTATCTCAGCTGATTTTAATACTGCAGACAGTGAAGTGCACAGCAGGGTAATAGAGAAGCGATTATGCCTAAAAAGCCCCCATGTAAAGTCGTATGTTCGCCTCTTTGGCAACAACCAGGATGTGGAAACCTACCTGCATCACACACAAGCCTTGCAGCACATTATTAATCAACTAGGTTGCACTCACCTTTTCTCGCATCTGCAGACAGTAATTTTTGCATCCTTTATTCATGCGTGTCAGTATGAATTAATATTTAACGTGTCGGTTAAAAAAAATACATCATGAAGTCATACGTCGCTGGACCAGCCAAACTGTGAGAAAAACAGACTTCTAGTCCAGAAATGACAGAACTGTAATTGCAGTGGTTTCACTGCGTATAGCATGATTTACTATAGATGTTGTAATCTACAGGCTGATGCCAGGAAACTGGTTGGTGTTCATATTGATTGGCTGCATCCAGTAACCAATGGATCACTTTCAGATAAATCTAACACAGAGCAGATCACATTATCTCCTCTGAACATCAGCTTTCTCAGCTACACTGTAGCATCACAGATGACGGTGGGTCATATGACACTGCAGACATGTTTTGTAGGACTCTTTGAATACACCTTTTGATGCAGCAGCCTACCTCTTCACCTCATCTTGTACCCACCAAAAACAACAGAAATTATCAAAAAGCATAAAATTGCCCCAGTGCCTCGTTACATCAGTGGCTTTGTCAGAGAAGATGAAAGGGTAAATGATCCATCTAAAATGAGTCAACTGTTAAATGGGCTTTGCTCCATTGAACAGATTGAGTAATGGATTTGACGTGCCCACCTTCTAAACCAGAGAGAGAGGGGAAGGAAATGAATACAAAATGGAGAAAGAAAGAGAGTAGAAACATTTAGATTTTAAAGTCAATGTAAGGTTTAGAATATGAATCAAGTTAATATTTCTATAAAAGAGGGAAAAGAGCTTCTGTAACTAATGTCTCTTGAAGGATGTTGGTTTGTTTCTCGTCTATGAAAGAGATGGGTAATAAAGTTTGCATTTGTATTACATAGTGACTTGTTTGTCAGTAATTGCGTGCCCTGTGTGGTAATGTATGATCATGGCAATAAAGAGCAGGAAATAAGGCTGAACTGAGCCAAAACCATACTTGCATTTCACAGTTTTATTTCTGTTTATCTGATGTTTTTCACCCACAGTGACCTAAGCAGCTGAACACGATTTTATTCTGTCGTTGACATTTAGTTAGTGAAGTGAAACATAGTGTAGAGCTGCTAAAGAAAGGAGTATTTTTATATCCTGTCTCCGTGTTGCTTCATCTAATGAACAGCGCAGCTTCTGAAAGGAAATCAAATGAATTTTTTGGAGAACATGCAGCCCGTCACCCTCCTACATGTTGATTCGGAGATGCTGCCATAAGCTCCACAAAATAAACAGCATTCAGAGTGTGGGCCCCAGCTGGAAACATGACAGCATCTCAAATACCACGTTTCTTATTATGACAAAGACAGAAGCGAGAACAGAGAACAGAACTGGTAATGTTCAAATCCCCTGATGGATTTTTATTTTTCAGATTTTTGGATGTAATTTCGGATCAAAAATTGGACTTTTAGTTTCCATTGTGACACATTTTAACAAGAAAACCTAAGAGAAAAAATCTGCTACAATGTTTATTCATGGGGCTGATAAAGAACATAAAAATGTACATTAAATCTGTGTGCAATGAGATATTTAACGTGGAAAAAAAAAACAGACGATCTTTTGGATAAATTAGGACCGATTTACTGAAGAGAACAAATTAGAATGCATCTTCAATCCAGAGAAATGGGATTGATTAGCTCTGGCACCAACTTAATACCGTGTGAATCTATACACAAATGTAGCAAGATCATCTCGGTAACAACCGAAGCAATCTTGCAAGAACAGAGCCAATTAGTATGGGGTTGCAGAACAGCCAGACCTCATGGTAATCATGTGTGGGTAATTTAAGGATAAGAGATGCTTATTTGTTGTAATATGACAACTGTAATAGGCTGTAGGTCCAAAGGGCACCGTGTATTCTACTTATTAAGTTGTTTGAAAATGGTGTGGACTTGAATGTTTGCTTGTTCTCTGTCTTGATGACAGATAAGTTTATTTGACCGTCTAACCTTTCTAGCTCGTAAATAAGATGGCGGATTTCATTTTAGAAGCCTAATAGTCAGAAAAAGCAAAAAAACAAAAAACAAGACAGTCCTAACATGTCTGCTGTGTTAGGACTTTCCAAAAGTATTTATACTCCTTAAGCCTTCTTACCATTTGTCATCTTAGAAACCACAAGCCTTAATGTAAGGGTGTAAGTATTGCATAAGTTTAAAGTGAAATGGGAGAAGTAAATGGTTTGACTCATTCCTTCACACAATATAGGTGATCTGGTTGTGATCCATGTAGCCTGGAAGAATTGCAGGGGATCTGACTGGAACTGACATTCACTTCCCAGGATGACAAGAACCCTAGGCTATATTAGAATAGTTTTGTTTAAAGGATACCCAGGTGTTGGAGTGGTTCAGTCAAAGTCTAGACCTAAATCCAACACAGACGTTCTCCTTCCTGTCTATCTGAATTGAAGTTATTTTGCAAAGAGCAATGGACAAAGTTGCTAATCCTTATATGTCCAAAGATAACAACAAACCCCAAATTATTGATTCAAATACACTCCATTTTATGTTTTCCATTATCTTTCCACTTGTCCTGATTTGGTGTTGTCCATCAAATAAAGTCCAAGGTTTTGCTTCAATTATGATAAAATGTATATTTGTACATATTTGTAAAAAGTAAATGTTTAAGTATATGAATTCATATACAAGTTATTGTACTTTCAGGCAATCATTTAAGACAATCTTAAAATGTAATCTAAAATACAAAAAGAAAATGACTTACTAGAACTTTACCGTGAAAAGGTCAATATCTTAGCATTTTGTGAACCTCTAGTGAAATTTATTAGGAAAATGAAACAATCTGTGGTCAAACGCATCAGGTTATTTAAACTGTTAAGACCAAATGTGTACTGTGTGAACTGTGAGTGAGCAAACAAAAAAAACAGGGTTTTGGCTGCCTAAAAGAGCGAGGAGAGGTTGCGGTTGTCTGTGGTGGTTTCCTCATCCATCTGCCACACAGCCACAAACCTCGCCAAGACACACAAACTCTGACGTGCGTGCGCACATGCACACACACACACACACACAAATCAAACCTCTAGCTCCCTTTCTCTCCTTTCTTTTCTCCCTATTGATGTCTTATTCTTCAGTTGCTATTGGTTACCTTGCTATTTTGCTCTTAATGTCTATTACCTCCAGCTTGTTTAGTCTTTGTGGTGAACATCAGGACTGAAGATTAGAGCCAAAGTTCTGCCATTCTGCCCACTTTTCTCTAGAAGAAGAAGTGAACAGAGAAACAAGGACTTTTGTTGGGATGTTGTGACTAATTTTGTTTGTTTTCCATGCTGGTGGGTGACCTTATAATTTGTTAGGGGAGCAGTTGTTGTTTGCGGCGGCTTGTCTCTTCATCACCAACCATTCTTGTCATCCTGCAGAGCCGTAATTTCCTTCGTTTCCAGCCTCGCCACATAATTTATCTACTCCTTCTGTGTGCGAGCGAGAGAGAGAGAAAGGAAGAGGAAAGGGGGGGCATATGTAGATGGGTAGAAAGATAAAGATGACACAGTGGGGGGGCGAGAGAGGTAAGATGATGGTAGCAATGTGTGATGAGGTGGGAAATGAGTGGGGCAGACGGGAGGAGGGAGTCGGTTGCCCGTGGATACGACCCCGATATAATTTGATTTGTGGCAGCAGGAAGCAATGAGTGAGCTAACACAAAAAGGTGGGTGTGTGGGGGGGTGCAGAGGATGTGGAAAATACTGACAGAGGAGAGGAAGAGAAAACGAGGGCGAGGAAATAAGAGGAGCAAAAGAGACGAGCAGCTTAAACATGTCAGGTGCCGAGGCAGGAAGGAGCACGAGACGGAAGGGATGGAGGGATCACAGGGGGAGGAAGATGGAGAGACTGAAGGTCTCGCATGGCTTCTTCTCTCATCCTCAGTGATCATATCTTGTTTGCACTTTTCTTCTTTTTCTCCATACTCAATTAATTTCAATTACAATTTCAGTTCAGAATTATTGTTCCAGGATAGCAGTGTGGAGTGTGTGTCAGTGCAGGTAGACTGATATCACCATAATGTGTTCAGTTAGTGCTGTAACTGTGGTGCAATGGAAGAAAGGACCTCACTGGCCTTGGAGTCTATTAGTGATTGCAAATGTCAGAATGATAACTATTTAATAGATGTTCCTCACATTGTTAAAACTGCTACACAAACAGTGATACGTCATGCAAGGATGCTTCTTCAATAAGTACTTTGGCTTCAGACACTTAAAGATCTGTTGTTCTTCTTTAAGAGTAGGAGGAACCTTCACTGTAGGAAACTAAAATAATTGCAAATTGGTAGTGCAATAGTTTTATCTTGTTAAACTATTGCAAAAAACATGAGAACACTTTCTACTAAAGGCCACAGAAACATCCATCCAAGGCCAAGATTCAAACCACAACCTTCTTGTTGTAATACAACAGTGCTCCACGGAAATATGCATTTTCATAATAAATCTAATGATAATGTTACCTAACTGAAAACCTGTTCTTAGTTTATCTAGAGCCATTTATTTATTAACCATCTCCTCCCATGTTTTTGTACTTAATAATTAACTTACTACAAATGAAGGAATCATTATTAATCATTAATAATGAGGCTTTTAAACAGAAAAGGTCAAGAATATCAAGAGATAGGAATTAACTGATGATGAAAAGGATTTCCTAACAAGGTTTATTTACTCATAAGTAATTAATAGTTAGCCTAACATGAACCAACTAAGCCTTTACTAATATCCAAAATGCTATTTAATTGTGAAATTATGTTTTCGTCATATGTTCACAAGGAAATAATTAGATGAACCCTTGTAAATTGCAGATTTTTCTGTTGAATATGACACTAAAGAAATTCTGAAAAATTGACACATGTTCAGTTTTTTTTTTTTAGAGCAACTTATAAAATATTTGAAAGAAAATACAGGTATGCTATTGGCTGGCCTTTTGTAAAGTAGCCAATCCAGGAGCACCATTCTTTTCTGTGATGCAGATAATGAACCCAAAGAGTGGAGAGGAATATAGTTATTATAATCTTCTCTTTCAAGCAGTATCCAACTTTACAGGTACATACTCGTTACGTACTGATAAACAAGTGAACCATTTGATGTTTCATCGTTAAAAAATACTAATAACTATATTTTTACCCAAAATTATTCAAAATGAAACGGCCACCGTGTCATGGCTAGATTGTTGAAGAATTAATCTAAAATCTTGGGTTTCTAAAAAGAATTTCAGGAAATAGCTTTCCTGGTACAAAAACTAGAGATCTATGTTAAATTTGGTTTCCAGAAAACAAATGTTTCAAGTTCAACTTGCTAACCTCCTGCTTTTCAGGTTGTAAACTCAGACAGAGACGTCACAACTTGTTTTTGACTTTTATGTCTGACGGAAAATATTATGTCACCTGTGGGTGTGGCCTGAACATGCTGCGTCTTTAAAAACTTCCCTGTCCTGTTTTACTCTCTGTGGACAGATTTTACTTTCACTCTGATTTTCCTCACATCAAACAGCATAAAACTGTAGCCGTACCTGAAGCCTTTTTCCCTCTTGCTAATCTTTTTACTCAGTGTGTTTGTTTTTGTGCAATCCTGCGTGTTTAATCCAAACAAAGCCAAATCTCCCCGGATTGTAAATACCAGTTGGTTAAAGCAGAGAAGCACTTCCAAAGCCAATCAGCAGACAACAAGGGACCCTGTGCTTCAGCAACACTTCCAGTTCTGTTCAGCATGTTCACAACTGAGGGGGCTTGTGGAAGAGAAAGTCAGTCTGTGTGTGTGTGTGTGTGCGTGTGTGTGTGTCTGCTTGAAAGAGAGGAATAATGTGTGACAGAAGGAGAGTGTGGAAAAGAAGGCATGAGAGCATGTGTGACATAGAAAGAGAGCATGGAAAAGAGCATAACAGAGTGTGAAAATGACAGGGGGGGCGAATGTGACGGGAAGTGAAAGCCACTGTGGGTGCAAGTAAAAACTGAGGACAAGAGAAAAAAAGCCTGTCTTTTCCATTAATTAAATGTCTCAATCTTGTACATTTCCGACACCGTTTGCCTGCATGGTGATGAAACGATTGGAGTCTTGATTATTGGTTTAGTGAAGATGGAACTCTTTTGTGCAGCTTTGGTTTAAGATATGAGTATCAGCCTCAAGGTAAAAACTCTGCATTTTGGGTAAAAAGTAATTTTTAACATTTTTTTTAATTTTTGTATTTTGGCCAAAACAGAGGGATGCTTTGAGGTCATACACTGAGATCTGTGATGAGGCTTAAAAGTGCCTTAAATGGATAGTAGCCATTGCTGGTATTCTGTCTGTCTGCTACTTGTTTGACTGTTTTGGCGTCAGGTTTTCAGTTTTTCTCATTACATGATGTGATAAGATGACGTAATTGTATTTTAATAAGTCCCTTATTGTTTTAGTGTAAACAATAACAATGAATAACAATGTGTGCAAGGACAATGTAAACAATGCCCTTGCACCTAAAACTTTCCCCCTGGAGAAGACCAATAAACCACTAGGATGACTTATTTAAATGTCACATTTGGATCCTTTAAAATATTTTCCCCACACATTCAGTTTTAATCCTTTTTAGACTATTGTTGTGAGTTTTCCTCAAACTGTTCAAAATGCAGCCAACGTGGTATCTGTATCCCACCAAAGAGGGTTAATGTTGATTCTGCACATACAGAGAAAACATTTTACCATTATATAACTCAATTATGCTTAATTCCCCTCATTTGGAAACTAAATACCAAAATCTGTCTATTCCATGTGTTATATTCACATTAACAAATTCTAGCTAATTTAGCATCTTTTCTGAAAAAAACATTTTTTTTATTTTACTGCAAAGAAAACTTAGCTGGTTAAGGGTTCAAATATTTCAGAACCTTCACACTTATTGCCACACTTACCTCTCCTTAAAAAATTTGTCACATATTTAAAGACTAAATATTTTTAAGAAAATTCAACATTATTTGGTAACATTTATTTTACAATGAAAATAATCTTGTGTTAAGAATTTTTTTTTTAAAGAATATGAGATCTTGACAACTTTTCAAAATGGGAAAGACATAAAAAGGGTGCTTGACATGCAAGTAGAGCAGTTGTGTGGGTTGATATTAAAACGGTAAGTAAGGAAATGCATAAAAATGTGTCTCACTGAAACATCCTTAGTAAGAGTAGTAATTTATTTATTTATTTTTAAACATCTGAAACTGTAAAAGGCAGACTGGACAAGGGTCGGTGTTTATTTTGCCACCCTGCAGAGTGAAGATGATGGTGGGGGAGGTAAAATAATAAATATTCCTCAAGCTCACTGCTGGAGATCTGCAGCAAAAAGGAACATCTTACGCTGATTATTGGGTATAGTGGAGAATCTCTGATTTTATGGGACAGTTGTGGGTTTTTTTCATAAAACCCTAAACACTTTGTGGAGTGTACCATCAAGTCTTTAAAATACAATTAAAAATAACAATCTGGTAGCTTCTTCCTGACAATTAAAACAAGTTTTATTATTAGGTCTTAATGAGGTACTGACCCATGAACATATGATTAAATCAACTCAGAGATGGCTCCACAGAAGACAGACTTAGCTTTCTTCCAGTATCTCCTCAGTCCTCAGAGGTAGTGAAAATAGTTAATGTGGAGAGTTCTGGCAGTTACCGGCCAACAGCAACAAGCAACTGAACCAGAAAGTTCTGAGCTAGAGCCTAATTTGCCTTTGCAACAATGAGCCGGTATGGGAACAGTTTAAGATCTTACTGCACTGACTGTTCTCCTGTAATTATACCTAAAAGAGCTTTTAGGTATAATTCAGTGATTTCACTGATTAATTGGGCCAAGTGGGCCTTTTAAAGAAAACAAGAAAGAGATGAAATGTTTGATTTAGAGTTGTTATATTTTATTTGGTTTTAAAAAGAAAATGGCTGCAACTAAAATCTCCTTTCATGAACATGAAACTTTATGTTGCATTAAATAGTTTAATTTTCACTTCCTTTTGTTTTTTTTTTACCTCCGCTAGGTGACATTCACCAAACGGAAGTTCGGTTTGATGAAGAAGGCGTACGAGCTGAGTGTCCTGTGTGACTGCGAGATCGCTCTCATTATCTTCAACCACTCGAACAAGCTGTTTCAGTACGCCAGCACCGACATGGACAAGGTCCTGCTCAAGTACACAGAGTACAACGAGCCACACGAGAGCCGGACCAATGCCGACATTATCGAGGTAAAACGTGGGAACACAAGGGAACGGGTAGTGGGTTTAATAACTGTACACGCTTTGTCTCTGAATTGCTTTTATCTGACGCTTCCTTTTACAAGACCACTTTCACATTTACTACTCATGTTTTCCCTTGAACCAAACAGATTTCTGTGCAATGTATCCACATGATTTACTGTTTATTTTCCTGGAGAGAAATTAGTTTTATTGTTTTATCCTGCTGGTTTCCTGATTTTTCTTCAGATAGTTGTTAAATCCTCTGTTCAAACATAACAGTCTCTCATCATGCTTATTCAGCTTTCTGTCCTCATTCATGTTTTAAAATGCCTGGAATTGAGCTTTGTTTCAATTTTGTTGGTCGTATGAGGAGGAATTTTCACCCTTGTTTTAATTTTTTGTTTTACTTATTTGTTATAAACTAACTTTATACTTTTAAAACTTTTAAGACCTTTTTACCAAGTCATCGAGCCGCTGAGAAGCAGCTTTTCCATCACAAATATTTGTAATGTCAAAAGGCCCGACTTGCAGCCTGAATGACTTGCTCCTTGATTATGTTTGAATCGAGGCTCTTATTTACTGATGCACAGTCTTATTTGTATACGAATGCTGGAAAATAATTTTTTGCTTATGTGTTTTACCAGTATTTTCCTCTGTGTTTACTCTCAAGTGGGCTCATTAAGATTTAATCTTTACTGATCTAATTCAGCCCTCTCCAGGCCGACATTTAGACATAATTGAGCTGTGAACAGTTCATTAAGGCCGGGTGAGTTCATGTTTACCTGTTTTTTTTTGTCATTATTATTATTATTATTATTATTATTATTATTATTATTATTATTATTATTATTGCCTTTGGACCAGGATAGTATTAAGCTCACCTTTCAATCCACAGCTTTAAAACAAACAAACAAAAAAAAAAAGAAAATGGATAGATGACGGCTTCTCTTTTTTTTTGACAGAAACTTATATTTAAGCCAAGAGCTCCTTTGGAATATTTGAATCACTCTTTGGGCTGGAGCCAGAGGGTACAAACACTATCTCAACATCAACAAGCAGGGGGAATTGTTAGACTTACTCTGCTCAAAGTTCAGCAACCCCACTGAGAAACCCATCTAAAGCCAACATGTAAAACAACTAGATTTCCGTTTTTGTTTTATTACTACTACTTTTATCCAATTGAAAATACTTTATTTGTCCCAAAGGGATTTTAAGTGTTGCTGTAACTCATAACATCCGAGTGTTTTCAAAGAGTTGTTCTGTGGACAGAAAAGGTCTCTGGTAGCAGTCAGGCTTGCAACGAATTTGAATAGGCCTCTGACAGAAGATACAATTGCTCAAACATTGTGCAGCAGAGACAATATTACTTGTCCTTGATGGCACCATCAGTTGTTGGCAAGCATTGCTGATCAGCCTCACTTGCTTTTGCAGCATTTGTTTAAAGGTTCTCGCATGCTTCATGCCAAAATCGGCCCCCATTTATGTTGACCAGCTATGAAAATTGTGTCTTTTTTGACACAATTAGATATACCTTCACCAGTGTCGAGGTATATAGAGGGTGTGAAAACATTTGCATCATGTGATTGGTCAGAGGTTTGCTGCTGAGTTTTATACAGAAATGCGCTTGGAGTGCAGTGTCGATATTTCTCTTCAACTAGTTCGCTGGAGGGACAGGGAACTGTTCAGCTTCAGATGAA
Organism: Gambusia affinis; assembly: GCF_019740435.1. Classification (NCBI taxonomy): domain Eukaryota; kingdom Metazoa; phylum Chordata; class Actinopteri; order Cyprinodontiformes; family Poeciliidae; genus Gambusia; species Gambusia affinis. The sequence continues at coordinate 20,687,261 of NC_057872.1, forward strand.
GTATGTGGGAGTCTTAAATCTTTGTCTGGCCGCATGGTCAGAGAGACGTTGGAGTCGGGGAAATAGTCCTTTGTCATTGTAACCAATGGAAGAGATGGTTTGTACTTCCTCATTCTCTCTCTGATCTTTGATTCATCTATGCATCCATTGAGCCTTATTTTACACTTCTCTGGGATTTAAGGTCATGGTTCAAGTATTGTTTGAGCTTTTAAAATGATAATCAGCTATTCCTGGTTGAAAAAAAAACAATACCTTGATGCCATACCTTATTCCAACAGTAAAAAAGTAACAGCAAACATCTTCCAGTTGCACAACATCCAAAACCAGAGGGAATAATTGTTCAAAAAGGTGATAGCTCAACCAAGATAACTATGAACAAAAGTCTACAAAAAGAACAAATCAGAACTAATATAACAGATCTACTCCATCATCCAGCTACCATGACTGGCACAATTCTAGAATAAATGTTAGTGTTCATCTGATGCTTTTCCTGATTCTTTAGTTAAATTTATGTCTGACTTGTTGACCTCAATCTTTCATAGTGAGGTTAAAGGCTTTTTTGGTTCTCATCACTTTCTGTGGTTTTAGCTGCATTGCTAGCCTGCGATCTCTCAGGGATCAACTTGGGCAAAACGCCAAAGAAGGAAAATATCTGGAAGCAATTGAAAACCACCTCAGCACAAAATGGCCACCACATAAACAAGAATCTGTCAGTGATGGCTGAAAAATAGCTTTTCATTTACAGAAGAGAGATGATAGATTAGGTCAAGGCAGACGGTGTTGAGGTCAATCACTGAACTAAATATTTTTTTTCATAATTTTTTCGCTGTGCTTTGCTGGAGCTCATCGAGGGAACACGGAGCACATTCACATGCTTAGCTGACCCTTTTCATACATAATGACCCTCTCATGAATTCAACACGAGACGGTTAGGTATGATTCAGCGGGCCGTGTGCATTGCTGTGCTGCACTCATGCTTCCTATGGAGCCCTGACTTAAAGCTGCATCCGGCTCGCCTTTGAATATTTTCTCACTTGCTTTTTACGCACATTGCCGCAGGACTTTCAGTCATCCGCAAACAGTATCAGCAGCAAGTAACAAAGGCTGCTCCAGTTAAAGTCACATTACGCAAAAAAATCCACACAAGTAGACCAGCAAGCTTACCCGCTCATAAACAGATTTTATTTGGCTTTTTTAGTGGTGTGGTAACATGACCTGAGATGGTTCGGCTTCACATTTCCAGTCTTTAATTTATTCAAACTGGTCTCACAGTTTTGGAATGAAAGCTTGTGCTGGCAATGATGGAAAGTGAGAACAGGAATATTGGAGTAGGAATGGTTCCCTGCTGCTTTCATCCACTGTAACCTGCCAAATTACAGTCTGCACAAACATTCCAGATAATCTAGCATAAAGTAAATTCAGTTTTAACCTTTTACTGGCCACAAAAGTTTAATTTCCTGTATCAATAGAGTCCATTTAGGTGTTAAACTTAGCCAATTATCTTACTGCTGTTTAAAGGCATTTTGTGTAGTTATGTGATGAAAGTGTTTTATTAACCGCTGATAGCCAGGTTCTACTGATTATAATGTTTTAAAGTAGTTACTACCCCTTAAGATGTTACAACTTTTAATGGAACTCCTCCAGCTTTGAAATGGATTTCTCAGCATGTTATTTCTTCATTTATTGACTAAAGTTTGGAAATCCAAGTAGACATTGGTCCATTACCAGTATTAAGGTATATCGAGGGTGTGAAACCATTTGAGAATTTCTCTGACACTTTATTAAAAAGAAATAAAACAGAGAAACACCAGTTTTCTCTGGCTTTATGAAGTACTTTTTGTTTTAACTACTGTTTAGTACTATGTACCAGTTCTAAACTTTCTTTACAGATTACATCATTTCAGACCACATGAAGTACCAAAGCGTAAAATTGATAAAGTGAAAAGCAGTGAATCTGTCATCTGATGGCTTGGTGTGAGAAAGTTTGTGTTGTTGTCAGGAATGAGAGCGTTTTTTGGGTGGGCTGGCATCTGCCAATCAGATATGAAGGCTACACATCCATCATCCATTTACTGCTGGAGAGATTGACCAACAAATCTCTTTTGTGCACATCGTGATGTGATTCAGACTATAAGATCTAAAAAAACTGTCCTTATTTTTTTAAAGACTTTTTTTCTTGTTCGAAGACAAATACCTGAAATATTTTGGATTCTTTGATTCATGTTGAGAAATGATCAGCTCTTCATCTGCTTATCTAAACAGTTTATTTTTTTTTCCCATTGCTAAAACGGACGTGTTGTTGGACAGTTTCAAAACTAAATGCATCCAAGGGGAAAGTCATCCAATGAGAGCTTCCCTGCAAAAACTGCTGAAACCTCATGTAAAGTGTTAGCGAAGCACTTTTACCTTTGAGTGGGTTGAAGGTAAAACTTAGGTGCCATAGTTTGGGGCAACATTTTTTCCTTCTAAATCTCTGTCTGTCACTTCCTGTCTTTCTTTCTCCCTTCTTCTTTCCCCCTTTCCTCCTCCCTCCCTAATCTCCAGATTCACTCGGTCACGACAATTTCTTCCTTTTTCCTGTCCTTCTCTTTCTGCCTGTCTCAGAGTGTCAGCAGTAAAGCCTTTCTGTAGGCAGTATCTCCAACTGCAGATGGCTCTTAAGTGTATGCATGCACGTGTGTGTATGTGTGTGTTGGTGCCGTGGCAGGGCGTTGGGCAGCTCTGGGCCACATCAGCTCAAGCTCCACTGGTTCTGTTTGTGTGCGTATATGTGTTGGTGTTTCCAAGTGTGTCGTCCCGTCTCTTTCTTTACGTGTGTGTTTTCATTAATGTGTGTGTGACCACAAATACGTCCACCTCTCCATCTCTGCTCACATGTTCTGCAGTGGCCCATGAGAACGCCTCATACAATATTCAGTCGTGGTGAGGCTCTCTGTTGTGTACGCGTGTGCGTCCCTCATGGATGTTTCTCTACCGTCCTGGCTTTTATTCTCCCCTGCCCCGCTACCTCACCCCTTCTCTCTGTAGCCCAGGAGGCATTTAAAATCATTCCTCAGTATTTGTCCTCAATTGTCTCCTTCACCAGATGTGTGCTGGCTTCTACCTTTTTTTTCCATTCAGGTGTCCCTTTTTCCCCCTCTGCTTTTTTTTCTTTCCACCTAGTCTTTGATTTTTATTATTTTTTTTTATAAAGGAGTAAATAACTTTTATTATTAATTATTGGGTTTCTGCTTCAATACCACCAGCTGAAGATTTAAAAAGTTGTGAAGATTTAAGAAATACTACTTAAAATAAATAAAATATATATAAAAATGTTTTATGACAAATTATTTCAGCGTTATACCGATGGAGGGATGTTTTTCAAATGAGAGTTAGAAAACCCTGCAGTCAGTCAGTTCATTGTAAGGAGCAAACATTTCACCCACTGGTTCACTGACGTGTTATTAATATTTTTGAAACAACAACAGCGCTCTAAGGCGCAAAGGAAGAAGATATATTAATTTTTTGATGCCTACGTAATAATAATGTTAGTAGCATATGTTGGGTCTTGACAAAGGATAGCTCTGTTTTTCTTTTTTTCATTTGTTTATTTTTTTCCAAACAGAAAACTATGTTGCATTAAAAAAACTTACCAAAAGTATTGATGAGTACTTTTAACATTTACATCACATATAATAACTGAAGAGTTTACTTACATTTGATTTTCATTATCTTGACCAGACATTCTTAGTAATGGTGGAAAAAAACATTGGAAAAAAAGTAAGTTTACCTTTACAGCACTCCTGTAAAGAAATTAATCAACTATGCCAGGTTGGGAAGATTGAATATTCAATTAACCTTAACTTTAGCACAATTACCTTCATACTGACTAGGTCAAAGTAGAGGAGTTCAGTCATAATGGGAAAAAAAAAGAATACTGGATGTTAGAACAAAGGTCTCATTCCAGCTTCCAAGTATGATGGTGGAGGGTTGGTGAGCTGAGCTGAGCTTGTTTAGCTACCAGGGGACCAGGGACCCTGCAGTCATCCATGAAATCCTCTGTGTACTAAAGTAGTACAGAGTCAACAAGCAATTCCAGAACTTTGTCTTCCTTCCTACAGCTGTGAATATTGATGATGATCATTATTCTCTTAAGGAAGCCTATTTTGCATGAGGGTGCTGTGACCATAATTGCATTTATTCAGTTTTAGAGCTGTCAGGGAAACTTATTAGACCAGAACTGCCAATGTGAAAGAATGGCTGAATTATACAATAATCATTAAAGATTATCTCCACTTGCACTTGGTTTAACATCGATGGTCGAAGAGCAAGCTGAGACATACCAAGTGACAGAGAAAAGAGGAAGAGGAAGAAGGAGAAGAGAGAGGGGATAATTGGGTAGTCACAAAGTGTGCCCATTTGCTGCTCTGCCTCTGTGAATCTCTTTGAGCAAGTGCTTTTGAGTATAAATTATGAAGTGTGGATGTAGTCATGCAGGAACAGGCACTCACTCTTACGTGCACACAGTTACACACTTGTGGGCACTGGCTGCACGTCATGGTGCTTGTCCCTGAATTATTAGGAGCACTTTATTTTACATTGATGTTTTGTGTGTGTGTGTGCGTGTGCAAGTATGGTCTCAGTATGCATCGTATCGGTAGATATCCCTTCACTATGATGCAAGCTTAAGAGGCAATACATATGCACACAGAGCCTCTCTAAAACGCACGTGCTGCTTGTACTGTGTGTGTGTGTGTGTAGGGGTGTATGTGTGTGGGCAGCCTGCCTCTACTGTCAGAATGTATTAATCCGTCTGACTGCAGATCCCAATCAGGGCAAAGAAAGGAAAAGAGCTCGAGACAGAGGGAACACGAGCGGACGAATGGCTGAAAGAGTGGCGATGAATAGCCGAGTAGAGAAAGCAAAGATGTGCGTCGGAGAAGGAGGATGGATGCCCTTTTTTTCTCTCCTTTAAGCAGCTCAAGCGAGGCATATCTCACCAATGAGATTTGCTGCAGGACCTAAAGACTTTGGTTAGCCTAAGTTAGATCAAAATACCACATTTCTCACTTCCCTAAGTATCAGTATATTCTTCTTTGTGCCCCAATAAATGTAGCACCTCAAACCTAGTAAATGGGTTTTTAGTTTTGGACCATGTTATCACTTTTCTCCTCAACAGATCACAGGTTAAGACTTTGTTGACCGGAAAGTGCTCCTCAGATTATCCTCCTTTGTCACTCAGTCTTGGAGGTCTTCCAGCTACCGTCATATCCTGAGTTTCTATTCAGAAAAAGTTGAGCTCATTGAATAACTTGAAGGCCCTCACAAGTTAGGGGTCGCTTCCAACTGGCACATTGAATCAATTCCTTTCATAATCAATCTTCTAAATCATTTAATTATGAATAAAAATAAATCATTTAATAAAAATAAATGTTATGCTGTACACTTACTAGCCATTTTATTAGGAATACTATAAAGTGTATCCAATTGCATTTGACTTAAATATCAAATCAGTATGTTAAATGGCCGCAACTTAATGTATTTAAGTATTTAGATGAGGTGAATGAGATTTTCTGAAGTCTAAACAGAGCATCAGAATAGATGGGAACATAAATGTATCTGACTTGGAGTGTGGCATGAGCAGCTATGCTATGCAAATTTTGGGCAAGCTTTTAAAAGTGTCAGGGGAAAAAAGAAAAAGGAACTCAAATATTGTGTTTGCATCTTCTGTTCAGGAGTCAATCAGTCTACACAAAGTGTAATTTCATCAAATGTTGACTTTATGCATGGCCACACATCTTATAAAACTGGAGACGTTTTCAGGAATATGTTGCTATCAAGCAAGTTATAATAGTTATTTTCTGTCAACTACTATTGGAGATGTTACATGCTGTCAGGACACGTAGAGAAAGAACTGAAATTCTAATGCACGTCGATAATGGAAACCACTGATTGGTCATGTGAGGTACATGTTCGCTACCTGAGAACTTATTCAGCAAAAGTGTTTCCATCTCCTTTTAGTACATTAACTCTTATTGATCAAACCCAAAAATCAGTTCCTTTATTTCCACAGTGACCTGATCTCAATAGAGTAATGCACCTTTGACTTGTGGTGAAAGGGATTCACATCATTAATGTAAAGAGCACAAATCTGCAGCAGCTTTGTGATATAATATGGACCAAAATGAGATCATTAGAATATATTTTCTGTTGTTGCTATTCTGTTTTTCAGTTTTATGTGACGTTTGAGGAAGACACAGAGATTGCTAACGGTGTCTATGCCCTTTTACTCAATATGCAGAAAAGTGTAAGAGATGGAGTATTTCTGAAGAGTAACTAGCAGAACTATAATGAACTAAGACTCCATATTGTGGAGCTTAATGAAAAGTTTCTGACTAAAACACTCTCTCTAAAGGAAATTAATGTTTCACACCATTTTGTCTTCCAAAATCACTCCCTCTCTCCCTTTTTGTTCTACCTTCACTGTTATAGGCCAGCATAAACCAATCAGCCCAGAGATATTTAGGGCTTTGGTTGAGTGACCTTTTGTTGCTGAGCAGGACGTCACGCATGGTCTACTTCCTCTGTTACCAAGCGAGTTGTCTGAGGCCTCCTGAGGGTCAGTGAAAGCAGACTCACAAATATGTCCCACCTAAATTATTCCATTTAGCACGGATAAGGTAGAGGTTGTTACAGAAGAGGTGAGGTATGGAGCTGTTGAAAAAAATCAATACTAATAAATCCTATTATATGCCCTATGATTGTTGTGTTCAATTATATACAATTACTTCAGAAAACCTCTGAATTCTTTTATTCAGCTACAAGCTAATTTGTACCAAGTTGTGCCTTCTTGTTTTCATTTCAGAAAAAAAAAAAATGTCATCAATTATATAGATAAAGAGCCATTAGATGCTCAAATCTCACATAATATATTGCAAATCACTGCAGTAGAAATGTGTGTATTAGTGAAACTTCAAAGGAATTGTTGTAATATTTGACAAATTTAAGACAGGTTTGAGAAAAGTGAGGATAAATTGAAACTAATTTTCCCACTATATTCACCAATAAAGTTGTCATTGATATTGTTCATAATCAGTCACTATGTTTCATATGGAATGCAATATTGCCTTTAATGTGTTTTCAACTATTTTTCTCTGGATAGGAAGCCTTGGTGTCTCTTTAGATGAACCATCAGTTTTATCTATTCTAAATGCTTATTTGATGACTGAAGTAAAAAACAACAAAAGACTCCACTTTGCTAATTTATTTTACTATTTCATGCAGCAGAAAGAACGCTACGATAACATATAGGCTGTGTGTTCGGTCACCACTTATTTGGTGAAAGTATTTTATGTGCTCATCACAAATCAAAACAAGCAAATCAAACAACTTCCTTTTTTTATGAACTTGTGTGTTTTGTGAAGAAATAACTTTGTGCTTTTCCTTCTTTAAATGTTAGTAGGATTTATTTTCTTGTCTAAGCTTGGCAGGTTAGTGCCTTGAAAAATAATAGCAGCTGAGGTACATAACATAACATAACATAACATCTAAATATCCTAGCACGCATTCCATTGCTGAGACTTTGGACATGATGTCCCAAATGAGTGGCTGGAGGGAACTCTGTGAGAGTGTGGGTGACTTGTTTCTGTCATTATGTGACATCCCTGACCTGAAAAAGACAGCAGGAACTTTACTTGCTATCCTGCTCTAGATTGCTAAAATCTGCAGAAACACAGAACGGTAAATCTCAGATTCAGCAGTAATCATTGCTTAAAACTCAAAGAAAATCTTTATTTTTAGCATTTCTATTGTATGCCTCTCTAAAGCATGCAAAAAGCTGATGGCACCTTTTGAATCTGAGTAAGTGTGCAGTCCTTGATTGTATGCCAAAGAGCATTTAGTAGACGAAGCAAAAGAAGAGAAGATGAAGCAATATAATTTTCAGTTCAGGGTGCCAACTCCTGCCAAGTGTTAAATTCAATCCAGTGGATCCACTTCTGCTGTAATTCAGCAGCTTTTTTAAAAATATTGTAAGTTTAATTATTAATTTTCTCTAACCTTAAAGAAGTTATCCTAAAACACTGCAAGGTTATCCTTTGTGGAAAAAAAAAAAAGTCCACATCTGAAGACTTGAACGCTCTCACGATGACCATCAGAAACTGAGCGGAAACCCTTTGCAGAAATATGTTATAGACAGAAAATTTAGAAGCACAAATGGGAGATTTTGCACTTTTTTTCTGAGAGTTGCATTAAAGGTTGTGAGAGAGCCATGAAAAGGAGAAACACAAAAAAGGAAGACATTAGCAACAATGTTTCATAGAAAGCAAGCAACAGAGGGTGGGCAGGCGGGCGGGTGGACGCATGGGTGGGCGAGACAGCGAACCAAAGGAAAAGGAAGACGGGAAGGGAGTGCGACAGTGCGGGAGATGGGGGCGGGGCTTGTGTGCAGCCGCAGCCATTCAGAGAGTGGCTTGGTGCCCTGCAGGCCGAGTCTTACCCTGGCAACACAATAGAGAAGGGCAGAAGGGGAAACGGGGGACAGGTGAACAGATGGCTGACTGACTGAGAGACAAGCTGATCAGTGCATGAGGGAGTGTGCTTGCATGTGTGTGAGCCAGAAGATACGCTTGTACTGTAATGTAGTGCACAAACACACATACTGCTAACTGTGAGAAAGAGTGGGAAGAAAAACACAGAAACTGAGAAAGGGAAAGTTGCCCATGTTTGCACTGTAATTTTCACAAAATATCAGTTGAGTTTGCAATAAACTAGGACAGACGAGCATTTTATGTTCAGGAAGAAAAAAAAATCTACTGAGTGAGCAAGTACCATGACATAATGGGAGGGAAACACACTATGAATCTGGGTGCCAGCATAAGTGCATGACAACCAATTAATTTAAAATTTATGTTATAAATATTCAGGATTTTACACAAATTTAAATCATGATTAAGCATAGACAATACAATAGTAATGCTACCATGTATTTACATAATATTTGTCCAAACTGAATGATTTCTCTCACACTTATGTCTTATCCTTCCACAATTTCTCACAGTAATCACTTTTTCCTGGCATAATTTATCCTGAAATACAATTTCCACCAATAAAACACATTATCTGTGATCTGCAGAACTCAGCTTCAGGACCCTTTGCTTACACACTGATGGCCACTAAAAGACATTAACCCTTCCCATTTATACACTTTGAAACTAATTTGCCTGTATGGGAAAGGTCATTGTCCGTTTGGAAAACACATTTATGGCCAGGATCCGAATTCCTGGTTGATGGCTTGAAATGTTGCTTTGTTATATATATATTTTTTTCACATAAACGTTCTTTCATCAGAAGGCCATCTGTTTTCTGAAGTTCACCAGTCCCTCCTGTGGCAAAACACCCACACTACCTAATGTTGCCAGCTCTGTACTGAACTATTAAGAGGTTGTTCTCAGGCTTTTTCACGACAATGTAATAATAGTTATAGTCTGACCAAACATGCCAACTTTGGTTTCATTACACCTTAGAACATGTCTTCAAAAATGCATCTCAAAGCTGAAAGTTACTGGCTTCTTCTTTACTGAGTGGTCAGAATATATTGGTGTCTGAGACAAGGGGCCCCTCTTCTTCCTGAATGGTACAATGACTAGATATTCCTATAGATTTTGAATAGAGGAAAGTGGACTCTACTGGTGATTGGAAATTGTACCCAGGGATGAACCAGACTTGTGGAGGTCCACAACTCTCTTCCTTATATCTTGGCTGATTTCTTTAGATTTTCTAAGAGCACTGTGGCCGTTTGTGGAGCTATGTTAGTTCTGACATGCAGTCACTGCCATAGAGCTATCTAAAAAAGAAGGAATAAATGGTTATTTTCTTCTTCTTTTATTGTTGACACAATAGTACTACAGAATATCACAATATATTACTCACAAGAGAGTAATATAGAAATGTCATGACAAATTGTCTTTCTGCACTTTGACCTTGTGCAAAAATTCCTAATGTACCAAAGGGAAGATTAAACATTTTATAAGAAATATTTTTAGTAAATATGTTGGTTCTTTTAGGCCGTTTTAAACGTAGCAATCTATTATTAAACAGAAAACGGATCTAGTACCACCTCTAGTGTAGCATTGGAACCGTCTTGATTCATTGTTTCTCTTATTGAATTGCTTTCTTTAACTTATTTTGTAAAGTTAAGACTTAAACGTTTTGGAAATCAGTGTTGTTTGACCAGCATTAGAAACACCAAGCATCCGCCAACATGGCTAATATTATTCCTTCTAGTTTTGTGAACATTATTCACCTTTTTGTGTTGCCACAGTCAAAGCGGCTGGTCCACACCTCGATCATGTTCCCTGCACTATCTCCATCACATGTCCTTATCGACATTTCAGAAGCTGTTCCATTTACTGTATTCTTTCAATGGCTTATTTGTTCCCTCAATTTCTAGGTCAGATCAGACACACTCACACACATCTGTGCAGAAACCACCGAGTATGCTTTTAACAAGCTACGGACAACAAAGTCTGCTTAGCTAAATTTGCATTAAGCAGTAGATGAGAGCGCTCACTCATGCCGCTGAGACTCAACAGCTGACTCAGGAGACTGTCTCTGTGTTGGAACAAATCTTTCTAATAACCTGTTTCAGTGGGTAGATAAAACAGAGCCTTGGCACTGTGATGATAATAATGGCTTTGAGTTTTGATGAGACTCGTATCAAAGAGCACCATTGTTATTAACACCGAAAGTCTCCTTACCCTTACATCCAAATGGCATCATTACCCTCTTGCCCCTACCTGTTTGAGAGTTTTGAAGCTAATTCATCCAAAATGAAACAAATCTTTACTGCCGGAGGGGTTTTAGTCTGCAGCTCTTAAAGGCGCAAATTTCTCTCAGCTCTGCTTTTGAGGCAGAATTTCATCCGGTTGAGTCATTCTCGTTTAGCACTGATTGTGCATGTTGAACATATGCTTTTATTTTAATCAGATGCCACTTGACGTCAACCACACTTGACATGCAGCTGTTTCTAAACTGAAAAATAAATTGTTTTAATGAAATGTTAAAATGGTTTGTTTTTAACAACTCGTTATTTGATGAATGTATAATTTGTAATTGAGTCTAAGGACAATTTAGTGGTTTCATATTTTTTAAACTTTTCTCTAAAAATGAGTAAAAACATTTCTTCCTCACGGTTAAGTACATGTCCTGGTTTCTCACTATACATATCAATTATTTGTCCCGAACAACCTCAAGCCCTGTCATAAGATTTTCTTTTAACTTTTATAAAATAGGTTCCTTAATACTTATTTAGAGACTATGTTTTTAATAGGCTCTTATATTCCGGTGAAGGTTGTTTCCAACAGATATGTAGAACTGAATGGTAGAATAACCTGAACTGTGATTCAGCTCTAAGGTTCTCATAACTACTAAGGTTTTCTTTGTTTACTCTCAAGGTTAAAAAAAATTGAAGGTAGAACTATCATAAGTCCTTTTCAATACTGGTGAACTATGTTTAATTTATTCCAAAAAGCATGCAGGTAATTTTTGTCTAAACCAAGCTTAATTTTTAAAACATTTGTTTTTCTAATAGTTCCTCTTTTAGACAGATACTTATCCCACACTGGAAACAGCTGTCATAATCAGACTACCTGATCACCAAAATCCAAACTTTGAAGAAGACTTTGCAAAGTTCTTTGCTTTAATTTTGTTACTGAATATAATAGTTTTCCAACTGTATTGCATCTAAGATGTTGACATAATGATCCATGTAGCAAGTCATGTTACAAATATAGGTTTTAGATTATGTGAGTGGTTTGCATGAACTCATTTGCTCGATTTTGCACCATATAATTTCAACTAACTGAAGAAAAAACATGTCTGAGTTTTTTCATCTGCGATTATTAGTTTTTTCATAGAGGACACAGATGTGCAGAAAAGCACAATGAAGAAGTGTATAACAGAAGAGACTTTCTCTTTGTACAAACAGAAATACTGAAAGAGGACGTTATTAGATCAACACTATTTTTAGTTTATTTGACAAAACCTAAAATAAAACAAACCAGAATTTAATAAAATGGAATCTTGCAGACCTCAAACATTTTGCAGTTCTGAGTTTTTTTGTTCCTCATTTTATGCGTTTTTTTAACACACCCCTGGTTCCTGACTATGAACTGGTCTGTCTGTAGTGGTGGATTTATTTATCCAGCTCCTTGAGGAAATTAGTGAAACATTTCTGACTCAGCAGTCATCTAATCCCAATATCAAGATGGGATTTTCACATAGCTTGGAACTTGACACCGAACTTTCCCAAAGAGTAAATTTACTTCTTGACTTGAGAACATCCACTCTGAAATGTTTAGTCTTATTCATTAATAGTAACAGGATATTGTTTTTACCATTTTCCAAATTTTATTTTATTTTTTGTTTTGAATCACCATTGTAGTCTGCTCTTATGGTGCAACACTTTTACTGGGACCACAGTAGATGTTCTCTGTCCAGTTAACAATCCAGATTGTTGTGAGGATTTATCTGCTTGGCTCTCTGGTCAAGGGCCCACCAAGTAAAGCTAAACAGTAAATCTTGTTTAGCAGAATCCTCTCAAAATAAGATCTTCTCTATCTGGTTATCTCCTCTCCCCTCCTCCTCTTTTCCTGCCATTTACCTGCCATGCTAGCTGAGATGCTAACACCACCTTATAGCTTTAGCTGGCTTACCCATTCCATTAGTGCAAAATGTCAATAAGTATAAAAAAAAAAATCTTTTTGGGAATAATTTCTGACATCTGTTTAAAATTAATCTCATTAATTTTTACCACTGTGCTTCCTTTCCTTCCTCTCATGTCCTATTTATTTTCTCCCTGTGTCCTTTTTTATCTTAATTTTTTTTATTTCATACTTTCCCCTCTTTTCTAGTTTTCTTCCTATATTACTTCATTCACTTGCCCTGTCTTTCCTTGTCTTTACTTCCATTCCTTTTCTCCTTTCTTTACAGTCTGTGTTTTTCAAGCTAAATGCTTGAAAAACACAGCATTTAGCTTGAAAATGCTAAATGCTGTGTTTAGCACTTAGCTAAACACAGTATTTTACCACAGCATGGTACCACAGCTAAATTGTACAAATTTGCCAATCTGCCAGGAATTTGAAATAAACGTTTATATATTTTGTGCATCAAAATGATCTTAAACAACTGAGGAACTCAGGCAATTTGACTTCGGAAAAGTGTGGAATTTTAAATGAGAACATGTTGGAACTCTTTATGAGCTAATACCTGTATACTAGCCCATGCCTTCCACTGATTTGGAGAGCACGTTTGAAAACAAGCAATTTTCCTGTGTACCCACCACATTATGTTCACATTATTAAGGATGGGTGATTAATTTTGATGTCTTTGATTTCAAAGCCGTCATAGTTTACAAGCGGAATCTTTAATTTCTTCACCTTTTTAAGCCAAGACCTCCACGGAGGACTGCCAGGGTGAGCAAGGGCAGTTTGGCTGGTAATAACTTGCTTTCACGTGGGAGGCTGATGTTACAAATGTTGACCTGAGAAATCAATTAAGGGTTATCAGAGGTCAGTTTTTTTTCCACTCGTAGAAAATGCCTCCAGAAAAATCTGTTTGATGTCATCATTTGGGTCAAATTGTTCATCTAACCTTAACGGCTTCCTTTTTAATTCAATGAACAGTGTAGGAGTCTGCACATATGGTGCAGTCAAGATGTTCATTTGTGTTTGATCACTGAAAATGGCCTGTAAAGTGGTGTTGGAAAGTAAAAAAGCGGTGATGAGAAATGTGCATGATAATGAAATGTAAATGTGCCTCCTCCTTCTCCACCTCTACCCTTTTCTGACCGCTTCAGACGTTGCGAAAGAAAGGCTTTAATGGCTGCAACAGCCCCGAGCCCGACGGCGACGACTCCATCGACCAAAGTCCGCTAAACGATCGCAAGACCGAAGACCTGGACAGCCTCTTCAAACGCTATGGCGTGAGTACCGTCACACCTTTGTCACCTTTTCTAATCTACTCTTTCTGTTCTCCTTCTCTTTCTCTATCTACCATCTCCTCTGTCTCTATTTTTCTCTCTCTGTGTTTTTGTGGCCTCTACTTCTGTTGTACGGGGAACGAAGGCTCTGAACAAGAAAGAGCACCGGGACTCTGAGAGCCCAGACCCCGAGGAGCCCTTCTCCCTCACCCCCCGCACTGAGGAGAAATACAAAAAAATTGACGAGGAGTTTGATAAAATGATGCAGAACTATAGGCTGTCAGTGAGTACCCTCCCACCATTCTGTGCAACCCAGCCCCCCTCCTCATGTTGCTGCTGCTGCTGACCGGAAATAAAGTCTCCGGGTGCTAAAGCCGGTCTGAATACTCACAGAGCACTTGCCTTTCCTATTTTCCCTCAACTCCTTTTACCCTCTCCACCTCACTTCTTACCAACAATCACCTCTCACCTCCCCTAAAAATACGCCCTTAAGACATTATCCATCATTGCATTTTTATAAAGGAAACCCAAGGCAGAGAGGTCAAATCTAACCAACAACTGTTGTTTTTAGCTGAGAAGTGTTAATTTAAATATTTTTTTCTTTAGGTTCAAGCTTTTTTAGTGTGCCTCCTCTACTAATATTACTGTTACAGGGTGTCTGTGATCCCTAAAAATGTTTTATAATGTCTTAAATTAATTGGAATAAAAACAATGCAGGGCTTAAATACATAATGACAGATCTTAAATTTTGTCATTGCAAGATTATTTAATCTCATATATTCTATGTTGTTTTTCTTCTCTCATGATGCATTTCTATCAGGCAAAAGATTTGAGTTGCTCGCAGATATCTTTATGTGACTCGAGACGGATGATGCTACCAGTAACTCGCTGCTAATGCACCCTTGCTAGGTAGCTTTATAGATGGCTACATAATTAGCTTGATAACTACTGTTTCTGTGCCCATCATGTTTTGTCTTTGCCACTGACTTACTTCTGTTGCCAACTCATATGAAACTAGATACATTCTGTACAAAAATAATTTTAAGATTGGTTATAAAGAGGCATATGAAAAATGCAAAGCTGCTGGGAAGAACCACAAATGGATGCCAGGAGGTTTTTTTTGTTTTTTGTTTTTGTTTCAATCATTTTTTTTGTCTTAAATTTCATTCGAGGTGGCATTAAGAAAGTCTTACATTTGACTTGTTGACCCCTTGAACACACCTTGTGTTACCTCAAGACCATTTCCAATAAAAAAAAAAAAAAAAAAAAGATGGTTTAGATTGAACATATAATCTTTTACAAACCAATTTTTTCCGTGGTAATAAAATGCAGCCCATTTGTAGTGCTGTACATGTGACAATAAGGCATAAAAAGGTTGTAAAACAAGCAATCTGAACACCAAATGCTGAAATGGGATTATTCTTCTCTAGTCACCACCGTGAAAAGCTTCCGTAGAAGAATTATTGCTGTAAAACTGTTTTAATGTCTTTGCAAGTTTACTTAACTATGAGAAACTGCAACAAAGGGCGAGAAGCGTTAACTAGGTCTCTGGTTTTCATAAAAGCTGGCATAGCAACTGGAAATTGCAGGGGGGAAATAATCTTTTATGGGAATAATCAACATGTTGAGAGCATGCCTTTAAGCAGTCCGATTTCTCGCCTGAAAATGGGACTTGTGTAATAATCCGCAATATTAAAGAAAGAATTGTGTGACTTCAGACACAAAGCACACACCACAGTTTAAAAAGCCAGAGAGGTTGCAGTTATTATCTGCCGGATGTTAACAGTATTAGTGAGGTCAGTTAAGACTGTGTAGTTTTGCTTCTCTGCCTGGATGTGCTCCTGACATTATCCAGGTTCTGCCTCCTGACTGGCATACCGCCAAACCCCTTTTACCGCTTCGCTCCTCTGCCAACTTCCCTGTGATTCATTTTTTCCCCCTGTGCTCAATAATGCAATTAATGTCATTTTAATGAGGAGCATTTAATTTACAACCCCTCTTACTGTCTGCCTGCCTGTCTGATTGGTCACTTGGGAGGAGACTCAGTCACGTTTAGGTGTTGCAGAAGAGTTGGACCAGTTTTACTTTCTCAGCTCTGTAAATAATGCAGAGTGTTAATTATACATTTATATCGGAATAACAAAGTTGCTATTAGCAAGTAACAGTTGTTTGCTGAATTCTTGAACAATGGCCTTCAAAAGTATTTATGTACATTGAAAATTCTCTTAAGTCAAACACATCCGTATGCTTCATGTTATGTGAAGACCAAGACAAAACTAATGCATAATTTTGAAGTGGAAGTAGATATATTGGATTGAATTTTGATTCGGTTCTAATACCCCAGAATTAGAACTTTATAGAACCAGGGTTTTTTGGTGGAATCTGTCTCCCACCTCTGTATCTGGAAACTGACATGTTTGCCTGTACTCCTTTGCAAACATAATTCCAGCTCAGCCAGGTTGGATGTAGAGCATTTGTGAAGAGCAGTTTACAAGCCTTGTCACATATTCTTAATTTGCTTTAATTCTGAACTTTGACTGGACCATTTGTAACCATGTCCATGTAACTCTGTAGAACGACTGTATTTTGGGGGGAATTGTCCTGCGGGGAGGTTAACCTCCAACCTAGTTAGTATACTAACCTTCAGTTAGTATTTTTGACCTCCAACAAGTTTTCTTCAACTGCTCCACCCATTTTTTCATCAACTCTAGTCAGTAGGAAAAAGATATCCCCACAACATGATACTGCCACCACCATGTTGTTACCTGTAAGGATATGTTAAGGGCGATAGGCCATTTTAGTTTTGTCAAAGAGTTCAATTTGGTATCATCTGACCAGATTACTTTGTTCCACATGTTTGATGTGTTTCCAACATGGAGCTCCAACAACTTGGAATATTGTCTGCATCCAAGCTCTACGTTAATCTGCTTTTGATATCCCTTCTAAAAACACTTATAACTGCCTATTTTTAATAGTTCAGATGTCAAATCTATGCATTAATACACACATTGGAAACCAAGGTGGCACTACCCAGAAGCTAACATTCACAATCTCCCTTATCTCTTTTCTTTGGAGTACAGCCAATTAGTGCTAAGGACAATGAATGGTGCTTCTTGATTGGCTGCTTTGCAAATGCCAGTCACTAGCATTTCTAGTAGGATTGTGTTTAGACATTTCATCTTATCAAGCTGCATTTTCTTCCAAATATTTTAGAAATGCATGCTACAAAAAATCTGTGACTAGGCAAATTTTGTGCAAGTTGTTTGGAGTTCCAGTAGGTTCCACCAATACTGAACCCTGAAGAAAAGGATATCAAATATAGATGCACAACACACTTGTTAGATTGTATTAAGGTAAGAAATATAAACTCAAATCATCTGCACAACCTTTGGAAATCTTTAACATTTACTATATTTTTTTCTTTAAGTCAATTCAAGTTTATTTTTATGGCACACTAAGGCAGTTCAAAGTGCTTTACATAATAAAAACATCATACAGTTGTCAATTACACATTTTCTTTAACATCAAAAAATGTAAGAATAGTATCAGAGAACATTAATCATTTTGAAAGGCACCATATGAGCCATGCATTTACAATTATGTCTCAATGTTGAGGGCAATTTTTTTTAAAAAGTAAGAAAATCCTGTTAAGAAGACTTCTCATTGGTTGAGCTCATCCCTGATTAGAGCACCTCTCAGTTTAATCAGTTCAATGAATTTTTGTCCTCCTGACTTTGACTCAGCCTCTCTGTGCTGCCTGAGCCGAAACGGCTCTTAAAGGCTTTTCTCTGAAGAGAGAGGCATGGCAGGAGAAGAATAGCATTCAATCTACCACCCTTAGAGATGTGCAGCTCTCCATGAGCATTGATTGACTTCTCGTCAAGCGTCGCCAGACTGGCCACCATCAGACTGGCCACCACCAGCCTTTCTGCATACCTGTTTTACCCAGCTCACCTTTTAGTGGCGGCAAGCAAACTGGAGAATTCAGCCTCACCCGCCATTCCTCCCCTCTTCAACATAATCCCTTGCATGACAGCTAGGGGCCGGGATATACATGCTTAATCCCACTTGTACTAAAATGCCTCCCGAGGCAGCGAGAGAGTGGTGAGGCAGAACAGGCAGGACACTTGGCTCCAGGAGCCCGGAGCTCACGTATCTGTTCCCGTTAGTTTGGCATTGTGGTAGGCAAAATAAAAAATAAAAAAATAAATAAAGGGAGGCTTTTTACGTCCGGCGGCTCTCTGATTTGAGCCTTTTTCTGGTTCTGTGATTCAGAGTTTCTAAATTGAATAAGAAATAGATTTGTTCCTTTTTACAACCGCCTCCATAGTGCCCTTGAGCAAGAAGCTGAATATCTTGACTCACTACAGGCTCTGTATGAAACACAATAAAACTGACACTCCTGCATATTAAATCACATGAAATTTCATATTCATATATTTAACAGAACATAATCTTTTATATGGAGTAGCAGTGGTACATTTAAGAGATTATATTTTAATTATTCAATGTAAATTTATGATATTTTTTTTTTCTCTCAACAAAAGTCAAAATCTTCTATGAGTGATTAATTTTGAATGAGCCAGATAAAACCTTTAAGTTTTGTTAAAGCTTACTAAATATCAGTGAGTAAAATCAAAGCTGACCTCTCTTTCAGACATTAAATTGCAAAAAGAAAAGAACAAATGCAATCATGCATTTTCATAATAAAATCTCAAAAAGCTTTGAGGACAAAAGGGAAGCAGCAGAATTAGGCCATGAGTTTAATTCATTCTGATTTAACCTTGCATCCTGTAAACACACCCTTGTTGAGAGAGTCAGAGGAGGTTAGATTTTTCTCCCTTGATTTTGTTCATTTCTCACAAACGAGGCCTTGAGCTTTTTCACATGAGCCTCCAGAAAATCTCCTGGTCAATTATTTACCCAGCAGGTTTATTTTTTCCTCCTCAGTTCCCATCCTTCACTCTAAATCTGTAAGAGGATGGACGTCATTCCTGCTAAAACCTCCTGTCTGCGTTCGGGGGCATTGATTGTAAACGTGTTGGAGTGGGAAAAGGTGAATTAATTGGTTTGGCTTTGTTGGTTTCCATGTAACAAAGTGCTTAAAAAGTCAGAAGACAAGTTAAAATAAACATTTACAAGACGTGTACAGAGATGTTGAAGTAATGTTATCAGTAAGATCATTCAGCATGTGGTTGAAAGGAAACATCACCTGATGGGAATAGTTGGGATTTGATGAAAATGGGGCATTTTTCTCATGCATTTAATTATTTTTAATTTTCTAAGCTCAAATCAGGCACAAAAAGGTTACCAGCCAGTATTAAAGTTTCCAAATAAGTTTAAAAAACAGAAGGAATTTTATAGATAAAATAAGTTTTAATCTTTACTAGTCAATTCAATTTGCATTCAGAAATGACTCTTCTTCTGTGTATTTTTTTAACATGATGTTGCATCTCTTACTTGATGAATAAAATAAATTCTTGCAAATCCAGCTGAATTGTGAGGTAAATAATATATTTCATTGTGATTGTCTATTAAAAATCAGAAAACATTTTAAATTTAAATGCTTATTACTGATTCCATCATGTGTTTAAAAAATAATAGAAATAAAAGAAAAACACCCCCTCGCCCACTACTCCTGAGGATAAATCACTTCCAGTCCTGCCTCTGTGTTTACTCATCTCCACCCTCTTTGCATTGACCTCACATCCCCCACCCACCCACCCACTCCATTAATCCATCCTTTCCCTTCACCTTCCGCTTGGCCAGTGTGCAGTGCTGCAGTGCTCTCAGCTGCTTTCTTCACCATCCCAGGTCACCACCTACGGTTCTGTTTGCACATTCCCTTTGCAGATCTCCACTTTGCACCCTAATTGTTACATTCAAAGCTATCTATTGGGGATTTTCTGGTATATGGAAACCTTTGGATTAGACCTGCAGCCCCAAGGCTTAGACGTAGGAAAAAGAGTGATTCTTGGTTTTACAGGCCTAAAATGTTCCAATAATGTTAGTGGAAATGACCTTTATTGGATTGTAGTTTTAGGAAGAAAAGAGAAAAACCAATAGTTTTTTTTTTTTCAATTTCAATCCATTTTTTTAAACTTGCAGCCAGAACAGAGGTGGAGATCAAGGGCAGGAAGGTCCCCCTGCCCTTCTTTCCATTAAACTGGGTCTCAGGCAATATGAGTACAGTACAGAGCAGCAGTGGCCCATATTCCAAATATAGAAGTCCTTCTTTCAGATTGAGTTGAAACCGAGTGAAATGGCTTGTGTGGCTGGACAACCTCAGGTCCTTGGCCTTATTTTATTTTTTATTTATTTATTTATTAACACCCTGCACAGTCTAGTTATCAGGTTTCATCAACTCAATTTACAGTGTAGAGTTTAAAAACAGACAAGTTTCAGTAAGTTGATCATATCTCTGAAGTTGTGCCATTTGACATGAAATCCCGTAAATTTGGGGTATATTTTAAGAAGTGAGCTCCTGCAGGATCATTTCTGACCTTCTCTAGGGAAGGACACATCAACTGTGTTGGGGAGGGCGGGGAGTGGCATTGCAGGGCTTTGACACGCATGCGATGAGAACTAGAAGCAACAACTTGCTGCTGCAACAAGAGTTTTAACTTGGCATGAGACTTGAAAGGCAACACAGCTTCTCGGCCTTTTCACCAAGTCACATTGCATGCTACAACTCAGCAAATGTGTGTGTCAGTGGGAGTGGGTGTGGAAAGTATTTGAAGAGTTAATTTTTAAAACCATTTACTTAAAGAGACAGTTCAGAGATTTTGACTATTTGGATCCTGGCCGAACAAAGATTCTTGCATGAGATGTTTTTAGCTTTCCAACAATATAAAACCCTTAAACCTGTTTAGTAAGATTTTTGATGCCAGTTTTTAGATTTCTTTTTTTAATGTCTATATCAGAATATTTAGCAATCGCAATTAAATTTGGTGGTCTGCATTTTGAAAATAAATATTAAAAATGTTCGTTTTTACTGGTTAACTTTCAATTTTGCAGTTTAAAAAACTGTATTTTAAACAGTAAATTATTTAAAAGTTACTTTTACACCACACAACTCTTAAGCCTTTAATATCTTGAATCCAAAGACATTCTACAATTGTAAAGTTTTATCATTTGAGTAAAAAGAACCATTAGTGTGAAATATTCAGGGTTTTATTATTCATTTAGGTTAAAAAAAGTTCCGTGTTTTGGTTATTTACATATTTCTAGAAATACTAAATCTCTAGTCAACCTTGACTCTTAAAATAAACCAGAATATAATAATAGATAAAAGATCCCAATCTCCATGGGAATATGCTTCTCTTATTTATGTAATAGCATTAGCTAACAGAATGTTGTATTTTTGAAGATCAAGTTTGACTTGACGGCAATAGTTTACATTTACTTCATTTCAGTTTACACAAAGCTCTTCTTGCTGTGATTGGTTGGTGTGTTGTGTGGATGTCACCTGCAGGCTCGTTGACACTGCTGCTGATCACTAACTGATCACCACTCGGTTTCTGTATGTGATGTGGGGTTAATCTTGGCCGCCTTTAAACTCCACTTTCTTCCCGTCTCTCCACCAGTCCACTGTCCCACAGCCCACCTTCCCGATGCCAGTCACCGTGCCAGTGACCAATCAGAATGCAGCGGCGGCCCTCCAGTTCAGCAACAATCCCGGCGGCGCGCTGGTCACCACCACTTCCTTCGTCACCTCCACCCTCACAGATCCCCGCCTCTTGTCACCACAGCAACAGCCACTGCAGAGGAACACCGTGTCGCCAGGGTTACCGCAACGACCGGCCAGCGCAGGTAAGAAAACATGTGGGACACAGCTGGAAAGCTTTGGTTCCTCTGTGGTTGTATCGATCAATAACCTGTGGCCTTTTCAGATGGGGAGACTTCCTGTTTCAATAACAGCTGTTGATTGATCAGCTTGAGGATTAGTCGCTCTTCATTTACAGTTCCTCTTCCAGGGAGACTATTTTTCTTTCTTGGAGCACGATTTCTCAGGAATCGTATGTAACATTAGCTTATGAGACACAGGAAGAGATTGTAAAACTTCCTCTAAATGAGAAGAGAAGAAAGCAGCAAAGCTGGTTTCAACATAAGAGGACAATGCCCATAAATGGAGACACATTTAGTTTTATTAGAGTTTCTCCATGTTTACAAGCCACTGTCTGATCATTTTGAATTATTACACATTTCTACATTATTACGCATTTCTACATTCCCTCCTGTGGAGGAAACCAATCCTTCAAGGCTGGTTGCCTCTGGTGTCTTGTTTAAGGTGACAGTGTGTTAATCAGCCTGAACCTAACAAATAAAGCAAAAAAGTTACGTGACCTTTCATTGGCTGTAAGCCAAGATCCTCAAACTTAATGGAAATTAATGCATCAGATACCTCACTTTGTATGTCATGAATTTCAATAATATAGGATTTTTTTTTCATGAAATAATTAAACTTTTTGCTGATTCCCTAATTCATAAGTATGCATATATTTTGTTCAAGCTACACTTTCTCTCTGTTGGTTGTCATGATTTTCATTTTTCTTCCCTTTAAAATTTTGCCCAACGCAATCAGTTTGCAGATCGGTCTTCAACACGTCAAAGTCCTGATTCCTTAATGACTCTGTTAATTGAAGTGATTTGATCCACCTCAAGCAGATGCAGTTGTCATGGAGATTTTGTGTCTTTTTCATTTAGCAGACTTTCTGTGGACCCACAGTTTATGCAGCAACCGGTGAATTTTCAGAGTAGACAGGAATCATGTCTGCGTGCAGATGTTGCGTTCAGCTGTCTGTGTATTTTTCTCTCAAACAAGAACACGCTTCTCATAACAGCATAAATCCAGAATTTCTTTGACTGACGTCGGTGCACCGCTGCATGCACGCACTTCGTCTGTGGAGCGAACCAATCCTTCAACCCGTCTGACTAAAAGGATTTGTGCCCCATTTTTGCGTCTCAGACAGGGTTACCTACCAAGCTTTGTTCCGACCGGCGTAATCTCATTGTAAGTCAGAATTAGGTGATGTAACGTGCAACAAATGCATTACAGCATCTTTCATAATATGGCATTCTGTGAAGAGAATGAGTTTCATGTAATACTCCTGGATGCCCTGCTGCACACCCGCTCCCCCATTTCTTTAAATTTCAGAGGCTGAAAAGACTCCAAACACTTCTAAAGACTTACTGTCTCTTTTTTTAAAAATGAGAAAATAATTTTTTTATGACATCTTTGAATATTGCAAAGACAATCTCAGTTGCAGTGAAGGCATGTTTCTTCTTTTTTCCTGTTATCATGATCCCATTCAACTGGCTGAATGTATTTCTGACATAGAGAGCAGAAATTACCTGCCTGATAACTTTGGTAGGTAATTTCTGCATCCAAACTGTCCTTTGAGACTACAGTTTTACACATATTTACATTACAGTATCAAATGAAATTTAATATATTTTGTGCAGATCAATATAACCTGCAGACTGGTATTTTATATCGTGATAGAAATAATTTGAGTCTAAAATTTAAAATTCTCTGGGAATGAAGAGCTGTTCAGAATAATCAGATTATCTGAATAATAGTAAAAGTGATGTGATAGTAAACAGAACATGATGAAATACCTCTTAATGAATTTATGTAGCAGTAATGTTTTTGCTGATTTTTGTTTATTGTATTATAAAAATGTTTTAGGTGATTATGAAATTGAAAGTTGTTGAAGCAGATTTAACCAGGTGCAATGTTTTATTGAAGCCACGTTGTTGGGATTGAAATACATGAATCAAAAGTCAGTCTGAACAAATCACACAACCACATAAACTACATACATTGCAGTTGATCCTAGTAATCAAACAATCCATTAAGTTCAGTTTATTCTTTAAATTGGCTAAAACATTTTCAAACTAAAGAAACCCAGCAGATTGAACTCAAGTCATTCACTTGCAGCATTCATTGATACTGTAGACAGTGGATTGCTTTAAGTCATTGAATTTCTTCATACTGAGCATGGATGTAGTGAAAAAATGAAAGAAAACTCCCCTTTAACAGGAAGAAAGCTGGAGCAGAACCAATACCTGGCACAGTATTAATGGACAGAGCAGATGCATATCATCCAGCTATAGTTAAAATGTTATCTCTTTAGCGTTTGAGTTATGATTCATGAAGAGAATAAATCTGTCCTTGTCAAAAAAATAACATAAAACTCATGAGAACTTTCTATTTTGAATTTTACAAGAACATTTGATGCATTCAATATTTCAGACTGACATATAGGTCTTTTTTTAAAACTTAAAGTCTTTTTTTCCTGCAGGTTAAACATGTCATTGGAGTTTCAAGGCTATTTCTATAGAAATGTATTGTTCTGGTATCTGTGCAAGTTGGAATTAAGGAGTGTAATTTTAAATATGTTGTTCAAATAGAAAAGTTTAATTTTTATGACTTTAGTTACTGTGTGATTTTAAGGGTATATGTCATGCAGTAACCTTTCACACTAATTGATTGTAGTAATGAAAAGGGTCTTTTGAAGATCTTTTATTGTATAAACCAATGACAGTTTTGCCACTGAAAGTATAACATAAGTATCATTGAGAACTGATGAAACCAGCACTTTAACTAGAAATGCAGCATTGAGGCCAATGAAGGTGCTTTAGAGAGGAAATGGTCGTCGCCAGCACAAGCACGTTTTTAATGGCATACTTGATTTAATGATATTTTTTAAAGTGGATGTTCATGAGTTTTTAGATTAGCGCTGTTCAGATATGCTGCTTCATGTGAGATCATTTTCATGTTTTTGTTTTTTTTCCTTTGCTAGGTGCGATGTTGGGAGGAGATTTGGGGAACTCAAATGGAGCATGCCCAAGTCCAGTTCGTAAGTAAATCTATTCCTTTCTCAAAAATCATACAAATGACTATTTCACACTGCAACAAACACACAGCTGAACACCAGTCACTATTGTTTCTCTTTATCTTTTGAACTTTTAAAAATATCTATTTTTTAGTTGGGTTTGTGAGGGGACCAGTGAAGATTGTTTCTGTGTGGCAACAGCCTCACAGTCGCCTTCACAGGCTTCTGCACAGGCATGTAAGCACCTGTTGACTGGCGACAGCTGGGGGTCACAGCACAAGCTGCTTGTAAACAGTCCAAAGAACAGAGAGGGTTTCAGGTTATAAGACAGTCCATGACTAAGAGGAAAAAAGAGGAAAAGAAACCAATAAAATTCCAGCGAAGCTAGTTTAGGTCTGGCCTTCTGTTGTTCCTCTATTCACA
Source organism: Gambusia affinis (assembly GCF_019740435.1). Classification (NCBI taxonomy): domain Eukaryota; kingdom Metazoa; phylum Chordata; class Actinopteri; order Cyprinodontiformes; family Poeciliidae; genus Gambusia; species Gambusia affinis. The sequence continues at coordinate 20,712,482 of NC_057872.1, forward strand.
GTTGGAAGCCTCAACATTTTTTTGTATATTCTGAAAGTGTTTAAATCACTGAACTAGTCGGAAGGCGGACACCTGCTGCAGATCTAATCCACCATGAATGTGAGATCAGCATTTCATTCCTGGCAGTGGTTTTATGTCAAACATGTCAGCCTCCTTTAGACAGCTCCGCCCAGATAAATCAAGTGTTGCTAATTAGTGGAAATATTTTTGCAATTTAGATTTGTTACAAAAGCTAAAAATGCATTTGAATTGTGATTTTAGGCTTTTGGAGAGTAAAATTGATCTGTGAGCTGAAATCAACATAAACTGGTTCCTTTCACTTTACTTGTACATTTGATATGTGACTTTATATTATCTTAAGCAGCCATATAATTTTTTTTATTTATTTATTTTTTTCATATATTTCTTTTTCTACTTTTAGTTCCTTTTAGAGTACTCTTAAACACTGAGCAGTGAGTCTGGGTTTTTCCCTGTATGTAAAGTTAGTGGAACTTACCATTAAAAAAATAAATGGAAATGCAGAAGTGAAATAGTTCCTCATATAATTTAAATTTTCCACCCATTAGGGAAAGACTGAGAAATGAAATAATTTTTTTGAGTGAATGAAAGCATCTAAAATATTCACCAACAGTTCTGTAAAAATGATTTGCTCCACACAGATTTTGTTTTTTTGTGTTTTCCTTTTATTGTAAAACAAAAATATTCATTGAAAAACCAAACACCCCATATTGTTAATTGGGAGTTAACCATATTGTTGACAAAGCTGACTTCAGTTTCTCTCAACATAACAAGGTTTGATTGCTGCCAAACCTGCAGGATATCACTTACATAGAAGAAGGATCTCAAAAAGCAGCATGACAGTTTGACCAAGAGAAATTCAAAACCAGATGAAAAAGAAAGTCAATAAACATACATAAGCCCTGAAATGCATAGTCACTTCAAGTGGGAAGACTTTCGAAATATTTCCAGGTGAATATTGATGATTCAACTAGATCTCAAAACATTGTACACAACTGAATGACTGAAAAAAGTGGCCTACTTAAAGTCTGAAAGTCCTGTCATGCTTGTATAAACAGCAGTTTGGTGGAATTAAAACAGACCGCTAAGAAGAGTCGGTCAGAATAAACTGGTCTAACAAATCAACTTGGAAAAAAAGAAGCAGTTTTAAATGAGAATGCTGGCTAATTCATGAACTACCAGCTGCGTTGGCCATGCTTGGCTCAAAGTTTCCTGTGACTGATGAATAAACTTTCTAATGTTTACTTTTTTGACACTCAGAGTTAACAATCTGCGTAACCATTTACACGTCCGCTGCTTTCCCTCTTGATTTATCTGCTCTTCTCCGCCCTCTCACTACACCTCCCCCTTTCATCCTGTCTCTCTCAGCTGTTCCCCCTCGTCTTCATTCTGGAATAATCTCCCACCCGTCCCCGCCCCACTCCCCGCCCCCCCACCAACTAGCAGTCCCTTGTCTTGGCACAGGACTCTCCTCAGAGGTGACTTTGACACTGGCCAGAGCTCTCCCCTTAAATCCCATTAGTTTGGACAGATACTGCCAGCTACATCCCACAGTAATAGATATGGGGCGAGGGTGCTCTTTTTTTCTGGATTCACTTGACAGCATTATTTCTCTCATGTTACAGTGAGCCAAAAATAAATCAATACATTCAAATTAACGTCACTTATCTTTCCTTTGGGGTAACAATGCTTCATCAGGATGAGACGATCCATGATTGCAGCAAAACATGGTTTTATCAAACATTTTCAGTCTTGTCAAATATTCAGGAAGTCTTTATTTTGCATAACACCCATCTTTTTTGTGGCTAGAGCCTTAAAAAATCTGTAATCGGTTTCAAATGGTCCAGCCACATACTATGTTTTCTATGTTTGTCAAATGATATTGTATAAAAGAAGTCTTGAAAACACTTTTTGGTGACATTTGAGTTAAAAGTTTCTTAAATCTCAAAAAGTGTTTTGAAAATTTTTTTTTTTTTCTGTAAAATTATCCATTTCAGTTTTTGATCTTGAACTATTTAAGATTTTGAAAATCAAATTGAAATTTGTGAAATAGCCCATAATTTGGTGACATTAGGAGGCAGAAGTATACTTTGATATTGAAGCAGCTAACAGCTATCGGTTTTTATTGCTGTCTGTTGGATAGATGAATGTTCATCCATCCCTGCTTGTCCTTGCAGGGTTGCAGGGAGCTGTTGAATTGGGTGAGAGTTGGGGTGCCCCCCAGTGGAGGCCACCAGTCCATCAGAGACACACAGCCAACCACACACACTTACACTTAAGGACAATTTAGATCAGGGGTGGGCAACTCCAGGCCTCGAGGGCCGGTCTCCTGCAACCTTTAGATGTATCTCTACTTCAACACACCTGAGTCAAATCATGAGGTCATTAGCAGGACTCTGGAAAACTTGACTGCACTTGGGAGGTGATTAAGCTGTTGGATTCAAGTGTGTTGGACCAGGGAGACGTCTATGGGTTGCAGGAAACTGGCCCTCGAGGACCAGGAGTGCCCACCCATGATTTAGATAGACCAATTAATCAAAACGTGATGTTTTCAGACTGTTGGAGAAAACCGAAGTACCCAGAGAGAATCTTGCATGCAAAGGGAGAAGATTCAAACTCCATTTAAAAAGACTCTGGATTTGAACCCAGGACCTTGTTATTGCAAATCATCACTGCAGACTGTTCCAGCCTATCTTGAACCAAGTCCCAAAAATAGACTCAGGAATTTAATTATTTATTTGATATTTGGGATAATTTAACAGTCTGCTGCTGATGGCTGTTTTAGTCTAAATGTTCTTCCTGTGATCTCCCCCGGTTGCTATAATCATGTCATAGCATTGTTGTGTATCAACATCTCAGAAGTTATCTGAGGTAACCTGATCCTCCCAGATGGCCAGCCACTCTCCTTTTGCACTCATCCACTCTCCATTTTTATCGCAGTTTTCATCAACCTCTTCTTGCATCGTAACTTTTTCCTCCCCTTTTCGATTCCTTCTTTTTAGCCTTTTTGCACAATGTATTTCTGTCCTCTCTGATGCTTTTTCCTTCATTATTTATGTCTCTATGCCCTATGTCTTATTCTCACCCCTTTTAGTTTTACTTTTGCCTTTTTTTACTATTCTTAATCCTGTCTTCACCCTCCTCCTGTCATCCTTCTTACCTCCTCTTTCTCCTGTTCTCTTGGATGTGCCGGTCTCAGCTGTTGTCCGGGGAGTAAGAGCTTAGGGAATGTCACCATTGACGTCATGCAGCATTCCACACATTCCCACGCCCGGCCTCGTGTAATAGGAGACGTGACACACATGCTCGCACACACAGAGGGTACCAACACATGTACACTCATATTCCAAGAACACATGTTAGGGCTACAAGGAAATGCATCAACACGAGCAATTTAGATGAATAAAAGCCACAAACATTTTAAAGTCTTTCAGCGACTCACTCAGCAGGACGCAGCTGCACGCATAAAGACACACACAGCATAAATCAGCTCATAATGCAGCATGGACCACCATATATAATCAAGCAAGAAACTGCAATTATCTTCTTTTTTTTTCAACAGAGTCTGTTCTCATTTTAAATAAAAGATTTAAAGTATGATGATTTTGGTTTTCTGCAAGAAAATTAAAAAAAGGAGGAGACATACAACATGGGTCATTAGTTCAGTTTAAATCAGGAGTATTGCAGTAATGTGGCATGTAATATAACCATTGGGTACCACAGGCACCACTAGTGCCATCTGTTAGTGCAGATGCTCGTCTATATTGTTCCATTGGTCCTCAGAGTTCTGCTTTAAGTCCGTATTGAAATAAAGTCAATTAAATTGCAGCAGCAAGGTTCTTAAAACAAATAAATGAAACTGCATTGAACATGTATAGTATGCAAACTGCTAACAGATTGATTATAATCAGGCTTTGGCCACATCTACAGCTCATCCGCATTTATTGTTATGGGATCCAGAAGCAAAACCAAACAGTCAGCTTTTGCTATGAAATGACTTCATATTTGCAGTGAACATTTCTGTACAGAAAATAACCACATATTTACACTTATTTTTTCTGCACATTTCTCTTTCCATCCATCCATTGTCTGTATCCGCTTAGGATGAGAAGCGGATGAGAGGGCAACACAGAGACACACGGGACAAAAAACCATGCTTACACACTTATACTTTAGGACCATTTAGAGGCCAGTCAACCTAATTGTCTGGATTGGCAAAAGTACTCAGAGAGAGCCCACACATGCTGGGAGATCATGCAAACTCCATGCAGAAAGATTCTAGCAAGGGATTTGAACCACAAAAGAGAAAAAATGGAGGACATTTATGTCATTTATGCATGGTGGCAATGCATAAATGACAGTTCAAACTGTGCCACCATGCAGAATTTGTAAATGTCTTTTTGTATAAAACCTACAAACCTACTCTTTGAAAATAACTGGTTAGGTACCGTTTGTTGTGCAACCCATTTTTCATAAACGTTTGACACATTTTAAAAACATGCAAGGCTGAGTCTCAGTTGTTTTCTCTTTGCATCTGTGTTCAGGCTTATTGTGGAAGGGTGCAGAATTAAAATGAGCCCATCAAAAGCTGGGTGCCATCTTCACTTACACAGCTTCTGTTAGTCAGTACACTCTTAATTAAGGTAAAGGTGGACATTTTCTTTACCTGTCTCTGAATTTTACTCTTGTTTTATTTTGTTGCTAAAATGTGTAAATATTATAAAAATAGTGTTTTCTTAGCATTCATAGCTGTTTATGAGCAGCAATTATGGCACTTTGTGAGTAATTATGTCTATCTTACTATCATGATAAAAAAGGTTAATGAAAAGAAGAAATTTGCAAATGACTTTAAAAAAAGACTCTGTTGAAAGCCATCAATCTGCAAGAACTTGAGATATTTTTTCAAATTATTTAAGTCCCATAATTCTAAAGGGAAAAAAATGGAGATCAAAATTCAGACCTGACTTAAATTGTGTGATTCAGAAACCCTAACGAATAGTCAATGTTGTCTTTGTGGTTATAGAAAGCGCATCAAAACTCTTTAGAACTGAACTCCAGCTGTACACAGTATAAACACACAAAGATAGTTCTACAGGAACTCTGAGGAAACTCTGTTTGAGCCTGGGTTTAGCTGTAAGACATATGTTAACTTCACATTCACAGATGAAAACTCGCATGTTAGTTGAACTCATAACTCTTGGGTGACAACCAAGCCACCGCTTCTCCCACAGACATGAATATAAGCCAACTGCAGATTTCAATCAGTTAATGACATGGACATGCATGTCTATGCACTAATGGGACACAGGTGAATAGTTTGCCCAGGTGGCTGCTGGGATATGCAGTTCTCATCTTGCCACATTCAGTGATTCCATACGTTTGCAGCATCCTCCATTTCTTTCTTTGATTCCCTGCATTTTTTTTGTTTAGCACATCATGTCTGCTCCAGTTTCCCACACTCCTCTCTCATTCCTTTTCTTTCTCCATCTCTCTTTTTCCCCCAATTTCTCATCATTAAAACCCCCTGATCTGATTTTCCTGTATTCTCATACTTTTTTAATCATCCACATTCTGTGCATGTTTTCCATTCATAGGCCATTTTTTTCCTTCCTCCTCCCTCAAATATGTAGACTTATTCTTTTTCCCAGTCTTTCTTTGTGCTTATCTTACCGTCTGGTTGCCCATCATTTAACTCCTGCTCTGCCATATCCTACTTCACTTATTCCCTCTGTTTCAGTCTTTTCTTCCACAATGTTTCTCTCAGTCCAATCTGGTCATTCTCTCTACTATCTTACTTTTTGTTCATTGTGTGGTGTAGTTAATTTCTCTGTTGAGTTGTTGTTCTTTTACTTCTTTTTTTAACCCCATAAATTAAATAATTTGAGACTAAAATACTGATCCAATCTTCTGCATCCTCCATCCACCTCTAAAATCTTTTGGGGGACAAGTTTGCATAATGTCCCCTCAAAAATAAATTTGGAGAAAGGTTATTGATTTTTAAACTCCACTTACTCATATGACAGGATATATGACATATTTCAAAGCAATTCTGGCCACATTTTTAGGTACACCTGGTTAGTCCTGGGCTGAACTCCCTTTTACCCTCTGAACTGCCTCTGTTCTTAATGGTTTTGAAAGCCATAAACGGGACTGGGACACCAAACGTGACTTATTCTCTCTTACTAGATATATTTTGATTAATTTGATGAAATTACGATGATATCCTTAAAATGTTGCAGACATAAACAATTGATCACAAATTTGTTAAACTGATACTTGAATACACTCTACTTTTATGTTAAACACCTGTACTTTTTCATTATTTTATGTATTTTTTTTCTCTGTAACTACTTAACCATTAAAGCCTTCATGGTTCATATCGCCACATGTTTAAGCTTCTTCCTCTTTTCCTCATTCTTTCTCTCCTTTTGTGTCTTTCCCCCCCTCACTCGCCTCCCCTCCTCCTCTGCCATGCTTTCCTCTCTCTAAGTTGATATCAGAGATAGCATTGACTTGTTGTTGTCAGGTTGTGTTTAGGGACTCTCTGTGTGTAAGTGAGATGAAGCAGAGTCACATGCCACTGTCGTCTGGAGCCAGCATTATGGAGAAGTGCTATCTGCTATCACACACACACCCTCTCTCCACCCATCAGACAAGAGTACTGCATCTGTTGGCGTGTATGTGGGTGTGTTTGTCACGGTGTGGGAAAGTCCCTGCTGTCCCTCTTATACACTGTGATTCAGTCTCCATTTCAATAGACTTGTCTTTTAACCTCAGCACCAAAGACAGGCTGGAGACTGCTGGAGGCTTGTTGTCATGACACTCAGCCAACCTCTCTTCCTTCAGCCTTCCCTTCCAAATATCTTATTTTACATTTAACAAGTTACTTGTAGTAGCATTCTAAACCAGCACATAATGACATGCACCGTAATAAAAATGTGTGTTTGGTGGAGAATATTCAGAAATGTGGAAACGGAGTCAAAACAAAGTAAGCAGAAAAGGCGTACAAACAGAGTTGTTTTGCTGCAGCTTTAGCATGGCATGTCAGGTATTATTTATCCTAAGAGCAATGGTTGTGTTGCTGTGAAAGGGAGAGGAATGTGACAGTTGTGCCATTTCAAAGGCAGGTGTGTTCACCGGTATAATCTGCAGTTTGGCCTGTCATGTTGCTGGGATGCCCCTTTTAAAAAGAATGCAATGAGATGCTGTGCTTACAGAAATGTACGGTAAGCTAATTTATATTAATACTAATAATAATACTAATTAGATATTTCTTCAACAACAGGGAGGCAAATTATCTCAGCTGCACATTGTGCTCTGTTATGAATGCCAAACTTGTGTTAATTTGACACTTGAATAAGGTTTTTATATATATCTGACCAAATGGCAAAATTCAGAGGCTGGACTTTCCAGTGTCCAGATTCTGGATACATCATATCTGCTGGAAAATCATAACTTCAAAACTAAGGAAAGGTCGTATAAATGAAAGTGTGCTAACCTGGTAATGTGGAAAATGTTTAATTTTCCAGCTGTGGAACATTGTCAGCAAACTTGTGCTGGTTTCCAGGATCTAGGTATACCAGGGTTTTAAAAGTTTCAGTTTCGAAGCTGTAGTTTATCAAAGAAAGTTTTCTCTGGAACATAGATGTCTGACCCTCACCTGTTACTGTGCACTGCCAATCCACTTGCTTCTTTTCCTATTGCAGTATACTCATTGTAACACATTGAAGGAGTTCCAGCCATCAATATTCAGAAGTTAACATTGTTTTAATAATAACCCATTTGTGTTTTGAAATAAAGAAAAAAAAAAACTATACTTCTATAAAGTAGTCAGCTGCTGGCTCCAACCAAAACCAGTGTCCTTGCTATTGTTATTGTTAAGGAACTATTAAGCCCTCAACATTTCTGCATTTTAAGAAAAGTTATACAACATTATTCTATATTTTGTATTGAGGTTACATATCATAATTATGTTGTCTCCCAAACTTCTGCACCCAAATGTCAACTACATTTACAAAACAAAACAGCTGGTTTGCTAAACACCTAAACTATCAATTTCATTTATTGGTTTTAAGGGTTTTTCTGTATTCAGATTAAAACAAAGAAAAGATCCTTACAATCAAATTAATTCAACCAGAGAGGCAAACGTTACCAATAACTGTTCACCTCAAGACTGCCCTTGTGTGCCTCTCTGTGGAGAAGAAATGTTGTGGCTCTTAGTTGTATAAATAACCAACTATTTGGATTTTTTTTAATCAAATGGGCTTCTGCTGATTAGTAGGTTATTGTCAGCTGCACACAGCAACATCTTCCCTTTCTGTTACAAGTAATTGTATGTTATATATCTACTTATGTTGTAAATATGTTTGTAAATTGTTATCCAAGTACCATGACATAGTGTCTGTTATTTTCAAGGTTAGCATACAGTGAGGATCTCTACTGGCCTACGCTTAGCTAAAAGTCATTACATAAAATGTGGCTTTTATTAAAAATGTTTGTTTAAAACTGTATTATCTTACCAAAACCATGAAATTTGAGCATAAATTGCTCTAGATTATTCAATCATTTGCTGAATTATTAAGAAATTTAACATTTCAAATCACCGATTTTAATCTGCACACTGCAATTCTAGTTCATAAATATCCAGATAAACAATAAACTTTAATAAATTATTGTGTTCTGCTTTTTCAGAGACAGTATTTATTTGAGGGTTTAATGACCATGAAACTGACTTGTTAGAAAAGATATTTTTTTTACCATGCAAGAGCCCAGAGACAAGTATGTGTTTTTGTTTATGCCAAGCCGAGACGAGTGGAACAAGACAAGAGAGCGAGACAAATCCTGAGAGCAGAAATAAAATGGTTCTGGAGAGAGCATGGCATTATTTTGTGAAGGAGCTGTAGAAAATCAAGAGAGCCACCAGAAATAAACAATGTTTGAGCTGCAGAAATGATGAGAAGCATGTGGTGCGACAAAAGGGTTCCAACATGTTAATGAGACAAGCAAACACACCAGACAAGACACACTTCACAGGTAGAGACAGACACTGAAAACATCAGAGCAGACCAAAACAAAACTTCCTCCCACCCTTTCTCTTCACTAAACCTCACTGTTATATTCCTCTGTGTGTCTGTGTCTCTGCAGCTAATGGCTACATCAGCGCCAGAGCCTCCCCGGGCCTCCTGTCCGTATCCAATGGCAACAGCCTGGGAAAAGTAGTCCCGGCAAAGTCCCCACCTCCACCCAGCCCTCAGTTGGTCAACAGCCGGAAGCCGGACCTCAGGGTCATCACTTCACAGAGTGGAAAGAGCCTCCTGCAGCTGGTGAGGAGAAAAAGACTCAGACTGACCATTTAAATCTAAACTGCTAGTTTTAATCGTTTCATGTGGACGTTGACCAGATGTCCAGGTTGGGATTGTTTATTGTGATAGAAATTACTTTATTAAAGAACAGTTTGATAGATGATTGAAGACCAAAAAATATCAGTCATGTGTGAGTGAGAAGATTTTTGCTTCTCAGTACATCAAAATAATGACTTTAACTTGTATTACTCTTAACTAGGGCAGCAGCTAACAATTATTTTAACAATTGAGTATTCTGTCGAATATTCAGCAGTTTTATTAAATAATTAGTTTTTTTAAAAATTTACACATTTTGCAGGTTTATTATTGTATCATTTATGCTTATCTAAGACAATATAAAAATACTATAAAAATGCTATTTTTAAAATAAGCATTTTGTTTTTTGAAATTTAATAACTTAGCATTTTTTTTGCGTTAACTTCATTAGTACCAAAGGACTCATCTGCATATAGAAAATGCTTCTAAGATCAATATGTGAAAAAGTTGAGTCAATGCATCAATAGAGTGTACGGCTAAAGTGTTTACTTTTTGTTTTTGATTAAGCAATTAATAATTAGACAGAATCATGTGCTCAGTAGGAGATTTTTTAAACATAGTTTAAACCAGGTAATGCTAAAAATATCCCACTAAAAGGTTCCTATGTATAGAACATACAGAAAAAAAGACGTTTTCAATTTAAATTTAAAATACATACATTTTTGTATAGTTTTTGGCTAATTACTGCTCTGACTGTTGTTCTTACAACAAATGGAATATTTTAAAGTGCAGCATATTCCAGTTAACTATTATTTGATTACTCAATTCTTCATGATTAATCCGATTAATTGTTTCAGCCCCACTCTTGACAAACTCGCCAGTGATGTATGATGCAGTCTTTCCTATTTTTTAAAGTGTGTTTTACTGCTAAGAAAGCTGTAATGCTTATTTGCGTCTAAGAGTGCATGTGATTTGACTCATACAGCTATGCTCCTCAATAAAGTCATGCCTTGCTCAAGCTGTGTTCTCGCAGATTTGTGTTGAGGATTAGAGCCAAAAAGCAGGTGCATTCTTAGTCATGCAAGATGCACAGCAATATTCTAATTCTATGGAAGTAAATGTTTCCTAGTCAATGGCTGGTGAGGAGGAACCACTCTGCTGCCCAAAACAGACAGAAAAAGTAAAATGTATCTATTTATGTCCTTTCTGAAAACATCTGGAGAAGAGTTAAAAAGTCATATTGGACTGTTCTAGTTACAATAACTGTGGAGAAGACTCTGTGCTGTAACGCTCTGTGCTTTACAGGAGAGTCAGCAGGAACAGGAAGACTACTTAGATTACAGAACATTTCTATATATATTTTTATCCTTTTAAGCTTTCAACATCTCCTTTGCCATCCAGCATTTTAGATTTGGAATTTTTGGAAATCTGTTAGTAGAGAATAAAGATCAATGCTAAGTGTGTGATTGGTAATGCTAAAAATCATTTTAGATAATACTAATGTCATATGTTTGTGTCTTTGCTCAAAGTAGTCAGGCCGTCTTAGCTCATGAATAATTAATGAGCATTCACTGTTGAAATGCTTGTTTAATTTCAGAGTTGATGACTTATCTGCTGAATGTTGTGGCTTTGTAAAACACTTTGCAAATGTTTTACATCCCAAACAGCAGAATGCTTTTTAAAATTATCATTACATTCTGAAGTACATACTAATCCCTGCCCTCAACCTCTTCAGCTCAGGGTTCACAACATGTTAACATAGGGATAGTGTGTTTGTTCAGAAAATATATTAGAGTTGCAGTTAATAATTATTTATCAACGTACTATACTTTAAATTTTTCTGATGATTAATTAATTAATCTGAGAAAAAAGTGCATATTCTGCAGATTTTTCATTTAGTCAATTAAAAATCAGTGACATAGCATTCCTAAAGGATACACCTGATGTATGATTTTAGTGCGTCATGGTAGCACAAGAAAAGACTCAGGAAAATAGGGTTTAATTGTTATCAATATTTTCAGCTTAAGATACAGAAAAAAATGGAAGCAATTAACTTATACAACTCTTGGACCAAAACCAAATATTGGTTATTAAAAAGCTTTATGGCTCCAGAGGAATTGTAGGTATTTAAATTCGGATATTTGAATCAGACCTTGTATCATCTCTGTTTAATTATTATTGTGTGCAGCTTTTGTATTTTTTTATGTGCAGAAGGCCAAAAAGCTCAGCTTTTCAGCCCAGCTAGAATACATTTTGTTGCTATTCCAATTTAATAAGTTGTACACATGCTTTTGTGGCAGTGTTTGAGCATTTTTGTGCAGATAATGTGTGCACCTACTATCAGTCAGTTTACATTCATATGGCTAAAATAGGTGGAGCAGATTTTAGAGCTTGCATTTGAAAACAATTTTTCCTGATTATAGGAATTATTTCATGCAGTGAAAATTATTTTTAATACATTAAAGTAAAATAAAAATGTTTATGATTAGCTTGTGTTTAAAGACTCAAAGCTTCTTATCAGTTTCTGTAGATTTCTTTTAGTTTACAGGATGTTGTACGTTAGAGATTTCTTCACACAGACTCTTCTGAACACAGAATGAATTTTTATTGGATTTCCTGAAAGTACAGAGTGTACAAGTCAACCTGGCATGAGAAGTGAAACTCGGTGTTTACAGACTAACGTATGCTGATGGTTTAGGATGTTTAAAAATATTTAATGTTTCTGCAGTTCAGAATACGGATCTCATCATTCCTCCTCAGATTTCCGGCATCGTTTTGCAGAGCTTGGAAAAACAGAGGCCCTGTTCTCATGTAGGGTTGTTTATATCACGAATAGTTCACAGGAACTTAACGTCCTCTGTTTCTTTTACTCCTCCCTCCCCGCCCCTCGTCTTCCACCTGCCGCACAGACAGAGGAAGAGCTGGAGTTGGTGAGTGAGGTGAATAGACTTCAAGAGTTTCAGCCTCGTGGATGTGGTGTCAAACTCTGTGTGATCTCACTGAGCATGAGTGTGACACTGTCAGCAGATGCATCCCATCAGGGTTGGCCAGAAGGCGGATGAAGGAAAGGCACTGGAGCATCAGAGCAACACCCAAACAGAGAGACAATCACCTGGTTGCTTCAGTTCATTTCTGAAATTTTAGGGGGCCAAAAGCTTCTGCAGGTTCATCCTGCTGGAAGATATTCTCTAGATTTCTGGGTCCCCCCATAGCCTTTGTTCTTTTTAGCTATTGCCAAAAATTTTCTGAGTTTTATTAGGTCTTGGGACTCTGATAGTCAAGCAAAAAACTGGATCCAATGACTGGGAAGTTACATCTATCTTGATTTGACCAAATAATTTGGAAAATGTTTCTACTAAAATATTTAATACGCTGCAAAAACACCAAATCTTAATAGGTAATAGATCATAGTACACTTGAAAAAAATAGAAAAGTAACTTTTCTGCAAGATATAGGAGGCTGATTTAAGTCAATAATTCCTGAGTATTGATAAAAATGATCAGTTCTGCTGGCAGACGTTCTTCACTTGAAACAAGAAGTGAAAAGGATATTCAAGAATTATTAAGTTACTTTTTTTCTTACTTCAAGTACACTAAGGTGTTTGCCCTAGAAACTAGACAAAATACTTGGTAAGATTTATGTTTTTGTAGTCTAGAGACCCGTTTTCTGACACACCACCTGATGTTTACTTAAAAATATGATCCCTAGCTGTCTAATAAAGTTCCAAAGGCCAAAATAATGTTACTATGTGAAAACAGGAAAGAGTATCTGCTAAAACTGCTAAAACAAAACCTAATACCAAATTTGGCTCCAAACAACTGCTGTGAAAAAAAAAAATTGTTTGGATGAACAAATGGTCTCTTCAGGCAGTATCCTTAATTTGAAAACAATCCTCCATTTTATTGATTCTTCTGTTTTAGAAATGATAACTCATTTATATTTTCCAGCAAATTTGATCAGAAATCCCAAATGAATACTTAGGTTGCGACAAAGCTTCCAGCACATTTGTGCACCACTATACGGGAGGAAACGTTGGGGGAAGTGGAGCAACCAGCTGACTCTGTGCTGTGTGTGAAAGCTGCTCAGCATGTGCATGTTTGGTTTCATCTGAGCGTCTCCGCTCTGAGGATCAGAGAGAGGAAAGCTCCCAAAGTCTCCAACCTGGAGCGCAGATGGACATGTTAGCCTCAGATTCTCTGACCCCATTCAGTCCTACGCACACACACGCGTGCGCGCATGCATGCCATTTCTCTGCATAAATATACACACCTCAGGACAAAAACTCACTTCACATTGTGCATTTATTCCTGCCGTACCTGCCGGCTCACATTTTATTATAGAAAACTCTCATCTTCTCACACACATCTACACACACACACTCATCCCCACTCATGTCCTACTCCTGTCAGCCTTGGCAGTGCATGCTTTCCGAACAGCATGACGCTCCTGCACGCCCCTACCTCTCATAACACCTTCCACCCTGGCTCTACATAATGCGAGCGCCGGGTCCTGGCGACAGGCGTAGCCGTGCCTACGCCACCTCAAGATGCGAGAATTTTCTCATCTCGCACCACGATGTTAAATTGTCGCTGGAAAGTTGAACACCTCAGGGAGAACGGAGGTGGCAGGATTCTCTTACAGAGTGAGATGTCTCAGGATGTGGCGTGATGTTGAGCACATCTGCCCAGCAGACGCATGAAATGATTTGTTAATTAGAATAACTCGGATATCAGGATTTTTCTTAGTCTGCTAAAGAAAACTTTGAAAAATGTAAAGAAAAGCAAGTGTATAACAGAGTTTCTGCACTTCTTTTTGTCAAAGCAGAGGGTGTAATGTCTTTATTATTTCAGCTCAAAATAAAGCAGGCTGTTTTTACAGTGAAATATTTCAGTGGTAACTAAATTGTTCTCTGTCACATTGCAAAGTTTCTGCATCGCCTGCGCCGCACTGTGGAAGCCACATGCTAACCATCACCATTATTGTTGTTGAAAATGGATGAAGTCATGTGCTCTGAACTTCTGTAGTCCGGCCATATAAGGACAAAAGGCCTGATTTCTTGTGGAAACAGATCAGATTGTCTCACAACACAGAGCCAGAGCTTTAAGTCTGCAGAGCCTTGCAATGCATGCACACAGCTAGAACTTTTTCACAAACTTTCAGTGCATGTGTTGGGATTTTGTGGGATAGACTAACACAAAGTAGAGAATAGTTATAAAATTGAAGATATAACTTGAAATTTGAAAGATTTAAAAATGTGATGTGCAAGAAAAGGTCTCAGTAACCTCTTAGAGGATACAAACATATTAAGACTGAGGCTGAAGTTTATATTCCAAAAGGGTAAAAACCCTAAACATACAACCAGATTTACAAAGAAAACATATTTTCTGACACTTCACACAATCTGATTGAGTTTGAGTTATAAAGCAACAAACATTGGGCAAAAACATCAGGCATACATTTGCATATATATGCCAAACTTTACTCATTTGCATTAGAAAAATATAAAAAACATATTTAATTTAGTTCCACATCACAATTAGACCACTTTTTACTGGTTTGTCACATAAAATCCACATAAACCTATTAAAGTTTGACAAAATATAAAAAAGTTCAAGGGGTATTGAATACATTTGCAAGGCAGAATAGATCCACAGGAAGAAAGTTGTTGATAATCTCAGTCGGGGGGTTTTTAGATTCTTTGTATGTTGGATTCTCCCTCAGATGAAGTTACATCAGAGCAAAACTGCCACAGGAAATAATAACTTAGCATAAATTAGCTGCTCTGCACATAGAGGACACACAGAAATTCTCATCGAAGCTAGTTAGAGCAGTGAGGCTCTTTATAAAAGCTGTAAACTTTTCCTGCAGTCTTTATTAACTGATGTCCACTTTTTCTGTTTTCCCAGAATGCTCAGCGGCTAGGTAGCTCGCATGTGACTCAGCCACTCACAACTCCAGTGGTTTCTGTGGCAACACCCAGTCTCCTTGCTCCCTTCCCTGGCATGCAGACAGCCTACAACACCGGTGAGTCCCTGAACGCAGCGCGGCCCCGCCACACAGCAAGCCTGGGCTGAAGCTGTCGGTTTGCATCAGAGTGGGGAAGACTTTCCTGCCAACAGGGTTGATTTTAAAGTCATGGAAAAGATGCAGATTTAAGAAAAAAAACAATACACTCCATTATTTCATAAAAATCTATTAAGTGCCATGATGGAAAATCTTGCAGTGTGCTGCCACAAACCACTATGAATATTCACTTTGTTCATTGTGTGAGAGCTTCTGGAATGATTCCACTTCAAAGGTTCACATTAATATGGATTAGCCATGATTAATATTGATGCAGCAGAAAGTTGTATGATGTAAAACAATCCCCCTCCTCTTCATTTCTTCTCTTTCTTTCTCTAAATGTCTTTTCTTGCATCCTTTAATCGCAGAGTACCAGCTGACGAGCGCGGATCTCACAGCCCTTCAGACTTTCACACCACCAGGGCTGGTGCCTGGCAACATGGCCGCCTGGCAGCAGCAACCAGTCGTCTCCCAGCAACAACAACAGCATCAACAGCAGCAACAGCAGCTGACACTGGCGTCACTCAATAACTTGGTGTAAGTCCCGTTTTTATTCCTGTGACGTACTTGTTAGAATGATTTGGTAATGTCCTGGTGATTAACCTTTCCCTCCTGAAACAACTTATCCACAAACCTCTTACTGAAGAAAACGCTCCAGCTGATTCAGTAAAGCAATTGAATTACGCCATACATAGAAAAGCTGTGGCATCACCCCAGCTGCAGTTCATTTATCTTGCGGTGACCTAGATACCCCACCTCCTTTCTCCATGAGCCATCTCCCTCTGCGGTCCTGGTCTGATTTAGCTCCTGGTACAGATCCTACAAGCTGCGCTGCCCAGCACAAGATTTCACAGTCCAAAGAATGGACTACACTCCTGCTTAGGCAGCGTGTTGTAACTAAGGGAGTCTGATGTCGAGGATGATGTGATAATGATGACCTCAGTTCATCATAATCACAGGTAAATTGTTTGTAGCAATTTACCTGTTTTTAAATTGCTACAAACATGCATACTCCGTCTGAGTCTTGTGATCATGAATCACCGAATCTACTTGGACTGTTGTGAACAATTATTTTAGTAATTAAGTAAACTATTGATTATTGGTGATTAATTGAGTGATCACATAAAAAAAATGTCCAGTTCTGTAGGAGCTTCTTCAGTTAGTTTAAGAAATATGAGAGAAAATACCGGTAAAGTTTGGATGTTTTCTGTGGAGGTGTTTGAGGATGCACTGATCTGTTCCAGGTCCATTTAGTACAAAGTGATTACACACTTGGGATACTTTTTGTCTTTTTCTTTCTTGGCAACATTTCTTTCTCTCTCTCCCTCTCTCCCTCTATAGCTGCTAATAGCACTTAGGATTTATAAACAACTCAATGATGGAAGTGAGAGAATTGTGCAACACAAATAATCATCCAGCTGGCGATGCTATTGAATTATTTGATGACTCGTTACAGTTATTTCAGATAAAAGTAAAAGTAATAAAAGGTTTTACTGACATTTTAAACATTGCATTATAAAAGTAGAAGAAGCTCAAGGACAACTACACTTTTAGACCATAAAAAATTATTTTCACATCTAAACAGCAAAAAAAAAAAAAAAAAGTTTATAGGTTAGATTTATATTGATTGATATAGCGTCCACTCTGTCACATCACTTGCAGCCAGTGGTTTACATTTTACCTCTTCCTGTTTGTCCTCCCTTGATTTCTTCCTCCTCATGTTGGGAACAGTGACAGTTGAATGCTTCTCTAGTTATACAACCAAAGTCAGGTGAATGACTTACGATCAAATAGAGCAAAGCAGCTCAGTGTTGCTGTTTATCTCACAAATTAATACACTCCTCACACACATGGAGTGTATAGCAGCCTGACAGACAAAAATAACCTAAAAAATTTCCAAAACAGATGCAAATACATCACAAACCCAGTATCAAAGTGTCTTTTCCTTGCATTTGTGTGTTGGATGCGATGCCTGTTGCTCCACTGTGTCTGTTCTCTTTTAGTTCAGTTGAAAGCGAAAGCTTGTTTCCCCCCTCAGAGATTATGGGATAATTAGATTTGTTCCAAGAGTTTTTTTTGTTTAGTTTTTTTTTACTTTTTCTGCCACCTAAAGCTTAGATCTGAAGCTCTTTGGAAGTGTCACCAAGAAAGAGGGAGCTGCTTCATTATGACAGAAACAGCACCTCGCTCGGCAGTTCAATGAAAGGCGTCTCTCTGTGCTGCTTTCAGTCCTCAAAACTGAACCTGGGCGCAGCTGTGCACCAGCGACATGCGCGCCGCATCAATTTTTTATTTTTATGCCATTTAGCTGCCACTCTCAGCTGACAGACATGAGATCCAACTGCTGGGATACATGTGGGCCTCACATTCCTACGGCGGCACAACTACGTGAAGGCTGTAGATGTAGCTTAGCTGTCAAAGTCAGTTAAGGAGATAAAATGAGGATTTGATCTGCTGTATAGAATTTGAGGTTTGATATTTCAGGATGGTCTCAGCACTGGTGTTCACATAAAAAGACACTTTCATGTGAAGAGATTTAGGCGCGTTTCAAGTCTTTTTGGAGAAATATTCCAGCTTTTTGTTCACTTTAAAGACAGCATCCAGGCAACAATACGGATAAAAAAACTGTGAGAAAAATGTGTTTAAAAAAGACACAAAGCTGTCAGCTGGAAGATTAATGTATTGTTCTGTCTGACTGCAAACAAAAGTAGTCCATGAATATATGCTAATTGTTGTTTGTTATAGTCTACAGATGTGACTTCATGGGGGTTGCATCTTATAAAGAAAGATTATAGTTAACAATCTCCCCCAGCTCATTCACATGTTATATTGCCATGTGAATGTTAACAAATGACCAGCCAGACTTAACAAAATCCCTCTGCAATCAGATCAGCCCAGTCATTTCAGCATCCTCACTTGATCATCCAACAACTGCCAGACTCAAAGCAAACTGTGTAAAAATTTTTATTTCAGCTTGAACCATTACCATTCCCTCCCCACTTAATGGTTTCATAAATATTTGTTAAAAAAAGAAACTTCTGAAAAAGTCTGATATTGCACAAACATATATTACATTGAAATCCATCAAGAGCCAACCTTTCATGTCCATACGTTTATGAGGTAATGGGAAAAGTCTAATATAGATAAATGCTATTTTGTTAATCAATTCTTCCATAGTTAGTGGCTCGCTTAACAATTCCTAACAGTAGTTTGATCTGGAACACTTTCAAATGTTTGTTTCTTTATTAGATTGATTCAATTGTCTGGGAATGTTTTGGGAATTTCTCTCATCCACTTTTCAAAATTACATAGAAAAGATAAAATGTTAGATTAGTTTGTCATTCAGGGAAAGGTTACAAGTAAATAGCTGCTGGTTTGAACTTACCGTCATCTACAGTCAGGGCAATAATTACTAGTTTTAAAATGACATTTATTTCTTAGAAGTTAATCCACAGAATCATTCTTCATTAAATATTAAAGAAGCTTAGAGTAAGAGCTAAAAAATAAATATTGACTGAGGTCAAGAACTTATGGGGATATTTTATTTTTAGCATTTTAATGCAAACTGGTTCCTGTTTGCAGTGATGTTGCCCCCCTGTTGGCTAATAGATATTATTTGTTTTAAGTCTTTTGAGAAGTCTAATATCTGCCTTTGCAGATGGACATACAAGACTGCCCCGGAAGCAAAAAACAAGTTCAGCATCCAATATGGCTGCTGCGCATAAAAGCACTCAGAAAGTTTCAGACATAAACTGTTTATAATCATGTTTCTCATTAAACGTTAAACAGTTGGTGCAAGGAGATTACAATCTTTTTGTCTTTAACACAAAATGTAACAGAATGTTTTTTTTTATTTCATCACTAATGGTATTTAGTGCCTCAATAATCCGATTTGCTTTTCTGATTTTCTTTCAGAATGCACTTTAGATAGGAATGATGTCATTCCCAGCTCTGACTTCCAACGCATCAAATCCAACTCACCATTATGCACATTTATGGCATGTCACTTTTCAAAAGAGTGTCAATGTTAATCTTTTGGATTGTATTTGCACAAAAATACAAGTTGATATAAAATACAATTTTTAAGGAGTTAATCTGCAAACCTTCAACAAAGTTCTGATTGCACTGAAATTCAAGGAATGATTTGCATCTGACTTTATATTTTGGAATGTTTACCACATTAGCTCATACTTTCCTGTGCAAATGAAGAAAAAATAAATGTGTATATGTATTGTAATTGAAGACAACGTAGGATCTTCTGTTCTTTAAAAGATTTTTTTCTGGAAATCTAACTGAAACATGTGAGCAATGAAAACAGCCACAGTTTCACTGAGCAAACAGGATTTAAATTTTAGCCATGATCATGAAGCCCAGATGCTGATTGTGGCAGCGTTTCAGCTCCTGCAGGTTTGACTCTAGAATCAGCACCAGGCAGGACCACTGAGCCATGTGTGTGTGTTGGTGTGTGTGTGAATTGCTGTCACTGAAAACAAGGGAGCACCACTGAAATGTGGGAATGTTTCCCAGCACACCAAACTGTTCTCACAGCACCACGGAAAATCGTGCTGTCCTAGGACAGCATGGGCAAATGTGGGCACCAGTACAGCCCAGACTGCTTCTGCTTTGCTTCTGATTTCCTCACAGTGTGGCCTCGCAGCGAGCAAACAAACCCTCCCTATCAAATGGTGATTGACGGCTTGGCTGCCATTCCTTGCGTTTGCTGTCGTCTACACTTCTCCTCGCTGCAGGCGCCACAAGAAAATTATTTCTGTCATCTTATTTTCTCCCATCATCCCCCCTTTAAATCATCCACCACTTCCGTTTTTTTCCCCTCTCATTTCCGTCCCCTTTATCCAGGCTTAGTTAATTCAATGTACACCTGTTGACTCTCAGCTTCCTCTTGACTCCTCAATCTAAATGTTAATGGATGAACTGCTGCCCTGCAGAGCAGCATTCGCAGCCAGTTTGTACATTTATGTAGAAATGCCTGCTGGTTACTAGTTGTTCCAGCTCAGCTTAAGTCCTCCCTCGGGTGAAAAAGACCAGGACAGCCCATTAAATAGTCAGCTTTTAATAAGAAATATTTACATATTGATTTGTAAAGCATGTTGTTTAATTATACTTAAACCTTCCACAAATAACATCATTATTTGTGGAAGCATAATACTTATACTTCACAATAAATACTACGGTAGTTTACTTTTGCTGAAATAATGTATTCAGTTTGTGCCATGTTCTCTGTTCTTCTGTCCAAATTATTAACATTCTTTTGACAGAATATTATGTCAAATGAATGTCATCCATGTGGCAAACATTTGTGGACTTTTTTTTTGGAGAACAAAAATTTAATGTTTGCAAAATTCTCATAAAAGTTGCAGTTGTGCTGTCTCTTTCATTTTATAGGCAGCTTTTTCATTAGATAATGTCCACAGTAATGGTATCCATTTTAAGTTGGGATAAATGTGCGGGTGTCATATTTATTCCCTACTAGCATTTTTATTACAGTTAGATTTTTTCATCCATTTTTATTGTAATGTTTTTTATAATATTTGTTTTTGTAGTTTCTTATAACTGATGATGTTATAACAAACAGGCTGTCATATGGCGTCTTATTTCTTTCACTTGGCTGTATTATATCAAGGTACAGGGGTGAACATTTATTACATTCTGTCATACAAAATCATAAATATGTGTTTCATTTGGATTATATGTGGTGAATCGACACAAATTAGTACATATTTGGGAAGTATCATAAAAATTAAACATTCATTTAGTTTTTATTGCAGATACAGCTGTAAATCTTTTTGGACATGTCTTTTCTAATTAAATATTTGTCCATTTTTGTTTGAAAAATAGTTCAGTCAGGTATTACAGAGAGGTTCTGTGAACAGCATATTTTCACATCCTGCCACAGAGTCTCAAAGAGACTTTGGTCAAAACTTTTACCAGCTCTGGATGTGTTTTAAGCCAAAGCATTTCATTTTAGCTCCAAGCTTCGAATACAACTTTCTAATCTCATTCTGCTTTAAACTTCCTCCCTGACTGAACTGCTATGTTCTTCATGATGGGTTTTTGTTCGCAGTTTTTTTTAACAAACCTCTGAGGCCAAAAACAGAACAGCTGCATTTATACTCAGATTAATTTACACATAAAAGGGCTGCGTTTGTTCTTGATCCAGAATTGACTTACGTGTACTAAAATAAAAAGTCAAACCAGACTTTTTGGACTTCTATCAGAATAAAAAAGAAAAACATATTATTCATTAAATTCTTCAACTTCACAGTTATAAACTGCTCTGTATGGTTTATCACACAAAATCCCCAAAAAGTCCATTGGTTGTAATCCTGACATGGTGTGAAACTTTTGAAGGGTGTGAATACTTGTGTGGATGTATTATAGCTGTTTTGTGCAAGTGTAGCTTGTTGGGGAGGGGGTTGAAAAAATGTTTTACTAGAAAGGAAATGTGTATTAATTTGTATCTCACTATTCCCTGTAACTGAAGAGATGCGTTCTATATACATCTTTTTTTCTCCCTTTATATTTCTCCTTTCTCTTTCTGTTTCTTCTCTAAGTGACCTAAATGAAGAGCGTTTGCAGAGTTGTAATAGCTGTCGACTATCCAAAGCTGATGGGCAGAAAGCTCTTAGAAACCTCTGCTTGCCAGAGCTGAGAAAGTCTTTGTCCATAGATTAATGATTTTTTTTTTTCATAGAGCATTTACGTTTTTAAAGGCTAAGCAAACTGCTGGATCAAGAAGAGTTCAACCATAAAATCATATCATCGGAAGTAAGGACCAACAACAAGTTTGGTCCTTACTTCAGGCCCAAACTTCATTCAGTGATCCTTTAAGACTCATCACACTTCAGGAAAAAACAGCGGTGTTTTGTTACTGGAAGAGGAAGCAAACAGGCACTGCATGTGAATAACTATCCAGCTTTCACACTTCCTACTGTACACCGCTCTGCCTCTAACATCTCAGCTTGACTAAAGCAGCTGTTTAAGCATTTTTGTTGTCTAGTTTCTGTGTGAGGACTGACCAGGAGCGGCCTCTGATCCGTTTCACTGTTTCCCTGCTGTTACAGCTTTCTGAAAACTGCTTGTCTTCTGTGTTTTTTTTCCCACCTCCCTCCACAGCTTGGCTTCTCAGTCCAACTTTCTCTTGGGCAGAGAGGACGGCCTCTGCTGGTACTGTACTCTCTACTCTCAAGACATACAGCTTACAGCATGTCTCTTTCCTAAAATATCTGCTGCATGATGGATCCTTTGCTAAAGATTTGACATATTTAATGGTAAAACTGCATTAAAAATTAGATGATTTGGCAAAAATCTGATTAGTGCTAAACAAATATTTCCATCATTCTTCTGATGGTCTTTTTGTTCATCCAACTGATAGTTTAGTAGCTAAGTTAATATGGCAAATATTGATTGATCTCAGTATTTTGTACTTTGATTGTCTTTTAAAATTAGTTATTGTACAAGAAACCATAACAATATGTAAAAACAAAATAGCAACTCTCATAAGTACAGCAAGAAAAAGGAAACAAGTATTTAAAAATGTAGTAAAAACAAATAAAACGTTATTTTCAAGACGCATATTGATATTGCACTAAGGAAATTATGATTGTTCAGCGTTTAGATGAATTCAGGGCAACAACATCTCTCTGGTAGAAACTGTTTTTGTGAGATGGTCAACACTGGCAGAAATGTAATCATTTTGTCAAATCTTAAGAGTCCACAGTGCCTCTGTGTCGGCGAAAGTATGCAGTTGCCCTTAAGCATTGAAAACATACAAATGATGCTCAATGCTTGAACACATAACAATTTGATGCAATCCACAAAAGTAGTTTTTCTTTTCCTTTTATTATGAAATGTCTGTTTTCATCCCTTACATTCTTTTTAGATTGAATCTTTTATGTGTCAAATGCAGAAAGTACATTCTGTTTCTGTAATAGAAAAGTGTATCAAAATTTATATTAGTCTGCTGAGGCCAAAATTAAAGTGATTTGCTTGTTTTAATAGAATGAAAGGAACTTCTCATGATTAGTAAAGTGATGTCGATGTGTAGAATAGATTTCTTTAATTGTCTAAAAGTACGGAAAAGAGCTAAAGAAATGGCACTTATGGTAAATATAAGCAAAACATCTTAGATATGAAATTGTTAAATGGTAGTTATGCTGTCTTTGTGTTGCCAAGGTGCCGTTCTTTACTTCAGATCTCCTAACCGTGGGATTTAAAAATTAATTGTTTCTTATATTACATTCTCCTATCTGTCATAAATGCCGTTCAATGCATAAAGTTGCTCATCATAATTCTGGTTCTTAACTTTAATAACTGTTCTAACAATAGATATGGGCAAGTGGTGGCAAATGCATATCTTTGTAGCGATTTTGTGAGTAAAGAACATTTACAAACATCAAGTTTCTCTTATTGAGAAATTACTAAATTTACTCTATTCACATTTTGAAGAATATCCAAAAGAAATGACACAGAAAATCATAATTTACCAATAAAGCTACTCAAAGTCCTGATTATTTAAAACATATTTTCATTTCTTTTTCAAGTTCTTAAACTTTTAAAATATAAAAAGTGAAATGATTGAAAGAAATTATTTATAAAGCCATTAATTAATTTAGCAAAAATCAATGATTTCTTCTCATATGCTACTTTTTTATTTCCTTACTGAATAAATTAAGGTTTTCTTATTGTTACACTAATTAAAGACACATTGATTTTATACAAGAATGTAGCTGTAGACGAATCTGATTATAGCTAAATTTCTTCAAAGAAAAATAATTTCTCAGCAAAGCAGAGTATTTTGGGAAACCACGGCTGCAAGTGCAACTCAACACGCCTCACTATAACTAAATGTCTGCTTCTGGCTGTGCTCACTGTGTTGTTAATGTTCGTGGAGGGGGGGAGGGGGTAGCCTGCCGCTCTCACCTTCATCACTGTCACTGGCCTGCTGACTCGGCCATTTTCACTCGCCTCAGCATCGGAACCCCAGTGGCACCCCCATCTATCTACCTGCACACGCCTGAGCCGCGGTGCACAGGTTGATGAAGTGGGCACAGGAAGAGACAGAGTGAGCGTCGCTGCCACACAGCTGTGTGTGTGTTTGTGTGCTCAGGAAAGCAGGAGCGTTTATATGTAGGACAGCAAGAGTGCACAACTTTCAGGGTGTGTGTGTCTGTGTGTGTCAGTTAGAGGAAGAGGGTGAGCGCAGACCCAGATTGCCTGGAGGAGTGCTGTCTTAAAGTCCCCTCTCAGTGTGCCAGTAATTGTGCAAGATATATTGCTGCAGATGGCTCCTGATATGACATATTAGAACACACCCGAAGGGGCGAAATGCGGTAATTGGGAGCTTCGAATTGAGATCTACTGTGTCAAGCTGTGGGAAAGGAGGAGATAGAATGAGCCCAATCCCAAAAAAATATATAAAAAATCCTGTTTTCACCGTCAAAGGCAGCGAACCCCAGTGCAGCGTCAACAGCCGGTGTCAGACTCTGTGACAGCTTTGACTTAGCCTCCAGCCAGTGGAGGAGGTGAAGGCTGAGTGTGAAAGTGGAGGGGCTGATCAAAGAGCTGTGGCAGATAGACAGGAGGTGGGTGACACCTTGGAAAGCTTTTTGGCACGCCGTTTTTATCCTGAGCATCTTAGCAAAACGTGCGCTGAAATTATCATTAGAGCAGTTTAATCAAAAGCAGAATGGTTCCTCTTCAGGCTGCGATCAAACCGTTCCCAACTGTCAGACGTCAGGCACGATGTTAGTGCGACTCTTTTCTTTGTCCAGAAACACTGGTGGGGAAAAGTCTAACTTCTGACTGATGCTGCTGGTTTTAGCTTCTGTTAATTTAAAGCTACTTTCTTAAGTTTACAGAAGGTCCAAAGGTCAGAGATGGAAGTGAAACTCTGAAGGCTTGACACTGCTGATGGGCACAAGAAGTGCTGTTTTATGTGGGAAAACTTTTTGGCTCCTTAATTTAAGTTTCTGTGTTCAGCTTAACAATCCATCAGCTGGAAGACTGAACTTTTTCACCTTTTGTCAAACTTTAATATAGGTTATTGGAATTTGGTGTGATAGACTATCGCAAGAAACTTTGTATATTTGTGAAGTAGATATCAAAATTGATTAATTGAGGCCATTTTCAACCTATCTGACTGAGCTTGAGTTGAATCGGCAAACATTTACCTCTAGATGCTCAAAGCTGGTACAGACATTTTTCCCTTGCAGTTGTGTTCAGAAGATGTGAATACATTTGTATGTATTACTTTTGTAACTTGTATTTCTGAAACATTTTGAAAACCATCTGTCTGTTTGATATTAATTCACAGTAATGCATTGCTCTGTGTTGTCTTCTATATCGAATCCTTGTAAAATGCATCAAGGATTGTGTTTGTAGAGCAGCAGTAAAATACGTTCAAGCAGTATAAAAACTTCTACAAGAAAGAATAGACAAGAAGTTCAGTAAAAAAAATCTGAACGTTTTAGAACAACTTCTAAAATCTTTAAAATCTAAAGTAAATTGAAGCTTAACATGTAAATGATATGCACAAACTGTATTCTAGAAGAAACTCTTGATCTTGTATACAGATTAAGAAGCAAAGATTAGAGAGTATGCAATTTGTTTATTACTGCAGTGAAAACTTTTAAGAGTTTTACTACCTACCTTTATACAAAGGAGAAAGTAAACTTGACAAATGAACCCCAAAATGCAAGTGTTCAGTTTGCAGCAAGTAAAGCAAGTAGAGAAATGAGGGGAAAACATGTGATCGTCAGCAGTTTGTGTTGCTGCGCTGATTGAACAGAATATAAATGCATTCAGCACCGATGCTCATCTTTAGCTGTGGAACCTGACAGCAAATCCAATATGCAAGAATGATCATGCTGCATGGTGTAATGACTCTGCTTTTATGTTGGTCTCCTGTGTCTTGTGCGTCTTTGCTCTCCATGTGCCACGGTTTGCCCAAGCTTCGTTGGCCAGGTTCACAGCTTTGCTCGGGTGTCTGGGGTGTTTCGTCTTTGACAAAATGCTCAGCTTTTGCTAGCTGCACACTTCGGTGTATGTCTATCTGACCGTTGATGTAAATTCATTCAGTCACTCTGTGGATTTTTAAAGATGTTGGCTGGGCTGTGTGTTTCTTACATGTGATTTGTTTAGTGTTAAAGCTCCAGTATGTAACTTTAACAAAAATATGTTTTTTTCCATATTTGTTAAAACTGTTACCAAGTCGTGACAGTATGGCATGTTACAGATAATCTGTGAATAAAGAAAATCAATGCACCACTCCTGGTCAGAAACAACCAATCAGAGCCAGAAGGAGGATCTTATTGCTGTCAGTCAACCTCCTGTACATTACTCAATGTGCTAATGGGGGGAAAAAAACTACTCACCTTTCCAGGAAAACCTTATTCTGCTCCCATCTATGGCTATGCTAACTAGCATTAGCATTAATGGTAGGCTATGTTGTGGTGAGTCAGTTTTAGCTTAGCAAAGATCAAATGGAAGGGGGTGAGCATGAGAGTGACTGACGGCACTAAAACCCTCCTCCTGACTCTGACTGGTTGTTTCTGACTGATTGGCAAAAGTAATCGGTTAGTACTGGGAGAAAGCAGAGGATCTCATTATTTTTTATTATTTTTCCCCTCAGATTATCTGTCTTATACTGTCATAAAATAATGATCATTTTAACAAGTATGTTAAAAAAAAAAGTTTTTTTTTTTTTTTTGTTTTTGTTTTTTATTAAAGTTATATACTCCAGTTTTAAAGCCTGACCTTCACCCTAGCATGCAGTTACTTACTGTGGCATCTCCACTTTCTCTTGTTTTTGTTTCTCCCTCCAGGTCAGTTGGCCCCGTACCTCAGAGCGCCGCACTCACAGTCAACACAAACCCCAATGTCAACATCAAATCAGAACCCGTCTCCCCAAACCGTGACCGCAGCACCCCCAGTTCCACCGGCGGTCCAGCGGTGGGCGCAGGGCCTCAGATCCAGGGACAGGGTCTGGTGTCCATCGCCTTCCCTGGCACCCAGGGCCGCTCGCCCGTCGACAGCCTCAGCAGCAACGGCTCCTCCTATGAGGGCAGCGACAGGGACGATGGTGCCCAGGGTCGAGGCGGGGGGCAAGACTTCCACCACCAGGCGGCAGCCGGAGCACAGCCGTCCACCATGGTCCTGCTGCGGCCCTCGTCAGCTGAGCCTCAGGAACAGGATGGGACAAACGTCAAGAGAGTGAGATTGGATGCCTGGGTGACATAAAGGAGAACAAAGGGATGGACACATGGAAGGAGGAGATGTGTACTTGTGGCTTGTGTACATGCCCCCCACCAGTTCTTGACACCCCCCAGTTTCCCTCTCTGAAAACCCATACAGACTAAAACCACCATTGACCCAGTAACTTACTCTTCATGCAGGAAAGTCATTCATGCACAACACAAGCATGCAAACACACTCATGTTGCACATATGAACACTGATGCTCAGTTGTATGGTGATGTGCGTTCATGTTTGTACTTTGATGTACTCAAAACGTGAAAACCTCCCAGTGGGTTGAGCCAACGATCCAGGGATTACTCATCAAACGAATTACCATGTTGGACTTGATCCAGCTGCATTTTTAGTAGGAGTGAGCAAGTACATTTTGAATCAGGCATAAAATTGGACTTTTGAACTACTTGACAGTTGTTGGCAGACCAGACAAACAAACCGGACTTGGTTTCCCAGAATGCCCCGCATTCTGTTTATGAATGAACCCACTCTTGCATCCTCACTCTTTTTCCACAGATGTTGGTCAAACATGACAGATTTGTGCTCTGAAAGTGCCACTGAAAACATCCACAAATGTCTTTTCTACACATCCGGCCATTCACAGCTGCATTGCCATCTACTTAGATTCTTGTTTCTTTGGGCGGTTTTGAACAGAGTCTCGTCCTTCTGTCCTTGACTGACCAGAGTTTAGATTAATTTCGGTTTTGGATTTGAAGACACTAAAAAGAAAAAAAAACAAAAAAACTTGCTTCTCCACAGCCACGCTGGCAGCTCTGTCAACAATTTGGCACCCTGGCCCTGTACATGAAAGTGGACCCTCGGGCCTTTGCTGAATCAAAACCATGCAGGCCAGCTATAAAACAAGGAGCATTATTTGTCGCCGAGGTAAAAGACTGCTTTTCTTTGAATCAGGGATGAGCTGCAACAGCTCAGTGACAGTCTCATCGTTCGGCAAACATCGTGTCGACTACAGATGCTGAGAAAGTTACATGTGTTTGGCGTGCGTGTGTGTGTGTGTGTGTGTTTGTGTATACAGGTTTGTTACCTCAACTGATTGTTGTTTCTTTCTTTTTAGGAAGTGATTTGGACAAATGTTCACTCTGAGTTTTATCCTTGAACACAACTGCAATGCACACAGCTGAAATTATTTTTGTGGTAGCTGATGTTTAAAGTCGGGGAGGGATGTGTGGCATCGTGTATATAAGAAATCTGTAACCTTTGTGGCTTTTGTGTGGCAGGGATTAGGTGTTATGAAGGTTGAAATAAATAAATCATTTACAAGTATATATTTAAACACCTTCAGACAGTTGCATGGGCAACTCTGCATCTGAGGCTATAGACTGCAGCAAACGACAGGGATTGTGTATATTTATATATAGGTATATATATAAATATTATATATTCGGCAGGATATCCCTTAACGTAAGATTTAAAAGAAAAAAAAAAACAAATGTTGATTCTCAGTGGATTGGTCAGTCTTTTTTAAAAATTATTTGTGTGTATATAAAGTGTAAAATGTGGATTAGCCAAGAGAGGGCGCTGTAGAGGAAGAAGCAAGCAGTGGCGACTCGGACTGTTTGAGTGAGCAATGGACTCTGTCGCTGATGGAGTGCACTTTACATTAACTCCCACCTCCGACTCCTTCACACACCTGACCTAAGAGCACACACTGATCACACAGGGCTGATACCTGGGTATGTCGCATCAGACATAGATAATACATTTTAGTTTAGAACATTTTGATTTAATGATGTTTTTAGGTTGTTTTTTTTGCTTTGTTTTTTTTCTTAGGATTTTTAGATTGCTTCCAATTTGTGAACGTATTCTATTTAAAATGAGTTAATTAAAAGATTTCATCAATTTTTAAAACAAAAATAACATTACTGGGAAAAGTTGCATCTCTCTTTAAAAATTTGTTAAAAGAGCAAAAGTGAAATAATACAATTCCTCTTTTTCACACATCAGTAGGCATGGAACAATATGACTTAAGAATGCTTAACAAAAATGTCCCAGTTTCCTAACAGAATGGATGAAAATGTGGTTTAATTCATTTTATTTAGAAATCAAAATCCCACCCATATATGATGCATTAGACATGCAAATATATTAATATATGATGATTATTTTCACATTTATTTCTGTAGCTTTAATTTTAATCCACAGATAAATAATAGTGACAAAGGAGATAAAAGATTTGAAAGCACCTGATTTAAAATCTGTGTATTTATTGATACTTTTAGTAATAATTTTAACAGCATATTTCATTCTGCAGGATTGACAAAGGAAATCTAATATAAATATATAAAAACAAAATAAATATAAATGTTTCTTTCCAGTGTAATAGAATAGCAGGCTTTCTGGGTCTTCACCGAGCATTTTATTTTTCAGATAGACATGCTAATTCAAGCTACTGGTAATAAGTAGCTTGTTACAAACATTTGCTTTAAAGTCTCGCTACCTTCTACAGCCTGATAAATGGGAGTCTTCTGCTTTCCTATCCAGGTCTGAATGTGCACTCTACAGTTGACTAAATCTTTTTTTATGAGGTTCCATCTTATTTCAGGTGCACTCGGTAAGTGTACACTGCTGACTGGCAGCTATCAGAAACAACCTTATAAATTCAAACTGCAGAAATTGTTGTTATAAAACCTCTCCTCTTCAAACAACGATAAACCATCAAATGGAAACTGACCCATGCCTACACATTACCATCAGAACGTATTCATTTAAATGAAATATTTCATCCTTTTCTTTCAACTGAAAATTTTACTGAATACATATCAAAGTTGCAATCTCAGCATTTATTATTTCTCTGTATCAGCTGGAATGTTTTACAGTTGGTTATGAACAAAATTGATCATTATGTAGTGTTGGTTATGCAATTATTACCCAACTTTCAAGAAAAACACACACACACACACACGGAGGCATACAGACTAAAAAGATAAGGATGCAGAGGAAGTCCCTTAGATCTTTAAGTTTGAGGTTTGTCTTTCTTTCTTACTAAAAGCCATGTATCTACATTTAGAGGACCACTCCTTCGCTTTTCACTGGTTAGCTGTAGTTTTATACTCTGGAGAGTTTTTTTAAAAGTCACTTTGAAGGAAAAAGAATGTGAAGGAGGTCATTTTTGTATTCTATAAAAACGTCAAATGGTGATATTCGGGTTTAGTGGGTAGATTTTTAAAGCCGTGATTGTCAAAAGTGGAAGTTTGCATATTTATTTTTCCTAAAAAGCATCCATTTGCTTGTGAAAAGCCCTGGGAGCGGAATTTGGGTATCATTTGATATTAAGCCGGAGGTTTCAGAGCAGCTCCTGATTTTTTAATGACTACCTCCCAAATCCTACGCAGACTTGTCGACTTTGGGCTTTACCACATCCAGGCCCTCGTCACCTCCCTTTCACCCCTGTCACTCACTCACCCAATTGGGGTTTATGTCCTCTCTGGAGGCTTAATCTCAAAATTGCACAAACACACACAAACACATCAGTGGTCCATTGCACACACACATGCTCATCCTCTAGTTGGCTTCATCCAGATAGCAGGACATGGCGCTCAGATGAAGTTGAATCATTTTCGGGGTCAGCTCGATGCCTCGGCCTCATCACATTCTGCTCAGTTCAGAAGTAGGTTCTCATTTTCTTATCTCTGTCCGTCACTCTCTTGCAGTCGCTGATCCTCTGTTTGACAAGTGTCAGTGTCAATAATGCTTGTCAGAGTGCGTGGCAGAGTGAACATGCAGTAAATCCCCAGAGTGTAAACACTTTGACTGTTAAGACTGTTGTGCCCAGAGCTTCGAACAAAATGAAAAGAAAAGGCAATTTAAGTCTGAAAGTACCAGGTTTTTTCTGAAAAGGTAACAAAGAGGCAGCTTTGTGACAGACCCATAGACCAACACTAGGGGTCGCTGTTATTGTAGAAAGACAATCGTGCTAATAAATGGTTCTTTCTCCCTTCCCTTGCCCCTGACAAAGCGTTACACGCCTCTGTATAATGATGTCTAGAAGTCTCACTGACTTTCCAGTGTTAACTTGTGCTGGTGACAGTCTGTTTTCTTGTTCTCTACAGATCGATATTATTATTACTATTATCATCATTACCGCAGAATTCACTGCTGGTAGATGTCATGATGATATGGAACTCTTGAGTTTCTTTGTGTAGGTTAGATATTTTGTTTTATTTTTGAAATTTGATTTTATTCTATGAAAATATCTTATAAATATGTATTTCTGTTTTCTCTTCTTGGGTTTATTTTAATTTTGTTTGTTTAAAAAGGGTGTTACTAATGTTGCACGATTTTTATGACCTGACACAACACAAGCGTGGTGATGACTTCTTTTTTTTTTTTTGTTTAGTTTTTTTCATTAGTACAAAAGCGAGTGAACTGCGACAAACCGCTTCTATGCTGCAGCTTTTGAGTTCAAGATACGAACTTGTCGGTCCACACAGAGGTGGTGGTGGTGGGGTGGGGGGGCTTTATGTGGGGCAGCGTGACACGTCTAATTTATTTCTGACCAGACACGATGATGTCAATGCATGGCCATTTTAAAAACAAGAGAAAGTGAATCATGTCGTAGGAAACAAAGTGTAATATTGACACAAACACACGTCACACAAGATGACATTTAAGAAAAGAAAAAAAAAGAAATTAAAGTAAAAGTTTAAGTAAATTATAGCTAATATATTGTGTTTGGCTAGTCGGCTTTTTTGTTGTAAAAATATTTTTTGTTGTTTTTTTGGAGAATGATATACAATTTGTGTATATTTTCATAAATAAAGTATGCACTGATATGTTATTACAAATTCTATACTGCTTTTACAAAAAAAAGTGTTTGTTATTGTACCAAAGTATCCATTGGTCCCAGCTTACCCTCCTCCCCTTTTTGCGTATGTTTTACCGTATTTTATATATTAAATAGACAAGTTGACCTAAAGTCTGAGTTTGTCATTTGTTTTGAGAGTCAGGAGACATTTCCATAATTTGACCACTAGAGGGCCCTAAAGTGTTTGGTTTCGGGGATCATATATTGAAAGAAAAGTGCTAACCTCAGTTAAATGAAATAACAAAGGGATAAAATATTAATTAATGCAGTGTTAAAATTGACAGAAATGTTCTCTACAACACACAGATCATTTTAAATCCATGTTTTTGGGAAGGTTTTGGAGTGAAAGATGGTTTCAGAAGACAATTATGGTGACATTTCATATGTCAGTTCTGGTACTTTAACTGACATTTTGACATTTAAAAGGTGACTTAAGTTTTCAATATTACACATAAAACCTGCAGATTTTATTGTATTAAATGTAGATGATTGCTAATTTGTCTCTGAAACATCAGTTTTTATATTGCAGGCTTTTCATAGGCTAAAAAAATGTGACAACTACTTTTTAAAAACGTGACTGATTGTGTTAAATTTAGAGGAGAAAAAAAATCCTTAAATGGATTATTTACATGTGATTATTTGAATTTGTCAAAAAATAACTATTCTTTTGATAGTGATAAAATAGCAAGTAGTCTATTAAATGATAAAATGTTATAAATTAGAATGAAATCTGCTGTCAAGTTTTTCTTTCACATGTGGAAGCAAAGGAAAAAGTTCACAGGAACACATTTTGAAATTAAAATAAAAAATGTATCTTTAATTTGTACTGATATTGATAGTATGTGACCCTTTGATTTACTGTTACCTTAATAGTTGTGGTTACTGAGTACTTTGTATACAACATTTAAAAAATAAATTTAAGAGATGTATTTAAATTTTCTGTTCAACATGCTGGGAGTAAGACATGTTTGTCATGTTGTTTCACAGAGACAGATGCATGCTTGTTGGAGGATGCAAACGTGACCACCTCTGTAGAACCGCTTGTCCTGACCAAATGCTGACATAATCAGATGGTTTTGCAACATTTGTTCAACTCTTGTTTTAGAGAAACACACACACTCTTGTGACACAGCAGGCTACTAATAGCAAAACACACACACTGACAGCTGAGTCAAAAGTCACACTGGACAAGTTGGCCATTGTCAGATGGACAGTTGACTCTATTTCCTGCTGCTGGGTGTGGATAGCGAACTTGTCAGGGGCAATACACTTTTCAGGTCCAAAAGTAATTGCTTTGACATCAGTGAGATCAGCCTTATCAGGTGTGTTTCTGTTGTGATCCTCTGTGGTTGCTATGAGACAAAGCAGTGGAGAGTTGGATGTGACCAAATGTCTTTCCCAGCACCATGCTGCTGTCTGGGCGTGGCATGTCTGCATCAAATTAGATTCTCTGGGCCATGATTGAATTACTGAGAAGGCATCTGCTGACAGACGCACACAGATACCAACCGGTGGAGGAACCAGGCCTTGCTGATCTCTAAAGTTTGAAGATAACATAAAAACATTATATGAAATGAAACGGCACATGGTAAAGCATTAACCAACGTGCAATTTAGATGTTTTTTTTGTGGGACCATATCTCAAATGTTGCTGTTGTGTTGGAGGTAATTACCACCAGGAAGCTAGGAACATTATGTTGGAGGGAACATTTAGGGTTACATTTACAAGAGAGACACGCAAAAAGGAACTAACCTGTGAGCCAACAGCAAGATCTGACAAAGCAATGTGCAAACTAGAGGCTGATAATGATCCTAACACTGAAAATGACATTGTTCCTGCTGTTGACTCTGGGGAAAACAAAGCTGTTGCTGTTTGTGGTGATGATGGGGCTGCTGAAGATGATTTAGGAGGATATAATACAATAAAGCATAGGATTAAGAGATGCTCTGGAGATGTAGAAAATAGTGGTAATTTAGACTCTGGCATTTGTGATGCCAGTCCTGGAAAGTATGCTATTGTTGCTGCTGCCTTAGAGGACTATGATACTGAGGAACATTTTGTTTAAAAACCACGAAGCTGCAGGGAAATGCTCTGAACAGGGCAACAATTATCGCTAGAGTTAATAGTGGAGACAATTCCGGGAAACCTCAACTTGGGAAAAGGTAGCCTAAAATTAATCCCAGAAAAAAAAATATAAAATCTCTGACTGACCTACAGTTCATTTCTCTAAGTGTAAGATCAGTCCAATATTCGTAACTGTAATTGAATGTGAAATTTTAGATTTACATGAAAATTTTCTGCATGGACAATTTTATGTCTCACTAACAAGTGTATAACCTTTTAGTATGGACACAAATATTCAGGTCACAAGTGTCCTCATGAAGAATCAGTCAATATTTCCTACCCGTGGATCATTACTTCAGTCTCACTCATCCCCGATTTCTAAAAACAACTTGCAGCTGTCATTAGCTGATTGCACGCTGCAGTGCAACTCCTGTTCTATTTTAATACAACTTTGTGTCTGATAACTTCATTGTGTTGAATTAAAGTCAGACGCTTCAATCCTCACATGGGACAGACAAGTTTACCAATGGCAGGAATCGATAGACAAGATCAATCAGGATGTTTTTGATTTTATTATTTTTACTCATTGTTATCTTGGAGACAAAGGTTTTTTCTGGTAAAGAACTTGTTTTGCTAAAGAACTTTTGCTCATCTTATGCATCATCTATGGCTGTAAACTTCCGTTCACAACTGACCAAAAAGGTTAGCAAAACTAGAGACTGAAAAAAGAACCAAGAAAAGGACAGAGATGATTCTCCACTGCACTGAAATCAGTCTGTTAATAGAGCATCTTTAGTGACAGAAAGAAAATGTCCTGATGACCTGTGTGTTAAATTCTGTATTGCACAGTCAGCTGGTCAAAGGTCACCGCCTGACGAACTGGGGGGATTTCATCTCCCAACTGGAGCAGCTGTAGATTTTTTTGAAGCAGTCTGAAAAGATTCCAGACATGCCTTTGGCCTCCTTTAAGGCATGTAACCTTAATCATTCATCCTAATTATGAATTAACAAAGTTCATACAGAGAGCCTATTTATTAGTTGACTTCTTCACCTGTTTTGTGAAACTTTCTGTTTTTTACTTTTGTGCCATCCAAGTTTTAACATCTACATTAGAATAAATCTTAACCAATGATACTATTATTCAATACCTTATGGGAAAGTAGTTTTAGTAGAATGGCCCAATTAAAGTTTGTGAATTGTTCTACATTGACATAATATGTCTATTACATAAAAAGTAAACAAAATTCACTTTAGTTTGTTGCTGCAACATGCATGATTGAGATTCACTGCTCATTAATAAAGACACTGTCTAATGTAGAGAGCCTGGGCCTTTCATTTCCCTTTGGGAAAACATTTGCAAAACTGGCAGTGTGTGAGAACTAGGTGTAGGTGCACACTGCAAAGCCACCTTCACATTATCCCTTCCTGTAAGAATTTTCCTCTTGTCATAAAAATCTAAGAGCAATTGAATGAAAACATGAGATGAATATTTATTTATTATTTATTCTGTTTTATGTTCTCCTATATGTTCCCCTTAAATTTTCAGAGCTGACCAGCTATACAGATGGGAAAGTCTACCTCTCTGGCTGTTCCATCAATCAGCAATGTCATCAGAAATAAATCAATGGGGATGGATGATGGATGGCAGATGGCCTTCAGAGCACAGCCTACAACAATGAGATTAAACAGGCTCAGGTCTTTCTTAATAGACACCCTCCCCCTATGTTCTCCACAGACCAACATCCATTGGTCATGGCTCAACTAATGGATGCTGGCCTTGGAGACCAAATGTTTTCTTTATTTGCTGACCTTTTATATTTCAGTAGTTCAGATGCTTTTAGAATAGAATTGATATATTGTTACAAAGGGCCTGGGGAGATGATTACGAGGCCAGAAGTTATAATATAGGATCAATCGATACAACACGACTGGAATCCATGTAAAGACCAATAATATAAAAAAAAAAAACTATTTGTTTTAGATGTTCATAGACGTGGGTAAAATTCCCCCAGAACATGTCCTGATTGTGTATATGTCTCAAACACAGTAATCCGTAATTAGCAGCTACGCCAGGTTTCGCTGTAACTTGGGAGCTTGTTAGTGAAATCTTGGCATGTGGCAAATACGTGTTATTGACGATCAGATAAACACTCGGAAACAAAGTTTTACGTTACGCTGCCAAGAAATATGATTACCGTAGCTATGAAATCAAACACCCATGAAGATTTATACAGTGTGCCAAATGTTGTAATGCCTCAACCAGATAATAAACACTTCCATATTGAAAAAAAATAATTTCTCCCTTGGCGGGCTCTAAGTTAATAGGATGCCAAGTTGGTTATTGTTTTTGTTTTCTGTGGAAATTAGGTATCTGATTCTCATTAGAATTTAACTTTCACAACTTTGTTCTGTCATGTTTTGGGGGTTAGATAGAATTGTTGATTAGTGTTCAACACCGCCTAGCAAGCCACACAGCTGTTGTAACAAGATTCCAGCACTTCAGCATTGTCCGTGAATACAACCATCTGTGGTTTCCTTCCTCACTGAATCCCTCACCAGGAAGATTTGGTCGGCAAAGAGGCGAGCTTCTACTAAAATAGCCGGCATTGTTGGCAAACTGACAAATTAAAGACGTGGGGGCGTGAGGGAGTGGGGTGAGCCGTGAACAAGATGAGGTCACATATTGTTCTCGCTTTAGTTCTTTTTGCACAGCCATCTCCTGGGGAGCCTGAATACTTGTGGAAGAGCCTGGTGCAGCTTTGTTGACTCTCCTGCTGTAAGGTCAGTTAACCTGGTAAATTGCTAAGTCTAAAAAACACAGAAAAACACCCACAGAGCTTCACAGCTTTCCAGAGTGCAAACCAAAAAGGGAGGCTAGATGGATGCTGGAAGCATGTGAACAGTTTGGTTCTTGACCTTCTGTTAACGATGCAACTGTTGTCTAAGATAAAAGTTCAAAGTTGTGGAAGTCTGCCCCAGTAATTACTGAACAATTTATTTTATAAATATACATTTTATATTTCTAAAAATATGCAAATGTTAATGTTATTATTGACAACCTCTTGCAGTTTTGTATTTATTTGTACAAAAGGAAGTACAAAGATATACCATTAGTGTTTGGAGGTTGTTCCAAGGTAGACTGCGTAAACAAGAAAGTTCTCAGATTTTTAAAAGCTTGAGGTTTTATATGTTAAATACTTGATAATTATTTATTTAAAAAGTTGTCATATTCCAGTAGTTCCATTTTAAAGATACAATATATATTTAGGTATAACAATGCCAAAAGCTGTATCAGTTAGAACTGTAACATGTTTGATAAAAATCTGATTGAAACACTGATTTAAAAGCCTGGATGCTTTATGCAGACAAATAACACAAGAAACCAGGGAATATGAGTCTACGCTTTATTTTCTACTTTGAGATTACCACAGCTTTAATAAACTTTTACAATGAGAAGGAAAACCAATCGCTCATTCTTTCTACATGAGGAGCACATGCAAAGACAACTCATTTGCAAGCTAATGAATTTGAAATTGTTGTCACAATGCAATGGCAGCTCTACAAGGAATCCTAGCCTGCTGGTCTTATTGATTTCTATTAAACAGCACAATCAGAATAGGCAGTGATCAATAACTGTTTTGACTTTCAAATGATACTTTGTTCTATTTTCATGCTCTTCTCACATGCAAAGACTTCTAATCTTCTCAACGTGCATATGACAAAGGTAGAACAATTTAAATGTCAGAATAAAAGAAAATGTTAGACAACTGTCTTCAATTAAGGTAGCAAGAGAGGGCACAGTGGTTGTTTATTCTCTAAGAAATCCACAAAGGCAACTTTCGGTTTCAGATGCATCAAATAAAACCACAATATATCCCTTGAGAATTTCTTTTTGGATCTATGAGTTGATTAGACTATAACATTCACTTCTTTAGGCTGTTTCCTCTCCAGATGACCAAGATTCCGCCTCAACATCTGATTCCTCAGAATGGACCATCTCACCCTCAACTACATTTTTAAAAAACACCTTCTTCACTTCGGCATTTCCCTGCTCCTGTTCTTCTGTTCGATCCAGGCCAGACAGCTCAATATCCACCTTGGAGTTCCCATTAATTACCTTTGGGTTCTCCAAGTACCCCCAATCCCTGTTGTCAGCAAATCCTTGATTATGTTTTGTTTGCTCAGCAGAATCATTACAGGCATCGTTTGGTGTGTAAGTGGCACCAGTCTCCAAAGAGGACACCCAGAAGTCATTCTTTCCATCAGAGGTGAAGAGACTATGGAAACTGCTGTCTTTTACATCCTTTACTTTGAAAATATTGTTTTCATCCAGGGCACTGTCAAGGGAAACTTCAGCAGCCTCTTCCTGATGTGTGATTATTTCGTCTGACTTTTTGTGTAGGTTATCATTCTTTAGATCGTGTTTGATCTGGTCCCTTGTTTCAGATTCCTTTGTTGTGTTTTCTGGGATTTCCCACTCAGTTGTTTCTCCATCCTCAAGAAACTTGTGAAAGTCTTCGGCATCCTCAGTGGGATGTTCTTGGGATACAAGTTGTTCATAGTTTACAATCATTTCAGGCTCAGAGGATTCTGTGTCCTCTATTAACTTTTCAATTCCTTTTTGATGATTCACAAGCTGAGCGTTTGTTGAAGGTAGTTCAACAGATGGATCACTGAACAGTTGCCTCTCTGAAGTATCTCTTGTAATTGTAGTAGCTGGTTCAAATTCAGATTTGACAAACTCACTGGAAGAACCTCCTGCTGCTTTTTCAGTCTCTTTTTGTTCTTTCACATCCTCCTCAGTCAGAGTGCTTGCCAACTGTATATCAGGAGATGAATCACTGAAAAATTCCCTTTCTAAACTCTTGCTTATAACTGCAGTGGTCAAAGCAGACTCATAGTTTTCACTCTCACAGGTAGATGTGTTACCTGTAGTTTCTTGTTCTTTCATTTCCGTGATGGATTTTTGATTCATTTCTAAGATATCTTCTCTGACCTTCTCATGTCCAAAATGAGCACTGTAGCTATCTGTTGACAAATTTTCTAACTCTTGTTCCACTAGTCTGTCTGTCTCCAGTTCCTCATCATAATCTGTATTAGTGTGTACAGTGGCTCCAGTAAGTTCTTCTGTTTCCTCTTCTGAATATCCCTCAACACCACTCATCACCATTTCTTCAACCTTTTCAGCACCTTTCAAAAGTATATCATACTCACTTACTTTTTTACCTTGATCAGCATCCCTATCTTCAACATGAGTGTATCCCATATTATAGTCATCATCCACTGTCTCCTCTTCCACTTCCTCACACAGATCTTCCATGGTTCCAAATGTCTTTGGCTTGCCGTCAGTCCATGTTCCGCTTCCTGCCTCTCCAGCTTTCTTTTCCTGTTCTCCTTCACTGGACTCACTTTCGTCAAAGTGCGACGCTTGGGTGTTGGCGTCAGTGTCATCACTTTTGTATCGGATCAGCGGACGAGTGTCAGCAAGAGTATTATCCTGAGCATAGCTGTCACTCTCCAGCTCTGTCCTCCATGACACAGAGACATTCTGCGAGTCCTCTTCATCCCCTCCCTCTTCTTTGTCAGGAGGTGGAAAATGCTCCAGCTCCCATATAGCATGGTGTCCTTCATCTACCTGTGGCAGTACAAAGCCCATGTTGACTTCTTGACCAACCTTTCTGTTCTCCTCTGGATCTTTTGTTGATAAGTCCTCCTCTGGCTCAGCATGTTGCTTGTTCCCTTCATTTTCTACACCATCATCTACCCTTTCACTGACCTTTCTTTCTATTACACTGTCCCATGTATCCATCTCTTCCCCATCAGGATATAATTTGTCCTCATCATCCCTTTCATGAACTTCCACAGTGGAAGTGCTGCTTTCTTGTCTCATAATCACTGCATCAACATTTGAAATGCTTTCATCATTTCTGTTAAAAATACTTTCAAGGGGCTCAATTTCAGATTCAGGACTACTTGGTCTGGATTCAAAGGTCGGTTCAAGCATCGCTTCGGTTTCTGAATCTGAAGTCTCATCTTGAACATGCTCTGCTTTTGTCGACCCGTCAGCTTGAGCCCTTAGGTATTCTACTTTTTCTTCTTCAGTTTCTCCTTCAAAGGCCAGATCCTTCAATAGCTCATCTGAGAAGTTACATGGTAGCTCTGTTATTCTGACATCACATGATGTAGGGCTGAGTGCTGTGGACTGCTTGTTGCCAGTTTTCTCATTTAAAGGTTCCTCCCTGCTGAGACCTAACACTGCTGTATGGCTGACAACTGACTCAATGACTCTTTCTACCATTGTTTTATCTTCATCTTCAGACATTCTGTTGGATACCTCTTCCTCATTAGGAGGTGATAAAGGCTCAGCATAAGTGACTTTTTCATGAACTTCCTCTGGCCTAAAGTTTTCTGCTGCTCCATTCTGAACTATTTTTGGATAGGGGCTTTCTAGAGTTGCAGACTTTACTGCAGCTGTTTCTGCAGGTTTGCTTGAAGTCTTTGGGGGTTCTCTTAAAGCTGCAGGTCTTCTGCTCAAGAATTGTGTTGGAGTTATTATGGATCCTGTTCTGCCTTGGCCGGATGAGGGGTAAGTGTTCTTGAGGCTAGCAGACAGCTGGATTGGGTAATTCTTTTTAACCCCATAGGGACTCAGAACCGCATCTGTGGCAGACAGAAGTCATGAATAAACAATGAACCAAGCAGCTGGGATAAAAATGGCTTGTACAAATGCTTTTAGAAAAAAAAAATTAAATTAAACAAAGCTAATTAATTGGAAAATCCTGTCAAATATGGTATCATATCTAATGCCACCACAGAACACTGTCTAATGAGTTAGTTACAGTCTGCCTCACCAAACCGTTATTAAAATCTATGCTTTCAAGTGGGTCTGGACACTAATGGGGAGATATTGATCGTCATTTCCTTCATTGATGTCCAGGCTACGGGAAGGGAACCCATATGGCTCAATAACCATTGGGGTCTGGTCAGCTTGTGTTGCAGGGCCCAAAGTGCCTACATCAGCCCCTTTCACCAAGCCCCTCCATTCCAAAGCTCCTGCACCACTAATGAGATTACAAACTGTGTCATGTACCCCAGTATGAGCTTCTACTTAGACTAAATAAAATTATTATCTCTTAAAACAGGAAGTATTCTTCTTTTCTTTTCTTATCTGACATAGTTTACTGCGGCAACAAAATGACTTTATTTTCCTTATGTACGCCTAATGTTTTCATTAATTACCTCTAATTGAAATGCTTCTTGGCTTATTCAACAAAACTGCATCTCTTCCAAGGCCCTCACCATCCAGCAAAGCTCTGTGGAGGTAACAGCATGAGAAAATATTACAGTCATACACAAATAACACAATGTTTCTGCATTAAAAGAGTGAAAGGCAGCATAATGCTACAAACTGAACAGTGGGTGGGAAGAGGAAAAGTGCAAAGAGACTTTAGCTGCTTTCCAGCAGGAGCTCCACACTGAGGTCTGTTGTTATGGTAATGAGGAAAGGCCCCGCCACTAAGGAGCCATCTGCACAAGCCTCTGCCATCAATTCCTTTTTCATACACACACACACACGCACACACACGCCCACAGAATAAGGGGCACTTGGGAGCACACAACTGACAGCTGATATTGCAAGCAGCTCATGCAGCACTAATACCCATGTTTCCATTTACACATGTGGATTCCAGCACATTCCCTTAAAATTAGCTGCATTTATCTAATTTGATCAAAATGTTGAGCATCGCTGTTAACCTGCAGCTCGGGATAACAACAGATCCAAAAGCAATAAATGATACAGAGGTTTGTCCTTCAGTAATGACCTCTCCTCTCCCTCCCCGGTGCTGATATTCTAGACTCCCAAAGCTCATAGATTGGCCGCATCTCTCAAGAAGAGGGTGAGGGTCAATACTTTGAGGAGGGGGAGAATGAGTGAGGAGGCTCCGCTTCATAAAGGATACGTTACTCTGTTCAAAGCAGCAGAGGCTTCAGTAACAATGAAAAGACCTTAGGTTCAGACGGCCACCCTCGCCTCAGACAGCTTTTTGTTTGTCTGTTCTCATAGTGATGGATGGTTATTGATTTATTCTGAGCAGCAGCCTACATGTGTTTAACTAATAGTGTAAACTGAAGGTATAAAATTTGATATACGTACTTTACTGTCCTATTTTCATGCTTTATATAGACATCCAGTGCTCTCAACTTGCAGAGGCTTTTAATGTTTTAAGCCATGAATGCTTTAGGACAACACAGTCCTCTGCTTTTAGTGCTGCATACTTGTATGTTGCAACTTCCAGACCCAGAGACATCTTCAACTGCATCAGGCTGTGGTTCTCCTGAAGGAGGTGGTCTATCTGCTGGCCCAACTCCACTTTTTCCACCTCCAGCTCCTCTAAGTGCATCTGCCAAAACAGGGAGTCAAACAGGAAAGGGAAGCAGTCAGAGTAAGCACAATGACCTCTTTGTTCTTCTATTTTTACACTTTGCTCAACTCTTGCTAAAAGATAATAGAGGTTACTTAAAAAAAGACAACACTTAGATGATCTTATAACTTATATATAACTATGACCTTTATTTATCCAGGTAAAATCATTGTGAAGATTAATAGGCTGATCTGTTTTTCTTGCAAACAGGCACCATGGTAAGCTGACA
Source organism: Gambusia affinis (assembly GCF_019740435.1). Lineage (NCBI taxonomy): Eukaryota > Metazoa > Chordata > Actinopteri > Cyprinodontiformes > Poeciliidae > Gambusia > Gambusia affinis. Next base: position 20,755,708 of record NC_057872.1, read on the forward strand.
TTTGATGATAGTCATTCTGGAGCAGAGTGGGGAGAAAACCTAGAAAGACCTCATCTTTGTGTGTGGAGACCTCATAAGTGACCCAGAGCAAATCCTTACAACCACAATCCATAAACATGAGGCTCCCAGTTGCTTTCAAACTAAATCTTTTCATTCTACTGAAATGTAAAAGGAGCATACAGAGTGAATTCACTAAGAGTAGAATTTGAAAATAAAGTAAATTCTTTAGTAGACCTAAAACCTTTGCATAAAATATATGCATTAAAAATGTTTTATATTAATAATTGTATCACTAACAAGTGTTTAATTAATAAGCAATTCTCTTCAGACTTTGTCAAGTCAGAAGACATTAACACGCAGCAGCAGACATGTCTAAACTCCATCTTCTGTGACTTCATATCACAGGCTGCTAATTAAGAAGAATTCACATAAGGCTGTTGTTTGTCACTTTATTTTCTCAGCCAGGAATGACTCATTGTACATCTGTCTAGAGGCCTTCTCAGATAGAAACAACCCAGTTCCACAATTTGCTGAATGCAAAAACTCAAAGAAGCACTCATTCTATCCTTAATCAATAATCAATGTATCTAAATATCTAGGATTAAGACTATTTATTAAGGCTGAATGACTAGTCATATTAATTTCATCATGGGAGTGATAAAATGGTAAAATTATTTGTCGTGATTATTTTTAAATGCAAACAGTAACAGATGTGAGAAAACTTAAGTACATTTTGAGGAATCTTATAAATAAGTTCATTTCTATCAACATTTAACTGGTGTATCCTGAAATACTTTTTTCCTTTACATAAAAGTTACCCCTGGATCAGTACTTCTGTGTTTTTGTGTCTATGCTCAGTAATTTTTGTCTTTTTCAAGCAGTGCTAAATGATTGCTTATACTGACCCAGGTTCTAGTGCTGCTGGAGTTTTTTTTTTTTTTTTTTTTTTTGTTGAAGGGTCATTTTACTTTCCAGTATTGCTACCTGCTTTGTCCAGGAGGAGGGATTGTTGCTTGAAATACCTTGACTGCATTGCTTAATAACTAAACAATCCTAACTGTGGATGCTAAACTGAGTTTTAGGTTTGAAAAGAAATTATTAAAGATGCAAGATATAATGTGAAAATTTTACATCCAAACTAGAGCAGACTACTCACCCCGAGCTGCTGGATCTCCTGACGGTGTTCCTCACTGCGCTGGGCTACGGTCTTCTCCAGATGTAGCTTGACATCCTGAGCTGAGGCAATCTCCTTCTCCAGAGTCTGAAGTTTTAGCTGGCTCTCACGTTTCTCTAGGCAAACTTGACTCAAACGACTCCTGGCCTGATCAAGCGACTCCTCCAGCTCAGCTAACTGGCCCTGGTAGGCCTCTGAGGCCTCCTGCCACACTCTGGTCGCCCTCTGGGAAAACTCATGCCCCATGTTGAGGAGGTCTGGCGTCTGTTTGCTCCTGTGTATTTGGTTTGGAAGCATTTCGGCTCTGGATTGGGACAGAGTGGCCTCCAGGTGGGCCACATCTTCTTCGTGGGTTTGAATTAGGAATTTCATTTCATGTTCCAGCTGATTGACCTTCTCCCTGAGCCAGATCTGTGCTCTCTGCTCATCTTCCAGCTCCTTCCTGCTTTGCTCCATCTTTGTCTTGGCCAGCATTTTGGCCTCAGCTTCCATCTGTCTCTGCATCTCTAGGCCTTGTATCTCCTCAGTTAGTTTCTGAACTTCCACCTCTGTGCAGACCCTCTCCCTCCAGGCGGCATCCACTTCCAATCTCGCCTGTCTCAGCTCTTCCTCTAAGCCCCTCCTGCGTGTCAGGGTCCCCTGGTTGTTGTGCCTCAAAACTTTGATCTCATTTGCAAGCATTTCATTTTCCTCCTCTAGACATTTGACCCGACAAAGGTAGGTTTCAAGGCGCCGGTTCAGGTTCAGCATCTGTTGCTTCTCCTCACCAAGGTGGCTTGGATGAAAGATTTTATGCATTCCGTGGAGCTCCATGTTAGTTTAGAAGAAATATATTTTGGAAATTGAGGTTTCTCAGAAGTAAAGGGGTTGTGATTTGGCAGTCAGCTCTATCTCATCGTTCCAAGCCTCAGTCAGCATGTGGGGTTTTCTTGTTTCTGAGGGAGCCTCCCGTGAGGTCTAGTGGAGTGACTGCCAGCAAAAAAAGATGTCTCTTTCATACTGGGTTTAATGAAGGGGCCGGGCACATGGACACCAGGGGAGGAGTAAAAAGGGAGGGAGGAGACTGGAAGCTGTGGAGAGAAAGGAGAGCTAACAAGGGGAAGGATACAGAGGGAGAGAGGGAAGTGAAGCAGGATATCGGAGATGGGATGGAGGATTGTAATAAGAAGAGTGGCTTAGACAGGAAAGGGCAGACAGAGGCCATGATGTAATTTACAATATTAACTCCTTCCTAACTCAGTGCTTTGTTGTGCTATGCATGATGATGCCCAAAGCCACACATTGTAGTCTTTGGTATTCACGTTTCACCTTCTTTAACTGGTAAATTAAGAGCTAAATGTTTAGCTCTTAAACAGGTCTTAATCTTTGTGCCTGTTAAACTATATAAAATAATGCTTAAAGTAAAACCCAAGCCCACTGAAAGAAAAACAGAACTTTAAAAAGCAGCTTTAAATAAAAGAAAAAGAAAAAGCTTGACCAGTGTGGAGATGAGTGTTTCTTAAAGGGTGGTGGTGGGTGAAATATAAGGCATATGGTGCCATTTTATGGCACAATCAAGTAATGTTACCTTCAGTTGCTATGAATATGCTGTTTATATAAAAAACTACTTAAAGGAAATTTGACTTCGCACCATAGCCATATCAGACACTTTGAAATTGTTCATTCCCCCTTCAGCACATCATGACAGCAATGCTTTTTCTTACTGTTCATGTATAGCCCTCCCACCAGGTGTTTGCTTATTGCTGCTGCTACCAGTCTGGGGGAGACATGAGAAAGTGGTGCTTGATGGGGCTGGAGCTCGGCTTGGAAACTGAAGCTCCTGGGTGGAGCTTTGAGTAAATATGTGGTGTGTTGCTGGAACAGGCATTAAGGCACCCTCGGATGGCTGCAACAATATATTCAAGGGTTTCACAGTCATGGATGAATGAATCAAGGCAACACTTCAGGTATGTTTTTGATTTAGGAATGACATAACATGATGTAAAGCTCAAAGTTGATTTTGCATAATATCCTCCATGTGTGGAAAACAACATCATTGACCAAATCTAATCAAAGTTTCCTCTCAGCTCCTGGATGCAACAGCTTGCAGATGATGATCAATGAGTAATTTATCTTAAAGACAAACCATGGAAATCAGTGCATTGTAATAAAACACATGCATGAATCTGACTTTACATACTGAAACACCCCAAGCTCTCAAAACAAAGTGTTGAAAGGCTGAAAATAAATTTCACTTCATAAACTATACATTTCTGTTTTTATTTTCAGAGAGAAACTGCAGCACGTCTGTCTTACAAAAGCTCTCAGTGTGGGTGGAGTTTGTCCCCGGAGAACAGAAAAGGTTCCCATCAAAAGTTGTATGAACACCTGCTTTCTCGCAATTTCCTAGTGAAGTAAAGAGAACAGTGAGAAAGTGGGCTTGTGGGGGTGCACATGTATGTGTGTGGAGTGGTGAAATATGGTTCAAAGCTGCATGAAAACATATAGAATTGGAAATGTTTTGATCTTTTTTTCCCTTCAACTTGACTGCCAGGTCAAAATGACCCGAACATTGTCTATGTAATAAGTAAACGCAGGGGGGAGGAGGTGGTGCTGCAAATGTGTAAAATGAATAAATTTTTAATTTGTATGCAGAGTACACCTATTGAGACAATAAGAAAACGTTTCATGCAAAAAAAAATACTTCCAACTATTTTAAATTTTTTTATTATACTTTAAAATGAGTCAATTTGACCCGCAACATAACAGGAGGGTTATTGTTCAGAAGACCCAATACTTTCACTACGTTTCCCAGGGATTAATAATATTCAAGGTATTTTAGAATCTTTAATTCATGCACATGGTTTTCAGCGAAACGCAGAAGGGTTTTGCAATAGCCGTGTGTGACAGGCTTGTCTCAGACAAAATAAGCACTTCTTTTACACAATGCTCTTTTGCATAATGCTCTCAGTTTTAAAAATAAGACAAGAAATGGCAGATGAAGACCACAATCAAAAACGAAGTTATATTTTACTCACACATTAGAGAAGAAAACGGAACTTATTATTATTATTGGCTTATTTTATCAGGTTTTTTTATTAGGTGATTCTTAGTTGCAATATGGAAAGATGTTCCAGATGCCTTCTTTTAAGATGTAAAGTATTAGTTAAAAAGAATAAGTCCCTCCATTTACTAACATGAAAACAACCCAGTAAAGGATGTCTGGAGTCCATTATGATTCCTGTACTTTTTTGCGAAGTGCTCAGAAGGACAACATTTTTCCCTTTTTTGGGCAATGTGAGGAAATTATCACAGGTTATGTTTTACATAATGAGATCATTTGCCATGTCAAGCACAACATTTGTACCGATTCTTCTCCAGAGTGCCTGAAGCTGGTTTGCTAGTATAAGCACGCATAGTCTGTGCATACCTGGTCTTTACATGCTGTCCAGATGCTTTTATGGTTTATTGAGCTGTTTGAAAGGCATATAATGCCAGAAAAAGGACCCACAAATGTGGGTCTGGATCTATTGTAGGTTAAAGCACTGTTTTGAAAGACTTACAAAAATATAGTGAATTACAAAAATATATGTCCAACCAATCGAAACGGTGAGCTGCAGCTCTATGGTCGACACACCTGATGATGTTAAAAGCAGAAATCATCAACTTCCTGTTTTTTAAAAAGAAAAAACTTTTTTAAGACTCATATCATGAGTCTTAATGGACTCATGATATGGGTCCTTTAGGAACCCATATCATGAGTTGGATATTATCTATAATCTCACTCTTTTAAGCTCACCTTGTTTGTCCTTTTGTGTGGTGTCAACATAACGTGATTAATTTCGAGAGGTTCCTGCTGAGGAGCAGAAACTTTTCAGCAGTTTCTGCTCCTCAGCAGTTTCATCAGAGAAGAAACTGCTGAGAAAAAGAAACTGCTAAGAAGTTTTTGAGGAGCAGATCAATAAGAAAATGTTAAGAACCAAAGACTTTGAACACATCGTAAAAGCAGATATAGTGCATGTAAAGGTAGAAGAACAGCTCTCTGTTCTCATTAACAGTTCCCCTTCAACCTTCATCTGATGCTGAAGCTTTTACAAAATGGAGAGAAAAACACAGACATTAGAACCCGAATGTTTCTTTATTTGCTAGAAAGATGTATTATCAGAGGGTTTTTTATCCAGTTAAAGTATATTGTGAGTATATTTTTATCTTACTTGACACTTGTAGTGTGTAAACTAGATATGCAGAAATGTTCAACATGAGGGTGAAGTAGTAGAATTACTGGAAGCGAAACCAAGTTTGTGTTTGTGATGAACGAATGAGAACATTTCTGATGTATTAAACAAGTCATTTGGCCCTGAGAAATAACAATATATTTATCTAGTTAGAATAGAGACATAAATAAACAGAGTACATTTCAGAATAAGTTAAACTGAAAATAACTAATGTTGCTATGTTGGAAGCATCCTTCAGTTTAGAGGAGCATTAGTTTTTGGTTTTTGAGTCTTTCAGGAAACTGCAGAAACAGACTATGATGAATCAGTGAGAGCAGAGGAGAACATCAGAGCTGTTCCATGTATAAAATGATGATGATTTAAATAAATTGCTTACTGAAAAACAAAAGGCTTCTGCAACTGCAATGTCTGAAGCAGCATTTTAAACAAGGTCCAATAATGACAGATTTTTATTTCATTTAATAAACACATTCTGAAGTACTGATGGTGTTTTTGCTTTTGATAAAGTGAACTTTTTAAAAATATATTTCAACTTTTCTAATCAGGTTACCAGCTTCCTTCTGTCTCAAAACATTTACCACTACTAGCACCTTATTGGATAATTCTGTCCATCGTTGTCCCACTTCAGTTCCACTGTGAGTTCCTTTTAAAATGTCACATCAAACATTTAGACTTGTTTTTCTTGTTTTACCACTATATAAAACATAACATATTGATGTTTTGCAGTTTATTTTCTTCACAAGAGAGATGAACAGGAGCCGAAAAAACTGAAAGTAAACCAAACATTACTGCTGAAGGAAATTTACAACAACTCCCCGACAAAGAAATACAACAACCATGTTGTGAACATTAAGTTGTTAATATGCTGGATCTGGTCGATTAACAATTTCAAGATATGCTCCATTATCATCCACGTTTACTTCCGCAAACACTGAGCAGTACTTTTTTTTTTTTTTTTTTTTTTTTTTTTTTTTTATGGCGGTTGGCAAAAAACTGAGCATGCTTTCTATCTGTGACGTTATTGCGCCCTCTACTGCACTTGCCGAACACTTTCAGTGCATTTGCAGTTCACACTGGAGGTCACAAACAAGTCGGATATAATTAGAAATGTGAACGACCAAAAAATCCGATTTGATGAAAAATTGGAATTGGGTCACTTCAGGCTGCAGTGTGAAAGTAGCTTTAGTTTATCTCTGTTGTTTCAGAGAGACACTATGGTCCTTATCAGAGTTAATAGTTTTCCTTAGACAACAAATGATATCTAATTTATAATACTGAGTCTGGAAATTTAAGATCCTAAGAAAAAGCACAAGAATTCTGCAAAGAAGATGGAGGAGATCTTGCTGTTGCTAAGGACACAAGGTAAGGACAGAAATAGAAAACTTTTTATATCAATTACACATATATTTTCAACAAACTGTTGATGGTGTATGTGAAGTAAATGTATCATTTTAGAAGTATATTATTGGCACTATTTGGGTTGAGAAGGAAAGTAAAAGATGCTGGATGGATCTCAGTAAGTTAGAGTTAAAGATCAAGATTTGGTCAACAAAGAACAGCCACTCCTAGGGTTTAACCAACTGTAGGATGGTGTGACTTTTATGTGTGAAGCTTTCTAAAAATGGAGAACAGTGTAATTAATCTCTTCCTCCCTTGAAATTGGAAAAGATAAAATGTATTTAAACAGTATCGCAATTTAATATAGTGAATTGTGTAGGGAATGCATTCACCGAATTCTGAATGTTTTACATGATACTAAAGCTCTTTGTGGTGTGAATATTTTTTCTACATGAGTGATTAATACCGATTACTTAAAAAAGCAGAAGTTCAAAATTGTAGGAGCTTTAAATAGACTTGTGAGTGAAAGCAAACGTCCACTTCTCATGAACACTGCTCTTTTCCTCATGATTTACTCTCCTCTTGCAGACAACGAACTTTAACAGCAAGACCTTAGAGATGGCAGACAACAATGTCCAGTACGCTTCTGTTGTTTTCAAAAACAAGAGACCAGCAAGAGGTGAGTTTTATGTTTACGTTTTTTAATAATCCTTTGACTAACATCTTACGATTAATGCTGCTGACTGAGAAAGTCTCAAGTAAAAATTTGGTTCCTCTAGGAACTTTGTAGATAAAACCACTTAATAGATTTTAATTGTTTCTAACATTTAATTAAGATTCTATATAATGTTTTAACACAATGTGTAAAACAAGAAGTTTAACTGACCAGGAAATCTTATTAGACGCTGATTATGGTTGAAAAAGTGTAATTAAATGTCTGCTTTTCTTGTTGGTTTGTCTACTAGGAATTTCTTTTTCTTTTTTTCTTTTTTTATGAAACAGGTAACTGGGTTCTTTTTTCTTTTTTTGTACATAAAGTAATATATGCTGCAAGAGAATGAAAATTTATCCTCATCTAACAAAAATGCTTTGTAACTAATAAGATTTAAGGACAAAAATAGCAATATGTGAATCAAAACTGGACCTGAGAATATTAACTCCATACTGCAGCACAAGCTCCTTAGTGTATAGATATAACAAGACACAGGGACTAATTTCTCATAAAGTGGGAAAGATAAATGAATGTGCCATTCATGTGTTAATCCTTAAAAGTAAGGAAATATTAAAAACATAACTTTCCTCCTAAGCTTATCTATATTTACAACTTTTGTAAAATAGTGTAAAGTAAGAGAAACTGACAAATAAAACTGGATGATGACTGAGTCAAAGTGGGGCATCTTAAGTGTCTACACAGCAAACATTCGCAACTATCTGCATGTCAGCATTGCATTGAAGGCATGTTTTCTGTTGTGTCATGTCAAATGTAAATGGATGAAAATAGTTTAACACTGCCAGGGCTTTAACTAGAACTGCTTTAGTTGAATAAGAGAAGCCAAACTGTTTAGGCAAGTCTGGTGCAAAAAAAGGGTGAATACATAGGAAAGCACCTAATACCCAATAAAGGTAGGTGGAGGATTTGTTATCAGCTTGTTTCGTCTCTGAAAAACAAATTGATAACAACAAAAATCTCAGCAAAATGAGGTATTTGGAATATCAAGATATTTTAAATGAGAATGTTTTTAAAAAATGATCAAAATCAAGTTATTAAACCAACACAGCCTAGTTCACCAGGCCTGCAGTCAGCTTTCTTCCATGATCATCTTAATTTTCAGGCCGAATTCCAACAGAAAACCTGAGAGGTGCAAAAGAGGAGAGCAAAAGAGAGCAGCCAAGACCCCCCGGGGTGTCAAACATATCCAAAGAGGTGACCAAAATCTCAAACACGGAGCAGGGCTGATGTTTATTTGAAAGAAATGCATCAGTCATGTATTCAATTGGGTCATAGAACAGTTTTTTTGTCTGTTTTATTTATTTATTTATTTATTTATTTATTTATTTATTTATTTATTTATTTATTTATTTATTTATTTATTTATTTATTTATTTATTTATTTATTTATTTTGCTTTCCAGATACAGTGGCATGTCCAATAAACTCATCGCACAGGATGTTTATTAAAAAATGTGCACATGGTAACAGAAATGCCAATTCTTGGCATTTCTGTTGCCAGGAAATGATCAATTTCCTGGCAACACAGAAAACTCAAGATCTGACTCAGACTCTCCCTAAACCCTCAGTGTGTATCCACCCATTTCTGGAGCTGTGGGTAGCTCTTGCAGCACTCTGTGGAGTTTGTGGTGTGATGGGTCTGAATGCTTCACTTGCGGAGCGTAACAAGCCATACAGATACAAAAAACTGTCTCACCCCCTGGATGTAAGTGTATCAGTGTAACTGTAAACTGGAAATGTCTGATGTGAGGTTGGGCAAAAAGAAAGGTCAAAGACTTCTACTCTGTGTGCTGCAGATGATAAAGTGCAGCATCAGATTATTTTTTTCTTTATTTACTGAGACACTTTTCCTTTTTTATGAAAGATCAGCTCTGTGTCAATTTGCTGATATTTTAATTTGTCTCCCAGTCTAAAGATATGCTTTCAAGTTCAAGCTAAAATATTTCACAATTGATTTAATTTAGAAAATTAATCATGTCACAAACATTTGAACCTTTTCAGCTAAAAAAGAAGAAGAAGTTGTGTATGATGATGTGAAGCCAACCCAAGCAGCTCGGAAAACGACTGTCACAGAGGGTAAGTAAATGAAAAATAAGTAAATGCATCAATAAAATCTTGTATGCATCTACTCAGCTACAACAGACTCAGTTAGCTCTAACATTCCACAAAGGTTGCAAGTTTCAGTTCAGATAAACTCTCATCAGAAAGGAAGTAATTATTGTTGCCATGGAAACTGACACCCTTGACCAACCCGTTTTTAATTTTTTCTCAAACAGCAAACCAACATGACATTATGTAACATTTAGAAGCTCATCTGAGGTTAACCTAAAACATTAGTTCATAGCATGAACACTCGAACAAATGAAATATGGAAGGAAGTTCAAGGTCAGATAAGTGTTTTCAGCAGACATCATAGTCTTATGGTATTTAAAGAAAGAAATTGAAAACACTTAGATTTCAGAATAAACTTCATTCATTGAAACAAAAGAAAGTTTGACATTTGGATTTGATGCTTATGTGGTCCAATTCCGAAAGCAGCCTGTAGAACTGGTGCTAAGTTTCAAAGAGTGACTGATCAGATTATCCTTGAAATTGTTTTTAGAGAATAGATTTTACAAAACATGCACAGATAATAAATAAAGGTGTATCTTCAGCCTTGCAGTGGCGGCCATTACAATAACATCATTTCTAAACAATAAAGATTACATATTCAAACAGTCAATAATCACTTCATATCTCTGATCACTGATGTGTCCTGTTTTCATTAGTTCTTATGACGACTTAGTTTCGCTTGTACTTTTACTTTATGGTCTAATATTACAAGTGCAGTACATTTGTATATCTCATAACAACCCAAACCTAAACACTAAACTAGTAACTAAAAAGTGAGAATTATGTTTGGTGTTTAATGAAATTCTGTTAAAGAAATTACAACAGTTTGAGCTTTACAGGCTTTAAAGCTCCTCCAAGTCCTTGGAAATCCAATTTACAATGATTATTTACCAAGTTTTTAGGTCTAGTCTAAACACTACTTCATCCATTAAATGCATTAAATGTGTTACATCTGACTGCCATAACCGCAGTGTGTATCCACTCACTTCTAGAGATGTGAGTAGGTGTTGCAATGCTCTGGGGTTTGTGATGTGATGGGTGTGAATACTTTATTATCAGCCAAAAGATACATATATCAAAGTATCTTCTTATTTATTTTATTGTAAACATGAATGTAAAATTATTCATTCTTACAACTTTTGCCATCTCTGTAGGTTTCAAGAGATTAAATCAACACAGCGTAGTTCACCAGGCCTTGAATTGTCTTAAATTGTGATAAAGTGCAACATCAGAAATGTCTTGCTTTATTTCCTGTGAAAGACACTTTCCTTTTTTCACTAACGATCAGCTCTTTGTCAGTTTGCTGGTATTTTAACTTTACTCAGTCTGTTACAGTTACAGTAGACTGGCAGAAGAAAAGACGCTGACAGATACTTTCAGTTTCAAGCAAATATGATCATTAAACAATGAATTTAAATGCTTTCAAGAATGTATTGTGAAACAAATAGACATTTGCTCTGTATTCTCCTAGCTAAAGAAATGGAAGAAGTATTGTATAGTGAAATGAAGAAACCAAACAAATCGTCTCTACAAACATCTGACACAAATGGTAAGCAATTGAAAAAAACTTATTAAATGCTAAAATAATCATTGCATGTGTAAACTCCTCTCTGACAGGCACAGTTAACTTTAACAACACCAGTAAAAGGTGTAAGTTTTGGTTACATATACATTTGGATCTAATGTTTAAATGATCCAATTCCAAAAGCAGCACTGTAGGACTGTTGCTAAATTTCAATGAATATGACATTAACATTTGTCCTAAGAGCTCTGATTATGTCTCAAAGACTCTAAATACAGATTTGAATGCTGAAAAGATTTACTGAAGATGGCTTAGCTCAAAAACTATTCAAAGATGGTCATAGTTACTGTTTCTGCATTCATTTGGCTGTCCAAAAGCAGCCTTTGCAGATATCTAAGCAGGACTGTTCTGTAAGCAGTGTTACCAAATTGTGATGAAGTGCAGTCTGCAGTAATCAGGAGTACTCTAAACATAGGATTCTTTGGTCACATGTTTTAACAGACTTGTTATAATCCTCAATTAAAGTCTTCAAACAACTTGGAAATTTTCTGAGTGAAAAAGCTCTCTAGTTTATGTAGATCACTGCATGATACTGACTGGTCACTGCGACATAATGTGACTCAACGAATCCAAAACGTCTCCCAGCATGACTTCAGGTGTTTGACTGCTGTACCTGTTCATGGAATAACATTTTTCGGATCCCTTCTCTGATACTGAACAATTTAAAGATCATGTATTCAGTTATTTTTCTTCTATATTGTATATATTGAAACATAACTAAGCTCATCAAATAGTTTCCTCCCAAGAAAATTCACATAATTATGACACTGTTGAATCTCAGACATGTTGAATAATAATGTAGTTCAAATGACTGAAAATATCTGAAATGTTTTAGAAAAATGAGTAAACCAGTTGATGTGCTCTTTACTACTCAGCCGAAAGCTCACTCTTTCACCTAATGTGTTCATTTGTATTACAAGGATTTGATTGACCAAATATATGAATCAGTAACAAAATATTAAAACCAACTCTGGACAAAGGAATGAGTCCATGCAAGCAAACATTATTGCAAAAAACGTTTTAAACCAGAGTCAGGATCAAATAGCATGTATATTTATAGTAGGTCAAATGTTTCAAATGAAGAACTGCAAAAATAAGATGTTAATTAGTTGTAAAATGTGATCTGGGACAAGGATGTACTTGTCTTTATATGTTTGCATAAGACAATTATTGTAAAATAAATACCAAAAAAAAGCATGCCTTATGCCTTAATTTTTAGTTTTCAAGCCATCATTCTTACACATCCTTTATTTTAATAAACAGATCTCCAAGACTTCTGGTAATTTCATTTGTAAGGTTTTTTTTTTCGTTTTTTTTTACTTATTTCATAGCCAAAGAATTGTTTACACTATGTCTACATTTTTAGAGCATTGTGTTTTGTTTTCAGAAACATAAAGTTGCCCTCAGTTGTAGATATATTTCTTATATTTTTAGCATATTCTGTTGCTGTGTAGACATCATCTTATTTGAATGAAAAGTTTAAATTTAGTTTGGTAACTTTGCCTATAATACTAGTAGCAACCCATCTCAAGCCCACCGTCCCTCTCAGTAACTTGTTTACTATGTTTGTTTCACAGGCTTTAAGACTCACTATCTAAAAAACTAAAACTCTTCTCTCCACCATCTTTCTTTGCTAAACGATGACAATATTTTTGTAACATTTTAAGATGAAAAGGTATCGGTATCAATATAAAACAATGCAAACAAACAAGGTTTAACTTGCTGTAGTTTGGTCCAAATGAAAATGTCCCATATTTTCCGTTTGGTCTCTGCAGGACCTTCGTCAGACAAAGAAGCAAAAAGATGTTGCTTGTATCAGAAGTTGGTTTATTGTTTTGGGAGTCTATGTGTGATTTTGGTGGTGGCCATTATTGGAGTCAGTGTCTACTGTAAGTATGTAAAAATCATTTTTAAGACTGAGACAGGAAGATATTAGAAACTTTTGATGTTTACTTCCATGGAGATTATGGAAGAACCTTCAAAATTAAAGTCATGGAAAATAGAAATTGGAATGTTTCAAAAACCAACTAAAACTGAAAAAGTTTCTGTTGTTTTTGTTATATAGGATTTTGTTCCTTAAATATCTTTATATCTTGTCTATGTATTTATTCTATATTATCACTACCTGGAATATGTTGATGTTTTGCAGTTGTATCTCTTGACAAGAGAGATAAACCTGAGCTGAAACAACCAAAAGACAAACAAATTTTCCTGCCAGATGAAATTTACAACATGACAAACCTCAACAACAAATTCAACATCCAGGTTCAAAACCTGACACAACAACAACACAACCTGACAGCAGAAATTAGTCAAGTTCAAAAGAACCACGACTTGCAGACAAAAATGAAAACTCTCGGAGAAGAAATAAAAACTTGTAAAAAGCAGAAACTCAATCAAACTCTGCATATCATTGATGAATACTGTCCCAAAGAAAATGGGAGTGGTATGTTCAGATTTCCTTATGGTAAAAGATTATACCTAATTATAATGATACTGATCAGTCCAAATATTTATTGGTTGATTTCTGTTGTTTCAGTGAGACGGTGTAGTTCTTGTCCAAAAGGCTGGATTCACTCTCAGTCCAGCTGCTATGCAGTTAATAATCCTGAACCTAAGAAACAGAAAACCTGGGAAGAAGCACGAGAAGACTGCAAAGGAAAGAGTTCAGATCTGACTGTTATTGGAAATCAAGAAGAAAAGGTAAAAGCAGATTCAGAAACTGTTTATATGAATTACAAATATATTTTCAACACCAACTGTTAGTCATGGAAATTAAGGAAATATATTATCCTTTTTATCTCATTCTCCACAGACGTTTGTTGATGACTCTAGCTGGAAGGATAACGAGGGTAAAATGAAAGGGTTCTGGATTGGTCTCAGTGTTGAAGGAGGGAAATGGAAATGGATGGATGGAAATGATCTGACCAATCAGTGAGAAACACATTGTTTATTAAGCTTCGTATAAAATATATCAATCAGTCTTGATTTAACTGATGTTTTTCCTTAGAGCCTGGATACAACAGCCTGACACTGACGGTCAATGTGTAACTTCTCTCCAGAAACGAGAATGGAAATCAGTGAACTGTACCGAAAGAAACGGCTGGATCTGTGAGAAGAAGGCTTTATCTGTTTAAACATGAAATGTTGAGGTTTTTGAGAAGCGGTTTGGAAAACCTTATTTAAGACATAAGCAATTTTCTGGTTTAGCCTTTTTAAAAGCCCCTTTTAAAAGGCTTTACAAGTTTCAAATGTTTTTCTGATGATTTGTCAAGTTGTAAATTTAAAGTTTTTCAACAGATTCAAAAGCCAGACAAAATGAGTTTTACGATGGCTGAAGTTTTTACTGATGGTTTTTGAAGGAACTTCCTAAAGTCATGACTTCAGCATGACTTATGATTCCCGCTGCCTGTGAATCTTTCTTCAATAGTTAAGATAATTTATGTAAATATCTATTACAGAAGTTATTTTATGCAATCTATTACACAGAACAACACAATTGTTATTTTTAAATATGAAAATAAAAAAATATCTTCCATTTTTTTCTATCAAATAGCTTATCAAACATTTGTGATGCCTGATTTTGATTAAGAACTCCAATAAATCTCTTCATATTAAAGCAAACAATCTGAATTTGGAAGTGAATCTTTAAGTTATCATGTTCCCTTGAATAGATGCAGGTTTCTGGTGTAGATCATATTATTGCCTTTTCATATTACTGTAGCTTTAAAACGTTACAGAAAGAAAATAAAAGAAGTACACAAGCCTGAGACGAAGTTCACTAGCACAGTGGTATTATGGTCTGTCTAGAACACAACATGAAGATTATGCCTCTTTGTCAAACCTCAAGCAGCCATAAGACTCGGTTGTATGATTTTACAGTGATTTATTTACCAGATTTTAGTTTACATTGGATTTAGTTTACAGAAAATGAGCTATGTGTAACTTTTGGGGGAACTTTATGCCTAAAACAATAAACAAAAGTAATCTAAAGTACCAACCAAAGTGAAATATTCAAGAAATGTGGCTGGTTAAGATGAGCGGAGGAAAAGGACGAATGGTGCGTTGCAGTGTCATCTTATATGATCCATGATCATATAAGATGATCATGGATCATGTTGGACAGTTGGACAGTAATTAGTCCAACATCCATGATTGTTGGACTAATTCATTCATTTAAATTTACATATTCAAAACAATGCAGCACCTAACAAAAGCAGTTGCAGCACTCCAACATCTAAACGTGGCCCTAAATGTTTATGAGAAAGTCACTAAAAACTGGACATTACCCTTATTCTTTTTGTAATTTACCTAAAAGCTAAAAACTGTGACCAACTGAGTAAGAAACACTGATGGATTGATTGATCCAGCATAAACCTTAAAGCTCTGTAACTTCCAACTGCCACCATTTTGAACTGTAATACCTTTTATAAATAAGTTAATATTTCAGTGTTCCTTCATTTTTTCATGCTACATTAGATTTGTTCTTTACAACAAAGAAGAAAAGCAAAGCGCCATTAAAACAAATAAACGCTGGCCAAAGTTTAGTTGATTTAGGCATTGATCCAAATAAAAAAGCAGAAGTACGCAAATCAAGAGCAATAAAATGAAACACCAAGAGAGGAAACAGCTTCCTCTTCTCATTTGAGTCTACGAGTCAAATCGAGATCAACATTAAGGCTGTAAATATGGCAGAGGAAGAGGTGAGCTATGTTTCAGTGGTCGTCAAAACTAAGAAGAAGCCCCAATCACAAGGTAAGTTCGTCTGATTCTGCATAAATTAAGCATAATTCTCCAACAGTTTATCTCAGTCTGCATCTTTCCGTATGCCAGGGGTGTTCAGACCTTTTGCCACATGAGTCCAAAGTACTCACAGGTCAAGGAAATTATTTTTGAAAATGTAACATCTCCCAAAATTATATAGAGAACTTTTTTAACTCTGTGGTGACATCATCCATCGCCTATGGTGGAGGTATGTTTACTTACAGCTAAGCGGTAGCAGTTATGTTCATCAGGAAGACTAGCTCTGTCTGAGCATGATCTCCTTACCCGGTTTAAATGAGAGACAGAAGAACTTGTGCTAAAATAAATCTGTTCCTGAACTGGAGAGCAGTTGTTAGACTTTCTGAGCATCACAGCTCCCGACAAACTCAGATCTATGCACACAGTCACATGTTGTACTTTTTTTTTAAATGGCAATGTTCTATTGCACATTTATTTTGATCTGAATATATTTAATACCTGTACAGTTTTCTTCTATGGTTTAGGTTTGTGCTAACTGTAGAGTCTGTTATTCCTATTTTTTCTGTTTATTATGACATTCTGCTGGTGGTAGTCCTGAATTTTCCCATTGTGGCAAAAAAAGGTCATTCTACTGTATCTATTCCATTCTATTTTATCAGTTAAGCAGTAAATTAAGTATACAATATTTTTTATCAAACAAAAAAGCCTTTCTTTTTTCAAAATGTTGATCTTGGTCAAGATATCAGATATCCCCTCATCCACAATCAGAAAATTATCAATATAATCAAAGTTCCACTTCAATGTGAATTTCTTGAGCACTTATCCAAAATGTTTTTGACCTTAAAATAAATTGATTAGCATATTAGAAATATTGATTATTTAGTGTTTTAGTTGTGCTGATTATTTTTAATGTGTTGCTTTCAGTACATGACCCAGTTCTGCATTTGTGTGATTGGGGAAACTATGACATACATTTCCTAAATTGTGTTGCAATGTATATTTTGACAGGTTATTTTATTAAAAGACAAAATAGCAGAGAATGAAATATTTCTGTACATTACATATGTTTGATTAAATGTTTTTAAACTCACTGCTCTTTCAGGTAAAAATGAGGAAGAGACTGTATATGACGAAGTAAAGGTGAATAAAGAGGGTAAGTATGAAACAGTAAAGATTTTTAAGTTGAACCATAACGAGCCTTAGAAAGTTCTTGTAAAGCAACTTAAAATTTCAACCTTTTCAGCTGAAGCAGTTGGCGATGCTGAAGTGGAGAACCAGAATGAAAGTGTTCAGCAAACTCTTGACACAAAGGGTAAGTTTACAAAAAAGAAAGATATATAATATTAAAGTTCTCATTATTTGCCCCAATTAAGGACAAATTAATACCACGTGGAAACATGTAAAATGCTGGTTAGCTAATATTTGAATTCTTTTTTGATGTTTCCATTGTTTGAAGATAAAAGAGAGGACAATGTGTTCTTTTACACTGACTTTGAGAGATTTCTCTGAAATCAAAAAAAAATCTTAATGAAAATAATTTTAAGCTTTAATAATCCAAGTTGTTAATGCTTTTTTGCATTCAAAGTTTAAAAGCAATCATGATCCAACACTATGGTTTTTTCGCTGTTGCTTCAAATCCATGTCAGTCATTGTTTTCTTGGACAAGACACTTCACCTGCTTTGCCTTCAGATTTTATGGCAGCCTTGCTCCTGTCATTTAGCCCCAGGGCAGCTGTGGCATAATGGTGAATGTATAGCCCCGCTTTAGAGCTCTCTTGGCTGGATAAAGTGCAATTGCAAGTACAGGCTATTTATTAGTATTAGAGAGTGGAGTTTTTCTTTTTGGTAATAAAGTAAAAATACTTTATCTCCAGCTACAGAAAGACGCAGAAAGGATTTAAGTTCATCTTTGTTGTTTTAATCTCTGTAGGATTTCTGCCAGACAAAGCGGCAGAAAGATTTCGTCGCTATCAGCAGCTGTGTTGCTGCTTTGGGACTCTGTGTGTCATTTTGGTGCTGAGTGTCATTGGAATCTGTGTTTATTGTAAGTATACAAAACTAAAAGGCCATGAATATAACTTCTGTATATTTGATATGGTCTTTCTTATAACTTTGTTAGTTTATAAGAGTTCGCTCTTGAACAAAAATAATTTAATGGTGCTGAATCGTCTATTTCATTTAGCTGGATTATTGGTTCTTATTGGCGAATAATTTAAAGATGAGGGTCTTACCTCTAAAGAGTCTCACCTTTATGATAGATATGTCATATTTATCTTTTTTAAAAGGTTGTTTATATTTAAACTGAGTAGAAAGCAAGATTCAACTCTAAAATAGTTTTTTTTTAATGAAGCAATTTTCATTTTTTAGTTACAACAGTTTATGAGAGCACTCCAAATGAGCTGATCCAGCTGATATCAACCCAAAAGGAAAAAATCCAAAACCTGACTGACCTCAACAACAATCTCAGTTCAGTCAATGCCAACCTGACTTCGGTTTCCATGGTCTTACAAAACAACATCACCACACTGACAGCAGAGAACCACAACCTGACGTCACTTAATGAGGAGCTGAAGGAACAAAGTAAAAACCTCACAGAAATAATAAAAAACAATGAGGAAAACCGGAATGAGCTCAATGTCAGTCGAGCTCAGTGGAGCATTGATGAATACTGTCCTAAAACAAATAATGGTAAGCTATATTTTAGACAAACAGTTTGTGCTGAACTACATTATCATGTTTTAAAAATAATAATGATATTATGTAAAGATTTATTAATGGAATATTTTTATTTAAGGGAGAAGTTGCACTTCTTGCCAGAATGGCTGGAATTACAACCTTTCCAGCTGTTATGCATATGTTGACCCCCCTAATCAGAAAACCTGGGAAGGTGCACTAGAAGAGTGCAGAAGCAAAAAATCAGATCTCACGGTTGTGTATGATCAGGCTGAAAAGGTAATTGAAGAACTGTGGAACAGCTTTAGTAGATTAAAATGTACAATGATTTAAAAAAAAAAAAGAAAAAAAAAAGAAAACTTACCTCTAATAATTCTGGATGCTTAATATTCAGTGAACATAAAAGCAGAGAGTCATGTAAAGGTTAACTTTTGTCTGATTTTATGTTGTTCTCAGGATTATGTTAATACAATCAGTCATGATTCAAGTGGCATTAATGGATACTGGATTGGTCTCAAAGCTGTAGAGGGGAAATGGAAATGGACCGATGGAAGTGATCTGACCAATCAGTGAGACACACATTGTTTCTTAAACTTTGTATAAATCAAATCCATCAGCCTTAATCTAACAGATTTTTTTTTCTTAGAATCTGGATACAGCAGCAAATAGCCACTGATGGCTACTGTGTAACTTCTCTTAAAGGCCGAGGTTGGAATACAGTGAGATGTAGTGACAAGAACGCATGGATCTGTGAGAAGAAGGCATTATCTGTTTAAAACATCAAGGATTCAGATTGAGAGAAGTTATCTGGAAAGCCCTACATTCAAATAAGTTAAAAGTGTAAAAAGTTTGTAATTGAAAGCTCTGGTGTTTTTGCAACAAAATCAAAACTTAAGATTTAAAGTTAGATTTTTTTCTGCTTCTCATATTTATTATTTACATATGTAGAAATTTAAAATCATAGCCTAACCAGAAGGTTTAAGTGGAACACATTAATTGTAATTATGGAAAAGTTTGGAGTTTGAGTTGTTTCACGTTCAGCTTTTACAGATTATTAACAGATGCATGACAAAAATATAACAGACAGCATGACTCAGTTTTATGTTTCCTTAAATTTTCATTAATTATAGTTTTTCAAGGGATTTTATGTTACTCTAAGGGCAGCCTATTTTGTGATTAACTTTCTTGGATCTATGTATTTAGATGCAGTTGCTTGTTCAAAGAGATCTTACAGAATACAATGTCACTTGCCTCTTGACATTTTTTATGTCACTTTGCTCATTAAAATCTGTGAAGTTTTAATTTATTCTTAAGCTGCACAAAGATGATCATAATGTGTCTATATTACAGGACATTCCTTTGGAAGGAACACTTTCTCTTTATCATGTTCTCCTGAGTTGATTCAGGTTTCTGCTGTAGATCAATGTTTTTGTGTATTCGCTAAGCTTTAACAAGTTACAGATAGATAGAAGTGCAGAAGCTTGTGCAGAAGTTGCTAACACACTGTGGAGTCTACGACATTATCTTAATTTTATTGCGATTATGTTCCCACTCTATCTTGCATCATTAGGTCTTTATTCTGGTATTAGTACAGTTTCATTCTCATATTATATGAACAGCACCAAAATAAAGCGAACATCAGAATATCGTGAATATCAGAAGTTTTAGTTCTTGAATAACTTTGTCTTTTACTCTGGAGGCAAAATATCCAAACTATAACTTTTGGTTTTTTGTACATATTAACATTTAATATGACATTTAATAATTAACTAAATTCTTAATAAAGAGGCAAATACAATTGCTAATTAAGAAGGTAATTATAATGTCTGTGTGGATTTATGGTAAATTTACTGTCTCACTGTCATTCATAAAGACAGAAATGGAAGTGATAGAGGATCTAATTTGATTATTCCATACCGTTATAACACGTTTTGTCTGTCACACACAATATTTGTGTAACCATGTTTTATTTATTTATCCTTTTCATACCACATAAACATCCCATTCAATGTCTGAGCTAATTTTTAGCTGTGACATAAATGCAAATGACATCCCATAGGAAAAGCAGAAGTTGAACACGTAAGAGCTGTGAGATAGAACTGCTTCTGCAAAATGACCTCTGGCTGCAGTGGAGAATCTGTGTACAGGTCATAAAAACTCTGATATTTCTAAGAAGTTTGTAGTGATGGCGGAAGAGGAGGACGTTACCTACACGTCTGTTGTATTCAAAGCTAAAAATACATTACAGCCAAGGGGTAAGTTACCTTTTTTTACACACCCTAGATGTAATAAATTATTTGTAAGACCTGAGATAGTCTGTATATTTCTTTATCTCCACAGATATAATGCTTATTTCTGCTATTTTAATATAAATTTAAAACCAGACAATTGATATTTTGTGAAATTAAGAGTTTTACTTTAAGGTTTGAAACTATAACTGATTAGAAAAGCATTATTTGTTTCATATAAATGCTTTTTAATTTTGTTGTTAATGCCAGCTGGTAGTTCAATAGTAAAAGGTTATAAAGCCTGGATGAATATTAACTCTAATGAAACATTTTTGATGGGGTTGATTTGTAAATGTTTAAGTAATGAAATTTCTAAAATGTTAGTCTTTCTTGAAATTACTCATAATATAACTGCCATATCTTAAAACCAGAGGATGAGTAATGACATGTATTTCTTAAGCATTTCCCAGTAAAAAAAAACAACTAAAGTTACACAATTCAATCAGAACTGCAACTTCATGAAATTATTGTCATCTTTGCCATTTTTAAGAGATCCTGTTTACCTCTTTACAGAAGAGTTCTTTGAAATGTACAGTTACTTGTCTGACATTTTGTCTTGTTGCTATCACAATCTTAAATATATTTAATTAGGATTTGTTATGATATACTAATACAAAATAGTGAATAATTTTGAAAGAAACAGGGTTTCTAGAAACTATGACAGTTTGGCCACTAGACGGTGCCATATTTCTGTTACTTGTAAGTTATTGATTATTTTCTTAAAGATATATTTTTTTGGATGGACAAAATAAATTACATGAATAAAATGCTGTTTAGTTCTTTATGAAGAAATTTATTTTGTAAATAAAAACTTTACATTTGGTGATTTTTGTTTTTTGACAATATTCCCAAAAAGTATTGATGCTTCTACTCACATCTGTTATGTTACAATCACGAAATTGAATACATTTAAATTTGATTTTATGTCATAGGTCAGCATAAATTTATGTCAGACATTCATTTCAACATTCTTAATATATCTGAAAAGTGTGCATTATATATATATATATATATATATATATATATATATATATATATATATATATATATATATATATATATATATATGTCCAGGCCCCAATTGTAGCTCAATAAAACCGGAAGCAATCAATTACTTGTAAAATTCCAGATTTTGCATAACTTCTGCATTCAACTATGTATACTTTAATGTCGGTAAAACATTAATACATATTTATGTGCCAGCTTTATCAATGGCTTGAAAACTGAAAAAAAAAAAAATTGACAAGGGAAATGTTGCAGAAATATTCTTTGCCAACTTAGCAACTTTTGAGACAAATAAAATGGTGTTGGCCAAAATCGGTATTGGAAAGTCAAGCTTTTTAATTAAAAATCGGTGATCGGGCAGAAAACTACACCCATGATCTCTTAAGACTGATGTATTAATTAGAATAAAACTAATATATTTAAATAAACATCGCTTCAGTTTTCTTTAGTTTTGCTTGGAAACAAATAACTCTCAGATTTTTCAAACTCTAAATTCTCTGATGAAGATTTGCTATACCAAGTTTTAAAAGGTTGAAATATTTTTTTCGTCGTGTTCCTGAACACATTTTCCCCAAACTCAGGCTTGATCTAATTTTTCTTTGTTCATATATTTAATGGATTTGACTCGTTGCAGTCACTAAATCATCGTTTTAATAACAAAAAAAACTTCGAATTTTACTACTATTAATCAGAAAAACGTTAAAATTAGTTTTATAACAACATTCAAATATTATTTTTCCTATTTTACTTAAAGGCAGCATGAGACAGCCGAGATTGAGACCTCTATTGCGGCTGCGCAAATTGTTCTCCCCCGGAAACTCCTCGGTTGTTTTGATGTCGGATGGTTTTGTTGTCATTTATCATAAGGAGAAGCAGAACTTTTGCCTAGTCTGTTTAGTTATGTTTTACTGGAAAGAACACGCAGAATAACCTTTAAAATGGGCAGTCGAAGTTGATTAAGGAAACTGTGCGGTGAATGAAGGTAAACATTTACTTAAAACAGCGATTAGCTGTCCTGTTCACTGGCTAGCAGAGAGCTCGTTACTCTGTCATAAAAGTTGGGTTCATCATGGATTGTACAGCGCTGGAAGTCGACGCTTTCAAATTCGCGAAAACTGCTGTAACCTATGACCAGAATGCCAAATATAATGAGGCTGTGTTTTATTATAAGGTAGGTAAACAGCTGTTACTTGTCATGGTTAGCATTTAGCTGTATGCTTCCTGTAGTTAAGTCCACTTTCACTTATTCGCTGGATTCTTAATTACGGTACATTTATGAATCTGTATAGTTTCATTTTTTATTTTTGTATGTTTTGATAACATCATATAAATAGTCCTGACAGTACTCATTGGTTGTGTTTTATTATTATTATTATTGTTATTATTATTATTATTATTTTATTTTAATTGGGATTCGTGTGTTAAAGGAGGCAGCCCAGGCTCTGATATATGCAGGCATGGCAGGGTCCAAACTGGAGGGGCTCCAGGACAAAGTGAGTGAATACTTGGACCGTGTTCAGGCTCTCCACAATGCAGGTAAATTCACCTGACAAATGTCAAACATGATGCTCTTCTGTTATTTCCCCTTGTTCACCAAACCTCTAATTGGTATGGTGTCCATATAAAGACCTTTGTATTATTCATGTTTTCACACATTACAACTACAAATCTCAGTGTATTTTATGTGATAGACCAACACAAAGTAACACACATTCACATTATTTGTGAATTGGAAGAAGAAAAAATATTTAAAATTCTTTACAAATAATTTGAAAAGCCACTCAAACTCAGATTGGATGCATAGAAACATCAATGTCCTGGCCACAGTTTCTCAACTGGAGTTAGTCTAATCCGAACTCTTCTTCTGTAGCCCCTGCAAAATGCAGTAGGTTTATCGTCCATCTGGAAAATCTGCACTAGTCTCAAATATTTTGCTGCCTGTAGCAAGCTTTCTTACAATGAATTCTCATTGTCTTCCTCATTCCTGTGGAAGAAAAATGATCCATTGTGAACAAGGTGTTTTGATTGAAATGTGTTTAGTTTTCCACCCCAGTTAAAGATTTACAAGTTGGCCAAAATATCTGTTTGTATCAGACCACCTTTATTAATGCTTGCAGTTTCTGCTACGGCGCTGTTTACAAATTGCAAACCAGTCTAGCTCAATAAATCTTACTTATGTTCAACTTTGACCCCAGTCCAGTCCCAGAAGAGCGACCCTCTGAAATCCCGCCATCAGTTGGATCTGGAGCGTGCGCACTTCCTGGTTACCCAGGCCTTTGAGGAAGATGAGAAGGGGAATGATGATGAAGCTATAGAGCTGTACACTCAGGCAGTGGAGCTGTGCATCAAAACGGTATTTCTTCTTCTTTATAAATGTTTGTCCTCCTCCCAGTCAGAGGTGGTAAACTTATCTTACCTTGTATATTCCTTTATTCTGTTTTTCCTTCCGTTAGTCAAACGAGTCATCTGACCAAAGTCTTCAGACGAAGCTGAAACAGCTGGCTCGTCAAGCTTTGGACAGGTCAGTTCTGGTGCCCATATTTCCTAAACTAAAATGTTTGCACAAAACAATTTTAAGCTTTTGTTTTGGACCATCCAGAGCTGTTGTTTTAAATTAGTCAGAAGTCTTTCAAAAATTCAACAAAAAGTAAGATAAAGGATAACATAAATTTTTGCCTTTTTTGTGCTAAAACCATTGTCAATCACCTTTAACCTATTTGCATATGAATCATAGCAGAAAATAAATGTAGCTAAAAATAAGGATTAAATAAGTTGAATTAGTTAACAAGAAACAAAAAACAGCAAGGGTTGCTTTGACCGACAGTGAGCATGCCTTTTTTTGCAGAGCGGAAGGTCTTAAAGAGTCGCAGTCCAAATCGAACTCGGCACAGTCTCAGGACAGAACGAAGCCCAGCAGCGGCTCTGGTTCTGGTGGACCGGTGCGTCAGTTTTTCCCCCTTGGGCCAGACTTCTCCCTCCATGACCGACAGCAGCCTCAACCAATCAGAGCAGTCCAGTCAAGTGAACCCCAGGGTCAGCGGTACACATCGGAGGAGATCGAGGTCCTCAGGTGAGAATGTTAATGGACTGCATTAGAAAAGTATCCAAGTATAAAGAGGTAAAGTAACTATATATTATGTGTTAGTACATTTTTATTGAGTTCTGTCTGAACTTTAAAACTCTGATTAGTAATGATCTGAATCCTCTGTTTAGGTATGAAGATTCTGTAATCAGTTTTCTGGATTCTTTTGCAGGAGTACATCTACAATCAACGGCATCGCCTATGTGCCCTTTATGAGTGTGGACTTAAAGGAACGATTTGCCTTCCCTGTGCCCTTCTCGTAAGTCCTAATAATTTTTTTCACCCGTTTAAATTTAATATCAGCTTTCATAGATGTTTTGTCATTAGGTCCATGGTCTAAAAATATATATCAGTAAACTAAATTTGATTATCCATGTGTTGAGCATAAAAGGCCAAACCTCTGACTTACCTGGTTTTTCCATAAAGTACAAAACTGATTAGTAAAGCATACCAACTATGGATAAAAATTATGGAGAATCAAAAGCTTTGGTCTAGTTTAACTAGAGAGAAATTTGGATTTAATCAAATTGTTGAACAAAGGTTTTTGCATCTGACTTCTTCAAATCAACTGAATGTTTTCCACAGGGACAAAACCGGGAAACTCGCCCTGTCACCCAAACAGAAAGCCATTTTCTCCCGCTGGGTTCGACCAGACGAGATCTGCAATAATCCCACCATGATCATGTCTGTGTCCAGCTTCAGCATCAAACAGGTCAGACTTTAACTGATGTTTTTATTTTTTTATTTATTACATTCTTAGTCTAGAGGTGTAGTCACTTCAATTTGTTGTAATTCATTATTATTGCATCATTAAATGTATATTTATATGCAAATTTAAAATTCACCCAGTAGGTGGTGCAATATCATCAAGTTTACAACTTTATAGCAGAACAGAAACATCTTAATATGCTGAACAGAAATAATGATATATATTTTATAGTATTGATGCAAAACTGTCAAAGTGTCTTATAAAAATGTAGATATTATAGCAACATTTATTTCAAAGACTCTCACCTTGCCTTTAATTCCTTGTTTATCTAGACGGTGGTCTCTGACTGTTCATTTGTGGCTTCACTGGCCATCAGTGCAGCTTATGAGAGGCGTTACAACAAGAAACTCATCACCAGGTACAAATGTAGCTTCTGGAATCTCTGTGAATGTTTTTGTTTTTTTGTAGCCGGTTATATTTATTGTAGAATATAAAATCAGAAATCATCAGTTTTGTTTTCCGCTGCAGCATAATCTACCCTCAGAACAGGCGAGGAGAGCCAGAGTATAATCCTTGTGGAAAGTACATGGTCAAACTTCACATCAACGGAGTGCCCAGAAAGGTTTGACTTCAACCATCCACTATCCACTAACAACATTATTAAGGAAGAAAAGTGCTGCTTGTACTGCAATTTTTCATCTACTGTATACAGAGATTGTTTGAGGAGCCATGAAAATAGGCTAAATCCTGGCTTGAGAAGAGGCTTTAGTCAGTGTTAAAACAGAAACTGAAATTGTTTTCTTTTTCCGTAAGTGGCCTCAACTGACACAGCATTTGCTGATATAAAGATAAAATGCCTTGAATTTTTCCATAGTTTTTTTTTTGTCCACTGATCTTGATCTTTGGTTCAGGTGATTATTGATGACTACCTGCCGGTGGATCGTAATGGAGAGCTGCTCTGCTCCTACTCTAGTAACCGGAATGAGTTATGGGTTTCCCTGATAGAGAAGGCCTACATGAAGGTGATGGGTGGCTATGATTTCCCTGGCTCCAACTCGGTGAGGCCTAGGGCATCAAGCTGTTTTTCAGTTTGGTGCAGTACCTGCTGTTGTTAAACTCCTCAAATTCATTTACTTAAAGGGATAAAAAAAACCTCACAAATAGCTCATAGGAACTGCTTACACTTCTCAACAGAGTGTTGTTAAAGTGGAAATAGTAGTTTCATGTGTACTATTTGGATCTTTTCTTACATGTGTCTATAGTCTGTCCACATATGACCAGATTTGAACCAAAATTGGATGTTTTTAAAGATTGAAATTCAAATTTTTTGTTTTTCTAGAATATTGATCTGCATGCACTCACCGGCTGGATTCCTGAACGCATTGCTATGCACTCTGACAATCAGTCATTCAACAGGGAAGACACCTTCCGCATGCTCTTCCAGAGGTGACAGCACACCACCTCACACTGTTACGTCTGCAACACTTCTTCTTTTCTAATCTAACCTCTCTCTAATTTTGCTTGACTCTCTATGCATCCAGATTTCATAGGGGTGATGTTCTCATCACCACGGCAACGGGAGTGATGACTGAGGAGGAAGGGGAGAGATGGGGCTTAGTGCCAACACATGCCTATGCAGTTCTTGACATCAGGGAATACAAGGTTAGTATTTATTACCTTCCCATGCAGAACATTGAGTTTTAGGACATTTATGAACATTTTATTTCACATCGCAGTTGCTACAAATTAATTTGGTACCCAAGAGGATTTGCTTTGTTGTGTGTGTTGCGCTTGCAGGGAATGCGTTTCCTGCAGCTGAAAAATCCGTGGAGTCATCTGCGGTGGAAGGGGCGCTACAGTGAGCGAGATGAGAAAAACTGGACTCCAGAGCTCCTTAAATACCTCAACTTTGACCCCAAGACAGCACAGAAGTTTGATAACGGTATGCTAATGCTACTGCACACATAAAAGCACCTTCTCACCAGGCTTTAGGCTAAAGTCATTGTTGTAATTTCCCTTCTTAAAGAGATCAAGGAAGTGAAGCATCTTTTATCACCTTCAGAGAGAATTTATTTATAAAGAAATTTAATATAACCAAATGTAGGGCAAAGAGCTTTAGAGAGGTTGAAAACAGTACAGACATTAAACCACTAGAGATCCATGAACCCCCAAACCCTCAAAAAAGCAAATCAAATATGTTAATAGCTAAACAAAAAAAATAACATATTAAATACATAAAGAACACAAAAGAGAGGATTGTGTGCTTTAGAGATGTGTTAGAAGATGTATTACTTTATAAATAATAAAGCCACTTTATTTGTTAGCACAGAAAGATTACATTTACCTTTTGCACCTTTTGGAATGAAGTAGAGCAAAGAGTGTAAGCTAAGCTCTCACGTCAACAGCAACGTCTGATCTCATAAAAGTACTTCTAGACGATTAGTTTGAACTGTCCATAAATCCCTCCTAAACCTTCTAAAACAATTTTGATGTTAACATTGGGCTGACATCACTCAGCTCTATAGGTAAAAAACTGAATGTCACTCAATTTAATGCATTCATAAAAACAAGTGACTCAATATTTTTGGCAATCTATTGTATGGGCAGAAATATAAATATGAGAAAAGATGCAGTTCTAAAAATTACTTTCCCTGTAGTCACTGTCAAATTTACAAACTATAAATCTTTGATGAATAATTTTCTGTTTTGTTTTTAGGGGTTTTCTGGATTTCATGGGAGGATCTTTGTCAGTACTATGATGTCATTTATCTAAGCTGGAACCCTGCACTGTTTAAGGGCTCCTCCTGTATTCACAGGTATTTCTTTGTTTACTGAACAAATAATGCTTATGTGTTTGTACAAACATTTTACAAAGCCATGTTAAACTAGGACTTTTATGTGCCTTCTCCTTATATTTATTACAAACTAAAAAGTCAATAATCTAGCATTTGATGTTGTTGAAAGAAAATCTTCAGAAATAACAGTGTATTCATTACTTTTTTATATTAATTTTTTTACTTATTTAGGTTGCTTTTTCACATTTTCATTAAAATAGGTTGTGCCTTATTTATTATATTTTTACATCAAAATAAAGGTTCAAAAAGACAATAAGTTTGTTTCATTGGGTTGTAGGATGTTTTGTGTCTAGACTAACATACGTTTCAATTTGCAATCTGTTACTTTGACCAAAGAAATCTCTTTTTTTAACTGCCTGCAGTAGCTGGGATGGAAAGCAGGGACCTGTGAAGGACGTCTACAGCCTCGCAAATAATCCTCAGTACAAGCTGGAGGTCCAGTGTCCAGCAGGGGGAGCCGCTGTGTGGGTGCTGCTCACTAGACACATCACAGACAAGGTCAATTCCTGAAAAACCATCATTATGTCATATTTGTTTTCTAATTTAAACCTATTTTGCTGATCAATTGAGTTCGTTTGTTTCTACAGGATGATTTTGCTCAAAACAGGGAGTTTATCACACTGGTTGTTTACAAGACAGAAGGCAAGAAGGTTTACTACCCAGGTGAGGTTTTCGTTCCTACATTGCTGATGTGTGATAATGTGCAGATCTGGCTCACCGTTGACCTAAAGTTAAACCACAAAGTCAGGGATCTTTAGAAACAGTATATTGTAGGAAACCAATTGTTTTCAACCAATGCATTCAGCTGTAAAGACCAAACATATCTTTCTAAATAAATATTTAATTCCAGGAATAACACAATTGATTGGCACAAATCCAATTTCATTGACATTTAAGTAAAATAATTCAAACAGTGGTGTTGCGATTTTCCACATTGATCACTTTCTGCAGCTGACCCTCCTCCTTATATCGATGGGATCCGCATCAACAGTCCTCACTATCTGACCAAGATACGGCTGACCTCTGCAGGAACACACACCTTCACACTCGTGGTTTCTCAGTATGAGAAGCAGAATACCATCAACTACACTCTGCGGGTGAGAACTTTCTGTCCGAGCTGCTATTTAGAGGCTTGTAGTCTTTCTGTACACGCATATTTAAAAATGCGTGTACATTCAGCAATCCTGGATGGTTTTAGAACATACTTTTTATTTGGCAAATTATTTGGATGAATATGATTGAATTTAAAGTTGGTTCAGTGGTTTAAACAATAAAGATTCTTTTGTATGAATTTGAGTCAATATAGGAGAATTAAAACTAACTTTAAGAAAATTATTTTGTTGCACTTAAATGTTAAATGAAGTCATATTATGGACTCTTACAGTAGTAGTTCTCACACCAGGAGACTTGCAACCATAAATAATAACCCATGTTCAGTGATACACCCATTGATAAGTAAGTAAAGTTTATTTATAAAGTGCTTTTAGCAAACATAAAAATCACAAAGCGCCGTACGATAAAAGTCTTACTGTACGAGGGAAAGAAACCTACAAAAATCTAAATGCATTCATTCTGCATTGAGGAAAATTTTTCTTTTTTACTTTGTAAAGGTATCATAAACATTTAGTAGCAGTGACTTTTTCACACTTCCATCTTCTCACTGGGATTTAAAGTCCTCCTTTTCTATTATTCAGCCAAACTCGTGCCTGTGAAAAAAGCCTGAGGCTGGATGAGTGAGCCGAGGTCTTTAAAGTGTTCTGCTGGGTGTGCACGTGTGACCCAGATAGATCTGTTCAGTACTTTATAATTAATATACTTTCCTCCCTCACTGCAAAATGCTCTTGGGAGGAGATGATGAGTTGGATATAAGATCTGTTCACCCTTAATGATGGCACATTTCTCTTTATCTTTAACACTGTTGCATTTGCTGTAATCACTTTAGACTTTACCTTAAAATCATCCGAGGAAAAGAAATTTCAATCTCCCTTCAGCTTTGATCGTTTTCTGAGAGGAAAACTGATTGAACTTCTTCTTGCAAAGAGTTTTCAGCAAAGATCAAAGCAGGGAGCTAACATTTTTTAGAGAACATGTTCATGAATAAACTATGAACAAACTTAGAACCTCAGGAACTTTAAGAATGCAGAGATAAAGAAAGCATGCCTCATATTATTTTTGCAGAAATAAAAAGTTTGTTGTTCTTACTGCAATAATTGATTTTCTGTCTCTATGCAGGTGTACACTGGATGCAAATTCACCTTCGCCAAAATCCCAAATCCCTTCACCCACACTAAAAGAGTACGTTACTTATGCAGTTTGTGATTTGTTGTGCAGTCTTGCAAATTGAACATTTTACCAATTCCTAGTCAACATTCTAATCAAAACAAATTATATTTGTAACTCTGTCCTCAGATCAATGGCCAGTGGAAAGGAGTCAGCGCCGGCGGTTGTGGGAACTACAAGGACTCGTACAAAAACAACCCCATCTACCAAATAAACCTGGAGCGGCCCGCCCCCCTGCTGGTGGAGCTGCGCGGTTCCAGGTCAGATTCACACCAGAAAATCTATTAGAACAAGACTTCCCTTTGACCTTTTATGTTTCTGTATTGCAGTAGTTATTCATGGCAAAAACAAAGTGCACCATGTCTTCAGTTTTATATTTAGATATATGTGATCTGGTATTTACTAGATTTATGATTGAAATTTAAACTGTAGCTGTAAAGAAACCAAACTTGATTCAACAAATTTTTTTTTGAAGAAAAAATTGTTCAGTAGCTTGTAGATATAGTTTTAGCAGCAAATTCTTGTATTTCAATTTTTTTAAGCAGTCAAATCACATCAGAGTGGAGATATTTTGAATAACTCATTTTTACGGCTTTACTTCCTTGATTGTAAGACCCAGTTTTGATCAACCTTCAGATTTCTGATTTCACATTTGACTCTAGAGAAGGTGTAAAACAGAGTTTATGGTCAGATCATGAAGGTTTTTTTTTTTTTTGTGTGTGTGTGTTTTTTTTTAGAGTTTGTCAGTGTGTGTCTGACCTTTTGCTTCATTTGATTGGTACCGGCTCGTGCCGACATTGTTAATGGTCAGAAATCAACTACTTTAAATTTGCAACATCTGTCTGGCAGTACCCCCTGAAATCATAAGGAAGTAGTGGAGTTTTTCTTACAATACGCATCTTTCTTTAATAAATAATGGCAATATAAATAATATAGGAGATGTTTTGAATTCTCCTGGTTTGGTTTAAGTGCTTTCTTTTTCTCACAATCGTTTACTCGACAAGATTTGACCCATGCTGCTACAGACAGAAAGTTTTGTTCTTTTTCTAACCTCTTATTCTGGGTTTCAAAGTGTTTTTTATTAGCTTAGAGATTGTGATACAGATTCTGTAGTGGTGAGAAGCAAACAGGGATAAACGATGTAACAGAAAGGTATCGTGACCACCAGACATGGAGTTGCAGTGGGACAGTTAGTAGTTTATGGTTTACAAGAAACACTAGCGAATGTTTTAATCAGCTAAACTATTGTCTGAATAACCATGAACCTTATTAGCTGTTCAGGTGGAGCTGATAAACTCTCTTCTAAAATAAAAACTATGTTTTGTCTTTGTTCCAAACTTAATTGCAGTTTAATTATTTATGTATCAAATATTGTTCTTTGGAAAAAAAAAAAACATTAAAAATGAATAGTTGCCATTTGTTTTTGTTTTTTTTTTTTACTCCATATGTATTTCCAGTATGTGTTGAAGTTAGTGATCTCTTCCTCTCCCTGCGTTTTGCACTCTGCCTGCAGGCAGTACAGTGTTGGGTTTGAGATGGTAACCGTGTCAACGGTGGGTGATCCTGGAACAGCTTCCTTCCAGAAGAAGAACAGTGGAGATTACAGGTTTGTTCTCTAATGTCTCTAACAACATTTATACTTAAATTTATTTAAACTACACACCAGTGGGTTCTTCTTAACCTTTTAAAGCCAGATCTGTCAGAAAATGTTATATTGTCAGAAGTGGAATTGCTTTTACCATGAAAAAAATTCCTTTTTAATATCAGCTGGATTTATACATTTTTGTACAAAAATTAGGTTTGATAAAGTACTAATTTATAAAATCTACCTGAAAATTGATTTTATATATATATATATATATATATATATATATATATATATATATATATATATATATATATATATATATATATATATAAGAACTGTGGAGATGAATCAGCAAAGTTTATCATCAAGTGGAGAAATTAACGTCTGATAACCTTTTCCACAAGACATTAACTACAAACAGGCATGATGAGTTTACATAATGGCTCTAATATTTTACGTCTAGGAAATTATAAAAAACTTCAGACAGCAGCTTCAGTTCATGTGTATCACCAAAAATCTAACTTTTTGTTTAATAAGATTTTCTCTTTGTGCTTTTAAAGATGCGGTTTCTGCTACATGGAGTTGGACCACGTCCCCGCAGGCATCTACAACGTCACCCCCACCACCTTCTTGCCTAAACAGGAAGGACCTTTCTTCTTGGACTTTGCCAGCACTTCCCCTCTCAAAGTCTCCCAGCTCCAGTGAAGACAGAGCGCAGGACAAAAAACTCAAAAGAAAGGGGGAGGAAAGTAACGAAGAGAGGAAGGCATTATGGGATCTTCGTAGGCCTGCAGTTTAAAAATGAATGAAATAATTAGCGCTTCCTGCAGCTCCAGGAGTTCAGAAAGTGACTGCTGCTTTACTTCCCCTGTCTTCAGACAGTGCAGGCTCTCCAAGTTTAAATCTGCAGATGGTGGGTATGAAGGTCTCTGTTAAATGAACCAAGAACAATGCATAGTTCTATGAAAAACAAGGTTTGATAAACTATTATTAGTAATAATATAATCACAGGACACAAGACATTGGCATGAAAACACAAATGCAAGGTAGTTGCTGCCCTGGTCAGTTTATGTTCACTCATCATTGGCATGGATGTCAAAACACTTGGTCTTTTCATGAGACATTTGAACTTTTTTTTTACTTTTTTGGAATAATTACAAAACATACTTTACAGTCACTTTTATTTATTTATATTTTTTGTGAATCAGGTCCACAATTTATTTTTTACTTTTTTTTTTTAATCCACTGAAATTAAAATATTTATGTACACTGCTCTAATATTTGGATAAGTTTCAGAAAAACCAACAAGATCTTGAAATAATTGTGGGTGAATATTGATCCTCTTCTTATCATCTGCTGAATTACACCGCTCTCATTCAGAAACAACCAATCAAAGCCGGGAGGTGTGTCTTAGTGCTCTTAATCAGCCTTGTGTACACTCTGCTCGCACTCTCCCTCTAGCTCACCACAAGGAGCTAGTTAGCATGGTCGCTGGTGATGGATGATGCAGATTTTCTGTAACATTAAGTTGCTTCTCCACCAGTTGCACATTAAGCAACACTTACATTGAGGACCTTCCTCCTGGCTCTGATTGGTTGTTTCTGACTGGGAATGGTTTATTTTTGCAGATGAGAAGCACTGGCATTAGCTTTCACAAATTATGTCACATGTTCCAAACAAATATGTAAGAGAAAACATTGTTCACAAAATTTAATACTGCAGCTTTAAGATAAATGTGTTATTTATTTTAATATCTTAATCACACACTGGACAATTAAATGCACGAATTTAACAGTAATTGATGAAGATTTTTTTGACCTCCCTTCCCTGGTTTCTTGTTGCCATTTGGAGACTTAAAAACATCAACCCACATCTTTCATGTTTTTTTTCTGTCTTTCCTGCTTTTTTTAAGAGTGGCTAAGAAAAATGGGACTTATGCCTTATTTTAGACCCAAGGAAAACAGGAGGTGGTCGATTAAAATTATGAATGAAAGTGTCAGTTATATTTATTTAGTATGGGGGGATTTTTCAATGAGAGATCAATCTACAACAATAAACGATGAAGGATTCACACATGCATGTGTGCTTTAAGTAGATTTGTAAAATGGTTGCCAAGTTACTGAATGTGTCCCAACATAACAGTTTGGTTCTAAAGTTCCTAAAGCTCGTGAGGTCGCTTTACTTCTGCTTCTACAGGGAAAAAGAAGCAAAACAAAAAATGGTTCCTTGACTTAGTTATCAAATCAGTCGACCATTACTTAATATGATAGAGAAAAACCTGCTGAGATGGTAACATCTTGTAAAGTGTTTCCACCAGTTGGCTGCTAACAATATCACATGACAGGAAATGTTCTTCTGAACCTTGTTGTGGTTTTTAAACTCAGGAGCAGCACAGGGAATCCAGCATGGCGGCATCTGAATGATGTCTGCTCTTTGTGTCTCAGTGTGGTGCTGAGTGAGTCTTCACTGCAGCACCTGCTTCTGGCAGGTGTCACTGTACTGTATGTGTTCTACCTGACTCTATATTGCCAAGTATCCATGCTCTGTTTATCTTTGCTGTGCTGCACTTTTTTCATGCTTATCATCAAACTACATCAGTGGAGGAAATTAAAATGTGATTTTATCTCAACCAACCCCGTCTGATAAATGTCTGCTAGATTTCACTCAATTAGGGCTTCATTAATGAGTGAATGTTATTAGACTCACTGGAGTTTAGTGCAGATGAGATTATTTCTGACTTTTGAAACTGAAAAGGTGGATTTAGGACAACTTCTCCACTTTGATGAATTGAATTTGCTAAAAATTTTGTGGAATCAGCAGCTCCATCACAGCAAAGCATACTGTGGTAATGCTAAACTCTAGAAATACTTCTAAGTGGATGAAATGGGTTTAATTTTATTTTTAATTTAAAAAGCTGGATATCATAACACTAGGGATTATTGGTTACTCAAAATGTTTTGAAAACATTTTCAAAGAATGACAAGTCATATTACATGACTCTTCATTAGTTTTACATCCGCACAGATGATTCTCACATATTCCATGCTTTCAGTTATCGTGAATTTTCCATTCAGATTCATTAGATTTCCCAGAATGCTGTGTGCCAAATGTTGACTATAATATGTACCATACAGCATGAAACTGACTTTTGTTGACATTTGTTGACCACAATGTTCTGCTGCTTTACACTCAAGTTGTTTTGAAGGTTTAAATCCATTTTTTTGACTCACCATGTGCAGTGGTATGACTGGCTGTAAATGAAATGTTGGCTGGGCTTTTAAAGGGTAAAATTATATTTTTTATGTGTTTCTTTGAATTGTCCATTATCCAGAACATCTGTATACTGGTTGATACATTAATTTATTGTCATAAAAGCCATTTTTTCTCTGTCATTGTATTTTATTTCTTTGATTTGTTTACCAGTGAAGTGGTCTATAAATGCAGCAGGACAATCTTGGACCATCCTGTTGTATGAATGTTGATGTAATGTTTGCAGAACTTGCACTAAATGTTGAGTAGACTGATGTGATTTACTCAAAGTTTAAATACAGGGAAATGATTATATCAATTTCTGCCTCCAAGTTACTAAATACAGGATGCATTTACCTACATTGTTTATAAAAAGTTCATTCATCCATCCATTTTCACACACTTTGTCCCTCGTGGTGTCGGGAGGGGTGCTGGTGCCTATCTCCAGGAAGACATTTCGGGCGGGAGGCGGGGTACACCCTGTGTTTTATATCAATTTATATCAATGCATTTCTTTTTAAGTTAAATCAAGTTACAGCTGCTGGGCTGATGAAAGCCCAGTGCAAAGACAGGAGTAATTCAATTTTGGTGGCCTTTAAAGTCAACAAGAGAAACAAGAGGAAAAACAAAACGCCTAAAGGTCAACAGGAAGCGAGGGGTCATTTATGTAAGGGCTGATTGTACTTGGAGACAGTTCTAGGAAGAAGAAACAAGATTTTGATCCTCTGACGTGAGGATAAATTTAATAAAAGTGTTATGTTAATTGGGGCAGATAGAATAAAACTAGACGATTGACAGTTTTGGTTCACATTTCAACTGAATTTCTTTCAAAGCTTTCAAAGTCTGTCATAGTAATGAAATAAAGGCTGAATGTACAGCGAGATCCTTTCACAATTTTTTGCAATGTTTGTGTCGATTGCAAAATGAAAAAAATTCTGATAGTTTTACATCCAGTTAATTAAAAAAAAACAAAGTGACCCTGAAAAA
Source organism: Gambusia affinis (assembly GCF_019740435.1). NCBI lineage: Eukaryota > Metazoa > Chordata > Actinopteri > Cyprinodontiformes > Poeciliidae > Gambusia > Gambusia affinis. The sequence goes on from NC_057872.1 coordinate 20,792,316, forward strand.
AATCTTGAATTAAGATCTCTGCTATTCTAACAAAAACTACCCTGCATTTTTACAAGGCTACGTCTACGTCAGACACATCCTCTTTGTGATTTTATAAAACACATTCTCAAGACCTTCACCCGCTGAAAGCACAGTTACAGGACAAGACGTTCTTTGTGTTGGACAGCTGAACTTGAAAGTGTTCCAACTAGATTAGGTCGGAGCTTCTCTAAAGCAACACCATGTTTTGGCCGAGTGACGTCTGATTGTCCATTAACGTTTAAATTAAACATAATGTCTTCTTTTAAAGTAAAAGATTTCTTGGAAAGTTCTCCCTCCAGAGAAGTTCTGAGGAAAGAATCACAAGAAAGGTCCTGAAGATGAAACTGATTTAAGAGCAAGCTCAAAATTGCACTTCACACATCACTGAGCCACTGCTGGACACTGTTGTCCTTCCACTCAACTTTCTAATCAGTTGCTTGGATTCAGGTGATTGGAAAGACACTCCTTGTGAAAAGTGTCAAATTTCTCCAGGACAACTGTCTACGGGAAGGATTGGTTGAGACATAACATTTTTAAGATGCTGACCTTTAGCAGAAATAAATTCATGAAATATATTGATGTAACTAATACATTTATATAATAAACTTTATTTTTTAAATTGAGTTACTCGAAGTAATTCACTTCAATTGTAAACAGCAAACTAAACTGTTTGTGCCTTACTTTGAACTAAGAGAAAGCCATTTTCCTAGAAACATGTTGTCTTTTTGTTCAATTACTTGAGATTAGGTCCAGACTCCCCACTCTGAGCTTGAGGCAATGTGTGGCCATTACAAGATAATGGTTTTCTTTTCACTTCAGGACACTTCCAGGAAGCAGGGTAGCATTTTGGGGACATCTTTACCTCCCCTCCCTTCCTCTGTTCTCAATGTAGGGGTTTCTTTCTGGCTGATCAGATTAACTGGCAAATTTTCCCTTAAAAATATGTAGTATTTAAAAACAAAAAAATCCTCTTTTCTCTTTGGGCAAAATGTTCCTTAAAATTAAATTGAGGACTAAGGCTTTGCAATTTTGTCAACGTCTCTCTTTATTCAAGCTAAAAATTGCACCACTTGTGATGAAAGTAGACATGTTCAACAGTTTCTTGTTGTGCACTGAGGAATCTAAAACACACTATGGGGTAAAACAGAAATAAGAAGCTGGAGCTGTAATTTTCCTGAACTGCAGTTTGTGTCCCATAAACAATTTTTAACACTTAAGTCCTAAATATTAAACACATATCATACAACACAACATTGTCTTATCAGTATTATAGAGTATAAGGCTGAAGGCTAGTTAGTTGTCCTCCGCTGTGTTCCAGCTTTCTTTAAATGTTGAACTAAGCTGAGAACAATCCCTTACAGCATTCTATGAGCCATTTAACTGTTATATATAATTCAAACCCAGGTCAAAGGTTATTTGCAGGCAGCTGGTTTGTTGCTTCGTCATATAATAATTCTTTTACTGGAGAAAAATGTAACTTTAATTATTTTTATCATTTACCAGAGCTTGTTATGTCTGGTGGGAGAGTTCATGGGTGTGTGAAGGTTGTAAAAGAAGCTTAAATTACACCAAATATAACATTCAAAGTTTTCTGCTTAACCGTGGAGAATGGAGTTGGACTACAGAAGTGGAAAGTAGCTTATTAACAATCCATAAGAGTTCCAGGAGTTTTTGGTTCAGAATTCAAGTCTCTGCAGAAACACAGTCCCTCTGAAATATTTCCCGTTTGCTCCTCAGACTCCTTTGACGGGAACAACCGTTTGTCCCGATTCAGTCTTCTGGGGACAGCTCTCCTTGTTTTTGGTGTTGCCAACTTGCGGCCGTCGCAGGTTGAGGAAACTGAAGCGAGCCTCGAGGCTGAAGCTCCTCTTGGTGTTGGAAGTCGAGATGACGTTTCCAGTCGGAGTGTTGTCCAGATCTCCCTCTGCACCTTCAGCTCGGTCACCTGCAGATAGGAAGAGGGTTAGGATTAATGATGGAGAAAAGGAAAGTTTAGTAAAGGCTTATCAGTTATAGAAATTTACAATCCTGCCATCAGGCATCCTAAAAGTTTACTTATACCAACAAACTTGATTTAACCTCTTTTTTTTGAATTCCAAAATGGTTTCTGCAGTTGCTCCTACAACATTTTTGGTGGCTACAAGAAAAACATATCTGGCTGTTCTGATGTAACATTCTGATGTAAATCCTATAAGAAATTATGGTATTATTACTCAAGATTTTCATACGATGAGATGCTCATATGAGCCCAGGTTCATATGATAATGCTAACTCAAATGAAATAAGAAAACAGTTTCTTGATTTTAAATACAAAATGCGAGAACTTGAATGATGGCACCAGAGCTCAAATCTCTTCATTCAGCTGAACTGAAGGGATGGAAACAATTTTCTCTCTAGATACGGATCTGCAGATGGGTTTCTTCTCTGCACACGAGCCACTGGGTCCAACTGTCACTTTGACAAATTTTACGCTTTAGGGGAGCAGGTGTGAGCCAAGCCGGTAGCAGGAGATGGAGGACCAGAACTAAAATAGATACAGAAATTCCATCCATCTCACTTTACTTTATTTACTTATTTTTCCCTGCATTTGTCTATTTTCCTTTCTGTGTGTACAATGTGCACAGAGCCTTGTTAAGCCTCCACCATTTTTGATGACGATTGTTCTACAAAAACTTTCATTGAGGACCCAAAAATGAATTATTGTGCATTGCAAATAAACCCTGAAGTGGAAATTTTCTTTTTAAAAATATATGCACCCTTCTTTGAAGCTTACTTTTATGTTACAATCCTTGCAATAGAAGCAATCAGTTGCGTTTCTTTAAAACAGAATTTGACTTGTAATATAAGTAGGGCTACAGGGCTTCCCCGCCATCACCTCTTTCCAGGTCACATTCAGGTGACGAAGCGCCGCTGCACTCGCTGCGAGGTCCCAGCACGGGCGAGATGAGGCCGAAGTCCGACAGCGAGACGGTGCTGGGGAGGTCGAGGCTGCAGGGCCGGGAAACAAGAGCTGGAGACGTCGTGGAGGAAGACGAGGAGAGAGTGGGAGATGGACAGTCGGATGACGACGTTCCAGAGGAGGAAGAAGAGGAGCCGGCGAAGGGGCAAGATGACAGGAGCTCCTGAGGGCTGCTGGGGGTCGACCCGAGGCTGCTGGTGGAGCGGGTCTCCGAGTCCTCCTCAGACATGAAGCTGCTCCCGCCGCACGGGTCGTCATCGAAGCACTCGGAGGCCACTGGAGGAAAGACATGGCTGGTTTTAATACACAGTGAGGAAGAGGTCAAAAGGGTGATGGAGCAAAAGAGACAGAAAAAGATTTCAAAATAAAGAAAGAGTGGTGATATAAATAGACATGAGAGACGTCACGTCTCTTTGTGAGGGGGTGCATCTCATTTTCAGCAATCAAAAGCACGTGAATGCTCAGTCAGTGTCCTGGCTTATTTTAAGCCTCAAGCGCCTCTGCTCAGAGTCTCCTTAAACTAGGCTGCTGTTACCATAGTAACACACTCAAAGTTAATCTATAGGCCACACTGATGGGTATGCAAGACAGATATTCAGATTCTGTGGGCTAGTTTCCAAACCATGTGATCTGAAAGAGGAGGAAGCGTTTTGGAGGCCTTTCCTCTGCTGCTCATTTTTTACTTCAGATAATAAAAAAACCCCATCTCAAATAAAGCTCAGAGGCCGCTTGGATGAACTTTAGCTGAAATATTCTAAAGAAAATGAAGAGGAAAAATAGAAAAACATGAATTCTTTTAAAAAATGAAGTTATTTTTTTATGGTAAAGTGGGATTCTGACCAACACTGTTTAAATTAAAGTGGTGAAAGTTTAATGCCAGAACTCATTTTACAGTGTGTTTACCATCAACTGCTAATCACTTGGTAGACGTATAAATTACTACCGTCTCATTGGCTTTTCTCATGTCCTGTAATTTCTCTAGAGACATAAATTAACAATCTACCAACAAATCTATAGCATCAATAGAAATTTCAGTGGAGTCCTTGGGGAATATATTGTAATGCATCAACTGAGGAAGCCTGTTTTATTTGAATTTTATTGTTATTATGGAGGAGATTTTACTTTTAATTCTAAATTCATTTTTACTGCCATTGTAGTAATAAATGCCTGGTTTGTTAGAAAATGTTTAGCTTTGTTTTTCCATGTTGTTCTGATGTTTTGGGTCAGAAAACATGTTCTGTGTGTTCTTTAAGCTGCTTTTCTTCGTTAATCTCTCATATTTTTGCTTTAGACCCTTATCAATTGTTAAAGGAAAGACAACAAAGTCTTTAAAAAAGCAGAACCGCTGGCTGTAATAAGAACATGCCTCATGTCCACTCACGAAACAGATTTAGGCTTTTTATCTCTCACAGTAAAACATCTCTACAAATCAAATTTCTGTAGGACGCACTGTTTTTGTCATTGTTCAACTGAAAACAGTTAGGTTTGACATAAGACAACAAGTACTCACAGGACAGGGAAGCCTTAATAACCTAAAAGTTCATCAAACTTTTCTCTGAAGCTGAACGAACTAGAGAAACCTGACTCTGAACTCACTGGATATTCCATCCGACTCCATCTTGAAGCTGGAGACGTCGTCCCCCGAACTGCTGTCCCCCTCGGCACCGACTCCCGGTCTGCGCGGCCCAATGGTGGAGCTCCGGCGGCGCTCGTGGATTTCATCAGAGATCATCTCCAGGTTCTTCAGTGCTGTCCTGTACTCTCCTTTGGCCTGAGATAGTTTGGCTTGTCGCTCATCCACGTTTTTCTTCAAGTTCTAGAGGAGAAAAGAGGAGCAAACTGATAAATGATGCTACAAGCTAGAAAGGTTCATTTTGGTTTAGCATGAACTGTGCTGAGAGCAGAATTAAAAGGTTTTGAGTAAGAAGTTTGGGGAGAAAATGTTGTGTTTGGAAGAAGTTAAATATTACAGAAGTGCTTTATGAAAGTTCAATGTTGGACACATTTAAACTAGTCAACATTTCATGATGCCATAGCATTTATTTGAATTTTGCTGAAAACAATTCTTCATGCTTCTCTTTTGTAGACCTAAATCAAATGATTTATGCACACAGGAATTGGCCATTAACCAGAATTGGCTGATTTTTCAGGTGGAATAATCCTAAATGGTAACTGGCTGACTGGAAACTCAAAATTCAATCTTTAATCAAATTTGTTTTAGGGTAAAATCTGAAAAAATGTACACAAAATCAGATATGCAAAAAATGTCATGTGACCACAATGTGATCATTTTTAGCCTGATAGCCAAACAACAAGTCCATCAGGCACTGACATCCACGCTCTTCAGTGTGAAGGTTGTTACAGTAAGATGACTCAAAGATGCTTGCTTTAAGCAAGGTGTTTAAAACTGGAATCAGAGGAAGAACATCAATGGAAGAAACAATTTGACAGGAAAATATTTGGTGCATGTTATAAGGCATGCTTTGACAAAAAGCATGTCAGTTATTGTTTTAAGTAAATAACAGGAAAGTTGAACAAAGCACAGCAAAGTTGATCTGATTTATCAGTTTGAGTTCTTAGCCTCAATTGATCATAGAAAATATTTGATATGGAAATATTGGCAGCCCCCTTTTTTTGTTTTTTTAAAAATAAATTTCAGAGTTAGGATAAAGATTAGTACTAATGCTAGCCAGGCTAAGTGAGACTCCAAAATGTTAAAAATATCCATCCATAATTGTTTTGTCTGTTTTAAAACAGTCTTAATGTACATACTTTAATTGCAATATCAACTGATTTAAATTAGTAATTACCTCTCAAGGCCAGAAGGCTACTTAAATATTTTAACAACTTGTTGAAGTTGTCAATATATATATATTTTATTTATTTAAATCTTAAAAACATTTAGCTATTAAAGAAAAATTAAACTACCTAAACTTTGTATCTGCAAGTCAGAGCTTAACAAAACTTACAAATCAACAACAAAAGTCTGATTGTAGCATCTTTGGTTTTAAGTGTTGATTTTACATCCCCAGCAAAAACAAAAAAATTTAAACCAGTAAAATCACCATCCAAAGTTGAAGCAGTAAGAGTTTAACAGTCCTGACGTACCTCCAGCTGCAGGTAGTACTTCGCCTTCATCTCAAAGTAGGGCCTGTGGAGGAGAGGTCAAAGTAGAGGAGATTAGAAGGGGGTGAAAAAAACACAGTACAGAGCAGTACCCACATCATCACCATAGCAACCTGCTGGAAGAGAAGGAGATAAAGGCATTGTGATGTTGAATGAGCAGGCAATGCAAAACAAATTAACACCCTGCCAAGGCAACGCACAGCAAGGCGGCAGCTTCTGATGCAGATAGACTGGATCCAAGAAGAAAAAACATCCAAATTATGCTTTACCTATCAGAAAATATGAGTAGAATAAGCTAAATATCAAAAAATCAAAAATGCTTTTATTTTAAAGAAAATTTGTTGAGTTTCTACATTGTCTACCTTATTTAGCCACAATTCAGCAGTAAAACATTTTTTTTTTCTTCTCAGAGAATATTAATATTTTATTTGTTTAAATATTAAGTCTGAATTTTGGAATACATTGATCAGCACTAAATGTATATCAAAAATGGGCAGCTACGTTTAGCATCATACGCTTCAGAGTTTTTGAAACCAAGAATCCAACAGCATGCTTTATGAGTTACTGCACTGTGCTCTGATGCATTAAAAGCTAACTGCAAAGTGGGATACTGGTGAGTTTTTGACAACTTGCATCAATAAGGTCCCAAAATTTATATTCATCAGGTATTGGATTTGGTTGCTTCAAGTCTGGAATTTTATGCACTGCTGCTAAACTCTCTCAAAACGCTCATTTTCAAACAAACATATTTTTGTCATTGTCCAAAAGAGATCTTCACATTTCGTCTGCTTGTCCAGACATGCCCTGCATGCCTCGGCTCATAAGCCCTCCTCACTCTGAGCTGTGAGATGAAGATAGAGGACATGACAGACATGTCCTTACATAACATTTCAGGTTGAATCAGGATCAGTTTTGAAGATGCTGAAAGAGTTTAAGGCCTTAAAGCCTATAATGTGGAAGAGCTGCAGCATGAAAAGCAAATTTTTAGCAGGCAAAAACAGGGTGTGCTGGAACAAGACTGGTAATTTTACATTTTAATATTTTTAAATTTTGAATAAAATGTAAAATTTAAGTTCAACATTAAACCGTATCACTCAAAAATCTGTAGAAATGTGTTCTGGTTTGTCCCTGTTGTCCAGTGAGCAATAACATTTGTTCTTATGTGACTGGTCTCTCAGACTTTTCCATGAAACTTCACACAGTAATGAGATTTTTTATGCTTTCACATTTTCTATCATGTGCTTCTGCAGTTCTGCTGCAACTTGTGACTGTGCCACATTTAGCCCGACTTCCCCATTTTAGACACCTGTTTAAAATCACCTGACTGCTTTCTGTGGGGTTCAGTACAACAAGGTTTTACCGTTTTTAGATTAACCACTTTCCTCTAAAAAGAGAAGAACAACATCGCCTCGTTGCAAAAATAGAAAACTGAAACATCTTGCACCTGGTTTGGTTTTGTCACACGACTTGTCATTATGCTATTTTATAGGGACAGATGGACAGAAGAAATAACATTCTAAACTGATGCTGCTATGTTGAAATACAGTTCTTGGGTTTTCAGCTGAATATTTGGCTGAAATCAACCTCAAGCAGTCAGCCATGCAGTGACAGTCTGCTTGGAGGCCCTGCAGCTCGCCGCCATGTTGTGTCCACATGCTGGACCAGCAAAGGACAAGCTGTCAGAGCACATCCAGGCGAGACGCAGCTGAAAATACCACTGTGAAAAACCAGAGCGCACACAAAACCATGAAGTACATGAAACATCCATTCTTACAAGTGCTTGATCTAGCTTTTCAACATATTATCATTACGAGTAGCAATTTTAGCATCAAAAATTCATCAGCTTATGACAATGTATGAATGTATTGTTTTAGGATTGCAACAGTGGCAAAATGGGACATAAGGGAGAAGAAGAATGTGGTTGAAATGATTAGTGGTTTTAATGATTAATTTTGATGAAATTCTGCATTTTTATATTAACATTTAAAATAAAATGACCATTTAAGAAGACAAGAAATAACCACACTTCTGAAACAGTGTTCAGTAAAATGGAGATAAATCAACATCAAAGGGTAACAAGTATGTACTGTTGTATTTTAGGTATTATAACAGATGTTCATCTGTTTTTATCACATGCTGCCTGCCGCTACTATCTGCTTGGTTGGTTGATGTGAAATTTTATCTTCAGAATGTCCTGGTTTGTCTGTTTTATCGTGTCTAAATTCTTGAACTTCTAGAACTGTGACCAAGTATCTGTTTGTACTCTGCAAAATTTCTAAAAACTACATGGATTTATTCCTGGAACTGTTTGGCATGTTCTACTTTCTCGAAAACATCAGTACAGCAGATGACGACAGGAGTTCCAGCAAGCCTTCACAATAAAAGCTTTGAACATAAATTTACTAGCTCTCTAACATAAAGCAAAAATACATATTCAATCCAACTAACATAAATCATGACATCTTTATGGACTTTTTCTCTTGTAAAAACCCAAGAGGTTGGTACAGCATATAACTAAAAGAGACTATTTATCATAACAACAATGGCAATAATTACAGTTTTGTTCCTGCTTTCACTTCTAATGAATAAAACTGAGCAGGTACAAACAATGGATGGATGAAATCAGACAACACAATTTTTATGATTACATTTCTGACAGTATTTAAGTCATGGTGTGTACTTGGTTACAGGATTCTAGGTTTAATAATTCAATAATTTAATTCTGCGTGATTTCCAAAATAAAAAATATAGAAAAAAAAAGAACATCTGGGCACCTCTTGAATCTAAAAAGCTTGAAGCGCAGGTCTTGTTAAAAGTTGCAGCAACAACATTATGACTGATCTAATTTAATGTGCCAAAGCTGCAGATCAATGCTCTTACTTGGACTTGCTGATGGTTCGTTTCAGTTTCTTCTCCAGTTGCTTCATGCGGCCGATGGCTGCCGTGTATTTTGCTGCTGTCTCCTTGTGCAAAAGCTCACTTCTCGTCTTGGTGTGCTCCGCCTCCATCACCTGGAAGAACCATAAGTGTCCCCAAATGAATGAATTTATGGAAGTCTTGGTTTTAGATTTTGGTTGCCCATTAAACAAAACAAATTTCTTTCAGAATAAAAGCCTCTGCTCACCCGCTGTGTGGCGTGGTTCAACATCTCCTGCCAAGCGGAGTCGAACTGCCGGTTGTCTTCCTCCAGGAGCCTCTGCTCAGCCAGGGAGATGGTTTCCTTCGCTGCTCGCAGAACTTCGGTGGCTCGGTGGAAGTCCTGAGTGGCTTTCTGGGCCTCCAGCTGGGCCTTTTGGACAAATGAGAAGAAATCTGATATATTTCTGCCTTTTTAAATCCTTTTTCAAAGCAATTTTTGACTCAAAAGCACACTGTACAGTTTATAGCGTCAACACATCTTAGATAGTAAACTTTTAAAAGTAACATATTATGCATCTTTGAAAAGGTTAGAGTAGGTTTATGAGCTCTACAAAATATGTTCGCTAAATTTTTTGCACAAAAATCAACTTCATATAATAAGATTATAGTCTGCACATTTTTGACTTTTTTGAGCTCTTTTCAAAATGAGTTTCTTTAGGGCCTCTTGTCACTTTAAATCCAGATAAGCTGCTGCTGGTAACACCCCTCAACACAATATTTACACGTACACATAAAAATGGCTGCAAACAAATGCACAATTAACAACCTTACATCTTTGAAAAGCAGAAGTGAAGCCTCCTACACAACCCAGACGAATACAGCAACTGGTTTTAGAATGGTAAGTAAAACAAAACATGTTATTCCAAGCAAGACTGTAGAGCAGGAAAACCAGCTGACCAAACACACTGAAACTCAGCTTGGGTTGTTAGTTGACAAGTTGGCTTCCACCGGGGTTGCTAAGTAATTGGTTGGACTTTCCTGGAGTTGCTAGGTGAGGGCCAGTGCTTGGTGATTTGTGACCTTACATTCAGAAGGTTTTTGAAATGGTTCAATTTCCAGACACCAAAAACATGAACTTATTGCCGAAAATGAGTGCCTTAGAGACCCAAATGAAAGTACAAAAATGTGAATTTTGCACAGTAGGTTTCCTTTAAGACAGCTACAGAGAGTCCAGAGTCATTCAGCAACAAGCTTTATTTCATATCGTTACTACAAAATTCAGTTTGATTTAGCTTGTTTATAAATAGCCAACAAAGCAGTTCCAATTCAAATCCAGAAATGTGAAACCAAATTAATCTAATCAATCCAACATACAGATTCAAATTCAACTGCATACATTTCAATTTGATTCTGGTTATAATGCAGTTACAGTCAGTTCTTCATGTTAATTGGTAAAAGGTTAGCAGATAGGATCAAGTCAGACTTTGCAGCTTGTGGCGACATCAGGTTTACACCATCTGTATGAACACACAGTGACTATACACACAACACTGTAACCACCCACTGAATAACTTCCTCAATCATAAAGGTCTGCAGTCTAATCATGCAGTTTACTTAGAGATCTTAACAAAACAAATTTTAAAGCATTCTGTAGACATTATTGAGGCTAGCGACATTAAATGCTCAGAAAGAGGCACGTGATATTAAATACAACAAGCAAAAATTGCTCAATCACAAAGCTATTTGTTGCATTGCTCAAATGTTTTGTTGCAAAACACATCACTGACTTCGCTTTGTGTTTCATGTGAAGCTTTAATGCCAAAGTTTATCAGCAGCAGCAACAAATACAACACATGTTTGCACAAAACTAGATGTCTGTCACACTCCCAGCCCCATCAGTTGCATCACACGGGTGGAGAAGGTTTCATGTGGATGTGTAAGAATCAATTCATGTCACTGGTGAAAGTGCACAGATAATAAGTATAATGTTCATAAATTGTCACTTTATAGAAAAGAGCTTTTTTTAAATGCAGGCACACAAATTAGCACTAAACTATGTTTTATCTTTTTTGTTCTTCACTAAACTGTGAAGAACAAAAAAAAGCAGTCGTGAAAATAAACTAACACTATGCTGCAACTTTTTGAAAGAAAAAAAACCCCACAAACATTTTAAACTTTAAAACATGTACGTAAAAGTAAAGATATTTACTTCTGGTTAATATGTTGAATAACGATGATAACTTTGCCTTTAACTCAGCATAAGAAGTCTTTGAATTATGACTGTATGCAAGAAAACAAGAACAAGCTCAACATGATGTGTCTGCAGATATAAAGAAAGTACATGATGTTAATGTGCTGAATCATCACTGTGCTGCCAGTTTATCTGTCTTAGAAAAAAAATGTCTAAGTTGAGTTTACTCTGCAAGGACATTTTTATTGCATTACATGCAAAAGAGTATAGTGACTCCACTGACCCTGTATGTGAACTCTGCTGTATCTGAAGACTTGTAAACAAAATAAGACCAGTAGGTCATGCAGATATTTAGCTGCTTTGGTCTGAAAAGCAGAAAACAATAACTGAACTCTACAATCTTGCAGCAATCTTATAGAAATCTCTCCAAATCAAATTATTCCAAACCCATACTTTATGTTTTTATTGTTCTGTTTAGTTGAATGTGATGTGGTCACATGAAAACTGATTTCCAAGAATATTTCCTTTGCCAACAGTTTAAGCCTCCCATCAGCGCAGCTGAATTCTGCAAACAGGTTGACATCACCACATGCTCACTGTAACTTCATTATCTACAGACATCATCACGCCAGCACAGCAAGATCCAAACAACTCCCGCCTTGTTGCAGTCATGGACCAAGTTTGTTTTCCACCCAGAACTGCAAGTTACACAACTCCATGAGACTGGGCCACTGTTCTCATTCTGAAAAGTTTAAGTGTATATCCACTGCTGCGTTGTGGTTAGTAATGCCTGACTGCAGATAGATTTAAAGAGTGTTAGGGGAAGATGCTGATATAAAGCTGTCTGAGATAATAAAGTTTTGCATAAAAAGTAATAGTCTCTTGTTTCAGCACCACTGTTTCCTTTAATATGAAAACTTTGCATCACATATTTGACTGTAATGCATCTACAACTGCAAGCAACAAGAACCTCAAGAGAGACAACTGGGTATAAAAAGCAAGATGGATAGCTAATATAATAAGCTAAAATACCCAACCAACAGAACCTGAAAGATGAGTCACTACCTGCATAATAAAGATTTTCATATTCAAGTCCACAAAAAAACAAAAACAAATGAGAAGGTAAGGAGTAGGTTTTTAGCTTTTATTTGCAGACAAAATATGTAGGGTTCTGTAAAATATGTTTTATTATTTTCCAAATTCTGGTTTACTTTCTACTTTTTCCCCCATTCTAACCATTTTCATTCAACCAAAAAGTCTCATAATGGGGTGAATAATGAAGAATTCAACAAATCAGCAGCCAAAATAGTTCCACATTTTCTGTTTTTCAACATTCACAAATATCAGAAAACTGAATGCTTTTGGAAGCCATTTAAAAGAATTTCCCCATCATTTTTAGCAATAATAAACATTCATGTGTAAAAAAAAAAGAATTTCACATATTTTGGAAAATAAAGTTATTCTTTTAGAAAATGATTTAGTTTAACTTAAGAAAATATGTCGCATAAAGAAACAAGGTCTGCAAACAATAATAACTTTGTGCACACTTAAACAAAACCTATATTTTCATCTCTTCTTTCATCGGTCACATATGTCTCCACTGAAGCACATAATTATTAGCCTCTTGTGTTCTGGCAGCTTTAAGGCAATAGGAAAAAGAACAGAACCATGTGGAACACCAAGACTAGCCAATCTGATCTGCTGGTTTTCTTTGTTAAGGTTTCAATTACTGGCATTTCATGATTTTCTGAATACGATTGTCAAAACTTGTCTTACACTGAATTAACCCTGAATGACTTGTAACAAGAATGAATAGTTTCAGTTAATTAGATTGAACTGAGAGCTCTTAAATTTCATCAATACTTTTTGTTGTATTTTGTTGACCTCAATTCCATTGATTTTTAAAACATTAAATTACAGCTTTGAAGTTTTTAGTTGGCTTCAAATTGCATAATTAGCACGCTAATTTTTTTTTTAGTTCTGCAGCTGTAATGTTTGTTTATTCTCATTCACCTTCCTGCCAAAGTTTATATGAACGGTGTCAAAGCAATGTTGGAAAAATCTGAGAACTGAAGTCCTTTGTTCATCAATAATAAAGCTAAAAGAAACAGTCTTCTTTTCCCTCTCTATCTCCTCCTATGTTGTCACGTTGCCCACAATAAACACATCTTTCATGTGATGACACCCATCCCACCCTCAGGCTCCCTCTTTCTGTCAGCACAAACATGAAAGACAGCTGCTTTCGCTTCAGGAAAAAAAACAAAAAACAGCTGATTTTATACCAGTAAACATGCTCCAAATAAACAAATTATCCATGAAAAAAACATATTTTTTTCAACTTGTTATTGACCCTTTGTGCAGTAACCCAATGAAACTTTGTTCCCACTTTTTGTTGATTGCATTTCAAGCCCATTCGATTTGCACCGTTATTTTCATACACTCTCTGTAACAAATAAAACCATTTACTTTTTTGTTCCACCTCATCGTCTTCGCCCTTCTTCTCTCAGCAGCATCAACAAGGCAGCCACAGGCAAGAGAAACATCAATGCTGTCACCATGCAGCAAGTGTTCAAAGACCCCACTCACTAAGTGGGACAGTGAAGAATAAGGAAATGAAAGAGGAAGCAGTAAATGGGAGATAACAAAAAGAAGGGTAAAGCTTTGCACAGGCACAACTAAGAATATGACCCAATTTTTCCATATATTAATCTTAAACCAACCCAATGTGATGAGCAGGCAAACTCTGTATCCCTTCTGTTTTACTGTGCTAACATGGATGAGTAAAACGTGTCTAAACATACATAAGTTGACCAAATGTACATGAAATTCATACAAAGAATGACATTCTCAAACATTTGTCATGTTCCTTTATCTTAGTGTGGCTTTAAATTTAAAACAAACATTGCTACTTCCTTTTAAGCTCCATTTAGTCTACAAATGTGTTGTTACCAGAGCGGCTGGGTTCTCCTTTTAAAACAGGGCATTGCCGTTTAATACTGTGGTACTCTGTGAACCTTTGTGACATTTTTTTCAGTGCTGGAGCTTATTCTAATGGTGATTGTACTTTATGTTTGAGTTTTTTTCACCCATGTCTGAAATTCAACATATTTTACTTCTTCCATTAATTCACTGTGTATTACAGTATTCTTTCTTCTTTCTACTTTCCCCAGCTGTTGTGCAGACTCCCATGAGGCTGATTGACACTAGACATAATATCTGCCACGTTGTAAATTTTTTTTGTTGGCCTAAAAATCTAGGAGGACAGAAGGAGATAATCATCCATAATGGCTGTCGATAAAAAAAAAATAGTGTTCAGGGAACTGAGTTTTCTGATCATAACATATTTTTGATTAGACCGCAACATGATTTTCATAAAAAGAGAACCAATACTAGAGCAGACATCTTGATGCACCACTTTGCACAGCTGAATTCAGAGTTGCTAAACCAAGTAAACAGAGTAAATAGATCAGAACAAATAAACATATTTGTCCTAAATAATCAGGACAATGAACGCTGGGAGAGTACTGGAGGGCAGAAGATGACACTAGTTTCCAAAGTGACCTAAATTGGCCTATTTCATGGTAAATTTGATTATCCTTATCTGTGTCCTCAAGTGAATGTGGGAATTTATTTATATCGAAGCAGCAGCACAACAAGAGAAGATTGTGCCCAATACATCAGCTGAGATCCAGGGTTAAAAATACTGTCATTCTGCCTTCAAAATTCTCACAAAATCATTTCAACTTGTGTGTTTATACCAACAAACAAAACCCGATACAGCCACCACTGGCCTAGATGGTCTGAGGAGACTCTGGGTAGGAAACCACTACTCGATTCAGCAGCAGGGAGCGCCGCCTCTTCTTTTGATGTCCACTTCACGCTCTTAAAAATGCAAATTAACACTGATATATGTTGGAGCTCAGAGGTGGGAAAAGTTCAAAGGAAAACATTAAAGTGACTGTAGTAAAACACAGCAGAAAGCCACAGAATCACTCTAATGATGAGACCTAAAGGGCTCCAACTAAACAACGAACAGCGGCAGAGAGTTTGGTGATAATATAATTAATTCCCCCCACAGTCTGACAGCTTTAGGGATGCTGCAACTGTACAAACACTGATGCTCTACTACACACCCACCATGTTAATGCACCATCCCAGGAGGTCAATGGAGGAGCAGATGGCTGTGACCTTCAGCCTTGTCTGCCTCCTTCCCACCAACTCCTAAGTCTCTCAATCATTTCATCCATCTTTCCATCACTTCCTTTGTTCAACTCCATCCATCATTACCCTCCTGTGCATTGGCACTGCCAGGAAGTGCTCAACTCCAGCAGAGGAGGGATGATGATAAACAGGGGGAGGAGGAATGAAGGATAAGAAATGAAATGAGACAAAGGATGATGATATATGGATAAAAAAATGTGGTTACCATGCAGAAGGTTATTAAGTTTTACTGTCTCTATTATGTAAGAAATTGATTTAAAAAACAAAACAAAACAAAAAAAAACACTAATGCATACGTCCATCAAGCAACACCCATGAAGTCTTTTATTCTTCAGTCATAAAATGGACAGTTTTCCTAAAACAATATTAAATTCGAGATGGTTAAACCTTCAAGCTCTAAACACAATGTGCGTTTAGAAATGTGACACCATAAATGTGTTTACATTTAAATGAATAAGAATCACATTATTTATTATTCTCTGACCATAAAACTAACTGTACTTTATGTGCTCCAATATTTGTATTTGTGGTATATATAGAAATGTTGTTTTTTTTTTTTTATAAATTATTAAGAGAACTAATTTTCCTCTCTGAAATTAAATCTTTACTTTAAGCTAATTTAGGATTACAACAACCCTGTCAATTTGCTAGAGGCCGGAATAACAAAAAACCTTTTCGTTATCCTTCAGATTCAGGAGTTTTACATATATTGAACAAATGCTACAGTATTTGTTCAAATTGCTTTTTAAACTCATAAGATATTTTGAGTTTACATCCATAAGCTTCTCTCAATAGTTGGCTAGAATTTTGGCCCATTCCTTCAGACAGAACCGGTGTAACTGGGTCAGGTTGCTCTCTCACACACACACACACATGCACACGCGCAAACGCATTTCACCAGCTTTACCTATAAATTATCTAAGAGCAAAGATCAGGGTTCATTGTAGGCAACTTCAAAACTATTGCCCTCAGCTTCTTTGCAAGTATTTAGGTGTTATGCTTAGAGCCACTGACCCATTCACATCCTTTCTGCTGCTTCAATATTTCCACTCCCCAATTTTCATTTTACAAGGCACCTTGGTTTTTATTACATACCGGAGAATAAAATGCAAAATACAAACATTTGCACATTGGTAAATGACAAAATGAAAATGAAGAGTTTATTTACAAACCCAAAAAATCCTGAACATGAGAGTGGACTGGAAACAAACAAAAGTTCAGCCATGAGTCCATCTGCAAACAAAAAAAATTTAAAATTGTAATATTGGAGAATATTCCTAGCAATTTTTCAGTTAAAAACACAGTGAACCTCCATTTCTTTGCGGTCCAATATTTACAAATTCTCTTATTTGAAGATTTTTCTGTGAAAAGTACCATAACTCCAAATCATTTGCGAAAAATTCACCCATTCAAGTTTTTTTTTGAAGCCCTATCTAAGACGCGTCTTCAATTAGCGCCATTTTTCTTAGAGCTAATTGGTAGCAGTCTCAAGAACGGAGGTAAGGAATGAAAAACAGCTTCTCTGGTCACACCAAGATGGGATGGTTTCCATTGTGCATATTAAAGTATACTGTGGTGTATTTAGTGTTATTATTATTATTAAAATAAACTAGAGGGGCTCTCAGGTGTTTGTGCATTTCTGATATTGCAGTTGTGGTCCCTAATCCCTGTGAATACCAAAGGTCCACTGTGTGTCCAGTCAACATCCATTCAACATCCATTTATCATCATAACTTCAAGGACTTCATACATTAGACCAATTCCGAATGACAAGGTTTTAGAAGTCTCACATAACAATGGATGAGATGTTTCTAACTTACAGCCCTCATTATATTACTGTAAAATGAAATCCATACCATTGAAACTCACCAGTCCATGTAATTTCCTTAACACTTCAATCCTAGTATGTCTTTTCAAGCTTCACTTCCACAACTTTAAATTGAATATCTGCTGAGATCTTCTCAGATCTGTGGATCCCCAGCCTCTAAAACTGACAAGCCAAGATGCAGACGACATAATGTAAATTAAAAACTTATTTATCAAATTTGATATGGATGGGTTTTCATTAGATTTGCATGTCTGTCGACACTTTTATTTTGCCACTTTGAGCACCAGACACTGACCGATGTCTTCCAAATGATTCTACAATCCCAGTTTAGCACTTTGCCATTCTAGGCCAAGTTTCTCCGGCAAGATATCAACAAAACCTGCAGACTCACAGTCACAGTGTGAGGCAGCACGACTGAGTGGGTGGCTGATTTCAGTTGGTAAGATTCATGAAGCCTGGTTGAGTCATTCTCTGCCAGAAAATTTGATCCTTTAAAATAGCGAGTATCAGCAGATCCACTGCATCTCTGTTCAATTTTAAAGCAGGAAGATAAACAGCAAGGCAAGGAGGTTTGATGTTAAAATGTGACACTAAAACAATAGAAGGGAAAACAAAATCAGAGAGAATGTTACACATTTTACATTTTCCTGGATGTTCAGAATCAGCGTGCTTAAATTTGAAACTTTACATCTTATAATTTGCAGCAAGAAGTTTATGTTTAGCTAATATTTGTCCTAAAGTGACTTCTAAGAAGTGAAGTGGAATACTGAATCCCATACATATTTCAGTACATTAAAAAAAAAAAGTCCAACTCTACTGAATGTTTAAACTGAGACTGAGCAGACTCAGCAACATACACATCTACTCACCAAACCTAAGTTCTGCCTCCCTGACCCAGTTTCATGATGATTAATCAGGTTACCTATAAGTGCACACACAATCCTCCCCTTTCGACAATCTCAGTAACCATCAACGTAATCAAGTGGAAGAGATTGAACTCAAAGCAGTTTATCTTAATATGAAGGGACATTGCATTTCTCTAAAAAGGTCATAAAATTGATTTATGGAAAATTTATTAGCTCAGCCCAAATTGTCAAAAAACAAGAAAAGTTGTCATTGATAAAGTAGAGAGCACAGAACTCTGCATGGCAGCCAAATTTCTGACTATAAACAGTTACTGTGACTTTCTCAAATTAAAAAATAAATAAATAAATAAATAAATAAATAAATAAATAAATAAATAAATAAATAAATAAATAAATAAATAAATAAATAAATAAATAAATAAAAAATGGGGGTTTTCCTAACAAAGAAGTTCCAGTGTTTTGCCTCTAATGGGTTCTGCTTGGTTTCCTTCAGGTCACTTTAGAGCCTCATTAGTACATCAATGAAAACATTGTTTGTATTTGATTTCCTTCTGTTATATTATGAATTTTTATTGATTAATATACAAGGACAGAAATGAACTACACAAACTTTTATTAATGTCAGTACTCCAGCCACTTGATACCATTAACACAACCTACTGCTACATCATAAGGAAAGGTGCATATGGATTCATCACAGCTGTAAACAAAACTAAGGGTGCATAGAAATGAAAATTTGATAGCTAGCCAACATTAATACTCCTGTTACGACAGTATTTATTTATGCGTGTTACTTCCGACACTGAGTAAACACAACCACACCACTTATTTTACTTCGCTATTTCAGTGAAACACCCATAATGCCCATAATGCCCTGCATCACTGTCACACTGTGCTTTTTACCGAACACAAAGCACATGGCCAACCCCCTCCTGTGGTTTGAACACAGCCTCAAGAGCTCAACATGGCAGAAAGTCTTACAGCAATTAAGAAACTGAAAAGGAGAAAAAGGAGAATCCCAATCCAGAATCCAAACCCCATTTTGGATTGGGACTCCTATCCCAGTCCAGAATGCATTGGGATGTCACTGAAAATTAGGGGTGCACCGATTTATCGGTGCTGAATCCTTCATTTTGGGAGATCTTAATTTTGAGCGTAACATGTAAAAAGCTGGTATCTTATCCACTGATGTTATCAACCTCGGCAACCCCTGTGCTTTTCTTTTCTGCCGTGAGAGAGGTTTGACTGACAAACCGGCCAACCGGGTCATGTCTGCACATTTACAGTTAACAATAGTCACCCCATTGTTGCCAATTCAGTACCTTTCTTGATATATTAATCACCGTTTCAGAAAAAAAAAAACTGGTATTGGCTAAAATCGGAATCTTTAAGTTAGGCTTTTTAAAAGATCGGTAATCGGCAATCGGCCAGAAGACTGTAATCGGTGCACCCCTACTGAAAATGTCACAGTAACAAAAAACAAGTAACCAAAAAAAATACATTTTTTTTCTTCTTTCAAACTGTTTTGAATAAATTTCAATTATTGATTGATCGGCAACCGTATTGTGCAGTGCCGCCTGTTTTACTGGGTCCTTGTAAAGTCTGAAAACTTGCTCTATACATAAACTTGTACTTAAATGAAAGAGCAAAAAATCCTCAGTGACAAGTTCTTATTTCATATAATTGTCTAAATGAACAAAGGTGCTTTTTTGCTTTGAATTAAACATATAACGACAAAACCTCTGTGGGTATTCGGAAGGAAAAGTTTTTACATGATGATTTGTAAAAGATGCAACTGTCACATGGCCCAGAAATCTGATAATATTCAGCCCTCTCACATCATTTTTATCTTTTATCTAAAACCAAGGTCGGCTGGCACCACCACCGCCATTATGGGGGTGGAGACTGTCAGTTATTTAGCTTGTTAACTAAAGTGGAGGAGACATTATAACACCAAGTATCTGTGCATTAGCCAAAGATGGAGATGGGGCAAAGTTGAAATGACATTAAAAAGGAAGAAATGCAAATTGAGACAACACATGGACAAAAGACAAAACAAACAAGAAAAAAAGGAAATGAATGATAAAGAGCAGTAATACATGAAGAAAAAATTTATCTCGTCCTCAAAAAAGCAGGAAGAACAGGCTGATAGAAAAAAAGAGAAACAGCAAGAGGTTAAGAGAGATATAAAAATAGCACAATTTAAACAAATCAGGTTAGTCAAACCTTTGGTTCCAACCCAATTTGTGATCAACAACACAACAAAATGTTCATAAAACAGCAGCTTCTATCACTGAACCTCTGAGGCTAAAAACAAAGCTGATAAACAGAACCAAAACATCACATTCAGCTT
This sequence comes from Gambusia affinis, assembly GCF_019740435.1. NCBI lineage: Eukaryota > Metazoa > Chordata > Actinopteri > Cyprinodontiformes > Poeciliidae > Gambusia > Gambusia affinis. The sequence continues at coordinate 20,812,740 of NC_057872.1, forward strand.
AGCTGTGAAATGAGTAAAGTGTGAAAGATAAAGGGCTAAAGCAAAGCAGAGTGTGTGTGGCTTATTCTATTTATAGTTCTACAATCATCAAAGTACAGAAATGGGTCTAGTTTTGACAAACTGTGACCTGACCCATTTCTAGGAAGTAGTTTTAGGAAAGAAATTCGACGCTTGGTGAAAAAACATTGAATTATATGACAAAATGAAACGCGTTTGCATCATCACTGAACTACCTGGTTCTACAACAATACATACAGCTATTAGTCAGTGAGTTTCCTTTGATGGCTCACTGCAAATAGGAACTTTGCTTTATATGGTTATAAAGCAAACCAAGGTTGGGTGCAGAGTAGAGATCTCAGAAAAAGATAAAAGCTGCTCTTCAGATGGTGGCCATTAGAGAGAAGAAGACAAATGCAATAGAAGTCACAATAGGAACGCCTGGATGAAAAGATGCATGAGAACAAAGCCGGATTACAGGAACAAATATTTCATGTGATTTTATGCAAACATACAGCTTAATATGGTTAGAATTAATCTTATGGGATGTTTAATATTCAGAAGACTGTGGATTGATATACTTCTGGGTTTAAAAGGTTATGTATACAAAAGTCAAAATAGACAAGTGTTTCAAGTGTTTCTGAAGAAGTTTCGTCCCCTCAAACATGTTTGCATAGAAACACAGAAGTGCCTAATTAAATTTTTTGCCAACCATAACAATTAAGCCAATAGTAAATGGCCAACCCCCTTCTGTGGTTTGAACACAGCCTCAAAAGGTCGACATGAATTTTTTAGTCAGAAAGAAAAACAAAATACAAAATAAGCGTAGCAAAAAATCTGTTTATTTCTTCAACAACAACAAAAAAACTGATTTCAGGCTGGAATCTGAATGAGCTGCATTCAGGTTCCAGTTCATTCGACTCAACTCCATACTGAGCTTCATTCATGCAGAAATCCCCCTCCTTCAGAAGTTGCTGCTCCATATAAATGTCTGGAGAGTGAAAATAAATAAATACGGAGAGAAGACCTAGATAAAACTGGGGCAGCAGGTGACCCAACAGGTAAGAGGGAAAAATGCAATCACACGTGTGTCCTGCTGGAAAACAGGGATGAATCTGAACTAAACGTTTAAATCACATTCTTTCAGTTATGTAAAAATATTAAGCTAATTTGTAAGTTTAACACATTTATTTTGGAAGCATTTGGGAAGCAAATTAGGCAACTTTCTGAAAAATAAGTATTTAGAAATAGTAGTATCCCTCAAATAATATTGCTGCCGTGCAGAAACTTGAAAAATGAACACTGTGTATTTTAATCCTAACAATGGCAACCATAAAGTCAGAGAACTTTGTTTTCAAGGGTTAAAAAAAGGTGTGAAGGCAAAAAAGAGGGAAGTTCATTTGCCTCATCACTTCACAGAAACTCTTTCACCACTGCCTGCATTTCAGCACACCGCTGAAAACGACCCTTCATAATCAGACTACTTATGAGGAGTAAGCACTCACAAGGAGCATCCATGTGAGACCATGGGTACTCCTGATAAAAGATCAAAAGAAAATGTTATAGGAGAGGAGAACTAAACTGCACACAAACACCTTTAGAAGCTCCTATGGTGTCTGTCTGAATGAGCTGCTGCAGCTGCATGGCGGCTTATCGAGAAATGCAGGATGCTTCTTCCCTTTTATCTATACACACTGAAAAGGGAAGTGAGACTTTGTTTAAAATTATCAGTTCAGCCGCATCACAGTGTGAGTGTGGAGTATTGTTTTAAACCATTGCAATGAAGGACAAGTTTTCAGTACAACAAAAAACAGCTGAAGGACAGAGGCTAGAGGAGAGATGAATGAGCCCAGACTGGCCTTAGGGTGGAGTGTTTGCCAGAAATTGGAAAACATGGTGTGGCTTCTTCAACTCAACTAAAGGAAACACTCCCCAAAGAATTATCTGAAGGAAAATGTAGCTAAATGCTGCAACATGAATGTCTGAATCATATCTTCTGTGTCTGTTTGGGGACAAAAACAACTTTATTTAATTATATTCAAAAAAAGCTTAATGGATCCCAAATGGAAATTAAATGTAACTCATTTAATTAAGGAGTTATTGCAGATGGTTTTGGCTGTAGGCAGGAAAGATCTCCTCTAGCAGTCTGGATTATAACAAACTTGAAGAAGCCTCTGACTGAAGACAGTGTCATTAAGAGGATGGTCAGGCTTGTCCATAGTTTTCTTGATTTTATGTGAAATCCCCCTTTGCACCATCATTTGATTTTTTTTATACATGTAACTGGTAACTTGGAAAAATTTCCAAAGGATCTTTAAAAATGTACAGCCAGTCTAGTTGAAGAACATGTGGACCCTGACTATTTTTTTCTCCCAATTCGTTTTTTTTTTCTTTTGTATTTTTCTAAAAACTGTTTTATAACACCATCACATTATATATCTACCTTCCATTACATTTGCTAGGTTAATAAGTTAGTATCTAACTCATCTATAGCAAGAACACACAACCTACTCCACACAGAGTTTTCCTTACAAACAGAGAGAATGCTGTTAGTTAATTAAATAAACTTTAAAATATGACATTTGTAGTTCAGAATGCACATCTCAGGTTCCTATTGGGAAGGTTTGACTAAAATGTTTCAGTTCCTCTGCTATACTGATGCTTTTGACAAACACAAACTTTTTCTAGACAGCTTAACATAGAATGCATTATTATTATTATTATTATTATTATTATTAGTAGTAGTAGTAGTAGTAGTAGTAGTAGTAGTAGTAGTAGTAGTAGTAGTAGTATGTCACTTTTGTTAAAAGCTAGTAAACCTTCAACTGCAAATATGTCAAATAAATCTTATAAGCTCATAAGGTAAACAGACAAACTGGATCATTATAAATGGCAAAATTAAGTTGCCCAGCATTAGCAGCAGACAGAACAAGTGGAGACAGTAGGTCAAGGCTGAGGGCAGATTTTTACACAATGAAACAGTGCATAGCATACAGTAAAGTTTTGCCGGCTATGCACATGAAAACATTTTTTATGCTAATTTTCAGGTTTGCAAGCTGTTAGGATGGCCCTTAGCGGCTGGTTTACAGAGGAGTCTTGAGGCAGAGAAATAGTGCAGACCAACCAGGTGTTTATTTTCCAACATTTAACATAGAGACAATCCTGCTTACAATGGCCCTGGGTCTTAGCAGCAGCCACACCAACTAACTTGCAATGTGGCCAACATACAGGTTTTTATAGTCCCTGGCTGCTCCCATTAACAACCCCACCAAGAAACAGGGTAGGACAAAATACCTATATACAGACAATCTTAACAAAACAACTAAATCTTCAACATAATCATAACAACACTCTTCATTTTTAAGCTGCCCTTTCATTTCTAAAATACCTTTCTATAAATATAAATTCAATCATTACACTTCTAAAATACATAGTTTCATCGCTCCCCCTCTTCCATCTGCATTTGGTCTCTTCCGGAACCTTTATAAGGTGTTCAGGCCCCCGGGGAATCTTTTAGCCTGAACACCCTGCAGAGGAAGAGACAGAGGTAAGCCATTTCTACAAACATTTCAGTTTATTTCAGACAGTTACAAAACCCATCCATTTGTTTGTTTTATTTTAACAGGACACCATCAGTTCCAGCTGAGGTGCCACTGGACAAAACACAAACAATAAAATACTTCAATTTGTATTTGTCTCCTCATTCAACCCCTTTTAAGTGTTTTTATACAAGTAATGAATACCTTCATTACACAAGCACAAAGGAAGAGCACAATTGGAATAAAAAACTTCAAAAGAACCAGAAAATGCCTGAGAAGATAACTATGTTTGGACACTAACAGCCATTTACGACATTTCAGTTCCAACATGTTTATCCTTTAATTATAAAGCATATCAAGTTATAGTCATAAAATACAGAAGAGTGTAGGACATACAAAATCTAGATTAAACATGTTTTCTTAATATGAAGTGTTACATGTGTTCATTGCCATTTGGAGATGACTAACCTGTCTGGCCAATCTGCGGGCCTCCCAGTAAGGCTTCGATTCCTCCACTGGTTTCCCGATCTTCTTCACCAGTTCATCCAGCTTCACCGTGGCCTCCACCAGCACTGAACGGAACTTCTGCCTCGCATCCTGAGAAAAACAAAGAAATACAACATTTAGTGCTTTCAGCTGACAAGATTTTGAGGTCAGACAGGTTTGTCATAGCTTAGCTAATAAAAAGTATTTCTTGTGAATTTTTGTATAAGACAATAAACTTTCCATCAATGAGTCAGAAGGTCTTCTCATGACCTCTGACCAAGTGGATCAATTTCCTTAAACATTATTCTGTGCCATTCTGTCGCAATCATAAAAGTAAAAAACCCGTTTTGGTTTTTTTTAGCACTAATGTGGTTTTTGTTTTTCGTTTAACAGAAGATATGGCTCCTGATACATCTGTGAATGTCATCACTGACCTCTAATTCCCTTTCTGTTCCGATTGTAAATGTATTAGAGGAGGAAATGAAACCTGACCTTATTTCTGCCTTTTCTCAGTCATGTCAAGTAAAAACCAAAGTACCACCCAAAACCAAATTTTAAAAAATAAGCTGTGAAAAACTGAGTCCAAGTAATGGAATGGAAACATTTGTTTCCAGACAGAATTTGTATTTACTTTGGGCTAAATGATCACACCATGTGCCAAGCTGACACAGTTTTTATGAAAACAATTTGGAAACATCAGAGCAATGCTAATTTGTTGTGAGCAGCTTCTAAAAATAAATCCATTTCTGATTCAACCTACTTAAGCAAGAAAGAAATGTATTCTATGTAAAATTACTTTGTTCAAAATGATCTATTATGGGAAATGACTCAGGCTTTCATCTTTTAAATGTCATTACGCTTGTCTGACTGAAATAAACATTATGAGCAAACAACAGAAGGGCAATAAAAAGAAGAAACATTTAGAAGAATTTCAATTTAATATTGTTTCCCCTCAGCTTTTTTTTTTTTTAAATCATAAAATTTTAATTAGCTTTAACTGTTTTACAGCCATTTTCTAGATATGTCCTTTTCAATGCTTCACCCAAGAATTATAGTAAGAGAGGATATAGGAACCCTAAATAAATGTTATTAAAACATTTTAGTTTTCATCACCATTATGGTTCCTCGTATGAACAGCAAGCCTTTAACTTGTAGTCCAGTGTATACCTGATCAATCATTTTTCAGACATCTATTGCAATATTTTGAAGACAAAAATCTGGAACACTCATCTCAAATCCACCTCCCTTTCTCTTACATCATAAAGGCATTTTGGCCCAGACAACAGCTACTCACTGTATTTTATGTTTTTCAGTTCATTGTCTGTAAAACCAAGAGATGATTGTTCAAAAAAATCCCAGTTGATCACCGGTGTGTGAAAAACTCAGACCAGTTGTATGCAAAACATTTAAAGGTTGAAATGATCTTGTTTTGCTGTATACACCAGGATGCTCAAAAACTTTTAAAAATCTGAATGAGTTTCTATTCCTGGTTAAATAAAGATTACAAACAAGCAAAGTCCATCTGGTTCCAACAACATGATACATCTAAATCCTCTTTCTATTCTGATGCTTGTCATGACCACGTTTAGATACCTGTGTACTAATGTGTTAACAACCAACTGGAATACAAAAGAAATAAAGACCAAAGTAATGTTGGAAGAACTATTTGCCATCTTAATGAAATACAAAGTTCATAACTACAACTAGCCTGAAATCTGTACTCTTGGGAACACTATTTACGGTGCATCGGTTTTGGTTTTGTAATCTACTTGACCGGATTTCTAGAGAAACAGTGACTAAGAGAGCACAAAGTGCTGACCTAACAGTAAAAAACATGAGGAATTGTGACCTTTTTTAACCTTGGTCATATGTCAAAAAAAGGAACACAATTTCAACAATATCTGTGTCAAAAGTGAAATGTTACAACTTCATTAAAAGTTAGGAGCCAGCACTTCAACCTTTGAGGGATCAATGCTAAAAGAGCTGCACTACAGTCATAAAAACATGGCACTGTAAAATGGATTTGAAGCAATGTGCCATTTTAGAAAAAAATTCAAGATGTTTTAAAATGACTGATTTGATAGATGGATAGATTTTAAATTCTGGGATCTTTGTTGTAATTCACAAACTGTGTGACGCATCCGAGACTGATGTAGCCGACAGAGAGAAGTAGCCGACAGAGGAGTACATCTCCCTCCACTCAGATACTGGAACTGTGACGCATTTCAGCTTCCAAACATTCAATCTGAGTTTCTTTTAGTTGTTCAGTTGTAGTGATACTCCAATCAATTGGCAAAAACATCAGCAAACAAAAATCTGTCTTGAATTTACTGAATATCAAGACATTGAGGCAGACATGTTTGTTGATGCTACTTGTCAACGTCCTGAGTCCTTTCTTATATTAATCTTCTCACTCCAAATGTATTCTGTGTTTTAGGGCCAGGAACTGAGATAGCTGTGGAAAAAAAGTTGATTTTTGGTCATGTGAACTGTTTCTGTGATTATTTTAGATGTGGGTCATCATGTTGTTGAAAGATCCAGTGATAACCCATTTTCAGTTTTCTGCCAGATTCCATCAAATTTTTATTTAAAATGTCCTGATATGTCAAAGTGTCCATGATCCCAACCCTCTGCAGGGGTCCACAGGAAATTTGAAGAGGAAAAAAACTGACAGAAACAGTTTCTCCACTATACAGCTAAAAAAAAAAAAAAAAAAAAAGAATTTGGTCAGAAAGTAAACTTTGTCACAAAACACCGAAATGACAGGGTTAAGCATTTTCACCATCTGGGTCAAAATTCTATTGAAAAATGTGTCTGACATACATATCCTTACCCAGACTCATAAAAAAAAATTATATGTATTAATTAATCTTCCTGTTCACTTATATTTGTGTTATGGTGAAAAAGTGGTTAGAAGAAAACCATTAAAATATTCTTATATATACATCATGTTTTAGGAAAAAAACAAGGGAGATCATTTTCCAAGAAATGGTATTTACATTTGGGAAGAAATTACAACCTTAATTCACAAAACTATTTATAGAATTTGTCATTTATAGAGTTTGAGTCTGATGGTGCTTGCACATTGCACTTGAATTGCTTAAGAAAACGGCATCATCAGCGAAACACTGTAACCACTTATGGTTGCAATTCCATAGCTGTAAATCTTCTCCAGGTTAACTAGATGCTGATACTGACAGAAATACAACACCTCACCAGTGAGCCAGCAGCTGAAGAAGTGTCATAAAAGAAATGCTAATTATTTTTAAACATTTTTCAAAGGTTCACCGGGTAACTTTTCATTCTTTAATGTTTGCAGTAATGTCACTCAAAGACACAAATTCAGTCATACACTGATCTAACTTATAACTTGTATCTCGGTGCACAGTGTTACTGACCTAAAACAAAATAATGTCACAAGCTTTTAGGAAGTTTTAATGTTACTCACAGATCAGTAATGCATTTTGTAAAGAGTCTGTGTCTACTCTCCAATAGCTGCAGATTTTGGTTAAATTTTAAAAGCAATCACACTTTTCCTACAAAACTTGCACAAGTTAGAATTTGCCAGTTTAATATTTAAAAATGGAAAAAATACAGAAGACTGCTCAAAATACAATTCACAGCAAAACTGCAACAACCCATGCAAAATATCCCCTGACAATACAGTAAAGGTCACCCTTCACACGTTCTGCACCCTAATATCATCACATTCACACCTCTGAGCTCATTGGTGGCTGTCTTTGTTCATTAAAGCAAAACAACTCCATATGAGCCAAACTAATCTATACTGATCAAATTTAACCACACAGCGTACTCCTAACACTAATAAAGGTTGCTTTTACATCCATCTCTAATATATTCTTGGATTGATGTCCCCCAGTTGTGACTGGATGAATCTTAATTGGTTTACTTGGATTTTAAATGTCTGATGGAAATGTACACCACAGACAGGATTCAAAGGTTTTGATCCATAAATTTAATTTCTACATTATAATTACACTCTCTCTGCAGTTCAGGTTTATTTTCTTCTTTAACTTCCAATTCAGTTAAAAGCCATTACTGAACACTTCTATTAGGTTCCACAGAAGCTAGTGTATTACCATAGCCCACAACAGTATACCCTAGTTTCGCAACAAGTTGCAGTTTTCTACACCTGCTGACAAAATCCAACTAACTTTACGGCTTGCTTTGATGACAGGGCAAAGCTCAAGCTATGATTCAATCTAAAAAGAGACTCTGTCGTGTTGACCAGCAGTTGGACTTGTGGGGACAAAACATCTCTAAAGGGGGAAGAGACAGTTCCTCTAAACCTCTGGCCTTGAGCTGCAGAAACAAAGCCTTAGCTGATGAGAGGTGGAGATCCCCACAGTCACATCCACTATCAGTCAAAACATGACGCACACACAACCTGCAGCACTTCTGGCACTCTGCACGTCATTGAACTGACCTCAAGCTCGATCTCACATCTGTTGATGTCGTCGCTGGATTGGTTTAGTTTCTCCAGCTCCCCCTAGAAGAGATAAGAGCATTCTGGTTTAAATACCAAGAAATAGAGAAAAAAAGACAGATGGCAACTTCTATCATAAAACACTAGAAAATAAGTTGCCGATGTAAATACAAAGAGTAACTAAAGGTAGAAAGATCAGTTGAATGCACTGACAAAGAATCATATACACAAAGTTGGGTATTGTAGGAATATATATTTTGGTCTGACTATTGCAATTTCATATATTGTGCAGCTTCACAGCACAATAATAAACAACATGTACTATGAAATAAAAAGATTAATCTATTTCAATAGGAGTGCCAATATTCCAGTCGGTCATATTAATATCAGTGAATCTACAGCTGCCACTTTTGAGTCCAGTCAGTTAATTGGTGATGATGTCAATGGCCGTAACCCTCAAAAATAGAAACATGAAACATGAAAATAGCCAGAAGAATATTTCATGTCTCCATTTATTCCTTCCTCCCAGTTAGCAGCAGCTGTTTGTGTAAGTCCAACACATTTTGTATCTTCCACAGTTCTGAAGATTTTCCAGTCAGTTTTATTTTAAATCATAAAAGGACCAAAGTTCACTATGAATCTATGACAAAGAACCAGACTTTAAACATGGACAAATTGATCGATCCTGGATAGATGTATGATGCAAATTTCTAGTGTTTATTGGGGGAGATGCAGAACAGGTCACCAGTTCATTACACAGGATTAAAAAAACCCCAAAAAACCACACATTGTGGGAGGAAGCTGGAGTACCCAGAGAGAAATCATGCATACATAACAAACACCAGATCTGGATTAAAAACCCAGAACCTTTGGGCTGTATTATTGGGTTTTCTGTTATATCAAATTTTCCATCAAATCTATTTATTAAATATCCAAAAACGTCAGACTCTGTTTATGTTAAAGTTAGTTATTCTAAAACTATTCAGGTTGTTTTATTTCCATATAGCTAATCCTGCTTCGAGGGAAGTTACGGCACTTGACAAAATGTAATGCTTCAATTGTTGACACTTCTTAAATGTTTTTTTAATGATGTGGTGATGATATGATGTTCTTAACTGCCTTGTTGCTTGTTCTATGCAAAACTTGATTAAGTGATTGATTGATTTCATCATCTTGTTTATTGTTACATTTAATTAAGCGTTGCTTGTAAACCAGCTGCCCTATCTTAGAACACGATTTACATCCTATATGTTTAATGGTCACTCATTTGGAGATGAAAACCGAAAGATTACAAATATTTAACAAGCTGAAATCAATCATTTCTCTGACTTAGAGGCTGATTTAAGCTTGGACTTTGCAGGCAGCTCCAGGGGACACAGATGGCTGGGCAACAATTAGTCTATAGAATAAAACCAGCAAAAAGCAAAGGAAGGGAAGATGATACCTGTATTCTGGGGTCCACCTCCTCGCCTTCATAGTCAGCCTCGTCGTCTGACCTGTGCTGCTTCTCTGAACGATCCATGTTGGAGGTGAAGGAGAGATGCCACAGCCGAACAAAGACTCGTTAGAACCACCAGAGACACCGCAGACTCATCTGTCTCCGCAGGTCGCCAGCTGCAATCACCGCCTCAGATGGGAATCATCAGCCTAAAATAAATGATATTCCTGGAGGAACATGTTTGTTTCTGTCCGTCAGATCGCGCAGCAGCGTCTCACTTCTTTCCGCTCTGCTCTGCTCTCCCTCCGCACCGAGCTAATGAAACAAACTGAGCTGACCGGAGAGCTCGGCTTCAGCCCGGGACCGCCCCCTTACTGCGAGGCAGCGGACCGTATGAGGGGTGAGCAGTGCCTCTGCCATTTGAAACAACCACATATTTTACCGAGTTCTTTCAAACCTCTGTTCTCAAAAATTAGTGAAATTATTTCCTAGATTTTTCAGGTATCTATTCTAGATGATTTGTTCATTTATCAATCAATCAGGTTTATTTGTATTGTATTGTATATACGTTGAAGCAATCTCTTACTGAAAGAGCTCTCCAGTTTTGCAACAACTTCACGTGCAGAATGGGAGACAAGATGCCAGCCTGGGTGGTTGCCCATCTCAGACACTCTAAATATATTCAGATGATAAAGTCCAGAGGTGAGTATCTGCTGCACTAATTGCAGCTGGAAGGTATTTCTGTAAATATGGCTGCCTGTTAGTGTATCAGGACAGAACTCTTCATATGAATGACCCTTCTGAATTGAGCATAAATATGCTGATTATTCTTTGATTTTTAAACCTAAGGAATCTGAAATTTAAAGCAATGATTGTGATTTTTGTCTTTTATTTGTTCTGATTAAAATTCAGCTGCCTAGGGTTTTATAGTGAAAACATTTGACACTGTCTTCATCTAATTATGCTAACATAATAACAGACTTGATATACCGAGGGGTAGGACAAACTAACAAAAACCCCACACAGAATCTTAACAACTGCAAATATTCCAAATATACAAAAGGCTTTCAACAAAGGTGGGCCTCTTATTTTTATTGGCACGGCACATTTCTGTTCAGGTTTGCACATCAGAGGAGATGGCGCTGAGTGCTCAGAGACTGAAAGACAGGAGCCAGAGGTGACTTTTTACAGGTTGCATAAGCGATACAACATCATGTGCCTGCACACCTCAAGGGCTGATGCTAATGGAGCTGCTCAAACAATTCAGATGTCTGGAAGCCCTTCTCTCACAAAAGGCCTCAGCACTGCTATCAGGATAGTCCACTACCTTCTCTGGGTAAACACGTGCAATGGCAGACTTTAGGTTTCTACTGAAAACTGGAGCATGATATTCAACGAGAAACTCGTGTCGGTTTATAACTATGAGTCTCATGAGGCAAAGGCTTCTCACTTCCTTATATACTTCTTAAGTTGGATTTCACCCATCAAAAATAGCAGTTTGTGATACTGCACCTTAATGTGTCTTTTTGGATTCTATTGAAAGCCCAAAGGTAATGTTTGTAATGCAAGGACAAATTACTTCCTAATTTATATCAAATAATATTGACATAAATGTTTTTTTTTTGTTTTTATTTTTTTTAGGTGGCAAAAACAGAAGGTACTTTTGATGTGTTGAAACAGACATTGACTTGGATATTTTAGACAACATATTTCATACAAAATCTAGCCTAATAAAAAATAACTTATGCAACTCTGTTGGGTTTACATATTGTACAAACACAAATAAGATTAAAATCTAATGGAAAGGCTTAGAGACTGATTTTAATGTGTAATTCATAATTTAACAGTCTGATACATAAAACACTTGATATGAAGGTATTAATTTTGATTCAGGTTACTGCACTTTTCATATTTCATATTTTAAATATTTTAAGCCAAGCAAGACATTCAGACTACCCTATCATTTTGGAAGCATTGATAAAAATGACAACATGATGTACATTTTGTAAATATATCACAACCTCTCATGTCTTTAGCATATGTGTGTCATTGTTAATGTACTAATGTTCTGAATAGTGTGTGTATTGGGATCAATGGTGTGGAATTTGTACCTTCTGTTGGGTCGTGATATGAAATGTTACATTTAACCAGATATTACCCTCTCTTGTGTTTTATATTTAAGAGCAAACTGACTGTCCTATAATGTAATTTCAATGTTAGAAGTGATGAGATAAGAATTTGACAAAATGATCTGAAAGGTAGGTAGTGATTTTCACTTCCAGTTTTAAGAACCAACTTACCAGGTTAGTAAATCTTTATCAGTTCAGACAGTGCAGCAGAGCATGAGATATAATAATGCTGTCATTACATCATTGGGCTTTCTGTTGATTAGGAAGGGGGTTCACCTGTAGTTTATTTATGAGTGGCTAAGATACCATTATTGTTAAAGAAGAGCTTGGATATGTAAACTGACTAAACTTTAGAATTTGTGTGCAGTGACTCACTTCACCCTGTCATACACAAAGCAGGGTGAGAGAACAACATACCTCTGCAGCCTAAAAATATCAGCATGTTTTAGGCTCTTTGGGATTATAGTGATTTTTCTGAATAACAGGATATGTCAAAGGATTTTAGAGAGGACAAAACAGTCTGCAGTGTCCCTTCTTTGCTCATACTTTCACCAAACTGAGAACCTACTGATCTCTGAGCAGAAAACTCAAATACATTGAATCCAAAACAGCTTCACAGAGGTGTAATTCTGCATTTGTGCTGTAAAATCATTATTTTCAGTTTTCCATCTTCATAATTTAAGTAAATGTATGCATACAATATGAAAACTAAAGAGCAAAATAATTGGCATATAACAATAACTTGCAAGCAATTTGGAAACTCAAACACACAGTAACTATATGAACATTTAAGTCAACACAAATTCTGTTGTTTTTATGTTTTTCATATATCATAAAAACCTCGAGCTCTCATGTGGTTTCTGCACACTGAAAACATGGAGATTATTTTTGATTGGTGTAAAACATGGAGCAAAACTCTAGTAAAATGTAGCTTGTGTGGTTCATTTCTTCAATTTGTAATAATTTCATTCTTAGAAGTGAAACCCTCATACCTCATGTCCTCTGTCAACGTAAGGTATGAGGATGAAGATGGTGTCAACTAAATGGTTAAACCGAGAAATGAAGAGTTTTGCGAGTTGTACATACCAATCAGACAGTGGTGGCTTTCACAGCCGAAGAAAACCAGATTGTATTCTCTTTAACTTAATAAGCTCTCACTCCCCTGAGACAGCTGTAAAAGTGGTTCTGATATGATCACCAACTAAATGTCTCAGTTGTTTGGAAAGAAAAAAAAAATAATGTGAGAGTAAAGAAGAAGAAAAAAAAGGACTTTTCCTTTGTTTTCTCCAAGTTAGATAACCAGGACAAAGTTTTATAAAAGCAGCAATTACTAAGGATTTAGTTAGTGTGTAAAATGAATCATTGTACAACCAACATCAGCCACTGTTGGCAAGAAAAAGGTTTTCCGCACTGCAAAAACACAAAATCTCACAAAATTTATTTTGGTGTAATTTATAAAACAAGTTAGACCAAAATTAAGAAAAAGCTAACTTACAAGGAACCTTTAAGCAAGATATGAGTTTGTCTTAGGTTAATACTTTCTTAATATTGATGAAAAAGTACTAATTCCACAAGCAGATTATTTCACTTATAACATGTTAAAAATGTCTTGTTATAAGTGAAATCATCTGCCAGTGGAACTAGTTGTGTTTTTACTTAAAGTTCATTTAGGTTGTTTTGTTAAAAATCGATGTCATTTACCATCTATCTTTTTCACAAATGCATTACAATCCTAATGTTTTGGTCACAGGATGTTTATTTTATAAACACAAATGTCTTTCACGCAGCTCCTGGTCTTGTGCAAAGTTTGCAGAACCAGATCTCTAATAAATCCTGAAAACAATAAGAGTAGCAATGAGTGAATAAAGCATTTAAAGCATTCAGATCCCTTTCTGTTCTGTGATAGACCTACTACTTTCTTGTTTACATTGACATTGTTTATAATTAACTTTTCATATGGACATAATTATTAAGAGTAAAGAAGAAAAAAAAAGGACTTTTCCTTCTTTTTCTCCAAGTTAGTTAACCAGGACAAAGTTTTACAAAAGCATCAATTACTAAGGATTTAGTTAGTGTGTAAAATGACTCATTGTACTACCAACATCAGCCACTGTTGGCAAGAAAAAGGTTTTCCGCACTGCAAAAACACAAAATCTCACTAAGTTTTTTTGGTGTAATTTATAAAACAAGTTAGACCAAAATTAAGAAAAAGCTAACTTACAAGGAACCTTGAAGCAAGATATGAGTTTGTCTTAGGTCAATACTTTCTTAATATTGATGAAAAAGTACTAATTCCACAAGCAGATTATTTCACTTATAACATGTTAAAAATGTAAACACAAATGTCTTTCACGCAGCTCCTGGTCTTGTGCAAAGTTTGCAGAACCAGATCTCTAATAAATCCTGAAAACAATAAGAGTAGCAATGAGTGAATAAAGCATTTAAAGCATTCAGATCCTTTTCTGTTCTGTGATAGACCTACTACTTTCTTGTTTACATTGACATTGTTTATAATTAACTTTTCATATGGACATAATTATTAAGACTAAAAACGTTAGTTTTGCTGCTGCAGCTGTGAATAAATGAAAAAAGTAACAATTGAGAACGTTACATAACTCTGTAGAGATATATCCTCTTGAACTGTTGTGCTGTTTCATTAACCTTGTTGCAAGGCATAAAATCCTTAACCCCCTCATCTCTTTGCTATCTGCTTTCTGATGAGAGAATGACAAACAGGGACACGTGGTTCTCTCTACAAATAACTGCTTAAGATGAAAAAACAACTGTTATTGTGAAGTACATCTTTGGTAGATATATCAAATCTATAGATTAAAGCAATTGCTTTTATAAGCAACATAATATTTAATTATGTTGATTGGCAAAAATATATCTACACCTTTAATTATTTCACATTTTCTCATATAAAAACATCAACGTTTTAAGTATATATTGGATGGTTCACAAATTTAAAAAAATATTGAATGGAAAGGGGAAAATGATGGTTTTTGATATTATTTAAAGGATTACAAATTGAAAATTATTAGGTCACTTCTTAATCTAAGTGGTAACACAGCATTTTAATGAGTAGTATAGAATTAAACGGGACATAGTACAAATGCATGCTCTATTGTTCAGTCTATTTGTGAAAAAACAAAAAATAAAATAAAATAAAAAATCAACATCTTTTAATTCAATTAATTTGCATTCAAAGTGTTTATTATCTCATATATTTCAGTAGGAAAATGTATTGACAGTGTTGTGATTATATAGGCAAGAGAAGAGTCAATACTGTTGAATTAAGGCATGTTGTTGTGAAGACTGAAAGAACAGACGAAAACAGTTTGAGTTTGTGATACAGCCAATTAAAATACAAGCATTGACTGATTTTTTTACCAAAAAGGTGCACGGATTTTGCTTTCTTTGTGAGAATCCCCGAAGTATTAAGTAAAACTAAACAACAGCACCCTCTAGTGGACAGCAACCAATAACACAATAACTTGACACTATTCGACTGCATTTAAGATTTTCTTTCTGGTGCATATTTTGTGCAGGAATTTGTTCATTAAAAGAGTTTGACAACCAAAGTCTCATATATTCACGTAATAGTGGTAATTGCAGTTGGAATCTATCAAAGACACAAGGTGATTTAAAGTTCTGAACAGACAAATGATTGAACAGTGTTTAAAATGTATTTAAAACAAGATTATAAAAACAACAACAAAAAAAGAACAAGAACAATTGTTAAATTTAAGCAAAGCATTAAAAAAATAAATGGTTATAGTCTGATAGTCTGAACTAGTAACAGACAGAAGAACCTCTTCAGGACTAGGTTTCCTGGACAGGAGCGTGCTTTATTTTAAGAACCAAAAATAATTACTTCTGGGTTCTGTTTGTTTCATTGTTTTTTGTTTCTTTGCCTGCATTTATTTTCAGTCATCTGAGTTATGTCTTCTACAATAGGCTTAGGTTGAAGGCAACCAAATTTGTGTCTATTTTGAATAAAGCTGGAGGACATTTTGGTCCGTCTACTTACTCATGTCATGGATAAATACACCAACTCAGTGATTGTAAGTAGCCATTTTTATGTTTCACTAAAATACAAACTGAAATTGAGAATAACCTAATAAATAAAAGTGGCTTGAGAGTAGAATCTTCAGGAACATCTAATTTCATATTTGTTCTAAATGTTATCAAAAAGAATATTATGTGATAAACTTTTGCGTATTTTTTACCAAATATTTTTGACTAGACATGGGCCAGCAATTACCTATTTTCAAAACAGCTTATAATTCAGAAAAAATTATAACAGACAAAAACATTTATAAAAGGTCTACAGTTACTTTCTGCAATGATAAAAAGCATTGTTAAAACAGACATTAAACACCCAACGATTAATGATTATTGCTAATGTTAGGGTTGGAATAAGTCTCTAAAATAAGTGGAAGATTTCTTAGCAAAAACACTTTTACTTATGCACGCAAGTAGGACATTTTTTCCAACTTCTTCTCACAGATCCAACCATAGTTTTGGTTGCAAATGCTTGAGTAGTACAGACTTGACTCCATGTACACGCAACTCTCCTGACGGGTCCAATAGTAATTACGATTATTGAGTCTGCAACCAAAAGAGAAGAAAAAACAGTAAGAAATCTTATGCTCAAATATTATCATTCAGTACTTATTAATTATTTGGCATATTTGGATTTTCAGATGTGTGGATTAAAAATGGACATACATTGACAAAACTGACATCCTGAGCTGCATGGAAGATAGTTTGTTCAAGATATGAAAAGTTATGCTTAATACCTTTTGAACAATTCCTGTACCCTAACTATTTCTTCAATGCCCACCTTTACAGAAATGGATCATTTTCTAAATTTGCTCATTTAATTCTGAAAAATAAAGCTAATCCAAAATACTTCAGCATAATTTCCAACACTCACTGTCAAAGTAATTTTTAGAGTGACCATCCATTGTGAGTCAATTTTACCTATAGGTCATCATGCTTCCATCCACCCACACCTGAGTCTGAGAGTAGATGGGATGGACATACAAGCCGACCCATGTGCTGCTTGTTCCCACAAGACCGGACAAGAAACTCTGTTTGGACAGATGCACAGCTGAAATGCTCAAATCTAATAAATTCATTAAATGAGTCATATCTGACAGAAATCAGACAGAGATGTTGCGTCCACTCACTGGCCACTGTATTAGGTACACCCTGTTAATTGCATTTATAAGTTGATAAAAATGTTAGCCATTAATATTAGCCAGCACACATGCACACTCTAAAAATTGTTTTTGGCTGCAGTTCATTTTATGGACTTATTTACATTAATCTCACTTAATTCATTTGGTTATGTGATGACAACTAACTTTTTTGTGTTCACTTAACTTAAATTCACTTAACTTTTTAATTTGACTTTACTTGAAGCAGTTGAGTTCAATGGCAGTTTTGCATCCTGTCTGACCAACTCGATATATTATGATCATCCAACTCAATTCACTAAGTTTATCCAACTTAGCTTTTCTAAGTTTTATAACTTAATTCAGTAGGTATGTTTTACATGACAAATTAAGCAATTCTTCCTCAAATCATAAATTTTTTTCTGATATATTATTCAAATCTCTAACTAAATTCTACAGAGAGACATCTCAAACTTTTAAGTTTTCCAAAGCAAAAATATTCAGAGCATTATAATTAAAGGTGGAGGTATACATTATCACTGACATTGCACTTAAAATACAGCTAGAATTTTAAATGTATGTTTTAACATGTTATTTTAGTTTTTCAAAGATCCTGTAAACTGAAAAAAGAAAATAGATGATCCATTTTAATTTATTATGTTTATTTAACTTAATAAATAAGAGGGGGGAGATATGCAGCAAAGGTAATCAGGCTGGAAATCAAACTGCGACTTAGAGTACTTTCTAAAAAGTGTATTTTCTTAGCGTGCACTCTCAAAAGTGTTTTTGAAACAATTAAGTTCAATGTCGCATTCGTATCCTACGTCTCATGTCATGACTCAAGCTTCACCAGGGACAGATCCTGTATCAACAGGGGCAGAGCACAACTCACATAAAGAGACCTTAGTCCTCAACGCAGCCATCGTAAGTTCGATTCTAACCTGATGACCTTTGTTGCATGTCTTCCCTCTCTGACATTACCCACTTTCCTGTCTAACTACTCTCAAATAAAGACCATCTGAGCCAAAAAAAAGATCATTGATTAGTTTCCTTTTTCATTTGAAATAAACTAAATGATTTGATTAAGACTGACATAAATTTGTATTTTTAACTACACTTAATGAATGCTGTCAAAAGAATTATAAATTAATTGGATGAACTTATATAATTGAGTTAGATGGTCATAATACATTGAGTTTGATAAACTTAGTAAATTTAGTTGGGTAGATATAACGAGTTGGTTAAACTTAATAAATTAATTTGGATAAACTTAATTGAATTACATGTTACCAATTGAAGCAGTTCAATTAAGTTGGTTCAACGAGATGGATTTAGGCTTCTAGTCACAATGAAAACATCCATCCTTCCATTTTCTGAACACCCTTGTCCCTAGTGGGGTTGGGAGGGCTGCTGGTGCCTTTCTCCAGCAAATGTTTTGGGCGAGAGGCGGAGTCACCCTGGACAGGTCGGCAGTTTGTTACAGACAATGAGAACAACTCATTGGAATTTCAAAAAGCATTACAATGTTGTGAAAGGGGTTTTTAAGTCATTTTGAGCACCAGAAATAGAAAGATGTACACAATAAAGTGACCAATGAATTTTTAATTCTTGCTGATGATTTTGAATAATTCAAAACCACTGCAATCTTATAAGCAGGTTTACTTTTATCTGTTTAGAAAAATAAGGAGATTTTTATACCAGTTCTGCTTCATCATTGACAATCACGAGATCCGCGCCGTTCGACCCACACATGGTCCTGGCATCAAACCAGGTGCCTTGCACACAAGAAACCCAGTAGCAGCTCCCCTTCAATGTGTGCCATCCAGGGGGGCATACTGGGGAAATTACTTGGGAACATACTGTGGGAGTTATTGGGGGACATTCTGGGGGAGTCACTGGGGGACATATTGGGGGAGTCACTGGGGGACATACTGGGGGAGTCACTGGGGGACATTCCCGGGTGGACGGCAGGTGAGGCAATGCAGCTAGGACACATAGCACAGCATAGGAAATAGGAATGAGTAAATCAGAACAAGAATACAAGCTGAAGACTAGGGACAGAAGTCAATTTTAAAATATAGAAAGTTCAAGAAAAGACTCAAAGTGAACAGGTTCTTTCTTTTTTCTAATTAGGTGAGGAATAACATCACAGCAGCAACACAAAAAAACTGAAAAAGTTCAAGAGTTTTCCTTTTTATGATTATATATCTGAGCCAGAATCTCAATATATATAAAAAAAACCTTCACTACTATTACTCAAGCAGAGGTGTTAGACTGTTCAGACTTTCATTTTTGGAAAAAAAAAAAACCCACAAAAAACAAAACATAATAATAATAACTAAGAAACCTGTACCACTTAGTTTTTTTTAAACATGGATGAGTCATTCTGTATGTCAAACCATTACCTGTTATCTGATCCTGTTGCTTTCTGTTTTCCTCCGTCAGGCACTTCATTCTCTCTTCATTTTCTTGAAGCATCGCTTGGAGTATTTCATTCAGTTTGTTATTGTCGTCCTGTAGTAATTTTTTCTCTTGGAAGAGTTGATTCTTTTCATTTTTGAAATTCTGTTCATTTTCAAGTTGTTTATTTTTCTCTTTAACCAGACTGTTTTTTTCTTGCTTCAGTTGATTGTTTTCTTTACTCAGCTTGACTTTTTCTTGCTTCAGTTGATTGTTTTCTTTACTCAGCTTGACTTTTTCTTGCTTCAGTTGATTGTTTTCTTTACTCAGCTTGGCTTTTTCTTGCGTCAGTTGGTTTATTTCTGCAACATAGTTTTCTTTTACAGCATGTTCTCTGATGTCATTTTCTGATAGTAAGGTGGCATTGCATTCCGAGACATTAAAGACTTTAGAAAGCCCAACTAGAGGAACAAAGAAACATTCATTGGTTATGGTACTTTTTAAAACATTGTGTAAATCAGTGGAAAATATCTGTATTGCTGCTTGTTGGTGGCTACAAACAAGCACTAATATTGATCAAATATTAGTGAAATTGTAGCTTGGCAAGGCAATTCTTATTTATCCAAAAACATACAACTTGAATGTTTTTGGATCAATAATACTTAGAGTAAAGTGTTATCATTTTACTCTTAGAAAAAGAACCATTTAAATAAATCTTTAAAAGCTGCCAATTTCTATGACAATCATATTTAATTAAAAGAAAAAGAGAGAATTGAGTTATCCTTCACAAGAACCCTTTTAAAATGTATGTAATGTGATTATAAAGCGGGAAATGTGGGCTGACACACACCTTGTTGCTGCCAAAAATAAATGTTGAGAGCTGATCGTATGATACACAACAGGACAAAGCTGACTCCGAAAATCTGAAGAATTTTATTACTTCCTGCAAGAAAAAGAAAAATCAAGAACCAACTATGTTCATTCAAGATAAAAATTTTATTTCATTTTCTTAATTTCTTTCCGTTGTTAGTATCCATAGAACAAATAGCTAGTTGTAGCTCAGCCAGCTAAATATCATTACGTATAGTCATTTATTGATATTTCCAGTGACATTCTCATCAGTGTAGATAGAATAAGATGTGATGTCTAAGTCTGAGCTGATTAAAAAATCTAATTTAAAACACTTGTTTTGTAAAGATTAAAAAATAACAGAATTTTGTATACTTACCAATACATGAAAAATGGAATATAAATCTTGCATATTTCAACATGGTGTATATATATTCTCAAAAGCAATGGAAGATTAATAATTTTCAGAAAGAGTTCTGAAGGCTTTTTGTAGACTCGGGTGTTAAACAAGACGAACTCAGCTCACCAAGTTTATATATAAAACTTATTTTTCTTGAATAAATGTGTGATATTTGACTATTGTAGATCCAAGGAGACATCACATGGTTCATATCAACATTTCTGTTTTTGTTAACATCTGAGCTATGGATTATAATGACAGGTTCAAAAAGAGGAAAACAAAGGACAAAATAATGTAGTTCAGCAGAATGCTAAATGCTAAGAAATATTATTTTTCTCATTTGAATTATTACCAGAAAACTTGTTTTACTGGAAGCATTTAAGAAATGAAGTACATTTGTCAAATACATAATGTCACATATTCTCACACAATTCTGCTTGGATTAATGACAGGATTGATAAAACACAATAACGAGCAAATAAAAAAACATTGACAACTGTATGATTAATCATCACAAACACACACACACACATATATATATATATATATATATATATATATATATATATATATATATATATATATATATATATATATATATTACTTCTTAGATCAAGAGCCATACTTGAAAAACTCTCTATTTATTTTATAAAAGCGACAAGAATGTAAATAATTACAACATATAAAGAAAACAAAATATTCTGACCTCTAACCTCGTCCATCCTTCTGTTGACTGGTACATTCACATAGTTTCTTACTTCCATTCTTACTGCATTGACACTCTTACAGCCTAGGAAAGGTTCTGTCTTTGACTGCTCTAGCAGTTGAAGTCTCCCTGACATTAGTGTGGGGTCGTAAAAGTCATCATGTCTTATTTGGTGCTGCACAAAAATAACATTTTTGTCACCAGAAACAGGAAAATAAAAAAAAAAGACATAGAAATATATAGACAGGAAATAAGTAATAAGTTGACTGACAGGAAATTTACCAAACACCTCAAATGGTGACACATTTGCTCTTGGAAAATTAACCAGTAAGAGTACTTTTTTTTTTTTAAACCATTTAAATTGTGAATTTTATATAACAAACCTTAAAGGAGGGTGTCAGGTGGCTTGTGTCCAAAATGACACAAGGTCAAAAACATAGTAACTGGGGCAATAGAAAGGAAAAATAAGTTTTTGTAATAATGAGGATTTGGGCAGAGTTTGGTCTGTTCAGCCAACAATGACAGGAAGTAAATACAATATGTTTAAAACAAAAGTTTGGCAGGGTTGTTTAGAATTTCATGTTCCTATTGGATCTGTTTCACAGATCCAATAGAATTTTTCCATACAGGTTCCCATCGACCAAGACTTCATGCATGGAAGACTGTGATCGATGTAGACACAACTTTGGGAGAAGCTAGTCCAAAATTGTGGCTTTCGGGTATTTGGTCCACTGGAAACAGAGAAAACACAAATAAGTGGAATGAGTTTTCATAAGAAAACCAACGAATTGACATATTTTAAATGAGTGACTTGATGTGAATTATTGAATGTGTCATGATGAAGGTGTTCAGCGTTCAAGTCATAAACATGAAAGAGTCAATCTGTTAATTTTACTTATTTATTGAGTTTTTTCCATTAATCCAAATCTCAAAATCCATCTAACTTGTGTTAGCTTTAAATGCATTAAATCTGTCTCATTAAATCAGTCATATACAGAGTTTTAAAGCACAAAATGGAGAGAAATATTATGAAGGGCGCACACAGAGGAAGATTTTACCCTGATCTCAACAGTCTTCCATCTACCCCCATCAGATACCAAATTAAGGTATTATTCTGTATTTTTCCATACAGGCCGATCCAGATTTTTAACACTCCTCCAAGGAAAGGTCTCTGTTGGGAAGAATCATAGATAGAAAATCAAGTTATGATGTTTATGTAACACAGAAATATCAACCATAAATACTCAGAGTCACTGTTCAATTTATTGTGGGGAAATTTTCTTCAAAATGAACAACTGTATTCTAAAAAATACAGATCAACCGAACCAAGTAAGAAAACAAAATTAGTTTTAACTTCTGCATATTTTAAAAGGTAAAGAAGTACCTGTTCTGTTTCATCATTCAGCATCATGAGTTGAGCTCCTTTGCTCTCACAGTTTTGTTTGGCATACATCCAGGTGTTTGCCTCAGCAGAAAGCTGGTAGCAACTTGACATAAACCTCTGCCATCCTGGCGGACACCTTAGCTTATTGGCCTCCACTATGAAATCAATGACAAAATTAAGACAAAATAAGGTACTAAAGTGCTTTAACATTTTCATGCATTAATATGTAGTAAAAGTACAACATGAAAAACTGTGGGAAACAAATCAAGTAAATGTTGTTTTTTTTTTTGTAGTTTACAGATAAATATTTTTAAAACAGGTTCTAATTTAAGATGGTAGAAAATGTGTATTTTTTTTGAGAAAAAAAAATGCATGTCTGTTTTAAAAATGTTCAATAAAGGATCATTCACCTGTATTTATTATTGCCGGAAGTTCTGATATCAGTTTTTCTTTTTCCACTATTTTATCTTCCAGTTCTTTGTTTCTCCTTTCTAGTAAATCCTTCTCTTCTTGTAATTTCCATTTCTCTTGATACAGATTGCAGTTTTGCTGTTTTAGTTGCTTGTTCTCCTGGAGTAGCTCATTTTTCTCCTTTTCCAGTTCAAGTTTGTTTTGAACCAGTTCATTTTTACTTTTAGCCATCTCATCTTTTTGTTGTTTTAGTTGCTTACACCATTGGAAAAGTAGATTCTTCTCTAGTTTCAGTTTGTTTTTTTCTTCACTTAGTAGCTTCTTCTCCTGCAGATATTTTTTTGTTTCGTTTTCCAGTTTGTCTTTATTTTGAAGCAGTTCTCTTTTCTCATTGAAAAGCTGATCTTTTTCTTGTTCCAGTAGCTTGTTTGTCTCATTCAGACTGGCTTGATACCGATGTAGTTGTTTGTTCTTCTCAAGCAGCTCACTTTTCTCCTGAAATAGTTTGTCTATTTGTTTAAGATATTGCTCTGTCTCTGAATGAAGAGCTGGGACTTCTTCCAGCAAGGTGACATTGCATGCTGAGGCATTCATACTTTTTGAAATTCCAACTAGAAATGTAAAGAGAATAGATTTATTGGACTGTATCTGGTACAACTGAAGAAATGCTAAGATAATTTTGAAATTAACTGAACACAACTCTATTGTGTGCATTATGCTTCAAAAGGTTAAGACACTTTAACCTTTTCACATTCTGCCTAACAAAACCAAATTTCTTGTTTTATTATTATTGTTATTCTTATTGGCTTTTCATCTTTGCAGTCATCTCAGTTGTTCTACAGTCGTTAACCTTTTTATTATTATACTATTAATATACTATTGTTAATATCATTGTTACACATAATTGTTTTTTTTTTTCAACATTAACAGAATAGTCAAGTTTTGCTCAAATTAGTAATGGAGACACAGCTGCAGAGATACATAGAGGATCCACCCTCACATACAACACTGAAGACAATAAAACTGGTGGAAAACAGAGATGTGGAAAAGAACAACAGATCCTAACAGCAACTGGGGTGCCCAAAGTCGGTCCTGGAGGGCCGGCATCCTGCGTGTTTTAATTCTCTCCCTGGTGGTGGTAACAACCTTTTCAGCACGTCAATGTTCTTCTTAGGCCTCTAATGAGCCATCGTTGGATCCAGGTGTGTTAAACCAGGGAGAGAACTAAAACATGCAGGATGCCGGCCCTCCAGGACCAACTTTGGGCACCACTGATTAGAGGTCGCTGCTATGAAAAATATCAATGTATGATGTCAGGTGTCAGGTTAGAGTGTGTTCTGCTTCTTACCAGACTCATGCCAAAGGTAAACGTTGAAAGCTGATTGTGTGATGCACAACAGGACAAAGCAGACTCCAATCAGCTGGTAGACTTTTGCTCTTCCTATAAGAAAAACAAGAAGCAAAACATGTATTAGATTCATACATTTGATGAGAACTACAGTTGTACCTTTAGTTGTTTCTACATGTTAAGTTTTGGATAGTAGAGTTGACAGACTGAGCAGCCATAGATTAGCTGTGGGCTCAATTCAATAATTTTCTCTTAGCTGTGTTTGGAACTGGAGCCATATTAAACTAAAGAAAAAAAAATATTGAGTAAAACTCAAATACTGATTTGAGTTAAAGAAAGCATTCCTTCAGAATCTGACATTGTGTATATGTTATGCAGAAAAAATTCAAAGAAACAAATACACAATGATTAACATATGGTGTGATGAATCCTGTGTAGCTTGTTATATGATTGCAAGTCAAATGTCAAATTCTGCTGTATCCTGCATCACCTCAGAATTAGAAATTTTAATAAAAAATATTTAAGAAATTCTCACCTAAAGAACATCTCCGTCTCTCCATTGTTCTGTTGGATAGTGAATTCATGTATTCATTTGCCTCCATCGTCTGATGGTCTTGGCTCAGTGGTTAGAAGAAGTTCTGCCTGAGAGGTCTAGTGATGCCACTATCACTCACCCTTTTTTAAGCCAGCTGATTACAATACAGTGGGTTATATACTAGGTTATATATGGCCGATCTTAAAAATATATAACGGAAATAAAATGTGGTGACAGGGAATTCACCAAACACCTTAACCTTTCTTTAGAAACATGGAGGTAGGCTGTGTTTTCTATACAAGTAACTTTTTTAGGTTGAGGATGATTGAATAAGCAGAAAAATACTACATGTTTAACCTTTAGCTTTTGATTAAAAACACCTTTTTGATGATAAGTTGCAGGCTATTCTCAAAAGGAACCTGGGTATAATCTTAATTAGGAGAATTTTCCACAACTTTACTGCAAACAACGTTAGTGGTGAGTGTACTGTTTCATGGCAATGTAGAGATATAAAGTATATTCAATATATTCAACATCCTGTACCACACATGTGTGTGGTACAGGATGTCCCCTATGACTTCATGTCCTGTACTGCTGTTATTATGGGTTGCTTTATTTCCTATTATTAGTGGTGTAAAAGTCTTAGCAGTCTTAAACTCTCAATCTATTACAATTCAGTGCATCAAAAGTACATTAAGTAAAAACACTAAAAATATAGCCGACAGCCAAATGTACTTCATTAGGAGACAAAAAAACAAATATGCATAAGCTTTAAATACATTAAATCTTATATAGAAGGTAGTATTTGTAAAATTATAACTGTATCTGCCCTTCGTCATGTAAAATATTATTGCTGTATGATATTGTTGAGTTGTCAAGGCTTGGTGGAGTTGGGGATACACCAACTGGTTTTTGTAGATCTAATAAAACTCTGTGGTAGAGGCAAGCCATTTGGACATGTTGGTGTCAGATAGTGAAATGAAATAAGTGCTGGCATGTCATCATACAGAGCATGTAGTAATTTTTCACCCCTCGTTTTATAACGTTGCTCTCCTTTGTTTAACACAATAAACTTTATGATTTCAGTTTCTAAATCCCAAAATGGTCTGATTACACATGAAAGCTGCAGTCTTCCTCTTTTGTCATTATGCTGGGGACATGGAATGGACAAAAGCCTGGCCTCTGGGAGCCAGGTCCTGTCTTGTGAAGATTAGTTTTGTGTACCAGGAAGGTGAAAAAAGCTTTTGGTAAATTTCAGAATGAGGTATTGTCTCTTCTATCTCACAACACAAATTCAGGGATAGTGATTTTCTCTGCTGATTCTACACTATTGTTAATTTCATTGACTGAAACTATGACTTCCATGCACAAATCTGAGACAATCAAGCTAGAAGATGGCTTAAAATGAGGATATCAACAATTTAAGTGAGATTTAATAGTAGGAGGGAATCAGATTCCTATCATACCTCATTTTAGACATGGGAAGTTAAACTAAATTTGCTAAAAACTTGTGATTTCTCACATTAAGTTAATCACCCTTTCTATAATGTGTTTTGTTTGTAATAGGAACTGTTAATAAAATCTAAAACTTAAACAAATTATTTATTTGACAGTATCAGATTTCATTTTATTACATGTTACATTAAATTTACTGCAATTTTATGTAAATTATACAGAAACGAACAGATGAACAATACACAAAATGCAAAAATAATAATAATGTATTGTTCATTTATTTAATCAGTTACAAGTAAGTTGTTATTGTTGAGTTGAATTGATTTGAAGGTCATTTCCATGTGTTTCACTAATCAATGAAATGATCTATACCTGTTAAACCATCTCTGACCAGCTGGGGGACTGGTGCTCACATGAAGCATTGAAAGCCTCAGAGCTTCATGAAGGCCCATTTGGCAATCAGAACTGTCCTCCACATGCTGCTCTGATATTATGAAGATTTTCCTGTTGTATTTTTTAAAACAAAATTCTCTAACTGTGCTGTCGCCACCTTTCCCTGCGTGCTTAAATGTGTACCACACCCAGTAAGGCCTCTTCTCTGTATTCTTCAGTCAGAATAGTACTTACTGTTTAATGGAATCATTGACAAAATTTCTATAAAAGTCTACTGCATCAAGAGAAAAGTTTGCTTGATTTAGGTTATTCCTGCTATTCTGTTTTATTGTTAGCTTGCTATTTCTAAAGCTCAGCTGCATTAGCTTCATACCAATTATTATGGGTTTTATTGTTGTATATGTGTCTGCCTCTGTGCCATGGTTGTTCATAATAAAAATATTTTATTTTCAATGAGACATTTAACTAAATAAATATGTAACTGAAATTTGATTAGCATAGATATATAAATATTTAGGTTGGTTGAAGATGGGTTTCAAGGAAACAAAAATGCAAATTGAACTCAGGCAATTTAATTCTTATTATAATAAGACTGAATATATAAAATGGGAGACAGAAAATTGCTTAAGTATGTGTGGATGACTAGTTTGAAGTGTTCTTATTTGATGATCATTTTCTATATCAAGTTTCACTTCAAGTGTTTCTTCCCATGATTGCAAGCAATCACAAAACAAACATCTGAGGAAATTCATTAAAAAACATATTTATATACTTTATTCTCTCATTTTAGTTATTTATGGAGCAGCTAACTAAAATATGCTATTATAATTTAATCTGTTAAGAATTACATTAAATAAAAACCCAGTAGACAGCAAATGTATTTCAGCGAAGGCGACTTTCAAATAGAGCAGCAAAATGGAAACAGTAGCGATGTGAAGATAGAGCAGACTCTCTTTGATGGTCAGGATGAATGCAGGAGCTTCGCTCTGAGACAGCAGAGTTGCTCAACCTCCACCCACAAGCAGAAAGACCCAGTTCTACTCAAACACCTCACAGATGTGAAATCTATTTTTAACCTGTGCTTTTCAACCTGATGCTCATTTGATCTTTTGTGCATCCTCCCTGTGCAGAAAATGGTTGTCTTTACTGCTCCTACACTGCTGGTGTTGGTGACTTTGAGTCTGTTGTCTGCTGAAGAAACAGGTCAGTAAACAGTTTTGTTTACTTAATATATCTCTCACACTGTATTGCTATTCAAGACAATTAGTGTCCAAATTATAAGGCAAATAATCTAAATGTAGCTATGTTGAAAAAAGAATATACAGAGTTTTTCAAATAAAAATTTCAGGGAAAAAGTCACGTTTTAAATATCTTGCCTAAAAATTATCAGGAAACTTTGTTGCAAATAAATATTGAGAAAATCATCGATTCATACATTTATAGATCACATTAAATAACAAAATAGCTTGGATCACATGCTTTAGGAAGAGTATAGAAATTGTAGCACAATGAAATGAGATTAACAACATATTAAAAAGAGGTAAAACTGTTAATTGTATTTGACAAAATATACTCACTCCATAACTTTTTAAATCTTAATCATTTTTATAAGGACTTTCTTGATTTTGCATACAAGTTTAATTAATCTGTGTCCAAATGTCACTGCAAAACTAACAGGTAGGAATAAAGTGAAGCATAAACCAAGTAAGTCAAAAATTTTGCTCTACAAAAAAAGAACGTCACTAAACAAATAAGACAAATAAGCTTTTTGATGGTAAGCTGCAAGGTGAATTAAAAGGTGAATCTATAACCCCACTCTCAATTTGGTTCAGACAAAACCAAAAGCAATCATACCTAAATTATTTAAACCGTTAAGTATAATAATCATTCTTTATATTTTAGTAGCACACCATGAGCAGTTTGCATTTCCTGCTTTGAACATTTTGTGAATTTGCAGTCATAAGACTGATGAGTTTAATCCATTTTTCATGTTTGATCCACTTAAACTTTTAACAAAGATTTTTCTTGCTCAACACTTTCTAGACCCTATTTGTTGTGTTTTCAGCTTTTCATATTCTCTATAAATTACCAACCTTATGTGCTGTGAAGTTAGGAATTTAAAAAAAAATCAGAATTAGTTGGTTTCAGCGTGGTAAAAACATTTATTTCCTTAATAAAAATGAATTTGCCTAATCAACAGCATGTTCTATACAAATAAAACTGCTGTTTTCTTTATCTTTAACCAAAATCTTGTTTTTGGTTGGAGGAGTTGTGAAGTTTTAACTAAATTAGACCAAAAACTTGTGACCCAATTTGAACAAAATAATTGGGTGCAATAAACATTTCATCATCCGTTTAATTTATAACCCTATATTTTTAAGTGAAGTTTAAACATAAATTTTCAATATAAGTGCTTGATTATTTTGTTTGTAAGCTGATTATCGGTTTATCGGGTTTTGAAATGTTTTCGGCATCACATAAATTTTCCAACACTGTGAAAATGTTTTTTAAAACTTGTTCTTTAAGAGCTTTTATAAACTGAGAGCACACAAAGTAGGTAATGCCTCATGAAACTTCTGATATTTCTGCTTTTTATTAAAATAAAATTTTAATAAAAAATGGATTCGTAGTCATGGTGTCATAGTGAGGCTGAAGATGGAGCACACCGTAGGGCTTTGGCCATTGTGTCGGTACAGGAATCTCATTCCACATCTTCAGGTTTAGAATAATGAGCTTCAACTCTTGTTTTTGTAGTTGTCGCTATTAGATCAGCAGTTTTGCCAGAACAAGTCTTATTGTTCTGGTAAAGCTGAGTCCTGAGGGAACGGTCACTTAGTTCCTACGTAAACTCTGCTCTGCAGATTGTCTGGCAGAGCAGACAATCTGCTGACAATAAGCTCTGACAAGCTTATTGTCAGATAGACATAAGCTTACAGATGTCTATGCAGGTAGACCAAGCTTACAGATGTCTATCTGTAAGCTTTTGTCTATCTGTAAGCTTATTGTGGTAAGCTTACAGATAGACACTAACCCCCGTACTTTACTTTTCCAAAGGCAATAAACAGAACTCAATATGAGTCAAGTGCAAACCTTATAATTTGTGCTTTCTTTTCTCATGTTGCAGATTACTTGACGGTCCGTTACCCTCAAATGACCATCGAACCTCCAAGAGGATCCTCAGCCAAACTATCTTGTGAGGCAAATTATGACTTTGAAAAGTGTGGAGTGGTACATGTGGTGTGGCATAGGTTTCAAGAGAATACTGAAACAAGCAGTGAGCTGACTGATCCTGACCAGTACCTAACCACAGTCAACGAGACGATCAGTGATGACAAAAGTAGGCGCAGACAAGTTGTGACAGAGATTATGAGTGTGGCCAAAAGCGATAGTGGTCGATATCAGTGCAAAGCTTCATGTGAGACTGGAGAGCAAGCAATGGGACATTTCATTACCATCAAGGTCAAAAGTAGGTGTATCAGAAAATCATTGTTCTTAATTAGATCAAGATAACTGGCTAAAAGAGTTTAAATCATTACTGTTGATCTGAAATAAGACACTACACTTTCTATCCAGTCTAACGCCTTGTTTTGCTCTCCGTTATATTTTCTTGCAGGTAGACCATATTCCTGAGCTGCTTCTTTTCCAAAATGACAAGATAAAATGATCATGAGTCAAAGTATACTCCTCCGAAACATAATCTTTTGTCTTAAGTTATCCAATTAGATCAAACTATGTTTCTGTGCAGATTAACCTTTTTTCTGTTGTACTCCATGACTGTTTCTGTCAGTGTTATTTTATGAATCTTCCCAACCTTTAACATGCTTTTGTGTGTACGTGAAACCAGAAGTCATTAAAAACATTTGGTCAAAACAATCATGTTGAACTAAAGAAAGATACATTGTGTTTTATTGAAGAGCTCCAGTCATTTATGTGAAATTTATGCTTAAGTATTTGTGATTGTTTTCTATTGCAAAGCAAATAAAATATGCTTGTTGGTCAGTTTTCTGAGATTTTTTGACAGTTGCGTGGTTACAGTCTTTGACTCACTCCTGGTTGCCGGTATATAAGGAAAGTAAGTACTTACAGACTGAGCACAAGTCTGTGGAGTGGAAGAAAAATCAAGCAATTTTTTTTTTTTTTAGGAATTTTAAACGAAAACAGTAACATGCAATAATATATCTTATAACCAAATCTCAGTCCTGTCCGACCTGGTTGGGAAAATCCTTCTGGGTGGGATTGTCAGGTTTCTGTAGACTGAAAAACATCTCACTAATTAAAATTTTAAAAAGTCAACTTATCCCCATAGAAACACTTGAGATGTTTTCATTAAAAAATAGATCTAATTATTCCACTGAATAACTCCATCAATCATCAATATTTAAAGTTTTAAAGAATTTCCAAAATGAGCAAAATAAGATCAAATGATTACTTGGAAATGTATCAGCAGGGATAGTGTCAAGTTTTTTTTTTTTTGTCCATAACAAAAGGCACGGTCATGAGGATGCTGAATGTGTTGAATAAGATTTTAAAGGAAAGTGGACAAAAGTAGGTCATAACATCCTGTCTCCATGATATAAATACATGATTCAATAAAGAAAATGATTTCTCTAAGCCATTCTGCTCAATTAAATATTATTTAAGTGAGCGGAGGTTTGATAATCTTTGTAAGTCAGAAAATGGCTACAGGGAAATACAGTCAGGAAACTGAAACTGTGACAAACAGTACTGGATGAGAATCCAACATAATTGTGAATAAGAGAGCCTAAAATGGACCACTGTTACTCAAAAAAAATTTTAAAAACGCTGCAACATTTTAAAAACATTTTTATGAGTCAATCTATGCTGTTTGTCTTTGACAGTAGAGAAAATCTTTTTCAAAACAGAAATACGTTTTAAACTGTCTTCCCTTTCAGCACATTTAAAGTGCATTTACTGTAATTCTGCACTTCTTCCAAGAACATACCTGCGCATTTGGTATTCACACATTGTTCTCTCGTTTATTGAGCAATGCGATTGTGGAAGGCCTGTGAGGCAAACCACTAACAGGAAACTGCCTTGCCTGCTGGGTATTGCTGTTGAGTCCTTTTGAAAGTGTAATCCACAGAGATTATGCTATGTGTCCTTGCACTGAGCATGCAAACTGTTTTTAAAAGCTATTTTCAAAGTGTTAAGGAACTTTCAGAAATTAATATTTCAGACAAAATATGTTTGCAAAAACTGTGGTGGGTCATCTCCACAAAAGGTTCTGTGGTTTGAGTCAAGCATTTCAGGATGTGGATGCACATTGTACTTGTGAGTATGTTTTCTCATTTTCATCACAGAGACCAAAAAAGCAGCATATGTTTTTTGGTGTGAAGATAATTATAGATTTAGCTGATTAAAACTGATAAGAAACATGTCTGAAAGAATTCCCTGCAATGATTTTTACAGAAATCAGATTTTATAGTAGTTTCAAAATCTAAGTTTAAGGATGTAACATTTTATTTTTAATGCGTGGATGTAATCTCTGCATTTTAAATATCTCTTTTGTTATACTGTAGCTTGGTGTCTTTTTTGTTTTTCAAATAGCTGGTCACAGAAAAAAAGAGCATACATGCGTTTGGTGCTTCTGGAAACTTTGCAGTTGCTTTTCTCACCCTGGACAGGAAACCACATTATAATCCGGTTGAAAAACTGTTTCACAGGGACCCCACACTGCTTCTGCTGGGTGCTCTCTTATCATTAAAAACATTTATAAGCAGTTTAACTATTTTTTATCTTTTTGGATAATAAATTAAATTAAAAGAAATACAGTAAGACATTCTTGAAAATGTCTCAACATAGAAAACAGTTTGTGGATATTTTCGACCAAGGTATTTTGGCCAATAGTCTTTTCTTAGCTTTACTTTGCCGTGGAGGCTGATTAACATTAGCACACTCATCTGGTAAACATACAGTATGTACTATCAATACATAAACAAATGTTTCATAGTCTTCTGTCACTTTTTATTCTCACTCAAAAAAAAAATTATTGTGACATCTATATTTTTGGTTTATCAAAAAAATACATCAAGCTCTGATGAATGTCAAGGAACATGAAATTCAGCTGACTGTCTTGAGTTTATTTGATGTAGCCTGGACATCAAATAAACTCAATATATCTTTGAGTTTGTGACATCATTGTTATTTTAAAGAATTAATGACTATTTGAAAGGACCAAACTGAAACGACCCAATTAAGTTTTACAGGTCATCTTCAATGGATAAGAAGACAAAGATGGTTAAAAATATTTTTAAAAGGGTACAAACAAAAAAAGTATTTAAAAAAAAATCCTCACTTGGTTCTATATTGGGATGCTAATGAACAGAGAATTTTTGTTGTACAAAAAAATTAAATACCTCCTCGTTCAAAGAGCAAACATGGTAGGAAACCCAAGTCCCTTATTGCAGTTTCCAATTTCATCCAGTAGACATAAATTGTTTTACTGTCCACATTTCAATCTTCTTGTTTGCTCTCTTTGGAAGAATTGTGAGATAACAGTCCAGAACCTTGTTGGGAATGTGCTGGTTTGATAAACTTGCTCTGAAGGAAAACTCTGGGAACACAAAGCCCCTCTTTCTTATTGACTGTCTCTCTGAGGACATATTCATTAACCACAAACTGGAAGCCCGCGTCTTCAAACAGCTTAGCCAGGAACTCTGAAAAGAGTTAAGGAAAACAGATTGGGACTGTAAAAGAAATCGATCACAGAGGACTGCTTGTAATACGCCATATTTGAGAAACTACCATAGTTTAATGGATATGCATTCAAACACTACATATTCACATATGGGTAATGGAGAAAAAAAGAAGTAAGAAACTGTTAGTTACCATAATCACAATAATACAGGCAAAGTAGACATCAAAAGAAACAGCTGTGTATTTATTAAATTTACAAATAAGAAAAATAAGCACATTTTATGTCTCTTAATAGTCTGTGTTGAACAAAATACCTACATTGAACTTTACTGACCTTTAGAGAAGAAGTAGGATCTTGTTCCATCTTGACGGACGTAAAAGTTGTCCCCCAGCTTGCTGCCAGATTTAAACCGGAGCATAGCGTGATCATAGAGGCCGTAATCCCTGAACAGGACGACACCGCCAGGCTTCAGGACCTGAAAGTAAGATTCAGACTATATTAGGCAGGTCCATGTTGACTGCATGAAAGTTACCAAAAGCACACAGAGAGAATTCCACCAGAAAGTCAAATGATGTTTCCAAAAATGTTGGCATGCTGTATGCAAAGTATCAAAAATGTGCACTTAAATGAATGTTGTACAAACTATGCCTGGGACTTTAACTTGTTCATCTGAATGGATTAATAACAGAAAAAAATACAGGAAAAATATTGAACGCAATTAATCACACAGTGGAATGTAAACAGATGTGCCTTCTAACCCGGTGTTTAAAAAAGTCAAAGATTCAGAATTGAAAAACTTTGCTAACTGCTTCAAATATTGCCCTTGATAACAATGCTATTAATCATTATTAATTACTTACAAATCCAATATTCAATTAATTTCTCATCATGCCCCACCAACAGTACAAACGCAACATCTTAAACTAGAAAACCTATTTGTGTCACTATGAAACCCTCAGCACGTTTTGCTTGTCCATCTCTGTTTTTACCTTGCCAATGTTCTCTAAAGCCACCTTCATCTTATCAGGATGAATGGCCGACAGGACAAAGATGAGAGTAACAACGTCAACGCTGGTCTCTGGAACATTTTCCGTCAAATGGTCTTTTGTTAAATCACACTGGAATGCACAGCAGCGCTCGGGGCGGTACAGAGGATTTTTCTGTTTCAACAACACAAAAAAAGACACATATACAACCTTGCTAGATGGTTTTAAGTACTCTCAAGCACAAGCTTTCAAAACTAAACTGCACTCTACTGATCAGAGCTGCTGATTGTAATTAATTAAATTTTTTTGACATCAATAAGTCTGATTTCACTAAATCTTGAATCCTTTTTGTCACTTTTTAGTTGCTGTGCATTTAAAAAAGCAGCTAAACTGTTTAATGTAGAATTGGGCTTCTATACTTAATCAAAAGTAATTCAAAGATTCACAGGTTGAAATCTTACTTTGACAAATTCAACAGCCCGGGGTGAGAAATCACACGCATAAACAAAGATGTTGAGGTCTTCCTCTAGCAGAGGGAAGATGCAGTTTCCTACTCCACAGCCAGCCTCCAGCAGAACCAGCTTCTGGGACTCAAACTGAAAAAAGGTTTGAAAAAATACAGAATACTGTTAAATAACAATTCATTTAGTACATGCATGTGCTGAAGTAAGTTCAAATTATGCTCAATACAAAAACTTTGAGATAACTCCAAAAATCTAACTTTGACATTGCTGTGGAGCCAGTTGTTTCTACTGTTTCTTCAAAAATGTATTTATAGAAGTGGGGAATGTTATTATATAAATGTAAGTAACTAATAAATATCCAGAAAAACATTACAGGGACAGAAAAACTTATGTGGCTCACTTAAACGAGCCACACAACTTTTGGTCCCATCAGGTTTTCCTAGATATAAAGATTTCCTTCAAAAAGCCTTTCAAACATAAGAAACCTATCACTTAACATGCTGCTGCTTACCCTGGCATTGTGTTATACTACATTACTGAATGCTATCAAGCTGCCAAATTCCTGGTTTTACAGTAAGTCACATTTGCTTTTAATCAGTTGATCAAGTTCATTTGAGTACTTTTTGAGAATGATCTCGGTCTGCTAACCTCTCTACATGCTTGGAGCTCCTCAAACTCTCTGGTGGTCCAGTGTCTGTCTTTGAAGAAATTCGTCGTATTTCTTTTGTAAAACAAGTCCCAGTTTTTTTTAGCTTCTTTTTCAAGTTTCATCTGTTTGAAGTCGGACACCAGAGTCCGTTCGCTTCTCAGTCTGTCCAGCTCCTCCTGGGTTAAATGTCTGGCTGTGGAGGTTGTTGTTTGTCCGCATGGAAACGTTTCATCTTTGGATTCCAATTTTACGGTTTGTGTGAGGTCAACTTCGCACTTTTCAATTGCTGTAAGTGACATGATACATTAAAACTGATTGGATGCCTTGTCAACAGCTAACATCTATACATTTAAAACTAGAATATAATTTGCTAAACTTTTCCACCGTTCGACGCCATCTTGTTCGCTATTTTAACTCTACCGTGTGGAGTCAAAAATAATAATTCCTTGTCCATTTCAGTGGCACCACAGTCTGGACATAGATACAAATTCTCAGTAAACATTAAATAAAATATGAGATGACTTTACTAAATTATTACGTTGAGATTCATGTTTGTTCATTAAAATCTTACTTACAACCAATTTTCGGAAGTATTTTATAGTCGAACCAAAAGCGGAAGTGCGTTGTTGTTTTGCTAACAATAGCTCCCAATCCGCAGGCTAACTTTTTCTTTATTTGGATTCTCTGTTTAACCCAATTGAAGTAGCCAGATTTAACTCGGCCTTTCAGAGCATTTGACGCAAATGTAAGTTTTTAATAATTTCAAAGAAAGCCTCGACCATGAATGGGAGTACGAATCCGCTGCTGGATAAAGAGGAGCATGTTTTAAAGCTCGGAGAAAGCTTCGAGAAGAGGCCAAAATCTTCTTTTCACACCATCAGATGTGAGTGTTAGAGGCGCCGCTGTGTTTGTTTACAGTCACGATCAGAAGAGACGACTGAGCAGACTATTACTAAATAATTACAACAATATCATTGTTTTTGTTGCAAGTATCTTAAAATTCGATTGGGACAATATGAATATACTATAAATTCATTCCAAAATAGAACTTTAAAATATATGTAGAGTTTAACATTTTTAATTTTATATGAGTCAGAGGTTTAGTTAGTCATTGACAGTCAAATGTTAGCAAAGGGATAGATAGAATAGAAAAAGAGAGCACAATTACTAAACAATAAGACATTTGTAGACTTTATTATTCTGTATTCTACTTTTTTACACTAGGCATGTAGTAGATATGTTTACTTCTTTATCTACTCCCACAGATTTGGACATTTTGTCTGAAGAACCACAAACAAAGCCACAGACGTGATAATATTATTGGTAAAAACTACAATAATGATATCAGTTCCCATAGTTGCTCACTTTAATGTACTTCCAGCAATCTCTGTGACTTAATCTTAGGCCCACTCACCTGTATCAGGTGTGGGTTGCCACTATTACTTAGACCTGGAAACCTAAATTTTAATATTTATGAAATAAAAAAATTCCTCAATGTTTTTTTTTTGTTTTTTTTTTTTTTTTTTTAAATAGAACATTCAGGGATTTAGATTTTTATCATTTATAGAGGCATGGCTGACATGCCAAGATGGTGTTACAGTGGAGGGATGCAGAGATTATGACTTTTTTCAGATAGGAGTAAAAGATTTGATGCAGTCTCTTTTGTGATGCTGATTAAGTTTTGAACTTGATCAGCTTTGCAAGAAGGTTACAATGCAGAGGTAGGATGAAATGGAGGCTGATAATTTACTGCTCCTAAAGTAGGCAGGCGAAAAAACGTTTTATACATTATAATAACATTTTATGTATTGTTACACCCTTAAATTATAATTTGAAATAAAATTTAAAGACTTTAAAGTAACAGTAAACATTTCTTGCTCCCCTTAAGAAAAAAAATAATAATTTTGAGAACATTTTGTTGCCTCTTTTGTTGTAATTATGTATTTATTCAACCATTTTCTGAATGTTATAATCCTATGTAGCATTAACTTGTAAGTGGAATGAACTAGAAGCTACCTCAGCAGTCTGTAACCCAGTATTTGAAGCAAATCAATCAATCGTTATTAGCAGACTTCAGTTAATAAATACACAGAAAAATAAAGTATTAATTCATTAATTTATTTGAGATATATTTAAACATAAAAAAAGACCTCCAAAGTATTGTGGAGCAATTGAAACACAGTAACGCCATGCCGTTTGGCTTGTTTGGTTCTACACATACCACATTTAATGGGATAATGTTTAATTTTGTTTGTGACTCCAGTCAGTGCAAATATTGTTTCTGTTTCTGTTAACCAGCCTTACACATCATGAAAACAACCAGCTCATCTAAATAAGCACAATATTTTTAACTGACAGAATTTGGCATGAAAGCTTTAAGAGACACCAGTACATTAGTACCACAACCTAAAGATTATTATAAACATACATATTAAGAACTCACCAGATCCAGTAATTAATCCCTCAATTTCTTTTTCAGATGACTTCAAACCAGCATCTATTGACACTAGTTGTGAAGGAGAGCTGCAAGTTGGGAAAGGAGATGAAGTTACCATTACACTACCTCACATTCCAGTAAGACTCTCAGAGGAGGGTGACACAAAGTAACTTTTACAATGCCAGTTAGGCCATACTTGACAATCCCTAAAACTCCAATTTGACATATTGAGTGATGAGTAATATGTCAGTGGTTACAGTTTATCTGTTAATTATGTGGCAACTTTACTATATAAATAAGTAAAGTGTTTCTGATTTGGTTAAAATGGGAGCTAATGGTCAGTTGTTTCCTTATTGGTTGAAAAATAGTCATTGAGATCCATCCGTCTGTAACATATCTCTAAAATTACTTTTACTAATAAATATGTAGCTAGGGAAAATAAAAAATAACAGAAAGTTAAAATGAAACTTGTCTTTCAGGGCTCCACGCCTCCTATGACAGTATTTAAGGGAAACAAGCGACCATATCAGAAGGACTGTGTTCTCATCATTAACCATGACACGGGTGAATTTGTCCTGGAGAAGCTCAGCAGCAGCATCCAGGTGAAGAAAACAAGGTGAGGGGAAAATGCTTTAGACTTGAAGACAAACTGAACAGTTTTTCACGAAACAATCTAAAAGGTCTAATATTAGGTATATGTGCTTTTTGTTTATGCTATAGGGCAGAGGGGAGCAGTAAGATCCAGGCCCGAATTGAGCAGCAGTCAGTTCGCTCCAGCCAGCCTAGCTCTCAGTTCCGGGCCCCAACCAAACCCGGAACTGGGATCAAAACCTCGCCCTCCCAAACTAAGGACAACCCGTCTCCTGAGCCGCAGCTCGATGACATCAAGAGAGGTGAGGTTCAGCTGTGCACATCCGAGTTACCAGAATGCTAAATATTGCCATGTCATAGCACAATCAAGTAACGAAGTTACCTTCATTTGTTATAAAAATGCTATATATATTAAATATAACTTAGAAGAAATTTGACTTTGTAATTTAACATTTGACATTGAGCGGCAGCTTGGAAACTGCCGCTCAGAGGCAGTGCTAGGTTAATACTGGTGTTTTACACAACTGATTGGTTGCCATGGAGATTAAATGATTTCTCCAACATATATGAAAGAATCAACTAAACACTCCAGGTAGGTTTTCGATGTGATGTGAAGTTCAGAAAAGGTAAATTTACATAATAGTGCTCCTTTAAGGGGCTAAAGATGAGCATTAGAAGGTCTGACTTGGATCAGTTTGAAGAGGGAGGAAACTCTGAGCACGCCAATTCCATTCCGACAGAGCTGAGAGCGGAGGTGGAGGTTATAGAGCAGATGAGCAGCAGCGGCAGCAGCAGCTCCTCGGACTCAGCCAGCGCCTCGGGGAGCGGCGACGACAGCAGCAGCAGTGACGGCGAGAATGACGCACCGCGGCCGCTCAGCCAGACCTCCCCCAGCCGCCTCCCTGTGGTCAACGGAGGAGTCGACCGGCAGCAGGGCAACAACCAGCTCATGAACACACTCCGTGAGTTTCTGATTACCGTTAGCTTTGAAGTGTCTCCAGGAAACAGTTTCTCATCTGTTTTCTCTGCAGGAAACGATCTTCAGCTCAGCGAGTCGGGCAGCGACAGCGACGATGACTGAACTCTCTGGGTCAGCCTCTACTCCTTCACACTCCTCCTCACCTTCCTCTTTTCTGCCTGATTCATTTGTTTCTTTGCTGTGATATCTGACTCCATCCTTATGTTGTAGTATAACTGTTTATAAGTTTTATTTTAGTATTTCCTTAGATGGCCACCCAGACACATTAGGAGTTTATTTTTATTAGATGTATATTTTGTTTTGGAAGAGTTTTACTTGAGAGTGACAGAAGATTATATCTAGAGCATTCATGCATATTTTAAGTACTAAAAGAAGCTAGTTTTATCACCCAAATACTTCTATTTTTATTATTAAGTTTTGTTTTTATATTAAAATTAGCAAGATAAAGATTTCAGTCGGAACCACCCTCATGTTCCTCCCCGTATGTCAGACAAAGCTGTGGACATCCTCTCTTTATGTTATTGTTATTAGCACTTCTTTCGGCACTAATCAAACTTACATTCATATGCATTTTCTTTCTTTAAATACTAAAAGATTATCTGCAAAAAGTGTATAAATAACCTTTTAGTTATTTCACATTTGATTCTTTGGTGGCTATTTGGCTCTACAGAAAACAAGAGAAAATGAATTTTACCTGCCCTATTTTTTAAAAAGAGATTCTAATGACTTTTCATTAATAATATAGAAAGCGAGGATGTTTACAGTTGGTATAAAAGTAAAAACAAGTTCCTTATTATAATAGAGGAACAACATCTTGGATGATGTTCTTTTCCCCCGCCACTAGATGGCAGATGAGATTCAATAGTAAAACAGAAACCTAGTCAATGAAAGACGTGCATTGAGTGGGTTTATTTGTAACACCAAAAAACGGGTTCTTCCAGACTTGGTTTGGTTTCTCTGGAAGATAATGTTGTGATTTGTTTGTGTTGGACCTTCGTTTACCCTAACTGTTACTCATTGTGTTCATCTTTCTCTGAAATAGCAACAGATGTAGATTAGAAAATGAATAAAGTCAACCATTGTGTATTTGAAACTGGATAACCCAAAAAAAAATCAAAGAGAAAAAGGTTACAGTTTTCAGTTTTGTTGCAGCTCTTTTATTGATTGCAGAGTGTTACTGAGCCATGTGTGTGTGTGTGTGTGTGTGTGTACTGTGTCTACCCTACAGCTTAGACACATGTCCATGTTCTCATTAATGTTTGATTTTTATGTTATTTTTGCTCTTAATGTCAGGAACTTGAAGCATCATCTCTGTGTTTCAGAGATTTGACATTATTATTCAGCCCTCCCGAGCCAATTATTGAGGCAGTTATTTAAAACTAAATAAAGGCTCTACATTATAGGAGACTTGGAACCAAAAAAAGTTTATAAGACAACTTTTATTTGTTTCAGACACGTGTTGTTGGTTTGACCTAGAAATATACCAGGCCACAGGACCTTTAGATGCTTTACAGAATTTTAGTTTAGTATAAAAAGTAAATGTGTTATACTCCGAAAATGCCAAAGAATAGAACTCGCCTAGAGAAAGACATTCAGGATTGT
This sequence comes from Gambusia affinis, assembly GCF_019740435.1. Taxonomy (NCBI): domain Eukaryota; kingdom Metazoa; phylum Chordata; class Actinopteri; order Cyprinodontiformes; family Poeciliidae; genus Gambusia; species Gambusia affinis. Next base: position 20,854,209 of record NC_057872.1, read on the forward strand.
TGATTGTGTTCAGTTTATAGTTTTACAGTCTTTCTGTGCAAACAGCATAATTGGTTAGTTTGGGGGGGGTTTAACCAACAAAGTAACCTCCTAGTTACTCCTAATTTTTGCAGGGTTTTTTTTGCAAAAACTGCAAACATTTTTGTTTGGTATTATTATTTAGAGTTACTAATGAAGAAGAGTCACAGTATTAAAATAACTAGGCCTAAACATAAAATAGTTTTTGTAAAAGATGTCCTAGAGAAAATAACTATTATTATTGCAGAGTGTCTCATAATTACATTTGGGAATTTGTAAAAAGTTTTAGATCACATTTAAAATTACTTTGCATACAAAATAGACTATTTTACTCTTGTCAAAAACTGATTTTATTCTTTTCTTGATGAACACAATGAATGCTCCATTGCTCCAGTTCTGACCTGTATTATTGCGAGCAATACAGCATCCAGACATGCGCTCCCGGCCTGTAACCAGCAGACTAGAGAAGTACAGCTAACAGAAGTTTGAGTGAATATACTTTTACATAATTAAGGTTCATAATGTCAGATTTTATCACTCTCTTTTTTTTTTTACTGTTTCATGAAACAGTTTATCTACATCAGTTGCAGAATCATTACAAATGCATGCTGTAGCAGTAAATAATAAATTAGGATCTTCCTTTTTATTTAAAAGAAGCTGGAAAGTGTGTCTTGCTAGAGGTGATCATAAATTTCATAATCATAAATATGTTGAGCTCATTCTAGTTGTGAGCTGGAAAATGAGAGGCTTAGCTATTTGTTTTGGTGCTCAGTACTATACGCAATACAAGCCTATAACTATATGTTTCTCTCCATTTTATGCATGAAAACACAAAAGGAACATGTTTACAGCTCTATGCAGAATGTAGACTGGAAATAATGACTTCCAGGTTAAACGGACATTCTTCCGTTTTCCACCACGGACTTAAAAAATCCAACTTTGGATGCAAAAAAGAATGCAAATAATCTACCTGGCTAAATTAACTAAACAAACTAGATTGTCAACTTTCTAATATCCAAGGAAATGTTAGTGTTGCTTAGTTTATTTTTAGGCATCTGATAAATGAATAAGGCTCAATTGTTGATTTAATAAACTCCAAAAAGAAACTAACACATTTTTTTTATTTTGTTTTCCATAGAAACTGTAAAAGTCTTGCAAAAGTGTGCAGTTGTTTTACTTACTGTGTTGTATTTGTTATTTTAGCTTTGTGTGTCTTAGAAATGTGTTTATGTGAAATTTGGATTGTATTAAGTTTGCAATTTTCAGTAAAATAGTTTCCCACATTGACGGCGAAGAATTCAGTTTGTACTTTGTGTCAGTACATGTACTGATGTATTTCCCCCACTTACAAGTTTCTTCTGTTTCTTTTTTTTTGTCACACTGAAATCATAAAACACACTTTAAGACACAATCATAACCTGAGCAAATGCAAAAAGCTATTTTTATATCAGTTTGATATAATTTATTACAGGAAATATTATTCAAACCAGTGTGGCCCTGCGGAAAAAAGTAATTGTCCTCCCTAATAAATCATGAATTAACTTTGATTAACCACATTATTTGGAAGGCTGAGTGTAATTTTACTAGCCTCATCCAGGCCTGATTACTCTCAGATGTGTAGAACAAAGAAATCACTTAAGCAGCACCTGTCTGACAACATGAAGTAGGCTAAAAGAAAGAAGTAGATGACAAATAGTTAATGAAATCAGTCAGGAAAAAGTTACCAAGCAATTTCTAAGGATTTAGCACTCCCGTTAGCCACGGTGGAAATCATTTTACATATATGGAAAAAACAAAACAAAAAAAAAACATGGAACAATGTTGAACCTTCCCAGAAGAGACCAGCAAACTCAAACTACTCCGAGAGAGCTTCAGTGTCTGATCTAGGAAGTCTCAAAAGAACCCAGAACATCTGAAGCTCTGCATCAATCAGAGAAGTCAAAATTAAAAACCACTGCTGAGATAAAAGGTTCACATGTTCAAAAAACATCTTGATGATCTGCTAAATGTTTTGGGAAAAAAATGGTATTGACTGATGTTTAGGATTAAAATAAGTGAGTCAAACCCAAAAGCAAGTCTACAACTGAAACACCAAAAAATAAAAAAAATAGATGCTGTGGCGTGACTTTAAATAGGCGTTCCATGTTTAAAAAAATTTTCACTGGCTGAATTAAAACAATCCTTCAAAGAAGAGTGGGCCAAAATTCCTCTATAACAAGGGAAACGACTCATTTTCAGTTATCACTAATACCTGAAGTCAGTAGTTAAGTTTAGGGCACACTTAATTTTACACTTACGGCCAAGTTGGTATTGTATGTATTTTACTGCTTAATAAAGAGAAAATCATTTTAAAATTACATTTTTTTTATTCCAATATTTGTTTCTTTGCTCTGATATTTAAATGTTTAATCTGAATCATTTAAAGCAAAAAACAAAAGACATCTTTAAAGGGGCAAAACCTTTTTCACCTTTTTGTGTGTATATCACAGTAATCCAGAATCGATTGGACAGCATAAAAAATATCTTAAAAATAAAATCCATACAATGAATAATTAGATACATTTCTGTAAATAAAAACTAACTTTCCACTTGTTATTTTATTTTGTATATAATTAATAATTTAGGCAGGTTTATATGTAAAGGTACGAAAATACTATTTATTTAATATTTGTTCTTTCTCCATTGCTTTTTGCTATTTCTGTATTAAATTCTCATAATATTTGAAAATAACATTTTGTACTATTTATGCTTCTAATTTGTTCATTTTTACCTATACTTCTTTATCTATATTCAGTGATATTTGTTTTAACAAACTGATTTACTTTTTATTTTTGACTCCCTTGTCACTTCTTAGAATGTTGCTCCCAATACGATAATTTTCTTATATATTTGATTCCAGTTTTACTTCCTGTTGTATAAACATTTCTCAAAGACAATTTACTATCAGTTCAATTCTTCTCTGTTTAAAGATAGTGATATAATCTAATATTCATTTACTATAAAGAGCAGACACAGTAGTCAAAAAGGAACTTCGAAACAAATGATATATTGCTGGTCTTAAATAATTATTGTCAAGTGAAACATATGTTTACATGAACACCTTGAGGTTTTATACTATCCACAACAAACTGTACACGGAGCTTTAAAACAATACAGTACTTATTCCCTGCGATGGTGCAATAAATGAGTCACATTTGGGCATTTTTCTTCAAACAGTAACACAAAAGTACAACAAATACATAAATAGCTTTTTGTTTCCCTTTGAATCAAACAAAACAATTAGATTTCTTGGTTCTGGCTCTTGCTACAACATGTCAATGAAGGATATATAAATTAACATCAACAACACATAATAATAATAATAATAATAATAATAATAATAATAATAATAATAATAATAATAATAATAATTAGAGCAATAATAATATAAAAGTTGTTTTGTCTTTTATATGAATCTGGTAAGCTTACAGTATGCACTGATAGAATAGAGATCATCTCGGGCAATTTGATATGATGCATCAGAAAGTTTCTCAGTAATGCACAAATCCGTATACCCAGTGTCTCCAACTTAAATCTCTGCAAGGAGGTGTCTGATTGGCTCTGAGATGAGTCCTCTGGCCCAAGCAGCTTCTCAAAGGCCCAAACCTGAGCGGTCCTCAGATGGTGCCCTGAGTTTTTTCTTGATATTTAGTTTTTCTTCTAAAAATGCCACAGTATTTGGCATCAGAAGAGTCACATGAACATTTGAGATGCATCCGTCCCCCGTTTTTTGTTTCTCTTATGTTGGAAGTCACTGCAGCACGTTTCTCTGCAACATTATGGACCCTGAGTACCATGGTGCATTTGACTGGTAGCCTTGAACCCATTAGCGTCCTTACCGCTCTTTGTTAGCTTGGTCCTCTAGTTTGGACACTACAGGCGAGTCTCCCTAAATTAGCCCCTCCCACTCAGTCAGAGGTTAACAAGGGTCACCGTCCTGGGCAGGACGTGGGTTTGATGCAGCGTCCCTGGAACAGCACCAGATTGGCGGGGCAGTGGCAGCCGGCCACACAGGGTTTATGACAGGGTCCGATTTCATTCCAGTTGTCGCAGGTTTTAATACATCCAGGACCGCAGGTGTCATACACTGCGTCATGTTTACACTGGGTGGCTGGGAGAAAGAAGTGGAAAAAAGAGAAAATCAGGACTTAAAGCATGAAAACTAGTTGCAAGAAACATCTCATAGCCTCATGCATTATTTTTAAGCACAAACACACTCAGTACGTAAATAGTAAAACATAAACAAAGTTGTTTGGTTAGCAAATCCATTCAGTTAAATGCCAAATTCTTTACACTAGTTTTATGACAAGAATCACAAATTTACCAAACCCGAACTTACTATTTTTATCTCCCTTTAAGGAAACCTCTACCATAAACACATAAACTATGCAACACCTTTCAGGTGAAAAGAAATCAGAAAGGCCAGTATTTAGATCTCAAGTCATCTCTAAAAACTATTGTGTTTCTTCTATGTATTAGTCTACGGGACTGGTGATGAACACTAACCCATGCAGACGTTGTCAGGCTTCCACTGTACAGGCACTCCTTCTCTCTCACAGGCTCTGCTGTAGGCAATGAAAGACTCACAGTAGCAGTTTTTATGGACCGGACACTCACACATGTCTGTCACACATGACCTGCAAAGAGCACAATATGATTTAGTGTAGAACGGCTTTATTTTCGCAACATTAAGTCTGAATTTTGTCAGATATTCTTTAAGGTAAGATTTTTAAATGCAATCAAGATTTCTATATCTTCAAAGAATTTGGGAATGGCCAGATGACTGTCATTGCTTTGTAAGCTTCTTATAGGTTGATTTACACTTTTTGTTAAATCAAGACACACCTCAAACACACTGATTGATTCATTGATTGATTAAAGAGTAGCAAAAATGGACAGACTCTTATCACAAGATAAATCAGTGACAAAACGGCTTGTGGACAAAACAGTCAATTCCACAAAAAAAACTAAAATCTTGTTTCTACCTGTAGAACGGCCCAAAATCAACCACACGGTGGCACTTCTGAAAATCCCACGATTTTATCTTCTGGCATTCTCGGTGGGCCCGGAGCTTGACTTTGACTGTGCCGGGGCACAGGTGGGACGTCGACCTGCGAGGTGGATGCTGCTGTGAGCAAACATCATTTCCATCGACTCGCCATGACTCAGCAAATTCGTCCACGTCGAACTTCAACAAGCCGTCACCCCCAATGGTGTCGTCTCGCTTCTGACCGTTGTAGTTCCCACAGAGGCCGCAAAGGCGGCCGCGTAGGTGGGGAGCAGCAACAACTTCTACAAAACTATCGCCATCCCAGGTGATTTCTAGACCTGTAGTGTGAAAAGTAAAGCTTAGGGACTGTGGATTTAAAAAAAAAAAACAGTTAATATGGGCTAAATTTTCAGTTGCCCAACAATATCCAAATATACTATGAGTTTTAATGTGTCCCAACCTGCAATGGTGGTGAGTTTAAGCAGGTATCCATCCAAATCGATGTGCACCCCAGGGCCGTGGTAAGGCAGTGCAATGCGAGTCCCATTCCTTCGAACTGTGAGGTGCTGATGCAGACTGAGACTCAAAGCGCCGAGTCGAACTTCAACAAACTGAGTCCAGGAGAACGAGCGAGTTCGTCGAGCATCGTTCTTCACAAACACCTGCAAGTAAGAGAAATTTGACTTACTATGCTAATGTTTAAGCTCAAGATCTTGATGTGAAGATAAGTCTATCAACCATTTCCAGTTTTTTAAACAGCCAGCTGTTGTGGAAAGGTTGTTTTTAGAAAGGTATACCACTCATTTGTATTCATTCCCAGCAAATAACTCAAAATCTTTTGAGGTGGCCTGGGTTTATTTCTGTCCATTCTTCTATGCAGAATAGCTTAATCTTTGTAGGAAAGGATGGAAAGTGTTTGTGAACATCTTTTTCAATTATTGTCTCAGACTCCAATTTAGGTTTAGGCCATTCTAACACATGAAGATGTTTTGGTCCAGTCCATCCCGTTGTATCTCTGGCTGTAAATTTGGTGGTTTCAGGACAATTTGAGATTAAAGGAGGTGGATTTTATCATGTAGGTGACTTATGAAGGCTACACTGGATTTTATATAGGGGTAAAGAGTAAAAGTGGCAAATTACAAATGCAAGTCACACATTTCAGATTGTTAATCATAAAAATTTTTGAAAACTATGTTTCATTTTCCTTCCACAGTAGAAAACACTCCATGTTGAGCTGAGGTGAGTTTTTTTCCTTCTATTTTTCATCTAATTTGGGATAAGCAAATTCCCGCAACCTCTGTTTACCTATTTACCTACCGTGAAGCTGTTGATGCCGTTTCCAGGCATTCCAGATTGGGTCCCGCCACATTCACGTGTCAGCACATATTGACAAGTGCCCTGAAAGTTAAAGGTCCTGCCGTCAAAGGTGTTGTAGTGAGGGTCACCAAAGACTGTGCATACCCCAGGTTCTGTACAGAAAAAAGACAGAGAAAGGGAATGATGAAAAAGAAAAACATGGAAAAGGTGCTTGTGCTGTTTAAATCTGAGTAAATAACTGCAGTGGAAGAGCAGCAGACCACAAAACATCACAAGCTTTAAAACAAATGTATCTGAAAAACCTAAAGTCCAACTCCAGAAACAGAATTTATGAGAAATACAGCAATATGTGGCTCTAATCTGCCTTGCTCAGAAGTGAAACCAGTATATGTGGTGTGGTAAAAAGTCTGCCTTACCCAAATAAAACTACATTTTATTTTATGTGCAAATGAGGTTTAGAGGGTATTTGTATTACTGAAATAGACCATAGTGGGGGATTTCTGCTGAGGAAAAATGACCTGAGGACAAAACCACAGTCTGGACCAAAGTACTGTGAGGACTACTTTACCAAAGCAGCAGACGTTTGCTCTCAGAAGTAAAGATTTACTCTCAGGATCATTTATATGTTCATGCAGCACTTATATATATATACATACATGTATATATGTGCGTGTGTGTGTAGAAAAAATTCAAGATAAGTAAGAGATTATTTAATACTCCAATTAGTTGGACTTACTCACTTTCAGTGCAAACTGGACAGCAGCCAGTTCTGTTCAGGATCTTGTTCTGTAAGGAACAAGGTGGAGGCATTATTCATACTGTACTTATCAAAAATAAATAAAAAAAAAGACTGAAGAATGCTAAAAGTGATCAAATTTATAACCGATCCACTTCATAAATGGTAGGACTGGAATAAACAGTTTTTTCAGTTATTGGCCTTCAAAATACCAATCAGAATCATTCAAGGAAAAATTGTCCAGTTGTTGAATTGGTTCATATCCCTTCATAATCACATAATCATAATGCATTGAATCAAAAAGACTGAGTCATTATTATCAGTACACAACATATTGAGTGAAATTAAAAGTTCAAGCTTCTTTAAACCTTGATTCCGTTCAGAAAAGCTGACAAAGTTGCATGTGAAAAGCTAATTGACATTCACAAGATCATAAAACTTTGGACTGAATGGATTGTGTTTTTCTAAATTTTTGGAGTTTTTCATTACTTCTAAAATGCATGGCTCATGAGCAGTGTGAGCACTGTTGCCTTTCAGCAAGAAGGTCCTGGGTTCGATTCCCGGCCCGGGGTCTTTCTGCATGGAGTTTTCATGTTCTCCCTGTGCATGCGTGGGTTCTCTCTGGGTTCTCCGGCTTGCTCCCACAGTCCAAAAACATGACTGTCAGGTTAATTGGTCTCTCTAAATTCTGCCTAGGTGTGACTGTGTGTGAATGGTTGTTTGTCCTGTCTATTTCTGTGTTGCCCTGGCGACAGACTGGCGACCTGTCCAGGGTGAACCCTGCCTCTCGCCCGGAACGTTAGCTGGGGATAGGCACCAGCAACCCTCCCGACCCCATTAGGGACAAGGGTGAACAGAAAACGGATGGATAGATGGATGAGCAGTGTGGACACACTTCTGCTAATTAGCAGAGCTAATTTTTTGTATTGCGCTTTTGCTAACTTCCCTAAATTATTTTTTTTTAGGTAAATTCTAAAGTTGTAAATTACTTGGCTGCTTTACAAACTTTCAGTTGATCAAAGTTAAACATCTGGAATGAAGTTTTGGTTCACAACTCATTACCAAACTCACAGACCTCGGCATCAATTCACTCGTGCAATTGATGCAATTGATTGCTCGACTTCCTGACCAGTCGACCTCAACATGTCCAACTGGACAACCGCTTCTCATCCACAACCATCATAAACACCGGAGTGCCACAAGGCTGTGTGATGAGTCCCTTCCTCTACTCCCTCTTCACCTATGACTGCAGACCTGTCCTTGGCTCTAACGCCATCATCAAGTTTGCAGACGACACCACGGTGATCGGCCTCATCAGAGATAATGATGAGGCCGCTTACAGGGAGGAGGTAGACCGTCTGGCTGAGTGGTGCAACAAAAACAACCTGCAGCTGAACACCGAGAAGACCAAGGAGCTTATCGTGGACTTCAGGAGGAACGCTGACCTACATTCATCCATCCACATTAAGGGGACAGTGGTGGAGCGTCTGGACACCTTTAAGTTCCTGGGAGTCCACATCTCCGAGGACCTGACTTGGACAACCAGCTGCTCCAAACTCATCAAGAATCAGCGCCTCTTCTTCATGAGGACCCTGAGGAAGAACCACCTGTCCTCAGAGATCCTCACGAACTTCTACCGCTGCACCATTGAGAGCATCCTCACCAACTGTATTACAGCTTGGTACGGGAATTGCTCTGTCTCCGACCTGAAGGCGCTGCAGAGGATGGTGAAAACTGCCCAGTATATCGGCGGGGCACCGCTCCCTGCCATCAAGGACATCTACAGGAAGCGGTGTTTGAAAAGGGCCGGGAAAATCTCAAAGGACTTCACTCACCCAGCACACACACTCTTTTCCCTCCTGCCCTCTGGGAGGCGTTACAGAAGCCTACGGACCAGAACCACCAGGCACCGGAACAGCTTCTTTCCCACAGCTGTCACGCTTTTGAACGCCTCCTGACATAAAACATAAACTATAAGGACTGTACTGCCCTATCCTCTCATACAACAATAACACATGGACTATCCTCACACACACACACACACACACACCACGGACTGTTTTCCTCACACACATATGCAATCTATAAATCTTATCTGCCATTATTTATATTGTATTATAAACCCACTAATACATATATAATCCATTTCCTAACATTCTTGTATATTCTGTATAATCTGTGCTTATAGCTCCCATATTTATATTTATATTTAGTCTTGTACACCTGTAAATAAATATTTATATCCTGTATAGCACTTCTGGATAGATGCAAACTACATCTCGTTGCTTGTACTTTGACAGTGCAATGACAATAAAGTTGAATTTTATTCTATTGGTTGTTAAGAGTGTTAGTGTTGATGTTTCTCTATTCTAATTTTCTCATATTCTCTTTTTTCTCCCCAATATTTCTATTTCAAACAAGAAATATACAGGAACATAATAAAATATAAATATTAGAGAACAAGATATAATACAAAATATAATCTTTGTAGTCTTTCAATGGTAAATATAATTTGAATTTAAGTCAGTGCTTTAGCATAGCTTCCACTAAGAACTGCACGTTAGTGTTAGCAGAGCTAATGTCTATGATTATTGTTTTGGAATTAAAGTAACTAACATTTTAGTTAGTGGTACCCACCAAAGCTCAAAAGAAATGGTTTGTGTTTTAATGAGTTTATTGTCAAAACAGAGATACCACAAAAATATCAGTGCTCCAACTGCAAGTAATGGACTTTGTGTAACAGGAACCTCTGTCTATGTGTGAGTGCATGAGGGTGCGTGTGTGTGTGTGTGTGTGTGTGTGTGTGTGTGTGTGTGTGTGTGTGTTTCAACCGCCATCAGAAGAGCAGATCAGAGAACTCTTTTACACGCAGAGTTTCTGTTGCCTGAGGGACGCTCTTCATTTGCACCTCCTTCTAAATGAGGACCCTCACTGATGTAATGTTTTTCTAAACTTTAAGCCTTAATTTTGAAGCTCGAACAGCAACCCCCATTTTAACTCTAACTATCCTTTGAAAGCCTGGACAGGCCAACTCTAAAGTAGAGTTTTCCTCCCCTGTCTTTTTCATGCACACGCCACTCATCTGTCATCGCTCGTACACGTTCTCTGTACTCCCAGCATACACTTCAGTTCTATCCTCCACACAAAGGCCACTCTCAGTCTTTGAAGAGTGCACACACACACACACACACACACGCCTGCACACACACAGAGGAATACACACTTCCTTTCAAAATGCACACACAGTGACAGATTAGTTTTCAAGGGCCTAAATATAGGGAACCTCTTCTCTGCTGTCACTCAAATGTAATACAGACAAAAGGCTGTACGGAGACACGCTGTCTCCAAAGGGGACCCAGACACTCTGGTGACCTGCTGCTGACCGCAGGAGGATGGCCTGGGAGAGATTGAGTGTGTCCATGAGAGCTTAGAGAGTGTGTTGTCAGTGAAGAGTCACATTTGTGACCACTAAGGACAGGTGGAGTAGTTTGTGTGCTGTATACAACCAGATTATCATCACAAATTAATCCAAAACTCAGCCAAGATGTGGTTCTCTCAGTTCTCCTTAGTACCAACATCCAGCTCAGTTTTAGAAAGAAGTTTTTGGAACATGTTTTCAAAGCTTGGATTCATAGTAGATGCGATATCTTCCTTCAGAAGTAGTGCATCTCTTAACATCAGCTGCTCCTAGACAACATTTTATCAACCAAATTCTTTTTAATATTTCATTGTTGTTCAATAAGTGATGTCACTTTCATAGCAGCTGTTATTTTCTTCCTGTTTTCATGTTTGTTTTGGGTTGCCAGTGGGTTGCTCAACCCACTGGAAAGTTAAACAATTTTTCCAATTAATGAACAATGCACCATGCATAAGCACTATAAGGTTACATTTCAATATTGGCCATATTGCCCCTTCACTATTGCGAACCTTTAACAAATAAACTACATCATTTGGTGCACTTCTTTAATAAAATGCTTCCATTTTGGGCCTTGTGAAGCACTGCAGAGGTCTTCAACAGTTTAATAGAGGTTCAGAACATAATGTGAAGCAGTAAGAAAATTATCATAGATTTTGTTCAATTTATAAAACTTTTTTCACTACTTGCAGTCCTTTTCACTCTGAATCTTCACAAACACTGGTGACATGAGAGTAGGTGAGTTATAATTTGATGTTTTTATTTCCCAAATTATAATTTCTGTGTATAAATGACAACCCTTGACATGGTGTTCTCCCAATCCAAATAAAACAACAAGAATATCTATAAATAATAGCAAGAACTAATTACATAAAAAAAAAAAAATCAAGTTGTCATAAAGAAAAACATGAACAATTCCCACCTGAAAAAGAATAACAATGATGAAATTCAATCCGTCATGACAAATTATGTTCTTTGGAGAGAAATTACAACACAGACCACCAACATCATTCTGTAGTCTCCAGCTTTGACCACGAACAACAGGTGAGGGCTTCTTGTAACCACTGGAAGCGTGTGAACTTGGACTAACACTGACACCAGCTCTGACTGCATGACCAGCACCGGTCGGCGGTATGTCAGGAATCCACTCCATCACCCGCAGACCGACAGATGACTTCAGAGTGACCTCTGCGACAGGTGAACGCAGCACAAACTTCTTTTAAACTCAGCATGCTGCTGCCATTTAACAGTTGTAGAAAGATACCTAAAACCAACTACCTATGTTTTTTTTATATTAATCAATGATGAATATTGACCAGAAGGAAATTGCGCAAGCTCAGAAAGTCTAAAATATTAAGCTCTTATTTAAGTAAATATTATTTTATTGTATTCACCAGTAAATGGTGGCAATTGCTACACATAAATCAACAGACAGTGAAATAACAATGTAAGAATATTTTATTTTTATGAAAAGATAAGGGAAAATAATTTTTGGTACTTTTTAGATCAGGCTAATAGTTTCTGTCAACATTTTGGGGCATTTATAACTTTAGAAACGACAGAAAGTCTTGAGCCATACCATGGACCTGTAAGATATGCAGGTTGTTTGGGAAAAGGCAAAAAAACATACGAGTTGCAAATCTAATAAGCGGAAAATCCAGATGTACTTCTACAAGTTGAAGTGAATCTCTGTCACTCACCGAGGGGCAGCTGGTGATGGGCACACACTGTTTGGGCCGACACTCGACATTGCCTTTAACACAGGCACAAAGAGTGCAGTTCACTGACGACCACATGTCTCCTTCCTACAGACACAGCAGGGTCACAGAATTAGAGCACATACAGAATGAATTGGCACATTGAATTCAGGCAGCATGTCATAAACCCAACATCTGCATTTCTTTTGCTGCTTGCTAATTTACTAATGTTTGAAGCACCAATATTAAGGCAGTGGTGACTAATCTATCAATACCATCAATACTCCATTCATTCTTGTCCTCACCCTGTAGATTTTGTTTCGCACTCTGCAGTACTTCACCTCCTCCACCTTCACATAAGACAAACACTCATCACAGCACTGACTGCCCTGGCAGCTGCCTGGACGTGAGCACCGCTTTTTGCACAGCACAGTTGAATCCTTAAGGACAAGAAACAGAGAGTTAATCACTCTTGATCCTAGATATTGACATACACTGCTTAAAAAGATATAGAAGAATTTTTCTGCACTATCTGACAGTAAATCAGATAAAGTATGTCGGGTCATTCATTTGTTTCTTTGTGGTTTCCATAATAGCATTTATTTACCAATCAGAGGCTTAGAAAGCCAAAAAATTATTATCTGGGCTTTCTGAAATTGAGACTTTGAAGCAAGTAATACAATATTAATCTAAAGAATTTCTTCTAAAATTTCTTGAAATCAACAAAGAAATTTGCTAAGGACACCACAATTGTTTGATCAAAATCTTACAACATAAAAGGTAATTGTACCCAAATACTTAGAAAATATATGTATGTTTCTGAAGTTGAAGGCATTTTTTGGTTTGAGTTTAAGTCAGAAAGTGGAAAAAAAATTGTACAATCAGTTATAAGCTCTAAACGAAGAATATCCACATTTCATAGTGTCGAGAAAAGAGTAGTAAAATAAGTTAAACAGTTAAATCTGTTGTAATAAAAATGAATCTCTGAGAAAGTACCTTGCATGTGCAGGTGGTACAGTTGTTGAGCATAAAGGAAGTGCCATTCTCATACACATCGCTGTGGAAAAGACAACTTCCTAAAGAGAGATCAAACACCTTCCGCTGACCTGGAGGTGAAAGAGAATCATGTATGAAGAAAATCACATAAACAGAAAGAGCGTTACAAGGGAGCTGAAGCTCAGACATACCAATACACCTGGGACAGCACTGTCCAGGAAGGGTGTGGCTCAGGTGAGCGGGGCATGACAGCACAGGACACACTTCCTTCATGCATAGAGTCCGTCCTCCCTACAATAATAACAAAAAGATAAATCACAATTACCAACATACATTATTATGGTTCAATGTTTGTATATCACATTAGCATCTGATGTCAGTGTAAATGTGATTTGCACATAACCTAAATGTTTTGCCATGTAGGCCAAAATTGTCAAGCTGAAAGTAATCAAGCATCACAAACTTCTGGGGGGTTTTTTAAATAAAAGTGCAAATATAAAAGTGCAAATGCAAATTCATTGATTATTTTTTCTTAAATTTTGCAATATTTTAATGAAATACACAACAAGGCACAATTGTTGAAGAAATTGGATCCCTGAATCATGTTGTTCCAGGAGAATTTAAAAAAGTTTTTCTTGTGTCCCTTTTTTAAAGTAATCCATTTCTTTTGTTAAAACTTTAAGAAGAATCAACATTTGCTGACAGATTAAATTAGCATTACTTTTTAAAGGTTTTTGTTGGCTCAAGTGGCCTTCATTTGAAAGTACTTTGACAGAAAACAGGATAATCAGAGAGGGGGAAGACATGCGGAAAATGTCGCCAGCCGGGAATCAAACCTGCAACCACTGCCATGAGACTAAGGCCTCAATACATGGGTCGTGCTTTGCCTCTGCGCCACCCCAACACCCCAATCAGCATTACTTTTTAACTGGAGATAGGGGCCATACACAATCATCTGAAAAGCCAAAAACGACTCCCCTGCCACAGTCTGTGCACCTCTGGCCAATTTTATTGCTCAACTGCCACTTAAAACAAAAGATAAATAAAGCAAAAACAATATTTTTCCATAACAAGTTTCCATAGATACAGATTGACACAGCATTTTAAATGTCCGACAGTAAAATCATTCAGCATCATAAGGAACTCTGTTAACCTTGTAAATAAACAAGGGAAAGTATGATAACAAGTTTGCTTGAGCATTTGTTTAAAAATCCTGGACCGTGTCCTTATTGGGCATCAACACATTAATACTTCCATCTGTTTATGGACCTGCCTGAAGGGTTTGTTTGTCTAAGGGGAGATGCTGGAGGGAAGCAGGAACATGGGAGGAATTAAAACGGGGAAAGCAGAGGCGGATGTTGTCCCAACCAGAAATTTGTGACTCCTGAGAGACTCCAAAACGAACTCATTTGCAGGAGAGAAATGCTGTTGGAAAGGTGAATTTACGCTGAATGTGTACTCACAGTGCACATGCACTTGATGCATGGTTTGCCTTCAGGACTGAATTCTTCCTTCTCTTTATAAAGGAGACCCTCAAAGATGCAACCTGCAGCAAAAGATGGTAACCATATTTTATTAGATGTCCTTTAAATTTAGTTTATTAAAACATATTTTGTTAAGCTCATTAAAGATATTTGTTTTGAAAATACAACAATAAATAGATGCTTAAAAGTCTAAAAATGTGTAAATTAGGTTAAAAAAAACAAATGGCAAATTATTTTGAGTACAAAGCAATTAAAATGATTAAAAACGCTGATGTTGATATGTTTTTAAATACACTTCTTGAGTTCCCTCTAAATGAATATGAGTAGAATAAATAAATATGAAAAGTTTTATCTGTTTTTACATCCAAACCAATACTCACTCGGGCAGGTCGGACAGCACTTTTTTGGGTGGATTTTTGGGTTCTTGCAGTGAATGACACACTGAACTTCAGACTCTGTGATCACTCCTTCCTGAACAAGAAGCAAAAATAATTCCTTCAGCTTCACATCTAAAATATATCGTTGCACCTTTTTTTTATTTTCCAATCTTTAACGGCTATGACACAGTTTGTATCTTCTCTCTTATTTCAATCCACATCATTGATTATTGCATGACATTTATGTTATTTTTATCCAGGCGTGTGTTTATCTGTCCTCTGGACTTTTTCCAGTCTTCCCACTTCATAATTCCCCCTTCTATTTGCTACCAGTAACATATATCTCAGAGACTCACCTGACAGCTTCTTGTTATGCAGGGTTTGGTAGAGGTCACCCAGGATACGGAGCTGTTATAAGACCGTCCATCTAACAAGCAGCCTTAATCAGACACAGAGAGTTAATGGTTAGATTTATTCTATTAAATTCTCTTTACATTCTCAAGATTTAGAAATTAACCAGCTGTGGCATGCATGGCATATTGAGAAGATGCAATTGTAACTATGCAGATATCTTTTAGAGGTTTTGGTTGGAAAACACTTCTTTTCTGTTCTGGAAATGTCTTCTATTAGACAAAACAGATGATCAGATAACCTATTATTTCTCAAGATGTTTTTATTTTTACTTCTCTTATGACAGGCACTACATATGATATGCAACTGTCGGCTTACTGGCTTTAAAGTGAAAACCAGCATCAGTGTATGTTGTCTCATTAGAAGATGTGTTGCAAAAACACAAATTGATGTTTGATTCTTAGAATTTTTCCAAACTATATCATTTTCTAACCCAACTTTCTTTTCTAATTTAACTATTTAAAATCCCTTCATAAAAAAAAATCTAATGCTTTTTCCTCATGTTAAAGTTAATACAATTTCTCAAAGCTACATACAATATGTTGTAAAAAAAAAAAAAAAAAAAAAGTTTATCTGTTTATCACCACTTTTTATGTCTCATAAAAAATGGTCCCAACCTTTATGAAATCTGGATTTTAACAACTCTGAAGTATTAGCTACAGGGCTGCTTCAACTTTTTCTTGTAATAAATTCACATTTCTTGGTAATAAATCTTTAGTTTGGGAGGTCCTAATAAAAATATTTTGTGATGAGAATATACAGGCCTTGGAAGAAGTATTCATACCGTTTCAATTTTCCCACATTTTGTCATGTTGCAGCCACACATTCATTGAATCTGTGTTTTATAAGGATTTTAGCTTCTTTCATTTCTACTTCTTAATACAAATCTGAAACATTTAGCATTATTGTATTCAGTCCCATCTTACCTCACAAATTTAGAGCAGATAATTATATAAAAGACCACATATTAGTAAAACAATCTGTGTGTGTGTGATTTGTTTATCGGAGGACATTGGTTAATAATAAATAATAATAATAATAATAAAGACTAGCATCCTGAAGACCAAGGAATACACCACATGGATCAGGGATGTGGTTGTGGAGAAGTTTAACTCAGAGTTAGTTTACCAAACAACCTGCTTAACCAGGCTCTATAACTCTGAAAACAGAAAAATGTATAAATGAAACTCGAATCCTCTGCCACTCCTCCACAAATCCAGCCTCAGAGCAAAGCATTTAGATGCAACAGCTACTCTTTACATAACGGCTGCTCCACTGTCACCCACTTTCCTTTCAGCGCTGAGTAGAAGCCTATTCATTTCATCCCTTTTACAGTAAGCGGTCTCAGATCAATGTTTAACTTTTCATACACTGAAACCTAATCAGAGCCATTGATCTACTTTCTGCTTTGTAAAATGAATCCGGTGATGCAATATCACTGCTGCAGGAAGAATTGTAGTAATTTAGAAAAAAGGTTGAGTTCAGGTAACAAAATCCCACTGTTAAAGAACATAGTGGCTTGAAAAAGCATTCATGCATTATGAACTTTGCCCACATGTTGTCCTCATGAGAGAAAATGTGTCTTTTCTGCACTTCTTTGAGAGTGTAAGTGATCATCTAGAGCACTTTATGTTGCACCAGGTAGTGCTATACTACAACAGTTTGACTTGTAGTGCAAAAAGGCAGAGTCACAACCATCAGGGCATCAATCAGTAAATTGTGAACACTTTCTCAGGTGTTTTCTCAGAATCAAGAGACCAACTTTTAATCAAGTTACTGTAATTAAAAGTAACCATTTTGACTCAAACTATTTCAAATTTATTTGTGAAAATCCACTATAACATTTCCAATAAATCTTATTCTCTTTAATAAAGTAAAAGTAAATGAATAAATAAACTTCTGCAAGACTTTTTGACTTCCAAATGCATGTCTTGCTGATGGCTTAAACAGTAAATGTACTTAAACAGCTAACAATAAGATTCTGTACCCTCATTCAGAGGATCTGCTTAACTAACAGAGCTGAAGTAATTGCTTTATTCATTATTTCTCCACTGCGGCATGTATAAACTTGTTTTCAAAAGGAACTTTAGACCGCAGTCTTGTAATAAAGTGACGCATCCTGGCTGGGATTCTCATCAATTGTGAGAATGACTTTATTAATAAGTGAAAACACAGCAACACAACCTACTGGTGTGTTTCCAGTAGCAAAGACAAAACAGAGTTCATCAGTCAGTCCCAATAAGAAGGGAAGCTGGCCGCAGTGTCGATGCAGCGATTTTCTCCACTTCTATTAATGAAGTGCTGAGTCGTAAAACAGAAAGCTGCAAACAAAAAGGTTGCGGCCCCGCAGAGAGCCAGAGGTAAGTGTGAGTGTTTTTATATTTCCATGGAGCCACATGGCTTCTTCATCAAACACATTTTCAAGCAATAAGGTCATTTTGGAAGTTTGTTTATTATTTAAAGGTAAAGATTGGTTCCAGGTTAGTTCCTTAAAAACATATTTCTTCTGAAAGAATCAGAATAAATATTTGGTTATTTTGTTGGCATTGTTTTTAAACATGGCTGTCTTAGTTTACTGTAGGCAACTTTATTCATTTTTTCTTTGTCTGAATTGAATTCCCATCCGATTGACTCCGATTTATTTCAGTGATAAACAAAAATTACCTTAGACATTAATGTGAAAATACATAAAAGAAAAACATTCTGGAAAAATCACCGAGTATTTTTATCATCTTGCTGCACTGCAGACTCTGGTTCAATACTTATATAAAAATTGATAAAATACAGTGTAAAAATTCTGGAACAGCCTCCCATCTCAAGTGAGATCTCCCCAAAACTATATCATATAAAAAAATCTTCTCTTTACACAAGATTTTGGTGGAGTATGATATACCCTTTTTTTATTTGATTATTTGGGCATTGTCCTTACCTGTTGATAGATTTTATTAGCGCGTCATGCTGTGTTGGGTTTCTTTACATTTTGCCCACATATCACATTGCTGCCCTTGAAGTTGTTGTATTTTAAGGGGCTCTCAAGAGAAATTTAAATGAGGTATACATTTCCACACACATGCTATGTATATTTAGAATCCAAAACTAACATTTACAGATTCCATTATTTATTAACTAGATGTTAAGCTATTATGCTGTAAATTATAAGAAAATTCAGAAGAAGATACACAGATGATCGTCCTCAGAGATGTTTGAATGATCCTGATCATTAAGACAAAGATCGCAATGATGCTGCCCATGTGGATGAATAAACAAATAAATCATCTTGAATGATTTCAGACTCATAAAAGTAACTATATTTCTGTTGCTTGTAAACCTGACAGTGAACCCATTCAGCAGCCAAACTGTCTCCACATGCTATGGCTGTGTGTATGTGGCTTCACATGAGGTGAATAAACATCCAGATTTACTCCCACAGGTTGCATTGAGGCCTGGCTGTTTGCATACACTGCAGTAAAGTGGTCTCTGAAGGCTTGGTAAATCTGCATGAGCTTTATGTTTCTGCGTTATAGAAGTTCTTCCTATTAAAGTCCCGCAGCTGCAGATACCACAGCAAGACAATAAAAGCTCCCAAGTTCATTATTATCATCATCGCTGTTTATTCACCATCAAATCAGGGTCTGAAGACAGAGTAATACATGCTCGTCTTACCCTGGATCTGTTAATCTGTCTTACCTTTGCACCGTTCACAGCAGGCGCCAGTCTGTTTCACCACCAGAGCACAGTCATCAGAGACGGGCGGACATTTCTCCTGTTTACAGTCTGCTTTCCCATCCTGCAGGAGAGAGACAGGAAGAGAGCACTGCTCAACTGTCAAAACTCTGACTTTAGTCTAACTATTATATCACATTCTCATTTTATCTCTTCCATTATTTCCATCATGTTTTATTTTTTTTTTCTTTTACTTCTAAATGTTTCAAAACAGCCATCATGACCAAAATACCACATAATAAAGATGCTTTAAAATTGTCTGGTAAAGGACACATTCAGGCCTCATGAGGTGCATTGTTCATGGTAATCATCCAAATGTAATTATTTAATATTCAGTTTTTATTACTCTGACATGACCAACCTTGGGGTTTTGATTTGAAGCACGAGCACAACATAAGCCTTCAATTATTTATATTTTTTCTTCATATTTAACAAAACGCCCTTTAAGAATCAATATTTGTGACCCAGTTACACTTTTTCTAAGTTTATAGCCAGATGTGGTGCAAATCCTTTTCATCAAATCTTGTCTTACTGTCCAAAGACCAGATAAAAATTCTCTATATATTATTAAGATGCTTTAGAATGAACACTGCTATTGTTTAAATAGGAGCTAAGAAAAAATACTCAGTGATATGATTAAAGAAAGTGACACAGTGCTAAAGAATGTTCTAGAAAAGGCAACCTATTTAAAAGGGATTGCTAAATTATGAAAATCTTTATCCCAAATTTTAAAATATACCTTCACAGCTGTGGGAGCAAGGAGTGAAAGGACTGAAATGTTTCTCTGTTTAAATTTATTTAAAAGGAAAAACAGTCAATAACTCAAAATACAGTAGAGGATGAATTGCATGCTTATCAAAAAAAAAAAAAAAAAAAGACGCATTTGAGTTTATTTGGGGCATATTTAACAGGAGAAATATAAATAACATTTTCTGTGTAATAGCACAGAAACACAAGAATCTTCACTCAGACTGCCACTGAATGTGTTTCTCATTTCCAACCACAGATGGAAGAAGGTTGCCACCCTTGTTCCTGCTGGAACACCCAAAATGAACACTTTTTTTCCTCTCATCAACTAGTTAATGAATTATAGAAATGTTTCTTATGTGTGTTGGGGTTGTTTTGTTGTGTTTTGTCACAACCAAAGAGTCTTGCTGTGAAGCTATGAATAGGCTAAGCAAGAATAAACATTGGCTTCAGTCTATTCTTTTTGTGGTCAATTATTGGTTCATAAAATAGCCCCATTAGTAATGCTGTAAATTTACCAAAATAAAGTTAATCTTAAAATCAGGGATGGAAAAACTGAAAACATAGTTAGATTCTTCAGCTCAATTTATCTTGCTGAAGATCTGTGTCTTCAGCAAGATTTATTAATGATTGTTTTAAGTCAATAATTCCTTACCACTGATTAAACTATTGGCAAACTATTTAACCTATTACAAGACATTTTCCCGTGTTTCAAGTGAAATAATCTGCCAGTGGAACTTTTATATTTTAGTCAAGGAATTATTGACTTAAATTAAGCTTCTAAAAATGTACTTGTAGATTATTTTCAACTTATTTCATGTATACTGGGATATTTGCACTAGAAACCGGATCAAAAATACTTAAGAATTTGTGTTTTTGCAGTGTGACATTTAGCTGTGTCTGAGCAGACACATCAGCACCACCAAATGTGCAGGTATGAAAGAAGATCAAATTAAACAGGATTACTACTACTACTACTACTACGTATTTTTTTGTTTTTTGTTTTTCAAATTTGCAACTTGGCTTGACTTTTGCAATCTGAGAAATAAAATATGGCTCAGCCTTGACGCTTCAACTGTGAATTTTCACACCAGCACAACAAACCTCCGGTCGCCTCCAGAAACACTACGCACTGAGTCCGTCAGCGCTGCTACACGCACGGTGGGACCAGTCAGAACTGGCGTCGCTTAATTCTCTCAAGTTTCACACCCAGTCTTTACTGCCGTTTTCGTGCCCACTCCGAGTGTGTTTTACTTCACAAACTATGAGGGTTTGTAAAAGAGGAGGCTGGCAGGTCCTGCGGCAGGAGGCTCCAACAAAGACGGATCAAACGAGTGCGAAAATAAACCCGGCCAGTTTTATATAGCTGCAGCTCTCCGAATAAACCCCAACCACACCGAGGTCAGATGATGTCATGACACAAGAGGAGGGAGGAGAGGAGCCGAGATGGAAAGAAGCAAATAATGAAGTATAACAGGTTAGAGGGAAGATGACAACTAGAGGAAAATGACAAACTCAGGATGAGATTCTGCTTTGTTGAAAGTTACTCTGCAAATCTTACACTTTTTAATACCTGGTCATCAAATTCTAAATCTCATTTTACCCCAGACAAGAGGGATAAATTATGTCAAAAATAAAAGTCAGCTATATGTTAATGAGTTACAATATTCATGAAGAAGGAGAAGAATTAAATGACTTAATTAATGTCAGTTCCTGTCCTGAAGCAAAGGGATTGAAGAATTTAAACTGGCAAAGATATTTTTAATTTCCAAAATGCTAATATTAATCATGGCATAGTAGCAAAAGATATTACCAATAAAAGTTAGCAGAACATTTAGTAAATATAAATAGCAATACCACAAAGACAGCTGAGCTTTACATCCAGTTATATCTAATGTCCTCCTTTTAGGAGAATGATAAACTATTAATGTGTTTATTCATCTGGGTAATCAGTTTCACTATAATTGATGTCACAGGTGAAAGTACTCATCAAGGTCTAACTTTGAGAATATAGCCAAAACACAGTGTAATGAATAAAACAAAGAAAATATAATAAATACCTAAATTTAAAAAATTGTGCTTAGTTGTCAATACAGTCTTTTAACAAGAGAAGGTAACTATGCAAAACCTAGAAGACAATCAAACAGGATTCTCATTTAGTGTCAATTGCTGCTAATTTAAACATTTTCTTACAAAAGAACAAGACTTATGTCACTTTCTATCTTTTGCTGCACTCTTAGACATTTTTAATAGACACCGTTTTCCAAGTAACTAACAGAATCTGTAACATTTTAATGCATCTTAGGGCAAAGTGTTACCAATACAACATGATATCTACATGTTGTAGATCTTAGACATGCTGTAATTTTCTTCAAACCAAGAGATTTTTTTTTCTTCTAAATTTCTGTTCACTGCAGTACTTTAGAATAAATGTACTACTGGAAAGAAAGATTGGCCATGGAGGTAGACCCACTAAATGGTGGAAATGTGACAAGTCAAAGTGCAAAACAACTAGAACAGCATATTATCAATTGATGATGAGGTGGTTCCTCAGACCACTGCTGTTTTATAAGCGTAGCCCCGGGCTCAGCCTGTAATTTTAAAGAGAAGCCATGGATAAATTAAGTAAGCTACACAGTGGGTATTCAAGGAACTGCAAGGCAAAATATTTCTATATATATTTAAACCGTAATCATCTATCATGAAAGACAGCTGTAGTTGAGTTTGTGAAACTTTCCCATAGACTGTTAAAGCCGACTGTAAACATGCGGCCAACTTGCTGCTATAAGTAAAGCAACAGGAAGCTTCCAAGTCTTGGTCCTGAGTATGCCTGTCGCAATAAGCAATAAATCAATTAATTTCAAAATGAATTAAAACAAGCCCAATAATTCCCATTTGCACAATTTATCGTTTTTCTCTTTTCTCTCTCTCTTTCTACCAAAAACTGGATGACAGAAGTCCTCATTCTGGTGCTTTGGTCTCAACTGGCCCAGTTTTTGAAGAACTTTTTTTTTTTTAAGACACTTCATAATTCATTTTATTTATTGTTTCTGTTATTTTGCTGATTTATTTTGGATATTTACATCCAAATGTAAATAAAAAGGTCTTCCAGTTCCAGTGTTAAATGTTCATTAGAATTTAAAGTTTATTGGTCTCTGAGAATGTGTTCTTGTATTATTAAGTCTTTAATGATATATTACTTGAAAAAGGTCTCAAAACAACAATATTATCATTTACCACAAGATTTCTGGGATAATATTTTGTCCAGCAATATTTGTTATAGTGACAGAACCAGTCCTGAGATCTGTTCTCATTTAACTTTTTTTTTTTTTTTTTTTTTTTTTTATTTACTTATCTGTTTTCTAAATATCCTTTATTATACCCGGCAAAGAATGACACACTAAAACCTAAGGAAAACTAGATAGCCAATTAGCTAATCAGTTAATTTGCTTGTTTTCATAACTTCATTCACAGGAACATGCAACTTCCACACAAAACTGTGGTGAATGCTCAAATATATGGGCAGTAAAACAGCACGACCAACTCTACATTTTGAAATTGTAAATAAATGTATCTAAATTTGAAGTCGACCAAACACCAACCTTGTATTTAACTGTAATTTAAATGTTTTAGTTCCTTTAATTAAGACAGAATCAGTTGAAAGCTCCTCAGAATAGTGGCAATGTTGAATAAAAAGCAACACCACATTTCACTGCTATTTTTGTTAAAATTTCAGCTCAGGTTACTTTTCTATCTAGTGCACAGTCATGCACTGCTTACTTATTCTGGGTAAAATCAGCAAAAAAATTAAATAAAAAAATTTCAGTTTGTGGATGTGACAAAAGTGGAAAGAACATGACTAATTTTGCAGTGTAGAGTAGATTTAGGGATAATAAATGTTTGTTTTGCATTTAAAACAATTTTTTATGTAGAAAAAACTTGTGAATGTGCCTTTAAGTTCTGAAAATCAGCATCTGGAAGGTCATGTCCTTCTTCGTCCCTGCACTATTATCCATTAGCAGAGTATTGGTGGTACATGTGACCCACTTTGCTGCTACCCTTGTTGCGCCGGGGTCAGCGGTCACACCGGGTCACCTCGCCTTATAAACACTTGAAATACCACCACGGCACCAAGGCTGCTTGACTGTCTGTGGCGGAGACTGAGACCCCACCCCCACAACACACACAAACATTACGAGGGATAAGGCACTGGTATGCTTATAAGTGGGTTTGTGTCAAAGGGAAAGTGATGCCAGTGGGATGGTCTGTGGTTCTACAAATGCAGACGTGGTTTTGTTCGACGGCCTGAAATTTGCAACTTTTGTCTTTCTTCACTGAATCAGACAAACTGTAACCCAAACTCATGGCTGAACTTTAGTCAATTGGTTAAAACAATCAATCGCAAACAATTTGAGCTGCTAAGACGCCGGATTTAACCAAGAACAAGAAACTACACAAGTAATCAGATTGTTTAAACTCAATCAGTGAAATTTAATAATTCACTAATGCGTTTATTGAATGTAAAAGGTCAACGTCTATAACCTAGCTGAGCAAAAGCCTTTTGCTGTTAACTGCTCTCCTCCAACTCCACATATTCAGACTGGTTCCAGGAAAACTGGGAAAGATGAAAATATTAAACTCAGGGTGGGTATTATAAAATTATTTTAAAAAAGAAAGAAGAGGCCAATAAAGGTTACATTATGCTGGGTAGCTGGGTATTTTTTTAAGACACTGCATTTCCACAAAACATCAAGTGTAAACATTTGATGCAATGGGTCAAATTTACACAAAAACTTTAATTGACAAGATTTGGTCAAGTGATTCTATCTATGGTTTACATGATGTAGCTAATCCTGTAATCTGTCTTAATGTTGTTTACTATTGAAAAACAAAATGCGTCATAATGCCATTTGGGACAAAAGTTCTTATAAAAACACTAAAACATAAAATGCTGTACATCTGAGTTACTAAACAATATTTTAGCAACAAAATTTCTTGAACGTTAAAATTAGGGTAGCTCTGCCACTCGGAGGCGACAGTGTTCATTGCTTCACCTCATTGTGTTTCTTAATATTTTTTTCATCTTTATTTTCCTTTTTCCTGTTTTATCCACATCCATAAAACTGTCCACCCATTTTATCCTGGTTTCTTTTTACATTAATTCCTGGGTATAGTTTTCTACCTAAAGCGGCCTTAAACTAAATGAAATGTCCTCTATTATTAATTCATCAAAACAAATTATTTTTTTATACAGACTACTGTTTAATTCAAGACACACTTTTCCTACTTAAATGTACTACAAAGAAAGTTGCTGCACAGAAGAAAGAACGATCTAAAGCTTTCATCTTGCAAGCATCCTTTTCCTTTTTATGTGTTCAGGTCTGGTAAAGGGATGGAGAGATAAGGCGGTGTCACCTCATCACCATCAGCCCTTAAATTAAAACCCCATTTACGTCCACGGACCACAACACCTCCCAACCTCTCAAACCCTAACGGCCTTTTCTAAATGTGACCTTTCACCTCACGTCCAAAACATAAAAGGCAAAAGCAGCACTCCAAGCAGACAAATGTTGCTGTGTCTCTTACTTTGTTTTTCAACAAGTAAGATAATTCATTTGTCTTAAAATGAATATAAGTAGTATGAGTTGGATAAAAAAAAGGTGATAATACATGAAAAAAGACCTGTTTTAAGAAAGCTCATTTAAGAAGAACAGATGTGAAACAAACTTTCTGATATCAGTCCTGAAATAGTTACAAAGCCATTTCTAAGATTCACTTCTAAATGTACTCCAAGACCACTTCAATAGCTCCTTCAGCTAAATTGTATTTACATGTTATTATTTTCCACTGGGAGAGAGAAGACAGATCTTCTATTAACTTTTTTTAAAGTAGTAACATAAGGGTAAAAAAATACACATCTGTTGTTCAGCATAAATCAACAATGAAATAGTTTAAGAAGTTCTAACTTTAAATCTCCACACCATTATCACTTCACAATCAAAAGGAAAATACAAAGAAGCCAAATTTCACTCAATGTTTCACTGGAATATGTCAGAAAAATCTCATTAGTTATGACATTGTCTACTTGTCAAGTCAGGTTTATTTGCTTAGCACATTTCAGCAACAAGGCATTTCAAAGTGGTTTACATCATTAAAACATCATACAGTCATCGATTCTGAAAAACGCAATAAACATTACATTTTGTCACATGCTGTCATCAAAATCAAGCAAAAACACATAGAACATGTTGATCTGTGTTCCAGTTACTGCTGATCAAGGTCAACTCTAAACAGGTGGCTCCAATTAAAATTAAATCACACATTTTTCTTACACACAATTGAAAAGTGAAATACTTTGCTTCTTCCGCAAGCCATTGGTGCATTACGCAAAAGCTTAAATAAATAATAATAATTTTCCATTTTGGAATTTGGAATTTCTGCAGAATTTTATCATTTTTATTGTAATATTTAACTTTTATGACAACAAAACAAAATATAAAAAGGGTAGCACATCACAAACACCTTATTTCTGGATGGATGCCCTCATAATTTCTGTTGATTGACTTTTAAAATAATTTTATTGAGCCACAGGGAGTCAACCTTGTTTCCACACTGAAGCCATAAGGTCATGTAAATAACTGAATTCCAACAGTTTTTCCATCAGATATTTCATTAAAGCAAATAAAACACACTTATTATGAGCAGAAGACAACAGGTTAGAATGTGTTCCTGTTTTGTAGCAAAAGCTAAACATGGCATTTATGCACATTTATCAGCATTAACATTATGGTAAAAGAAGGACATGGATATCAGAGCTGCTGTTTTCTTATCAGCTGTCTATCAAGTAAACCTCCCTCCTGTACTGATCATCTACTCTTTAGGTTGAACAACCTTTGACCTTCCTCAGAGATCAATCCCTGCTACCGGGCGTAAAAACTTCCTCACAGAGCTCTACTGGAATGTTTGTTTGATTAATTAACGGCCAGCAGGGGTTTTGACCCCTTCAGCTTCGGCTCTTGTTTTTACCAAGGATGAAATAATGCAGACTTGTTCTGCTATACATCAAAAATGCTCATAAGATGAGCTGGGAAAAAGTTTGTTTGATTGAGCGTCACTTCCAAGTGAAAAACAACTCGACTGATCAAAGCTCCCTGCTTTTCACGTTTCATTATGTTGTGTTTCCCGTCAACATCTGTCTATTAAATAATCCAGTATTTACACTGAGGTTTCATTTGAGATTTCTTTTCTCTTTCTCACAAAACAACCTCTAATCAGCATTTACAGCACAAATATACAGAGTCTCATATTCCGGCTCTGATTTGGGTTATTCGGATATTTATTTTAGTCAGTTTCATAAATGCTGCCATGTGAAGAGATGGGGCACGGAGTGATTTAAAAACTCTGCTCAAATAAATCTAGAATGAGTTGTTTTGCAAATGTAGACCTGTATTTGGTAACATTGTTTACTTTGATATTTATGTCAAACATGCAAAATAAGTTGGTGAAATGTATACATTAATTACACTGTGCAGAGGTATTAGTTAACAAATGACAAAATGTTTGTTTTAAAGTTGAGAATTGTTTTAAACATTGAAAAATACCGATTCTTTTTATTCTCAAATTATTTACTTTATTTTTTAAATACTTTATTTAACCTGGAAAGATCATTTTATTTAAACGTTTCAATGTTCAACATTATTTCTTGACAGCAAAACAGCACACATAAAACATTTTTATAAATAGAACAAAGATAATTGAAATTACAATAACAACAAACTGCAAACATAAATCAACCAAAGATTTGTTTGGCTGATTTATCCGTCCACTTGGAGGATTCAAGAGGAAAAATGCGCTCGGCTGCTGCGAGGTAAAGTTTTAGAAGCTATTTTGTTTCTAATTGTAGTTTTTGTCAGAGCAGCTTGTTTGCTCAGCTGTCGATGATTTTCATCATCAAACTGCAAATGGCACAAATGTATTTCTTTTACTCCTTATTTGCTCATCTCCTTGAATGTCTTCTTTGTTTTGTTTGAAGTTTTTCAACCTTTTTTTCTGTCATCAACAGAAACAGAAGTGGATTTTCACTTTAGAGTCTTGTTTTTCTTTTAATTTGTAAAATGAATTACATACAAGCACTTTTAGAGATGAGATCCAAATGCCATGATCCATTCTAGGATTTGAACCCAGGATTTTCTTACTGTAAAGTAAGGGTGCTACCAACTGTTTCAATGTTCCACTATTTTATATCCTTTAATAATCAAATAAATGAATAAATAAATAATGGAATAAGTTAGAATAAAATAAAACAACCTCAATCAGACCTTTTCATTAATATTTTGAGGCTAATAAGCCGTGTTGCACAGTGTCTAGAAGACAGAATAGGTAATATTGTATGTAAACATATAGAAGTAGTTGTCCTGGCTACACTTAGGGACGGTTTTATTTCCATCTTGTCACACTCAGAAAAGAAAGCGTCCTCCTACCACCCCAAAATGTTCACTTTTTTTTTTTTTTTTACATAAATCGTCCCCAGTGCGAGTGTTTGTGAACAAGTGTGAATGTGTGATTGTATGGGTATCCCACCTTTCACTTGTTGACTCCTGGCCACCCATCTGTCAAACCACCCTGCAGGAACTAAGTGGGAAAGGGAAACAGAGGGACGTCCTACTGAAAACTGAGCTATGAGCAGGAACAGCAACAAATATGTTGCACCTGCAAGTAGGAAATTTACCTTGGCCTTGTGCTGTTTAGGCATGAAATCAACTGGTGAGTCAAGTCACAATGGGTATCTGCAAAGTTAATCTCTCACCTCCTGTTGGGTGCATCATTACTTCACCAGAGCAGATGAAGAGTGACTTTAGATTTAAACGGCCTTCTTATACAGGGTGTCCACACATCCTTAAAGAGTCTGAAGTTCATCTATACAAAACCGAAAGGCCTTGAAATGTCTTAAATCCATTAGAAAAAATGCCAGTTGGCCTTTCATGTTAATCACAGGCCTTGTGTTTTGTGGAGGAAGGACTTTTTCATCTTGTATATTCTATATAGTTTATTTTTCAGTCACATGAGAGCATCTTCATTGCATGCTGTGTCTACCTCCAACTAGCTGATCACTAGTAAGCGTAAATTTTTCGTCAGTTTGCTGAACAGTGTTCATCTTTGTCTCTGGCTCATTTCTGTTGCCAATCCAAATCATGCTACAGTCATTCCATGCAAAAATGTAAGATGTATTACTTAAATCTTAAATGTCATTCATCCTGGTCTTAAAAAGAGATTAAAATGTCTTAAATTTGAGTTGGTGAAAACTGCAGAGACTCTGTTTCACATTTTTATTCATATTTATTTTACACACACTAAATGTCAAACAAGTGCAACACAAATATAATTACTTACAAAAGCATTTGTTGAACATAAACCTGAACTTTAGTCATTACTTTTCCTAACAGGCATGTATAAGTCGAGCTTTCTTATGTGACAAAGGTTCTGCAAACTTTAAATCTGATGCTCATCCACCATTTTGAATTGTTTATGTCATTGCTAAATCGTTCACCAGAAATAACATTTCCTGACCTGAAAGCTAGGTCTAACTGTTCTGATTCAATGGAGGGACACAAAAGGCGCCCGTGTAGGTCCAAGACGTTCTGAAAGAACTGCGTCTGCATGACGGGATGTGAAGGGGAAAAAAGAGCAGATCTGGGGGTGAAGGAGGAGAGGAAGAACCGATGAGAGAGTGGAAAAAGACATGCAGATGGACAGACAGATAGACCAGGATGATGAAGAGAGTGACAGAGATGGACTGACTCCTTCCAAGATAACAGATCGCCATGGCGACCTGTCTGTCAATCAGTCTGTCAGCCACATCCACTTTCTGCTCTGCCTCAGCCTGGACACACACAATGGACCCTCTGTGTGTCCATACATGTGTGTGTCCATACTCTGGACTTGGTGAGCAGACCCCCCATCTCCTCCTCCTCTGACCCATGTATAAGTGACACTGGAGACCCAGTGGCTCGTTACCCCCCAAAGGGAATTTGTGGTGACATGGGACCCTTTTTAACGAAGTGCAGAAATGATTGTGTCGATCATGCAACACTGAATTTAACTTTTTCTTCTGCAAAATTTGGAAAAGTGGACTTAATCTTCCATCAAGTCGCAATTATTCAGAAAAAAATTGGAACAAAAAGGATCCAAATGTTTGGGGTAGTGAACAGAAAGTGAAGATGAGGGATGACAAACAGCCAGCAAGTCAGTCATGCAGAAAAAGGAGCCAAAATAAAAACTAAAACAATTTACCTGAGAAAGCAGAGCTAAAGGAGAAAAACAAAATCTAGAGGATGAAAATAGGTTAAACTTAAAAAAGCCTGACCAAGGTGTGTGTAAGGCTATTAAGGAATAGAGTGGCTATGAGTGTGTAGAGGGAAAAAAAAGGGAGCGGGGGGCTGATATGTAAGTGTGTGGAGCGGAGGGGTTAAAGTAGAGATGAAAGGGCAGCCATTGCCTGCTGATGACTGATATCATTCAGCAGGACTTTGCTGATGTCTGCCTGATAACACAGAGGACAGGAGAACCTCCTGCAACCAACCAGGAGCCAAACAGTAGCTGAGGTTTACGATACATGTGAAGTATCAGAGGTTGGAGGAAAAACGGTGAATTTGGGTTGTTATTCTGTGAGCTTTCTAAATGTAAAGATGGATGTTACCTTGAAAAAGTATGGATAACAGAATTATCAAGTGGAAAATTCATGTTTGTAAAAAATTTTTTAAAAATCAAAATCTGAAGAGTCATGTGCATTTGTCTTCTCTCAAAATAATTCAACTGCATTTAGTAGATATGGGCAAATTGATCCAAAATATCAATAATATTGACACCATGTCAGCATCAGTATTGGATTGATGCTTTAGTTCTACAGCTTGAAATGTTGTTTACATTTTGTATTGTAGTTTTTCAGCTCTACCTCAAAAAAGATTTTGTTTTGATTTGCTTTCAAATTATAATTTTTTGTGCTTTGTCTATGTACGAAAAATGCATGGATATCATGTTAATATCTTAGTAAAGCACATAAACTCTGTCCAAATTCTGTCATATGTCCGGACAAATGATTAAAAGAATTTAAAAAAAAAAACTCACCTAAAGGCTCCTTGGCATCAGATTGATACCAAAACATGCAGCAACCCACACCTCTAGCTTTTAAATAAAATCTTATGCAACCAGTTTCCTTGAGTAGTCACTAAATTAATAGAGTTTATCTGTGAATGGATTCATTTTAGCATCTATGCAGCTGTTCTTTGAAGGCTCTGGAGATTTACTAATGAAGAATAGTGAACAAACAACATCATAAAGACTAAGGAACACAGCAGAAATAAAGCTGCAGAGAGGTTTAAAGCAGGGTTAGGTTATAAAACTAATCAACAACAGCAGCGAACTAACAAAGATATGGACCTCCACTTAAAATAACGGTCAGGCAAAAAGAGTATTGATCAGAGAAGCAGCCAAGAAGTCCATGGTAATTGGAAAAATGGTAGAACTCCACAAATCAAGCGGGAGAATCTTTTTACAGGACAACTATTAATCATTGACTTTATGGATACATATCAAAGCCACCACTGAATGAAAGCTAGCAGAAGTAAGATAAGACATGTAGGGAAATACTTTTCTTCAGCGGAGTCAGTGAACCTGGTGAACAAACGTTAATGGAGGTTAACACTCAAAACCAGTTTCAGGCTGCAGAATGCTTGAATCTGTTGTACAGATTCACCTTCCACTAGGAATCATATCCATCTGGTAAAAAGGTCTAGTCAAAGTCCAGAGTTAAATCCAAAGGCCTCAGCAATTTTACAAAGAGGAATGGACAAATATTTCAGTTTGAGTAAAGGTAGTAGAAATATTCCTCAAACTGTGTAAATGCAGGGAAAGGTGGTTTTCCAAAAATATTCGCTCAGTTGAACTGAAGACAAGTGCATGCAAAAAAAAATCAGGGTTCTGAAACTTTACAATGGCACCTTATAAAAGATAACCAGGATTTGTCTACAGATAGTCTGGATCACAGCATCATAAATATATGATGCTGTGACTTAAAATAACAGAAGTGTCATGTTTCCAATGCGACTGTCACAACCGTAAAGTAACCTTCAAATACAACAATCAAGATGCCAAGGACTGTTTTACATCTGACACAATCTGTGCAGAACTCAGTTTCTCACACGTCTTCTGGACAATCTGTTGGCTTGGCTGACGTGTGACTCCATCAGCTGAATGCACTTAGATGATAACTAAACATGCAGATTCTCAAAGTAAACAGCAACTTTCTCCTCCTGATTTGTATGGAAGCTGTCAAACAAAGCTGTGGTAACATTTCCACTGTCAGCTGAGAAAAATGCAGCTCAAACTGTTAATTTAGCGGTTCCCGAACTTTAGGTCCGGACCCAGCTGTTGCTTGTCGGACACAATGTGCTAGAGATGGATGGGAGAAATAATCACAAATTAAAAATTGTTGTCTAAAGCATGTTTCCTTAAAGATCATTGAGGTTGTTTGTCTCTGTTGAGTTTGTTTATTAGCACATAAGTAAATATCTGCACATTTTGACACAAGACAGCAGTGGATGAATATTTCTGCTGCTGTGTGTCAGAAGAAAACTGCTGATCTAAGTCAATGGAAATATTGTTTTTCAAGTTTCAGGATCAATAAACAAATCTTTTTGATTAAAACAACTTATACACTTAACGGCTCTGATGTCTATAAATTAGTAACACCTTCTGATGGCTTCCAAATCTCCAATACTCTATCTCTAATACTTAGACAGAAGGAAACAAAATGTTTCCTTCTCCTTTACTGGTGTCTGAATCTGGACAAAAGTTTTTGGCTTTGTTCATTGTGAGCAAATTAAACAAGCTAGCCAAAACTGACGGTCTTTATTTTGGCAGCTATGAGGTAACAAAGTCATATGTCCACTCAACCTCCCCACGCAACTAATTAGATACACTTGTTCAATTGGCCAACTACATGGCAGCAACCCAATTCATTTAGGTCTCCATCTGTGGAGAAAACAACCTGCTGAAGCTCAAACTGAATATCTGAATAGACAAAAACCAGACATTTAGTTACCAGATGGATTGTTCTGATCTAGTGAGATCTCTCTGGCTAAAAGACAAAATATCTGGCGAGCTGAGGTTCAGTGGATGACTGACTGAACTAATGTCAGAGGTAACAAAGGCAATAAGAGCTGAAATGACCCTTACAACTGAGAAATCCCATCTCTGAATGAATAAGATGTTGAACCTGAAAGCAGATGAGCTACAGTAGCAGAAAACCAAATCAGGTGCATTTTCTTGGCATCCTTTGGATCTTTTAGATAAAGTAAGTTGTATTTAAACGCCACAGCTACTTGGTTGTTGTTTCTGATGTACATTCTTCTTCTGAGGGTTACTTCCAGCAGGATAATACACCATGTCACAAGGCTACAATCATCTCACCGTCACTCTTGTTACAGTGATATCCCCCAATTCCAGTGGCTCCAAAATCAAGAAGCAGATCATAGAGCAGAGCATTCTGGGTAAATACAACCAAAACAAACGCAAGAGTCTAATGATAGTGGGAGAAATTGCTTGTGGTCTTTTGCAAAAAAAGAAATCCTACAACTGCTAAAATCTGACACCACTCCATTTTTGTTTATGAAGAGGAAGTTGCACTCTGTGTCTCCTTCATGTTGTTTCCTTCAGCAGTTATAAGTGCAGTGCCACCACATTCGAGGGGCTGAACAGCTTTTTCAAAATGTTTAGTTCATTTGACACAGTGCACTGAGAAAGCAAACAGCACCAATTGAACCGAGTCTATCAGATTATCAAGTGTGAAAACATCTTAACTTGTTGAGGAAGTCAGAGCTCAGATCTGGAAATGGATCTGCGATTCATTAAACACACCCCTCAGCATCACACCTCCTTGCTTCCTGCAGGATAAACTCAGGTCAGGTAACGGGATTTAAAAGCCAAAACTTTTCATTCAGCCAAAAATAAAGCGGTGACCAGAAAAGCCCCTCTGGTCCTCGGAAACAAAGAGCTCTACAGCAGTAATGGGGGATGTGGGGTCAAAGAGCACATGTTCCGGGAAAGCGTTGTCTCCCAACATTTTGTTGGTCTGTTTTAACAACTGCACCAAGGCAGGACAATGGGTACGCCTGGAAAAAAAAAAAAAAACAATACCCACTTTGTATTTCACTGCAAGGAAAAGCTGCATCATGACATTTGATTTTGTTTTAAGTTACAAACTGCTTTCCGATGCAATTTGATGCCAAAGTTTACCATCTAATCAAATCACTCAAAGCAAGCACTGATCTGTCATGAAAGACCAGCTGAAATCGTCCTGCTACTGTTGCAATCTTCCGATAAAATGATCGACTCTGCAAATATCCCTATCAGTGCAAAAGGAGTTCATGTCATTCACTCGGCCGGAACGGAAACACCAAGTTATATATTAAAGAGACCAGAACAAACAGAGGAGGATTGATAACTTGGCATTCATTAATATGAGCAGAGCAGAGAAGAAAACGGGTTCCTACCAGGCAGACGCAGGTGATGCAGGGGTTGTCGGTGATGTTGGGGATGTGCAGGACTTCTCCTTCATTGTCACAGCTGGCTTCAGTGCCTGTGAAGGACAGAAGAGTGAGGAGGATTCCTAATTCAAGTGTTGGAAATGCTCCTCACTACAGAACAATATAGAAATTGTTCTGCAATTTCTATAGCTTCACTTATCCAGATACAAATCTATCTCTAATGCCAAGAGAATGTGACATGATCATCCCAGAACTGTTTTAAAAACTCTGTGTACATTTGTTCAACTTTCCTCCATTGTAGTCATTCATCTGTCCAGGTAAATGGAGTGACATTCGAACCCAGGTCTTAAAAGCACAAGTCAGTCATTTTGTTACGAGTGGAAATGTAACCTGAACCAACAAGGGGAAACGACTCCAAACACATGGGTTTATGGGTTGAAGCATACAGATGTCAACGTCTCAGAGTGCAGCGGTTCATGCAGGAAGAAATCTGCTCCAGACTCACTGCTCTGATGTTTACCCATGCGTCTGATCTGCTTTATTCAGAGGAGCCCCCTCCCCCATTGGGGACAGAGATGGGGAAAATATTATTGGATGGAAACGAGATGATGCATAGCCACAGACGTGGAAGTCATATAAAGAAGTGGTTGCAACTTTGTTCTTGTTAAGCCAAGGTTTCCAGGGAAAGATTATACAGCGTCTGAACCGAACAATGAGAAGCCAATTTGTTGCAGAGACTACTCAAAGAAATCAATTTTGATGTTCCTGTGAACAGATTTGGTTGACTGCTAAATCACAACTTCCTGATAATTAAAAGTTATCTACTTCATAAAACTGCAACCGGAAGGAGGTAGTTTATAAAGTTGGACAATTACATGCAACAAATGCAGCAACTAGAAAATGCAACACATTTGCTCAAAGCTCATATTTAAATCTTAAAACAATCAATTTCACGTTTGACATTGGCATGGATGACATAGCTTACAACACTTCACACATTTATTGGCACGCTTTGTGAAAAATATGTTGGGGAAAAAAAAGTGTTTTTATGTTCTGCCCAGACGTGTAGACAATGATCTATGTAAAACAAAAATAAAAAAATCACCTGTGCCTTTTTACGGGTACTCCTATTAATCCCATAAAATGCATATATCTAAAGCATTTTATAAATGTAACTTTATTTAGTTAATCAGAGTGCTTAGTAGCTTTCAATTATGAACCCTTCTTTCTTTTCCACAAACATTGTTTCTTTTTTCTTTAAATACATTTTAAAATAAAAATCTGGAGGTATTTACAGTAAAAAAAAAAAATAAATAAAAATTAAAAATGGATTACCACTGGAACTTTAAGCAGGAAAATAATCTAAAACATGTGGCCAAATAAACGCAAATGGTTCACCAGACACAAAATGTACAATTTTCTATAGTCACCTGGCTTCCCAATTGAAAAATTTAAAACAGGAATGTCCAGCTATCATCCTGCAACTTTTAGATGCATCCCTGCTCCAACGCAACTGAATCAAATGAATGACTCATTACCAGTCCTCTGCAGAATTGAATGGCAGATGAGGTAATTCAGTCATTCAATAAAAGTTTGTTGGAGAAGGAATACATCCAAAAATTGCAGGACAGTAGTTCTTGAAAATTGGAGTTGGACACCCACGATCAGATTGTCTCAACAGAAGTAGCCAAAGCCTTGTGAAATGTTATAGGAGAACACAAAGTCCTCTCGAAACGAGGAAAGAGAGAGCTGTTCAAAGTTTTAACAGCAGGGGTGCCAATGAGTGTGGCACCACTAATTCTGGTGAAAACAATTATTTTCCTAAATTCGATCCCCACCCCCTCCCCCTACTAAACATATTCTCTCAAAATAAAAGTTGATGTTTCCTACTTTTCCAGTGTGAAATCATGCTTCTGCAATAAAACAGTTAGTATTTTAAAGATTTTTACACACCTTTTAGCCATGGGACCAATAAGAGTGGAAGTTGCTGTAAACAGTGTTTAACTTTAGTGGCAGTTCTGACCAAATTGTCTTCTCTGGGGAACCTATGTAGAATAAAACCCAATAATTCCCATTATGACTCATGTAAACATCTGATTCTGAATCCCGCAGCCAATGCAATCAAACTGTCGTGTTTTTGAGAGGCTTTCATCACTTTGAGTCCCTGAAGTAAAACCTTCATTCCCAGTTCTCAATAAAAGACTTCAGTTTGCATCACTGACTCTTTTGTAGATTAACAGCGTTTCCATCAAGAAAACTTACAATTAATCTCAGATCTACTTATTGATGAAAATTACAATATTTTCCAGGAAGTCATGCTGCTACATAGACACTGAAAAGGTTAAAACATTTTGAGCAACACCAGGTCAATTCTTTTTATCTTTGTGACCTGATGTCTCTTCAGTTTGAGGAAATTATGATAGATCAGGAGTTAACCATTTCCTGAACCCACATCCCAAACTAAAGCAATGTGTACACAGTTTGAGTCGGACCGACATTCAGCATTTAAAGGGGAGATTTTCAGGTCATTCACTGATCTGTGACTGCAATAAACAAAATGTATGCCAATCAAACGATGTGGTCTGTTCACATTAACAATATTGATTAAAATCTGGACCTTAAATAACAGTTATACGTGTTTTCTGTCATCTGTAGTGGAGGGATTCCTGTAGTAACAGGTCGTGTTGTCTGACTTCGGCAGTAAAAACCAGCCTGTGGATTCAGGCAGAGCAGACAAACCCTGCCGACTCCACCACCACTGTAAAATTTACAACCTTCGAGCGTAATTAAAATCACAGGGTTGGAAGTGTTAGGGGGGTAAACGAGGGCGGAGAGGCACTGGGGATCCGTCTGGGACTTGAAAAATCTTAGTGTCTTGTTATTCAGCTGTTGTGTTTGTCTTTTTTCTCACAAATTTGTATAAAGGTTACGCTGATTTTACCTCAGACCTATACACTCATCAAGCTGAGCAAATTATTTACATTCTCTGACCTTTATTTAACCAGGACATCAATAAAGATTAAAATCTCCTTCCTACATTAAACTGAAACTACCTCGAGCAGAACAGAAAAAAAGAACCAAAGATGGCAGAAAAAAGTGGGATAATGCTAATTACTTAAAAATACAGCCTTTCTTCACTGGCTGCTCTAACAGGAGGTGTTGATCTTACTTCAACTGTTCCCTTTTTCTAAGTCCCACTGAAGAGCTTGAACTTGTTAAAGAAGGGAATCTGAAAAAGGAATTGAGTGAGCCAACTAAATGAACTACAGGTGGAAGAATTTAACCCTACAGTTCAATTCTGGAGGGTAAAGAAAACCACATAAAAACATATTTTTGAAGGGGAAGAATTCAGACGGAAGGAAAAAATTAATTAGAACAGGAGTCCATCACCTCAATTAAAATAAAGATATGCACTGCTTTTCCAACACATTTGAACAAAAACAGCTTTGTGACTAAACTTTGGATTGTTGCTTTTGATCATTATAAATAAAGGATTAAAATTTGTACAGTTCTATTTAGAACCTCCAGCATTTTAATGCCAAATGTTACATTTTCTAGTCAGTCTGGGGTTGCAGGGTGCTTTCACACAACACTGTTGAGCTACAAATAACTCAAAGTTGTTGATTTATAACAGACTAATGCACAAATAATCTCTTAAACTTTATTTGAGGCTTTGGGGTAAATTTCACCTATTTAGTTGTGCAAACAGTTTGATTTAAATTATTAATTCAGGTGTTTTGTTGTGAAGTACATTTAGACCACAAATGTTGTACTTTTGATGACTAACAGAATCCTGCAGAGAACAAAAGGACCTTCATTTCCACCTGCTGCACTGCCATACTGTTTAAGTTTACTATGATAAACTGCTTCAGGTCTTATTGGGCCGAGGTTGGGTCTACTTTTTGTCATTTGGTAACTGTAAGTCTCAGCAAACAACAGAGAACTCTGAGGTTCCCCAGGGCTCTATTCTTAGACTACTTTTACTTAGCGTCTGTTGCTCAGATTATGTTTCTCTTGTTGTATTTCTATGCTAATGAGACACAAATTGATAATTTTGAGACTGGGCATGACCACAGTACCTTACAGTCTCTGAACTAGTCTGTCTACATAATCAATGGGTGAATGGGCAAGGAATGCCACCAGCTTTATGAAAACACGGAAGGTATCGTTTTTCAGCCCAAAAACATAAGTAACACAGGTATCAGTGATGATAAATATATATTTATATAAAAAACAACAACCTTGGTGTCGACTCAAACTTGAATTCTAACAATCCCATAAAATCTCTAAATTTTTCTGTCAGCACAGGATGCAAAAAAACTGGTGCATAATTCTGTGTTTGGCAAGTTATATTTTTGTAAAGGTATCTCTAACAAATAATTGTAAAAACAAATAATATAAGAAACAGTATAAATAGTATAAGCAGTTAATGAGGCAGGTGCAGCTTGTGAATCCCTGGCCAACACCAGGAAAATGGATCCTAATGAACTGATTTCCTGTTAATAAAACAACAGATTTCAAAATGATTGAAAATATAATTCAGAGATGTTGGTTAAATGTGATAAATTTTAATCCTTCAGGTCATCTGAGTGATATTCATTCAGGGTTCTCAGGACCAGAATGACAATTACTCTGTCTGTTTAACTGTTTGGTTTTGCTTATATGTTTCATAATTCCTTTTTTCCTCTTTCCATTCCTTGACTTGTAATGATCTCTGTATGAATGGTGCTAAACAAAAACTTCTTACCCTGCCTTCCCAGAGGATTTCTGCTGATAATACAAACATGTTTGAGATGGAATAAGAAGGAATCTGTTCATCTGATTCAGATTGACTGCCAGGTTTGCCAAGGGAGGCCCATCTGATACATATTTTACTCTCATCTTCATGTGTTGGAGTCAGACAGAGGGATAACTGCCAAAATATGGAGGACACAAAAAAACTATTATCGAGTTTGGATCTCGGAAGCTCTAAGTTGGTCCTGACAGCTTCTGGTCTTTATGTTCTTGCAATTAAAAACCATCAACTAAGTTAAATCGAGTCCTGGAAATCAGAAGGAAAATAACTAAATGAATCTGCTGCATTTTCAGATCATTAAGAACCAGAGTCGTTCAAGTCCTATCAGTTGTGAAGTTGTCAAGAGTCCCGCAACACTTCATCAGTTTTTCATCCACTCTGCATCTCATTCTCTAAAACCTCTGCAGTGCTGCAAAAAGTGGATGTCAGAGGCGTTCAACAGACAGACCCAGGAAAGTTTTGAGGATGAAGGACAGAAAAGCGGTTCAAACTTCACAGCCTGTTTTTAACTAAAAACGATGTAATTATAACTCTCCAAGTGGCACAAACTATAATTTCAGCAAAGATCACAAGTTAACAGGGAGCTTTTATCCTGAAGATTCAAATTATTGAGTCGTTTTTTAAAAGTTATTAAGTAAATCGTACAGAAATGTTAATGTACGCGCGATGGAAGAGTGAAATAAAACAAACTTCATTCCTTCCCCAGGATGCAGAGGGGATGATTTTGAGACTTCATAAACCGGTGTCATCGTTACTGATTCTCTGTGAAGTTCTAAGATTTCAATCATCTTAGTGTATAATTTTGATTCATACTTACAGATTAAGACAACAAATTGGCTGTCTTACTGAATCAAAACGCATGCGACTCTTTGTTATAAATAAATGGGTTTAACCAGGATCTTGTTTATTTGTTGATTCCCATAGTGATCATGCACCGACCTGCAGGCGAATGCCGAGGGATCGTACCCAGAACTTCACCGCTAAATTACCGCTGATGAAAAACACAGAGAGGCTGCAGCGCGGCTCCAGGGCTGGTGCGCTAAAGGCTGCAGGAGCGCAGAGACGCGGCAGCAGACTAAATAACAACGGTTTGCAGGAGATTTTCTTACGCACAGTGGGTGTTGTGATGTGTTATTATGAAGCCATTTGATCCCTTTAATCTTACCTGTAATTAGCGGAGAGGAAGAGCGGGGCGTTTGTAGAAGCCACAAAAAGCAGAGGAAAAACCTACAGGTGGACCGGGAGGAAGGGTTCAAGCAGCCGGGCGACATCATCGGTTTGCTCCAGGAAGACAGGACCAACAAGTTTGGATACACAAAAATATTCCAGTTAAGAAAAATTAAAGATCAGAAGTCCACAACAAGAGTCTGCCTTGCAACTAGCAGAGAGACTCCCCAATTTGTTAGCTTGCTCTGAAATGCGGAGCGACAATCAGACAGACGCGCGGTAATGACAGCGACATTAAAATGACAAAGACGCGCCTGCAGGCAGGAGACAGCGCGTCTGCACAGGTTCTGCAGGGGAAACTGAGTCCATTGTGAGCTTAAAGTCATTTATGAGGAAAAGAACAGTCACAAATCCAGTTTATGAGTGCCCATAGAGAAGCCGTGGAGCGCAGTGAGCTTTAAAAATAGTAATAGTGTGGGGGAAAAAAAATCTTAAATCTGAGGCGTCAATCCAAAAATTCCGTTTAACGCACTGATGCTCGATGTTAGTCTGTTCAGGACTGCACGCAGCCTCCGTGTCTGCGCGGTGTTAAAAGCTGATCTGCTTCCACTCCTCCTCTGATATTAAAGCGGACCTC
Source organism: Gambusia affinis (assembly GCF_019740435.1). NCBI lineage: Eukaryota > Metazoa > Chordata > Actinopteri > Cyprinodontiformes > Poeciliidae > Gambusia > Gambusia affinis. Next base: position 20,895,301 of record NC_057872.1, read on the forward strand.
TGGTGTCGGAGCGCACCACGGAGCCAGAAAGTCCTGCCTCCTCTGCGCAGCCCGGGACCTCCCTCCTTCCCTCTGGCTTCCAGACCTCTGCGAACCTCTGTCAGACGCAGTCTGGTCCGCTGCTTCAGATCTGCAGCTCCACGCCTCCGTTTGTTACTGCCGCCGAGTTTTTAATAATGACAGCGGACCTGCTTCCGTTTGCCAGCTACTGAACCTCTGCGCTAAAAAGAAAGAAAGAAAGAAAGAAAGAAAGAAAGAAAGAAAGAAAGAAAGAAAGAAAGAAAGAAAGAAAGAAAGAAAGAAAGAAAGAAAGAAAGAAAGAAAGAAAGAAAGAAAGAAAGAAAGAAAGAAAGAAGGAAAGAAAGAAAGAGCTTATGTCTTTGAGAAATAAACAAAGTCCCCCCTATAAATATTTAGTGTTTTGATTAATATACATTTACATATTTTGACTTGCAATATTTATTTAAAGAGCTATACAACAGCAAAGTAAAACTTGATAAGTTGGTCATTTTTGCAAAAAAAAGGGAGAGTAGCTATTTCAGGATAATAGAAATATATTAATTTGAGAATTTTTATGTAAATTATGATTACCCCAATTATTTCCTCAGCTTGATGCCAGAATAAGAATTTGATTTTTGTATTACTTTATTTAAAGTCAGAATCTTAGATACACTTACATCAATGTGCTCTGATAATGCCGTCATGGTTTTGTAAGCTTCTGATAGGTTAGTTTACAAATTTTCAGTTAAGTAAAGGAATCAATTCACCACTTCCTTGTGTGACATCATGGGGAAAAAAATAACGAAATAAGCCAAGATATCAGGAAGAGAAATGCTGACAAGTCAAATTTACCTTCAGATTTCTGAAAGAGCTACAGTTATTTATTCAAGCAATTTTCTGCTGCAAATCAGAATAATCTTCAGGAAGAAAACTGGTAATCTGTCCCACAAACAAATGCAAAAGACCTCAGGAAAATGATGGTTGGAGCAACTTGAAAACAAGTCCTGTTCTTGCATGGACTGAAAGGCCGCTCACTGAGGAAGAAGTCAGTATGCCAAAAAACAACAGCGAAAGCTGGGACACAGTTTGGAAATGTGACATGAAGGAAGAGCTTCAGTGATGGGGGCAAGTCATGTGATCTAATGATACTAAAATTAGTCTGACTCATTCTGGCATTTAGAAAATAGAAATCATTTTTATAGCTGGCTGAGGACAGCTAAAGCTTAGTATGGCTTGAAGTTAGTAAGGATAAAAAATGTGTGCTTTACCTATATTCTTGTAAAAATATTAACACAAAGGTTGTTTTTTTTCCCTTTTAAAGCCTTTTTCCACATTAGAATTATTTTTGGATCAACTCTAATAGCAACATACTTATTAAAACTCCTGAAACTCTAAAATGATTTTTGTACCACCACAAATTTTTTTGTGGCTCCAGCTGGCCATCCTTTCCAAAACTTTATGTTTACAAGCACATTTCCAGCAAGCTATTTACAAAGGGAATGTATTTCTGACTTGATTTCAAATATTCATAAACAGGCTGTTGCTTTGTTCAAAGAATTTTAATGATAAGGTAGAAATAATCATATGACTTGATAATAATATGCTTTTAACCTTAGCAACAACTCTCCTGTCTCATTTCACGGTTTTATCCTTCACACACTGGCTGCTGTTCCAGTTTAAAAAAGTTTGATTTACTCCCATTTGGTTTGGCCACCTGTTCTTAGACCTCCATGTGTTTTCAAAGTCGTGTTTATGCTTCTAGAGCCTTATAATTTAGAAATTTTATTTCAACTTTCTTTAAAATGATCTAATTTGTGTTTAAAGTTTCTAAGAGTTTAAAGATAATAAGAATCTCATCAATAACAGGGAGAGAGAGTGGAGGGGCTAGATTTTTGTTATAGATGTGAAATAAAGAATAAATGTGGTAATTTGAAAACAAAACAGCTTTTAGGAAGATTTCTGTAGAGTTTATATTTTCAGTCAACATAAAATAAAATGCACTAAGCTCTACATGTTCTTGTGTTATTTCAGCATTTGACATGAAAAAAATATATACATTAGCTTAATAATGGGTGTCATGAAAATGTATATCAGAAAATCAAGACCTGACCAACCAAAACAGATTCATGCATCTTTCTTATGGGTAGCCATTGAAAAGATTATCACCTTGACTCAACGTGTTGCACCAATTTTATGTTTTAGTTTGCATCCAACATCCTGTTTCGTTGCTCATGATTGACATCTTGTGACTATTGAGGCCTGGTGTGATGAAGAAGCTGAAGTAAAGCTGCTGCTTCTCCTTTCCAACAGCAAGCCACCAAAGTGGTCCAAGAATCTGATCCCACTCACAGAAACTGTTGCTGGGACTATTTTCCCCTCCTGAGCTACAGAGTGTCAGAAAGTGAAGTCAGAGATTTTGTGTCATTGAATGGTAGAAGAATGAATGGACAGATGTTTCCCCAATCACCCTGGATCATCCAATCTGAACTATGGACATGTTTCAATTTCTGTGGATTTGATTTAGCTAGTTCAGCTAATTGACTCCTTTTGATGCGGAGGCTTTACTTTGGTTTCCCTCCAAATGACGGAGCTCCTCACCCTTTTTCTACAGCTGAGCCAAGCCATCCTGTGGAGGAAGCTCAGCCATAAGTTTAGTAATTTATTAGTGCCGATTTTAGATTTCCCAAGAAAACAAAGTCTCATTTTTAGCCTAATTGACACATTTAATCTTTTTTATTCAATCACAGACAGTAAACAATGCTCCTTTTTTTCTAACTAGACAGTGTTTTTAGTATTACTGATCTACAGCACATACTAGGGCAGTGGTAGATAGAAGAACAGGAGTCAATTTTTGCCAGAAACTCGGAACGTTTGAAATTAGTCTCAGAAATTTTCAAGAAAATGCTTGAAATTTCTGAGTTTCAAAAGTCAGACATGTTTGGCTATTGAAATTCCAAGTCTCAGAATTTTGTTCTTGCAATTTTTTTAACTGTTGGAGCTCAGACATTTCCTCTTTTTTTTCTAGAAAATTTCTTCGTTTAATCTTGTTTGGTGGAAATTTACTCCCCATTTCTCTCTATGGTCGTACACTGTTGTACTGATCCAATCTCTGTCCCCCCAAGGAAATAATTGATTCCAATGTTTTATTATTTTTCTTTGCTAAAACAGTGATTTTAACAATTGGTTGAATAATTTTTAACAAAACGTCTGCTTGTTTCAGTCATCTTAGTTGCTTTTCTTCCTTAGATACAAATAAATTTAGCGTTTCTGGAACTGAGTTGCGTTTTTGCTACGCAATAAAAATCCATACTATTCTGCTGTGGTTGTTTTTTAGGAATGAGAAGCTCCTGTTACTAATACTATTTTTGGAAAAGTTCAGTATATTATTGTTAGAAAATTGATCATTCTCAGTGGACATGTCACAGCAAATTTTGAGACAGGCAATGTTATAAAGGTAAAAACATGGCAATGAGAGGAGATAGAGGGCCAGTGATTGGTTGACAAAGCAAGAGGCTTCTCCAAACTCAACATGCTGTTTCACAATGCAAATTTAAGCACCGTGTTCTTATAAATCAGCAGGCTGGAGACAACATTTTAGTTGTTTCTGACAGACGAGGCAGGTTGCCTGACTCTGCCGCCGTGTTTGTGTGCGTCTGGCCTCTTTAAAGTGAAGCCCATCAGAAGCTCAGACGGGGAGGAAAAGCGAATCTTCAAAGAAATAATTAGGACCCACCCAGCAGCTTTTAACTGAGTGTCAGATGCTGCGTGCTGGAAGCACCACAGGGCTGGCGGAGGTGCGAGTGTGTGAAGAAGAGACGGCTACAGGGAGGCTCAAAGGAAACTGGCTCTGTGATGTAGAGAGAAGAAAATGAAAGCTTATGTTTTAAGAAGAAAGAGACAATGTGAAGAAAGAAAACATAAGAAAGGCCTTATGGTAAATGGGAAAGGTTTGGTTATAGGAATATTAACCACTAGATGGCAACAGAGAAAGGTTGGGGGATTTGACCTGAGCTGACCACAAGCTTCTCACATGCTATGTAGCAAGAAAACTTTCACAGATGATCACATAAACGTGGAAGGATGAAACAAGAGGGACACTAAATCCATGCCTGTGGATTCTAGGATCAGTGACATAAATGTGTAAATATGTGTGGTAGAAAACCTCTTGTTGTCTCTTTACAGAAAGTCAAACAGTTATCTGGTTGAAAGGGAAATTTCACAATTACTAAATGACTAAACTTTCCGAGATAAATTATCCATAAAGAGAAGAAAAACTATAATATAAAATGGAGTTCCACGTGTTTTTTTTTACTTCCATTTGGTACCAACTACTTCTAAAACAAACAAAGTGCTTAAACAACACACCCAGCCATTTTAGTAATACATTAATTTTTTTTGTGCCTGGAAAATGAGCCATTTCAAAAACCTTTCGTTTGTTAAGCCACATTTGACGAGCGCGGTGGGATTACCTAGCAACCCCAGCTGAACTCCAGGACAATTGGTCAGCTGGTTTTACCACTGCAGGTGCTGTACAGTGGCTGCTGTATAATGGGAAAGACAAGTGTTTTGTTATTGACTTATTCAGCAACCACTTGCTGCATTCTTCTGCTTTCCAAAGATGTACAGTTGTATAACTGCACTTCAGCTCATTTTGAAAAGAGTTCAAAATAGGCAGAAATGAGTAGACTCAAATCTCATGATCTAAGAATGATTTTGTGCAAAAAAATCTGATAAACGTGTGTTCTGTAGCTCATAGACCTTTCCTAACCTTTTCAAGGAAGCACATTTAAAGAAAATTACATTTGAGAAGTGGAGATTTTAAGACTATAGATACGTAGGGAATGTTCGTTTTTGGGTTGCCTTAACCATGTGGGAATTACCGGAGGTCATGACACTTTGCAATGTTTCTACTGCCTGCAGACGGGAGCTGGAGCTCCCAGCAGCTCTGAGGTTAAAGCCCCTTGCAGCCGGTGGGACGCTGTAGGGGGGAAACATTGGACTGGCTCTTTAAACATTAGAACCCGAGTTTAAATTGAATTTCTAGTCATGGGTTCTGGCATCAGAAAAGCCCACAGTGTAAGGGAAGCACTTTCCCACAAAGAGTGAACATAAAGTTCAGAGTTGACTCATCCAACACAAACTTGGCTGCTACATTTTAAAAATTAAGCTTCATGTGAACTCACAGTATGCAGACAGCTGCCACTAAGGCATCATTTGTCATTTTATATTAGAGTAAAGAATAAATGGAAGGCTCTTAAATAAGATTTTAAAACTAAACAAAATGTAGCTTTAAAATTAGTTTCTTTAGGTGGAGATGGAAAGTATGACTGTGAAAGGATGACATCAATGCATTTAAAAACAAATATTTGCCAGAGAACAATAAAAATGCACAAAATGCATAAAGATTTGCTATAAAGCAACAACTCTCTCTGTGCTGTACATTCATATTTAATAGACATGCACCTTCCTGTCTATTAAATATGTAACTGCATATATCTATTTAACACAGAAAGAAACGTGTTTGCGTTTGATCACCTGACTTCATGTTGCTATTTCTATGGAAATTCTGCAAACAAACCAAAAATGTATTTGTAGCTTTCTCATGTATTATATTCGTGTTTTTGGCCAGTTTCCACATTGTGAACTAATTCCATTTCAGGACAAATGTTAGTTATCTCAATTACGGTAGTTGAGTAATATGTCTGACTGAGTGAACAGCCTCAGTCAGACAGAGCTGGGTGGAGCTACGCAATAAAAACAAATTGCATCATTTAACTGTTCACAGTTTACATCCCTGTAAGTGAGAAAACCGTAGATATTCAAGATGTTTATGGAGCTTTTTATGAATGACCTCTTATTTTCACAACACACACCACCACCCTGGAAACTGGATATAAAGTGTAAATGAGCTTTGCAGAAGCTTAGGTGTGTTGAGCGTGTAACAGTGCTGATTTTTCTGCTTCAATCAGAGGGCACATCAAGATGTTTTCAAATTAACCTAGAACCTGTGGGATCTATCATATTGCGGGCTTTGCAGCAGCACGGCCCCAGACTTAATCTTTTGGCCCGTCTCCCTGCAGTCGGACAGAAGCCACGTATTTGCAGGAAAGGACGGTTCACAGGAAGGAAGCCAGGAATGCTTTTCTTTCAGGTTTCATGGGCCCAGAGGTCATGAAAGTCATACAGCACATAACTGACTTTTTAAAACCTCAGCTCAAGTAAGAAAAAGAAAAACAGTTAAATTGCTGCAGAGGGGAAGGGAGAGGGGGTTTCCCTCTGTGATTTTGAGAAAGCTCAGTTTTCAGATCGTTACCTCCAGCTCTGGACCGAGACTGGAAAGTGGGCAAAGTGTCTCACAAGCAATGCCCTCCTTCCATTGAATGAACATGGAAAACACGTTCAGACTATTGATCCATTCAGGGCCATAATAATAATTTAATAACTAGTGATTTGATAAGCTGAAAAACTACTTCGGATGATAACCTCAGTGTTGCAAATCTCTCAGGAATATAACCGCAAAGCAGTAAAGAAAGAACTGAGTCGACGACATGTAAAATATTGAATAAATCGACCTGGAAAGGCACACCCTTACCTTAGGCTGTATTTGAGGCAGCAACAGATTGAACTGTGAACTTCAGCTTCCTTTAACGCCTTCACAGCTGCATCCAATCAGGCAATTAACATGCTCAAGTTTAAAGAACCACCCAAACATTTATACTGTCCCTGACAGGGCCCAGCAGTGATTCACAACAGTTGGAAGGTCAGAAAGTAGTGTAGGAAGAAATTTATCCTCACATGTGCTAAAACCTTATGGGCAGTTTGTCCTACAAGGAACAGGAAGTCAGGATAAATGTCTGAGAAGCAGTAGCACGAACATCCACCCAGCCGGTTTCAACCAGTCCGATCTAAAGACTCTGCTTCATCTGACGTTGTATTCTTTTATTGTTTTGTTTTTTTTTATCGACCGGCTCTATATTTGAAATTTACGTCCAGAGATAATCTGCATTCATACTTCCCACAGTTAAAGTATGAGACTTCAGCTTTTATAGCTTTGGAAGTGATAAGGAGAGACACACAAAGCAATAAGATGTTGCAATAAAATTTACAGAAATGTGGAACAAAACACTTTGTAAAAAGAGAGAGAGAAAGGAAGAGAGGATGGATGGTTGCATGGATGTATGGATGGATGGATGGACATAGACTGAGGACAGAATAAATTTTTAAAGGATGTGGTAGAGAATAAAGAGTCAAAATAAAAATATTCCATTTTGATAATATTTTTGAAAAATAAGTTGCAGTTCCAAATTTTCCCAAGGTGCAAAGAAAAGAACTTAAATATTTCTATAAAATCCATCAATAAGAAGGGCGATGAACAGCAGATGATGTCATACAAGTCTTTTCAAAAAGAGCAAATAACCTTAAAAAGAAAACAAAAAAGTGTATTTATGTAAATATGAATTTACCCTTGAGCAGAAATCCTGGACAAAATGTGTATCACTCCATTCTACAGAAGCTGCCCTCTAAATGTCCTAATTTGGTAAATCTAACTTGATAAATACTTAGATAAAAGGGATTTTATAGTAAATACATAAACCAATATTTAACAGATCACCCTCATCAAATGAAACATTAGGTAGGAATGATAACATCATAGGCAAAAAATTATATTGCAGAAAGACAAAAAAGTTGGTGCTGTTTGATGGAATAAAAACATAACTTTGTAATGCTACTGAGAAAACTATGTAATTTTCTCAAAACAAGGGATCAGCATCATGCAAACAAACAAAAAAAGGAAGAAGAATCTATTCATCTTTGAAAATTAAAAACTCCTGAACCCGCATCAAGTCTGGAGTAAGAGAAGTACAGTGCCACAATTATCTAATCCATCATGTTTACACCTTAAACCCGGTGAGACGAGCATAAGCTGCGAAATAAAACCCAGAGAATGACATGCGCGCCTCTAAATCCAGCCGCTGCTTATCCAGACCGCTGCTGAGGATCTGCAGCTTTCTGATTGTTGACACCTTGTTTGATGTTCTCGTAACAGCTGGGTGTGTGCAGCCTGGTCTCAAAGTTGAGGTGATTTACTGGACACAAGTGTGAAACCTGGGAGAAGTTGGTGAATCTAAAAGACAAACATTCAAAACAGACATCAAAGACAAAACAAGAGGAAGAAACTGAAGCAACCAAAAATTATAAAGAAGTAAATGGAGTAAAAAAAAAATAAAAAAATCCACCCTGAATGTTTAATCTCTTAAGCTACTTCAATATTTTTGCAGCAAACAAGACTTCACTGAGAATATCCTCAGTCAGTGGGCAGAGCAGAAAAAGTTGGTTTTAGAAAAAAGATTCTGTAACATTTCCAGGGAAGGAGTCATGATGTCCTCCTACCAGAAATACACTCCAGCCCTGTTTAGCCCACTTCAATTGAACTTTTGTTTGTTTGACAAGAAAGTTCAGTTCTTTTAACGAGGTGTGAATACGTAACTGAACTCTGATGCAAACCAAAAAGCGAACGCTGCTCCTCCTACAGACCCCGGTCTTGGTTTGGTTGAAGTGAATTCTGGTGCGATTCGAATGCATGTGAATGCCAAGAGAACTGGAGACTGCTCTAAAAGGAGGGAGTGGACAACAGCACAGGGCATTCTGGGTAAATACAACCAAATCAAACATGCGAGTCTATCGCTAGTGGGAGAAATGGCTAGTGTTTTTTTTCTTCCAAAGACATAAAAAAAATCCTACAACTAATTAAACCTGATTTAACCCCATTTTTGTGTACATTTTGTGATGAAGGACAATGTGCTCAGTGTTTTCTTCACTGAGTACATTTTCACAGAGGTTTTTGTGATGCTTCCTTCAATAGGTTTTAGGGCAGTGCTACCACAGGCGAGGGTGCAACAAGTTGCGAAAAGGCAGTATTATATTGTTTGATGCAGTATAGTGTGAAAGTGAATCACTCCAGCAACTGAACCAAGTTTACCAGACAATCAGTTGTGAAAACACCCGAGGACTAAGTCCAGCCTCCCTTCAGCAGAAATCGACCTGGAAAGGCACACCCTGTGTCTTATTTTTTTGGCCTTGATCCTTATTTTATGAACATACAAGAGTTAGTTTTTTGGTTCTTACTGCAATTGAACCAAACAAATAGAAAGTTGGTTTTGTTGCTCTACTCTTTATGTACCTCAACAGACCAGAACTGTAACAAATGACTGAAGAGCCAGTCCATCCATCCATCTTTATATTTGTCTGTCACACTTAACACCAAGACACTTGAATGCCTCTGATTGATTCAGGGTTGAAGGAGCCATACTTATTTTATAAAAAAAAATCTATTTTAGGATGTTTTACTCAAACCAGCATTAATTTTTTATTTTTTTGCATGAAATCCACAAACTACAAAAGACATTCAAGAGACAGTCTGAGAGAAATGTGGGGATTTTAAGATAAATTTAATTGATTAAATTATTTACACAAAATTGGAATTGATGCATTTGAGTTCTTTAAGTGACTGTCCACACTTTTATTAAGCTAGATTTCAGAGGCCAACTAGATGTCTTTGAATAATTTTAAGCATGAATAACTTTCAGGTGTTAAAAGTTATTCAGTTCAGCCGATGAACTAAGATTTGCGAGGAATTGCTTGAAGGATGAAAGATTTGTATGGATTTGTCTTACTAGACAGACCTTTAAAAAAGTTCCACATCCAAGAATAAGTTTCTGTCAGTGAAGAAAGATCTAAAGAGAGCTGAAATATGTATAAAAAAAAAACAAAACAAAGATGGCAGTTTTGTGAAGGTTGATGGATGGAGTGGTGCAGAAAGAAAGGAAGCAAACGTATAAAGTTAACAAAGAAGATGAAAGAAGATAACAGAAGTCATCAGAAAGTAATTTTTAAGGTCGCAGAGAGGAAATGAAAATCTAAAGTTTAAAAAACTGTCAAAACATGAAGTGGAGTGAGAATGAAAGATGAAAAGAAAGCAGAAAATCCAAAAGGAACAAAAAGACAAGGAAAAACAACAGAACTTCAGGGTATGAGATGGATGTAAATGGAAGAAATCTAGCAGCATTAAACACAGTGAAGAAAGGGTTTTGTTTGATAGTGAGATAATATGGTCTGAGACTGAAATAAAAAACATTTACCAAAAAAGAGAAAGAAAAACAAAAATTAGGGGAGTGTAACTTCATCTGCAGGGCTCTTCAAAGCGCACCCACTGTTGGCGGCTGCCAAATTAAACAGAAATGACTGCTTAGCATCCTTACCCGACCGGTACCTGATCCTGCTTTTATAGTCAAAAAGAAAAAAAAAGTAACATTAAAAACCTGCAGACAGCCGTGTTCATCAGGTTGATGATGGTTGAAATGGCTAAAAAAATTCTCAGGAGAGCTGCTTGAATAAAAAGTTCCCGCTGCCTATGAGAGAAGACGGAAAACTGGGAAATCAAACTTTTCCTTCAGTAAAAAGGTCAGATCCAAAATGAACTTTTGACGTAAATTTAAATGCTAAATTTTTCTTTAATGAATCATGAAACATGACACAAGATGAGGTTGAAGGCTAAAAAGATAACTATCATTTATCAAGTTAATAAAGTAACCCCGTCTTGTTTCGCCAGCATACAAAATAAAAATGTCACTATTGTTCTCTACTATCGGTTTCAGTTGTATTCAACACCAAATACAGTAGCAGGCATAAAACAGCAGATAATCATCCTCAGACTTCAATCGATATCTAAATATCTATCAGCTCATAATCAAAAGTATTCAGACCACACTGTGTCTAATTATTATGGGATTAACTGCACTGCACATTACAAGTGCCTATAATGGGATATAAACAGTTATATTATAAAGCAAACTGATCCACATTTAAGGATTTGGAAAATTCAGACAAAAAAATTACTTACAGCTCTTGAACCAGTGCATTAGGAGACCAAGGGGAAATGACTGCTCAGAGTTAATATATATTTAAGATGTACTTCAATGCGGATGACGTTTTAACTGGCAAAAGATGAAAACTTAGCACATTCAATAAAAGTAATTTACTCCCCACCAACAGAACAAAAGGAGGAATATTGCACAATCCCAACCACAATTAGAGGGCAGTAATTGCCTAAAGTAAGACACTTTTAATACTAAATAATCATAAATAAGTTTACTTTATTCTCATGTTTGGGGATTTTAACTACAGGCTTCACAGTTAGCAAGGTTTTTACAGAAATGTCTTCTGGGAAAAACAATGGCTATAAAAGCAGACTCAAAGGAGGAGCCTGATGGACGTGAACCAAAACCTGCTCTACATTTCAAACATGTCAACATATGATATGAAACTTATAGTGCATGGTATCCTGTGGATAGTTTTACAAAATCACCAAGATTTCTAACAGTCTTTCTTGGCAAAGATGAGATGGCGCTCTTTCAACTTTTACACTTAAACATGTGTGAAATAATCAAATATCTATTTTTTCTTTTTTTTTTTTAAATGGAGGGAAACTATATTCCCTCCATGGGTTTTTTGCTCAGACAACAGAGGCTGAGACCAACATTTCAAACAGTCATCTGTTTCACAATACAAGCTAAAAATAAAATTAAGTGTCCCGGACAAGAAAACAGCCTAAATTGGACCAACAGACAGGCTTCATGTGGACTTAGAGAGTAACGCAGAGCTGCTGGAATAGCAACTTTGGCAGGAGTCTACAAACGTTAATTCTGGCAGAAACAGACCTAAAATTCTTAAGATCTACTGTCTGTGGATGACAAAACATGTACAAATGTACATGTGCTGTGGGTTCAAAATGGAAAAAAAGCAGTTTTTCTAAAACTTGCATCAAAGGATGTGCGGACCTGCAGACATAATTAGAATGTGTCTTAATTTCATACTAAAAATGTGAAAATCCTTACCAAAAAGACAAGACACAATTGTCTTTTGTGAAAGATGCTTCTTAAATGTAGTGTTTGAATCCTTTAAGGAAACTTTCAAGCCATGCCTGTCTAATTGGCTCTGAAAGGAAATAATATCAGAAAAAGTGTTTATGTTATATTGTACTAATCTGAGATTTTTTCTTTTACAACATAGGAATTTTTGCTTCTAAAAAATGTCTAGTTTTCTCGTTTCACTCCTATTACTCTAATTTACTCTCTTTAAACTGACATTAATGAAGCTGCTTAAATCACAGATGAGCAAAGGTTGGAACTCCAATTGGACAAGTACGTGTCCCTACGCCACCACGCGTTCATCTTGAGTGAACCAAACTTAAAAAAGCGGTGAAGGTCAGATGGGGGTGGCTGCAGCAGCGGAGGCTGTGGGATGTAGCCTTGATTTACCCGGAAGCAGCAGGGCGGCCGGACGAGCCAGGCGATTTTTATTCCTGGTTTTTACTCCGGTGAACCCTCAAAGTGTGTGTGGGTGTGAGCTGGTTTGGGGCCCTTGCTGAAATTAGTGCTGTGGGTTCAAATGCTGCTGAGGCAAGACGAAGACAACGACGAGCAGGAGGAGGAGTTCGCATTCATCCTCACTCCTCGTCGACTCCGAGTTCACCACAGTTGGAAAACACAGTCGCTGAACGGCTATATGTTGTGGATTCAGCAGAAGAGCAGCGGATCAGCGCGGTTGCGTAAAAACATCTGGGAGGAAATGGTTTTGCCACTGAGAAATGTAACCCTAACAGAATATTTACAACTAAATACATATGTAAACCGTATAAGTGGACATTTTTCTGTTACATTGCCCTGTTTATGTTGACATGTTAACAGTATAAGTGTGGAAGATGAACTTTATATTTGTAAATGCATATAAAGATAACATATTGCATTGCGTCCATCAGCCCTCTCCGGCTTCCGGGTCTTTCTTCTTCTCTTTTACTTTTAAGGAGGACTTCCTGGACACTTTTTTGTCCCCAGACTCCTTTCCTTCTTTGTCTTTGTCCTTCTCCTTCTTCTCTTTTTTTTCCTTGGAAGAAGATGACTCTTTCTTCTTCGTGTCATCCTTGGGCTCTTTGGGCTCCTTGCTGGCATCCTTCTTTGACTCTTTTTTGTCTTTTGATGACTCCTTTTTCTCCCTTTTCGCCTCCTTGAGGGTCTCCTCTGCTCCTGCAACTCCTGCTTCCTCTTTCACATCTGCCTCAGATGGCTCTCTGGAAACTTCTTTCTTCTCTTTTTCTAAATCAGGGAAAACAAAGACATACAAAAAAGGCAATTATTTTTTGATTACGAGGAAAATACAGGTCTAGCTTGAAAAGGAAGGAGGGAAATTAGATTGCAAAAGCACTAAAACCTACCAAGTATTTTTTGTCTAGTTTCTGAAATAAGATCAAACTTACAAGTAACTTTTCAGCAAGATGTAGGAGCTTGTTTGACGTCAATAATTGTTTAATGTTGATGGAGATCTACTAGTTCCATTGGTAAATTATTTCACCTAAATTCTTTCTCTTTTTTCATGACAAATTTTGTGTGTCAAGAAGCATTTCTGGGCAGAGAATTGATTGATGCAACAAAGAACAGATTTGGCTCTGTTGTTATGTAATTGCCCTAAAACGAGGATTTGTAGCAGACTGATGTAAACACACTTTTAATGTGAGAACAAATTGAGTGACAACAGCACCTGCTGCATGACAAAGAAACTCCTCTTAATCGAGCTTCCCCCATCCTTTGTAAAGACATACACATGAATACATGCAGTCTTCAGCTCCGACTCCTCCAGCTTGAACTGGCACTCTGATAAGATGATAACAGGACTGTTGTCTGCCAACAATGAGACGCACTTCTTATCTCCATGAGAACAGAGAGGGTTTAGAGACCGCAGACGACAGCCTGGTATCTCGCTGTGAGTGGAGACTGCGTTTCAACAACCGCCTCTAAAGGTATCTGAATGTGTCTGTGTGTGGGGAAAGATCTTTCCTCGGATGTACGCGATGGAGACAACAGGCTGTCCTCTCAATCTGCTCGCAGATTCCAGAAAGAAGCTAATCAGACGGCCCATCGTCTACGGCTTTACAGACAGACTCGAGTGCCGTGTGACAGGAGGGTGCCGTAAACACAAACTACAGTGAAAACAGCAGAGTTGGGTAGTAATGAGTTATATTCATTCAGTTACATTTACTTTTAGGACTACTTTTACTTGCAATGCACTTTGCACTATGTACTTTTACTTGAGTAATTTTATTATGAAGTATCACTACTCTTCAGTAACATTTGTGGATACTCTACACTGCCAAAACACAAAATCTTAACAAGTATTTTTGTCCAGTTTCTAGTGCAAATATCTTAGTGCATTTGAAATAAGCCTAGACCTACTTATTTAAAAGTAGCTTTTCAGCAAGACATGTGGAAGCTTGTTTTAAGTCAATAATTCTTGAAGATAGATTAGAAAAAAAATATACTAGTTCCCCTGGTCTTCTTAATGAAAAAAAACACCACATCTGTGTTTTTTTTTTGTGGAGCTAATGTGGTTTTTAAATCTACATTTATAAATTATTTTCTTAAAAATAAGCTTCTATATATCTTGCTAAATTAGTTTTGTCTTATTCCATGTGTACTAACTTAGTTGTACTGGAACCTTGACAAAAATTCTTGGTAATATTTAGATTTTTTGCAGCGTGCCCACTGTGAGTACGGTAACTTCACTGAATGAAGATCTTGTTTTAACCAAAAATTCACCAGACACACACCTGCAGATTTTGTTCAAGTTTCATATGTTTTACATTCAAAGAATTTGATTTGGAAAAATTCTTCTTTTGTCTGTTTTTGTTATTTTGGTCCTTAAAATACAAACATTTTCACTCAACTTTATACTTTGTTCTGTCTAATGATGTCATTTTTAAATATTAAATGACTGATGTTTTGATCAGCTACTTGGCACTTGAGTAGCCTTTTTACCAAATACTTTATTAAATTCTTCTCAACACTTTTGGAGTACTCTACCCACCGCTGCTGAACATTCATTCTATCCTCAAAACAATTTGAATTTGAAGAAACTAAAGCTGATTTCTTGTATGACTATTTTTAAAAAAAAATTCTGCTCACATAAAAAGAAAAATGAAAGATGATAAAATCAGTCTGCAGTGACAAAATGTACCGACTCATAGTGTAACAGCTTAATTGCGACGGCTCATTAAACTGCCTGTGTTCGACTGCCGAAAGCCACTTTTCTCCCCACCCGACCATAAAACCACAAAACTACAAAGACAAGAGAGGCATACATGTATAGACAAGAAAACACACGTTTATATACAAATTTACACCTAATCCACCAAATGAAGCTATAATTGAAACTTTTAAAGAATACAATAATAGCAACATGCAAATTATTGCACCACTCCCTCACATCTTTTACAATCAGACTAAAAGACACTCTGAATGTGGGTGTCTCTGTCAGGAAAGTGAAGTTGTAAAGAAACAAATTGTCATGGTGAAAGTGTCTGCAAACACTCCTGTTTTTTTTTTACAAGTGCAGCTAACCGTCCTCCCCCCCAAAAGAAAATCAGTATTTTATGAGAATCAAGAGCATTTCATCAGTGGCTCTGAGTGGGTTAATCCCATAGCGACAGGCTAATCCAGACTTGATGCTAACTGTCTGGTTACAACTTCACACAAAATCCCTCCGAAGACACATCACTCCTGAGCAGCTGAGCCAACAAACACCATAAGTCTGTGTGAGTTCATATCAGCCAGTCCACACTGACTCGAAACAACACCAATGAGAAACATTTGAAGCAGACCCAATAGGTTCCTAGAGGTTAAATGTTTTAATGTCTCTTCTGCTTTGAAACAAAGTTACTAAGTGCTGGACCTCTGCTCTCCTAAAAAAAAAAATCTATATAAAGCTGTCAAACCAAAATAAACAGTTAAATGGAACTAATCTGAACTCAGACTGGCTCCTTAATAATGACCAGGTCACCCACTGGGCCCATTGGAAAAGATACGATTTAGTGCTGAAATTCTCCTCAACTGCAAAGTAAGAGAAAGATGTAGCATTGATTTTTTCTTCCTTTTCTTTTCTAAAATATTCAGTTGATTAAATAAAATGTGTATGATTTTCCAAAATATGTATTTTTACATGTTTTATATTCGTTTTGTTCTGTGAAATGATTAGTAGATGGGTGCTTGTTTGTTCTTAACCTTTTATACAACATCAACCACTAAAATGGTATAAATATCTGATTCAACTATTTATATGATCCAACTATTTACAAGAACACTTTTATACATGGGTCTAGAGTAATTCAAATCCTTGGCAAATTTAGAATTAGAATTGTTTTTACTTAACCAAAAGGTTTGTATGGTACAGAGAAGGATACTGATATCTCTCACAACAAAATGTCAAAGGATGATAAGTTTTGAATAAAACCAACATGCATCAATGTTTATTTAGTTTATTAAAAATGCAATTTTATAAATTGCATTTTAATAAATGCAATTATTAAATTGCTTTTATTAAATGCTATTTACTAAATGCTTTAATACCACTTGTGGTATTAAAGCAATGTTTTAGTCTAGTTTTCACTGATAGTTTTGCATGTTTTCACTGATATTTAAATTTATATTTGGTGATAAGATAGGTTGGAAGGCCTCCTTACGGTAACCCTAATTTTAGAATAGCTCCCTTCACAGATTCTCTACAGATTTAGATTGGCATCCCCAGAACTGAAGAAATATGTTGGTCAAATTAAAGTATTCATTTTAAACCTACAGTAAATTTTCCAGAAGGATGAATAGTTAAAGCGGAACTGTAAGCACTTCTGTGTGATGTTGAAATGAGCCATCAACAGGAGTCAAATTGGTTATAATAAGGTGTTATTTCTGTTGCACTCCACTTCACACTTACTCACCAAAATGGTTCTGTGTCTACCTTCCTTGTTGGCTCAAAGGCATCGCAGCAACACGTCAACACCAACACTTTATGTCTTCTCTTGCTTCACACAGGTTAAAAAGTTTCTAAGATGCAACGTTAAGACATTAAACTTTAAAGTATTTTATTTATTGCTTTTACATTCACACTAATAAAAAAAAACAGTAAAAGAGTGGAACAGTGCATGCTTTTCAAAAATATTACAGTGCTTATTTTTCTTTGGTTGGCATGAAAGATAAAAGTGACATAAAAGTCATATCAGATTAGAGAAATACAGCTGTTTAATTTAATATCTTAATTCAACAGTCGAACATTCAGCACGAGCCTAATTGATGCATTTAATGGGTTATGAACTGATTAACAACAGCAGCCTGGTTATGTATCCACAGATGCTGAGAGATTGATCTGATCGTACTTTGGCGTTTTATTGGTTTAAAGATGTCAGCCAGGCAGTGAGGTTCAGTTTAATCTAATCATTATGATGGCTTGCTGTGCTCTGTTGTTTGATGGCTTTGTTTCACAAAGGTCATATGTGTAATATTGGCTTAATACAATTTTTTATATCTGAGGTAAAAAGTTCATCAGAAGGTTTCAGTGCAAAGAAACAAAAATAAACATTGCAGAACATTTTGTTTTGGTATTATATTGTCTAATAAAGGATTAAACAAATGAAACAAGTGAAAAATAATCTGAATGTCAAATTTGACTTTCAATATAAACTTCCAGGTAATCTAAAAATAATCCTGATAGTTAAATTTATCTTTTGAAGTCAATAGTTCCATCTAAAACTATCCATTCAGGTGAATGTTGATGATAAATCTGTGGCGTTGGAGGAACTCTGCACTGATGGGAGGTCAATAATCATCATTGTAGGCAGGGGTCAACCCCTCATCGGCTGTGTGTCAAAGGTCAATGGCCCTCACCTCTTTGGCTTGTTTTTTCAGCACCAATACAAATGTGAGCTAACAAAACTCAAGTTAGATGATTTAAAGAACAACAGTCAAATGACAGCTAATCTGCTTCAGAAAAATGATCAATATCTTTCTGAGATAAATATTTTACTTTTTATGTCCATATTTTTTCAGTACAAACACAACTAACTATGTATCTTAACATCCAGAGGGCAAACATTTTATATAAATGGTTTGCTGAGCTTTGGAACATTGGGTTGCTACATATTTTTATGTCACAATTCAAAACTTTTTCCAAACTCAGTTTTTAAGACTTTTAATTCTTTTAGTGCATTTTAGAGATATAAAAGCAGAAGTTGATAATCAGGTTATGAAAATAGCCTAACTTTGAAACCTGGAAAAGCTAGAGAAGGACAGAAGAATGAAATGATAGAAGGATGAAAGAGAAGTGGGAAAATGGGTGAATGGATAAATCGAGGAATAGATGCAATGTTTAGAAATTGAGACAGTCTTGAAATACAAATACTTTCTTTTTCCATACATATCCAGTCTTGTCCAGACTGTTAATGAACCCTGTCAACCCCAATTATGTGCACAAAACTGAATCTCACATAAACACTTTTCAAATTCCACTAATTATGTTCATTACATGCTGTTTGAGCAATATAAAACATCAATGACAAGGCTGATGATAAAAATAGTTAGTTGTTAGAATGCATCTTAATTTTGTGGTGCTGAAAGGACAGTTCCTTAAAAGATATGTGTGTAAATTATCTAGTTTGTTAGAATAATTATGATCAAACGATTGTCAGCAATCTTTTACTAGCTTTTCCCTGTTTCTGTCTTTCACTGTTGAATATTTTCCATGTCGAACCTGAAGGATTTTCCTTGTAAAAGGTATGTGATTAAATCTGCCAGTGTTTTTGCAATCGCCAGGCGGTACCCCTTCCTAAAATGTTGATGAAAAAGAAGTCACGGCTAATCTGAAGTCTGACAGTAAGGACAGAGAGCACTCTCATGCTTGGCCTTAAATCCTGTAGCGTAACATTATAAAAGTCAAATGAGCAGATCTGTGAAAACTTTCCACGTGTTTGTAGGTCAGGAACATTCACAATCACCCAGGGAGACCAAAGTGTTGAACGTTTTGCTTTTACTTCCAAGGTATGAAATAAAACTGTGTGCGAGGGTTAGGTCCTTGAGGGAGTGGTAGCAATGAGTCGATAAACATTGATGTTGTAAGACAAGATGGTAGCTTCCCTCTTGTATGGAAGCCTAAAGGGGTCAGGTCAAGTCATGTCAGTGTGTTACTTCAACAAACTAACAAAGTTGAAGTGTGTAGACCAAACAGTGCAGAGCTGTGTGTGCCACGTCATTCTGATATGAAGGGATCAACATCACTTTAACCTCTTTTCACGTGGGACAGCAGCTAGCTGGAAAAGTTAAAACAGCCTAGAGTTGTTTTAATCCAATATGAAACTGGCCCAGCTGGGTCCAATGTAGGTCTGTTCAACAGGAAACTAAACTATGGATAATTTATGTCATCAAACAGCATGTTATTAGTTATAGGGAATGCTTCTTAGGAAAGTAAACCCATTATGATATTGTTCTCTGGAATGAGTGAGGAGGTGTTTCATTTTAAGAGGCATGTTTGTCGGCATAACGGATAAGAAAAAGGGTTGTCACATTGTTTATGTACTGACTGGCTTTAATAACATTACTGGCCTTGGGCACTTAGTGGCTTGCACGTAGATTCTGTGTTTCTGATATTGTTGCATGTCTTCTCTCACCTTAGTTTGGGTTTCTAAAAAAAAAAAAAAATCAAGTTTAAACAAAGATAGTGTCTTAGTTCTTGATCAGGGGTTTAAAATTTGTAGATATTACTTCCCTTTGACTTTATGGTTAGCAATCGTACTCCCGGTACAAACTTTGAATGGAAAAAATAAATTATGTCACTTTAGGAACCAATTTAAAGGAGATTATTTTCTCGTCTGGCGACAAAATAGCACAATCGTAAATTCAGAAAGACAGAAAAGGTTCATGAGATAATTTTCTTACAGATTTTAGGAGTTAAGTGTAGTTATTAGAAATACAAAACATCTCCATGAAATATCTAAGAACTTATTTTATTCTTATTATCCATCATATAACTAATTCAAATAGTTGAGAATTTTTTTCAGAATGAGTTCGGCTGACATCACTGACCATTTTCTACACAAAGTCTGGGTATAACTTACTGGAGATGCTTTCAAAACAGGTGGTTACTCTGCACTGACTAATAATTACAATAGTATTGTGTTATTTTCATTGATATAATTTTTAGATTTGAGTGTTCCTCTGTTATTTTCAATTTTCTGTGCAGTTTTACAAAAGGTCTTTATTTTCCATCCATAAAACTGATTGAAAGTGCTTCACAAAAAAATGTATTTCATTGACTACTTTCCCCCTTATAACTCCATTAATTCTTTGTGGCACAGACTCAACAAGGTGTCAGAATCCTTTCACAGAGATTTTGGTCCATATTGCCATGGCAGCACCACACATTTGGTTCATATTTGTAAAAGATATAACTCTTCTATTCCACCAGATTCCACTGGTGCTCTTGGGTCCATTGGAACTCAATGAACTTACTAGTTGTGTTCAAATACAACTACACATGTGCATCTCATCATGTGTCCATGAAAAGGTGAATAGGAAAACCTTGCTAATACCAAATAGATGAGTGGTGCAGCAATTTCCACCACTGGCCTGTGTGATCCTTTGAATGACAGGTATCTGGTTTCCTTACTCTCTAAAAGAGTTTAGTTGTAAACACTTGTTTGTTCCTAGTGACACAGAAACAAAAACCACAGCAACAAAGGTCAGCGTGTCCAAAAGATAAAGAGAACAATGCTATCTGTGGTTTGTTCAAAGCCCACATGTTCTGCCTTGATTCATGTGTTAGCAGTGGATCATAGCATTGCATTCATCTGCAGGGAGGCATAGTCAAAATAGAGGAGGTTGCACAGATCGCCCGCATCCCAGTGCCGTCAGCATGCCGGATACTGAAGCTGAAGACTGACTGATTTACAGAATCCACCATGTTGTGACAGAAAGACAGAATCTGTTAAGAACTGACTGATTGGATCTGTACCAAAGTGTATGTTTGGAGATTGTGAAATTTGTGAGTGTTTATGTTGAGATCCCTTCTGCTTTTGTGCTGCAAATCTTAGATAGAATTATGTGGAGTCACAAAACTGAATCTGTGTAGTCGATGGGAAACGACAAGAGAGCGAAAACAGAAAGCCCTACAACACACACTATTTAAACAAGGAGAAAGTTGACAGGCTGAATCACTTCTCCCAGTGCCTTTTACTTTAGGGTCAACCTAGTAAATAATTTCATTATTATTTAGAATATTTTGTTGTGCAATAAAATCAAGTGTTTTTGTCAGAAAATCATGAATAGATTGTGAAGGCAGATCAATTTGGCAAATGGAGTGGTAACTGCTTGCGTTTTCTGAACTTGATAAGCATGTTTGCGTGAGCGTATCTGACGTTGAGATGAAAGTGTAAAACATTTGTTATTTCAGCTTATTGCACAATGTTAGTGATCCAAGAATTAAAAGAAACTTTAAAACATGCTTTTCAAGTAGATTAAAAAAACCAAAACTGGCAAGTTATTTTAGTAACTAAACTCCCTTGCTGTAGGAACTTGATTCCTGAACTTTAACTCTTACTCTAAAACAACATGTTTGTACAAATAGTGGCAGTAGAATAACTGGCTTGTATACAGCAGAACGCTTCCTCATCCTTTATTTTGGACATTTGAAAATACAAAAGAAATAGGTCTGATAAGATTTAAGGACTTTGTAATAAAAACAAAATGCAATCAACATTTACATTTGGATAAATTGAACAAAGAAAAAGTGAAAAATACTGATTTATTTTTTCAGATGAGGCAATAAAGTTGAGAAATGCAAAAACTTAAAGAGAGAGAGGCTGAGACCATTGCTTAGGTTCTCTCTCTCTCTCTCTTTCTCTTACTCTCTCTGTATGGGTGTGGTATAGTGGGTGTGTTCATTCCCGTGGTCGGCCAAGATATTTTTTCTCTGCTCAGCTACGCCCTGCAACTAACCAACATGCAGACACACACATACCAGCACACACATAATGTACAGAAAAATATATGGTGGCTAGTCCAAAGAACCAACGATAGAAAAGAACACAAAGCTTTCCAGGTCTGGTAGTGACATAAAACTCCTGTGTTTGTCTCTCACAATCACACAGCGATGCACAAAAACATGCACAAATGCATTCATACATGCCTCTGTCTACTTCCTCTGCACTCTCTGCTCTGTCTAAATACAGCCAACCACATCAGAGACAACGTTTACAACGCGGGGTGACTTACACACTCGCATACATACACACACATAAACTGTAAATTTTACTCAATACGTATAGCATATACATAACTCTAAAATGAAAACACACACCATGCAATAAAAACTGGATGATGATTTACACATGTGAACAGATACTTACATATTGTAGCTTAAATGTAGGATGCTAAATCTAGTTTGGGTATGTGTGTTTGTTCACTTGTCTTCTGTTGTGGTTGGCCTGTTGTACTTGTCTGAGACAACAGTCCATCCCTAGAAATTGTTTTAACACTCCTCCACCATAGAAACACCAAGGCACAGTTTTAAACAGACACAGACACAGTCTCTAAGCTTAAGGAAAAGCGATTCAGAGTAGATTATTGTGTCCTGATTGTGTGTGCTATCTGACATCATAAACAGACAAAACATTTAACTAAGCCCAGAGTTATTCATACCTCTGACATATTCAGATTTAATGATTTCATTTTAGGACAGATCATTTGTTTTTGTACATCCTGCTACAGTTCTAAAGTTCCCAATTAACTTCCAATCTATTAATGTAATATCATGTTGGATATCTCTGTATGTTTTTTATTATGTTATGAAGGACAGGGACATGCTACAAAACAGCAATTATGCTGAGCTAGGCCTGATTAAAAAAAAAAAAAAATCTTTTTCAATCAAAAAAAAAAAAATCATAATATATTGCAATGAGTAAGTATTGAGATAAAAACGTGGCTAAAAATGTAGAAGTAGTCCCTGATGGAGTACTTAAATCCTATTGTTCCCCATAAAATCTAATAGTATATGTACCAGCCAAGTTTTGCTAATCCATTTCTTGTATAATAGATCATCAGCAGGTGTGACTCTTTTGGCAATTCAATGGTTTGGAGATTATCAGTTTCGAGATTAATATGGATGTTAAATTAAAATGTCAAAACTGCTGTATAACAGTTTTCCTCTTCTGCTCTCAGAAGATGAAACCTTTTAGAGGTGTGACTAACTAAAAACAAAAGCTCTATCCATCACTTTCAGGTGTGTGTTTGAGGAAGGAAGATTTTAGTAAAACTGCAATCGTGCCACTTGTGAACTTGTGGAAGTAGTACAGAAGTCTCACATATCCCCCTCCTCAGTGCCAAACCTTAAGGCAGGACATTTTGGTGTCCCCTGACGAAGAAGAAGAAGATATTGTGCCCCAATGATTTCTTGATCTGCCCCAGAGTCTTTTCCCAGTGGCAGAAACCCAAATTACCTTCAAAGGGAGGCTTGCTGATCAGATATGTAAACCACATCAACTGACTTTTTCCTATGTGAAGTAGCAGAGGTAAGTTATCTGGATTTACGTTTACGTATCTGGATCAGTTTGAATTATTTATCTAATATAAGCTCCAGAGTTTTGAATTTTCAATCCACCCTGCTACCGGCCAAACACTTCCTGAATGACAGCATCAATAACACTCCCACCATGTGAAATATAAATGGACAAGGCATAACCAGCAGGCTTGTGGCTTTTGCTCTTTATGAAGCTAATTATAAAAATATTTCCAGATATTTTCAGATCTTCTTATATTTCACTGTACTTTGTGTTTTTCTTGTAGCAAAGAGAGGAAGGGGAAACACCCAGGCTGCCACAAAAGAAGCACCCTGATGGGGAAATATCCTGCACACAGACTTCCCTTCTCCCCAAACTTAAAACCAGTCTGAAAGACCCCAGAGGACCTGAGGGACACCAAAGGATTTATAAAATTTTCTAAATGCACAATAAAAGAACCAAATCACACACCCTTCAAGAAGTAAATCATAATACAGTTACAGAGTTAATATCCCTAAAGGTTAAAGGAGGTAAATTGAGAAATCTTTAACCCGGTAAATAGGTAGAAAACACCAAAGTAGGATATTTGAATGGTAAAAATGCAATTTTGTTTCTCCCAAAAAATTAACAACAAATGTTCCTTTTCACCTGCTCCTTTCATCTGTTTTCTTTCACTCGTGTACCTGTTCCCTGTCCCAGTTTCCATTCACTTTGCTTTTTTCCTCTTTTCTCTCTTCTTATAAACCAAGTTTACACCCTTCGACTTCATATCGATTTACCTCTTTTACAATATTCCCACACTTTTCCTGTCTATATGTACATTTATTCTATCTCTTCTTATATTTCTAAATGGGCACCTGTTCAAGTTCATTGTAGGAAACAGCAGCTGTGGCTCTGCATGTGTCTTTTAATTGTACTGTGGTAAGCCACCATTCTTCCTCCGTCTCCTCCACGCCACTGCCTCTGCCAAAGATACACTTCCCAATGCCAGGAAGGAATAAGGGGCGAAAGGAGAGAAGAAACCAGAAAGTAAGCCTTCTGACCCCTGCAGGGTGAAAACAGAGGAGACATTGTACTTGCATGAAGGAGTCATTTCAATTTTCTGTATTTCCCACATCCATGGATTCCATATAATCTGTGAATAAAATCTCTCATCTATTATTTGGATTTAATTTTCTCAAAAATAATTTTTAATCACTCAATTTGCAAAATAACTTTCAGTTGTAAATCTGAAACCTGACTTCGCAATTCTGGACATACTTTATCCCAAAGGAAAATTAAATGTGGAAACTCATATCTTCCAAATATATTCAAGAAGTTTTTTTGTGAATGATGATGCTGTGGGCAGGAAGAATTTCTGGTAGTAGCAGTCAGCCATGAAAGTGAAGACTGATAATGATTAGACTGTCATGACATGCTAACAGCTCAATATCTGGAAAGTAGAGATGGTATTTCACAGTAACCTGTCCTGGATAACACCACCAATTGTTGAAAAGCATCACTGGTTCACCTCATTTGCTTTCGTTGCTCCTCTTTAAATCTGTCTGGTCCAGGAAAAGGAATGTTTAAGTTGTATTCAGTGTCACAAAAATGCTAGCAGTGTAACAAGATCTATGTCATATAAAAATTCAACAATATTTCAAGTGAAAATGAAATGCTAAGTAAATCCAGAAACCATCAAAATGGGACTTCAGCAGATGAAGGAAATGACAGAAAATGACACCCTGTTGTTTGAGAGTCTTATTTTACAGCCGGAAACATGGTACATTATGAGATGGCCTTTGCATTTATGAAGTTGGCTTGTTGTCAGACTGGCAGACAAGACTTTGTTATAAAAGTATTGAAGAGGTTTTCGCCACTTTAAAGTGCATGTATGGCAGCAAGCTAAAAACAGTGACAGAGAAGACAGAAATTACTTCTACATACTGAAAATGTTGTTACTAGCTAACTGTTAGCTGTTAATAAAGCTGAAGTTCGTCTTTGCTACGTAGCTTCTGATTTGTTTTTCACACTTTTTATTGAGTTTAGACAGCACTGGATCATCTCCACTTATAAATACCTAGATTCATCAATCTAGAACTGTATAATTACACAAACAAAGATTTCTGAAAACTTTATCTGATTTCTGAAAAAAGATAAAGGATGTATTTTTCAATGTTTTTATTATTATGAGAAGTTACAATTAGACAATAATACAAAATGCAAATAAGGGGTTGGAAATGGGTATTACTCATTTGCATATACATGTAGCTTTGATTATTTTGTACCCATATAAGTTTGATACCAACTATATCTGTAGGTTCATACCTACCAGGGGCATATTTCACCCCTGGTTTGAGTTCAACATTATTTTTCAAATTTACTCATAGTCTAACAGAATATGCTTAGCCTTCTCTAATGAATTATGTCTCCCAGCAGGAGGTCATTTTGAAATATTCTGATTTTTTGAGGAGTTGTATTATATTATTAAATCAGTCAGCTGGCTCAAAAGGAGATCAAAAGAAATACAACCTGATATAGGCTGTAATGTACATACTGGAATAAATTAAATTAGATGTTTTCATCACTTTTTAAATTAGTGTACCGGTATTTATAAAGAAAAATAAAACAATGTGCAATTAGTTAAGTAAAATGATACAACATACTTGTTTTACAGATATGACAAAAGATACAGAAAAAGAGACAAAATGACAACATGAGGATACAAAATCAAGTTACTGATTGATAAATAGGCGAATTGGGCTTTAGCTTCTGGAATTGCTTATTGGAGCTATAAACACAAAGTGTTGAAAATATAAGGCATACAATGTATTTTTTGTACAACTGGCACGATAAAAGACACTGTGTTTGTAGAATTATTTTAAAAAGGTAATTAAAGAGCTATGAGTTCAAAAAAATATTTTTTTCCCTTTTCACTTTACTTTTTTATGTTTCTAAAACAAATCAAAACACCATTAATGACAAGCTGACAGCATGGTGACATAATATTAGTGCAGGTTGTCTGACCATCCTTCACACCGCCTGTTCGTGGTGCTACGGTTGCCAGATTCAAATCCATCAACTGTGCCTGCAATTAATAAGCCACACACGCACGCACCCCCCACACCCCACACACACACACGCGCACGCACACCTACACGCACAGAGACACATTTACAAATTGCAAATTTACAGCAAACACACTTTATTCCACCAAATTAACAGGCAGAACTGCTGTGAGCAGGAACACATGGAGCCTTTTGACAAACACAAACATACCAAATTGATTCAACAAACAGTCTTTAAGTAATGCTTAATATGATTTTGGAATGACTCAGTTATGTTAATGAGATTTTACCTAAGACACACACACACACACACGCGCACGCACACACACACACACACATGTGTTCGCCTGGGGGGAAAAGCTTCCTCGTTAATCTAACATTTTCAGCAAGCTGCAGTAACACAACTCAGCTTCTTTCCTAGAACTGACTGACAGTTCCTTAGCCTCCTTTCTTCCTCTGCAGCAAGATAATCCCTTAAGTACTATTTGTGGTTTCACAGAACAGTTCTGTCAGTGGCTTCACGGTAAACTCTTTTTTTAATGGCAGGCATTTGAGGAATTAATAACAACTAACAGACATATTGAGTTGCTTCTCTCACAGATGTTAAATATGTAAACTTTCACATTTTACAGACTGCAACAGTAGACCTACTCCTGTCCGAAGGATGGAAAAATCATCTTCATCTCATGATTTTGTTAACAGTAAAATTAAAGCATTGTAGCTAAGGGAAGCTTTCTGAATAGATTTTAATCAGTGCAATTTGTCTAACTTGCAGTTAATAAATAAACATTTTAAGGACATAATTGAAAAATTTACCACGATTTACAAATGCTAATTCCGCCCAGTTATAAGTTCAACTCAGAACAAGTAGTAATAATGAAAAACATTGATAATTTTGTCACTTTCTCACAAAAACATATCAAAGATGTTTTCTATATTACTTCTGTTAAATTACAATTTGCAGGCGGAAAACAGACTTCAGACTATTGTGGTTTTACAAGCTGGGGATACTATAAGATATCTTGAATAGATAGAAAATGTATTGTTCAAAGTTCATAGAACTATAAAAGCTTTTACTGTGAAAGTTTCTATTGTTTTATACTGCCTTGACTGCTCTTCTAATTGCTTCAAGCAAAAACTGGAATATTATACTTTTAGTCACAAAGTAAAGCAGAGCTTTTGATAGAATGTTGATCTGATTAATTTGATAAATATATCTATTTAGCTGATGATAAGTTAATAGGCAAAACATAACCATTCTGAATTAATTCTGCTAATAGTGGACTTAAGCAATGAATGCTGATGTTAGCGGCATTCATTTTGCTGAGAGTTGGATTAATGCTGTCTTCAGAATGGCGAGGGAGCAACTAGCTACTGGAGACACTAAAATACTCGTCTTATTTCCTTCTGCTTCAATTGAGAAAAGAAAAGAAAAATATATATATTATCGTCACAGAGTCCATAGCAAGGCCAATTTAACTCTTGAGACTTTTTACTGTTTCAAATATTCACATTTTACTTTCATTGCTTCCTGCTTGCGCCTATGGCAAGGCATCTCAGATGTTGGAATTGATAGAAGACAAAAAAAAATGTTTCAATTATAGTACTTTAAAAGTGATTTAATTTTAAAACAGCTGTACCAACTAAATGGTATCGGATTTCCCTGGTAATCAAAAAATCTGAAAAAGTTTCATTCCTCCCACATAGTAGGTAATTAATAAAGTGGAAAGAAAAGCAGGAAACTGATGAATTTAGCGAGAAAATATCAACACTGGACAGAATCTGCTTCATAAACAATTCCATGATTTCTTTGATTTGGCAGACTGTCGACAAGTTCTTCACAATTTAATATTTCTGTACTGATCTCAATTTGATTAAGTATGAAAGTCAATTTACAACGTCACTAACTTCCGTGCCTGTACTAACTTGAGGAATAGACTACATTTGATCCAATATTGATATTAGATCAGGTTAAGGCCACCAATCCATCAACCATTCCAACCAGACAAATATCTGAAGAAATTTTAGTGCTGTCGGGGGGATAGCTGTTTCATTTTTGATGCAAATATTCCAAAACAGTGGAAATTTTGTTTGATTTTTGTTTGACATAAAATAATGCTTGAGGATGGAATTCAGGAGCAGCAAAATTCTGCACCGTTAATCAAGTTTTGCTGCTAAGGATCAACAGGAAAGCTATCTACATTACAAAGAATAAGTTAGTTATAAAGCGTTTAACCTTCATATGCCATGGAACATATAAGATCTATATATATTCTGATTTTTTTTTACAGCTATCTCTACTAACTGTGCTAACAGTGCTAATTAATAATTTGCAAAAAATACTTTCACTTCAGATTCTTCATTTTCAGTCTTCTTCTTCTGTCTCTGTTTCTCTAGCATTCCCTCACACACACACACACCAGTAAAGTCTCAATTGCAAGTAAGTTATTGCTGCAGTTCTTTAATCACAGCTCCAAAAAGCCGTCAAGATTCTTACTGCTGTGAGCCTAAGCCAGGCTGTAAACACATGCACAAACCTAACATTTTAATGAAGAACTTTAGAAGGTAATTATATACTTTCTTGGGAGAGTTAGGATTGCTTTCTCACAAAGAGCCAAGATGGAGTAGTAAGCAGGTTTGTTTTAAATAAGTTGCACATCATTTAAGTGTACATCAAAATCCCTTTAAAGCAATGCTAAGCTTAATTTGCCTGCACCCACTTTAAAATGTGAGATAATTATCAGGTTTACTTTGATTTGCACTTAAAATAGATGTAGTACAAATAAAGTTTTTACTGAAAACTGTGCTTGGTACTTGGATATTAACTCCAGCATAGGTCTGTTTTTCATTAAAAAAAAAGAAATGTTCACAGCTGCTAAAAGTTTAGATTTCAAGAAACTCAGCTCTCAAACACCAGGCTTTGTATGGACAGCAGCTTCATGCAGAGAGGTGAAGAGGGAAAAAATCCAAAAGGAAACAGACATCAGATGAAAACACATGAGAAATACTGAACATGTGTGAGAGGGTGGGTCATCTTTAGCAGAATCATCACATTTCATGTTAACACAGGTGTGAATGCGGGCGGAATAAACATGCATTTGAAATTTAAGAGATCTGGCAAATTATACCGCTCATCAGCGCACATGCACACTCACGAGTGCAGCACACATACAGGCAGGACTGGGTTGAATG
Source organism: Gambusia affinis (assembly GCF_019740435.1). Classification (NCBI taxonomy): domain Eukaryota; kingdom Metazoa; phylum Chordata; class Actinopteri; order Cyprinodontiformes; family Poeciliidae; genus Gambusia; species Gambusia affinis. The sequence continues at coordinate 20,924,962 of NC_057872.1, forward strand.
GATAACTGCTCACTTTGAGTTTACTTACACATTCAGAGCAAGTGAACCACACCCACATACCACAGACATACACTTTGAGTTTTGGATCTCTGGCTTCTTGAGCTGCTGTCCCGTGTTTCCTCCATCTACTGTACATCTAGAAACATCTGCAGAAATTGATTTTATTTGACTGAAACAATTTCACACTCACGACAGGGTTCTGTACTGTGTTTTTATTATGCAGATCTAAACATCACAACAACAAACTTCAATTGGAAGGAAATAAAAAATCTCACTTTTTAGTCTTGATATGCCAAGACTAAAAAAGGTTTGGCCTAATTCACAATTTATTTGTTTACATGCAGCCATGTTACATGCAAGTTACCACCAAACCATCTGGATAGAAGATTAACTTTAGACAGAGGTTCTAATTCTACATAAGTCAGCATTATACATATTCTTTTGACATGTTGGTAAAGTCAAGCTGATTCTAATTTGACCTTTGGACATTTATAAGAAACATTTTTGATATGTAGAAACTGTTTAGATCAAATTGAAGTTATCAATCTATGCACACCCTCTATATTTTACAACCTTAAACACACCCACACACACACACACCCCTGTACCCTGCACACACACACACACACACACATTCACAAAAAAGTGATTAATCTGACCACTCCTGTTCTTTGGCAGTGAGTTTCCGCCAGTAAATCCAGACTGGTGGCAGCCTGCATTCCACACACACATACACTCACTTTGTACACACTAATCAGACAATCTTTAACACAGTTCACACAGTCAGATCCACACATGCATCCAGCTACAGAAAAATGCATGCACATAAAAAGTATGCAACTGTGAATGCAAGTACAAACATCCACCTGATTTACGTGTTAATCAGAGATGCGCTAAGGTTACTACAGTAAAAAAAGGTAACACGGAAAATCAATAAAATACAACCTCTGATATTTTGTATGGGGAAAAACTATTTTTTACATGAAAAATATTTTGAGAATATTAGAGGAAATAATTAAATATAATACCATTGCTGGAGGCACTGTATGGTAAAATTGTACCATAGAAAGAAATAGTAAAAGTATAGAACACACTTTCTGTAAGACATGCACGTATTTTGCATGGGCCCGATCACCAAACACCCAGATTTTTAATAGAACTGACATCTGACATGTCTCTGCCTTTAAATATGCTAACAGGACTCATGTCATTGTCCCCAGGCTGCAGTTTCTGCCTGCGCTTCAAAAATACCTCTTTGATGGCTCTGGAAGAGAGTGTCTCTCCAATTCCATTAGCCATTTTGCTGATATTGCAGGCTCATCAAAAACTGAGTAAGTGTATATAGTGTTAAAGTATTAAAAATGTTGTGTTCCTTTCTGACTACGGAGACGTGCGTCAGCTGATTCCTCTCTGCAGATTCAAGCAAGGGCCAGTCCCAGACTGGAAAAGGCAATTTTCTAACATTCAGATCTTAGAGACATACATTTGAATGACATCAACCAAGATAAACAAAATGCGTTAGTTCCATAGTTACTTCCTGCTCTGTTGCAGAGCATAATGACAAACATGTTGGGTCTCCTGCCAGAAAAATGGGGAGAATACAGATAAAGCAGAGTACAGAGATGAATGTCTCAATTTGGCTCAGGCTCATCACCAACACAATCCTGCACATTGACAAAATGAACATGAACAATACAGATAAAAAAAAAAAAAGTATTCAAATGAGTTTTTATTTGCAAGTTCCATTGCAACTGTTTTGTAATGCAACAAATGAAAATGACAAAACCTAGTCGGAAGAGGTAGGTAATATTTCTTTTTAGCAACTTTTATTAGAAACTAGTGTTGTTAGCATTGCTTACTAGAACAGTAACGCTCTTTGTATTTTCTAAATTGTTCCCAAATTCTTTCAGCAATCTCATATTTCTAAATACATTCATATTCGATAAATTAGACTATGCGTTCCGATGAGGCTCATTTGCAATCTTAAAAATTACCTTTAAAAGATCTCATACATAATTTTCATAAAACCCACATTTTCCATGGACAGCAAACTCCACTCATGTTTAGAGATGAAACCTCCTTTTACACACAAACACTACGAGAATATTATTACCTAGCTCTCTCATGAGTATCATCAGCAACATTTCTGTTCCAGCTAACCTTTCTGTCTTCTCATGGGAATCCTACACATCTTAAATCTTACCCAGCACGTGATTATGCCATTCACTGCAGACACCCATTTCCTCTAAACACTGTCAGTTCCACATCAGGAAGTCCTATTTTATTTAACCGACAGTTTAAAGTTTAAAAATCCTGACCCCATTTTCTTCCTTTGATCTTAAAAAAAAAATGCTCTAATTACGGAAGTAAGATACGGTATGCTATGGCCAACTACAAATCAAGAGTCATTTCATGACTTTCACCCTTAAATGAAACTGACAATAAATAAAAATCCCTTTTATTTTCTGAGTAATCTTACTGTAGATATGCCTCTATTCTTTTGATTGCAAAGAATCAAAAGATTCTTTGCTATTGCTATTTGATTTTTTTCCAAATATCAACATCCCATATGTCGGGTGTGTATGTTTAGAGTGTGTGTGTATGTGCATGTTGTGGTAAGTATAGCCTAATTGTAGGGGGAAGTGTCTTATTGGGCAGACCATATGCATCATAATCATCAAGAGTGGTGCATCCTATAATTTTACCCTAAAATTTTCTTAGACGTATATGAACACACACAACCAAAGATAAGTAGGAAAGAAATTTCTTTAAGACAACAACCCAGAACCAAAATGACCTCATTGCTCGGGATGTTTTGGCTGTCTAATTTATTATGCCATACCTTATCTAATCAGGCAAGGAAAACCCAAAAATACACACAATCAAACAACCTAAATTTATAGCTTGAGATAAGACAAGGAGCTAAACAGTAAACAGGAAATGTGTGGGCCTGTGGGAACTAACACATACAGTTTTACCCCAACCTTTCATGGATAAAACAGTACATTGATTTTCAAAACCACTTTGGTAGCATGTACAGCAAATCCAGCTCTAATGTTTGTCTTTTCTGTTGGTAGCACGTTGACTACAACCTCAGAGTAATTTCTGAATGGATTAAAATTGCTACCATACCAGAACTTTCCCTTGTGTTTACCAGTAAATGTATTGTCCCAGTGTACATCTAACAGAGCTCTGAGACAAGTGGAACCAGCAGTGAAAAAAAAAAAAAAAATCCATGACAAGCTCAAACGTGGCCACACGATGCAAGTAAATCAGGCTTGCCTCTATGTCAATTACTGCAAAGCTGGGAGATTTTCTATATCCAACGTAAAACACAAGCTGGAGATGAAACACTCCATCATTTACCTTAGTGCGAAGAATACAACAATGACTTTCACATTTCACCTATTTGGATAGTTGTATTGCAAAGGCTTTATTACGTCACCTGATTATAGGACATGCATACCTGTTTGCTATCAAATAGTTTTTCTTTATACTTTATACTTAAAAAGACTCGCATTGTGCCTCATAAAGTTACGTATAACCAAAAAACTTCTCCTTTATGACTACCCTTACAAAAAAAGGGTATTTTTGTAAAATACCCTTTTTTTGTAAGGGTACAAGCTGTATTTAATTTTAAGACCAATACACCGATATGCAAAGTAGAGCAAAATAATTAAATGAAAAGGACACATGGATTTTCTTTTTCTTTTTCTCAAAATCTGAAGAGTGTGGTGTGCATCTGAATTTAGGAAGAGGTAGGTAATATTTCTTTTTAGCAAGAAAGGTCTAGGATTAGGTCCATTATGACACATGAAAATGCTTTGATCTTGCATTGATCTTGTATAGACCGATAAACGTCTATACGTTTAGAGTCATTGTCCTGCTGGAAAGTAAACATCCACAACAGTTTCAAACCTTTTGCACCGTCTAACAATATTTTTCGGGATTATGCTGCATTTAGTCTCATTCATCCTCCGATTAACTCTTGCGTAGATGGTGTGTTTGGATCAGTGCACATTTCTCCACACTGTTGCTATGTCACCTGGATCACTCCACCAGAACTCCCATTAGCCTTTTGGCTGCTTCTATGATTATTTCTCTTTTTGCCAATCCTTTAGGTGCACCTCACATCTTGGCAGGTTTGCAGTCATCCGTTCCCATTTTCAGATGGACAGAACAGTGCTACGCGAGATGCCCTCCTTTAAAATTTTGCAAAACTTTATTTCTGATTTTACTTGTCATGATGCTGTTTGCTCACTCATTTTCTCTCACAAATAAAACTCTGAGGCCTTTAAAGAACAGCTGCATTTATACAGAGAATAAATTACACATCCATGGACTCTATTAACTAGATTTTTGTAGGAGTATAAGAAAAAAGGGAAACTACTGAATACTGAGAAGTTAAAGGTATTGTAATAAAGCATAAAACAGACTCAGCTTATTGCACATGTGCTGAGTTGAGAATGTGTGCCAATATGAGACTGTCGCCAGCAAAACGTTCACCGTCATGTCCACACGTGTGAGGAGATTTTAAGTTATGGCTGTGTGTGAATGAGAGAGATAATGCTACTCTTTGTGTGTGCATACGTGCATGGGTGTGCATGTGTGTGTGCGTGTGCAGAGAATAAGACTTATGGGTTGTTGGAGTGAATGTTTGTCTGTGTGGGAACTTTAAGAAAACAAGCAGGGGCTCAACAGAGGTAAAAATGAACTGAGCGTGTATTGTGGGTTGTTAAGATGAATGAAGGTTGTGACACTTTTCTAAAGCAAACAGCTCTCTGTTTGTTCTTGCTCTATCAATTTAGAGGCCTGCCACTGCCTCTGTGTGAAACAGTGAAAATAAAAAGTGAACAGGCATCTGAAACAATAAGCAGAGATATTTTACTCCAGTGGGAAAAAAAAGTTATGTTATTTGGTAGAATAAAAAAAAAAAAAAAAAGAAGATAAAAACAACATACAAGTAACTTTAGCAAATAAACTGATTTTAACCCACCTGCAAAACATTATGCTGCATAATAGTGTTAGCAACTTAATGGTTGATGCCTGTATTGCATGAACAGAAATCTATAGGTCACCCTTTTCATCAGTTACTTTCTGTTCTTCCATTAACAAAGGAACAGTGGGACCAGTTAAGTGTGTGTGTGATAAAGACAGGTGCTATTTTTATGTCCTTTCCTCTCATTATCACACAAGTCACACAATGCTACAGCATTAGCTCATCAAAAAAGGAAGAGAAAATGAGACACAACTTGTCTCCAAATACAGGAGAAAAAACAAATTTTTACTTATCTACATTAAGTGGTAGCTTGTGCAGCAATTAGGAAATAAATTTCTAACTGCTGTGTAAAAGAAAAATACAAAATTTTTTTAAAATACTAATTATTTTTGCTTGTGTTTAGTCCAAAGAAATATCAATTTAAATTTCTATTCAAACAGTATTGCCACCCTGACTGCAAGATTACTAATGCGCCAGGATCTGACTTGGGACTGACAAAATAGATATATACAAATCACATTTAAAAATCAGAGAATTTAACAATAACTGTTTATATTTGGGTTCTTATTTTGCTTCTATGAACATAATCAACTTCTCTGGTTAGACACACCATCAGCGGCATGGTTACAAAGTGTATTATCAGCAAAACTCAGTCAAGCAAAGTTTCCAACCTACTTAAAAAAAATCTCTAAATGTTTAAAAACAAAGAAAAAAATCTGAAAAGGAAAATTCTCGAAGATAAACATTTTATGATTAGAGTTGCTGCAATGAGCCACTGTTTGTGAAACTCCACTCCAAAATGTAAACAGAACATCACTTCCATCAAATTCTTGTACTTTACTGGCAGCACTTTTATAAACTATGTAACATTAACAACAAAACCGATAAAAAAAACTCAGACATTTTCTTATCTCCTGTAATAATGTGTGAAAACTGAAAAACAAAATCAAATAAAATCATCCACCTTAATTTAAAGGGGATTGTGGCCAAGCTCCTGTTTGGTTTGATCACATTTGCAGATAAATGCAGGCAGATGAATGTGGTGTCCCGAGTATTTATAAAAACATCTAATTCAGAGACTGAGCTGAATATATTTTGCGCTCTGACTTGGCTTTGAAGCTGATCCCCCTTTTAATCCACCCAGTATACTACTCTTTAGTTTATGTGAACAAGGGTCAGTTTATATAAAAGTGATTTCCTCTTTGCTGCCCAGTTAAACAACTTTTTACATACAAATACTTTTGTATTTTCAAGGCACATGGTGCCATTTTTTAGCACAGCCAAGTAACTGTGTTACTTTCAGTTATAAAAAATGCTGTATATATATCAAAGAAATTTGATTTGGCTATTTAACGCCTTGGAATTGGGCCTGTTTCTCTTTAAGAAGTTGCTCCTCTATCTGACATTCCATCTTAAGCACTTTATAACAACAATTTTCCTCCATTAAGCCTTTAACAGTGTTCATAGGAGCAGTGCACTGAGAGAAAGTTGGTATGATGAGCTCAGCAGATGCACAGATCCACCAAGTGAATCTACTCTGGCTTCCTCCCACAGTCCAAAAACATGACTGTTACGTTAACTGTTCTCTCTAAATTGCCTTTATCCCAGTTGCTCAATATGAGCCTCGAAAAGCATGACTATAGCTCAGCCTTAAAGCACCTTCATAAAGGAAGATTTTAAGGAGTTAAAAACTAATCAACATCCAAACTGTATCAACACAGAGCAGGAGTATTTGTTCTTAAAAACCTTAAATTATATTTGTAGCAAATGTCTATCATTTTCAGTTGGTTTAGAAGTATTTTTCCATGTTTTTCTGATGTATTTCATGATTGGTTTCTTTCATGTGTTCAGGACAGCTGATGCAAACCATTGACAGGCTGTTAATGTGAAATCTAACTTGCTAATCTGCAAAAAGTGAAAGCCCAGCCAAAGTTTTCAGCCTCTTAATGAGGGGAAAGAAAACCCAAATAAACATTTGTCCAGGTTAAATATTTCCTTCAAGGTTTAGGTTCCGCCATTGCTGTGCCAAACACTCAAACATCAAAAAACTTTGTTTACTTCCTCACTCTCTTCTGATGATGTCATTTATGCACATTCAGAAGGTTTTTTGGACAGAACCACTATGAAGGAATCAAACTACCCAGCATTTACAGACAATGAGAGCAATGTGTTTCCCCTTGATAGCTGTCTGGAATGTGTGTATAAAAGTACATTATCAACTGTTCAAACATGACTAATACAGCTGCAGGGGTTTACAGAACGTGCTGATGCATAGCCATCACATCAACAGAGCACAAAGTCATGATTACCTCAGTGATTGCAGCAAAATATTCTGAATCTACATTTTCAAATTTATTCAGAACTTTCAGTTTCTGTGTGTGTATCATGCAGGATTTTTGTTGGTTTCATTACACACTCACTTTGCCCGGCTCTCTCAGTCCATCTGTCTCTCAGCGCCATCTCTAAATGCTCCATTCATGAATGTGACGAATGGCCATGATCATGTGCATGAGGTAGAGCCAAGCACACTAAAATGCCTAAACATTGTGTAGAGGGTGTGTGTTAATTTGTAACCAAAAGTCTTCTCCATAATTTCTGATGACATTTTTACTGACCTCTACTTGCATTATGAGAAGAGGACATGACAACTGATTGGTTTGTCACAGATGGGCTCTGTATCTGACAAGATAATTTCCAGATGGTAGATGGCAGAGGAAAAGGGAGAAAAGATTTGTTTTTAAAGTGGAAAAACAAATTGTGAGCTGCAAACAAGTAAAAAGGCAGAGTTGTTCAGTTACCATAGGTGGTCATGGGAAGAGAAGCTGTGCTTATAGAGGAAGGGAAATCATCCCTGCAGTCTTTATGGAGCTCTCCATGAGACACATACCTTTACATAAACTAAATCACACTGAGAGGAAGAGGTTATGTTCCCTGTGGTCACATCGTCAGTCAGAGGTTTGTTTTATTTTTGCTGAACCCCCCTTGTCCCCCCCAAAAAACCCCAACAACAACCAGTATGCAGAAACGGTTACAGACTTATGTTTATTCAGGCACCTGAGAAAGTAAAACAACTCAAGAGTTTGGATAAATAAAATAAAGAATATTTGGGCATGCAGAGTATTTATCAACTAAAACAAAAACAGATTCAGAAATATCTGGCTTATTTTGTAACTCTACTGTTGTCACATGGTTGCTCAGTAGGACACAATGTAAATTGTGGGGCTTCCTTAGGCCGATTACTTTATATAAAGTAGCAATGTGGAGTGAATTTGACAGCAATATTATTACAAACTGAGCTGGTCTGTACATGATTAAATGTAAAACTTTATATGCCTGGATTGCTTGGATGCCTGGATATTGTACAACCATATATCTGTGGTTGTACAATATAAATTAGACAAGTTTTTCATGTATAGAGCCTTGAGATGATGTTTGCTGCCAATTGGTGCTGCATAAATCATCTTAATTGAATTGCAACAAGAAGTGAACTAATTCTCGAGAATATTTTACTGAATGCATCTGCAGAGCAGAGAAGGGAGACAGAAAGAAGGAGACAGATTGCGGGAGGAAGTGTGTACATTCCAGGCTAATCCTGATAGGACAAACCCACTGGTTTTCCAGCCAGAACACAACTACCACTACATATCATGTTGATGCAGCAGAAACACACCCATAAAGTCAGACACAGGGAACTTCAGTCATACTAAACCTTTCCCTGGCCATGATGTTAAAAGTCTTCTTCTAAATCAAGTTTCAATAAACATGAGTTGAAAGGAGTTGGATTAAAAACCATACAACATGAGTAATACCAGAGCAGCCACACACACCTAGGCAGTGCTTGTTATTTATGTGCTTGTGGTTTGACGCTGTTTGTTAAAGGCTTGTGTGAACGGATGTTGGTATGTTTATGTGTGAGCAAACTTCACACATTTTTGTTTGAATATCAGTATATGCCGGTGAATCTTTTACATGTGAAAGAAAAGGAGTGTTTGCTATTGACTGTGCTTTATCTTTTGTGGTGATGACTAGTACGGTAAAGTGTATTTGCACAAAACCTCAAAGACAGAAAAAATAAACATGTTCCAAGAAAACGAATGACATTTTTTTAATCTCACGTCCCATAAATTTGTTAGAGTACACCAGTACTATTAATCCGGTGACCTGAGCCAAACAAACACACGTCTGGCAGTGTATGAGTTCTCCAAAGCTGGGATTTCTTATTTTCCTAAAACGGTTAGTACACAATAACCAGATTAAGAAAATCCAGTACCAAAGCAACCCAAACCACCTCAAAAAGATGGCAAGAATAAACATCAACAGTTTTACTAATCACACTTTAATTGTGTAATTAAAAAAAATAAAATAAAAAAACCCACAGTAATAAAGGTATCTTAAACTGCTGAAATAATAACAGGGATATTAACTGATTTTTCTAAGAAGTCCAATTTGCAAAGCACTGCAGTACTGTATTTGCATAAAAAAATTTGTGGATTTCATTACATGAAACAGCGGTAAGCTACTCTTAAAAATTTAAAGCATGCTGCCAATAAATCTGTAATTTGATATTAGTGGGTAAACCAGAATTATTACCAACTTTACTGGTCAATATTTTGAGCACAAACAAGGAATTTGTCTTAGTTTTTAATTGCTTACAGCATAGAGACATAAGCATAAATACACAAACTTTAGCAGGGATAAAAAAGGATAAAAGAGCAATGTGTGCATGAATTTGCAGCCATCATCTACAAAGGAAGACAAAACAGCAGGTTTATTGTGTTCCCCAAAGACATACTAGAGAAATCAGTTTTTTTTCTAAACAGCACTTTGTAGCACTGAAAGTAAAGTTTCAACAGTTTGTGCCCAATATGAGTGGGGTCTGCAGAAATATTAGCTGCCCTAGAATTGTTCAAATCCTAAAGAGACTGTCACCTTTTCCGCAGACTTAATTGTTCATTAATAATAATCTAAACAAAATGAAGGTAGTTAAGCATAAATATTGATGATTTATTCATCTGTAACAAATATTAGTTATAAATACACATTTGATAATTATTGACAATTTTCTCACATTATTACATCAACATGCATGTGTGTATTTGTAGATCTTTTTTTAAATCTATTTTTTATTGTATGAACTGTTTTCTTTTCATTGTGTTGAAAATCTGTCATATTAGTTTAGGCATCATAGTATCATTTTGCATGGTTATTATGGCAAAATATGAAAACTAGCTAAAAAAAAATCTGGATCTGTTGAATCAGTGTCACTCTATTTACTGCTGGTGTTTTTATTCCAAGGGGAAAGTAACTTTATTGTTACATTTTAAGGGTCAATGTTCTTATGTTATTCAGGGTCAAAAAGGAAAGAATCTGCTGGAAATCTCATTCACAGGAGCAAAATTAAATGTGAAGAAAAGCACGGTATAAGTGGATAGTAAATGAATATAAAAGCTCTCTGTCTTCTAACAAAGGAAATGCCGTGCTGGGGCAGACAATGAAGACTGTTTTTCAGGAGACCTTGGCTTAACCCTAGAACCCAGCTGAATTGGCTTTGAACAGAGGTGCTGTTCTGTGGGTGAGTCTGACTCTTGACCTGTCATGGAAAAAACTTTTCACAGAAAAGAAAGAATAATCAGTTTGGCTTCATGTGAAATTTGCAGTACAATACGGGCTTTAAACACGACAGAAGCAGAGCGAGTTTTGGGCTCCCGTAAAATGAGGCTAGAACTGATGATGACCTGAAATGAATTACAAGAAAATGACCTCAGCCACTTTCCACATCTCCTCTTCCTCACTCGTTTAATGTGGGCTGAGATGAGTGACGCACCCTCTCTTATCAGCTCTCTAGTCTTCCACTTCTCTCTACAATCATTTCAGCTGTTTCGACTCTGTGGACACTCGCTCACGTCTGTGGTTATTTATGGAGGAAAGGGAGCGGAGAAAAAGAGGAGGAACAAAGGCTAGATGACCTCATCTACTGGTTAAAACTCTCAGAGACATCAACTATCACCTGTGTTTCTTCAATAAGAATAAAAAAGGGGTGACTATCTTATGATGGCTTTGTTATTCTGATCTCTTAAAAATCTTGGAGTGGAGTGAATGTTTTAGTGTTTCTAACGGCGGGACACTTGGCTGTCGGAGTGGGAACATCAGCAGGGCTCTGTGTGTTTCCAGAAAATCAGAAAGGAGGGATGATTTGTGTGGGAGAGATTGAGGGATGTAAGAGGGATGGAGAGATGGACAACTACCTGCTGTCTGGATAATTAAAAGTTTTCTGTGGAGGCAAAAGTGTCATGAGGACACATTGTTGAGGAAGTTACTGTGGACACCAAATTCACAAAGGTCACACACTGCTGGACAAAGAGCTGGATAAAGGAAGAGATAAGACGAAGGGGGTAAAAATGGTGTCTTGCTAAGTTATTCATTAGTGGTGCACTGATTGGATTTTTCTGGCTGAATGCCAAACTGCCGATTCCGATTTTGACTGAATACTGATTTATTTTGTTTGAAAGTTGTAGTGAAATGTTGTTAAGCTGGCAAATGTTGAACTACAGAACTACAGGTATGTTGATGTAAAGATCCAATATTAAACTGTATCAGTCCCAATTTTGAAAATTAAATTCTAGATTGAGTATCGGTGACAGTGTGCTCAATCCATATGGGCACATCTATTTAGTCTAATTCTATGCTTTGTGCCCTTAGCGACTTCATGATGATTGTTTATTTTCCATTAAAACTTACAATTCATAATAGCATTTTCTGAACCATATGAAGGAAAGTTTGTTGCAATTTATTTTTTACATGTTTGACCAAGATAGTCAGCCTCTTGTTTTTGTCAGTTTCAGTTTCTTTATTATTTATTCGCTTTGTTATTTATTGGCTGATCTAAACCTCAGATATCTGTATTGGAATTAGAAGTGGAAAAAATTGCTTATGTTTTTATGAACCAGGAAAACATTTAAATGTATTTCATGACTCCAGTCCCCGAGGCCTGGATTTGAAGACCCCTGCATTAAGAGTTTTCACTTGTAACTGGGTGAAAATATTGATTATTTTCTTCAAATTGATGGATACAATGAAGTTTGTTATACTGTGGCAAAATGTAAAAGGGGTATTGATACCTTTTGCAAGGCACTGTGAAAAAGGTGAAAGAGAATCAATATGTCAAAGAAAATGGAAAAATAATCAACTAAAATTTAGAGGAGAAGGAAAAAACATAAGAAAACATGACTTCTCTCTGAAGTAATGAGAAGGTTTATTTAGATTTATGCCAATAAAACCAAATAAAAGTATTACATCTTACACAGCGCGGAACAACTCCTTAAATACGGTAGTGCTTATTTATGTAAATCAATTTTTGGACTCATACAAGCACGCATGCACTGAGCAGGTTTGTTCCAGCTTCCTGAGCTCAGCGCCAAGTTTAACATGTGCAAGGCAGTTTGGGAATGTTGGCCAAGGACTCAACAGGAGGAGAGTGAAAGAAAGAAGATAGTGTATGTGCGTGAGAGAAAGAGAACATCGACCTTTAGAAATAAATGATGTTATAAAACAAGACAGAAAAAAAATGAGGCAAGGGAGATCCCAGAAAAAGATCAATGGATGCAGGAAAAGAGAGGAAAAAAGGAGAGGAAGGAAGTGAAGTGAAAACAGATGGATGACAAGAAAAAGACAACATGCTTGAGAGAGACTGCCGCTGCTCAGGAATACAAAGTAATGACACTGCATGATGACAGGTTTACGTTCTGCATGCAGTAAAATGTTCTCTGCTTAGTGTCAGCTGTATGATGGAAAAAGCAATTAGAGTGAAAAACAGACAAGAAAAAAATGTGCAGAAAATCAGCAAGAATACAGAATCTGTGGACAGAAAGACAAAGAGATAGGAGATGCAAGTTAACAACTAGTTTGTGAGTAGCACATGACTTTTAGCAACAATGTATTTTACTGAACATCAGAAAAATTAATGATGATCTTTGGAACATGACTCCAAAATATTCACAGTAAATTTGCCTATTTGTAGATTTTTTGTAGAGCACTACCTCCACTGAATTACTAAAAGTTCAAGGGGTGTAAAACCTCCTATTAAACATACTTCACAGCATTGTTAAAATGTTACAACTACAAATAAACCTAAAAGGATAAATAGCAGAAAATTATTTAACCCCAACAAATCGCTATGATTTTCACAAAAAATAAAGGCTGTATTACTGAAATAATTTATTAAAATGGATTTAATAACAACACAAATGTCTATAATCACTAGCATGTTTTTACTCAGCCACCCACCCTGCTACTAGCTCACAATCTTAAACACAATCACAAGTAATGGTTGGTGATGATAATGATGATGAATAAGCCCTGTTCACGGCCAATGTGCTCCTAAACCAGCAGAGAGTTTGTATCTGATTGGTTAACTGCCAGGAAGTGAGATAGAGGTCAAGAGAAAAGCAGCACTGGACTAGAAACGGGTTGCAAAGGCCAAAATTATAATTATTACTTCAGAGAGGTTAAAAAAGTTTGAAGTTATATTCCTACGCAGATTTAAAGAATTTAACTGGTTTAAAAATACATATTGTTAAAATTGAAAAAAGTTTTTTAAAGCTTTTTTCTTTACTTGTTTTTGTCCACTTGTCTCCAAAACATTCCAGGGTACAAAAATAGGTTGGGGGTGTTCATGCCGTAAAATAACATAACAAGGGATTACTGCACATTATATTACAAATCCAGCAATAAAAACAAGCTAAGCAATCACACTTTTATCTCTTCATTTCAGGATGAGCTGCTCAGTGTGTGCATGTGTGAGTGCAAATGGGAGAGCAGGGTTAAACCATGTTCTCATATGCAGGTCATGTCTGGGTCAATCTCTCTGGCTCCAGCACTTCCCTGCTTAACTCCTTCATATCCTCTGTCCCCATTTCTTTCTCTCACACAAACATGTGTGTGCATAAAGTAATTTTTACATGAACATACAAAAAATAAACATTTTAATGGAAAACAGTTTGAATGAATCACTTGGTTTTTCACAATTTGATTTGTATGCAGTTTAGTTTAGTAAATTACATAGGAAAACATAAAGCAGCCCAAAAAACTGGAACTTTAATTGGTTGGGAAAAAAAGCATTTCACTGCACGACTCTGTCAGTACTGGTCTCACTGGGATGGACCCAGTTATTTGTGGTCTGTCTCTATACTCTTACAAGCTACTGTCACACTGTTCTTTTAAATTGTCAAGTGTTTTGGTGCATTTAAAAGGCCACATCTACTAAATGTGAATCTAAATATGAGAAAAAGAAGTACAAAGGGTCTATAATATAATATCTCCTCCATTTGTTTATTAGTTTTTCTTTGTTTTAAATATTTAATGATCGCCTGACCATCTGAGAATGATTGCTAATTGTTACACACACATTTATTAGTGGTTAAAATGTTATTCACTGAATTAATCAGATTACAAGAAATGCTGCCCTCAAATAGGACCACTTCACAAATTTGGTAAGGTGATTTGGCATTCGTGTTAGAGTGTGGGTATAAGATGCAATGTCTAATTTGCTATGCAAATCTAAGTGACAGAATACCTAATGGACACATTAAACCGGGTCTCAAATGTAAACTGCATCAGTAATTTGGTTTAACTAAAGAAAATGTTATATTTTCTTTGTACTCGGAGACTCTAAATGCTTTGAGGTGTCCATTCTTGATGGAAAACAAGCCAACATAAATTATGCTAAAAAAGTGACAAAATTTTCCAAAGAATATAAATCTGTGTGAGTGTCTGACCTTACAAAATACTGTGCAGAAAGGCTCAGTTTGGTGATTTGACAAAGAACCACACACATAATTATACCTCAGCTATCTTAACCTCAAGGATTCCAAAAATTTGTCTGAGCCACTTCCAAAGCAGCATGAACCGACATGGAAACTGTGAAATGGAACCACCGCGAGCAAAACGTCTCTGGTTTGGGTGTTTGAACATCTTTCGTAGGTTTCATTTTGTTGTGTTTTCTGGCCAGTGAGGCTATCCTTCCACATTTAGTTGAGTCAAACAGATACTCTGTAAACTCCCCTAATGTTGTTTGGTATGAGGTTTAGCAGCTGCAAAATAAATCCATCTAGCCATTATAGAAATCCACAAACAATTACGTTTTTTATCCTTTGAAGAATCTGTGAAGAAAAACCACACCCGAGACCACATAATACTGACACCACTCAAACAGACTGCAGCTTTAATGTGTGGAGGACAGAGAGTAACAGTATTACTAAAGACTAGGAATGACAAACTGTACATAAAAACAGACTAATTTACTCATTTGACTCAATAAACTGGCAACCCATATGCATATTAAACCTCCAAGAACAATTCATAAACTTTGCTCTTGACACTCTGGCATAACAGAACCAGTTGCTGCCAGTTAAAAAATAACTTTCTATTTGATTGTAGCCTAACTTAAAACAAAACAGCTACAACTATTCTTAGTGCAGCTACAATAACATTAATTACTCTTATATTACTTTACTTACCAAATAAACACTGTATTCAGTCTAAATTAACATTTAGTGTCAGATTTTAAGCATTTGTATCTCATTGTTAGTTTGGCTATCTGCTCATTCAGCCAGCCTGTTATCTTCTAAAAACACTTTCCTCTGAATTTGTCCACTGTAGCTTTAAGAAAAAAGTTTTGAATTTGATTTTCTTGTAAGGTAGGTAAAAGTGTAGCCAGCTGACCAACAGCGGACAGCAACAAGTGGAGTAGGGACAAGAGGTAACATAAGGAAAAACTGAGTATATTCACTATTAAAATATAAGTTGAAGGCAGATTTAACTGTATTTTGACATAAACTGGTATCAAATAAAACAGATGTTCTTGTGCAAATTAGATCCACTTTCTGACATTCTGTGAACATCAAATACAAACACTGCTCACCAAATCAAGCCAAATCCTGTGATTTACGTTTGAGTTCTTTTTAATGAACTAGTCTTAAATAATGCAAAACGATTCTGATTGTTATGCTTAAATTCTCAGTTTACCCCAAGAAACCTTTACGATGATTACAAGACAGAGTAAAGGGGTAATTTGGGAGTAACGGATGGTTTTTAGAAGCAGCACCAGTCTAATCAGAAGCAGATTAAGCAATTAAATAAAACCCGGAACAGAAGACCAAGACAGAAATAGACAACATGGGAAAATAAGGGCCAAGCACTGCTTTAATGTAAATATCCACTGATTTGAATTGATGCTGGGTGATGGAAAACAAAAAGACAAACAGAGTATCAGAGCCAGATCCTCTAAGTAACTACATCTGAATCCGTGTTTTTAAAGAGTAGACCAGTTTGACTGCACATTTCTCTAAAAGATACAACGATAAACAGCCTAACACATAAACTGAGCTAGATATAAACACATATACCACAAGCTCAGACAAATGTCAAAGCCCAGTGCTTCCAAGAAAACTGTTCATTCCTCCTCACACACTTCCACGCCCATACACATAATATGACAAATACACATAAACACCGCTCAGTATCTTTGCAGAGATGTACTGTGCCATAAACACAGGGCCATAACTCCATACACCGCAAAAGACAAAAAAAAATGTTCTTAGCATGTATAAAGGCAGAGTTAATCAGTACCTCTATCTAAGGGAGTTCCCCTAAAATTTCACACTCACTATGCAGCAGAGTGTAGGAGACAGTTAAGTGTTGAAATGACCTCATGCACACATATCACCTTGACACTCTTTTCATACACACACATGTGGTGAAAAGGTCATCAAACTCAACAACCTCTTGCTCTGGTCGGGGCTCTGCTGCTTTTGTTTGAGATAAATCCTCTTCCTCACCCAGCAGCCAGCGCAGCACCAGCTCAGCACATAGCTGCCCCTCTGTTTGTGCTGGGAAATCAGATAGTGACTCCATGGCCAATCAGTGGTTTTGGATTACGCACTTGTCAGTGGATGTATGTTTTTAAATGTGATCATATAGGTGTTTGAACAGAGGCTGGGATTTTGACATTGTTGGTCTGATAAATATACATCTCCATGTGTACCTGATTTAGATCCAGATTTAGATTTTATAAGTTCTGATCTTTAAAGAACAACTTGCAGCGCAGCAACATCTAAACCAAACACGCGGCGTTTAGCACACTAACACAAAACAATCAATATTCCAAACTTTGAACTGGATAGTTACTCCACAACATACAGGCTTCTCCATAGCTGCATCTTTCTGGAGTTTTCTCTTGAAAACATTAGTAGTGGATTACCTGCAGTTAATAAACTAACAATGCATTTAAATGACATCAGATATAAAGAAGGGTTTTCATCTATAAATATGAAATATGGCATAGAAAGACCGCAGCTGCCCACAAATAGCTAAAATCTGCGGATGCCTGACAGCCTCTTGGAAAATATATAAATACTTGTTGTAATGGTTCAAAACACAAATATACCTTAGTATGACTCAGTTCACACATTGTAAACATTCATACACCGATGCACAGATCTTTAGGGGTAAGGTGCCTCGCCCATCTTTATTCTTCAGTGAATTGGCTCATCTACCTACACGTTTCAGAACATCAATCCATTGCTGATCATGTTTAACCAAAAATCTGCTTTTGACAGCTTAATTCATTCTTTTTGCACCATTTCCTAACTGTTAGCTAAACTTTGGTAGGTGTTGCTGAGAGATGATTAGCACACACATGTGGCGACTGTGAGCTCAGCACAGTCTGGGATTGATCATGTCTTATTAATAACTGGGATTAATTAAGAACCCCAAAACAGGGCAGAGCCAAACTCTGCACCAGCTTGCACATGTGTGTGATTTTGGGTCCATTTTCATGGAGATAGATGAGAGTTTAGGCAGAATGTATGCATGTGTATTTGTGGGAACATGTGGGTAAATGAACATTTGCTGAATAAATGAGGAATGTCCTGTCTGACTCTGAGCACGCATTAGATTGCTTTTAGAGGTATGTTGTTTCGGAGTGTGCGAGCAAATGTCTCATTTCCATGGCTCAATATTTGCCATGGAGAAAATCTCGGCCTTTAGCCTAATGAAGGAAACTAATCATGTCCACTGTAATCACACAAGTACACACTTTTTATGACTGAGCACACACTAGCAGTGTGACTGCAGTGTGAGTGAAGGAAAGGAAGAAGATGGGGCAAGAACAAATGGGTGTGAGCTAGACCAAAGGGAATGGAAAGGAAAGAACCCATTATGTACCCGTAATACTTCTGTCTGCGGTCTAAAGCCTGTATTTTGTTTTGAGTCAAAGCCAAGACCAGGAGGACCAAACCGACTCTTTTTACTGACATTGATCACTTCTCACTCTGCTAGGGAAAACATTAGCACTCTCAAAGAAAAATGTGACTTCAAGATTCTTAAGAAGTTCTAGGGAAATTGGAAAACAACATAATTACTTTAGAGTCATCAAAGTCAGAATGAACTTTTCCTTTTTTAGTTTATTCATCTCTAATATATAGTTTTTTTAAGGATCATGAAAGATTAATGAAATCTGGGTCTTGTGTTCAGTCATTATTTACACTGATTACACCAAACATCCCCAAAATAATGAGTGCAATCAACATCAGGAAGATGACGGGAAAATTATAATTAGAGGAAATACAAACAAGCCAACAGTTTTTCCAGAAGATTACACTCACTTTCTCAGATATATCAAATAGCTGTCTATAATTTAGGATCAAATTTACGACATGGCTGTGATAGAACTCCTTGTTGATACTGTCGGCTAGTTGTGACACATTCCCAGTAATTTTATCTTTACTCTTCATAGAGTATATTAAAGATGAATTCAAACCTTTCAAAGTATAAAATGTTTGCAAATTTATAAGGACATACATTGCTTAGCTTATTTGCTGCACAAAGCTGCATTGTCTCTTGTCACCATGTCTAGTTTACCTTTTTACTTTATACATGTATAAAGAGTTCAACTTAATCCTCAGTAAGGAATCCTTAAAATGCATTTTTGGGTCGTAATCTTCAAAAAAAGAAGAGGAAACCCTGGTGTATAGTAATAATATACGTGTGGTATATCTGTTAACTTTATGCAAGATTGCAAGTCTGTTTGCTTTGAATTTAAGTCAAGTGAGAATACACATTAAAAGAAACACAACACATTTCTGCGACAATAATTAGAATTTTGTGTTGTTAGCCTTGTTGAAGAGGTAAGTGTCGCCACACACAGAAAGATGTGTCTGCTCTCAGTCTGCTCAGTGTGTACTCATCCACAATGAAGCCCTGAGCATAGCACACACACGCATATACACAAGGGCACAGTACGTTTTTATAAATAGTGGCAGCTGATGAATCCTCCCCCCCCCCCGCTTTGACCCTTAAACTCTTGCTCTACCGCCTGTACCTCCCAGCTAATTGACACGTCTACTCTGGAGAAAGATGAGAGAAGACGTGTCCTCCTATCCGCACATCCTCTAAAAACACACACAGAAGCTCTCCTTGAAATAACACAATGCATTACTGCAATCTGTTATTCAAGAGCGATCAATGTTAAAAGAAAATAGTGCTAAATTATGTGGTGCCTAAATTGCAAAGCAACACATTTAACAAAAGTGAATAAAAGTAGAAAAATCAAACAGGTAAAGGCATACAGCGGACGTGACAGGACGAGGAGTTCACTAGGGGCTCTAATAAAACACATGTTACCTATTGGGTTTTGCGCTGGACAGAGGATAGAGAAAGAGGCCTACACTTCCCAGGCAGCCGGTGGAAAAGTACACTCTACAATTCATTGCTTCCTTCACGCCAAATTAAAGGTCCCTTGTTTAAAAAAATGGGGGTAGGGGCAAGGTTGAGGGAATTCAAGGGGGGAGGAGCAACAAAAAAGAGCTTTTATTACAAAGAAAAACATTCTATGATCACCACAAAAACTGCTATGCTTCTGTCTGTAGGAGCAAATTTATACTCAGAGCATAATTTTAACATTGTTAAAGAGGTTTTCAGTAGTTTTTAGCTTACTGACTTTGGTACATATTTAAGTGTGTAATCATATAATAAATTTTGCATAATGTACATTTTTACATTATGCAAAATTTTGTATTATGTAATTTAGTCAGAAAGAATAAATTCAGAAAGAATAAATTACATTATGCAACATTTTTTGATATACTTAAAAAGCTTAAGAATGTAGAACAGATTGCACAATTTGCACAAGTTTACATGGTGGCGGATTTCAACTATTTTCTATAAAATCCATTGAGGTAATCTCGCTTAAATGTACAAAACTATTTTAACGCAGTTCAGTCAAACCCTAGAAACTTTGACGCCTATGCACATTTTCTCCTTCATACAATAAACGCCACATTTTTAAATTAAAATAATGATTGTTGTATTAAAAAAAAACAAGATGCAACTGCTTTTTTATTTCTGGTGTTTTCTAATGTGGTGTTGCATATTTTACTTACTATTCGTACATTATTTCATCAGAGTCAGGTTATCCAATAACATAATCATATCACTTTATGTTTGCTAGAGTGGATAATGGGTCTCTATATTGATATATTCTTAGCTATACCTATACTGAGCTGTATAGGAAACAATTCTAAATCTATCAATATTAACATAATTTCCAAATTAGATTTCTACAAATTATAATGTGTATACATTTCCAGACAACAGTAAACAACCCTATACATTGCTAAGAAAATTCCACCAGCTCTATGATAATAGTGACAGAAAAATGTTACCATCATTCGTCATATCATCAATAATATTGTAACTGTCAAATAAATTTGTTCTATTTTCTACTGTATGTTAAATTTGGATTAAGAAGAGATTTTCAGAAAAATGCAGCCCAAATAAATAAATAAATACATTTTCAGAATTTTTCAAGATCACTAAATTTGTAAAGGGGTCCCTTTAGCAGAATACATACAATATTTTGATTACAAGCACTCTTTATAATAAGCAAATAACCATGTAAAAGAAAAGTGCAAGTCACATTTCAAAAGCATGTTAAAAAGACTGCATATCAACATGTGTTTAGGAGTAATTAGTGAGTTATTTGCTTTCATAAAATGTGTATCAAAGTATAAAAACGCAACAAATATCATGTTTTGCTATGTGCTTGTTTAAAAATTAAAAAAATTAAGCTAACTCCATTATTGAAATTTACAGGAGTCATACCATGTATGGTTTAAATGACCCATGAAATGTACAAAGTGAACTATTAGCACCCATAAAATGCATTAGAGCAATGGCTATACAGCTGAAAATAGTTGGTGTGGGCCTAATGTGAAAAGCAGCAGGAGGTGTAAAGGCTGGTTTCACCAAGATGGAAGCTGCATTTCCTACATGGGCCTCCCAGAGGAAGAGCTTTCATTCCTTCTGTAAGGTTCCCTCAGGAGCCATGGTCTGAATGGACACTACTGCATAAACACTGGCTCACTACCACATGTTACATGACCTGAGGGGAACACACAAATACACATCTGGGTTTCCAGCTCTCAAAGACTGTCTGGTTTGTTGATGGTTATCGTAGTGAGAACGGTTCCTGCCGCTCCCTTTTTTGCCTCTTTATACCTCCCCTCACCATCCCTAAATCTGTTTCTTTTCCCCTCCCTCTTCTGTCTCGTACTCCCTCTTATCCATAATTTACAGAACTTATCAACACGCCTTTGATAAATCAAACTACATGGACGAAACTCCCTGTTGCATCATCCTGGCTACATAAACATATACATTTTTCCCAAAGTAGTTGCCGTTGTTCAATTCAAATATTTTGTTTAGCCTTTGTGATAAAAAAAGAGGATCTCAACATTCTTGATTGTGCAAAGATTGTGTAAATTATATCTTTGAAGTTTGAACACACTGAGGCATATGTGAAAAGATGAGGGAAACACAGAGTGAGTTTGTGTAAATACATCAGTACAGATTTCCTGTCTCAACATCTGTTCTGTATGTTACTTTCAGTTTTCACGACTGTAGACAGTTCATGTTTTATAATTTAAACAACATCATCCAAAAGGTACATGTTGTAACAAATCTGACTAAAATTGAATAAAAAAAAATGGGTTCTTTAAAAAAATAATAAAAAATCTTATGCTTTTTTTTAAGGTCACTAAGGTCAACCAGTCAAGGCAAATCTATTGTTTCCTATTCCTGATGCAGGGATGGATGTTTAGTTTTCCATCGTTTTTCATGTTTTAAATTGAGCTAAAGTCCCTTTTGCATGTATTCAAATTTTTTTGTTTGTTTGCTCTGCTTACTTCAAGTTAAATCTATAGCACAGACCATGCCCTATATAGTAGCAATTCAGTTTTTCTCAATCTAGGAATTGTGCTCCACTCCATATCTCCAAACTGGAGGAACCCAAGTGGTTCCCAGACCAGAAGGGATATACAGTCATTCCTAATGGTTCTAAGTCTTCATCAGGGCCTCTCTCAAGTGAAATGTGGTATGCATGTTAAGGGGAACCTATTATGCAAAATTCATATTTTGCACATTTTTATACTTCCAATTAGGCCAGCCCAAGTGCTTAAGAAAACCACTCAGATTTTTTCAGGTAATACGCTAATGTTTTACGGTGTCTCGAAAGCAAGACACTCCAATAACCTCCTGATTGTTAACTCACAATCAACGGACACTGCACCATTACATTGCAATCCAAGCGGTGGTCAGCTGGTTTTACCACTGTGCAATAGCTGCTGGAAAAGACAAGTCTTTTATTGAATACTTAACATCCAGGAACCAACAACACAACCACAACCAACAACATCATTGCTGGTTGTGTAGGAGGTTATACTTCTGTGTTTGTGTCAGATTCAAGGTCAAAGATATAAGTTTGAATAATTGCACAAAAGTTTCCAGCCACTTTCATGTGAGTGTAAAAGTTTAGTTCGGGAGGGAGTTATCATTTGACAGCAGCAACATATTTGGATTTTAATTGTCAAGAGACCCTAAAATAGCTCATTCCAAAAGGAGTTCAAAATAAGAAGAACTGAACAGACTAAAATCCCATTATCTCAGAATGATTTTGTGCAAAAAATGTAAGGTTTTGTAGAGGATAGACCTACCCTAACTTGTTCAAGAAGGTATAACAGATCCCCTTTAAAATTACAAATGGAGGCATCCAGGAATTACACAGATCTGTACTGCCTTAAATGTCTCCTTTTGATGCAGAGGACCAACAGCTCTTCTTTTGCTCCTTTTCCCTCTAAGTTGTGTACTACTAAAGAGGATGGTTTGATCTTAGTAGGTTTTTAACATTGAAAAAATACAGTGAAAGTCACTTCAGGAGCTGTTTTTTAGATAACTGTCAAAGATGATATTTTGAGGAGAGGGCACATCATAAAAAATACCCATATTTCCCAAACTATACAACTCTTACAGTTGAATCAAGCACAGTATTTGCCTGACACACCTCATCAGTGGCTTTTGAGGTCCAGAGAAGGATAGACCAGGTCAGTGAGGACATGTTGCAGAATATATATTGTGAAGCCCTGGGATTAACAATGGATACTTACTGGTTCAGTGAAGATGTGAGCATTGTTCACTATGTAATCCACAACACTCCTGATGTTCCAACACACTGTAATTTTTTTTTATCTCTCTGTGTCAACACAATTGTACCTTTTATAAAAATAGATGTTTTATTACTCCCATCTTGGCTCACCCCACCTGCATTATTCTGCTTCTATTTATGCCTATGTAATAGGCTGAAATTTCAACTGATCACTTGTCAAACAAATTAGAAGTGATGACATGATTTGTGATGGTGAAACCTTGTGGCTCTTCATGGATCCTGGAACAAGATAAACTCATCCAGACTATTGAGTCCTATAATAGATAAGAGCAACATGGTCATTTATGTAAATCCTTCTCTGTTAGACTGCAAGACATTCTCAAATAATTGATCCATCAAAGACAAATGCTACATAAATGAGCAATACCAAAATGGCATGACTGAGTAGCTGTTGCAAAGGTTAAAAATCTTACATTTTCCATTGTGCGGTTCACAAGTCTATATAATGCAGTGGTCTACCTTGGTACCAGATTGGTCGACAAATATTTGGAGCGCCATTCTCTTCTCTATCTGTAATCACAGCGAGCATTAGCCTCCAACTAAGAATAGCTGATCAGATAATA
Organism: Gambusia affinis; assembly: GCF_019740435.1. Lineage (NCBI taxonomy): Eukaryota > Metazoa > Chordata > Actinopteri > Cyprinodontiformes > Poeciliidae > Gambusia > Gambusia affinis. The sequence goes on from NC_057872.1 coordinate 20,949,080, forward strand.
CTACTGCAAAGACATTAGTGGAACATTACACACACATTAAGCATCCCATCATTGCTCCGACAACACAACCAGAGCCAAAAAAGACTGCTTGTGAGATGAAGCGATAGCCATTTACTTGGGATTCAGTTGGTGTTCACAAGCTTTGCAGTTTAAGAACAAAGGAAAGTGCTACTGCTGATGTTGATAAGCTGAGACCTCAGAGTTTGAACTTTGACAGGTAATTAAAATGATGACGATCTTAAATTTATTTTTAAGTCTGCTTTTTAAAGAAAGGCCAGTATTCACTTTTTTATCCCTCTTATTTCTAAACTTGTTCTCTTCTTGTTGGGCTGTATGTTGACTGAGAATCCTTCTATTTCCACAGCAGGGTTGTGTATTGTTGTGTTTGCATTTTTATGTTCTAAATTTTTGAGAAATAAATTTTAAGGGGCACGAAGTGCACCATTTTCCATATCAACAATGTGTTTAAAATATAAAGCCAAAGAAAATGCTTTTAAAAAGGAGGCCTTTTTATCTACATGTGGAGATAAGTTGGCCTTTAAGAAAGCTGGAAAGAGCAAAACATTCAGCAGATAACAGGAAGGCTGACAGAATACAGTAAAGTTGCTCCTTAACTCATTTTGAGCTTTTAATCCCCATCATTGAGCATACTGGATTTGGAAATGTTCATAGCTGTTATAGAAATCTGTCTGTCTGTTAAGACACAGACATTGTAGAGAGAATATATAAAGACAAACTACTGGGCTAGTAATTACAAAAAAAAAAAAAATGAGCATTTCTTCTTTAAATGCACTGAATAAGTTTCCAAATTTATTCACAAATTAGGATTTTGAAAATTGAGAAAATATCTCCTTATTTTTTATTTATTTTTATTTTCAAGAAAGCCTCGTACATTTATATTAAAATAAACATGCTGACACCTTCACCTTATTATGCTAGACTACTCTACAAGTTGTGTAATGTTCACACCCACTTTTATAGACTCAAAACATCATTAAACATTTACGCACTCACTATTATGTGCACACAAATCTAGCGTTCAGGCTTAGTTTAATAAGCCACATTTTACTCTCCATCTGCAAGGACACTTAACCTCAGAATGTCTGTGTGTATATGTGGGTGAGGGTTTGTGGATGGCAAAACAAGAGCTCATTCTCTGTCTGTGTTTTTATTCATGGGGGGTGAGCCTTGAATAGAGACCTCTATCTGTCACACCCATCAAAAACCACAAACACACACAAAGAAGAGAGACGCATGGGTCAGAAACTCAAGGCCTTAGCCCCAGATGATCCTGTTAGGGATGAGAAAACCTGCCTGCTGGGCACGACGTGTTCATGTGCGAGTGCAGAAGTTGGATGTGACCACCAGCCACAGTGTGCAACAGTAAAATCAGTAGCTCTGTTCACTGTGTTACCGTTTCGACAGAAAGACACAGCAGGACTATGTGATTCATCCATGCTGATACAAGTCGCCACTGGCTTCTCAATGAGTTACTAGAAGTATCTTCACCTATGAAGCTTCTCTCTGCTTCTCTGCTTTATAACAAGTTAGTTATAAGGTCAGCAGCCAAATCATGAGAGGATTTGGCTGCAGTAAATAGGCATAATTTACACAGTTTTCCTTCTGCACATTAAAAGCTTCATATTAGACAAATTCAAGACTGATGATTAGCAAGCAGTTATTATAATAAACTTCCTAAAAGCATATACTGAAGACACAAATCTGGCAGTAGGCACACTGTAATTTAGTATTATCCCATAATTTATAAGTATTTTGATGTCAAATTTGTGTAATTATTACTATGATTTAGGGTCACAATGCAATTATTTCCAGGGTAGCAGAGCATCCTCTGAAATCATCATGAAGCACAGGCTTTTCCAGCTTTTTCTTCAATCTTTTTTTTTTTTTTTGAAGATGTGGCTGGATTCCCTTTAAGAATGGATGGTTCACCTGATGTGTATCAACCTACTCAGTTGACTGAGTACCAGTTCATAAATTTAAGTGTCCACAGCACAGTATAATATTCTTCCAGATTCTTGTTGCAGTGATTAAAAAGCAATGAATTAATTACCAATTACTTTAGATGTCTACAGGACATCAAAAGGACTAACAAGCTATTTAATGTAGTTAAGTTACTGTTCAGAAGGAAAATGTATCATGTTAAAAAAGATTAATCAAGTACTTGTGCATGTTTGTACCAAGAATACCCAATCTTAAATTACAGATAAGGCAGAAGATTTCCAAATTTTTCTACTGAATGTCCCTTTTGCTGTGGAGACAACTTGGCATATCATCAAGAAACTCTACAAAATACACAATCAAATCATAAATGCGTGGAAACAGATTGTGAGTGTGAGCGTTTCATTTTTCTGAAATAATATTTAAAAAATTGCTGTTGTGTCACAGTCTATTTTTTCAGAATCTGACTCATGTCCTTCTCCTTATCTGTATTTTGAGAAGCTTTCCAAGAGGATAATATTGAGCAACAGCTTTTATCTGGATTCATTGCTTAATGGATAGATCTTAACAACATGCTAATGCATGAAGAACATTGCTAATGGGTGAAGAATAGCACAGCAGCTAATGGTAAACATTGAGGGGCAACACTAATGTGCTTGAAAGGCTGTTGTAAATTAGCAAGAGAAACTGTCAGAGTAATGTTTAAATGTACAGTATGTACGAGGCGGAGTGTGGCGATAATATGAAGTCTTAGCTGTTTCTAATTTTTTGTGATTTGGTCGTTTATACCCAATTTCTTTCGGTGATAAAATGAGTCATCTGCATAATGACTATTAATCAACTAATTTCCACCTTGAAGATGCTTTGTACCAGCATTGCAATATATGATTTATTATAATTTTCAATAATGTACTTGTAGTTAATTTAGGTGTAAAATGGAACAAAGTTGTGATGAAATGGCAAAGATAAGAAATAGTGAAGAGGTAAATTGACCAGGAGCTGGACAAAGCTCTGGCCTGAAGGATAATAGCTATAATAGGATTTCTAAGCAACCAAAGGAGACCACAAGCAGGGATCTGACATTGCCTTTGATATGACCTCTACAGAGTCAAATATAAGATTAAGGTAATACACCAAAGTTAGGTCCAAGTTCAAATTAACGTCAAAGAAAATAAGGCAAAAATAATCTTAAAATTTACAGTAAACTGTTAAAATGTATTTATATTGATGTCTAATCCCAATGTGCTAGGGGAAAAAAAAACCAAGACATGGACCTGTTCTTTCCTGTTTTTGCATTTATGACTGCACATGTTTCCATGTGTGAATCTGTGGTCTGGATCATGTCTGTGATCCCAGGTGGGCTGCAGGGGAGGAGCACAGCAACAAAAAGAGATGCAGCAGCAGGAAATAGAAAGAAGACACTCTCCCTTCTCCCTTTCATCTTTCTTTTAGCATTCTGCTTCAAGAGAATGAAAATCAAGGAGTGTGTTCTACAATCCTCTCTCCCTGTGTCCAATTCTCAGACATCGTTTGATGCCTTTCAAGTCGACCAGATGAGCTTTCCAGTTGCCATGTACCCAAACAGAGAGATCTGTGTCCGCAGGATTTGGCATGGGGCCTAATTACTTTAAAGTCTTAGACAGGTAGGCGGAAGGTGTATGTGAGTATTTCTTTGTGTAAGAAAATATGAGCTTTGAACTGATTTGTTGTCTGTCACCTTGTTCCTTGTTTTTATGGGAACTGTAAGCGGGCCAGTGGATCTGAAAGATTTTCTGGCACTTTTCCATCATCAGATGGGGTAGAATAGAACATAGGAGTACTCTACAGAAGAGTTGAGTCTAAACCCTGCTTAGAGAACACAACAATGTTTGCATAATATGTAGTTATTTTTGTTAAACTGTGATGAGATTTATAGTAAATAACAGAGTTCTAACTCAGTCAACTTCATTATTCATGCTGAAATGACCTTAAACAGCAGTTAGCTGAAAGGTTAACGAAAGGAAAATTGATGTGATATATTTTAATCTTCATGATCTCGGCTCTACTACTGTTGATCTCTCATCACCTATCTAGGATCAAAAAATTGCCTCAAACATGATTTATGTCAATTCAGCTATTTACCTGAGGCAACTGGCCAAAATAAAGTCTGTCTGGAAGTACAGACTTCAAAGTTATGCATCCCTCCTGCAACACCTGATTCAAAGGTTAAGTTACCTTCTTGGCTTGTCAGTGGGTTTTAAAAAGGCCACTAAGCATTCTTTTGATTCAATTTGCCATGTTTGGGAATCATCCAAACAGATGCCTGCCATATTCCATCATGCTCTAAGCCAGCAGACCAAATATTTCTGATTCTCCCCAAAATCTCCTCCAAAACCAGAGGGGGCAGTCTTATCAGTTGTTGTTCAAAGTTGTGGCAAGAGCTCCCGATGAGCGTTAGGCAGGCTCCACGTCTTAGTGTTTTAAATTCTCATTTAACCCTCTTTAACTATTACACCATTGCAGTTGCTTGTGATTTCCTTTATCGCAACACTTTCTTTTGTTGCTTTATCTAACTTTATTTGCATGTTGCTTTATTGTACAGTACTTTGGTCAGCTGCAATTGTTGTTTTTAAATCTGCTTAATAAACATACAACTGTGTGTGCAAGTACGCTCAATTTCTTTCTGTCTTTCTATCACAACAAGTCTGGAAATGATGTTATCCTCATTCATTCCGCTACTTCCCGAATCATTTCCCCAGTAACCTTCATCACTCCTTCCTGGTTTTCTTTTAAACACAAACCACAGACATGATCAGGAGCTTTCCCTGGCAAACAATACTAATTACAGATTTTTATTTGTAGTTCTGCCCTGTAATAGTGGCATCTATTGGTGTGTGTGTGTGGCAGGGGGGTGTGGGTGGGGGAAGGCAGGTGTGTGAGAAAGAGAGAGAGAGAGAGAGAGACGGACAGCAAACGAGAGAAAACAGTTACAAAAGGAAAAACGTGTTAAGTCTCTGTTTTGATATTAAGCCTTAGTTCACCATACACAAACACAGACATAAAGCCCAAATCATTGTGAATAAACTTAGGTCTGAAGCACTGTTCTTATGCAGTGTCTTTGTACTGAGCTTAGAGCAGATGAAAAAGTAATATCACCAGTCTTGTGGTGTTTTCAAAGCCAGATGCAGACTAGCAGCTGTAATATGCAATGCCCCCGTGAGCTACCTGATGTTTTCCTGTTCTGAGGACACAGCAAAGTTCAATGGCTACAGCAGGTAATGGAGGAGATTGTATCAATGTATGGACATAGGTTTTAAAGTTTACATTGGCCCAATAAAACAATTTTTTACAATGCAATTCTGATGATAAACTGCATAATGAAGTTAAAATAATTTATCAGTGTTTTCTTTTTGTCATTGTAGTTACTGTAATTCTTATGAGACTAATGCCACTGTGACAGGAAATAAAACATGTACAGTGTAAATTTATTGATTTTAATATTGTCAATATACGATACAAGGACAGTTCTGCTCTTAACCGAAGAGCATCATCAATCTCTATGAAACATTATCTTAATTAATAAATCAAACCTTGTGCATAATGTCAAGTATTTATTGTAGCCAGGTAAATCTAGAAGCTAAATATCCATCAGTATCTACACTATGTGGAAAAAAATAAAAAATGTTGTACTTTCTACAACATTTTGCAAAAAGACACACTCAATGGAAAACACAATGTTGTGCTTAAGGACATACTGTAAAGGTAAGAATCTCCAGTATTTTTTGTTGTAGAAATCTTGTATGAATCCAAACCTAGTTTAATTTGCATCTCCTGCAAATACCTGCCCACCAATTCCAGTGACAACTAAAGTAATCTTGATAAATCTTCTTCTGCTACGTTTCCATTTCATAACTATTTCTCCTGACTCAACTTGAAACAAGCCACAACTTCCTTATTACCAGAGTGAGTTACTGTAGCTACTGATTGAGGCTGAGCCACTAGATGTAGCAACATTTTTTAAAGTGTTCTTCATTCGGATTTCTTCCCATAATAATAAACTGCAATCATGAGTTTTCCCCCCAGAAATAAATACATTCATTTACTTCTAGGTAACTGTCACAACATAAAGTTGATAAATTAGAAGAGCAGTTAAATGCTTTTGTGAAATCAGTTTGTTTTACCAGGAAGAAGCCCTTGTGAAGTTGAAGCCATGTCTCCTCCTTAAAGGCCTGGAAAAACTTCTCCATGCTTTCCTAATGTATTGTCAAGACTTCTCTAATGCTCTTTAAGTCTGTCGAAATCAATTCTCTCTGAATTGTTTAAACTATGTTGAAAATGCAGCGATATATCTTTTAACTGGCACCAAAACACCATGAAGAAATGACTCCAGACTTGTAATCTAACAACTGGCTTCCCCTTAGCTTCTGAATTTATTTCAAATGCTGCGGATTTAAGGCTTTAAGAGATGTACTTCTGTAATATTTAGGTAAAACTCTGCAGGAGAACAGCAGTTCAACAGCAGGTTTTTTCATGGTTGTTTCACAACTCAAATAAAAAACAGTCTGCTTCAGCAGCTGTCCTAAATCTGTGGAATAGACCATCTTTCATTGATGCACTATGTAAACATTTTAAACTTTGCTTAACACCATTTTTTATTAGATCATACTATCTAATAAGAATGTATGTGGTCCAACATTTGATTGTCGTTTTCTTCAAATGAAGAAGGGAAAAATGAGACTGATGATAGCTGACTGAGACAAATGCCTTAGAGAAATCTACAAATAAAGCAGCACAGTGTTATTTTGTTTTTGTTCTTTTTGCTATATCTTAATTTCATGTTTGCTTCGGTTCTAACAACTGATTCCGATTTGGTCAGAATCAGTTGTTCTAGAATTGACTATGGCATGAATAAATGAGTAAAAGTATTAAATATGCTGGTAAGGACAGAAGGTAAAAGATGGTTGAATATTTGGAGGGATTCCGTTTGATGAAGCAAAAACACAGTTTATTCTAGACGGCTTTTATCCCGTGGTTGCATCTTAACCAAGTGATGTTTGTCTTGCTGTTTTTGTATATGTATTTTGGTTGTGATACAGAAATAAATTTATTAATATACAAAAGTGATCCCTGCTAATGTTGACTGACATCAAATCAACTTTGAGCATTTTTTATACATTATGTCCTAAAAACAGTCAATTAATTAAGATTATTAATGTTAAATCCATATGTGTGGTTGCTGACATATTAAAAAGGTAATAGCATGGCAAATGGAAGCACAGTAAAAGATATACATGTGAAATCTGAGAACTTACTCCGCACACTGATGTGCTGCCTAGACGTACACTTTGTATATTTGTGTGTATCTAAGGATCCCCCCGTCGCCTTCTCGGTGTCTCTCACACCTCCCCTCCTCCCCTTCTCATTAGTGGTGACGCCTGAGTGGATTAACCACACACATGTGCACATCTAGCACACACAGACAAATCAGGCACTAATGAAAGTAGAGCCCATCAAAGAGAATCTGTGCTCGTGTTAAGGCTAGACAAACCATCATAAAACAAGGATGTGTGCCCACCAAAAGCCCCTTTGTGGTAGAAGTGTGTTTCTGTGTGTGTGTCTTAGAAGCAGAAGCCAGCAAATAAGATGTACTTTGTTTTATGTTTGTTCATGCTTTTCGAATCATGTGTATTTCTACGACATCTGGTTATTGTTTTCAGGATTATATAAACTAGTAATATACTAAAAGAGATTAAACCTTACAAAAGAAGACAAAAATCAGAGACAGAAATGGAAATAAATATGAGAAGAAAACTCACTTCAGAATTGAACACAGACCAAGATATCTGCCTTTCTGATCTAACGTGATTCAATCAATTTTACAGATGGAAGAGCAGACTGAAAGAAGAGTATGGATAAAAATATACAAGTGGCAATCACAGGCCACAGAAATCCAACTGAGGATGTGAGTGTGATCCAATTTAAACAAACGGCAGAGGGAACAGACCTGCTTAGTGTATGCCTGTAAAAGTGAAGACAGTTTTTCTTCTCCCCAAATGATTTCAGAAATGTCCTGTCCATAAAACTGTGCTTTTGAAACTTTTTTTTTAACATTTTACTCAAAAGGTTTGTACAACTGCAAACAATAGATGCTAACTAATAACCAATTCTATAATAATATTTGCCTTCTTAAATTTTGTGTAAAAAGTAGTGTAAATTAATGTTTAATCAGATGTATCATAATTCTGTCATAAAAGCGTAACAAATACCTTCAAAGACCTCTCTGTATCTACAGACTTTGACCATGATGAAAAACAAACAAACAAAAAAAAATAGGCTCGTTGTCAAGAACTGCAGAGAATCTTACAGGTGGCAAGTAACGTGTTCATATGGAAAAAAATAAATAAATCACTCTTATTGAAAATGCATCCCCCAAAGCTCTGTGTTAGGCACAACACTTGTAATATTTCATAATGAATGTTCCAGATGCATCTCTCCAGCTTTATGATGTTTATTGTCATGGAAACACAGTTGACCTAATGTGGTCATTTGCAGGTTTGTTTTTGGCAGACACAACTGTTCCACTGGAGAAAAAAACCCCCAAGAGAATAATAAAAATCCAAGCAGTTATCTCTGCTTTATGTCCACATGAGGGTACCTAAATTAAACTTGTGCCTTCCTTTCTTTGAAACTATTTCAAATGTTACAGTGTCTAAAATGCATGCTCCATTCTTCTTTATATGGAAGAATGGTTCCATATAAATATGATTTTAAATATTTTAAATATGCAACTTTTTTCATTTGTTTTACAGTGCAAGGTGCTCTCGATAATGAAATTTTAACTCAAGCGTCCAAAACGGCTTAAATGAAAAGGTGGAAAGTTAAGGAAGATGTTAGTAATCAATCTCAGACACTCAACACAAGCTAATTTATTTAGCAACTAGTCAAGGGGGTGCCCTTGACTAGTTGCTGTTCTTGGCAATCTCTCTTGTAACATGTGCCAAGAACCCATTCTGTGTCTGAAAACTCAACTGTGCCCATTCTAAAGCTTATGAGCCATTAGGAGTTAAAGCAATCTGTGCAAGTAAGCAACATGATATGACACTGTCTGTTACAATAAGCAACATGATATGACACTGTCTGTTACAATAAGCAACATGATATGACACTGTCTGTTACAATAGTAACAGACAATGAACAGGTAGCGTTAAGGCTCTGGTCAGGATTTATTGTCATCTATTAGGTATGAAGTTCTGATGAATTGTAATATTACTTGGTTTGACAGGATGACCCATAATTGGATAAAAATGTTAAGTAACTGCAAAGAAAAGTAGAAAATCTACTTACAGAGGACTACATGTTCCTACCTTTCTTGACTTTCTTTGATGGTTTCTTCTTGATGAATTTGGTCATTTCTTGGGGAGGTTCCAGCTCCTCCCCATCACCAGAAACCTCCGCTATTGGTTCAACACCTCCTGTGAGTAAAACATAAACAATAATACTTATATCCTACATTTATAATAGGTACATGACATAGCTGAAAGAAGTCGAGCATCTTCACAGAAGATAGGCACCACAGGGTCTTTGTTTTCTTATTTTACCAGGTTTTCAGCAGCTCATCAACCTTCTACCAACAAGCTGACATTGCAAAATGCAAAACATTTAGAAAATCTTTTCAAGTGGGTATATTGTAAAACTAAAATTACACTTAGACTGTAAATGTTATCCCCTAAGCTGCTAAAATAATTAGGTTGGTAGAAAAAAGCGGCCTCAAAGTAAGAAGCAATCTTAAAACAGTTATTTTAATTGTGGGTACATACAAAAAAAAAAAACCCAAAGGTTTTTAAAGGCCTTTTTAAACTTTTCAACGCCTGCTTTAAGATTTACATAGCCTAATCAGACAAAACACGTCATTTATCAAAATAAGTAATTTATGTTCCAGACAAGAACAATTACATTGTAAAATTCAGACTGTTTGCTTTCTGATTACAGAGACAACGGAGAAAGTTTTGTCCTGAGATAAATTTCTGACAACATCTTTCTTTTCTCCGTGGTTCAGAGCTAAACTGTAATTGGTATGATTCAAGTTGCTATTTACCCTTTGTTTTTATATAGTCTATTTTGTTTTGATGTTCTACAATGTGTCTTAACTAGTAGTTGTAAAAGTTTGGGTTTATTCAATGTCATATAAGCAGCAATGGTTATATGACGGGAACAACATGTAATAACAAATTAGTTTGATTATTTAATAAATAAATAAACATACAAACGATTGAAACATAAAAAAAAGCTTCATATTTTTTATTAAGTTCCTAGAAGAGCTTCATTCAGAACTTGACATCTTCCTTTTTTGTGAATCTTTTTTTTCCTTAAAACTGATTTTAAACACTTATATGTTTTCTCTGCACTGTTTGTGTATTTCTAAAAGAATACATAAAGATAACATAAAGATTAGATTCAATTTCAGAAGAATATAAGCATAGCTCTGAACAAGAGTTTGGATATGTGGTGTGTGTGTGTGTGTGTGTGTGTGTGCGTGAACTAGGATGTGTGACGTTGTGATAGTGTGATTTTGTGTATGTGAGAGATAAAAATCCCCAGCAGAATCCCCTGGATCAGTCTGGATTTAAGGAGCTCCTGAGGCCGATGAATTGGACGCCTTGTCTCGCTCTCTCAACCCCATCTTACAGTCTCCTCCTCCCCTCATCTCTCTGTCTCCTGCTGCGTCCCATCCTTGCTTCTTCTGCTTGTGTCTTCCATCACGTTGAGACTTTTCTCTACCTACTTCTCAATATATACCTCAACTCTCTCTTACTACCTCGTCATCTATCCTCTTTTATTCTTTTAACCTGCCTCTTGTGCTTTTTCTCACATTTTCTCCAGTCCCTCCATTCTCTCATCTTATTCCACCCTTCCCCTGATTTCCTCTGATCCCTTAGGATTGTGTCCAGTTTCAGGGTATTTTCAGTTCACGTGCACAGCACACACTGTGCCATTGTGTGTGTGCTTTTATGAGACAGAGCGTGCATGTGTGTCTGCCATCAAGTCTACCTTAAGGTGTCTGAGAATGTGTGTGTGTCTCCATCTCCCCCTCTGCGTCTACATTTGTGTGTGTTCAGATTATAGTAAGCCCTCTCTAATATTTATCCTGGCCTTTTTTAAAGCCAATCTTGTTCCCTTTGGTCAGACCACAGCCTGTGGCTTCACACACACAGCCACACACTCAATGTCAGTTGTTTGAAACGGGATAGGCCTCACTTCTAATTGGGCAGGTGTTTTTCCAGGGCAAGTTGTTTTTTTTAACACTGTCATACAGTTCAATGGTACATATGTAGGTGTCTGTTTTAACCAAGGTTTAACATCAACATCAGGTAAGGAAATTGGCCACCTCTGGAGCAGCTTATGCTAAAAAGAAAAAAAAAAGAAGTAAAATCACATCGCATACAAGCCTTATCCTACGGCTAACCTCACATACATTCCTCTGACTCTTTTGCTTCCTGTAAATAGCTGGTATTTTGTCATCTGGTTAGAGTTTAGTGTATTTATATATTTCTTTTGGCAGGTCTAAGGTCTATATTCAACTCTAGGCAGGTTATTAGCAGTTTTACACAGATATATTACAAATATGGAATCCAGGAAATGAAAGACTTAAAAAGAAAAAACTGTTAATTTTTAAATTAAAAGTACTACATGTAGAATATTTGAATGTAAATTTAACACTACAAAATTTACTATCCAGTTTTCATGTGGAACGACTTATAACTTCTAAAGACTTGATGTGGCCTGTGGGTTGTAAAATGTAAATGTCTTCCCTGGAGACTTCCACCCTACTTAACATATAGATCAAAGTAAACCTATGATATATTCAAGTCTGTATTCAGTTCTGCTGTCCAAAATTCATTCAAATTGTTTATGTTTATTCTTTGTGACATTAAAATGCTGATTAAAACACAAAGTCTCCCACATTTGAATAAGTTGCAAGAGAGGTAGTAAAAGAAAATCAGACATTATTAGATGTTTTATGAGTAGCTATTTCCATCATAATATCAATCCCAATAGATTTTAATTGCTTCAAATGATATTTAAAAAGCACAGTGGCACAGTTACAGTCGCATCAAAAGCTGTGATCCGTGTTTGATCGGTCGGAACATTACAAGCTGCATAAACCAATGCGTGACAACTTGGGGCCATTTTGAGACAGTTTTAGAGCAACTCTGGACAGGCTGTTTCAGGGGTTAAGCTGCTTCCAAACGACGGGTCTGTTTTGGTCTGAAATGCGGACACACCAGAGCATTCCAGCCTTATTCTGGGCTGTGGTTTGAAGATGGGGGTGACACTGTGCTGCTGTGGTTACCGGCAATTTGGCTGTGGGCTTTACGCTTTTTCAGTCCCCCCTCAAGGCACACATGTTCATACACCCACTGAATCTACTTCGACTCATGTATCGCACCCGCTCTAACCTGCTTTTGAAGACAAAGATCAACATTTAGGAAGTGTGTAGCTGAAAATTGTATTTCACACCCAGGATATGGATATATCATGGGTTGAATATTGTGTAAGCAGGTTACTGACATTACGGTGACATTGGTCAGATTTTCTGAATGATGAACCTCAGGTAGTGGTGAATTCTCCCCTAAAATAGCACCCTGCTGATTTATATATAGCATTGTGGAGGAGAACTCTTCAATTTGGAAACCCCACACAGACAGAACACAGACAGCTGCTCAGAATTACACACATAACATGACCTACACTTAAATACATTGCATGTAGTTTTCTGTGCTGACCCTCGCGTATCCATGGACAGATACATGTATGTGTATGCAAATACTGAAGGATGTATAAGCGTTGCCCATCTTCTCCCCTCTCTGTAATTCTGGAATAGATGCTGGACCCAAACCACAGCTACCAGTGGTACAGAGTGAAAATAGCCTGTGTGGATAGGAGAAAATGTGTGTGCTTGCTTCAGATGGACTGTGGCTTTATTAACTGGGGGAAAAACCCTCGAAATAAAGTTAAAAAAGTATTACATACAAAAGGCGCAACATGAGAAAATACACTTAAAAGATCAGAGGACGCCAATGTGTCATCGAGCTGGAATAAAAATGCTCGCTATAATTAATACTGACAATAAGTTGACTAATAATTTTTTAAATTCCATTATTAAGCTTTATGCTTTTGGTTTGAGGGCAAATGTGACAGAAAAAGAAAATGAGAACTGCCTGAAATAACTGAAAAACTCAGACAAAAAAACACAACCCTGTCATTTTGCTTTTGGCCCCCTAGAGATGGAAAATATCTTAATTCAGTCAGTGATTCAGGCTGACAGGGGAAAGTGTGTGACTTCTCTGGCTTCGGGTAGAAAAAAAAAGATAAAAAGCCACCCTATCTTTATCTCCTCCCAACTGCATTTACTGCACCACAGAAGTAAAGAGTATGTTTTTTACGTGCTCGTTGCTTTGTGATTATCTCCATAAATGAGCTATTTTACTGCTTTTCAGAAAATATTAGTTATTAATACTCAAGCAAAAGACACTCTGGAGCATAGAGTCTGAAAGTCCAGATTCCAATTCAAATGAGAATCGAATGGCAAGTGAAGCTGCTCCCAGTCTACCTTTTTTTTTTTTTTTGATGCTGTCAACACAAGACGGACCATGAGTTGTGTGGGAAAGAACCAATCACAGCACGATATGCTGCTATAACACCAGGCAATAATAATTATAGTATTTTAAAGAAAAGTGCCTTGTTTAGCAGTATGCAGCAGTAAGGGGTGTGACAATACCTAAAACTCACAAGACGAGTTGAAATACGACACCGAGTTAACGAGAATGAGATGGGATTTTAATGTTACTAAATCAAGTTTATGCTGTAAAAAGCCCTACCTTATTCCTGCAATTTTTATTGATTCCTTTTATCTCTTCATCATAGGAACAGTGGTTCACTATGAATGGTATGTATGGTCTACAGTAGAAGATTTCTCAGCATGCGCTGCGATTGTGATGTAGCTCAACAAACCGCTAGACTAACAGCCACTGGTTGTTATAGCAATTCCTTCTGCCTCCTTCAGCATCTCGTTACACCCTGGTGAATCAGGAAAACAAGTTTTTGTCCACACACAAATAATTGGAGCCTCAAAGAAAATATGTTACAAACTGAGTGACTAAAAAGTCACATCAAAACAAGGAGCAATCAATCTAACTTTATTCTATCACCCCAGAAAACATCTACCTGTCCAACAATTTAAGGAGAGAAATATGTATTATAGCTATATGTATTCCATCTTTATTTTTAAATATTTGAGCCCCTTAGTAACAAGTAATTAGAGGCATAAAGTGGCATTTTTGGGGTGTAATTTACAACCAATTCTGAAGGGATTTATTCATCACTACCTCTTCTGGAAATTAAAAGTTTGAACTTTTCCCTACAGCTGAATAAGACACCTAATCTATTGCATAAGTTTTAGTGGCTCAGGGAGAACAAAAAAAAAATAAGTTAATCTACAATTCAGCTAAAATGATATACCAAGTTTGTTTTCTGTAAAGAATTATATTTTTAACAATAATTACCTTGGCCAAATTTGCTAACCATATTCTATTATAGAGTCAAACTAATAAAAAAAAAGACCTATTCCTTTAACATTAGTAAATAAAAAGTTAAACCAACTTGTGCAAGTTGATTTGTACTAATCCACTGATAAATAGATGATTTATAACATACAATTGTGATAGTGAGAATGTTTCTTGGATGAATTAATTCTGTTCATCTGTGTTAATTACAGCACTTAAGAACTAAAGCTTCCAGCTGCTTCTAGCTCATTTTAAGCATACTGCTGATGATTTTGTTCCATGAGGCGGTTCTGTTCAGGCGGTTTTTATTTCCAGGAAACTACCAAAAACACATTAACACCGACACACACACTTCCTGCCAGTGAAGTGCAACTTCATGTGTTGTATCCCCAGCATGTGCATGTCTCTTTTTGTGTGGTTGTGGTTTGGGAGGGGGGAAACGATTTCCGTAAGTGTTGTTGGAAAAGCAAACAAGTGTGTATGTTTACGGGCGGGTGAGAAGGCAAGATCTGAGAAGCCTGTTTAGTGCTGCCCTCCATGTGTGTGAATTTTGGTAGAAGCCCAACATGAAGACCGAGACTCCATGACTAAAAAAATAAATAAACACAAACACTCAAGTCATTCCTTTCATACATGCAAATATTGTAATTTTTAAACTATTATTTAACAATATTTTTGGGGAAAAAAAAGAAAAAAGAAAAAGAAAAAACAGGGATTTATGCTAGAGTTGTAATAAGAGTACAGTGCACTCTTATTACAACTTAATTATTTATGATTTATGTCTCATAAATAAATCCACTAAATAATAAATTACAGGGTGCTTTAAGGTTGCAAAAAATTAGGATTTATATCACTTAAAATCTAGAAAACTGGCCAACCCAGTTGCGCATTTCTTGAATCTGGATATACCAACTCTAATAATGTTTTTCTAATGTTGTAAATTTGCAGTTACTGTAAAGTCTCTTTTGTCTTTCTTGTCATAATTAACATTGTGTAATCGTGCATGTCATCCACTTTGCTGCTGGTACACCTAAATTTCCACAATATATTTCACTATCAAGAAAAAAGTCCACAAATTCAACTTTTTACAATATAAAATCTTGCATGATTAACTATCGTCAACACCAAGGTTTTCAGTCACTACATCTGCTTTAGCTGCCCATCTAATTTCCTTTTATCTTCCTCTTTTTTTTCCCCTTCTTACTCACCTGGAGCAGCGAGATTCTGAATGTGTGCAGGGATCTGGACATTAGCTTCAGAAGCCAGGGTGAGCCGCCCTCCCTTCCCAATGCGATCACAGAGCAGGGCTATGTGTTTCTTGAGGCGGGTGGTGTCTTGGGGAAGGCCCAGCACGGGACCGCCTGCCTGCGCCAGAGAAGTGGCCTGGTCCTTGGGGCTTCGCGACAAGCAGCTCCGGAGAAGGTGGGAGACTGCCGCATCACAGCTCTCCTCCCAGCCCTGATGAAACAAGAGAAAAATTGAACATGGATCACAGAGAGAGATAAGATCTCTAGTTAGCACTATAACAAATATAAGAGTAACATGATGGTCTAAATGACTATCTGCGACTAATGTAATCTTTACTTAGATTTTATGATGTTTATGTTTTAAAAATTATAATAAAAGAAAAATACACAATAAAGTAAAATAAATTTCCAAACTCCAGTGATGAAGGAAGTCAGACTGGTGAAAAGGAGAACTTTGAGGATGATTTGGTTATCATGTCCTCTGTGAAGAAAGTCTGCAGATTTTGTTGAAGAGGATTCCATCTCGTTAGGAAACATCAAGATTTAATATTTGCTTTTTGCAGATTATATGCCTCTGTTGCTTCCTTAGACAGTATGCACTGGAACAGGTGTTGCTTTCATGAGTGTTGGTAGGATGGAAAGGGGAGATGGACAGAAGGATTGAGGTTTTGTCTGTAGTAAAGGGAGTGCTGCTCCAATCTGTTTTGGTGAACAAAAAGCAGAGCCAAAATAAGAAATTTATTGGTTGGTGTACATTCCAACTCTCACTTATGGTCATGAGATATGGATATGATAAAAAATAAAAATAAAAAGTGGAAGTGGTTTGGATATCTGATCAGGCTCAACTCTGGACACATTCCTTTAAAGGTCTCCTTGCACATGAACACTCAATATTCCCTCCAAGGTCTAAATATTCCCTTTTCACTTGTGAATGCCTTGGGATCCTCCAACTAGCTTGGAAGTGTCTTTGTGAAAACAGACTACTCAGTTTAAATTTATGAGGCTGTTACCTTAACAACACAAATTTGGATGGGCAAAGAACAATAGAAGAACAAGTTGAAATTAAACAAGTTTGACTATATACTATGCCTTGCACCCATTGACCTCAAGGAAAGTCTTGAATTGTCAAACATTAGAAAAAACTCATTATGAGTCAAACAGAAAAAAACTTTCAAAACTTCACTTTCAACTTAAGTAAGAGGCAAATGTGTGTTTGTTGCGTGTAGGTATTAGAGGCGTAAGAGTGTGTTGACAGGTACCCTTCCCCCCTCTAAACCCGCCATTCCTTCCTTCCCCTGCCTGCCGCCACAATGATTGACCTGTAATGAGCCATAATGACAGGTAATCAGCTCCATAATAATGGTGACAGAATGATACTGACAGAGAGAAAGAAAGAAAAAAAAAGAAATGAAGGGCAGCAGACATAAAGAGATGGTTGTAAAAGGTCTAGGAGATGATATGGCAAGATATATTAGAGACTGAGCACAAGATGAGCGGAAAGGTGAAGAACGATCAGAGATAATAACGAGGACAGTAGACAGGGGAAAAATCTTGAGAGAGAGAAATGAGAGGGGAGGAAGGGGCGGAGGAGGACAGATGGGAGTTGGGTGACCTGTTCGCATCACAATACCTCACCAGATTATCAAATACTTAAAACAAAATAACTGCAGGTTTCTGTGGAAACTTGGCAGGCTGAAGCACTCACCCACTGACTCAAACATCTCACATACTGTTGAACAATATTTAATATATTTAAGCCTGAAGTGCTGAGATTCATCACTGAGAGAGAGGGGAAGCAAACAAAGCAGAACAGGTTTGGACTGAGGGATAGGACAAGAAATTAAGACAAATTGTCTTAACTTGGAGACTATACAGAATGTCTTTTAAGATAAATAATATTTGTGGACAACAGTACGTATTTTAATGAGGATGATTTAAAGGTAATGCACATTCATTTTAACAAGTATTGGATCAAATGTTTATAGGAAATCACCATTTTATGAGCAAACTATAAATAAAAGCAGCTACAAAAACAACTTCTTCTGAGATTTCATTTGAAATAGTTGGACTTTGTGACTAATTCTTCATTATATTTTATTTTATTTTTAATTACTTCTGCAAAATTGTGATTTAATTTTTTCCTGTTACTGAATCACAGCAAGCACACTTTACTGGGAGCTTTGAATATACTTAAGCCTGTTTTACAGAAAACTGTAAAACAGCTGAAACACTGACTTCCTTTAAATCTCAACTAAAAACCCACTTGTTTAGAGTTGTATTTGAAACGTAATCAATTACAAATTTATTGACGGAATCTGACTTGATGTTGTGTTTTTGATGCTGATTCTATGTTGCATTGTGTTTTTGTGTTTGATTTGATGTAAAGCACTTTGAAATGCCTTTCTGCTGAAATGTGCTATACAAATAAAATTTGAAGTTTGAAGTTAGGTTCAGTAACTTTCTACGACCAAAACTGTACTTTAGGAGTCAGTGTTTGTGCAGATTTTCCTCTGAAATGCCCAATGGAGACATTGATTGTGTTACCAAGGAAAAAAAGCCAAAAATATTGACATAATGGTTTCATGCACCAAAAAACAATAATTGCCCATCTGATCATGACACTTCCTACTTTTAAAACATTTGCTAAACCTAGAAGCATTCCAAAAACATTCAGAACATCACGTCTCACAGAGAAAAATCCCAGGTGGGACAGCAATGTTACTGAACTGGCATGGATAGCAACATCCGTGAAATGCTCCCAAAGTGACAGGTAAAGGTTCAGAGAAAGCGATATCACAGTTCTGACATCCCCGTCAAGACTGGGAAAGTCATTTTGGAGACCGGAGTTACGCTTCTATGACAACCATGTATCCAGTCTGTTTCCGGGGGAAACATAATTCACTTTAACTAAATGAGGGGAATCCTTTATCTGAAAGAATATTTAAAAACAGGATTTGGTATTGCATAACTGCTTCATTCATTGTCGATAAGAGAAAATTTTATCGACAATCAAATAGCCTGACTATGTATGTAATACCAAAACAGGATTTGATATTAGGTAGCTGATTCACTGATTATCAACAAAAGAAAATTTTAGGATGAGGCAAGATTATATATATGTAGCAGTATTCATAAGAAAGGTAGCTCAAAGTGCTTTACAGAAAAATATCTAAAACCAAAGCCTTTTCTCCACAACTGTGGTTTTAATCAACTTTTCCCCAGTAAGTCCCGGTCAGATTCACCTCCATACGCAGATCTTGCGTATGGAGGTGGTTCCTGTTTTTTGGAACCACCTGATGTGGTAGTACAAGCCTGACATAGCCAGGTATTTTTCAAGCGAATTGATTGGCAGCAGAATGCATTGTTTGACTGCCCTGTGGATTTACTTACAAGGACATCTCGATCACCATTTTCAATCTACAGTGAGAACATCATAGCTGGCAAGATGGCGAGTTGCAAAACAATAAATGCATGGTCAAACCTTGAGATCCAAACCTCTTTACAAATTATAGCAGAAGAGTTCATAGCTTCAACTGGGCGGGGAAACCTGCACCAAACAAATAAATGTAGAAATTTAGGAGAAACTGGAGAAAGTGAGTGATGGGAGCTCTCAAGGGACAAAAAATGACGAGGGACTGAAGGCAGCTGCAAGGAAAATTAGGACTTTGAGCAAAGGTGATTGTGACATTACAAGCTTAGAAATAAGCTTTGTTCTGAATTACATGTCTAACTTACCAATATTAAGTAGAACAAAATTAGAGAAAGTGTCACTTATGGATCATATACTGGATATCTAAAAACTGTTTTTATTGTTATAGTATATGTCTTAGTGCTGTATTCTTGTTATAATTTACAGTCATTCTGATCCAGCAAGGAAGAATTCACAGAAAACCGGTGTGAGAGATTAAGGGATTTAAAAGCTTTACAGATGCCAAAACATTGTATAGCAGTTTTAAACACTCAGAAAGAAATTTACAACTTTGGAAAGTCATCATTGCAGCCAATATTTGTCTAAAATCATAGAGATTGAAAATTAAACAATGGAAACATGCATAACAAAAGGCTAACCACAAGGTTTGCCAATGTCAGTCTGAATGGATTTTAGATGCCAAAGTGTCCAAGATGGTATAATGAAAGGACATTCATCATAAAAATAAGTAAATAAATAACATTCTAAAAAAAAAAGCATATGCTAAAGTCTGCGTGCAGCTCTAAGACTAAAGAAATGATGCTCTTAAATCTGGGAATCTAGAAGCAAACTCAATCTTTTCTTTTCCTTCAACTCTCCTATGTTTTGTCTCTCTCCTCCTCCTCATTATCTCTCCCACGCCTCTTTGTTTTCTGTTAATCCAGCACTACAGCCGTCTATCCTCTTCTCTGACTTTATTCATGTTTGTGACATTCCAGGGATTTATCCCTCTTAAAGAAATCCGTACTTGCACTCAGTTGCAATGACCTCACCTGCAGGGTCACAGAAAAGGTCAAAAGTCAAGAGTGGTTTGAGGTGGATTCAAACTGGCACCAAAATAATTTCCTAAAAAATCAGAAGATTCTTTATTCCTTAATAAAACTAACAAGAAAGGATTAACTGCATTTTTTTTATAGTTGTATTAATAACAGATGAATCATTTAGTCATCCAATTTTAGATAATACACATTTCCACTACAAAGTCCTGTCATTTACAGTTTGTGTACATGCATTTGATACATTTTAATACCTTAATTGATAAAGTCATTGTTCAATGTTTTGAAACCTTTAGTTTAACTCCAGTGTATAACTTGATGTATTTTTATTTTGGTGCTTCCCGTGTTGTTATAAACCAAAGTGCTAAAAGTTCAAAGCTATTTTAAGCTAAAATATATGCAGATGATTACATCATCACATTTTTATGCACAGTCACATTACAGTGTGATGTGACAGTGCCGTGTTGTCTGAAAATAGCTCATCAGTCCACCTGTTTGCTTTAATGTTCTTGACATGACCCTAATTATTGTTAATTCACTTAATGCCAATAATCCAAGTTAAGAAAACAAACATACTTTCAAAGTCCATCAAGGCTTATCTGTTGTCCTTCTTAAGCTATTTTTGTCTACAGTTTATCGCTCTCTTTCATCCTTTGTAAGTTTTGTAAGATGCTTTACATGCAGCTGCACATGTGACTGTGTAATGTTGGGACAGACAGACAGTTCTGGAAATAGACTTACTGGTAATGAAAGCTCCAGGGATCTGATCAGAGTCATGGAAAATTTAACACACTGACACGAACCAAAGATGGACAGTTATAAAAATTAGAACACGGCACAAAAATATATATATTATATATAATATAGTTAATATTATTTTTAAGTTATGCAATTTTGTACACTTTGTGAACAACCAATTACAGAAGGCAGACTACATGGGAAACTCAGCTGCTCTCTACACAAACATTTTGAATTACAGGTCTAATTTAACAAGTTATGACATAATTTTTACTGCGCGAGGTGATTGGACAATCACCATTTACAATCACCATTTAAACTGGGAAAACACAAAAAACATGTTGTTGCATTTGGAGTACCCGAAAAAAAAAAAAAAAACATAATAAAACTCAACATGTATTATTATTTATTCATCATTATTATTATTATTATTATTATTATTATTATTATTATTATTATTATTATTATTATTATTATTATTATTATTATTATTATTTTAGAGCAAATTCAGGTACAGATTGATGACATCATTCTAGGGCAGACGGTTGTTTGTAGCCATTGGAATTCTTAAGTTACACAAACAAACAACATTTAATTTCTAAAGTACATACTTCCTGTGGTGTTGAACTGCAAAGAAATAGTTAAAGGTTCAAACTAAATAAGTTTAATTATCTCCATCAGTTGCCTTTTTTAATTTGAAAACAGAAGTAAAAACGCACTGCATCTAAATTTGGCCTTATGGATGGATGGATCTCAAAGTAAGGCTAAACAGGAGAACACATAGGAGAGCCCTTATTTCCTGTGGATTAAAAAAGCCACGAAATCTCTCATCTGCCTAGTTTTATTAGTCAATATTGAGTCATACTGAGGCATAAATGTTGTGTCAATAGTCAGTTACTGTAAGTTTTGCCTATATAGTTATTTTTGTATGAGTATTCAAATGTTCACATGGAACACTAAAATGAAAGACAAATATAAATCATTTCTACAATTACAGAAATCTTAGTTTCTCAGACTTTACTTCACAACATCACAAAAAAAGCCCTACCCCTAACTCCTTTAATCTAATTTCTAAACCAACCACAATTTAACGATAACACAAACCAAGACCTTTAACCTGATATTACGTTTCATTAGGATGAAAATTTTGATTCCAATGATCCCTGCACCAATTAGTGCTACTGGACTGAAAAAGCTGTTATTTTAATGGAAATTATTCTAATAAAAATAAAAACATACACAGTTTCTATTGGAAAGCAGGTCCTTTGCAGTGTGGTTGTAATAAATGCTGGAGCTCTGTCAACAAAGATGTCTCCTGTAATACACACTCTTCGCAGCTATAAGCTACCACAGCAAAACTCAGACTCTGACTCTTATTAAAAAGCTAAACTCCATCATATTTGCCTTGAAACCACACTCAAACAGATTTAATGCTGAACTCAGAAAAAGGTAGTGCAGAAAACACTCACAGTATGGAGCTGACAGATGAGTGTTGAGAGAACTCGAGTTAGTGTGTGATTGAGTGTGTGTGAAATCCTCAGAGACCAGAGGTACTTAATATATTTTAAAAGTTTTGAGTGTGTGTTTAAGCTGGGGGTGTGTTTACCGAGCAGGATACAGATGGATGGAAGGACACTGACATGTTAATTGCCTCCTGTAGGTGTGTGTGTATGTGTGTGTACCAGCTGCGGTGTGTCCTGCAGCAGCGGCAGCAAGGTGGCCTCCAGAATGGCGGTCTGGTCAGGGGTCAGGCCCTGCCACAGGGACAGGAGCAGCACCAGCAGGTGAGTGGCGCTCCGCAGACGGACAAAAGCCTGTTCCAGTAGCGCCCGGTTCTCCTCTGCAGCCTCGGCCAAGGCAATGACCTGGAGTAGACGAAGACATGTAAAGACCTGAAATATTTCGGGTTTTTTTAGCTTTATTTTATCTTTATTGATTCTTAAGGAAGCAAATTGTACAAATCACATACAATCAGGGGTGGGCAATACAGAAACAGAATTTTATAGTGAAATTTTGTGGTAATATTATGAGAACGGTAAAGGTTATGATAGAAAATAAACTATCACTTATATTATAGGTAACTGCATAATAACAGTATGGCACAGCATTTATAGTGCCACAAACACAAATGTTCTTGAAAAACGTTGTACTTTGAAATAGGGAACTTCAGGAGGCCTGTTACTTAACAAAGTTTGATTTAAATTGCTTAACTGCACACAGTAACTGCATATATTAATGTTTTTAAATTTACTGATATTTATTGATGCTCTTGTGGGACAGTGGAGAAAATAGCAAAAAAATAAAAATTCTGATCATACTGCCAGTTTTGATTTTTTTATTTCTCAGGCTAACCAGCCATTGATGAAATTCAATGGCTGAAATTACTTATGAATTTCGGCTTTCTATGAAAAATCAAAATTCTCACCATAATACAATCTTTTCCCAATAAATGGGGAAAATTTATTCCCCATTTGCGACCCCTACTCACAATATCATAATGCCAATTTTCATAAAGAAAAGTAGACCTGTGCGTCATGATAATTAAAACAAAATTTTTATAAAACAAAACTTTTACTTTTGCTAATATAAAATAAAATTAAATAAACTGCAAGGAATACAAATAAATAAGAAAAAAATAAAATAAAAGCATAATATCAATAATACTGAATAATGATAAAGTGTATCTACTAAAATAGATTGGATTATCAGGGTGGATTTACCAATTAACTTGTAAAAATAAAATTGGGTCTACTGAGTTTGACTTATGCTAACCAATTTTGCAACCAGAAACTAAATTTTGCGATCCTGTGATTGAGAAAGGCTGTTATTTGTTTTCTTCATTTTCCATGCATCAAATGTTATATCCATCCAGTTGTGTCGGATCAGTTTGTCCTGTGATAACCATTTTCTTCTACCGCCCATTTTACTTGCTGTTAAAAATAATGGTCATTAGATATTTGTTTCTTTTTTGAATTTCTTAAGGTGTACTACCAAAATACACAACCTTGTAGACCACATTGTTTTTTTTATGCCAAAAAACATAATGTTTAGCACTTTTATTTACAGATTTTCTTCACCAGGTAGGAGGATAAATGGACACTAACTTTTTTTCAAACTATCATCCCAAAATTTGAGAAATGCATAAATAAATAAATTCCAACTTTTTCTCCTCAACAACTATAAATCAAGTCAAGGTGACTTTCTGTAAAACATTTACATTTACCCAAAAACGCTCAAAGTGTTGACTGCGCAGTCTGTGCAGAGATTTATGAGCATCAAGCTGCAGCTCCTTCATTACTGTCACCGGTTGCTCCCTCAGGTGGCTGATTTACTCCTGTTGATGTTTGCTTAAATTCATCCTAAATAACTTCATCACAGTATTCCATTTCTTTACAGGCACTCACCACATGCCCAAATTAAACACAGTATATTCAATGGTAAAACTTTCAAACCTCATAAATTATTTTTCTCTTCAAAATCCAAAACTATAAAATTGGGTGTTCTGGAGGTTCACAAGCTGGAATAAATATCAAAACACAAAGTAGGGATTAATATAAAATCTTAGATACAGCTGCTAGTAGTTTCCACTTGATTATACATGTAAATTACACAGAGAAGAATGTTTTCCCTAAACCAATAGATTGAAGTATGCTTGTGGAATAAAGAACCTGGGTATTTTGGAAATCTGAAAAACTTAATCAGCAAACTTAATTCTAATAATATACTTAGCTGAAAGATATTTATGCTGGTTACTGAAATGTTTTTGACTGAAAATGTGATTTGAATTGTGAAATTCAAATAAATAATAATACTAATAATAATAATAATAATAATAATAATGTGATTAGAGATGTCGGTAGATGATTAATTTCATTATAGTGATATAATGGCATATGTTGCCATCTGGTTAATGACAAAAGATTTATCTATTGAAAGAAATGTAACTATCCAATTTTTACTCTCAATCTTTTCAGAACTGAGAATCCAATTCCAATGTTGGTAAATTCATTTTTCAGATGCACAAATATGTTTCCACCTTTTCAAACATGGTGATTTGTGTTTGCATTAAGTTGGCTATGAAAAAACACATTTCTATGAAGCTACTGCATAGTGAGGAGAGAAGCAAGATTAAGATACCGTAGATGTAAAGGCAGAAAAAAAAACTAAAGCTTCTAGACTTGATTAAATTACAGAACACTGTGGTAAATAACTGTGAACAAATGAATGCATTAATTAGGCGTGGTGGGAGCAGCTGAATCTGACCTATAGCTCGGGGTCAATCCCTCTTTCCCTCCATCACTGCAACAACAAAGAGGTGGAGATGAGTGGAGTGGAAAGGACAAGTGATGACAGAGCAAGATGTATGAAAACCAAGACAACAAGAAAGGACAAGTTGGACAAAGAGAAAGAGGGAAACGGGAGATGAGGGAGGAGGATGAGAGAGATGAACAGACAGAGAGTGAAAAAGAAGAGGTGAAAGCAGATCTGGGACTAATGGACGACTGTGTGTTTAGAGAAATTAGTGATGTGCAGGCCAAAGTGCCAACGTACACCAGCCGTTTGTTTGACAAATGGATTCAGAACCTGGCATTTGATCCTAGGAAAACAGAAAGCAAAGACTTAAAGAGGTAATGCTTGTGTGTGAATGTGTGTGTGGGTATGCATGTGTCTGTATACCAGGATGGAGAAGTAATTGCCAAAGTAAGCCTTTTCTATTTACGTAATACTAAGCTACAAACACAGGTTAAAACACCAGTTCACTTCCCCTTGATTCTTGTGGTAACCTCAAAAAGTACCTGTGGCCGGGGTCATCTGTAGGTGCTGTGTCACTCACACCTTCCACATAACCCATAACAATACACCCAACAAAGAATATAAAAGCCTAAAGAAGGCTGAAATGTATTTAATGGAATTTGTATATAGTCACGAGCTATTAAGGCAAACCTTCAAGATCTTTCAAATACACGGTTTTACCTTTATCCTTAAAGAACTTTTTAAAATAAAATACCATCAGACAGAGCAAAGATATGGCCAACAAGGCCCTCCTATTAGTCACAAAACAGAACACAGAAAAAGATGTCAAAATATATAACCTAACTGAAAAAGTTGGAATCATAAGTTCACTAAAAATCTGTCTGTTTTACAGTGCAATGGACACTATCTGGGAACGGTCAGAGCCAAACCTTTAAACTTCTGAACCTGGTAGCAGGATCACTGACTGGCTACAAAAACGAGTTTCCGCAAGTTTTAGAGAGTTAAAGCTATAAAATCTAAGAGCATCTAGGATATTATGAACATTTAATATATACATGCATTATGAAAAACAATCTCAATGAGTTAACTTACCAACAGTCTAATTACTTACTTAATAACCAATACAACTCTGGTATGCAGGTTCATTACTTTAACAGCTTAAAAATAAAATTTCTGCATCTTCAAACAAAGTATAGTAAGTCTCATAAGAGTTATTAATGGTTTGTTTTTAGCAGATTTTTTTAAATATTAAATTCTCGAGCCAAATCTTGACAAATAGCTCTCCCATTATGAAGGAGCTTTTAGTGGATAAAATAAGACTATTTTGACTACCACGTTTAAGCTTAGCAAAGCTGCCAGCCTCAGGAGCAGAATACCTTCACAGCTTCATGGTTTCACCACAAATTCCTTCATTTGTTAGTCTGTGAGGGAGTTAAACTCAAATCGCTACTGAGGTTAAACCTCAACTTTTCAAAACAAGAAAACATCCAAAAGCCCACCTTTTTAAACGTGCTATTTTTACATCACTTCGTGGCAATGCTCTTGTTTTTGTAACCATTCAATATTCTTTAGAGTTATAAAATCCTACTATTCAGAGCCAAAAAGATTATTTAAATTTTTTTGCATTCCTTCTATTCAACATCCAAAAACACATCTTCATCAATCTGAAGACATGCACAAATATGTCCCAAACCACCCTGCTCAGGGGGGTTTCTGAAAGTGTGGGTGTATTGATAAAAGGCTCCTGGTTCGCTGAAGGACTTCATTGTTGGTAGCTACTGGGCTCCACACACACTGATTGATGCCAGCTGAGAGAACACAAAGGTACATTTAGCCTGAACACACTCATGCACACACAACTAGAGATTAAAGAATACACATGTGAGCCTAAAACCTATATATGATTTGGCACAAATACATATATACTTGCTTAAATACACACAGCATAGATATAAACAAAACACTGACACCCAAGATGTTTTCAACACTTTTCTTCGAGGCAAAGGGACAGACAGTAGTACACAGTAGACGTATGTTAACAG
The DNA here is from genome assembly GCF_019740435.1 of Gambusia affinis. Classification (NCBI taxonomy): domain Eukaryota; kingdom Metazoa; phylum Chordata; class Actinopteri; order Cyprinodontiformes; family Poeciliidae; genus Gambusia; species Gambusia affinis. The sequence continues at coordinate 20,976,326 of NC_057872.1, forward strand.
CTGAACTACTGGTGACCTTAAACAACCTGCAGTTGAAGCTGCTGAGGTCAAGACCTTCTAATGTGTTTGTGAAAAAGTCTGGAGTCTATTCAACACACATAAAAGGGACATTCTGCTTCATCTTAGGTGCTTAAACCTGGTTAAAATCTCAGTGACATGGTGCAACTTTTGGGAGTGTTTTCTTTAGGACCAGAACCAACACAACCCTGAAATTTTAAATGCAATCTCAAAAAAGGAGGGAATGGAAAAATTCAATCTTTCAGATTTGATCTATCCTTGCATTTTGTTTAACCTCCCACGCTAAGGAGCAACAAACCACATACAGAAAGTCACACAAGCAGCCATGTTTGTATATTCACACATCATTGCACTAAGATATGCGCACGCATGTAACTGTAGCCACAAGAAATGTAGTGAAAAACACAAACAGAAAATCATGGGTACCCCTTATCTATGGGAATGCATGATTTAGAGCACAAACATAAGTAAACATATACAAACGATGTGGCTAGGTTAAAAAAAACACCAAAAAAGGGAGACTCTATGAGATGAAGGCTGTACAGTGGCACAGTTGGTGCACTGTTGCCTCACAGCAAATGGTCCTGGTTTACAGTGCTGGACAATACGGAAGAAAAAAATGCACCACTGATTTAAAGGGTTCACATTAATCAATATAAACAATTATTGATTAGTTGTTGTTTTTTTGTTGTTTTTAGTATCTGAAATATTACCAAACTGGAAATGTAAATTTTCCTCTTTTATCCACCGTTTCCTCTCAAACTGTCGAACTCATTTTCTACCTTGTTTTTTGCTTTTAAGTGAATGTGAGGAACGCTGCTGGTTACCTAGCAACAATCTGTTGCTAGGTAACCAGCAGCGATTTCAGGTTTCAGATTTTAAACAAAAAGTGAATGAGTTAATTGATGCCACCGACCTTGAATACCTGGCTGTGAGAGTTTAAACAGAAAAAGACTTTCCTTTGCCTACATGCACCAGAATGCGTTGTGGTTCTAGATCAAAGATCAGTAACATTACAGAGCATTCTCTCATAGACATTTTCTATTTATATTGATCAAGTGTCTATCTCAATATATAATGTTATTATTTTTTTACTGAGCCCTACCCAATTGCAAGATCAGAAACCATGACACTTGTAAACATATACCTCGCAGAATTCAGCACATCAACAGTGCAGTTAAACATATTGGGGGAAAAAAAATAATAATAAAAAAATTCTTAAACCAATTGTCTTCTCTTTTAAGGTCTTGCATATATTGTTTGGAAGAATGGATCCTGAATCCTTTCTTAGTTTCTTTCAATAAACATAAAAGGATGATGGTAGAGACGTTTTAGTGAGAAGGAATAACAGGCCTAAAACACTTACACAGCATATCATGATATCAGCAACTCTAAATAATAGGCCAGCAACATAAATGTGCTCCTGTAAAACATCATTGCCAGTTAGTAAAAGTCAACATGACTGCAAGAGGAAGAACATAAAACATCTGCTTGTTGCCAGAGTTTTATCTACATGCAGAATGACAGGGAAAACAACGCAGAGTGTTTTTCAGTGCACAATCCTGTTTGAGTGCGTCCCCCACTGAGCTGGAATATTGTTGAATACTGTTTCCTGCTCAGTCAGCCGCAGCAAACAGCATGAACTCCACACATATACAGATTAAGATTTGTTGGCCACTTTACTAGAGAGAGTTGCTCAATTGCTTGTTCACATAGATAGCAAGTCAGCCAATCACATGGCAAATCAATGCATTTATTTATGTAGATGTGGTAAAGATGACTTACTGAAGCACAAACAGCAGATCAGAGTAAGGAAAAAAGAGGATTAAAGTAACTTTTATTGTGGAATGATTGCGAATGCCAGATAGGCTGGTCAAAGTAATTCACACTCTGAGTGGAACCTTTCTTTTGATTTGCAAAAAATGCTGTGACAAAAGAGCACCAAGGAGTGAAGATATTTAAATATATTTGCAATTTGAACAATTAAAATAGGTAATTATAAGTGTTTTCAGAGAGAGCTAGCTGCTGACCTTAACTACCAAGAATTTCAGGGGTCCACTGTGTTCTTGATTACATCAACAATAAGTTCTATGTGGTTCTTCATCTACCTTAAATGTATGAATGTTTGAAATTAATGTTTAGTATTCTGTTATTTTACAGGCTACTACTGGTGACACTACTGATCATTTATTTATACTAAAACATTTAATATGACTTATCAACTGATACCTAGGATGATTCTAATTTTATTTGCTAGAAAGAAAGAAAAGAACCGTAAACATTGGGAGAAATTCACATCAGGGTCAAATGACAGTACCAGAGATGGCTGGATGTAAACATCTGTGCATTGAGGCTCTGTTTCCGTGTCTTAATTAAAGAGCCAATTAGTATCTTGGTTTAACGACAGATGGAAACACACAATCCATTTCCTTGTGCACCATGAGTAATGCACACTCTCATACGGATATAGTTACATATGCAGGCATAAGCACAGAAACTGGAGGAATTAAAGACACTTACCAACACTCTCTCATTAACATGTGCTCAACTCCCATAGTGACAGAAGTGCTTTTACATACATAAGACCACATTCCCTTTGTAATGTAGGCCAAGTTACAGATTCATGGTTGCACTTAATCAAATGTTGAAGTCACAGGGCCAAATATCTGAATTTGTTCAATATGAGCCTATTTATTATTTTAAAGTTTTATGTGTGCTGCTAAGCACCTGTATAGACATGCAGGAAATCATTGTGGAGACACAAAGTGTACAAAAACAAGAACTACAAGGAGAAATTTAAACAAACCCTCGTTGATCCCGAGTTCAGAGGGCAGAAAACTCAATACAGCTATCAAGTCTGTGGCAACTATTGGATTGTTTATTGAAGGTAAAAAGTCCAATTGTGCCATTTCCCACAGTTGGAAAAAAATCAATACTGCATTTTAGAGCTAAACAATACACTGAATCACAAAGGTTAAATCAAAATCTACAACATTGATATTTCTAGTGTCATTTCTTTAAACTTTGCATGTCGATAATTTTAGTGGCTAAGTTGCTAATGTTTACCGAAAATGGTGCTCAAGGAGTGATGATGGAAAATGATCACAAGAATTTGAGTTAATCATCACTGATCTTATTACAATGTTCAGCATTAGTCTTGCTACCCATGTTTTCTGCTAATATCGGGAAGTCCTAAATGTTTATTCAGTATATGTCCAAATTGAAAAGTAAATTCTCTTTTCCTTTTATTACTGGTTAATGATTAGCATAAACGGATAGAAACATTAGCTAAGCTAACTTTTTAGTTTTATTATCAGTTTGAACAAAAACCTAAAAAATATTATATAATTTTTTTTTCTTGTAAAAATAAACCGTGACATGACCTAAAAATGTAAATGGAAACAGTAAAGAAGAATAACAAAAAAAGAAAGACACATGAAGGAGACAGAGCTATCTTACAGGCAATTAGGTGACTGATCAGCATCTCTTTTGTCTCTATGCCAGATGAGCAGACAGTCACTATTGTCTGAGATCAAAACAAAGATAGGCATACAATGCTGTCTGTCTACACTCCCACTGATAACATGTCATGAGATAAGAAAAAGAAATAGGGTGAGAGAGAAAAACAAATAAAGATTAGTAGGAAAAGAGTGAAAGACAGAGAATCTGTCTAAAAAATATTTGTCTTGTTTTGGAGTAAAGAAAAAAAAAAGGGCTCGTGTGATTAAATCTGGCACCTCAACCACTGACTGTCGAACATTTCAGGTGTGTTACGAAAGGCGTTAGATGTGACCACCAAAGATTTGTCATCAAACAGGTCAATGGTATGTACAGATGTAAGCCGAGATGATTCAATAAGAACAGGCTATAAAAAGAATACCATAGATCAGGCAACTAACTGTCCACTTCCAATAATTTATAGCAAAAGCAGTCAAAAAAAGAAAGAAAGAGAGAAAATATGATTTTGCCTATTGAACATTGCTATTAAATTACATCACACTGCAAAGACTTCCTGAGCAGAGTAAGTGCTGCAGATCAAGTGACCATTACTTTTTAAGTGTTCCACTTGTTTCAAGGTGATCTGCATGGCTGTAACAGAAATGATATCTCAATGTGAAGAAACTGAAATAATAAATGAGTTTCTTTTGGCTGCTGAAACATTGGGGTTTGATTTATGAGGCTGTCCTTCTCCGTCAAAGAGCCGAAAGGCCTCTTGTGTTTTCTTGAACAGCAAGGTGGAGAGTAAAAGAGAGACAGAGGCTCTCTGCTTTTCTTTAGTCACAAAGAGCTTTATTCTGAAGTAAAAGATTGGCTGTGCAAATCTGCCATCACTCATCATCCTCTTCCTCTGTCAGTTATGAAAAAGGTTGTTTTTTTCACCAGTCAGTTTAAAATATAGGCAGACATAAACACTAGTTCACTGCTTGGGTGAAATCCCCCAAAACACACAGGCAAACCAGTACAACACTAGATCGAAGGAAAGTAGCGAAACAATTAGCTGGATTCTAAGTAACTGAAGAAAATATTATTTCATTGAGAAAAAAACAAGAGTGGTGAGGGATCTCACAAGATTGCCACAATAGTTCTTGGAAAAGCAAAGTCTGCCTCAGGAAGTGCTTCAAAGAGACTGGCTTCATTTGGGGAAGTGGGACTGAAACTTATTATAAGGCCCGGATATAAAGATTATTTTTTTCATATTAAAAAGTAAATCTTTAATTGCCTAATAAGGACGGCTCAAACGTCTGCATGTCAGTGATTCATTGCAATGACACTGGAAGGCATCACGCCATACAAAACCATATTTACTCAGTTCAGTTTAGCTAATTTATTTTCAAAGTTAATTGCACATATTAAATTTTAGTACAAACAACACAACCACATTTTGTTTATTATGCCAACTGGTAAAAAAGCTTTTTGTTTAAGGAAAACCAAGCGGTAATCATGACAGACTCCCAGACAGTAAAATACACAAGTGATAAACCAGACGATGGAAGGTGTCACAGTTAATTGATCAGCATCAATTATTTGTGACTTAGTTTATAAAAAAAAATTAAAAACCAAAACATTGACATCACAGGAAGTGTTATGTCAATAGTCATAATAAAGCATAATACTGTAAATTCTTAATGTTGAACAAAATCCACTTTATTTCCTGAGATTCAAATGTGTTTTTCAGATCATACTTTGACAATACAGATAACTACTTCCTAATTTTTAAATACATCTGGACTGCATGTGATCTTCATTAGTTAAAACCTTAGTCTTATTTGATTAAACTAGATCTAGACTATTTTATATTGAACATATTATTTAATACACAGGTTGAAATTTCTGGACCCTTTTTTTCTATTTGCAAACAAACAAAAGACAAAAGAATTAAATACTTTTTTCACCTTAGAATGACAGGAGAGACTAAAGAATCTTTAAAACAGTTTGCGATTGATACTTCTATCACTGAGAAAAAGGTGAATACTTGCTAAACTCTTACCTTATTCTTGTCAATTATAAGTTGGCAATTATTTTAAAAACACTTACCATTTAATTTAATTCCTTTATAATTAAATTGACAAATATCAATATAAAATATGATGTTTGGCTTTCTTTAATTATTTTTAACTAAATATGACAATATAATGCTAATTAAATTAGATGAATGATTTTATGAAATGTCAACCTCTTAATATTTCAAATATTATTTAAGACAGTAAAGAACATAAAGATTTTTTAAATTATTTTTTTGGTTCGTAATCCATAATTTTAGTTTCAATTTAATTCAGTTCAGTTTATTTATTGAGTACAATATCAAAGAGTCTTACAAGAAGAAGTTGCCATAGACATTTTCTATTCAAAGCTTGATTATCTTGTATCCTTAGAAAAACTCAATGAAATCCTGGGTTAATAGAATGAACACAACAGTTCAACACCACATATGAAAACAAATGCATAGTTACTACCAAAAACTCAAATGCACAGTTTCATCAATGTGCTGGGTGGTCCCAAGGGCCCAGAGGCCCTAGAAGGACCAGGGGACCAAATTACAGAGCATGACCCACCGCAGTGTCACCCAAACCTGGGATTAACACTCGGGCTGAGTCCCAGGCCGCCAGTAGCCCCGAGCTGTGTGAGCTGACCTCAGCAGGTTCAGAGGTGACCTTGAACACATAAGTACATGTGCTAGTTAGGGCCCACCCAGGACTGAAATAATAAGGGTGTTTGGCTGATCCAGCTGGACCGTGGTTGAACTGGAGATTTCAGCTATGATTAGATTACTTATCTGGTTTTCTGAAATATCCAGATTTTCTCAAAACATAAATCTGAGATAGGTTATTGTTCACACCTGGCAGCAGACTTGAACTACAAGGGCATGAGCATTTCCCTTTTTACCTAAAATTTACTTATACAGTGCAACAGTATTTTGTAAGATCCTACATCCTGACTTCTGCTCCTGTAGCTCTTGAATTATCACAGGTGTCAAAATGATTTTTCATTAAACAAAAGCACAAAGAAGGATGTGTTGAAATGTATGCATGTGTTACACAGTGCAAATCCCTACCAGACATAAGAAGGGTGTTGTTACAAAAATACATATCAAATTTACCAGTTCTCATGTCTAAGAAACGTTTAGAAATGAAAACCATATGTGTGAAATAGAAATCATTTGACTTTGCAAGTTTTGCACTCCAGTTGAACTAGAAGGACAGAAGTTTGTTCAGGTGTATTCATAAAATATTCCCCAAAGTTTTCAAAAACGTTCCTGATTAGAGTGCTAAAGATTTACATGTAACAAACAGTGGAGTAAATAGTTTGATCAATTATCTACTTTCAAAAAACTGCCTGGGACCGGCTGCATTTTGCTTCAGTGTTATGAGTTTGAGTAAAGAAGATAAAGAACAAAATACGTAAGAAATGCTGACTAATGAAATAAAGTCTTGAATTCTTAACATTAGAAAATCTCACGTAGGGAAAGATAAAACATCTGGAGGTCTAAGGAAACTAAAGGGAGGAAATGGAAGGTATGAGTCTTAAACATATACACAAACACAAGTAAATACACACATAAACACATCATTAAGAGACAGACACGTTTAGAAGTGTGGTTCAGGTCAAAGGTCAAATAGATTCACTGACACACTTATGCCCCAAGGCAAGGCATTTAAATCAAATCAGGCTGAAACACACATGATTTTGACACAAACACCCTCGGACAACCTCCCAAAGAGACTCTGCACGAACACATACGACTCACACAGTTAGCAAGTGAGTATTAATACCATGTGATGTATTTTAACCCAAGGGCCTTTTTCACAGCAACAGCTGCAAGTTCACTGCGTGTCCATGTGTGTGTTTTGGGTTATGCCTTCATTAATGGTCAAAATATACATGAACATTTTTGGCATGCTTGAGAGTTCATAGGTGTAAGAAAACTCACTGACACACCTGCAACATATATCTTCTTATGCAATTGTTCTCAAGGGTTTTGGGGGAAACTAAATGTGCCAATTTTCCTCTTAATGCCTTAAAGCAGTGATCTGCACATTAAATTATGAAAATTCTTTTTTTTCTAGTTTATTAAATGTATCCAAACAGAAAACTATTAATATTTGTTTCATTTATTTGTTTACTTGAAGCAAAGTTTACACAAATGCATTTTTTATGTTCTGACCTTTTGTGAAGCAAGGTTCAGTTGTGCCCTCCTGGATGAGTCAAAGCACTCTTGGAATAATTGTGTGAGGCTGGCCACTCTTGAAAAGGTTAATCTCTATTCAGTGTTCTCTTTGTTCATGTCAAAGGAACTTTAAAATATTTTTATAGATTTTTTTTTTTCTGACAATTTGAAAGCACTACATTTAAGATTAATTTTGTTTGGTTTGCATAAGAAAGGTGAAGTTTTATTTTTGCCATTAGTCCGACATTTCTTCTTTTTTTCACATGCAGAGTGTGACTCAAAGCTCACCTAAGGGTTCAATTCTAACTTAGACTATGCAGTTCTATAGATTTTTATACATACAATACAGACCAAAGGTTTGGACACAATTGTGTGCCCAAACCTTTGGTCTGTACTGTATAGAAATGAAAGATTAGATGACAAGTCTATATTAAATGACTTGATTTCATCACACTCAATTGTGATCTTCTTAGTTTTATTTATTTATCACACATACAAACTGTGTGATAGACAAACTGAAGATAAATTCAGTTTGTCTATTCATAAAAATATCTTCAAGTTATTTTCAGTCTTCTCATATGTACTGTATGTTGCCAATGTGTATGCGGTCTGCGGTGTGCTGTGTGAGCATGTGTGTTTGTGGGGGGGACAGTGTTTAGTCTGAACCCATATTTAGTCTCTCTGGTCCTTCGAAGAGGCCTATAATCACACAGGGCCTTTTTCTCTACTCATTATACACACACACACATACGCACGCACGCACCCCCACACATGCATACACACGCACATTTCATGGCCTGTCATTAACAGTTCACACCAACCTCCCAAGCTGTGCATGTGCAAATGTTATAGCTGAAAACTAAATATGGTGGGTTGTTTGGATGCAAACACACATAATTTGGGAAGCATGAAAATGGACAAACGCATTTGTTAGGACGAACAAAAATGCAGTGCGCACATGCAAACACGATACAGAATATTCATACAGTCAACAGAAAACAGTGAGACTCAGCTTGTTTGTCCAGCAGTGAAGTGAACATGTATGAGCATGTCTCTGATATTATTTGACTCATTACAAGACATGGAATAAAACAAGAAAAAATAATAAATAATCATGTCTAAACATTGAATAACAGCAGAAATATTGCACAAAAAAGCTTCATAAAGAAAGTTACAGAAGATAGCATTATGATCACTGAGAAATTAGTTGGGGATTGAAACAGGTTTTTGTTATCTTGATCAAACCAGAAACTCACACATTTGATTATTTTCTGATCAATACACACAATGTAGCAAGCACTTGGTTGAGGATACAACAGAACTCTTCAGTGTGTTAGTGTTGCTGAAAGAATAATTTTAACACAAAATCAAAGAAGGCACAGAGGTGAAAGAAGACATTTTAAAAGTTAAGTGTATATTCTACATGTTGAGGAATATCTGCATTTCATTTAGCCTGCAAAAGAGGGAGAGAGAGCAAGACTTTTAGCAGAGAGTTTATCCACTGTCTCTTATGGCATATGTTGGATTGAGATATTTGTTTGCAGTCTGAATTATTTGAGAAATACACAGAAACTGATGCTTTGTCATGCTAGTCCTAATAATCATACTAAAACCTAATAGTTATAGTTGATATTTGTCTTGCTTATAAATATAAAAACTCTTAAGATTATCCCCAATCTATAAATCCAATAATTTTGTATTTAGTTTCTATTTAATTTTCCTGAAGTCAGAAATACTATGTGCTGGTTGTTGATGTAGTTATATACCAGATAAAATATGAGTTTTCAGTTTTGGCTGTTTATGATGCGGTGCCTAATGACACAAGCAATCCTAGATCAGATTGTCGTAAAATAAACTCACACAGCCCATAGAGTGTGAAGGATTTCTGACTCTAATCCAAAGTCATTAATACATTTAACATTTTTTCAGAACACAGAATTCATTGACAAATGTATTATGTAACCATGACTCTAAGGCCGACATACCAAACCATCTGCCTCCAACAGAGACACAACAGGGAGTAACCACATGGTTGTTTTGGTTGCTTGTTAAGGCTGTGATTTATAGACTCCCACTAAGAATCCCTGAAAAGGCTCAGTTACAGGACTGTAAATGATGGAACATTAAAGATAATTTTCCTGAATTGGTTAGCATACCACAGGGGAATACCTCTCTGTTCAAACATGCAGTTTCAGCCTCTAATATAACTATCCTTTCTAAAGCAACAAATTATGACCGCTGGTGGCTGGACATCAACAGTGTTATTGATGTTGGTTTTGAACAATGTGTCTTTGTATTTACTTCAGTAACATGTATGTTTTAGAGTCAAAGATTAAAAATGACATTTGACAAGCAAATTCCTAAGATTTAAGTAAATTAGTGTCAACTTGAGATGGGGTTAGAGTTTGAGTTCATCATATGATACTGGACTTAGCATACTTCAAAATGAGTGTAACAGAACTCTGTGTGACTGTAGATTATTCTTTGTCTGTTTGTGGTCAGAGACCAAAACAAGGCAGTCTAATCTTAGCAGACAAAACAGACAGAGACTACAAATTACTACCACACACAGAGACACCACACACGCCCAGTCCCTTTCTCCTTTTCACCTGTCATTTCCCTTCACCCTTTGTTCTTTTTCCCACTGAACGTTAGCCTGTCATCTCTGGTTTGTATTTTCTTTTGTCCTGCTATTTTATTGCAGGCAGTGCTGAGGAGATAATAAATATGTAAACTCAGAAAAACTTGATTCAATATCCTCAGACATTGCTGTAAGTCTTACAGTGTAAGACCATATCATAAACACTTAATAAAAATAAACTCTGGGAATTCACTTTACCATCAAATTATTAAATTTTAGTCCACAATCAATTCTTTGTTTGCTCATTCTGAATAATTGTGGTAAATCCAGGATGCCACATGAAGGATGCCTTTGAGGTGACATCCTTCAGCTAATTCTAGGAGATCCCAAGGAGTTCCCAGGGAAGATGAGATATATATTCCCTTCAGTAAGTTTTGAGTCAGCCTGAGAGTCTTCCCTCAATATTACAAAGTCAGGTGCCCAGAGGCATCATGAGCTCCTCTCTCAATCTTTAAATCGGAGTACAGCCACCTTATAGATGAAGCTAATTTCCGCTTCTTGTGTCTGAGATCCTGTTCTATTGATCCATATCTCATGCCAGTAGATATGGCATGAGAAATTAAAGAGTTTTGCTTTGTGGTTTAGATCTTTTGTCACTACAACAGACCAGAGAAGCAAACACATCTCTCCCACTTCAAACTCAGCCACAAACAGTTTCAGGGCACACTGGAAGTCATGGCCTGAAGAAGCCAACACAACCACATCATCTGCAACAATAAAAAAGATCTAGAGGTTCCCAAACCAGTCATCATCCTGACTATGCATAGAAGTCCTGTCTATGAACTCCTTAAACAAAATTGGTCAGTCACAAGGAGAAGCCCTAGCAAAGTCCAAGATGAACAAGCTGGATTCATGAAAGCGGAAACAACTGTTACTTTGGGTAGAGAAGGATCAGAAACTCCTTAATAGCCACCTGGAGCCCACCACAAAATATCTCATGGGAAAACAAGCACACATGTAGCAAACCAAAGATACTTATTCCTATGAGTGTCGGCAATTTTATGAGGGTAAATACCTGGTCCACACTTGAAGCCCTGCAGCTGCAGAGATTTTTTTACCACTTCAGTATCCTATGCCCAATGGTGTAATTAGATTTTAATCTTCTGGACTGAGCAGCTCCTCAGAGTGCTTCTTCATTCCACCATCATGATGATGTCTTCCCGGTTTAGAGTCCTCTTTCTCCCCCCAAATAAATGTACATAGCTTTACATTGCTGACTCAGAAATAGGAGTCATTTCTGAGTCAGCAATTTTTTTTTAAGAACTTCCAATCAAAACTCAAATCTAAAGAAATTTGAGTGTCATAACTAAATTTTCTTCATATGTGGTTTTGTAGAAATAGAAATCTACTTTAAATAATCAGTTGATAAACTGGCTATTTAAAGTAGATTAAATCTCTATATATATATATATCTATATATATAGATATATATATATCTATATATATATAGATATCTATCTATATATATAAATATATATATATATATATATATATATATATATATATATATATATATATATATATAGATATATATATATATATATATTTACAGGAACAGGAACAAAATAGCAGTTGTTTGAAGATTATTAAAAACACACTTCTTGAACAAGTGTTTTGTCAATGAAATTAAGCAATTGACACATCCTAATGAGGATCTGAGGATCCTAATGAAGACCTTTAGAGGAGCTACTGCTGCCTCAGTAACCAGGTAGTTGTTTGTAGTTGTTTATCTTGATCATAAAAGGCAGCTTGATATAAGGATAACTGTTTCCTTCTGACAGAAAAAAAAAAAGAGTCAAAAATCTTCTGTACTTACAGACTGACACACATAATCACACAGATCTTCTTTATACAAACACACAGAGTTCCATGGTGCAAGCTGAACCACACACTTGACACAGTCCAGACGAAAGAGACCTGAGAAGCCAACAAACACACACCCACATGCATACACTCCGCCAGGTCTGAGGTGATGGTTTTGGTTGTGGTCCCAGTGAAAACGACACTAATTTAGAGCTAAGGAGCTTTGGCAAGCTGAGACGAAATTCCATCATCTTACAACAGAGTGCTAAATGCCAGCAATGATAATTTTAAGAACAAGAGGTCACTGTGGAAGCTACTTTGATGCTAGCACAGATACAATCTTCTATGTTTACTTACATTTCTAATGGGATCAAACACACAGTTAGCTTTATAACCTGACCTCCATATATGTGAAGAACACATAGATACCTGCACACACAATATCAGTAATCATAAAAAGACATACACCCATACGCAGACTGCTCAAACTTTAAGACCACACTAAATACATTTTCCCCACAAACATACCTGTGGCAGGACACGTGTTTCTGTATGTGTGTGTATGATTGTGTGAAAGTATGCCCCCACCATATGTGTTTGCATTTCTCTCAATAGTCTCCTTTGAAGGAGCCAGGAGAGGGAAAAAAGAGGGAGATGTGAGTTAGTGAGTGAGAAAAAAAGGGAGAGAAGGAAAAAAATGAGGGGAACTCTGGGAATTCACTAAAACAAGATAAATATCCTTGGCTTGGCGTCGCATGGCCGCCACACTCTCGGTTACACACAAATGCACACACCGACACAGACACTGATTACAGAATAAATATGCGTAATCTCATGAATCAGCCATTGTTTTTGAGATGAAGAAACAGCCAGACATCAACCAGAGACAGAGACGATGACACTGCAGAAAGTGAACTGATGGAGGTGATCCTTCATACAGGTTCATACACATATGTTTCAGTGTCAATACAGATTAAAGACGCAAATGTTTTTGACAATTTATTACCATAAACCTTCAACCATGTATCTGTGTTTCAAATTCTGAGTACTGAAGCAACAAACTCGTAGTTTAACCAAGCGTTAATCCCCACAAATAAACTTCTATTTATCACACTTATACAAGCAGTTTGGGGAAACTTTAATGAAACTGCATAAGAACTGGAAAATGTGTATAAAATTTAGAGCTGAAAATTTTTTGCTTACTGCAGACTAATTAAAAGCCTGGAAATTATGGTCATAAAGTGTTTTTACAAAACTGTCCGGCATATGAGTAGGAGCAGAATTTGTTGTTTCAGAGAAATTCTGTATTTTATCCTAATAAGTAGATTATAAAAGCTGTTAAAATTAAGACTTCAGACTTGATTTCCACTCTAAAGATTCAAAACATGACTTGGACGCAAGTCTCATGTTAAGTCTTTAGTTAAAGATGTGAACAAAATCTCTTAAAGATTAGCTCAATGAACCAAATATTAACATTGGCACCTGGTTGTATAACCTTACATACAGTATTTATGGGCTTGACAGTACATGCCAGAATTACAAGGTTAACAGCAGTCCAAGTTGCTTTATTTTTATTTATTTCTGTCATCAAGCAAATATTTTAGTCCGAAAGCTACACCTCCATCAGAAGATGGCCATATTCTCCTGCTGAAGGGTGAACTTGATTCATAAACCAGTTAGATTAACAGAATTTAGGCTATTAATGGTTTATAACAGCCTCTTTATGTTTAAAATACAATGAGTTAAATATTATGCTCTATACTCATGTCGTTAAGTGTTTTAAGCTGTTAACAATAAAAATATAAACATTTTCATTTTATTTTTGGAAATACGGTATTCTTAAGAATTTACTAACTGATAATAAAAATTATAGTTTCTCCATATTTTTCTACGTCCAGGAATATAAAAATGAAGATAAAGCTGTTAAGAGATAAAAACATAAAGAGGTAAATGATAGAATAGACAGGGTCCAAAGTTGGAATGTTTCCTTCAAGCCTTAGGGATTGGACTTGGAAAGAAATCCTTATGAAGATCTCTGGCTTTACAATTCATGTCCTGATCCAAGCTTTGATAAGAAACAGCCTGCTTGAGAAAAGAAGATACAGGGCACAATGCAACTCATTTACAGCACAAAAACTACCGTAACTAAACAATAAGGTGAGCAGGGTAATAAAACAAAGGTACAAAGCCAGATTTACAAATATCTATTTCCAAGTTCAAATTTCACACAAACCGAAAGAAAAAAATAAAATGGATTTTTTTTTTAAGAGGAATTGTAGTCTTTAGTTGAATTAATTTACTTAAGCATGATGCATGATGCAAAGATACATCAGTTAGAAATCTAAAAGTGTGGAAAAGTTAATAACACATATAAACCCCAGATAATCAGTAAATCATTTGTTGATTACACTGACTAATCATCCAGCTGAATCCAGTTTCTACTGTAAGATGAGCTTCATAAGAAGAATAACTAAAAAAGTACAAACTAATTGCATTAAATAAACCAAACTTTGTATATGTATGTGTCCATTTATGTTTTTTTATTCTTTTTTTTTTTATGTCGCAAGACTTCTAAACTAATACCAAACATGTCAAACGTAATTTTATGTAATAGATGTTACAGCATTTGGTACCTACAATGAAGGCAAATGTTTTCCAGAAACTTTTCAGCATCCATTAGCTCCATTTTGGAATGCAGATGTGTACATTATTTCAGTGTAATATAGTTCAACATACTGGAAATCATTATGTGTATGATTTCCATACACTCCGACCACATGACATACTTTGTACAGTTATATTTAGAGCTAATTAAATAATGGAATAACCCAACACACAGGGATCATTGTTGCAGCAGTACTTCTCTAACAAACATGAATGTATTTAATCAAAAATCACAGGCATATGGTGGGATTTCTTTTATGAGGGGATGGTGTATATTAAAGTTGGCTCATATTCACTGGAGTGTGTAAATTCTTTTAATGGGGGAGTCATATACAGAGCAGCAGACAAAGACTTCCTGACTGGAATAAAATGAGCTTAAGCAAAATCAAACATTAAACACAACACTATTAGCTCATATTAGCAGTTTATTTGGTTTAAAATGTTTGAATTTAGCTGAATGATTTAAAAATAATCATTTTAATCTTCTTTAAAATTAACTTTCATGTATTGAAAGTGTTAACATAACTAGACAAAAGGTCAGGCTATAATATCCTAAAATATTATAAACATCCACCACATCAAGCATGATGTTTTAAATACAAATCTTCTGTTTTAGTATTTTACTTTTTATTCCACTTTGTAAATTGTTGTGAATTTATATCATTTTTAACAATATTGCTCAGAAACATTCTTTGCAACAAACTTGTATTGCTTATTTCTTTGACATTGTTAATTTGTGGTGTATTTGTGTATTTTTGTTACAGGGTATGTTTGTTGTTTTAGACTCTGTGCATTTAACACAGACTTCAAGATACATTTGTCTAAATAAAGACACATCTTGCATTTTCTTTATTTTTGTTATGTTATACTACTTTTCGATTATTAGTTTTCATTTGTCAAATATTGTGGTATTTCTGACTTTCATATATAAATAAGGCAACTCTCATGTATAATCTCATTGTATTGGAAATTCACAGCCTTTATGGAAAAGCCCAGACCAGAAAAGGAGCTTTTCAATCACCACTTCAATGTGGTCCTCTGACATACAACGTCAAAGAAATCATATATGTTTACAGTTTTTGGTCAACAGCATGAAACTACACATATCATCTTGTAAGTTGCAAAGTTGGTTTCATTTACACCAAGGCTAAACAAAAGCTTCCCACAACCAGCACAGAATATAAACAGTACCCTGCTGTGGTTTTCAGTGCTTCAGTTAAAACTTGTGTGCCAGAAAAACAGGGAGGTGGAAGGTTTTAAACGGTGACAGAGTCAAAACTGACCTCTGACTCCGAACACAGTCAAGCGTCATTCAGTTGTTGCTGCCAGCCCTAATAAGTCAAAGTTTGCCCGTCCTAATAAGCCAAAGTAAGTGTAAAGTCAAATCGGGTCTGCTGGCACTAATCTATTCGAACGTTTAATTAAAGCTGAAGAATAAAAGGATTTGAAATCTCTCCTCCTCTAATCTCCTTCCAGCGTAATTGCTTTCCAAAACAGAGGATTTCTTAAATCTTTTGCTTGGTGCTCAGCAACAACAGCAAACAATGATGTCATTAGCAGGGTGGGATACTTTTTCTTATTGTAATCCAAATTGGTAAAAATTTAATAATTCTACAGAGTAATCTAATAATGAGTCTCTACAAAATGTAACTAATTGTATTATTGAAACCTTTGTCTAAAGGATTGTTGCTTTAAATTACACAATTTGTAGATGGACCGTTGAAACTTTTGAAAAAAATTACTTCATTATTTTTTATTTGCAAAAGGTCATCTCCTTTAAAACCAGTCTGTAGTGACTTTAGTTAAGCTATCTTGTTCTTTGCGTATTATCTTCTCTTCACAAGCAATAAGCTTCCTCTGTTTTCTGTTATTTTCCTTATGCCTTTACTGTCCCTTTGGTTTGAATGAAGATATGTTACATGCAGCGCAGACAGCAAATAAATAAAAGCAGATGAAATAGGAAGAGTTACCATAGATAAATGGACATGAATTAATTTTCTTCTGTATCGTTTTATGCATTTTTTTCTGCTACTTCTGTTAACATGTGATACCCTAATCTGCATTACATTGTTCCCCATATCGGCAAATGAGTCTCTTTTTGTTTGTTGTTTCATCAAACAGTTCAGTTTAACTGTTTTCAAACTTGCATGTTGAAGAATATACTTACAATAAGATTTTAAGTCTCTATGTGTGTTTAAACTTAAACATTCCAGCTGGAAATACTACAGTGTGGCATCTGGGTAAAGAGCAAAGGGCCTAATGTGAAAAATACGTTGCTTTATTCTGTGCATGTCAAGAATGGCTGATGATGTTGACTAATAACTGTTTTTATGTTGGCATCTATAACACATGTACCTAACCGTGTTCATAAAAATGACAAGAAAAAAAAAAAAATTGGAAATGCAAAACAGAAAGAACTCCGAGGTGACATCTCCTCTTAATTCAACCTCTTTGGAAAGGAGCCGATGAATAAGAGCTAATGTTTTGGTACCTGGGTGAATAAGCTTTGAATGTCTGGATTGAATGCTGAGGACATCTGCGTTCCTGTATGAAGCCCCTCTGGAAGATTTTTTTTTAATTTAAGGCCTGCAGTGCATGTGCAAAAATTGCTTTAATCTTTTCTTTTCCAAATTTCACTCTTTCAAGTTCCTTTAAACTCCCTCAATCCACCTCCTCATCTTTCTTCTTTCACATGTCCTCACATTCAGTGTATACACACAATGCTCACCCTTTGTATGTCTGTCTTTCTAGTCTCTGTCTTTTCATCCCTCCATCTCTTCTATCTTTCTCAGAATGTTACCCTCTGATCCCTTCCTTAACATTTCCCAACCCCTCCCACTGCTGACCACATCCACATGTTAATAATAAAGTCTCCTCCAGCTCCACCACATCTATAAAGAAATGCTCTGGCAGGTCATCTATGCCTGTCTGATAAAGAGCAGCACAGATGCTTCATCCTCACTTCTCTCCTCATCCCTCTAGATTTTTTTAACAAGGTGTTCATACTGAAGTACATTCTGAGCCCTGAAGATGTGGCTTGGCCCCTGTAAGAGACCGGTATGGATTGTGAAGTATTCCACCCACAGCTGCACCAGCACTCAATATTCTTCAACCTGATTATAATCTGGGGAAAAAAGAAAAAAAGATGGCACTTGATATGATCAAGCCTGAGAAAATTAAAAGAAATCAGAGCCAGACTTGGCTCAAATTTATCTGGTGGTCAAAGAAAAATACAGATTTTTATTTATGCTGAAAAGCAAAGCTAATGCAGATAAATGAACCTGATCTTGCTGATATGACAAAGTAGTGCAGTGTCAAACTTGATACATTTTAATTCTAGCAAATTAATGACCTGATGCAACTTGGAAGGAAATAGGAGACCAATTAAAGTCCACAACAATTTAAAAGGGCGGGCATGATCTAATTTGCTTGTTCGTGGCTGAATAGAAAAAAAAATTTGATGCGGATCAAAAAATACATGAAAACACATCATGCTTTCAGACTGCCCTGCTAATTGCATGGTGATTCAATGGATAACAGGGCTACATCATAAAATGTCCTCAAAGTTCTCCCTCAGCTTAAGCGTTTCAGCATCTAAATTCTATATCAGGTGTTGCTATTAAAGCAGTGAAAGTCCTCCCAAAACAACCAAATCCATTATTTGTATGGAAACCGTAAAGCATGTCATTTGGAATGCAACAGTTTACCAAATGCTGTTACATTTGGTAAACTGCAACAGTATTTCCAAACCAACCAGTATTGGTTTGGAAATACTGCTTCCAAACCAAACCTAACCAAACCAAACCAAACCAAACCAAAAATGGTTGTTACAAGCAGATGATCTAATTTCAAAAGATCATCAGAGAAGCATTTGCATGCATCTAGATACCTGGTTCTATGAATACATAAGCAAGATATTGCATGTATGCGTGTGTGGATGTGAGTTGGTGTGCGTGTGTGTGTGTGTGTGTGTGTGTGTATAAAGAAAGACTCAGTCAGTGGAGTATATTTGATTTAGCAGGGGTTCCTCATTAAAAGATAAAGAGAGAAAATCTATCATCATGGAGACAGCTAACCACAGTGGACACTCTCCATACAGCCCCATGAAAAGAATGCTGACTGTCAACCATTTGAATGAAAGACAGCCATTCATTGATAAGACAGTCATATAAACAGACCATCTAAAGGAAACAAACCGGACCACCACCGCTTTTCTGTGCTTCATTCAATCTCAAGAAGGGTCTCAGTGTGTGTGATGGCGAGACAGTGAAAACTCAAATGTAAATGTGTTTGTTCTCAGGGTAAAATGTCCCCTGGGGCGGAAAAGACTGAGAGAAAGTTTCTGTGCTCCCATAAGTCCTTTAATCCAAATATCAAACACACGTGGCTCCTGAGGGACTGCCATTCACCACAGATAAACCCTCACGTTCCGCCTGTTTTAATAAACGCACACTTGATAATGTGATAACAATTCAACGGTCCACAGAGAATAAAATACACTCAAGAGAACAGATGAGATGAATATACATCTTACATATGTCATTGTAATAACTCTGTGTTCAAAAACCACAAATGCCATGTAGTTATTTACAACTTTTAATACTCATGTTCGAACAGTAATGTAACGTTGATGTAACATTGTAACTTAATGGCTTGTGTGTGAAATGGGAACATGAGCTGGGTGGTTTACACTCATATTACGTCTACGTATGTGGACCAGGTTCTTGTACATTTATCCTTTTCTGAGTGGACTGTTTCAAGCTTTCTTATCATATTCAGATATATCAACAAATTGTGTACAACCAGTGCATGTCTTTCTCTTTGTAAATGTGCTACATCGGTTCGGACTCCTTGCTATTCCTACATAAAATGAGTGTAGCAATTATATCTGGGTTTATTATTATCAGAAAAGGTTTTACCATATTAAGTTCTTTACCTTTGCTAATAGGGCTTGCCATATCAGTTATTGTCCCTTTGTTAAGATTTTTCTCTATTATTGCTTGTGTTTCTTCCTCTGTATGTTTGGGTTTGTTTTCATATGTTAGTTACTGACCATTTCCAATTTTGCTTATGGTTTCCTTTGAGTCTTAGCTCAGCTTCTTTTGAGTTAATTAATCTCCCTCCCTCCAGCTGTTTCACATCCCCTCCGATTAGATAAAAATAAAACTATAGCCTATACAAGCTTCAAATAAGCATTTTATTTAATTTTTTTCTCTATAAAAAGATCTCAGAGTTGAGAGAACTGACAGTTAAAAGTGGTGGCCCTGCTCTCCACAGTGGGATCTGTGTTTAACCGTGTTTAGAGCACCATTTGGGGCCAGATAAATCAAGTGGCTGTCTACCAGAAGCCTCCATTAGGGGCCCAGCGAGGCCCCTGGATGGCCTGTCAGTCACCCCGTCAGTCAGCAAGCCACCCTCTTCCAGCGTTTGAACTCATAATTACAGAGAGACTCCGCTTGGTTTGGCCCGGAATGGCACCCGAGGTCCCCCACCACCTCCCAGAGAGCAGCTCCTGCTAGCCCTGCGCTAATGCTAATACTAACAAACAACGAGCGTTTCGCCTCAAGAGGAAACGGCGCTGAGAAAAATATTTATGGGAACTGAAAAGACTCTCTCCCTCTTCATCCCCCTTTGGGCTTTTCTTCATTCATCTTGCACAGACTCATTCAGGGCTTTTAGTTTTTATTTTGTTGAGTGACAGCTCTGCGTTAGTTTGGAGTTAAAAAGGTTAGCACTGTATTTAGAAAGAAGAACACTAATGGTATGCACCATCTGAAGAGTACTTACAAAACAGCTGAAGTGGACAATATAAAGGCCATTGAGACTGGTGGATTTTAAGCAGTGACATAGAAGCTAAAGGAGAAATGACCCCCAACATTGAGAAAATTCAGAAATAGCCTCCAAACAAGCTGGTGATTAGGACTCATACCTACTTTGTCTTCTGAAAGTTAGCTACACATAACAAGCCATCACTCATAAGTCTTTCTTTATCCTGAAACTCATAAATCAAAAGCGGCTGTTTGACAGATTGGGTATATTTTGGATTTCAGCCACTTTAGGCGGCAGATGAAAGTTTTTGCATTCAAACATACACACATTTAAAGTAAGATGTGGCCTGCTAGATCTCAGGGGTTCATGAATAAAATATAGACCTACAAAGGCAGCATGAACAATGGAAATATTATCCTCCACTGCATAAATGTATACTCGGCCACAGAGTATTCTCACAGGGGGCATATTCCTCTTATCTCTGATGGTTCGTCAGTGATGACTGGCCACTGCATGTGGAGACACACACTGCTAACGAGGTGGGGGAAATTCTTCCCCCCACAATCATTCAAGATTGATGCAGAAAATTTACCCGGCAGACATTCCTCTGAATCCAAATGAAAGAGGTGCCTGGTTCACCAACATTCCTGATTGGCCACACATTCCTTTACGAGTCTGACGACGGTGTGATTGCAGGCATGGAGCCACGGCTTCATGAGGTAAACTTTCATAAAAGTTCCATTTTC
This sequence comes from Gambusia affinis, assembly GCF_019740435.1. Classification (NCBI taxonomy): domain Eukaryota; kingdom Metazoa; phylum Chordata; class Actinopteri; order Cyprinodontiformes; family Poeciliidae; genus Gambusia; species Gambusia affinis. The sequence goes on from NC_057872.1 coordinate 20,997,633, forward strand.
AAAGTAGTCAAACCAGGTTTTACCTGGTGAAGGATTTATGCTACAAAAACTCAGATTTTAACCCCTCTGCTAAAGATTAAAAAAAATATCAACTTCTCACTTTAAATCAAATGTGTGAGGTGACGTTTGAATTGTTAATCCTCAAAATAATAATAATAAAAAGACTAGCTGATGATTGTAAAATGATTTGTATATAACTTGCAACTCAAGTTATATATAAATAAAAAAGCGATTGTGAGAAAAACAGAAATAACACTGAACTAAAACAAAATTACTCCAAAGATAATTATCAAAATGTAAAAACATTCAATAGAATAGCTTGAAGAAGGACATATTTAATTTTCACTTATTAAACCACAGTGAAACACCATAAAGCTGTGTTTCAGATATCTTTACAAAATCTGGAGTCAAACTGCTGAGGTTGTCCTCGGAAGCATGACTCTTTATCCTGACATGAATTATTAATTTGACGCATTCATCACTCTTCCGACCAGCCATCAATAGCCTCCATTATGGCGATGTGTATACATTACAGAGTGTATAATGTGTCAGAAACTTCCCGCATGCGAGCCGCTGGATGGCGGGAAGAGAAGGAAACAGAGAGAGGAAGACTGAGAGAAAGTAAGAATGATGGACAGGAGCGACAGCAGAAAGCAGTACTTTGAGGATGAGAGTCAAGATTTCGCAGCTAGAAATCAACCTGAACGACGTGAGACAGTGGCATTTTGAAAGGTTAGACACTTATGGATTTAAAAGGTCAGGAGTGTGAGTTACAAGGTCGCTCAGACTTTACAAGTGATGCAAATTTTGTAACGAACCTGGACATTTCACTACAGGGGCTACTATGAAATAATGGACACAATGACAGCTTATTTTTAATAGTAGTTTTTGTGTAGAAATCTACATCTTTGCAGCAAAATGTCTGTGATTACATAATTTGTTGTTAAATGTGTTGCATAACTTATTCTTGCAACTCAGGATGACTTTTTCTCTGTTTCTGTGTTATCCATTCATTCTTAATAAGAAGTTATCATAAGTAGGGCTGAAGAATAAAACAACAATCATCTGTCTAGCAACAGACACGTGATCAATACTAACAGAAAATATGTAGAATATTGATTATTTCACTGAACTCCAATTACCCAACTATACAACGTTTTGAGGCATGTAGGTTACCTAACACAAACCTGTTGAGTAAGTTGTGCAGCATGTTTTACCACCATGCCTCATAACTGCTTAAAAAAAATAAAATAAAATAAAAAAAAATAAAAAAAACAAAGAGTGAAAAGAGAAAATGAGCACAACAGCTGGGGAGAATATTGTGGGCAAAAGAGGAAAGTTCAAGTCACCAGTTTGGCACTATTTTGGATATTTGAAACAAAAACCTAATCAGTAAATATTAGGTTACTGACGTTTGACTGATATGAAACGTTTATATTGTGATATATTTTCAACTCTATCGTCCAGCCCTTGGCTTAGCTTTTCCTTGTCTGAGCTTTGTGTAAAGAAAAGCTGGAGTCTGTAATATGCAACCACATGTTTAACTCATAATATCACTGGTTTAAAATGACATACTTCCCTTTTCTGTTTTTGACACCTATATAGATTTAGTCTTATTTTAGCGATTATTTAGTTTTTGGAATGCTAAGTCAGCTTATTGTCCATATAAACAGCTAAAGCAAAGTTACAACTGTGGATCATAGCAAATAAAGGGGGAAAAAAAAACAGAAGCTCAGCTTCCAAACCTAATATTCAGACTTTCAACATAAAATACCTGTTTACTGTTCATTTTAACACCACAAATGCAATTACAATTGACTAACGTGTTTAGGGCAAAGACATCAAACAGAGTTGGTATAAGAACACTTAAAAGTGGATTTATTTAGATGGGGGTAAGTAGCCAACTTAATGTGAACTCTGTTTATTTTAGCTTAAATGGCAGTAGTAATTCAACAACCTCATTTATTTTCTCTCATTAGGCTCCAACTAAAGCCTGAGAATCCCAGGAATCACTGAAATGACTGAGGTATTGAACAACAGGGTTGGATGCAGCACAGCTCTGCTAAATAGCAAAATGCTGACAACTTCAGCAGCTAATGAAGAGATGATGTCACCCTGCCCTGCTCAGTTAACAAGAAGCTAATGAAAAGTGGAAAAGATGACCGCCAATTCATCCTCTAGAGTAAACAGCACAGGCAAGCAACCATCACTTTATCTCACTCAGAAACTTTCGGTCCCGCCCTGCTCTAAGACTCGGCAATCCTGGGTCTCCCTCTTTTCAGGGAGAGCGAACAAAGGTGGACAGATGCTTTGATTTAAAATCTCTTTTGCATTGACCTCACTTTCACTGTCCACACACATGGATCTATGCCTGCTTCTTTTTTTTTTCAGTACAGTCAGTGGGCGTATTGCACTAACTTTAACCATCACATTAGACACCAGATCCCAAATGTACTTATAATCAGAGCGACCTTGGTTATCCATATCGGTCACTGTAGTTATACTGCTATAGGCTTAGGTTGCTAGAGAAATAATGAAGACTTTCCTCACTCTGTTAAATTCTCCTACTACTCTCCAATTTTGCATCATCTTCTGTTATTCCAGCTCTTGATGTTATTTTATTTTCTCTTCATCATGCAGGAGGAGGGAATGCTGCAAGTCAGTGACCTGATGGGTTTCTTTAGATGGAAAACTTTTTAACAATCTAAATAATAAACTCAACCTGTCCATACATTGTTTGGGTAAAGTATACACCATTCTCTGTGTAGATATGTGTGATTGGCCTGAATAAATTGTTTTTCAAATAATGAAAAGTTGTGATTTGGTGCCATATAAATAAACTGAAATAAATAGAAGGCATATTCAACTCCAAACCCATATTTACATCATTACTTCAGTTTCTGACCCTCAGACATGGCTTTAAGGTGTCACAATGTATGGACTGTCCAAGATATCCTCATGGGCTCCACTAACGTCCGCCCTCAGAAGACCTAGAAACTGAAATTGGTCTTTTGAATCATAGATGTACACGAAGGCACAAAGTGATGATGTGTTAGTGTGAATTTACAGCGTGAAGTTTGTGGTCTGGTGGTTTATGGACTTCCTCTGTTTAGGCGATTAGCTGTGAGATCACACCCACTTTCACACACACGTGCACGCCCACATGCATACACACATGCATGCAAACGCAGAGAGAGAAGCTTAAAGAGGTGCTGCTTACTACTGATACAATTTTACCACACCTCTCTCTTTCGCACTCTATGTTGTTAATGGTTTATTAATGGTTTGTGTGTAATTGTGGTGACAAAATTAGCAAAAAAACACAAAAACTTGACCTATATAAATCTGCAGAAAAAGCTAATTTTTCTTCGCCTTCTTTTTTAGCAAATTTAAATTACTTGCTTTCACTGTATGGCTCCAGCTTTTAGACATATGTTTTCAACAGGGTCGCTGTAAGCTCTAATGTTAAGCTCCATTTATTCCCAACCACTTTGATTTGTGTTTGGGATCTTTGATATCTTAAGATTCACTATTGGATTGAGACGGATTCAACCAATAAAAAAAATCTCCAGGCAAACTGACATTTGCAGCTGCTCACATGTTGATTGACAAGTTGACTGCATTCTGGAAAACATTCTATGCGCAGAGGAGACAAAGATTGAGAATTTTTGGGCAAAATCACAAGAACAGTGATAGGAAGAGTCGAGCATCAACCAACTGTAAAGCATGGAGGTGTATCATGTTAAGGGGTTATTAGAGGTAAATTGGACAAGGTGCATGAAGAAGAGGAATTATCTCCATGTTCCTATAATTCCTCTGAATTCAGTTTTTAGATGGCTGAAATGTCTGACATAATTTGATATTTCAATGAGACTGTTGACTGAAGCACACATTAAAACTGGTTTAGAATGAATAACTCAGATTTATTTTCCTTGTGCCTTGGCCTTGCCTTAATTTCCATATTAAATTATTTTACATCGAGTTTATGCCAAGAAATAAACAGCTTAAATGAGGTCTATAATTTCTCAAAGTAAAAACAGTGGTCAGATATCCAGAGTAAATCATGTCCGATCATGATGCATTTTCCTTATGAGCCTTAAGCAACAAATTAGTGGGTGTTTATGGCTATATTTAAACCTGTGTGTCTCTTTTCGAACCTGTTTGGATTACAGAGAATCCACAAGTCTTGCTTTATAAATGTATTCAAGTTGTTTTTAGTATATCCATGTCTCCCAAATATAAAGTTTATATGCATCAGTATAAGCCAAAATGTAATATGGCACTCATTATGATGTTGAGTGTGCAAACCTCTGTAAGCTCTGGGTTATTTGCCATGTGAATTTTAATCCTTCATGTGATGATTTTATTTTTTTATTTTTATCTGAGGTTTGGTAGCCAGTGGTCAGCCAATCTAATTGTTGTCATAACTTTCAGTTCCTGAATTAAAAATGAAATTACATATTAATGTGGGCATGTGTCCTGTTTATGTCTCTGACCTGGTTGTAAGTGGCGTCCAGGAGTTTGTCCAGGTTCTGGAGAGGTGCCGGGGTCTTGTCTTTGAATCGGGTCAGCAGTCGCCTTTGGATAGCTCTGAACTGGACAGCTCGCTCTGACAGCAGATCCTGATACTGCTGAGCACTGACACGCAGCTAAGATAAAAGAAAACAAAATACCAAACAATTCACTTCTTAATTTTTTTTAATAACTCCTAAACATGACATGTGGGTTATATCTACCTGAAAGTGATTGTCTACAGACAGGAAGTATTCTTGAAGTGGCATCGGACCACTAAAGCTTTTCTTGAAGTCTTTGGTTCCCAATTTGGAGAAATGTTGATCAAACCTTTGAACGAGTTCCTTCACCACCAGCCACATGTCCTCAAAACTGTCGCTCTGAATGCGGTAACGCTCTATGAAGAAGGGAGATGAGCAATTTTTTGTTTTTTCTCAACATTATGTTCATCACAAATAAATTGAATCACATCCTGGAAGAAAGTGAACTGCAAATGCTTCTGGTTGTAATAATAGAAAAGAGCCAATCAGTATTTTCTTCTTGCTAATTTTGGTGCAAAATGCTACAAAAGACACTAAAAACAGCATCAATAGCTGTGGATATAATTTAGAAAGGGAACTCTTTTGAAAAGTTTAATCCCATGTTCTAACTTGCATTAATGGTGGTTAACCTGCACCACCTCCTGTATGTGGTTTCAGACTAAGACTCACGGGAAGTCTTAGAGGCCAGCACAGTGACTTTGGCTCCTGATAGAAACTGAAAAGCCAAACTGTTCCCATCCTTATCTTCTGTTTTTGTTGAAAACTCTGCAAAGGAAAACAGAGAGAAAGAAAACAACGTGCTGAGACAGATATGACAGTCTAATCATGATACAAGACGCCAACAAAGGTGAACAAAACACAGTCACACTCTTCCCAAACACAATGAAAGCTTACACAAATCCCTCGTGAAAGAAAAACACAATCAGTAGCACTACTGAGTTTGTGTTTAGACAGCAAACCGCTGAATGTAGCCTACTACTAGATGTTCCCAGTGGTGAAGTAGTAAATACTCATGTATAGCACATTCATATAAACACACAACTACACGCAAACATTAGGCTACGTGTATGAATGCAAAAACAATCTGACATCTACAAATGTCTTTAATTTCTCTCCAGTGATTGCAGGGATTGTTGTTGTTTTTACCCTGGACAGTTTGCTGTCCATTTGGACAGCAAACTCCCTGAATGGATGACAGTAAAATGGTTTGTAATATTGAATGTGATTTTCAAGAAGAAAAGTTCCTTCATGTGTTTAAAAATTAACATTTTGTTTCAGATTTATTGTAAGTATTTTGTGTTCTTCCCAAATAGTTTTGCAAAAAATGTCACATTAAAATCTTTTAAAAACTTAGCCTTCAACATGAGTATATTTATTAAGCAGGGAAAATAAATAATTATTTGCTAAGCATAATTATTGGAATTCTTAATTATTCCTACTTCCTCACTGAAAATTAAGGCTGGATGATATGACTGAAAAACATATCACAATACAGGGGGATTTATAGCAGTCCATGTCAACAATTACTGATTTGTTGTTTTGTTTTAAAATCACTGAAATAGTGCCACGCTGACTTATTTCATTCACAGTTTCCTCAAGAGCTGTTGTTCTCATTTTCTCCCTTAATTACACCACGTTGATATTTTATTTTTAAACAGCTATAAAATGGTAAACTGCTGCTGCGCAATTTACTCAATAGGTTGTGTGTTAGTTGATGCCATCAAATTTGCTTAGCTGTGTGTGAGGGGTTGAGCAGCTAAAGCCTACATCTCCCAAAATGCTGTGCATTCTGGATCGGAGTTCAGAGAAATTACAGGGTATTACCTACTGATATTGATCATGTCTTTATACATTGTTATTGATTTATTTCCCAGCACTAATTCAAATTAAATAATGTATCTGCCAATGTCAGATTACCTAATAACAAAATAAGATTGATTTCTTTTAAGGGGTAAAAAGATAGATCTCAAATTTAAGAATATAATTTATTTTGTTTCAGATATTTTGTTTTTCAACAGGAACCTGTAAACTTTCATTTTAGGGATCTTAGTTTCAATCTAATTTCAATCAACACTACAAAGACATTTACTGCAGAATTTTCTTTTTATTTCTAAGAAAAACTGATAGCGCTTTCAGTTTTAGAGAGAAATTACCATAACATTTTAATGCAAAGTATTAATAATTACCTCTGAAGATAGCGCTGAGGTCAACTGGTGGCTGGTTGGTGTCCACAGTGATCTTAAACGTGGTGTTTTTGGCTGGAGATGAAGGTAGACACACCAGAGCCAGAGGAAGACTGAACCTGGACTGGAGAACCCTGGGAACCCCTAATGAAAAGTAAATACTTCGAAGTTAAAATATATTTTCCATTAAGCTATAATTACCACTGCAGCTACTACAAACATATTATCTTGTAATAATTTTGGGTTAATCTGCAGGCTTTGTCCCTTGATGCTCTATTCTTTATAAACATCCTCTAATTTGAAGCCGACTTCCTCTTCAGGCAGATTGTTGTGATATTAAACAAGGTCACTACATCACCTCTGAGCCTTTCTCTCCAAACCGCCAAGAGGTCAACATCTGCTAACACAGTAAGCACTATTGGTGTTCAGATTACCTGAGTGCTCAGAGACTTAATATCAACACCAACTGTGAAGGTGTGTCTGCCGAAGATCCGAAACAGAAGTTTTGTTTTCAGCAGAAAAAAAAACAGAGAAGGATAAGTATGTCCAATGACAACTATGTTGTGATCTTAAGCAGTGCTGAGTTTGGCAGAAATCAAGACTTAGTAAAAATAACAGAGCGAACAAGTAGAAGAAAGGTGGAGGAAAAGAGGTTTTAAGAAGAGATGAAGTAAAGTAACCAGGCAAGAGGAGAAAACCTGAACTGAGAAAAAAAAACTAGAAATAAAACAGCATCAGGGCAACTGAAGCAGAAATAACTGGAATTGACAGCTGGGTTTGGACAGAGGTTTAATAGTGGAAAGTCCCTGCTTATTTCAAATAGTAACAATTACCTGCAACTACTGTGCACCTTTTCATTCCAGAAAAGAAATTATTATGTAATTATTTTAATAATTCAATTTGATTTAAATGCAAGAACTGAACAGCATCAAGAAAAAGGAAAGTGGTAAAGCCAAAAATAACAAATCTTGAAAAAAAATATTTTAAAATAGAAAGACGAACTGCGGTCCAGTTTCCTCAGTTTTTGCATGCTTCATTTAATCGTTGACCTTCGTTATGGATGGCTGAATAGTTAAACAACAAATTACATTCGACAAACACAAAGGAGGGTCACATAAACATGTAGTCCCTGTGATTATGGAGAAACTCTGTTAGATGTGAGGTGAAAGAGCAACACTTGCAAAGCAACTTTTTAGCACCAGGGTTGTACAAATGAATCAACTGTTACAAGTTTCTAATTTACATTTATACTGGGATGCTTTTACATTTTAAATTAGTTCACACCTGGATAGAGAAGAAGAGACTGCTCTTCACATGTCTGTAACTGGAGGAAAGTCTAAAATGTCCTTTTTCCATCCTACCTCCAAAGTACTCCCCAAGTTGTCATTACAGAATGTACTCTGAACACTGAAATTTACCAGCATGGAGACTTTATTTCAGCATGAGCACTACAACCATCTTACAAAGTCTTGCTAAAATTTATTTCTATATATCCTTCATAAATCATACTGTCTGGGGACTGACAAGTCTTAGAGGAACCATCTTTTCAACAGTTTACAATTTTCTTTCACTACACACTCAAAAACCAGTTTTATAGTATAAATAAACTGCTCCGTGCTAGAGAAAGTGGTTGATATTGGGACAAACTACAGACTTTTCTGTGTGTGGAGTGTGAAAACGTGGAGACAGATCTCTATAGAGGTTTGCATTCAGGACTAGTTTAAACTTTTCTTCTAGAAGTTTGGAGAAAAGTTCAAACTTTTCTTCAAACTTAAAGAAAGTTACATTATTATAAGAGAAAGATAAAACAATCAGTATAATAAAAATTAATTGAGGCACAAGTTGCTTCAAATCCTTTTAAATAATACCCGACTAAATGATGGACCAAAATTTGCTAGCATGTCTGACAGACATTAATTAAAATCCACTCAATTAATAAAAGAAATTAGTATTTCTTTTTTGCTTTAGCTTTTAAAAAAATTACATCTTCTGCACACTGAAGTTAAAAACATGCAAGAAATTGCATTATTAGCATGTCATGATAGTCATGAGATTGTCATACAGCAAAAGTCTTCAGATTTGTTACATCTTTTAAGGTACTGGGGTGTATGAGTTACAACATTTAATTTCTCTTTGCAATAAATAAAGGTTTTGTTATTGAATTTATCTTAAATATGCTTATATTTGCATGTCTCTGCATCAGGTAAGGGACTGACAAGTCTTAGAGGAATAGAGCAAGAGCAAGAATAAAATCTGAGAAGATGACCCCGTGTGCCAGATCAGGTTTGATCCACAGCTGCAGTGATGTCACCTCCAATGTATCCGTGTGGGTATAAAAGATACGTGTGGAAACTGGATGTAATCTGCACATGCTCTTTGGGTTTTTGTGTGGGCCACAGGGAAAACAATAAAAAGAAACAAACCCTTCACATTCCTCTCCTCAAAAGCTTTGTTCACGTGCAGCTGTTATGCATTACCTACTTCACTTCCATAAGTTCTGCATGTTTTAGTTTGATGTAGACACAATTAAAACCACATTCAGTCATTTCTTTAAATGACCTAAAATAAGAAAATGTAAAGCCTCACATCTTTTAATCTGTGAGCTGGAATGTCCAGGTAAAACTACTATTGTCATTTAATCAATGACAATGTATACTTCACTCCACCTAATACCTGTAAAAACAAACCCATAAGGAATAGTAATAAGACAGAATTTTAAATATTTATTCAGATTTTATTCAACGACTATCCTTATATGTATAATTTGCAAGTCATGCTGCCATTAGTTCTCCGTTTTTGTTTCCATAGAATTTGCCTCCCAGACTTTTTCTTCTGTGATTAAAATTGATCAGTATTCAAGGAACTCATAAAGTTGACTGCACTGGATTATAATTTAAACTAGACTAAAATATGACAAATCACAACATGCAGCCAACATGCAGCTCATGTTGGCTGCATGTTGGAGTAGCTCAGTTACATTACACCTGATTTGTCACCCTTTGTTCCTCCTTGGGACAATTATTCCCTCTAGTTTTGGATGATATGCAACTGGAATGATTTTTGCTCTTGTGTTTTTAATTTTAGAGAGTTTTTACGACAACAATAACTTGTTTTTACAACTAGGAGCAGCTGAGTTTCATCTCAAAAGCTCAAATAATTCCTGAATTACAAACCAGCTCAGATCTAAAGAGGAGTGGCAAAAGCAAATGAGGTGGATTATCAATGTAAGCCATCAACTGATAGTGTCATGCATGACATGTTAATGTGGAATATTATCTCTGTTGCCTCAATAGTGAGCTGTTAGCATTTTATGACAGTTATGAAACCATCATACAGCAACAATATTCAGTCAGAGGCCTCCTCAGATTTGTTGTAAGACTGACTGCTATCAGAGTTCCTTCCTCCCTACAGCATCACCACAATGACTCTTTGAAGATACATGGATGATATGAGCTATGACAACATTTGTCTTTTGGACAAATACAGTATTTTTGAATGGAATTTAACTAAACTGAATAAGAATAGCGTGTCACACAAAATGGAATGTGCCTCAGGATGATATTCATTGTAAATTTATGCTATATAAATAATCTATAAAAAAATGTAATGTTCAATCAGCGTTTGTGGGAGTGTGATAATGCAAAACCTCAAAAGGTTATGACAGATAACTTGTTTCCATCAAACTAAAAATGACTAAAACAAACACTAATGAGTATCCAGGAAAACTAGAGCTGGGATGTCCAGGGAAAACTACTGTAGTGAAGGGAGTTAAGGTAGGCATGGATTTGGGTCAGTTACTTTTTAGGATAATATTAGAACAAAATTTCAGGGAAACCATTTTCTCTTACACAACTAACACAGCCATGATGCTGACAAAGTGTGTGCTTAAAAATAAAAGCGTGTGAGTCTCTGTCAAGTGATGCATGCAAGAAATATATTACTGTGTAAACTCCAAAGAGTACGAAAGAAAAAAATGATTAAAAAAGCATATTTACATTTTCCTGAGTGAGGAAATATGTGTTCGGATAAGAGACTTTTTCTAAGTATCACATAACAGGAACATAAACACTCGAGAGCCGTCTTTTCCTGTATGTATAGTAGTGTGCATGTTTGGAAAGTATTTAGAGCACCATTGATGATTAGTACATTTTTAACAGAAAAAAAATCTATTAAAAAATGCAGCTAAGTATGCAACGAGCAGACATATCTGTTTGTTTTTTTTAACTACTACTTGTTCTAGTCTATCTAGTACTGCAAGCAAAACACTTACCTTTTGGATTAAGCTCTGCAGAAAGTAGGAAGAGAAGAAGTAAAAATAAAAAAGTACATTCTGTGAGCTCAGATAAATGAAACTGCACAATTGCAATCCAGTAATACATAAAAGAAGAAGACGACTATAATGATAAAGAATACATCAGCACGTATCCATATGTTCCTAACAGACTCCTCGGCTCTCAGTTTACTGGTGCTTCCTCTAATCTCTAAAAGTTGAATGGGAAGCAGATCTTTTTGTTTTCAGGACCCTCTCTATGCTTGTGGAACCAGCTCCTAGTTTTAATCTAGCCTTAAAATGATTGCCTTTGTTGATTATAGATTATAGTTAATAGTTCACATTTATAATAATGCTACCAATGCCAGATAATGCTACCAACAGCTATACAGGATCTAATGCAGGAGTATTTTCCTAACATAAAAATACTCCTGCATTAGTTTACTTTTTTGTTTTTATTTTTATCTGTCTCCTCAAACCCCAGTTAGTCATGGCAGCCAGGTTCTGCTGGATGTTTCTTTCTGTTAAAAGGGAGTTCTCCTCTGCACTGTCGCTCCATGCATGCTCAGTATGAGGAATCGCTCTAAAGTCAACAAAGCAGGAAATTGTCTACTGTCTCTATGTTTGTCCAGGAAGAGTGAATGCTGCAAGCCAGGTACTCACTGGATTTTCTTGGAAAAAATTTTCAAGCAATCTGAATAATGAACTTTATTGTTTGATAACTAGGATCATCCGAAATGTATGTATGATTGGATTGACATGTTGTCAATTGATGGTATGCAAATAAATGGAATTGAATCAAACCTATCCCATCAATATGTGAATATAGAAAAATTTAAGATATCTTATGAAATGTTTTTTTTCTGCCAAGTCAAAATCAATCAGTGGGGCTAGAGGAGGATGTTGCAAGTGAGCCAAGCTGACACTGAATATGAAGAGACATCCTCAAAAATTAGAAGTGTATTACAAGCTTGACTGAGAGAAATAGCCAAATAAAATATGTATGAGTAAGTATGTATACAGCGCAAACTATGGAGTGTAAATATAAACCCTTGTATGACATCTCACAATGAGGACACCTGCCAAACAACATATGAGATGTTTAAAAGGAAAACACATAAGACTGAGCATCTCTATCCCTGCTCCTCAGGGCTATGTTTTACCAGCTGCTCTGGGATTTGAAAAGTCTGTCTGCTGCTTCTCTAACCTTTAAGCCACAGCAATAAAAGCCAGGAAGATTAAGATCTGATTTGATTGGTTAAAGAGGATTTCCTTGGAAGGTGAATGGGAAGCAGATGGATGAGTTGTAAGCCAATAGAAATGGGAAGGGGTGCAGAGTGAAAAATTTCCCCTGGCAAAATTGATGAAAGTCACGCTTTCTTATGGGTGTCTGTTTACTGTAAAACCTCTGGCTTTCTCACCGTCTCTCGTGTCATAGCCTCATTTAAACTTAATGGGGAAAAAAAAAATCTTTTTTTTTTCTTAACTGGTTCAGAAAGATCTTCGGCTTTCACCAAGTTACTAGCAGTGAAAATCGGTAAACTGCCTCCTTTATCGTACTCTAAAAAACAATTAATATCTGTCTACTTTACACAGCCGAGGAAATCATTAAGTGTGACTACGTCCAAGATTCCTCATGGACATGTCCTGTTTTCTGCTGTTGCCGGGCAGAAGATGACACAACACTAACACAAAATTCAAGTGTCCTGGTTATAACTTCAGTTTTGGATACAATCAGGAAGCAGTTTTATTGTTGCATATTTAGTTTATCCGCACCTATAAGGAGGAGACCTAGCTGTTAACTATTGTAATTTAAAACTTACATATCAAACTTACATATTCCTGTGATATTTGTCTTAATTTTTTTGCTGCAATATTTTAACTGTTGCTTTACAGAATGATACACAGCATAGCATTTATATTGAATTTCTACCAATATAACATTTTGGAAATGTTAGGTGACTCACATACAAGCTAGATAAATTTGTATAGTTTGATCTTTTTAATCCATTTGTTTTATCAGATGATTTTATTGGACAAAGAAGGATGGATTACAGTTTTGTCATTGCAGGGAAACGGAGGCTTTGGCATCACAAAAATAAATAAATTTAAAACATCAGCTGGGTGGAGTTAAAAAGTTAGAAACCCTTCAGGCATCCAAGGAGACTGAATTACTTCAACTACTCTTCATAATGTAAAGGTATTGCATACTTAGCAACCTTTTTGAGGCTGTCAGTGCAACAAAGAATTACGTTTTTGATAATGAACATTTCCAAGCTAATTTTGGTGAAAGCTAAGCCTCTCAAAGAAATCAAAAGCTACAAATAAGTTTCTAATATAAAATGTAAGAGAATGAAAGATAAGGATGAAGAAGCAATACTGAGTTACATGCTACCTCTAAAATCTGCTACTAAGCTTTTGTGTCATACTCACTAACAAAGACAGCTAAAAACATAAACTGCTTGGCACAGGGGATGAGATATGCCAACAAAAAATCATTGCAAATGGGTTTCAAACATGGTGTTCCAACAAACTGATGCAGCTCCTGGAGACACGGATATGTGGAGATGCTGGTCATCCTCCAAAACCCGGTAAAACAGGAGAAAACAAAAACAGTTAGCTTGAATCTTTGGTTTTCAGTTGCTGTAGTAACCAATGAATCATGGCTGGCCATGTTTTATGGAAAGTATCATCTGCATGAGACTATCCGTCACTCACATGAAAATAATCAGTATGTACGCAAGCTAACAATGCACTGTAAATGCCAGCCTGACCACTTGATCCCATTCAAGTGCGTTTGTGGAAAGCCCACTCTCAGGGTTTTAGAAAAATCACAGAGGGGCACTAATGAAATTCTTTCTAGATTGTAACAGCTCCTGCCATCATCAAGCCTCCTTTGAAGGTTTTAAGAAGTCAACAGTCTTCTTAAATGTCAAAGCCTTTGTAGAGCTTAAAGACGGACACAGTAGCCTCAGGGTGGGATTGTGTTATGCAGGGTAGGGTGGTGTGGAGGCGTAATCATCAGCCCTGGATGGCAGTGAATACAAAGTGTTGCATTCCTTCCAAGCCAGAACAGCATTGTGGGGATAAGAAGTGATGAGGCACTACTGCAGATTAACACTGAAGAAACAGAAAATTACAATCAAACTCTACCACATTGCTACAGGAATGCTCCTGGAGAGAACCACTTGGCATCTCACCACAAGATGATTCACTGCAGTGGACACAGAGTTTCAGAGCAAAACCAACCCTTTATTAAAACAGTGTTAGTCCTGGAAACAATATTCTATTGGCATGCTAACCCACACTAGTGTCAAGTGTTAAAAAAAGTAAAAACAAAAAGCAGTGGCATGATGCGACAGGGATGTGATAAAGGTTTAATTAGGTTTAGGTTATAAAACATGTCGGTTTGGGAAAAGATTATGAATTGTGTTGAATTGTCAGGATAAAAACAGCACAGCACATAAAGTGAGAAAAAAGTAATAAAATACCACTTTGCCTATCTGCAATTGTTAGCATCTATGCTACGGCTTTTTTTGCAAGCTTACAATGTATGCATTTTCTCTGAGGCAAATTTGGATTTGTGGAAATATTTTCAGAGGCAAAAGACACTGATTATCCTGGCATAGAAACTAAAAGAGTGCCACCTTTCAATTTATCACCATTCATAAGCTAGAGTGGGTAAACGAGTGGGTAAATTTACATCATACATTTCTAAAACCCGAAGAAATCCACATAACTTCAATGGCCACAAACATCGAAACTTATTTTCTTCATAATTCAAATTATTTTCCACAACTTCATAAGTGAACTAATTTGGTTAGATTTCTTTCTATGTGTGAGTCACTTGGGTAAATATCTGCTGTAAATTTCATGTCAGCAGAATTATAAATATATTTCCTGGAAAAAAAATAAACAGAAAAATAACAGAAAAAAAAAAACACTGATATGTTCAATAATTAGTTTCTCTATTGTCCAGGGTGCCAAGCTTAAAGCACTCAGGACCTTCTCCAGAGCTTTTAAAATTGTTTAGATTTATTTTAATTATTCAGAAGTCATGCTGATACAGCAGCTAGGACAGCTTTTACTTTGACAACAAATGTTGCGGCATCTTCGCCCCAGCTGAACTGATTTCTTAAAGTAATAAAAGGCTCCATAGCCAATTTTAAGGCTTAGTAGGCAGTTGAGAAATTAGCTGCAAGAAACTTTAATCTCTTATAACCCATTGTTAATTCTTTCCTTTCTCCACTCATAACATACTGCCATTGTTTTGTTTCTTTACATTCCCAGTATTCTGGGTTAGGGTTAGGGTGATATTCTGCTTTCCCCAACTCTTCTTCTGACTATTACGCTGTCTTATTCTACCCTTATTTTTTCTGTTTACTCAGCCATCTTTTCACATGAGTATAGCTTATGTTGTGTTGGGAAACTAACCTACGACTCTTTGCTTTCCATCTTAAATCAGACTTTTCTAATGCCTAACGCCCAACAAGTGCTTTCCAAAACTCAAAATCACTTTCCAACATGCTCTCGTCAAGCTGCTTTGCCTTTAAGGCCCATTGAAATACTCCAGACTTCTTATTTTCAACTATTTATAGCAACACAATAACCCTTAACAAGAAAGAAACACTTCCCAATATTTCCAGACATTTCACATTAAGTGTGCTTCTGGGGAGGAAAATCTGTTCCACCAACAGAGGTCTGCCAAAGCAAATGTAATCCAAGGGAAACAATAGCACAAAACATAAGCCTTTTTTCATGACCTGATTTCCGAACAAATGCAGATCTTTTTTTTTTTTTTTTTCCTTTTAAATGAGGTCTGTGACATTTAAAAATAAAGAGTGGTTGTGTTGCTTTGGAAAGTTATATCTTCCAGATATATTGCAAAACCTGGAAACAGATGGCTGGAGGCAGCAAGGGGATGAACTGGGCTCATCTGGAAAGAGCCCAAATGTCATTACACCATTCCAGTTCTCTGTTAGGAGGATGGTGCTCAGCCCTGTCACACAAGCCTAGTTTTGATGTTACAGACCAGACACCTGCTAACTTCACAAGGTTTTTGGTGCTAATGCTCCAGGTATTGAGGAACATTTTACATCTACTATAAAGATAAGTTTTATACATATCGTTTTTTCCAATGAAACTATATAAAAACTATCCTGCAGTAAAATCAAATGTGCATTTACCACAAGGACTATTGTAACTGATATTAGATCCTTACAACTTTACACATAAACAAAATTAAACATTTCATAAATATGTGCACAGTTAGAAATAACATTTTGAGAATGGAGCTTCCATTCACTGCATATCGATAGCCAAACTGACAATTTTATAAAAGCTGCAGAGATGAGCCTGATGGTTCAAACAACATATGTGCCACTGCAACTTTTCATAAAAACATCACAACGGAGCTTCAGCACATGAGTTTTTACTTCAATAAAAACTAATGCAATGTAAAAGTAATTGCCTTACAAAGAGGTTTAATGCCTCCAGTAACCATCCTCAACAACATTGTGCCTGCTGTGCAACACGTATGGCTCCTAGGAGCCACCTTTTCTCGAGATCAAAGATGGTCCTCAGACGTAGACACTGTTTGCATGAAGGTCCAGCAGAAACTGTGATTCCTACGGCAACTCAAGAAGTAAAATCTTCCACAATTACTACTACAACGCTATTTTTATTCATCTCTGTGTGGTTTGGCTCATCCATAAAACAGGACTAGACTGTATGAAACAATTAGATCCACAGAGAGGATCATCAGGGCTTGTCTTCCCCCCTTGTACAAGTCAAGGGTCAGGAAAAGGGCAACTAACATCTCTGCAGACCTCACACATCCTGGACACAAACTGTTTAAGCTTTTGCCTTCAGGTCAGCAGGCTATGTGCAAAAACCAGCTGCCACAGAGACGGTTTCTCCCCCCAGGCTGTCTCTCTGATGAAAACATTGTACAGCCTCAGCTACTCTACAGTGATATAAAGTAATCATATTTGCAGTCAAACCTTGCTTTCCTTTTTTTGTAGTTTATTTTTTCATCCTATTGTTTTTATTATATTTTTATGCTAGTAAAACCAAAGTCAAATTCCTTGATTTGGCCAAAGAAGCTTCATTTGAGAAAAAAGAATGACAACAAAATGTCTACATTTTATTCTATCTAAGGTAAACGTCTGAAGGTGTTAATAGAAACCAAACACATGTCACAACGGTCCTTTTACCTGTTGGCGAACTATAGGACACGACAATATCTCCGGTCAGGTCAGCAGGTAGGTATTGGGCATTGAGGAAAGCTGAAAAAGCCACTTCTTTGGTTGAACCAACACCTGAAAAAAGAAAAACAGATTTTTTTAACATCCAGATAAGGAGTAGCTTTATTTTTATGTAGCTCCACCAGTGTATTTCTCTGGATTTTGAAATATAAAAAAAATAAGCCAGCTAACAAAAAATATCAAAATAATCAAACAGTTACTTTTAATATGCTCATAAGAATTGTTATTGGGAAGAATAACAACTATAAAATATTACGGCTCCTAAAAAATAAATTTATTAGAGTTGCAACTTAAACAAGGTAATCTATGACAGTATATCATCCCTCCTTGCACATTGTTGCCACTACAGTGTAAAAGTGGGTTTTTCAACAAACACTATTATCTTGAATTTCATCCCTAAATTTTATAGAAATGAGATGGCTAGTAATAAAGAGTAAAAAACAGACTCAGACAAATATAACCGGAATAAAAATAAAACGCATTTTGAAATGATTTCATTTAATAAGCAAAATTTAAAAAAGCTATTCCAATCACTTTGCCCTCACAGTATACGGAAAATAATTTCCCCAAAACAGCTGATTTTACAAACCTTGGCAGCAACGCCCTGTATCAAAAATAGGTAAAGTCATTTTCATTGCTGTGAATGAATTTTTGCCCCCCCTTGTATGTGACAAAAACAAACACACAATATCTGTAAAGGGGCAGATCCAGTTCCATTGGACTGGACTTGAGTTTAGGCATGGACTAAAACCTAAACTCAAGGACAAAATGGCCTGTAGTAAGAAGAAGCAGTTTAATCAATGATCTCCTTAAAGTAAGGGCTCTTCTACAGAAACCAGATCAAGTGAGAGTAAGTATTGCCTTGATGTTGGATTTATTTTAAAATCTACAATGTGTCAATTTGAAAAACTCAATGCTACATTCATTTGGATGTGAAAATAAGGTTAGAGTAGATATTCTTAACTGATATCAGTTCAGCTTTTTAACTAAAAGGAAACTGTATGATAAAAATGGAAGTTGGTGTGTCAACCAGACATGCAAACACAAACACGCAGTCAGTATTTTAAAGTTGGTGACAGAACTGGACACTGTGTGCTCAATACTAGCCAGATCCTTTAATGTGTATACACACACACACACACACGCCCGCACCCACACACACACACATATACATAGAACTGCTTAAGCACTGCTTACATTCAACATCACTATGTGAGGTGAAGACATAAAATAAAAGCTTCAACTGGAACTCTACCCTGTGTGTGTGTGTAAGTATATGTGGGGGCGAACCCAAGACTGAAATTATATGTACCATGAGAGATGGGTGATGACTTGTAGCTTCCTTTAAAACGCCTGAAAACCAACAGAAAGTAGAGGGAAAAAGAGAGCTGGGGAGAAAGAGCAGGGATCAAATACGGCTGGAGAGGAAAGGATATATTACAACTAATGGCTCCATGCAGTCAGACACACACATGCACACCCACACACACATACAGGGCAGTATGTTGGTGAAATGGGGCGTAATGTTTTTGGGCCCAGTCTGTTACAGGTGACTGAATCCCGAGTGTATGTGCATGTGTCCAAATGGAAAAGCATAAAAGTCTGTGTAATTTCTCAAAGTTGAGTAAAGAGTGTGTGAAAGTTTCTGAATCTGTATATCACTGAGGTTAGTAGGTTTAAGATGGAACTGTAAAAAACCTTGATGTGTTTAATTATGCATGCACACAAACACGCCGAGCTGGTAGTGATGCAAGGCCCTCCTGGGGAGAACAGACAGATCAACCTGAAGCTAAACAGATGGGAAAAAGATAGATAATAAATAACTAAATTGAAACATAAAGACCTGATTTTTCACTTTTTAAGTAATTATGCAAAACTATTTCTAAAACTGAAAAACCAATAAAAAAATAAGCCTAAAAGGAAAATACAATCTTGTATCATAAACCAGTAACACTGCTTTTTTTATTCCAGTAGCTTATTTTTATGTCTTGTTTAAGCATAAGGTTAGTTTCCTCCCTGCTTGTCAGTCAGTCTGTCAACTGAAGGCTTTTAACCTCTGTGCCCTGAAGGTCACCCTGGTCAGACTGGCTTAAGTGCTTTAAGTGTTTTCAGTCCCGTTAAGACCAACAAACACCACCAAAGGAGACACAAAGTAATCCCTCTTCTTCTCTTTTCTTTCATTTCTCTTTAGCTCTCCATTATACATTGAAGCACATTCAGACAGGCCAGAACAAGAGCTGTGGGCATCAAATCTGTGAGCACCAGGTAATGCGTCTGATTGACCTCTGTGTCTAACCCGGTGAGACTGTTCAGACTGGTCCCAGTGTTCTCAAGCACATTAAGCCATTAGCACCCCATCCAAGAAAAACAAACTCCCTAAAGGAGACTGAAATCCCCTGCTTTACTACTGTACCTTTCTCTTCCTTTTCCAATCCCTAACTTTCACCTTTTTTCCACCTTCATAAACTATTTGCTTTTTCCATTTCTTTACCGCTATAACGTTTTCCTTATTCACTAGTTTGCTTGGGGATCTTAGCTTTATGCCACCTCATCCCTTTATATTGTCTTATTTGACCGTATACTTGTCTCTTCATGTATTCTTAAGGGAATGAAGGCTAATATATTTAAAAACTTAATATAAATATGCATACCAAAAGAAAGTTATCTGATATAAGATATCAGACAACTGATTTCTTATATCTGAAATATAAGAAATCCATTGTCAAATTATTTGTATCTATCTTTTTTGTGCATTGCCCTCTAACATCTCATACAAAGCGTCATACTTAAAGATAAGCCGAAGGAGCTTTCAACAATCTTTCTACACAAATAAATATTACATGAATCATTCTAACCATGTTTGTTTGTAATAAAAGTAAATAAAGGAACGGAGAACGTCTACTTCACTTCCTGGCATTTCTGCTAAATTTGTGTTCACTGTCGCGGTTTGTAATCCGGACAAAATCTTATCACAGAAGGTGCCTCACTACTGCTGAGACTGATCTTGACACTATTCAGAGAGTCATACTGTGTGTACATGCCAGGGGCAGCTCACTCTCTCTGTCAGGGTTCAGGTTAAAGTACTTGACGGCTCAGGTTAAACTGATGACTGACTTTGATGAACAGGTTAAAGGTAATGAGGGGTGAAGATGGGGATCAATACCACACAAGGAGCAAGAGCCATAAGTGTGTTTCTCTTTCCAGTTCTTCCCATATGCAGATAATATCAAAACCAAAACAAATAACAGGAAAACAAATATTGATGATAATATTTTGGCTCTTACGGTGGAATTACAGTGTGTGTATGATCTATGTGTGAGGTGTTAAACAATGACCTCATGGTCTTTGTTGGCGAGGATTAGGCCAGATCACATAAAATATGCCTGTTCAAAATCATAAAAACGTTAGTATTGCTATCATGCAAGCATGCTGACATGTAGGTACCAAACTAAACCGGATAACAGAGCAGAATTCCTTTATTTGTAGTGACAATTAACTGCAAGGAAATGTTCTGGATGACTGGAGAAATATGGTTGCCTTCAAAATTATTGGCATCTTGAGGAAAGATGTGGACAAAGTCTGTAAAATAACAGGTTGCTACAGAAATGGTTGTGAGCCACATATCCTTCTTGGTTTGTGTTGTAACAACATACACATACGTCCTATTTAAACCTTACTGATCACAGGAGAGTAGCTATATATTCCTGAAACTTAATAAAGATCAAGAAGTAACTCAGCATGTTATTTAGTTAGTCCTATTTTCAACAATAGCCAGGAGAAACATAGCTTTTTGTCAATTCATATGTATAACTCAAGTCATGGATTACTAATTAAAAGTACCTAGATATTGCTATCAAACTAAAAATGCTAAAGCACAATATATATTTGTCTAATATAATGGTGTAAATATCTTTATTATAAATGATTTTGTTGAAAACACTTATTTCTGAACAAATTAAGCTAAACTAAAGATTGGATTTTTAAAAATAATTATTGTATAAAAACATTGCTGTGACAAAACATTTATTTATTTGAAGCTTTTCAGACATTTGACAACTGCTGTGGTTGTTGTAGACATATCTTTAATGAAACTTTATTATGCTCTTCTATCTTCATTGTTTCAATTAACCTTTTCTTCCTCAGACAATTAAAGTATGTGTAATTCCAGTGTTGTTAATGGAAATACAGGAAGATGATGAGAGAAACCACAAAAGGGTCATTAGAGCAGGAAAATATTAAAGACATTTTAGAAGGAATGAGTGAAAGAAATAATCTGCAAAAGGAAAAGATAAAATGAAATGGCAAGAAAATAAGTGAAGAGAAGGAGGGAGCAGTTCTTACGAGTGGGAACGGGGGGCAGAACAAAGGAGGTAGTGTGTTGAACAGGGGATTGAGCCGCCATCTGAGACGAATAAAAACTGGAATAACAATAAAAGTCAGAGGGCGCTACTTCCCCTACTCTTTACACACATCGTTCACTGCATGTAAGTTTGTGCTTATCAGTGAGGTTTTACCTTTTTTTGTTACGTTTTATTCATTTTGGTAACTCAAATTCACACCTATAATGAACGTTTGCAGATATGTGGACACATTCTAAGCAGAGGAATCAAACACAAAGTATGTTCACACAGCCAACAGTTCTACAAAAAGAACAGAAACAGAGTTACACTGACCCTTGATTTTACTCATGTAGCTTGTGTGTTTATATGTTTGGAGGAAATCTTTGTCAAAAAACTGTATTCCTTTAAACAGGAAAACGGTCAACTGAGAGAAAGAGAGACTGTAAAAGGAAAAAAAACCTAATGAAAACCAGACTGAGAAGGTGTCACAGCAGCACTCATAATATTGCTTGTTGCTAGCTGGTGTTTCCAATTGCCAACAGATTTTCACATAACATCCATTACTTTGTCACAACTACTTCTTCGAGAACTAGTGACCAGCAAAAGCTGTCCAATGAGGAATGAGAATCAAAACTTAGAAACAGTTTTACCTCCTGGAACAGATTCAGTTTGACAGTATCCAACGTGGAATTAAAAAAGTAAAAGATTACGAGAAAAATGAATAAGTTATTGTTGTATAATATTTCACTAGCACTTTTAGATTCAACAGTAAATAGAAATTTGATTATTCTATAGTAGACCGGGACACTTAACAGCCCACGGGTGCAGCCCTAGTCTTAAGGATTTATTTACTGAAGTCAAAGGTAAAGTGTCTGTTTGCAAAGACAAACTGGTATTTTATAGCTCGAAAAACATTACCATAAAAAATAAATGAATAATCTGTTCTCAATGTTGCATTGTACATTTTGCAACCAGCAGCCAATAAAACACAAAAAAACCCTATGCATAGTTTTTAGCCATTGTCACATATGTTTTGAGCTGAGCCACTAAGACCCTGACAAACATTTTTATCATTGTTGCCCTTTAGTTCGATTATTGGCACACTGATGTTTTATACTATACACTAAGGTTCTAACAAAAACAAAAACTATATAAATAAAACCACAACTATTATTCATATCCCTGGCAGATTAAAAATTATTTTAATTTAATCTGATGAGAAATTTGGTAGTCATTTATATAAAATAATGTAAGCAGTGTTGTATTTTAAAAATAGATATTTTATCATTTACATTTTTAACAGAGTTCTCATAACTCAATAATAATCTCCTTTGGGATAACAACAACTAATGTAATACTGAGCAGATTTTTGAGGTTGGAAGACCTCCTTGCAATCACCCTAGCATGTAGCTCCTTCCTCAATTAGATTTATGCCTGGACTCTGAGTGGACCAATTGAAATTGAAAGTTGGTGAAATTAAAGATTACTTTTAAAGTAAATCTGTCAGGGGTATGAATAATTTTGGGCTTGACTATCTGGTTCTGAACAAAAAAAAGACACTGAAATGGAAAATATTTTTATGTCAGAGATCTAAACGAAAAAGATTATCTATGAATCCCGATATTCTTTTTTAAAGAACAAACAGTCTAAAACATTGGAAACTGTTAATACTCACTAGAAATTGGGATTTTATTTCGTGTTTCAGTCCTAACATCAGTGCTGCTGCTTTGATCTTCTACCAGAAAATGAATTAAAGTGGTTTCCTTCTGTGCAAATAGGCATGTGATAAATGGGTGCACTAATTCTTAATGCACTGATAGATTTGGACTACCACTGGATTAAAACAGGGCCGTATTTCATTTGTCTGATGGTATTAATGTTGGACAAGCAGAATTATTGCTTAGGGATGAACAAAGTCTCCAAAGTGGATAAAAGTCGATGGAAAACGTTCTTCAATGTTATACCTGAATGTGTGCTTGTGTATTAAGTTCTATGGCCAGAAGCATTTCAATGGTTGATTTCTGTAAGTAGAAATAAAAAAGAACGACAAAAAACAGGTAACACTGTTTTACTGTAGATATTCGACATATTCTTAGCTTGCTATAATGACACGTGTCATGTGAATGCATTTAAGCAGCCATGGATAAGCATGTGCAAAAAATTTGATATCCCTGTGAGTGCTTGTGTGTGTAATTGTTCTTCCTTGAATGTATGCCTTTCAGAGACTTCTGGGTTTGACCAGCTTGAATGCTACCTAAACTCATATAAACAAAGCATCTCTTTAGTGGTGTAAATGTGACGGGATAATGACTCGTACCCTCTGATCTTCCACATAAACAGTGAAACTTGAAGAGCTGGTGCCAAAACAGAAAAGCTTAGAGCAACTATACCCACCAGAAATATCCACCAGTTTTCCCTTCATGGGATGTTTTTTGGGGGAATTTATTTTTGACTTACTTTGAGTTTTCCTGGCAGATCTTTAATTGTTTATTCTAACAAAGAAACCAAGTCTTACTTTTTGTTGCGGATTATATTTTTGTGGGAGCTGGATGTTATAAATTACTAACATATCTTCCACTTGCTCTATACATTGTAACCGTTTCTATATTTCGCTGTAAGTTTCCTTGTACTAAGGAATATTATTGTCAAAACTCTTAAAATTCTTAATTTCTCATATGGCTATTGTAAAAAAGAGAATATGGGAATAAAATCCTAAAAAATAAAACAATACATGACAAATTAAGTCTATTAAAGGAATACATGTAAATGGAAAAAAAAAAGAAAAAACTAACATTTATGGGGAATGTACCATGCTGGGCAGCTGGAGCATCATGCTTGCATTAACAGCTGGAGAACTCATGTACAGCATATGCACAGATAAGAATCCACTGTGGTAAGATGCTTTTCATTTCTGCATGTATGGATCATGAATCATAGGTAAGCAGTGGTCACTTTGAGTCAGGACTTAGAATAAATGGATGGTCCTCCAACCGGCTGCGAAAGCTTCTCACATCTTGAAATCATAAATTCTCAACCCACTCTGGTCCTTCTCAAAGCGCTTGGTGTCTACTCCTCTGTGATGGATGAGGGTTTCAGCGCACATCAGGAGCAGTTTTGGAATTACAATAAAGGGGGAATTTTCTGTTAGTAATCCAGCTTTTATGCCTGAGTACATGGCTTCAGAAAATAGCTGGTTCACTGTGTTAGTATAACCTGTGGACGTTCACTTGACATGTGACCTCATAATCTTGAGTGGGATTTACTCTTTCATTATGACAAGTGTGCAGATTAAAAGAGAATAAGCAAAGATTGATAAGGTAACACCATTTTATTCAAAGCTTCAGTCCAGATAAATCTACTGTGGCTGGGATGCGTTTCTACAAACCAAATAAGCAAGGAGCAGATTATTCATGCTTGGCTGCTTTTTTTCCTACTTTAGGGAGTTGCTACATTTGGTTTATTATTTCTTAGGAGGAGTCACTGGTGCAAATTTGTTTTAACAGACAACAAAACCTCCTGACACACAGAGCACCAGTAAGTCATCACTTATGATACATCTTTCTCTCCATGGAAAGATGATTCTTCTTATTTAGGTTTGGTGTTGTGCTGCCATGAAAACAATGTTTTACTCAATTCAAGATTGAAGAATATGACTGTAGACAAATTACAGCGTTTTTCTATAGTTTGTAGAGGTGTTTATTAGTAGCAGCGAGGCTTGGGTATGACTCATCAAAATGCAATCAGCTCCAGCTTCATAATCATTTAGTGCAAAGACAATCAGAAGTTTAAAGTATTACTGAAACTGCACCATTTTTGTGAAACCATGAAATCAGGTACAAAGTTTATTTCAGAATAGTCAAATGCACAAATGAGTCGAGAAGGAGTCAAATTACATTACTCTATGAATTAAATTAGAACAATAGTTGAAGAAATGGTCATTTGTTAGTTGTTATACTAAAATGAAAGTAACAGTTAATTTTAATGAAGGCGAGACATCAAAGTTAATTGTTTGAACCAAGTACTCCAAATAATCACATACTTTACACAATGGTTTAATTGTAGCAAATAATGGTTCAGGATGTCCAACAGTGTCTAGAGCTATGTTTTCATTACAAATGTGCGCAAAACTTTGTCAATATTCTGCTAATGTCAAAAAACCCAACTTCGTAATTGCAGAGTTTCCATTAAATAAGAATTGCAACTAAAATTGCAGTTTATTTCGTATCATTTCAGTCCTAACATCAGTGCTGCTACTTTGATCTTCTACCAGAAAATGAATTAAAGTGGTTTCCTTCTGTGCAAATAGGCATGTATTCACGTGAACAAACGTGAATACGTGACACGTTTCACGTCCAGGATTATGGATGTTAAGAAACATCCATAATGCTCCTACCACTTCCTGTCATCTTCTCTGTGTTTTTCACCAACAGTAACATCTGGTTGTTGACCACATGACTTATGTGATGTAATAAAAATATTTCCAATGCAGTTTTGCTAACTTCACTCATTTTGATACAATCAAAACACCACAAGATTTTCAAAGTTCCAGTGTTTTCAACAAGCTAATTAATTTTTGCAATTCCAATTTGTGCATTTATATGATCAATGGAAATACAGGTTAGAATCCACCAGGACTTTCCAGGATTGTAGCTCAAAGTTTGCAGCAGGTGGGTGTCTGTGCATTTGTATTAACATTGATGAAAATGCTTTTGTATAATGTTCACTTCTGACCACAAAAAAAAAAAAAAAAAAAAAAAAAAAAAAAAAAAAAAATCAAGAACAGACAGAAATTTTGCAGGAAGTCCAAGTTTTAACTGCAGAAGATTGTCCTATTAATCTTTTTTTTTTTTTTTTTTTTTTGATTGTTTGGGAGATCTGGAAAATCACTTGGTGAAGAAAAGGTGAGCATTAAAAAAAGTTTGTGGACACAGTGAAGCATTGTGATGCAATCCATGTGTTAGGTGTGAGTCTCTTCCAAGGGAGTGGGCTTACGACCAATTCTGACAAGGATTGTGCACTGAATAAATATTTAAACATTCTCCAAGAGCAACATCTTCCAGTAATCCAGGTAGCATGCATGGATAACATGTGTGTTTTAAGGCAAAAGTAATAGGTGGATAAAAAAAAAAAAATCAGAACACGTGTTTGACCCAAAACATATCCATAGGGTTCATTGAGAACCAAGAAAACTGATCAGCTCCAAGGTACAATAAAATGTAAATGAGTTACTATCAGTCATGATTTGTCCAGAAACTTAAGTATAAAATAAAATGGTAGACCAGAGTATAAAGGTTCAGGAAAAGATTAACACTGTAAGTATTAACTGTTTGCATGAACATGTTGAATTTGCTAATTAAGACTTCTGAAAAGTGTTGAATATTTTGCATAACAGCATACATCATGTGAAAACACCAGCAACAACAAAGAAACCAACAATTTTAAAATGTGTGCATCATCTGAAGCTGCGCCCAGTGTATGCTGTATCCATATTTAAGTACCTCAATGGAGCAGAAAAAGCTCCCCTAGACTTTCATGATGTGGGACATGTTTGTAGCTTCTAAGGTCAAAAAGATTTAGAATTAGATTTTCTTATAAGGACTACTGTACAAAAAGGATAGCTTCAGCAATTACACATATAAAAACTAAGTAAAAAAAAATGGCAATGAAACGCAGTTAAAGCAGACTCCAATCAGTGTGTTATGACATGCCTAATGTTTTAATGAGCTGACAGTACTGTTGTTTAGGGTTAAAAGGTTGAATGCATAAATAGTCTGGGTGATTCAGTTCAACATTAGTGCTGCCTGGAAGACACCAGCAGTAGAAGACATGGTGTAAACACTGATAAGAGCCAGACAAATAAAGGTTAGCACACTCCTCTCACTCACACAGGCGTGTGTGTGTGGAGCAAAATGTGAAGTAGGATGAAGTGTTCAATACATAAAACACGTGAAGCAGAACCTGAGAGGACACATGGAAGAGCATAAGTGATTGATGACAGATGAAGAAAGATCTTTCACAAAACCAGATGCACAAAGCTGTGGATTATTTCCCTAAAAAAAAAAGGACACAGTACTGTATTATATAGATCCTTAAATCCAAACAGAGTATTATTTGAAGTTTCTTCAGTTCAAAGAACTCCACAAGCAGCATTAACAAGAAACATCCAAACAGCTGAAATGTGTGTTGCTTTTATTTAAAATCATTCATCTGTTAAAAGTTTCTTTTTTTCTGCAATATTCATGTATTATTTATCACACCCTGTAACTCCAGCTAAATCTGAGGAAATAAGGAACAGCCAGACCAAATACACAGAAAATTAATGAAAATAAATCAGAAATCAACCATTCATCACATCTGCTTGAGCAAGTAGCCCTAGCAAAGGCAGCCATAAATCCTGCACACACACACAAACACACACCTGCATACGCACACAAGCAAAAATCAGAGGAGCAGTTTACTAACCCATTGGCTCCAAAACAAACTGGTCTTGAGTGACAGCCAGGGGGGGCTGGACACAAATGGACAGCTTAGCAGACTGTAGAACAGAGTTGGTCTTCACCTTCACCTGCAGTAAAACAATAACACAAGGTTAACCTAGAAATACATGTTTTATTTTTTCTGATGCCAGCAGGCTGGCGGTGTCTTAAAGCCCAGACAAAAATAAATCAGTATGCAAAATCTTTTTTCTTTCTCCTTTTGTGTTTGGATTTTTTAAAGGCTGGTCTTAAATAACTCTGCAGCTACTCCTTTATTGTATTTTATTTGCTGCAACAAACCAAATACAACAAATCAGCATACATATTTCAGATTACTTGTTGGCAGAGGGATAAGGGGATAATTATTAGGGTTTGATCTGTAGAAACAGGGCCTGTGCACCTTAAATAGTTGATGAGTCAACCATAAACTCTTCCTTACTTAAGGTATACTTGTCTGACATCACCAGACACCTAAAGCTGGGCTGAAATTCAGATATTCAACAATACAATGATCCAAAACACAGCAGCAAATCTACCATGGGACACCTGATAAAGAAAAACATCATCTGACAAAGTTTCGCAATGGCATAGTCAAAGTCGAAGTCCTGAGCCCAATTTAAAACACTGTGATGGGACCTTAGGAGATATGTGCAGAGACTAATTGGACACTTTGTCTTTATGACAGTATGTAGACAAAGAAATAATAAAATAATTTACCTGTACAGTAACTGAGGGTACAGGCAGACCATCAATATCTTGGATTAGAGCTTGCTGTAAAAGAAACAATTAAAACATTTAAGCTTCTGCATGTATATCCTTATGTTTCCAATATCTGCCAATCAGTTCACGAAGAACATCTGAGCTTGTGTGTTTACCGATGGTGTGTCGAGGCATGAAGACACAGTCGCCTTGACAGACAGGTCATCCACAGCATCAGATTTGGGAAGTATATCTATGAAAAAAAGGCATGCATTTAAAACACTGGATCAAGTGCTGTAAATAAACACTTGTTTTAGTGTTTATTTAAACACTAAATACTTTGCATTTTCACAAATACAAGGTATTAAATTAAGAAAGTAATACTTTTGAGAGAAAACTTTGGCAGTTTCGGGTGAAATTAGATAAATACATACAATGTTTAAAAATAAACACAAAATGTAAAAGTTGGTTGTTCAGAGTGTAATAAGCATACAAAAGAAATGTTGAGTGACAAACGCATGTAAGGAAAGTAGTACAGAAGCAACAGGACTACCTGGAGTCTTAAGAGAAATGCTGAGCAACTCTTATTCAGTACTTTCACAAATTATGGACAGCCTCAAGACTATGCAGGTTGGCTTTTGCGATTGGTGAAAAGCCTTAAATTTCCACATTAAAATCCCACTTTCTGTTAATTGTTTCCACAAATAAACCTAACCATTCTATTGTCACCTCTGTGTGCACAACTAGCATGCTTAATTTTTTTTTTTTTTCTGTTCTTTGCTTTTATGACGTAACACAAGAAATATATGAAGTCCAAATCCTGAGGTAGTAGGGATCTAAAAATGTCTTTCAGAATGGCAGTACCTGGAAATCTTTATATTTACTCCAGTGGTACTTTGCATGAAAAGTTTAAAAACCACTGCCATAGTAAAGTAAACTTCTGAAGACATGAAATTGAAGACAGCTGAATGAAGACAAAAATGAATGAAACTGTTATGTGGGCCAAACTTTAAAGCAGTTTAATCCTGTTTATTGTACAGTACAATTCAGGAAATTGAGAGTCCCGTTTTGTCAGGAAGTAGCTTCAAATTCAGAGCATTTCAGAGCTCTTTCTCTAGTATCCTCTCACCTTGAGTTCTTGTAGCCTCTCTGATGAACCTCTGCAGTTTCTTCATCTCAGCATCAATCTGCTCATAATCAGCCTCTCTAGCATCTACTTTTGGAGTTGAGAAAAAGGAGGGGTCTGTACCCATGTAAGAGCACAAAAGATGTCCGTCTGAGCTCAGACTGACCACAACACCCTTCAGCTCCCTGAGGAAAAAAAACAAAAAGAGGACAGGGTTAACTCTGTAACATCTGCTGAGAACCTGTGGTTTACATTTTCTTTGTAGTTCAACTCTATTCCTTAAGGATAACAGAAGGTGAAGCTCAGTGCCGGCTTTTAATGTGGAAATACATGATAAGATGGAGAGTATGAAGAAATGCTGAGTGATCCAATAATGTTTAAACTGTGAAGTAACTTGTTGCAGATGTGTTTGTGTGATTTCTGTTGCAGTTCAGTGAGGAAGTAACACATTCATCCGCACACAAATACACACAAACACACGCGAGACAGCCGGCTCCACACCTGCACAGGAAAGTGTCTGAGGGAGCACTAAGCTTTCACTTTAACTGCTGCGGGAAGGAATCGATGTTTACAGAGGCCGGACATAGATTTGCAAAAACACACTTCTCTAAGAGCTGTCCTTTTTACTAAAATAGGAAAAATGTAGTAGACGCGACAATTTATTAAAACACTGTTTTTGCTACTTGTTTGAAAATAATTGTGGATTCTGAATAAACAGACAAATGAACAAGAAAACAAGACAACTGCCAGAATACAGGCCATCTGTCTACAGAACATTTTTCATACTGAAAAGATTAAGAGAATTTTTACAGATTATGGCATAAAGAAGTCGCCCTCATTATGTTGATGGTTCATGATGACTGGTGGCATGGTGCCAAGCCACTGTGTGCCAGACTTGCAGAATCAGCACTATTATCTGCAAATTAAACAGTCTCAGCATTTAGTACGACCCAAAATTCCTATTCACTAATATTCTAGATTGATCCAGCTCTGTGGTCACCCTCACTGCTCTGATCCTGAATCTGGACATTAAAATGTTAACATGAGAAAAACCTATTTGACATATTTCTTAGGAGTTTCATAGTTATTGGTTCTTATAAGCTAGCAGGGGTCTGAAACCTTTCTAATCCTAATAGCCATATTTGTGTTCAGCCCAGCTAAATAAAACTTTACGAGTCACAAATGTTACATGACCTTTAAAAAACATGCACACAACAAAAAAGACAACCTGAAATCTTTGATAAATTTCCTCTTCAGAAAATTTTTTGTCATTTTTAAAGGACCCTGTTTTATTTTTGTTTTAGGTTTTTGCAGAACAGAGATGTAAAAGTTGTATGCTATTGCAATTTGACTTTATGGAAAATGAAATATCAGGCATAATATTATGACCACCTGCCTAATAGTATGTTTGGTCACCTTTTCCTAGTTAAACAACCCTAACCCAGAGGTATAGGGTCAAAGAAATTAATGATCATGATAAGTTGTTATTCTCTGTGGGACAATGTATGAATTGTTAGGTATGTTGTTAGATTTGTTAAAATAAATGTCTGTGGACAGTTTAGAATGGGAAAAATGAGACTAATAGTGAGACCCAGTGTGTCCCTGAAGCAAAGCAAGAAAAAAATTTGGAACCCTACAGTAAATCTACGGTGAGCTGCTGGGGTGTATGTTTGTTTTGCATGGTTTGCTGTGTATTTGTCTAACTCTCCCACACTCCTCCGTGTCCCACAGACACACCGAACAACCCGATGACTATCAAAAGCTTAAAAACAACACAGCCTCAAACTAAACCAAACAGCTACCCAGACACACACTATCTCCTACATCTAAACAACACATGCGCAAACACTGGATCAGAGACCTCATCATTTTTCAACTGTGTTTGCGCTTTACGTTGTAATTGTATCAAATTGCAGCTTGATTGTAGTTGTTTGGAAAAAGACAAAGGATTGGCTCTGACTGGTCCCTCCTCACTATGCTATTATTGGCCAGCTGGAACACATTGCAGGGTTACTTCCTGCCAAAACTCTGGATTTTACAAGTTGATAACTGAGTCAGAATACCTGTTGCATGTTTATTAGTGCTCATGTGAATATTTACGAAATTTATATTCAGAAAAATGCATACACTTTGTACTGAGTCTTTCAATTTTAAGGAGATTTGGTAGACCTTAGATTCCACTTTTCACTCATGTATTTAAAACTAAACTGATTTTTACCTCCCTTGACATCTACTTTGTTACATACGGTGACAAGATAAACTTATACATTCAGTCTTGTAAATCTGAAAATAACAGCAACTTTTTCTTTGTATTTATCTGACAGTAGAAATGGAAATGTGTGGAAATGTTTAGTCAAAGAGTTGTTTCCATTAACCATTTTTAGACTCACAAAATCAAAACCCAAAACGCAATTTGATGACAGGTTGTCTTGTCTTTCCAATTTTGAATAGTGGCTCAGAGGAATGGGTTCCTTTGTCATTCAAACAATTTAAAAAAAACATTTTATTGCCTAAAATGCAAAAATGTATCATTCCTGTAGTGTGTTGATTCAAAATTCCTAAACATTCAGCTAAAGAACTAAACTTTAATTCAAAATATGATATAGTTACTTGTAACTTTTACCAATTTTTCTTTCATTTCAAGGATTTTTACCTGCATGTGACAGTATTATTTACTAGATAACAATAAGGTTTAAATCAAATTAAAATTCAAAAATACTTAATTTATCCCCAAGGTAAAATTAAATGCAGTCATAACTCATATCATCCAAACAGCTTCAAAGAGACGTTGTGGATGGCAACGCTGTGGGCAGGAAGGATCTATGGTAGCAGTCAGTCTTGCAACAAATCTGAACATCTCTCTGACTAAAGACTGTTGATGTATGGCAATCTCATGAACACATGCTAACAGTTCAATTTCCAATTAGCAGGAAAGATATTCCCCATAAACAAGTCCTGAATGACTCCATCAGTTATTGGCAAAAACTGCTAATTGACCTAATTTACTTTGGCTACTACTCTTTAAACTTCTTTTTGGCTTCGTTTTAAACTGTTCTGAGATTTGGGGTCATATTATTTGAGTTCTTGAGATCCTAATCAGCTTCTCTGAGATGTAAAAAACAATACCTTATTGCCACAGTCACATCATAACAATTGCCAAAAAAAAAATAGAGCAAAAATTATACCACCTGCACAGCATCCACGATACCTTGCCAAAAATATTATGAACAAAACTCTACTAAAAGAACAAATCTAAGCAAACATACAGCAACTCCAACATCCTGCCACCATGAGCGGCACAATTCTAGAATACAAGATACGCTCTACATGGATGAATATTGCTTTGTGCATCACACATCAGCCCTAGATGTGCTGTTTTACTGGAGGAGGAACTCACAGGAGATTGGCGACACGAACAGCCACGGGGACATAGGGAAGCTGGGCTGCCCACTTCAGCGTGATGTCCTGGTAAACCAGCAGCATGTTGTTGTGGTTACCAAGCAGCAGGTTTATGGTGCCATCTTTCACTAAACAATAATAACAGACAAAGCAGATTAGGCTGAAAATCTGTCACTTTTAAACATTTTTGAAGCAGGCTTGTAGATTATGGAGCAATAAGAAAATATACAAGTCAGAGACATTTTGAACACAAATTCTCGAGTCAGATAAGTAGGTATTTTTCTGTAAGTTAAAGAAAAAAGAAAAAATATTTCTTTGATGCATTTATTCACATTGGTGTCTTGTGGTTAGAAAGTCATCATAAGTTTCATAGGAGCACAAATTTGAGGTTTTTGTCTCCCATTTTTAGTTACATGAAACAGTGGCACATATTCACAAATCTAACAACCATGGACAAAAATAACAAATTCCTGTGGTGGGTGGCACTGCCCTTCAGGATGAGTGCAGCTTGAACTCTCCGTAACAGGGAAATCATCCCTTTACGCTTCACATATGGTTTGAATAAGAGATGCTGTCATCAAGATCTTTCATTCAGACACAAACTCTGCTCTTATAGGTGTACTGTAAATAAAGCTTAGGCACTTTCTCTTGTGAACCAAGGTTAGAAACATGAAATATAAATACTGCCTGTACATCAACTCGCACCATCCAGTCAACCCCTCGATGGTGGAGTTACCACCTAGTGAGATCTGAGGTGACGGCCACACGCAAAACAAAGCTCACAGAAGTTATAATATAGTAACAGCGGTCAGCAGGGTATTACAGTGCTGGGGTCAAAATGATAGAGTGTATGTTGATGCCACATCAAAGCAAACACACCTTATATCGCAGCAGACTCCTAAAAATGACAGTTTAATTTTAGAAGGAGGAGTGTGAATTATGGTGTTTTTAACCTTTTGTTCATTCCTGTCTTCTCCTTCGTCTCCATAGTAAAGCCAGTTGATTTCCTTTGTTGCTGCTTGATTATCATTGTTGCAACATGTTTCTGAGCTAATTTTCTTCTCAAACTCTGTATGAGAAGAAAATTAGCTGCTTGACATCAGAGGTGGAACTAACAGTTTCTTTAGTATTTGGTTATTCTTTCAATTAGTTTGAAGATCAGTCAGATAAAAAAAAGGCACATTTGGCAGATGTTTCATTTAAATCTTTTTTATACAATTAGACACTATAAGATGCAAATAAGAAATTCACTTTCTTTTTTGAATAAGAAAATAAACATTGTATTGCCTGAAATGTACAAATGTAGCATGCCTGTAGTGTACATTCTCGGTTATTTGATGCATCTGCAAATAATACTTGTAACATCAACATGTGAAAAGCGAAGCCCTTTCTACTTGTCCTTCTTTAGAAAAAGGTCTATATGCTCCAGTTAACAATTAATAAATGACTAAATTAGTTAAATTTTTAATAATAGATTTATTATGATTAATCTGATTCATTGTTGCAGTCCTATTTGACATTTTAAGACTTTCCCCCACCCCAATAAACCTGATGTAGAATAAAGATTTAAGGAAAGGATAAGGAAAAGGGTAGAATGCTCAAGCCATTAAAACACAATGTTCAGCTGTAGAAAGGGGAATGAACAGATTTATAAAAATGCTCTGTCTAATACATTTTTTTTTTTTTTTGAATGATAGAAATATGATCTCACTACATTCCTTGGCATGACTACAGGCTCTTGAGGGATTTTTATATTTGCATGCGCATAGTGTTTAGTGACAAATTAAAGCTAATCCCTCTGGAACTCCACCCATTACTCCAAAATAATTTTTGATGCTGTCAAGGTTTGTCAAACACATCAGTTACAAATTTCCCCAAAGTGATTTAGTTTAAATGAAAACTGAAGGCCGCTGCATATGACTTACATCATTTCATAACAATAAAATGACCAAATAATAATCTGTGTATTTGAATAGATCTGTCATCTGTTTATTGCATTCTTACAGTTAGAAGTCATCATTATTTATCATAGAGGTGATGAAATCTCATATTGGAACTGAGGCCAAAGCAATTACAAAATAAAAGAAAGAAAGGAAAAAAGAAACAAATAGACATAAAGAAAGATGGATGGAGGGGGACTGTCGATAAGGGTAAGAGATTTGATCCTGTTGAGGCAGATGTAAGGCCAGAGAAGGAAAGCATTAAAAAAAACATCTGCAACAGATCGGTGTTGTCTACACTCGTTACACAACACAAAAACTATGAGCAAATGTTTTAAGAAAGTGTGACTGTTGGATTTGCTACTGAATATTTGGTGGCAGCTCAAATTGTCACACTGTTAATATGCACCTGCTGAAAATATTGAAATCGAGTTATTGTTGACAACGCAAACTCCAGCCATGTGAAAATCTTTCCAACAGTTTAGAGCATCTTGCGTGGTAGAAGCAAACAAAGAGTCTCTTCTGTCAGAAGAGAAAAGCTGTAGATTCTGTGCCAATTTTTCTCCACTTTACCTGAGATATAGGGTAGGAAACAGCTGGGATTAAATTCCAGTTTCTTCATGAAGCGTATCTGTGCGTTATCACGAAGACAGAAGAGGTTCCTCTCGCCCAGCACCATGATGGAGGAAGAAGAATGGGAGAATGAGGGTACTGATATGTCCAGGGCCTGTTCTCCCAGGACAAATGTCCAGTCAGGCTGCAGAGAGACACACAAAATTAAAGCAGACCATTGTAATTAATATTATTGTACTATTCTTCAACTTTAAATTAATGTAAATTATGCATAATCACTATTTGAACAAGCCTTCAAAAAGCTTGAAAGACTTGCAACAATTTTGTTACATATTGCAACTGTAAGGCACAAACAAGATAACTTATACAGGATGTATATGACTGAAGCATAATTTCACATACTTCTGCACTACATACACTTTTAATAGCAGATCAATTGTACTTGGGTATATTTATCCTAAACATATCGTGTTCAGTGGACATATAAGAGAAGATATAAATACCTTTTTACTCTACATTGGTAAGATGCAGACTATTACAATTAACAACTCCGTTAAGTAAAGTGTATAAAACTTTCTTTTTGGATATGAAATGTGCAGAAAATACATTTAAGATTAATCTATATATATATAGCAAAAAATCTGTATCTGAATTTAAGACTCACCGTCAGCCTCTTGCCCCCAGTTTTAGGGAGTAAATTTGAATCCTGTCGACTCTCTGCATCTGTAGCAATGGCCAGAGTCTCATATCTGAGAGTCAAAATAAAACAAACAGTTACTGACACAAACAGTGATACTATTTCTAAAATCCTGTTCAAGTACCGGTATCAGAGTGATTTTTTGTTTTTCTCAGGTGCTCTTTTGTATCAAAATAATATATAACTTTAATCATAATATGATAAAATTAACGCAGGTTATCCAGCACGGCATTTAAATTTTCAGTTTTATCTTTAATTGTAGCTTTGCTTTCCTACTTTTAACTTGGATTTTAATTCCAGCTAACATTCTCTTTCCATTGTTGGTTAATATTCAAATGTTAAAGTCAAATATCATAAAGCATGTTAAAAACATTTTCCCCTTATTCACAGTCTCTCTTAAATCAGTCAACACTGTAATGACCCACCTTTTTCAGGAAATGACAGTCAATCAGTT
Source organism: Gambusia affinis (assembly GCF_019740435.1). Lineage (NCBI taxonomy): Eukaryota > Metazoa > Chordata > Actinopteri > Cyprinodontiformes > Poeciliidae > Gambusia > Gambusia affinis. Next base: position 21,034,609 of record NC_057872.1, read on the forward strand.
TTATTCAGTGAACAGTATACACCTGGCAAAAAAGTATGTGGTCAAGCTGATCTGTGGTCAGTTGACTTTGGCATTTGTAGTGTTAGCCGTTTTCCAGTAAGAGGCTGGCAGACGAAACAGCTTGGCAGGAATCTATCTTTCTTCATCGACACCTGAATGAACAGCGCTCTAAACGTAACCCAGTATGACTCCGAACCACAGACCAAACACTAAATACCTGCTGACCTAGCCACTCTATATTATCATGCTGAAAAATGTCTTTGGACCATAAATCCAGTATTAATCGAAGCAGACAGGTTTAAAACCCATCTTGAATAACAGCAGTCTTGATCTATAAAGGCATCCGGTGCATCACCTCATGGGCTCTGCAAGTTTTATTTATTGATATATATATATTTTTTTATTATAGTGATATGCTCATTATTATTATGAGGAATCTATCTTTCTTCATCGACACCTGATATTCTCATTATTATTATGAGCATATCATAATATTATCATAAGGATTTTATTATAATATTACAAGATAGCATTGAGGGTTCTTCCATACAACAAAAATGACAACAAAATTCTGTATGTCTCCAATGCTCACAGTTTTCTCTTGAAAGCATAAATACAAAGGTTCACTCTGAATTTATGACCAGTATTTCTGGTCAGGAGGAACCTGTATTTCTCTCGAACCAAATTGGATCAACGTTTCAGCAGTATCCACAAGTTCCTTGATAATCAAATTTTCTGAACGGATTTTAGAAAAACACATTGAGAAACATGTATAAAACTTTCTTCCTTTTTCACCAGGGTCAAATGTAATAAAAGAAGAAATCCTAAAGTTAGATTTTTGAAGTAAAACACATGATTTATTGTTTCTACTCATCCATTCAGTAGCAGCTTCTGCTTAGCCTCTACAAAGACCAGCAGGAAACTAATGAGATTTATGGATGACTGCCAGTAAAGAACAATTTTCATCATGCTGTGAGCACTACTTGGAGAAAAAAATAATCTAAAATGTATAAAATGTATCAGGGCAGGGGTTCTAGATGTTTACAAAAAGATTTAGTGAATTCACAGGCATACCACTGTATGAGAGGCTGATTTATATTCCGCATAACACTACACATGTATATTTGTTTGATACATATGGAGACTGGTAATGGTAATGTTTCCTCAGCTCAGTTCACTTTGATTTTATTAAATGATAATTTGACTTCAAAATCAAAGTAATGCACTTTAAAAAGCAGAAAATTTAATTTCTCAACAAATTTATTTGCAATCTAATAGGAATTAGCTTTATTCCGCTACAGTGGCATTATTTTTCATAATCAATCAGTCAAGTTTATTTGTATAGCACATATGCAACAAGGCAGTTCAAAGTGCTTTACATCATAAAAATACAAAATAACAAAGTCATGTTAGACACTACCTATTCAACAATTTAGAAAATCAGTAAACTTCATATTTTGCAAAGTGCCATCATTATATATCAAAATGTTGGTCAGTGTTTCACTTATCGTTTAAGTCTTTTAAAGCAGTTTTGAAATGCAGTGGTGAGAAAAAACTGTGTTCATCTATAGCAGTATGCATTTTTATTCAGTGGGATCAGGTTTCATTTGGAATTTTATGTCTTAAACCAGCAGACAAACTAAGCTTGTGTGCTTACAAATACAGGTTTGTGTATGTTTCTGCTCTGATCCGCTCAGTGATGTTTTACAGTAAAAATAAATGACTTCACGAAAGGCAAAGCTTATAATATTAGCCACGACTTTCTCTATTACAAGAATATTTGAAAAGTTATGAAATTGTTTAACCTCAATGTTTAAGATGGCAAATATTTGTCAGTTACAGGTCATTCCTGTATATAAAGAGGTGGATTTATTCACTAATTAGATTTCCAGAAAAACCTGTTGCCAGCAAATGCATCACAGTTGCTTCTTAAAATAAGCCTACTTGTAGCCTTCAAGCTGGCGTGCAGAAGACACAGTGAGGAAGCTGTCGGTTCTGGGATTGTAGGCCAGCGGACCAGGCAGTAGAAAGCCAGGAAGGAACCTGCCAAAAGAGTAGCTGTCCTGCTCAAAGAACATCAGCATCCCATCCATAGACTGGATGCACAAGGAATGGTGACCTGATGGAGAAAGGAGGCAACAACACATAGAAGACAGTTCAAACTCCTACTATAGGAAAAAAAGAAACATATCATTCAAAGACTGACTTTTGAAAAGTGTCAAAAAGCCTATTTAGTCCAAAGCTTTCATTGAAAATAACTTCTACATATCAAAAGTAACACTTTTCTCTATCCTGCACTTAAACTCGAAGGAACATTCTGCGTTCACTGCCAACATTATCATTGAAAGGAATTATTCAGATTCTTATTGATTTACAAAATTAAGATGTTGTTTTTTTACTTCCTATTTCAAATTTAAAAAGTCTAACTTGTCAAATTCATCTCAAATATATGTATCAATGCGAGAGCATTTTCAATCATGGATACAGGATTCATAAACATTAAACTTTTCACACTGTGTAACACAGTCAGACTGTACTATCCCAGTACTGGGATAGACTGTACTGATCTATCCCAGTACAGTCTATCCCACTGTACTAAGATAGACCAACACAAAATATTTGTTATGATAAATTGTAAGAAACAATACTTGATTTTTCTTTTTTTTTTTTTTTTTACAAATGAAAGTCTGAAAAATATGGGGTGCATCTGCATTTGGGCCTGATTAATTTTGGGAGGTCGGTATTTGGCTGATACTTACATGGCCAAGGTCTACACATTTGCAGTTAATAATAGTCCCCTCACTGTCGCTAACTCAACAACTTTTTTGCAATAAACAGTAACATTTCAGACAAAAAATAAATAAATTGGAATCAGCAAGTTAAGCTTTTAAAAGATTGGCAATTGGTGACCGGTCAGAAAACTCCAATCGGTGGATCCCGAGTATTTATCTTCCCTTATTCTGATACCACAGTAAAATCCAGTGCTAACAACTGCCTTCAGGCGTCAACTTTGCAGGAAAAACAATTGTAAGGTGGGAGACAATAATGTTTAGATTTATATTCTGCATTAAAGCAGCTGACAAACCCTGGATGGCTGGCATTGTTCTGTTTTATTTCAGCCCTGTTATAATTTTGTTCTGTAAGGTGTGCTTTCCCCTCTTGGCTGAATCTGATATCTCGATTAACACCTCCACACCCACACACACACAAACACGCCTGAGTTTAAGTGTAGGCGTGCACACGTATGTGTGTGTGTGTGTGTGCGTGCGTGTGTGTGTGTGTGTGTTCAATAGGAATGGCAGGATGTTGAATTTACAAAGCCCTAACTCACAAAACACACCGACATGTGCATGGCCATAAAGCAGTGGAGCTACATGAGCCACAGAACTATAATTAGGCCTCAATGCGCTATTAAAAGTCATACTGCCATCAACTACAGGTCAGGAAGACAACCTCCTACAGCGCAACACCTACACACATGCACACTTGATATCCATCACCAAGGATTTAGACAGAAAAAGTTTCACACACTTACACATCTATCCCATGTAAACAAGTGAGAGTGTGTTAGTGATGAGTTGTCTTTCAGGGTGGCCGTTAACACACACACACACAAGGACATGGCCTTGAAACCGCACCACATGAGCACAACAGCAGATATAGGAGGAAGGCATGCATGCTTGAATATTCGTGTATTAGAGGGTGTACTGTGTGCATATTTGAAATATTTACAAAATAAATACATGAAGAAAAGAGCATGAAATGTCTGTCTCACATAACTGCTGGGTGACTACTCCAAATGTGTAAAAATATTGAAAACACACAGGCCTGAGCCAACTGTAGCGCTGACAGTGTCTGTCATCACTGAGGTTTTGGATTATTTCTAATCGTATTCTGACTGTAATTGTAGCCTCTTACATAAAATCAGATTTAATTGAATAAAAGCAAAAGCCACCCACCTCTTATATCAGTAAAAGCTATTTTTCATAGCAGCATTGCAGTTTTTATGCATTCCATTCTTGGAATTGAAAATGTGAAAAAAAAATAAATAAAAAAACACTTACTACCAAGAAACAGCATAAATAAAACCTCTAAATTACATATTTAAGCTCCATTATGTGGCATTGCTAATTTTCAGTTTATACTATTTCGTTCTTAGTGTCTAATGAAACTGTGCACATTAAAAAATGTACAGTATAATTTGTTTGGAAATGTATTAAATGGGTATTGAAAGTTATTAATATTTTGGAATGTCTAGAGAAAAGCATTTAAATAAAACATTTCATAAAATAAACTTGGTGTTTGATGTGTATTAAGATAGATTTTTTAGTTGCAGAGGACAAACAATATACACAAACTTTAAAGCTTGCAAATTAATAATCAAACTCAAATACAGAATATTGTGTGACACATGATGTACATTCTCATCAAATATTCTCTTTAAATTAGGACTCAACAATATTGATCATATCTATAACAATTAACCCACATATTTTTCTGCTTTGTTCTTACTTTTCAATCAGCACAAAGCTTATTAAACAAGCTTTAGCATCTTGGTAGCGAACACGTATTTCAGGTGTGTCTATAAATCACAATAAAAGACTAATTATCTAACGAACTAGATATCTTACTGGCAAACAGAGTTTGAATTCATGCTGTCTGGAATATATTACCCTACTAAATAGTACACCTAACAGTTAGCGACTGATAATGTACATGCTTTAATTCTGATACATTTTATTTAATTGCTCTTGTTTAAATATAAACTAAGAGCATAATGATATAATGCTGAATATGATATCCAAAAGAGGAAATACCAAAAGCTTAAAATTAAATGTTACTAGGGTTTAAAAAAAAAAAAAAATCCACATTACATCAGGGTCTTTTTAAAAAACACCAGATGTGAAGCAACAAACCAGAAAGGGTCACAAGGACTTGAGCTGGAAGAGAATTAGATCTTCCTTCAAGACAAGAACTTTACTGATTTATAAGGTGTCTGCTACTAAAAAACAGAAAACAGCGAAAGAACAACATGTACTCCACTTGACACAGCCCTATTTATCAATAAGAGAAATGGTAGAACCCATTGCCATAATATCAAGTGTGCTTATGTACCTAGCATGAGGGCACCACAACTCAGACACAGTAGAGGAAACAGGCCTGTATTATTAGTGTGATTGAAAAGAAATGTTAAAATGAGCCGCCAACAAAGAACAGAGGCTGGCTGCACGCTGCAGAGGGCAGTGCCTCACCTCTGTGTGAGAACATGAGAGTGTGTGAGAAACACACTGTCTCTATATGTCAGAGTGTGTGCCCATGCTTTCTTATTTTTGTGCATGAATGTTTGTGCACGTGTATATATGTGTGTGTGTGTTCACCTAAGCTTGTAAAGACCGGTCCATACTTTGGGGCTTGTGTGCGTGTGGCCTGAATGTGACCCAAACCCAGAGGCAGCTCAGTCATTAGAGCTGTATTAGTGCAGAGCTGCTATTACAGCGCCTACAGCACCGCTAAATGGCTGCTACTATAGACTACCACACACACACTGACACACTCACGTGTAACAGCAGACACGTCTTGTAAAAACATTCCCACGCACACCAACTTCTACATATTAAGGCATACAGTTAGAACACACTGTCACACAAATTACATTTATAGGCACCAGGTTTCTCTGGTTGCTCTGTGCACCTTTTCCTGTTCAGTAACCTATCAAAGGAAACCCAACAGTGTCTGTTAATGACTGAGTGTGTTTGTAATTTTACCATCCATTGCCTATTCCCCTTTAAAATTGCAATCAGAGAGATATTAACCTAATTTGGACAGCAGGAGGAATCTGCAGTACCCGGAGAGAACTCATGAATGTTGAAAATAAACCAAGGCAACAGTGCTGCCAACTGTACCACTGTGCAGCCTAATTTAACCAATGTTAGAAACAACAAATAGTTATTCAACCAGTTCTTGTATAGTAATATAATGTCTTCGCACACTTTCTGAATTTCTGCTAAGAATTTTGCAAACTACTATGATCAGCAGAAGAAAAAATAATAATAATGCTAAGAAGACATGTAAAATTATGTTTGTGGAGTTTTGAATTTTAAATGACAGAAGTTAAACTTCTGCTAATGTAAGATTATTCTCCAGCTCAACTATGAGCTCTGTGCAGTGGTGGAGAGAAAAAAGGGAATCCCCCTTCAAGAAGCAATACAACATCCCATTCATTCAAGTCATACAACGTTCATTAGACTGAACTTTTGACGTTTCACTGCCATCTAGTGGAGAAATAACACACAACAGGAAAGTAGAGGAGGGTTTTAGTTTTGAAAGGGGCAATGTATTTTTTGTTGATCGATTTTGCTTTAAATAATTATCAAAATATATTTATAGTTTGTGAGCTTATGCCTGAATTTCAGACTCAAAGTTATTACTTTAATGGGGTTTATCTGAAAATACCATTTAGATGAATTTACTTGGGTTTAAAGTGCTTGAGATCTGGGCTTCATGCCTGGACAGGAAAATGCACACCATACATATAAAAGCTTGATTTTGTGCTAGGCCTCAGTTGACATATCCAAGACCTGTTCCACAGTGCTGTAATACCAGAAAGTCTGTACAGACAAAGTCACATTCATTGGTTTGTGGCATGCAGGCCGCACGTGATCTGAGTAAATGCTGAGGTATTGGTTTTAATGAGCCCAGGCTGCTCTTTCTATCAATCAAATACACACTTCCACACATGCACACGCACACACCCAGGCTCACTAAACACAAAGTGAATACGGGCTCATCATGCCAGGCCACAGTGTCTGGCAACAGCTCTCTTCACACACACACACACACACACCTCGACAATAAAGCCTTTATTTAAAAAGGTCATTTTCTGTACTTTAAAGGGGGTTCCCTGTGCGTCTGTGTGCACGTGTGTGTCTGTGTGTGTGTTTTCCTTGGGCGCTGACTAACTGAGGGCTTTCCCCTACTTGGTTTTTCCGAGAGTTCAGTGAACTAAAGATGGAGCAGTTGTATGTGCCCTCTCACTCTCCTTTGCTCCTTGCACACAGCTTCAAACTTTCATGCATTTGTCAGGTGCTGCCACCCCATTTACAGAAACCCACACATCACACATTCATGCACATGCCTTCCAATAAAGGAGAGTACACAGGACATTAAACATTAGAGCATGACTCTTTAGTTTGCACAGCTATAGCCTAAAATTTTTGCCCCTTTGAGACAAAATGTCTCAAACACAGTCAAATTGGATTGAGACCCTCAGTCTTTCTGCATCTTTTTTCTTTTTTTATGCATTTACTCTGGACTTTGACTGAGCCCTTCCCGTTTTCTGCATATCACCTTGTGTTTATTTTCCTCCATGTCCCAATCAACTCCGAACAGCTTCCTCGTTTTGGCTGAGGAAAAGCATTTCCACAGCATGTTACCTACAACACGATGTGCTATCCTGGGGGTGATTTATAGTCTTACTTTTACAACACACAGAGCATTTAGCATGTAAGGCAAAAACTCAATTTTGGTCTTATCTTAGCAAAGTGCCTTCTTTCAAATGTCCCCCTATATTTGAAATGTCTCCTATATATGACTTCTGGCAAACTGCAAAAAGAATGTCTTATTACTTTTTTTTTATTTACATTGGTTTTCTTTTGCCAGTCTTCCACTAAGGCAGGATTTTTGGAAGGTATGACTTACAGTTGTTTGGTCTACAGATTCTCTGACCTGAGCTGTAGCTTCTCCAGAAATATCAAGAGCCTCTCTGTTGATTCTCTGGGAGAAAGGCTAAGTCTTGCTAAATTTGCATTTTGTGTCATAATCTTTCCATTTTTGGATTGACTGAACAGTGTTCTGTTAGATGTTAAAGATTGGTATTAGTTTTATCATCTTGTCCTGCTTTCCACAACTCTATCCCTACTTTGTCTCGGCTTTTCTTACTGATCAACTTTATTTACTAATTAGGTGACTTCTGAAGACAACTGGTTGCAGTGCTAGAGTTTACCCAGAGGAATCTGACTAAATAAGGCTCAAATCATTCTCACGCAAGATCTCTTCAACTTTACAATTATGCACCACTTTGCATCGTCTTTCACAGGAAATCCCACTAAAATACCTTGAAGTTTGTGGTTGTGGCATAACAAAATGTAAGAACTCAAGTTGTATGAACCCTTTTACAGGACACCGTGTTTGCAAGGACGTTAACTTGCATAATGCATTCAAACACTGGTAACATATCCAACTACCTGTTATGAACCCAGATCAAATTCTAGGATTAATTTTTAAATCTGATTTTATTCAAAATCATGGAAGCAGATAATAATTTGTGGGGGGGGAAAAAAAATCTGTATCCTTCTCTAATTGTTTGAAATTTAAATTGGTTTTGATAAAAGTAAGAGTGCAAATTTTAAGAGAAAGTACTCAGTAAATATAAAGACATGCCCTGTTACCATCTACCTGAAAAAAGTTTGAGTTAAAATCTGGATACACATACAGAAAAAAGTCGTGCTGACATTTCATCAGCAGGCAACTACAACCCAGAATACAAAGCAGATCATGTGACTACCTGTGACTCCTCCAAACATGCCATATGTCATGTTGAAGGCTGTTCTTTGCAGGTTATGCTCATACACCAACTTCAGCTGGTACTGATCTCCATGTTCTACATTCCCTGAAGTACCTGAGCAACAAAGAAAACAAAATAATATATGGTTACTAAGCATGGATGGCAAAAATTATATGATCAGTAGCTATGTATAGGTGTCTGTTACCTGTCACAGAGTAAACTGACAGCTTTCTTGGGTGAAGAACAGCCAGATGAAGGAGGTCTGAACACCTAAAAGGAATTTTATTGAAAAAGATCATTGCAATTCCATAAATACTGACTTTTGAATAAAAAATAAAAACTGAAATATGTGGTTATTGATCAATGTGTTGATCTTTAGAAGCTCAAATCTTAAAAGACATGAGTCTAAGAGGATAGATTCAAACAAAACAGTTCCAGTTAGTTGTAAGTTGGATAAGAGGTCTCTAACAATAGGCACAGACATGCAGGCCCAGCAGTTCTGTCCTCAGATATTCCAGAAAGGCAGATGCTTCCTGCCACTGTGGTAAAACTCATGTTTTCAGCCTCAGGATGGAATCCAGACTTATTTTAACATTCACTTGTAAAATAATTACTCTAACAGCTGGTCCATTTTGTTTTAAACACTGCTTACAGTTGTGTGGTAGGTGATATTCCAGTGAAGTTAATCCTAGTTTTTTATATAGTTCACCACAAAACCACAAAGAAGTCCTCTTTTTGAACTCAGCAAAGCAAGAGCAGCTTTTCTAACTTTCAATAACTCTTTATTTTTCTTTATTTGTTTTGCATGTGGGGCAACAAGAAAGTAAAAATTGGATCCCAACCCTTGAAAATTGACCTTGTCAGTGCTGAAACAAAACATTTTACCATCTGCCCACCTCGGCCTGACTTCCACAGCATTCCTCAACAACAACCTCCAAAACGCCCTGCAGCCTCTGAAGAGTGTTGTCTCAAAAAAAACCCACATGCTGAAAAACAATAACATGTTCCAAACAGACTGATTTAGTTGGATTTTGCCCCCAATGTGACGATGTGGGAAGCCTTCGATATAAACTACGGCTTTTCCAAGAAATGTCTGTTCATGCAAGGCCACAAAAACACCGTGTGAGGTAGTAGTGCCAGAAATAATGCCAAAACAAGGAAGCAAATCTGACAGTTATGTCTGAGGCCAACATATTGATAAATTTCTTGTAAAAATCCAAAGTATTTACAACACCATGCAACTCTGAAGTGTAACAAGCAGCAACTATTTTTACTTTTAGCCAAAACATATTGTTAGAAAGTGTCTGCTTACATTCCAGGAGCACCACAGTATCTGAATCAAATAACAATCAATGTGACATAAAGGCCCATTTTTACCAAGACATGACAACAAGCTGTTAAGCATATGCAAGTCGATTTTCATAACCGCAACAAGAAAATAGTTTTTATATTAGTCAGAGTTTACAACTTCTGGAACTCTGATAAAAGGGGTGGATAAAGTTTATATTGCCACTACGCACATTGAGCAAGACTGCAAGGGAGATAAAAGACATTTTGCATAGAAATGACCATATATGAGTCAGATGAAAATACGATGGAGATTTTTGTATGAAAAGTACAAAAATATGGAAATGCATCTCATGCCCACTTATACGTATCATTCAGTAAATCAAACTTTATCTGAGCACTTTACATACAGGTAAGTGTAACACAAAGTGTTTTGCAGACATTAACATGTGACACACAATGATCAAAGTAAGCACGCAGAGAAAACAAAAAATAACTATATTTAAAATATTAATATTAAAACACCAATGACATATAAAGCCCCAGAGAGCAAAGTATTTGACAAAAGCAACTCTGTAGTAGTAAAGTTTGTGAAAAACAACATTTCTGACAGTTTCAAAATTTTTCAACCATGCCTGTGACTTGATTCAATGGGGGCTGCAGAGAGAAATGAATGAGAAGACCAGCATTCAGTGATGCAATGCTCTCACTTATTCAGTTAGCAAATGCATATGTTAATCACTGTGATTCACTCAAATTAGGCACAACAATGTATGAAAGTTGGATATGCAAGTTACGAAATAAATGTCTTGAAACCTCAAGTTTGCCCTCAAATGACCCAGAAAATACTACAAATGAGGCAAACATTCTACACAATGCATCACCCCATGTTCTTTTTTTACTACTTGATCTGGGTTCAAGGTAAATACTTACGAGACAAACTTCCCAACTTCCACCTGAATAATGGCATTTTGAAGTTGAACTTCAAGGAGCTGTGCATCGGCCGTGCCACCATCGCTCAGCTTATTGGCATTTGGAGAGAAAATCCGCAGCATCCCCATGTAGCTGCCCACAACAATCTTGTCTGTAAGACAGTTAATAAGACAGAAGGGAAACATAAATTACTATTCACTATATTTAGGCAGGAGGAGGAACTGCAGAAATATCCCCCTGAACACACCACTCTGACTCTGAAACACGGCAGAACCATAATTTGAAAACACTTTTCTTTAACAGCGACAGCTTAATGGATGACAATACTGGAAGAAAACATGCAAAAGACTTGCATGAATGTGGCTCTGGCCACATTAAGCCAGAGCTACATTAGAAAGATTATCATCAAATTATATTCATGGTTTAGAATGACAGAGTCCAGGCCAAAATCCAGTTGAAAAACAAATGAGATAATTTGCTTTTTAAAGATGCTCTCTGTCTCTGTCCTTTTTTAAAGTTTCAGTCTCTGACAATGTGAAGCTGGTCGAGCTGTAACCCAGACCACTTGCAGATGTTATTGGAGCAAAACATAGTTCTACAAGTCTTGACTCAGCATAGGGTTTATAAAAGTTTTATTTTAAAAGATTTTACAAACCATGTATCATTTTTAAATTTTATTATTATACATTAATCTGCACATACATCCATCACACAAAACTCCAATGAAATTCATAGAAGTCAATGGATGTAAAGTTACAAAATGTAAAAAATTCAGGGGCTATGAATACTTTTGCAAGATACTTTTGTAGATACAAAGATGTACACTGATGTAACTTTTAAAATTTGTTGAGAGGGGAAAATCCAGAGACATTTTACTGTTTGTGAGCTCAACAGGAGTATACATTCAGGTCAGCATATTGTAAAGATAAGATCATCATGACAAACTGACCGTGTCCTGTACCACTGTTGTCCACATCTCCAACACACAGGCATCCCTGGTCAAATTCCTCTCCCTCACCGAGAGCAGCTGACCACCAGTCACGGGCTTTGAAAAGAGACATGGCGCCTCCAACTGGACAGAGGGAAAAGCAGAGGGGGCAATCTTGATCAATGCATATAAGAAACAAACATTTGTCTTTACACTGCAGATAGAAATGTCTCTAGTTTAAAAAAAAAAAATCACACAATTAACAAGGACATATGACATTTAGGATTAAGCAAATGAAATGGAATATTTTGAATCGGTAATGCAGAGTCAGCCCTTTTGCCCAGAAGAGGATTTAGCTTTGGATCTTTGCTCACTACTAAGGTAACAACAGCAGTTAGTCACATGACCCAAACATTGAGCATGGAGGAGAATGAAGACTAGGTGGGAGCAAGCAGCTTTTCTACTTGATAAGTGCTGAGCAGGTGGAACAGGCGGTTAATCCAGAGAGAGAATCCCTCCTATCTTCAGCACACTGACCTTAAAGCCTGAATGGCTTTTAAAGCAAATTAGCTACAAATACCTTTTTCTTTTATTTCAATTCTAACAACTACACTTAATTTCAACTGCTTGCAACTTAAAGACAAACAGTAAATGAGTGAGCATTTGTTTTATAATGACTGGAAGTTAGGACCATTTACATGGAGTATAACAATGCTTGTTTTTCTATAGTGTATTTGAAAACAAAAATCTAGTTCTGCAGACTATTTATTTAGCACTTCAGATATAAAAACTAAATTTTTATTATCCAAGGAAACAATATATACGCAACATTAACATCATATCATGTCGTGAATGTTATAACCCTAAACAATCAGCTTTTGTTTATATGGGTCTCAATAAACTGCAAGGAACCATGACAACACTATTTCATGTGTAGTTAATGGCAAAAATTACAAAAATTAACAGCACAATATTGTTAAAAGGTCAACTTCAAACAATTCAGAACAACCCTGGAATACTCTCTGGGGAAGCCCAACGCACCTGAGGGTATCTGGTTTCATTCACATTTTTTTGCTTGGGAAACATAATATTTGTGTTGTGACAATAAAAATAATTAACGACACACATCCAGGGTTCGCTTTAATACGAAGCATGAGACAGAACAACTGAACGAGAGCTATCGTCAAGCCGACTGATTTAACTTTAGCTTAGCCACTGCTAATTAGCTCTCTATCCAAGTTCCCTGCCTATAAGCTCGTAGGTCAGGAGGAGTATCTCAATATAACCGGCATTTACCGTCATGGAAAACAAGCATTCGGGGATGTTTCGCAATTTTCTAACCTTTACAGAAGAGTTACTCCTCGTTTGTTACTCCTGCTTCACGCAAACAACACATTTCTCATCTTCTCGCTTGGAGCCATCGTCTTGTTGTCATGACAGTGACGCTAAACGGAGAACAGTTTAGTGCGCAAGAACGGAAACCAAAGGGTCCATGGGAAAGTAAGTTTTGATTTGAATTAGATTTTTGGCGTTTTTATAAATTATACATTCAGCACAGTATATTATAATATATATATTTTATTCCATGTCTTTAACATAGCATAATATCCGAATGTAAATGCCACTTGAGACGTCATATTACATGGCTTGTCGATAAAGGACACATTTGTTCTTCTAAAGTAATAATAATAAAAAAAAACACTTTAGATTTATGTAACTATTAGTGAGTGGTTTTAGATCATTTATTTATTTATTTTTAAATGGAAGCAGTACAGACAAAATGTAGGTAGTTTCATTAGATTAAAACATTTGAAGACTTGTGAGATTTCCATATCCATGTTCTTGGCTTGAATCAAAAGCCTTGCTTTTTATTTCATTTTTTCCCCTATTCTGTGTTCAACTCATTTATTTAGGTAGGAATAAAAGCTTGATGCATTGTGTAAACAGTAAAACACTATTGTTGTAGGCTTATATGTAGTTTTTATACAGAAAAGAAAATCTATTAAAACTAAAAAAAAAGATTTTCTATTAAACCTTTCAATAGATGTAAAAGAAAATTTTAGAAGTTAAACCCCCCGACCACAATGCTACTTATTGTTACAGATGTGTAAAAAGTCCTTAATTAAATTTGCCTATTGTCATAGTAATAATCTCATGCATGAAATTTCTTTAAAATAAATATTAAAAATTACTGGTAGCAAAGCCCCTGTACCAAAACTCCAGAAAAATATGCTGCATTTTATATATTTTTATACTTTTTATATTGTATTGATACATTTTAAGATCTTGAAATAGAAGGCAGATTGCCCGCAAATACATTCGATAAATAAAGATTCAATAGATGTAGATTGAAATAAGACAGATAAACTCTTGCTGTTCCGTTCTGTGACCCAGTCATGGCTTCAGAAAATTTATTGCATGTTTTATTCACACCATCAAAGAAAACCATCAGCTTATAAAAATAAAACACACCAGTCAGAAAATATATTATAAGCAGTAAAGCAATATACATTTCCATATAATTTCCCACATACACAATGTAACAGTATTCCCCATTTAAATGATAAATATGTTTTTAATCTCCCATTTCTTAGACATAAACACTATGATAAGAAAAGGCAACATGCAGGTGATAGCAGCACATTTAAAACACAAACAAATCATAGGGGAACATCCTGCTGAAACAAACGGAGATCATTTAGCTTTGAAACTCCAAAACAAAAAATGTCAGAGGCAGTGCTCGATTTTAACCACTGAATTAAAAAAAATTATTTAAAAAACCCAAACAAACACTTGAACAGGTGTTATACTGGATTTTACAGAACAAGGAACATTATTTTTACCCCTTTTTCCTGAAACACATTAGATATAATCAGCATAAGAATCTTTATTTACAAGCAAATCTGAAAGGCATCAACCTGTTTATGCTGTTGTAATTCATTGTAGCAGCCACAAGAGGTCAGCTTCAAGGTTTGAACATCATCTCTAACATTCAACAACAGTGTGTTTGGGTGAATGAGCTATGCTGAGAACATCATGAAAATTTCATTTGTAGAATGAAAATCTTTATTTTATTCCTCCTTTGTGGATTAAAAGTATATCAAATTAGTACATTAGAATTAAATAAATATGTAAACATACTTTTTTTACAAGACTGTTTCCAACGTCAACAAATCAAAGCTTTAGCCATTTTTTTCTGTATATTGTAAAGGAATTTAAAGTGCATTTCCCAGTTGTCGTGATCCTGTCAGTTTCATTTGTATGACCTAAATTCTTCATTTTTCTTTAGAACTACTGTTGTCATTATGTTGCTACTGCCAGAGAGCAAGACCTTCAACTTGCTTAACCGGAAATAGTTTTCAAGGTCCTTTTAGATACTAAATAATTTCTTGTACTTTTAAAATACTAACTTTGGCAGACATGAGTGGACACAAACAGGTCAATATGACAAAGCCTAGTAACATTATGCCTCTGCTTGAAACTGCTTTATCATTGACAAATCTTACAACATCAAAAATACAAAAAAAAAAAAAATAGTAATAACAGCCATAATGTGTAAGCCATGAGGATGGCGTAACTGTATTTTTTCCTCATATCTCTTTTTATCAGAAAAAATATTGGGGAATCAACATGAAAAGTTATTTTAGCTAAAGAAAATCCAGAGGCCAATTGTTGCAGCTGTGAAGATTTTATAAATATCAGATGATGTGGAACGTCTTTTTTAAATGCTGTAGGAGATCTGTTTGAAGAAAGAGGGCCGGAAATTAGAGTAGTGGAGGAACTAGACAGAGGTCAGGAGTCTGGCTGCAGTAGGCATGAGAAAGCAGAGAAAGGGGCTGTGGATTTAGGGAAGAATTGGATAATGGAATTATAGAACCTTCTGCAGAATAGCATTGGGCACTTCCAGTGTCTCGTCCTTCACAAGGACAATGTCATAAGAGTCCATGTATTTGTCAAGGTGCTCTTCTACCTGCAGAAATAGCAGAAAAATAGCAAATAAGTCACATTGCTTGATCAACACAAAGCACAAACAACCATTTCAAAGCTTTTCTGGTAAATTTAAGACAGCTCTATTTCAAAAGCAAATCTTGTCAGATCAGGATGGGATTATCCCACATTAAATACAGATGTAATGTGGGATAAATATGTACATCTTTGATTTCTTTCTTCCATTATAAAAAATGGCAAAAATACAACAATAAGAACAATAAGACTTAAAATCCTGATTTAAAACCATACAGAAGGTGAAAAACAAAGTGTCAATTTTAAAATGGTTAACAGAAGCTGTAATGTGAACAATCAAAGACAAATAAGGTCATTTCAATGTAAAGCATTGGAGGAAATAAAGCTATTTTATTTTTTTTTTTTTTTATTCTGACAAAATGGAGAAAAGAATAAATTCCTGGCATATGTTTTTCAACCAGTTTTTCTACACAACACAAGACTTGTAAAATTTAAAAGTAAAATATTGGACTTTCACACTTTTCAAGAGTGCACAGGAACTATTTACTGGTCTAGGAAAGACATATACTGTTTCAGCACAAGCTTTTTGCCACATAAAACATGTCCAGGATTATAGGAAAATAGAATTTCTTTTTAAAAAAAAAAAAAAAAAAAACAGGAGACCTGAATATTTGAAAGATTAATGGCTTTACCTTGTCATTGAGGAAGCCAACCTTGAGCATGTTCTCCACATTGGGAACACCATCGGCCATGGTGAGGTCTCCCATCGAGTCTCCCAGCAGGATGATGTTACTGTAATCCCTCAGCTGTTTGAAGTAGTCAGTGTTCCGCAGTGCACTGTCGTGTTTGTTGTACACATGGATCAGCTCACCTTTGAATCCCTTAAGTACTCCCTGCAGGACAAAAAGACCCATCACTTGTATTCAGAGGTGACAGAAATCAGATGATTTCTAAATGGTGAATGCACCAAGCTGTTTCAGTACATCAGCTGTTCATTCAGACTGCAACAGAGAGGTAGACTTTGGCAGGTGCCGCATATTTCACCTTTTCTCTCAAATCAGTTTTGTATTTAATGAGGAGAGGCCTTTCACAAAACATCAATTCACCCCCACATCGGAGACATTTTCTTGAAATAATAGGACATGAACTCATTCTGAGTATATGTCAGTACCACCAGAAAGAATATATGACAGTAGAGTTTCTGTTTTTCATCCTTTTGAACTTTCAACTTCTCTCAATTTGGAAATTGATGAAATTGGAAATGTTGGCAGCATTTTGTAAAGCCCAGCATTACTGAAAAAGTCTATATTTTCTTGGATATACACACAGAGACTGATGTCTGTTAGTGACGCTAACAGTGCTAATTGAACTAATCACTCATTTTTTAATAGTGAAACCCTGTTTTACAGCGACTGCTATCACAAACATCATTTATGTCCTCACTATGAATAATTGCTGAGCGTGTACAGTAGCCTAAAAGGAAATATTTTTCACACATCAATTACCGTTTTTAAAAGGAATTCAAAACTGGCTCCTTCACACTAAGAGGAGCCAGTTGAGGTGGCTCAAGCATCAGATTAGGATGCCTCCTGGACGTCTCCCTGAGGAGGTGTTCCAGGCACATCCCACAAGGAGGAGGTACAGGGAAGACCCAGGACACATTGGAGGGACTATGTTTCTTGACTGGTCAGGAACACTTTGGAACACTTTCCCTGGAGGAGCTGATCCAGGTGGCTGGGGAGAGGGAAGTATGGGTGTCCATTCTTGGCCTGCTTTCCCCTCAACCCCAATATATATATTTTGTGCAGAATACTTATTTTACCTGCACCAGTAACACTTGTGTGTATGTATATGTAGATATACATATAGATATTTCTGTATACTTTGGCAGCCAATCAACAACTTTTTGTTACCAAATGTGGAATGACAATAAATCTGGGATTGGTCTATTTCTTCTTATATTTAGCTATTTTATGTGCCAGTAACATAGAAAAAAGATGACTTACTTTGTCATCAAAGTCCATGAAGTTAGAGACGACCTTGATATTAGGGTGGTAAACGCCAGCCTGGCTGATGACTTCCTCCAGCACATCCCCCAGACCCGCAGAGAAAATGAAGACAGGCACGTTGTGCTGATGCAGGCGATCAAAGAACTGCTCATATCCTTCTCTGCAACAAAACAAGCAATCAGTTTATCCTGCTGTCTGACTAAGTAAACAAATCCACATAAAGGTCTCACACATTCACTTCATCTGATCCTCTGAAGTTACCTGAGGACGAGGTCAGACTCCCTCACCACCTCCGGCAGTTTGTGCTTCTCTAACCGCTGCTCAACAAGCAGCGAGTGGGACTTAAAATACCTGGAAACAAACACATCTTTAGGAAAGCCCAACTCTAGGAGCTTTGAAGGTCACAGGTCACATGATTTGCAGACGCCTGAATTACCATTCCACCATAAAAGGGTATTTCTCTTCCATACTCAGGTGAGGGTCAATCTCAATGGGATAATATTTATGCTTCAGCTGCAGCAGGTTCTGCCTGCACTCCTCTGTCACTAGTTTGCAGTTATCAATAACATCTATGCAGAGAAAAGATAATATCAATAATATAATATTTGTTTCCAGCCTGATTCCAATGAAGGTGTAGCATTTCTATGCATTACCTCAAAATGTAATACTTACTGTGCAAAGTCGGACAGCGTTTTCCATTGACTGCAAATTTGCTTATTGTCATGTCGAAGTCTGTGATGACCTAAAATGTTCAAAAATCATTTTACTTATTAGATGTTTGGAGAGGAGTTTGATAAAACAGGCATCAGAAGAGAATAGTTCCTAGAGTCTATCCAAAGACTCAAGGAACAATTCAGCAATGTTTCAGACGAAGAAGGAGTAGATAAGTTGGAGCAAATGTCAGGATTTGACAATGTACCTGGAGTTTGGAAGCTCCTCCTTTAATGAGGCCACAGATTATCTGCTCCACCTTCTCAGGGTCTCTCATGTGCACCGTGGGTTTCTCAAACTGAGGCATCTGGAGTTAAACACAGAGAAAAAAAGACAGAAATGGGAATAAAATTTAACAGAGCAAAGACTTTTGTCAAATAAAAGAGCAGTTGAAAAAAATCACCAAAAATAAAATAAATAAAAAAACAATAAAAATTGAGTAAAATAAAATCCATAGGCAACCACATTCTACTATATGTAATATGCCTGACAGGAGAAAAATACAAAAAATAAACAAATGAAATAATTAATGTAGTGATTTAAATATATTGGGACCAGGACAAAAACCCATTCCTTTAACAAGAAAACCTAAAATTAAGATGCAGATGAGAAATCAGAGGAATAATGTACTTGGACTGACTTGCACCAACATTAACTGTGACCTACATTTGCTTTAAGAGAAGCGGCAGACGGCATAAAGACTACATGTTGTCTCTTGTCATTTTGTATACCAATTTTTTAATTCTTCTATATAGGCTGCAGGAAATGAACATCATGTTCCTCATTTCAGACATGACACCAGAATAAGTTCAATGGGGTTCTTTGCTTTCTAACAGAAATCTTGTGACTGTGGATGCAGAAATGAGCAAAAGAAATCCTGCTGGTCTCAGTTTAGACCAGATGTCCACTGCAAGCTAATTTATTTCTCAAAAGAATAAATGCTTGTTGGCAAACTTACATTTAGTTGCAATATAACTCTTAATTATTTAGTTAAGACTGCAGATACACCCAAAACAACCAAACCAGCTTCACAGAGCTGATCACAGCTTCAACTTATGCAATCAGAACTAGATTTGTTAACACCTCATATTTCACTCTGATCCTTCAGACACATGATACTCAGAACATAAGCTATAAATAACCATGAAGTTTTTTTTTGTTTGTTTTTTTTTTTTTTAACTAAGACATCACATAGAGAAGTAAAACAACTATAAATAGTTATTTTTTGCTGAGAGTCAAATGCATTTGTAATATAACTCGTCTAATTTCATGTTAGTTTACAGCCTTATAAAAACTGTCGTTTAAAAACTTCTTTAGAGGGCAGGCTTTGCTGTTGGATAGAGTTCAAAGCATCACTTGTAGATACATGACAACAGTAATTACAGACAAATTGCCACGACTTTGCAAAATGTTTGTGATATTATACACATTTTTGTATATATCATCTCCTATGCAACATCAGATTTTAGCAATGTAGATTACCAAAATAATGACTCCCTTTAATTTTCTTGCTGCTCCTTTGCTTTCTAGAGTACTGTTTCTCAGTTCTCTAAGAAACAAGCACAGGTATTTCAGTAAGCAATCCAGCTGCATACAGGCACACACAAGCTTACCTCTGGTCTGTTGTTGTCGCAGGAACAAGAGTGAAGAAAAGATTATGTGTCTGCACAGGGTTTATATACCCACAGAAACAGGCGGGGAGAAAAGAGGGGCGGGGAATGTTGACCAAAACTGATTAGACAATGTAACCCCTCCCCACCCCACAGGCTCAAACACACAAACACTTCTAGTTCACACACATACAAAATCCACAAATGCAGAGGACGGCAAACAGATGTGGTAACGGGCCAGCAGTGTTAGGGTGCTGTTTGTAATCCAGACTTTTTCCAGTAGTTTGACCTCTAACCTTTAAATTCAATTAGAGGGGGAAGCCTTGCTTTCAGAAGTATGCCTGCTGAATACTCATATTTTGAACACACAATCTACTAAACACACACACACACACACACACACACACACACACACAATAAATAGCCTGAAGCCACATAAGAGGTCATAAGGGTTAAGTTACTGGGTCTGACCATACACTGGTCCAGAAGGAGCACATACAGGGTTTCCTCTCACTAAAGGAGGGGCCTGCAGGGCCGGTAAACCCCTCGATCAGGGAGTCTTGCCAACTGCACATTGCCAGTCAGCTGGTTGAAGAATTATCAATAATCAAGAGTGAGATTAACAAAAAGTTGAGTTGTCTATAAGAAAATATTCCAATTATCGTCTTTGCAAAACTAATTTAGTGAATTCATAAGAATCATTTAGTTGTGTTTTGTATGATTATTTCTGTTCAATCTGCTTGGCTTTTAAAGCAAAAACATACCTTCAAATATTGGCAAAGACAACATCACAAACATTACTAAAGGTTACACTGGCAATCAAGAAGTACTGTGTCAATAACCACGTGACTTCAAGATCATTATAAAAAAAGACAAGGATGCCTATAGAATGAGGTTCGAACATTGTGTGCCATGGGAGATGGATGTATTGGTTTAATGCTTAATTGAGCAAAGGATTTTCCAAACTTGTTCGAAAACTAATCTGGCTGTCACAGAAAGAAACCTAAAAATGGATGGTGCTAATAAATCAAAATGACTTTGAAAGCACTGAAGGCGACTAATCAGTTCTTGTGAAAAACAAAAAACTTGGCACCCCAGTCGTGGAAAAAAAATCTGATAAATGGCTGTTGGACCAAAGGTTACAGTGTCAGACTGCTGTGGACACAACCTGAGGGATGACTAACCTCAGGACTGTGGCTTTAATCAGATCCACCTTTGACATACAGCTGGCCGTTTGCTGATAGGGCTGCAAATTTTGCTGTTCACACTTTTTTTCAGAAAAGCGCTACATCATCGAATAATGCTGCTGCAGCATCTGCATTTTACTACTATTCACAGTATCAAGTGGTGATCTCACTAAAAACCTTAAAACTCTAAAAATGGATTCTATTGATACCCTAAGATTAAAGATGCATTTTTTTTTCTTTCTTTTAAACATATATATGCAATGTTTTTACAAAATAGGAAGACAAAGTCTCTTGTTCGGAGACATGACCTGAGTGAAGAAACTGACTGCGGCAGCCGTTTTTTGCAAAGGTAAAAGTCTAAACAGTTTGTGTGCAGAATGTGTGGGGTCTGTAAAGATTTTGGCCAGCGACACTTGTGATAGCAACATATTTTAAATGACTTGCATTCACACATTGCGTACCAGTTACATAGTCATATTTAATAAATTTGAATATGCATTCAGATGAGATAAGGTTTGTCAGATTAAAGATAAGTTTTGAAAATAAAAAACTTTTATGTAGGTATTAAACAACCTTTTTTATTAAGCCCACAATTCTGTATTATTTTTTAATGTAATGTAAATAATATGTAATGCTATTATTTGTAATGCTATAGGAGCTTTCTAAAGTTGCTATAGCATTCCACCTCCAGTCAAGTTATGTTCCCATAACACTCTAAACTAGATGTTTGGCCCCATTCTGTCTCTTGCTTAAGTTATAAAATGAACATTAAATAAATATTCCACAGAACTGATCAGTCAAGCATGTGTGATGTCAGTAGTCCAGTAAATATATAATTAAGATGAAATATGCTTAGCTGTGCCCACATTGGTAGCTGCAACGTTTGTGATAATGAAACCCATATGTTTCTAATGATAAAGCATTCTGGAGAAAATATGTTGGTGAAACTGCAGGGAAACTATACCCACCCCTTTGAAGCTTCAAATTATAAAAACAAGCAGCATTACTCAAATCCTTATTAACTCATAGAAAACTAAATCATGCTTGCCAAAAGTGACAAGAAGTATTTTTCAAATTCTCTCTGTTAGATCTGACTTTTGTGCGCGTGTCGATATTAGAAAGGTTTCTAACATTGAAACCTTTCTATTTTTACAATAGGAGAAAAAATAGCAAAGAGATTTTGAATTTTTAAATATTCTTTTAATGTTTCCTGATTTAAAACATTTTCCAAACCAATCTTTAAATCAGCCTTCACTGTTTTTGACAACTACAGAACATTCAGTTTTGCAGCTACTGTTTTATCAGTATTTATTGCCAGAACAGCATGTTTCTTCTTATAACCTCTACATAGTATGGGTGAAAAACATAATGCTATTATTCACAACAGTGCAATCAGTAAGACTGTAGGGGAAAGTTTCTGTCCATCTCTAAAGAACAACAGCGCCAAGCAGAAAGATCTTGAAGATGTAAAGAAGGGAATTTTACTGTGTTCTGCCCTCCAGTGGTCAACAGAGCAAAACACACTTAGGATACAACCTAAATGAATCTGCATCCAGGTTACAAGTATTAAAAGCTATTAAAAAATTGTATTCCTGGTTGAGATAATATTAAGACATTATATTATGTCTTAATATAAGACATAATACTCAGCTTCCTTCCTAAGAAAGGAAGCTGAGTACAGCTTCCTTTCACTGTAACTGCATTGGTGGCTGCTATGTTTGTGATAATGATGGCTATCTGTCACTTATAATAAAATCAACCAGCAAGGATCAGGATTTAGTAAATGGACAGAACATTTATTTTAAAAACTGTATGTTTTCATCTTTGTACCAAATAAAAAGTTTACAGTGTGAGTCAGACCAAAATTCAAGGGAGGAAACGTAAGTCCATTTAAACAAAATAAATCATTTTTCAATCTATTTTGTTCATCTGGAGGAGATCATAACTGCTGAAAAATCAGGAAAAGTACAATAAACCTTAAAATATTACAAATAAGTTAAAAGTGTTTATAGTACATAATGTTCCTTCAGATAAATAAATTGGTTTATGAACAATTAAAAAAAAAGATCAGTCTCTTGGTACAAATGTTCCAACTCAATTAATGTAAATATATTCAAAAGTTTAATAATATATCTATCTATGGAAACCAATAGCAGACTTTTTCCACATTTACTTTTTCCATACAGTTTTCTCAAGACAAAGAGTTACTTTTTCTTGAGATAATGAGAAACCCAAAAGCAGAAACCAAATTTTACAAGACTAACTTATCTCAAGAAAACTATCAGGAAAACGTTTATGCAGAAACCACTCAGATTTTGGATCTATCTGAAGGTTAGATTTACAAATAACTTTCATTGAACAGGTGCTATTAAATTGTCTTTAGGTCCAGTATTATCAACGATTTCTCTCCAATCCATTTCCTTACCAGAAGACTCGATTAGAAGAGGAGAGCCAACAGAGAAAAGTTATGATTTAAATAAATTTTTAAACATAACTTTTACATCCTTTTTTATAAACAATTCTACAGCACATTTGTTTCGGTAAATTTGAGCTATAGAGGTGGAATCTGTGGGTAAACAGACAAACATAAGAAAAATATTCACGGACATAAAACATATCCTCTTTGACAGGTCTTTGTGTGTGTTGTTTCAGTCTGGATGTTTTTGCTTACTGACAGAAACATTAAAAACAGATGGTTACAAGTTTCCATGCAGTGGATCACAGTGGGAAACTGTCTCCGAAAGGCAGCTAGTTGCTACTACGTCCCATTTCTTTAGCAGAAGACCCAATTAGAAGAGGAGAGCCAACAGAGAAAAGCTTGTTGGCCTGTAATTTGGCTTGTATTCTGTGTCCATTTTAACCTTCCAGCTTTCTGAATAAAAGTGAATCTTATTAGAATAGAAAAGGTAAGAGAGTGTTATGTGAGAAATCCAGTTTGATTCTCAATGGAAATTTGACAAAGCTGGAAAAAGCATTGTGACATAGTATTGTGTTATGGTTTATTTTCACTTCACCTTAACTGATAAAGTGTTGGTACTCTTTATGCAAAATAAGACAGGATGCTGCTGCTACTGTTTTTTGTTTGTTTTTTCTTTTTTTGTTTGTTTGTTTTGTGCCTTGTTAAGTTAAAATGCTACACTGCTAAGTGTATGTTATTGCTCTTATTTTATATTGTGACTATTTGAGCTTATTTAATTTAATATTATTGCACATGTGCGGACCCAGAAAAAAGTCTGGCTCTGTTGAATAATATTTGTATGCAGTTAAATAGTGCTTAACTGAACTTGAAATAATTTCAGGATTAGTTTATGCAGTTTCCGTGTGAATGCATTGCAAGTTTGTGTTGCAGAAGCTTGCATAACCTAAAAGAAGCCTGGTCAAGCGAACACAGCGGCACAAAGCTGTTTTCAGGCCAATGAGAGGTTCGTAGAGCGCGGAACTGACCAAGAGCTCAGTTGCTGAGACTTTGAGGTAAAAGTAATAAAGTGTGCATGTCCTTCTGTTCGGTAAAAACTGGCTGGTGACCTCTAAATATCAAATTCCGTTTTAGGGGACCAGCTGCGCAGGCGCAGTGCATCAACCAAGTTAAAATGCGCGAAGATAAAAATAAGCTTGAGGTCTTCTTTCCGTTCATAATTTTTATAATAAATGTCGCCATCTAGCTTGGGTAATATTCCAATCTAAATGTAGTAGAGCTTTATTTTGAAGCCCACACATCCCACTTCCTGTTTCTTATCAACGTTTGGCTATTTAACAGCGCAGTTAGAGAGTACTTTAACTCACCATTTCTATGATCTTCGTTTTCTTCCCAGCTCGCTTCTTCTTTGCTACGATATACTGGGCCAGCGCCACACCGCCGAACACGACACAGACACTAGCGCTGGCTGCGGCTCCGACCTTCACCACGGCCGTCCTGTCCATGACGGTCCGCTGCGCTGCCGCTCACCAGCCCGCCGCACGAAAAGTCCCGTCCTCCGATTTAACAACAGGCGCCTTCCTACTGGTGCTGATCACACACTGAACCAAAGATCGTCTATGCAGAAAGAGACTGGTTGCTCTCACTTATGTCCATCCATCCATTTTCTGTTTACCATTGTTCCTAATGGGGTCGGGAGGGTTGATGGTGCCTATCTCTAGCTACGTTCCGGGCGAGAGGCGGGGTACACCCTGGACAGGTTTGTGAAAATGAATTAGCCCAGTGAGCGCACACTCATCGTCTGAGCTAAGTTTTACGACATATTTTGCATAACAGCTAGGCAAATAGCTATTCTCCCCTCTAGTATTCTTTTTTTTATTTTATTAAATGTGCAGAAATGCAAAAGAAATTTCCCATCTAAAAGATGTATTAAAGTGTACAGCCTGCTTTTATAATAAAATGCAAATTTATTTATGAACACTTAACACCTTGTATGAGGAAGATCCACCATGTTTTATGGAGGAAATGTTATCATTTTTAATGCAGTTAGTAAATAGCATGTTTACTAACTGCATTAGTCATGGTCTTTCTCTAATTAAAAAAAATTGCTATAAGTAGGCCTGCCGAACCTGCTGCAAGTTCTTTTAAAGAAAGGACAGTAACAGCAAGAGCTTAAACAGTAGATGCAAAGGGAAACTAAAATATCTCCTTTCGATACGAAAATGACTAAGGAGCAGCTGCAGATTCAAGCTTGGAAAGATATAATTGGAAGATGGAATTAGGCAAATGTTCCTATCTCTTAAAAGCTCAAGTGTACAGTTTGACCTTATGAATTTACCTTTAAACTTTTTAAAAGTAATTTAGGTTTTAAAATAAATATCCATTCATCTGTATGTGTACATATAGAAAAGAAGGTTCTTGATTGTGCTACCCGTTGCTTATTTTGTTTTGTTGGGCCCAATTCTTTTGTCATACATCAATCTTTTGGAATTTTAAACAACACTTGCAGTTAAGGCCTCCCTAAACTGCAAGTGTATTTTATGGCATAATTTTTTCCTCAGTTAGACTTTTCATTTGAATCATTTGTTGTTGGTAGAAGAATAGTATAAAAGTATTGTAAGCAGTATTGTTGCTGCAACAGAGAACAAGAAGGGAGGCGCTGAACCAAGGTGAATGTTTAGGATGTTGCCTTCCTTGGATTTTTATGCAGTTCAGCCAGTGTATCACGTAGCAATCAGTCCACATGCACTGTTTTCAGCTGTTAAAAAAGGGTGATTGTTTCTTCACTTACATTTAATATGAACTCACAATAAAAACATTTATTAGTTGATTTGGATACATTTGTTCTACTTGTAAGCGCACACATTAAGTTAACATATGTATTTATATCAACTTAAAGTTAATTTTGTTTGCTTAAGATTGATTCTTTGTTTTCCTGCCGGTACTTACCTGCCTTGGAGTTGCCAGGCAAAAGATGAGGGCCAGGGCTCAGCAGGCTTAAATACTGATTGGACTGAACCACAAGTTCCTGCTGGCTGGGGGAATATGTAGTTTCTTTGTTTAGATAAGTTTTGTATTTAAGTAAATATTAATATTTAAAGTTTAATATATTTGATTTTCATTTTTGAGTCTTTAGTTTAGCCAAACCTAGCTGTACTGTTAATTGTTTTTATGTTATTTGTAATTGTATTCTGTTTAGTTACCCCTATTGTGGCTTATGAGCGTTATCTTTTGTCCTTTATAATCTTTGGGTTAAAATAATTTTTAAAAAACTATTTTTCTAATATATTCTGTGACTCCTCCAATTTTTACATTTACATCAGCCCATCACAGCGTTGTTTAAAGTTCTTAACTGCTGGAAAAATGAGGAGTGAGATCTTGGTAGTCGTGATATGGGGGTGGTCACACCACTAGAAGCAAACAGAGTATCTTTCTTTTAAGTCTTCAAGTACTGACTTTGATTTCATTTTACAATTAGTTAAAACATTTGCTGCTGAAAAGTGTTTATTGGACACATCTCATGTGTTCTATTATTCAATTTACAGTTTCAGTTTAGAGATATAGTATCTTTTAAAACAAAGTGCAATGGGAAGTTTAGTTATAAGCAGTTTGTATGGAAGCCTATATTTCAATTAACCTGTAATAAAGTGAGTTTTTGCATAACAGCCAGGGAATTACATCCATCCCTCTTTGCTGTCTCACACTGGTTATCCTCAGACAGATAAGTATGACAAACTACATGCAAATATTATACATACATGAAGTTTGACCATATCACCAATAAATTATAGAGTAGTTAATATATAACCAATGTATTATTTTATTCTAACCATCAGTACAAAATAAAATTCTCACAGCAGCAGAAATGAGAACCACCTCCGTACAGCTAGAAAATAAACTGAAAATTAAATGTATTAAATAAAAGTAGAACCTGAAAAATAACTCATCTTGAGGGTGGAACTCATATGAACGCTTTCTATCTTCCACCGATGTTCTCAAGTGAAAAACCAATGAGTGTTAATCTCATTCTAAGAGCTGGCTCATTCAAATGAGTCTGGGAAACAGTGTCAGGACTATTCAGGTGGATTATAGCTCCCTCACTTCCTCAGCAGATGTCCACTATTTTACTGGAGGTAAGATTCTTCAGAACTTTATTGGATTAAAAATGAATGTGTTAAATAGTAACTGAGAACAGGGTGGTACACAATGAATCAGTATATAATTTTTTTGTCAAATTTAAAATGTGCTGATGTCTTTATCAATTCAAGCTTTTCTGTTTATTTTCTGGGAATTCTTTCATTTAAGACATTAGCTTCGAAAGAATAAATAATTAAAAAAGCAATGAACATGACTGGTTGCTAGGTAGGCCTGGGGGTAGAAGTATAAACTTACTAGAAATGCTGAACTGTCAAACTAAACAGTTAATTTTTTTTAATGAAAATCAGCAGCAGGATGTACAGTGGCTTGCAGCAGTATTGACAGGTCTTTAACTTTTTAAATTATTTACATTGCAGTGTGTTTGCATTAAAATCCCCAGAGCCAATACTTTGTAGAGCCACCTTTCACTACAAAAACAGCAGCAAAACCTTGAATAAATTGCCAAGGATATTCAGGTTGTCAGTTTTTCTCAACACAAAGCACATTGCAGACAAACCAAATAAATAAATTCTGGTCTCATCTGACCACAGCATCCTTGCCCAGTTTCCTATGCATTCCTCACAACTTCTGAAACTTTACCTCTTCTTATTTGATTTCAATAAAGCCGTTTTTCTTGACATTACTTCACAATTAATGAAGTTCGCAACAATTTTTTCTTTACTTGTTGGCAATTTTTCTCTTCTAGTTTCAATGGATCTCTTTTGTTTTTAATTATATTGCTTTATAACTTAGCCCTGCTTCAAACCTTTTCATAGCTTGATCACTAACCTTTCTGATGCATTCATGAACAAGAATTCAAGTCTATTTGGGAGTGACAGAAAACAACACTTTTCAGTATTTTTTTTTTACAAATCATGTATCCCTTTCTTTCTACTCGTACTTCTGTCTCATTAAACTTTGATAAGACACATTGACTTTGTGGCTACAATGCGACAGAATGTGTGTTTAATGGACATTGATACTTTCATAAGGCACTGCATAAGACACACTGCAGCAGACAGCAGTAAGAATTTACATAATTTACATTTAAAGTCACTGTGTGCATACATGAAGTATAATAAAGTGCTCAACTGGCTCTTAACATAAAGTAATTTTTTATGTTAAGACTGATTCCCTATATTAAAAGTTTGAATTAGCTTTTGAGGTTTACTGTGTTCTAGCTAAGAGAGACATTTAACATAAGTACTTTAATCTCTTTTCCTGAATTAACTGCTATAAATGTTGCTTATCTTGCAAGGGGCAACAAATGCCAGTTGAGAACAAAATAAAAAAATTTGAGGAGGGAAATTTGTATTGCTCATGGGAAAGTCTTATGAGAGCCAAGCAAACACTCTGCAAACATAGAAGCAGATAAGAGATGTCTTTTTATGGTTTGTTGAAGGACAGAACTGGACATGTGCAGAACAAGTCAGAAGTATTGTTCAAAAGTGTAAGACGGCTGTTTCCTTTGATTCAGTAAACTCCATGTTTTTTAGATGAAGGTAAGACCTTTGAAACAACTTTTGCTGGTTTAATGTATTTCACAATCTGTCTGAAATACATTTTTCTTTTTAAAATGATAAAAAATGGCTTTCTGAAGTTGTATGACTTTAGTTTAAAAAATTGTTTCACATGTCCATCTCAGATCTTGACTGCTTAAAAAATGAGGAAGCTACCCTGGTGGATGTGATCCTTTAGCTAATAATCACAACTCTGGAAATGAGTGGAGTAAGTTAATTTCCTTTATCACTGCTACTTTTTTAAAAATTACGTCCAAATATTTTGGTTTCAGTTAGTTTAATCATTTTCTGTTTACTCTAAATGTGACTGTGCATTCTCTTCAATCCACAGTTCCAATTTGGAGACATAATTTCTTACAAAACAAAGTGTAAAGCTGGAATTAGATACAAACATTTTGCCGTCTATGTGGGAGATGTAAATATTTGTGGGAAAAATGCAGAGCACAACGTTTATGAACAAGCAAGTAAATATTAGTAAGCAACAATCCAATAGTAATAAATTATATTGATAAACTGCTTATTTCTCATCTGTTATTTGTTTACAGAGAAATATCATGGTAAATCGTGTAAATTTGCTAAACTGAAAATGAATGAAGAGCCGGAGGTGAACAATTTCCTTGATGACTATACAGACCCTTTAACAGGAGTGACGTATGGTAAAGGAGACGACAAGGACATAATTAAACGCATCACTGAGACGTATCAGAGCAGCACAATATACGGCTTCCTTCACAACAACTGTGAACACATTGCTACCTACGTCCGATACGGAGTCAGGGTGGCAGTGCAGGTACGTAACAGGTTACACTCATTTTTCGAGCATCTTATGTTTAGAAGCGCAAACAAGGAAGAAGGAACTATGACTCAGATTAAGAAAATGACAAATTTTCTTGCAGTCATCAAAACAGATTGTCTAACAAAATACCTACCTCCTAAAGGCTTAATACATCAACAAACAGCAAAGGCATCCTATTTTCTCACTTATCAACAGTACAGGGATTAATATTAACATGTATTTCTAGTGCTATCTGTCGGTTGTCTTACAGATCTATATATTTCTAGTGTGAAAACTGTATATGTCCATACCCATTGAATTTAAGTGATTAGATAAATGGAATAAAGTCTTCACAATATACTGTATAATAATCCCTCTAGGAAACTTAAATTCAGCAATTTGATGTTTATCTGTACATTACTGATTGAGAATGATCATACATCATTTATCTGGACTAATTGCTAGATATTTTAATTAATTTGCTAAGCTTTGGTTGAGTTAAACCTTAATTCAATTGAGGTTCTCCCTGTGATCAGAATATACTTAATTGAGGGGAAATTGCTTATTTGTTGACAACCTACTCCATCCAAAGTGTAAAGTATTAGCAGATACAAAAGTGACCATAAGCAATATAAAAAATATATATACAAACCAATTAAATTATTTCTACTCTGTTAATGTCAATTTTTTTTGTAATGACCTGACCATGATGTGTATAATTCCTTGTGTTTTATTTACAGTACAACATGACTGGTGAGGGTCTCATATTAGGCAATGATAAGTTTGACAAGAAGCATTTGCTGGCGCACTTGAGGAAAAAGTCACAATGGTCCTCGCATCACAAAAATTAAGAAGGTTGTTGTGAATGCGCTTGCGTTAAGGAGACAGAGCTTCAGAGATGTCAACACGGACACTGCACCTGTGGAAGGGTAATCTGTAGCAGCTTGGAGACCATCTGCATTGAAGAACACAAGGTCTGCAGTTTCAAACAGACAAATAGGAAAATAATACTTATAGCTACTTTAATTATTTTCAAGCTTTATCTCCTTTCATACAAAGAAAAAAAAACATTTCAGAAACAATATTTTAAATTTTTTAGCTATCAAGAGGAAAAATTAAAGTCCTACAGATGTGACTGAGGGAGTGTTTATGTGCTTCTATACAAGAAAAAGCAAAATACAATTAATTTGGAAGGAGGGAACAAAGTTGAAGTTAAAATGAAACGCTAAAAAGCACTACTGTCAATAAATAAGAGTAGCCTCTTAAATTTATTGTTGTTGCAGGTAATATAAAAGGAGCATGCTCTTCTTCACAATGCATAAAGATCCACAAGCCTGAGTTCAATTATTTTATTATTTCACTCTGTAACTTTGCATTAAAAGTCACTGACAGTGTTTAGGCAACAGCAATACTTCAATGAGATAAAAGAAAAGTAAACAAGAAAATGTGTTGAAATGTTTTTATGTTTTCCTCTGACTTACTGGGGTAGCATGAGCTACATAATGTAACGCGTCTATTCGGGAACTCCTATTGTAGTGCAGTGTTCTTCAAGGTCGTTCTCTTTCCAGCTTTTCTCAGAGCAACTACTCTGCAGGTCTGATTCCTTTGGCCTCCTCCATTTTCCTCAGGGTCTCATCCCATTGGGTGAACTGCTTGGAGAGCAGGAACATCTAACAAAGAGACAACAATCTCCTATATGAATCAGTTATACAACAGAGAAAGATTGCTAAAATCCAAGTTACTGTATTTGTGCAATTCTTAACTGTAATTCTTCCATTTACGGCATAGTAGGAAATGAACTTGAGTGTCAAAATATTTATTTTTGTGGCTGTTTTGCGCTGTGATTTATTGTAATTAAACTAAAAGTTTATTCTGTGTTGTGTACCATTTTGTTGTATTCCTCAAAAAGCTTCTTGACTTCCAGTGACTGAGCTTCAGTTTGGTCCTGAAGAAAGAAATCACCATATTTTTTTTAGGGGGGGGGGGGAGGGTTGTTGCTTTTTTTCAACTTCATTATGGTAATACATGTAAAATTTCATCATACACAACAAACAGGGCAAAGGAGAGACCGAAAAATGACCAAAAAAAGAGAAAAAGAAAAGGGAAAGTAAAAAATGACAGATAAATAAAGCAATAAAAAAAAAACACATTAAAATATACAACAATGATGTTTAATGTACAATTATGGTTAAAATTAAGTATGCATTAGAAAGCAACATATTTGTGACTGAGTTTTTAACAACACACATGGTAGTATGATTCAGAGCAGTATAGCTACCTGTTGCTTGATGTGAATCTGTGAAAGACGCTGCAGCTTGGTTGCATGCTCAGGTACATCTGTGGAAAGTGCAAAACAGGCAGTTGACCCAGGCTTTAAATAGAACACAAATCACGTCAAATCAAAATAAGCATTCCCCTCAGTTTATACAACACACACTGATGAAGATTGTACTGCAGAGCTAATGAACTTGAAATTCACATATCAAGTCAATATACAATGCATTTTTTTCTGTCTACTTTAACTGTTAGTAAAAAATTGATAATAAACAACAATAAAACCTAATTAAATTCCATAACAGTGCTGACACAGTTGCATACAATTCCCATGTTTCAAACCTCTAATATGAGTGCTGTCCAACAGTGGCTGTAAATTGTTAACTTGCTCCAACAAAGCAGCTTCAGAGAGCAAAGAGTCTTCCTCTGTGGAATAACACGGAATACATTTCATTTATTAGTTTATTCGACTGGGAGTAAATGAAGTATATAACCACAACTAATGCAACTCCAGTTCCTGGTTTGGCATTTCTGTGCATTAAAGTACATGCGATTTATGAATCAAAATACAGTGAGAATACATATGTTTTTCTGAATTCATATAAACAATCTTGCAACCTTCAAATTAATTTAATAGAAAACATTAATACATAAAATTTTATCAAGATCAAGATACCAAAAATACATCCGTTTTCCTCCTTACATTCATAAACAACCTTGCGACATCCACATTTATATAAGTATTTTTGGAAGTACTCAGTAAACTGTACTACAAATCATGCAAAGCATTAGGCACAAAAAGCAAAAGGCACGAGACACTAAAAATCCCATTTCTACAATGTCCTCTTTGCTCTTACCTGCAAGGATGAACTCTAGTTTCATGGCATCAGGGAGAGTGATGTGGTCAGTGAACTGGGGGTCCAGATACTTCATCAGGTCCTCAACTGCATAATACAAACATAAGTAAGATTTAAAAATCCAAATGTATTTACAGAAATAACATTACAAAAATGAAATGTCTTCAAACTGAAATATTGCTTTTGTGTTTAATGGATATCACTGAAATATTGTTTACATTTACAGGATTCCCAAACTTAAATGCAATGACTGGAAGAATGGACAAACTGATACATGGAAACAAAAACTTTGCTGATGAATAACAGTCAATAAATATTTAACAACACTGTTTCCCTCCTGTTTCCATATAAAACAGCACAAGAAGTTTCAAAAAGCCTAACTGAATTCATTGATGAGTCAAACTAAAGCGAGACTCACTCTTCTTGTGGAGGATCTTTACTCTCTCTCTCTTGTTGGCCGTGTTGATCAAACCTCCTTGAATTCTGACCAAAGCTTCTGCACACTGCGGAAAAAACAAGACAAACAATATCATCTTAAAATATCAGGGAAGCAGGCAATCAGTGTGTTGGCCCCCACAGCGTGAAATCAGTTGCAGTCAGAACTAAAGATGTCGGAAATGATCTCACTGGACTTATTTTGAGCAGTGCTCAAAGATAGGCAACAAGATTCTATGAAACAGTGTCACTGTTTTTAAATTGTTTTTATACTTGTGTATATGTATTACTTCTTTTTTTTTGTAACCAGGTTGTTATGTATTGCAAATTTTTTGCCCAGGTCCCTCTTGAAAATGAGATCTAGATCTCAACGGGGTTTACCTGGTTAAATAAAGCAAAATGAATGAAAGAAAAAAATGAAAAAAAATCACCTAGAAAAAATACAATAGAACGCAGACCTTCTTGTGATCTTTGTGTTATCATCAGGATAAAAAGAAAACATAAGCAAAGTTCAAATTCTACTGGAAAATATATATATATATATATATATATATATATATATATATATATATATATATATATATATATATATATATATATATATATATTAGACATAATATACAGTGTTTTTCCAATCAGTGCATATTTGGCGTTTCATTCTTTGTTACACATTTCAGCAAAACAAGGATAGATTCAGTAAGTCTTTGTTAGTTTTTTCTTTCTTTCTTCACATCACAAGATGCTCTTACAAGACAACCCCTATGGCAAAAACCATTACTGCTGGCCACATAACCAACACGTGTTTAATGATGATCACATTTAGTGCAAATATGTAAAAGAGAAATTCTTATTCAATTAATAAATTAAATGTTACTATTACTGACGTTCTCATAATTGGTCAACCGTTAGTTTGACTTTAATATTAACTATCAATAAAAACTGAAAATAACATTTGGTTAGTATTCCAAAAAAAACACACGTAAATCGTCTTTGTCATGTTACATATCTTAATGTGTGTGAAATTTCTGTTACCGAATAACATAAAGTTAGCATTTTCTACAAGGGCGTATCCTCGGACTCAGAGTCCGAAGCATCGCTTGCTGTGCTAAGCTAATAGCTAACTACTGTATATTTCTATATATTATGAGGAGACCTTGACAGGTTTTCCACTTTTGGTTCTTCTCTCCCCGTATAGTCGGTTCTCCAACGCCTGAAGACGCATTTCCAGGCTGTCCGTGTCCAATTTCTTGTCCATCTCTGAGCTACAGATGATAACAAACAACAGAAACCGAACCTCTTTAGCTACGTTACAAGTAGCGTCACATGTTGATGATGTAACGCTACAGTTATAATTTGTTTTTATGTTGTTGTTTTTTTAAGAAAATGAATTGACTGTTAAATATTAAATAAATTTAACCAGCAAATTATTAATTTAATTAATTAAAATATATAAATACATAAAATATATAAGAATACATAAAATGTATATTAGACCTTTCGCTAGGTGTCGCAGTTTTGCTGTAACTGATGTCTTCCGGGTGACAGCAGGGGGATGACAAAACTGTAGGGCCCGTTTTTCCATTCAGATTGTCTGTCAAACATCGACCAAAAAGTAAGGTTTTTTTCCACATAACATTGTATTTTCTTGAGCACATTGACTACCCGTTTCGGGGAAATAAAAATAATGACCTGACAGCAATCGCGCTAGTTCACTAACTCGTTCTTTGTTGAGTTTCCTCAAGCTAAATTAGCTAAGCTAGCATTGAAGCCAACGTTAATAAGGTGGACCACGGTTGTAGTTTTACAGGCGTGGAGTTAGTTTGGAAGTCCAGCAGGTAAGTTTAATCATCTACGAATTGGCAAACACTCCTAAGACTTCAATGTCTTAGAACCCATGTGCGGAGTTATGATTTGGAACAATGATCACACGGTTATGTGGTTTTG
Organism: Gambusia affinis; assembly: GCF_019740435.1. Taxonomy (NCBI): domain Eukaryota; kingdom Metazoa; phylum Chordata; class Actinopteri; order Cyprinodontiformes; family Poeciliidae; genus Gambusia; species Gambusia affinis. Next base: position 21,070,158 of record NC_057872.1, read on the forward strand.
AAAGTTTAATTTGTAGAATGTTTTCTGTTCTGTTTATGCCAGCAGGAAGCTGTTCAGTTTTAGGGCTACATCTCTGCTTTGGGGGGGCTTATTCTTTATGTCCTACTGGGAGGACCAGCTGCAGCACAATGGCAGATGACAAGGACGTATTGAGAGATGTTTGGTTCGGTCGGATACCCACATGCTTCACTCTGAACCCGGATGAAGTGACTGAGAGAGAGGCAGAAGCATACTATGTAAGCACAACTGTTACTCTCTGTTACTTAAACTGTATATATTGATAAAGTCATCATTACGTTTTTTATGTGTATTAATACGCTTTATGATACAAGACTTGATTCCTGGGAAACGTGTGAAAATATTTAGATGCATGTTTGACTGATCAATGCTGTGCTTGTGTGATAGTATGGAGATTTTTTAAGTCACGAAATTAATTGTACTTAAACATGTTTAATCTAAATTAGATTATAAAAATACAGATCATGTCTAAATGAATTGAATTAAACCTGACACATAAATAATACATACAGTTGCAGTATATGTCATTTGGAAATAAGTCTTTCCCCCATTACATTTTAGCAATGCATTCTTTATCTTTTAGAGTTGCACTCATGATTGAAGCCCACATATTTGTCATTCTGAATATGATAGCTTTTTATTTGTAAATACACAAACAATAAGGGCTTCAATTTATTTACTTTCATCACAACGGATGTAGCACCTTTATTATATATTTCATGCTTTAAAGTGCAAATCATTACTAACACTTTGTTTCACAGGATGCAATATATTCAAAAGTTTATTTTGAAAATAAATTCATAAAACAGTGCTTTGTCTTATTGTTTTTATTTATTTAAATTATTAATACATGCTTTGATGTCTGAATGTGAGTAATCTCATGATTCCCTCAATTTTTTATACTATTTATATTAAGGAACCTGTAATATATTCTGTGTTTTTGTGTGTCCTTGTCCTCAAAACAAACAAACAACAAAAACCCTTGCCATCTGATTTTGGCCACAAAATGTTTAATTGTTGGATCTCAAGTCTTGGATGTGCATTATGAATGTTATTCAAAATAATAACTGATTCAGGGTGGCCTGAATCAGTTATTAGCTAGGCTGAACCAGTATTAGCTAGGCTGTTATTCAGATAAACTCTAAATGTTATCTGGTTTGATTTTGTTCAGCCTTTTTTTTTTGTTGATACTTCTACATAGACTTGTTACTGTTTCGCCAGTGTTGTGTGCTTATTTTTGTTTAGTTTCTTTTCCTCCCAACTTGCTGCAAGTATATCACTTAATAATAATAAAGTGATATACTGACATGCTGACTGTTATTAATGTGTTTATGCCTCTTTTGTGTTAACTTTGTCAGCTGCTGCTACCCAGGGTGAGCTACCTGCCTGTTGTCACAGACAAAGTGAAGAAACACTTCCTCAAAGTGATGAGGGCAGAGGATGTGGAGGAGATGTGGTTCGAGTATGAAGGAACACCGCTCAAATGGTATGAATTGATTCTAGTGTTCTGCAACTGGAAATAATATTATACTTTTATTCTAACTCTTCCTGAAAAATGGTTTTGGCGCAGATTCTCATGGGTTAAATGTTCTGCATATCAGTGCATATAGCACTAGCTGGTGTTAATTAATAATCTTTATTATTAATGATACATATAATTGCTAATGAAAGACCTTCTTGAATCAGTTTTGATGATATTTTGATGATTCTGCTCTCCCAAACATGGAGTTAGAGAAGGACTTTCAGTTTCAGTTTTTATGTAGCTCTTTAGACTCACTGAATGCAGACAGTTTCTTGAGTTTTATTATTGCATTCTGGCAGAATTGACACTTTGAAGTCATTTGTAATCTTGATATGGACCAAGACACCCCTGCTGTAGAATAACAGAATGTAAGGACAGTTTTAGCCACAAAGTGGCACTGTTGTAAAACAATCAGTTGTACTGTTAAAATGTCAAGATCTCTGGTCATTGAAAATTTTATTATGGGGATCTTCTATTTTTTCCTTAAATTTGAAACTTGAAATTCCATTCAGTTTATTTATGTATTTATGCACCAGTTCACAACAACTATCATATTAAGACACTTTACAACAAAAAGTCAATTTGATTCAGTCTCCAATGTGAAGAAACAAATTACTTCTTAGATTTAATGTAAAAAAAATAAAAACTCTAAAGATTTTCTAAACTCTAAAATCTTTGGCAACAACTCATAACAAACTAAAGGTTATTCAAATAGTGTTATTTTTTAAACTAGTGTTTTTAAATTACAGATTTTTGATTTTTGATTTTTTTGCCAAAATGAACTTTTGATAAAGTATTTCGAGTTACAGATATAACGAGTATAAACAGTGGGTTAGTTAAAATATTTTTAGTTTGATAATGAAATTAAATTTGGTTTTGACTAACTAGTAACTAGTTATTGTATTTTTGAGCTGATTATAGAGTCCGGAAAAAAAGTATCCTGGTTTTATTTACTTATATTTTGCATTCCAGGCACTATCCTATTGGAGTTCTGTTTGACCTTCATGCCTCTAATACAGTCTTACCCTGGAACATCACTGTGCACTTTAAGGTAAGAGCCAATCAGAATGTCAGCACATATACGGAACACAGGAAATGTCTGATATTTCATTTCCTATTAGAAAATGAGAAGTTCATCATTGCAAGACAGTTAACCAATTACTCATAGTATACTGTGACTACTGAGACAGCTCATATTGGTCAAAAATATTATCAAGGTAATGGATATATATATAAGTACAGATTACAAGTAAATCTGTAAAAAAAAAAACAACCAACAAATAAAGAATTTTTCTGGGATATACTCGAGTATTTTATTTTTATACACCGTGTTCCAAATTATGCAAATTGGATTTAAGTGTTATAAAGATTACATTTTTGTTGTGCTATTAAATTTATAGACGGTATTGTGTCAGGACTCTTTGAATCACTATAATTAACTTCAGAGAGCTGGGTTGATTAGTTTGTCTGGTGAGCTCAATTCAAGTAAATCTACATAAGAAGGATGTTCCACATTATTAAGCAGGCCACAGCTTTCAAGCAATATTGGAAAGAAAAAGGATCTCTCTGCTGATGAAAATCATCAGATAATTTAGTGCCGTATGGCAAGATATGACTTATTCAGAACAAAGATGGGTTTGTACAGAAAAAGGCATAATGAGGAAGGTTTCTGTTAGACAAATTCATCAGATTTAGAGAGCAGTTGTTAACATGCCCTTACAAAGTAGCAAACAGTTATTTGAAGCTGCTGGTGCCTCTGGAACCTCAAGGTGGAGGATCCTCCACAGGGTTGTGGTGTATGAACCTACTATTGGGCCGCCCCTAACCAGAGCTCACAAGCAGAAACGGTCGCAGTGGGCCCAGCCGTACATGAAGATTAATTTTCAAACAGACTTGTTCACTGCTGACTGCTGTACAACCCTGGATGGTCCAGATGGACGCAGTAGTGGATTGGTGGTGGATGGCCACCACATCCCAACATGGCTCTGACGTCAGCAAGGAGGTGGTGGAGTCATTTTTTGGACTGAAATCATGGGGGAGAATCATTGGTCGGCCCCTTCAGAGTCCCCAAAGGTGTGAAAATGACCTCGGCAAAGTATATGGACTTTCTGACTGATCGCTTTCTTTCATGGTTCAAAAAGGAGAGCCGTACCTTCAGTAGCAAAATCATCTTCATGCATGACAATGCACCATCTCATGCTGCAAGGAATACCACTGTGTCATTGGCTGGTATGGGCATAAAAGGGGAGAAACTCATGGTGTGGTCACCATCCTCCTCTGACCTCAACCCTATTGAGAACCTTTGGAGTTTCCTCAAGCAGAAGATCTATGGGTGGAATGCAGTTCATACCAAACAGCAGCTCTGGGAAGGTATTCTGACATCCTGCAAAGAAATTCAAGCAGAAACTCCACAAACTCACAAGTTCAATGAATGCTAGAATTGTGCAGGTGATATCAAAGAAGGGGTTCTATGTTAACATGTAACTCTATTCAGATGTTTTTGATTGAAATAGCTTTTGAATTTAGTACATGTGACCACTTAAGGCTGCACATTCAAAGAATGGCCATTTGCAGTTCTTTCTAACCCATAAAATGTTTAGAAAATCTGCTGTGCATAATAATTCTGAACAGTGCATTTTGAGGTTTTTATTTTTGAAAAAAATACTGTTTTGATGAGGAGCTTTGTTCAGCGAAATTTGATTTATACTGGAATAGTTCATGACTTGAAAATTATACTGACCATAATTTGCATTAACCATTTAAGAAAATCTGAGAAATTATCATTTGCATAATAATTTGGAACACAATGTAGTATGTGGGAACCGTTACTTAGCAATATACTTTCCACTTTTGTGTGGGTTTCTTCTTTTTATACTGTTCTAATTCAGTCTGTATGTGAATGTTTGGCAGAATTTTCCAGACCAGGATCTGCTGCACTGCCCATCAAATTCCATAGTTGAGGCTCACTTCATGTCCAGCATCAAGGAGGCGGACGCCCTCAAGCACAAGAGCCAAGTAGTCAATGACATGCAGAAGAAAGACCACAAACAGTTGTGGATGGGGCTGCAGAACGGTAAGATGTGCATGTAGATCCACATCACAAACAGCTGCAAGGGAAATGACATTCAATCCTGCAGTCACACATTTACTGACGAGCACCCAGATCGACACGTTGTAATTCTGCAAGTCATCCACCTACATGCACACTTGCACATCTGTGTAAAATCATCTTGGAGACGCACCTAGTTTGTTTGAGAAAGATTCAGTCATGTATCTGAAGGATACATCCAAATGGATCTGAAGATGTTTGTGCAGGTGACATTTCACATTGTTTCCCATTCAAAGACATGAATGTTCTTCTGTCTACACTACAAACACAAAGAACAGTTTATGTCCCTGGCCTCCACCTGCTAGTTCTATTCACTCAGTCAACATTTAACAAGAGGTGGATTCAAGAATGGTCGTATTTGTCTAACTTGTTACCAACTAGTAGAATTTATTGGAACCTGCTATAATTTGGCAAGAACATCCAGAAACAAACATATGCTTGAAATAATTCAAGGGGTTTAGCAAGAGCAGAGATGAGTTGCATCATCACCGAAGCAGCTCTTTATTATGCAAACAACTTCTGAAGTTTCTCATTGTGGTGTTTTTAGCCCGTAACCGTTGTGAAAAGTGTTTGTGAAAAACCCAAGGGCCTCAAACCGACAACCCTTCAGCTGCTCTTCTCTCTTCCACTTTCCCTGAAACTAAAACCATGAGCAAGAAGTAAGCCACATATCTCAATAAAGCAAGGAAGGTCCAAGAAAATGTTATATTGAGGAAATGCTGACTAATACCACTGTGTTCTGAGGTGTTCAGTGTACCGTTCAGATTTTTTTTTTTGTAACTTATTTAAACTGAGAGATGCAAAAGGTTTTAAATGATCCTAAAAGAAAACGTCAACTTGCAAAAGAAAGTGAGAGATGAAACTACATCTAAGCTAAAACTCTCATGTCTATAAGAGAATTGAAACAGAGATCTTTAACTTTCATCCAAGAACGTTTATATGGACGGTTTGAAACTAGCATATGCTTTGTGAAGACTTTTTTTCCTTTTTGTTTTAATGTATCTTCTTGTTTTAAATCATGACTCCAACAGAAAGTTTAATCCGCAAAATGTTTTGTTCTTTCCTCAGAATGCACCATCAATATTTCACATAAGCACAGATGTAAACATTGGAACTGGACAGTTCTTAACTTTTCTCTAATAAATAAATGTATAGAGTCAGCATGATTTTGCTTGACTAAGTTACCACTAGAGAAGTCCCCGCCTAGTTGGTTTCGGATGCTGCGGAGCTGGACGGATTTTTGTTCTTAGATTTCAGCGTTTGAACAGTTGTTCTGATGCATATCTGTGGCAACAAGGTATTATTTTTACAACTAGGAGCTGCTGATTAACATCTCAAAAACTCAATACCTGAACTACGAGAAGGAGGAAGTTCAAATAATCTCTCTACCTGCATTTGTAACTAGACATGACTACAGAGATTTGAAGTGGAGCAGCAAAAGCAAAGGAGGTGGATTAGCAGTGCTTACCAACAACTGACTGGACATGTTGCTGTGAAATATCTCAACTCCATGGAAACTCGAGCTGTCATGATAGCCATAAGACTGTCATCCAGCAACATTCTTCAGTCAGAGGTTTCTTTAGATTTGCAAGTCTGACTGCTGCCAGAAACCCTTGCTGAACTTCAGACTGAATTTGACCATCTGCGATCTAAAATTTCTGAGCTGGATAATTTTGTGATCTATGAAAGCTTCATTTATAAAAAAAAAAAAAAAAAAAGAAAAAGAAATTAACAGATGACTTTTCGTAATAAATTAAATTAATAAATCAAAGAAATAAATTAAATAGGACATGTTTTTCTTTTTTTCTTTTGCTACATGTTTACCCCGAGTTGAGGCAGTTTATAAGCTTCTGGGCAGCTTTAGGTTTGTTGTTTCCGTCAGACATTGGTAGCTGTGCATTGCTGAATGTTATGGTCATTTTATAGATGATCAGTTTGTGTGTATTTATGTTACTCCAGATAAGTTTGACCAGTTTTGGGCAATGAACAGGAAGCTGATGGAATATCCCACAGAGGATGGAGGCTTTAGGTACATCCCCTTCAGGATATACCAGGTATGTATATCAGGTAACGCACACTCTCACAAACGAACTGTTCATGTATTCTAAAACAACCTTTCAACCTAGTTTGAGTAATTTAGATTTACATTAGGAGTACCCATTTGTGCCTGTAGATGGAGCCAGAGGGTTGTCTAGAATCTGTTTTTGTTTCAAAATCAAAATTACTTGGTAACTGACCCCATTTGTCAGTCACTGAATAGTGATAGTGAATAGTGACTGATAGATCTTAAGCTCTGAGTCTTAAGATTTGCACTGGGTGCAAATCCGCTCTTGGATTCTTACTTCCAATAAATGGGAATAGTTTTGTTTCATCAGTTTTCTAATCCATAACTATGAGTAACTCTGAATACTTACTAACCTTTTCTTTTTAAATTATGACATGATTCACAATGCTCTACGTATTATAAAAGCTCTTTTTTTTACCCTTTCTGGGAACAGAATCAAACATGTTTTTACATGTCCTTACTTATCCTTGTGACCTTTGATATTTTCAACATCTAAATAGGGAAAGCCTGCTGGCCGGATGCATTTACTGGTATATATGTATTTTATTGTTTTATTTTTTTGAAAGAATGTATTTGCTTCCGTATATTTGATACCTGTGTCAACCATTGTTGGCTGCACTTCTATTGCCCTGAGTCGAGGCAGTAGGCGAGCTTCGGGGTTGAGTCTGGGAAGAAAAAGCAGAAGCAGACAGGCAGCCTAAGGTCGGGTGTTTCCACCAAGCATTAGCTTTATCCTGACTCAGGTAAAAAGTCCCCTTAGAGGACAAGAAAAAAGACGGCGGCATGAATAAGAGGCTGATTCTCGGATGGAAAACATTAGCATGCTGCAGGCCAGACACCAGGGAGAAAAGCTTTTTGAGTCAAGTGTGAAGCAGAGCAGGAATGGTAAGAAAAGTGTGGAAAGTTATGGTGCAACTCCAGGTTTTTGTAACATTAAAAGGGGTTCCCAGGCACTCCTGAAAAGCCTTAATTAATCTGGAATTTGATTTCAGTATTTTCCACGCCTCTAAGTACATGGAAGGGAGGGGAAAAAAAGATTGGAGAAAATTTAGTTTTTTCAGACTGTTCATGCCCCGTAGTCTAAATGTTTCCTTCTTTTTTTCCATCCTTGTATCCTTCCTTCCTTTCCTCACTTAATTTTTTTTTATTTTCTGAATTGTTTTTTGCTTTCCCTTCTTTTTGTATTTTTGTTTTTCCTTCTTCATGTTATTTCTTTCCTCTGTTATGTCTCGTATCCTTTGTTCTTTCTTTCTTTTGCTGTTTGCTCATCCCTTCCTTATGTCCTGCCTCTCTTTTTTTTCCTCGTGTCCTTTTTTTCTTGTCCTTCATTTTGTCTATACTTCTCTTATTTCCCGCTTCTGTTTCTAATCATAAATATCTTATAAATTTCTGGATAGTTTTGGTACCAGAATTCTTATCAGATTGAAAATTCTGATAAGCTGAATCTGAAAAAGTTTGGAATTCTTATATGAAAAAAATGTTTAAAGGATTACAGAAAATTGGTTAAAGTAAAACCAAAGGAATCTCCTTTTGCAATCTGTACGAAAGGGTCCATTTAAATTAAACTAAAATAAAGAGGGAGAATTAACCAATCAAAAAATAGATCTGGCCTTAAATGACTAAGTTTTCATGTAATGGAACAGAAATAGAGTGTGAAGAAAACAGGACTTCCAAGTAATAAGACACTTGTGTTAACTTTCCCACCAAGCATGTCTTTCCATCACCATATCTACTTTGACAGCTGGTAATTTGCAAGTGTTAATTTAAAGCGCAAGTTTTAATAAAACTTCTACATATGGCTATATTTACATTTTTCACAACAACAATTGAAGGGGTTAAGGATGCACAGCTGTAGGTCACTCACACTTTTTTTTTTTTTTTTTTTGCAAAAAATTAAGCGTTTTCTTTTTAACTTTCACATCTTTGAAATATCCATAAACTGTTTAACACTACGAGAAAAGCATTCTTGCTTTCAGTCATAAAACGAGCTCTTTAAAGTGGCCGACTGAAACATGCAGTCAAACCAACGCAACACGCCCTCTTAGGCATGCACTTGTTGTTGCTGTGAAGCCATCTAACTGCTGGCGGGGAGAATGAGGCCAGACCATCCCAGCTTCAGGCTTAATTGAAAGTTTCTGTGGTCATTTATGAGCTGCCATGGTTTCATGACAATTGCAACATCAAAGCCTTTTTATAGCCTCACTATGCGATTTCCATATACGCTGGAGAAAATAAGCATAATTCTTGAAAAGTCTGGCTTGTTGTAGAAAAGAGTGTGGTTTGAATCTGACAAACTGATAAATGTTTACAACTGCAAAGAGTCTGGAAAGTCTGGAGTAAAATGTAAACAAAATCAGTTAATTATGATCAGAAGAAATACTGGTTGGTTCAGAATAGGCCTCTATAAATGCTCTTGTAGAGCAATGATACCATAATACCATGATTTTTATTGTTTAAAACAAAACTTTAAAAAGAAAATGTTCTTCTTTACTCAGTTTGTTTAAAAACAGGACCACAGCTATTATAATACTACTATAATGTCACATAATAAAATAACATTTAATAATTTTTATATTAGAAACATTATTATGCTTTTTATTCTGTTTTGATACTCATAATGTCTGAGGAAATGGGTTGAACAGTGAATAGTGAACACTTCACTGAAATGGTGAATTGTGAAACCACAATTCACTATTTCCGACAAGGAATCAGCTTTATTGGCCAGGTCTTTTCACACAAACAAGGAGTTGGACTTTGTTTACACATGCTCCCAGTTTAGACATTTGTATTCTACTTAAGCTATTAAAATTTACGTCAAGTTTATTTGCAAAGTACATGTCAGCATCCAGGGCAGCTGAAAGTTCTTTACACCATAAAAACCTTATTCAGTAGCCAATTATGAAACAGCAATAAATATTACATTGTGCCAAATGCCATCAAAATCAAGAAGATATACATATAATGGATTGATCAATGTTCCAGTTATTAATCAATCAAAGGTTAAAGGTAGGTTTTTAGCTTTGATTCAAATGAACTCAATGTTTTGACTGTTTTGTTGTTTTCTGGAAGTTTATTCCAGATGGGTGGAGCATAAAAACTGAATTCTGCTTCTCCATTTTTGGTACTGGGGATGCAAAGTAGACTAGAATCAGAAGACCAGAGGGTTCTAAAAGGTTGACACGACACCAGGTCTATAATGTATCCCAGTGCTAAGCCATTCAGGGATCTATAAACGGTCTGTTGTTTGAGCTACAGGGTGCCAGTTTAAGGATTTGGGGCAAGGTGCTGGTTCAACTGAAGCTGTCTGAATTTTTTTTTTAGGCAGACCTATAAAGACACTATTGCAGTAATCAATGAGACTAAAGATGATGGATGAGTTTCTCAAGATCTTGCTGGTACAGTAGTCATTCAATCCTGGAAATGTTCTGATTTTGCAATTGTCTTTATATGTCTCGGAAGGTTCAGGTCTGAGTTCGTCACTACAACCAGTTTTCAGGCCTAATACATAACTTCAGTTATGACACATCCTTGCATTGGCTTGTTCGAAGCAACTGTTCAGTGTTTGAATTGGTTCGTGAACACCTTTACTTAAATTTCTGAGAGAGATTTAAAATGAAAAACCAAACCATTTGCCTTTTTAAAGTAATAGAACCGCTAAAAGATCAAAAAGTCACAGAACCTTTTTACGGATTATATATATTTCACTAGAAACCATGTGGTTCAATGGTTCAAATCTGATTTCTAGATAAAGTACTATTGTTGTATTTCACAAGTAATTTTTTTTCCACTTTTATTTTCCAGAATTATGCAAAGTAAACACACCCTTTCATCCAACAATAAGTATCTAACCACATGGTTAATAGGTTTTAATTTGAACAATTCTATCAAAAATCTATTTAAATTTGTTGTGATTTACTTGGACATTTTTGTAAAGCTCTTAACAGTAACGTACCTGCCATCACACATGTATGATTTTCGATTGAAAAAGTTGGTGGGATATCATCTATCTGTACATTGCAACATTACAGAGGTGCTGCTGATAATTTCTACATCCAATGTGGTTTGTCCTGCTTTGCTAGCTTTGGCTGTTAGACTTGGGTTGACGTGCCAGTTTCTACTCACCGCCATTTATTCACACTTTCATAAAGTCACAAAAAAAATCCTTGTAACTCAAGATGTGCCTGATGGGCCTTTAATGGCATCCTGTTTTTAGGTACAAAGGTGCAATTTAGATTGTGCTCCATTGCTGACATCGCTGATGCATCTTTGCACAAGTTCTAAGTGTAGGAAGTGACAACACCAAATTGGTGTGTTCATGTGTAATAATGACCTTGCATGCTGAAACATGCTGCTCTTGTCATTATGAAGATGACTTCTTAATGGAGGCTTAAGAATAAAGTGTGGCATGACAATTCTTTGCTTCTGTTTTGGTCTAGATTAACGACCAAAATATCAGTGTTGGCGTCAGTTAGTATGAATCAGCAAAGGCAGCATAGTGAGGTGGTACAAATGAGGGATCTTAATAAAGTAAAATATCAACAAGTAGTTTATTTTACCATTTCCTTTCAGAGTGAAGCTTGTGTAAATAGATTTATACATACAGAATGATATATCTCAAGCATTTTTATCAATAAATTTCATTGCATATGCTAATAAATATCCAGTATTTGCTGTCTCTGAAAATTAGGATAGGATCTTTAATACAGATATCTGGTCCTCCTGAAAAGTATGTCCATGGTATATGCACTCGATACTGAGTTGGAGCTCCTTTTGCATGAATTACTGAATGTGACATGGAGCTGATTATCCTGTAGTTCTGCTTAAGGAAGCCACATTTGCTCTAATAGTGGTCTTTAACTCTTCTGCATTGTTGGGTCAGGTGTCATTTGAAAACAACTTGCTGTGACAAAGCAGCTTCTTTAGCCATTACTTTACTTTTTCAGTTCAATTGCTAAAATAAATTAACTTTTTATTATTAGTCAAATATATGGAGATGCAACTCTGTAGAGCATTTTCTGGCAAATTAAAACTGAATTTGATGTTCAAGGTCTGTTTTTTTTTGTTGTTTTTTTTTTTTTTAAAGGAGAATAAAACTCTGACACTTGAAAGTTAATGTATGAAAAGTTATGTAAGAAAGTTAATTTATTGCAATTGTAAGCATACCTGGATGCCTACAACCACTGTCCCTCAACAGCAAAGCATAAAATATAATGAAAGACAAAGAAAAATTAATAGAATGACAAAATATCTTGAGCAAAATTAAGTCTACTCTCAAATACACACACACTCGCACACACCTGGACTCTTTTAAACTCTAAGTGTAGTATTTAGTGTAAATAACATGACACGTTTGATGCTCGGAGAATTAATGACAACATTCAGTCTAAATAACAGAGGGGCTCATTTCCGTCTGGCCTGTTGTCTGTGGGGTGGAAGGCACCTCATCTGGCAGGGATGGCAATTAACGTGTGTGCAAATATGTGTTGTTTTTTTTGTGTGTGTTACAATAATTTAAAAAGAGCAATGTGAACAAAATTAACATTGCAAAACAGGCAGTAAATTTTTTATATGGATACTCTTAAACCTATTGTTTCTTTCTTGATAATTATTGTAATGTCTGAATACATTTTACATATGATTTTTACAATTGGGACTTCTCACGTTGGCTTACAAATAAAATCAGATTATTTTCATAAAAAAAAATCAATATTAATCTTAATCTTTTTGTTTTTTCAGACTTACTAAAAATTAAAAATGACAAATTATTTTACTGAACCTGCTTTTATTTCAGTCATCCACTCTGGAACTTGACCTGAATTCAAAGTTCAAATAAATACAAACTGTAAAATAAGATGGTAGGGATTGGGGAGGCAGACATCACTCTGAAATATGGAAACACAAGGAGTTCATTGGTTTAAGAAAAACATCCAGATTTTCTAGGAATTACATATTCAGAAACAGAAAATTCAATTATTCAATAAATCATTGCCATGCCCTTTCCATTACTTTTGCCTAAACACTTTCCCACATTTCTATAGGTCTACACATTGCCACAATTTGTTGCCACTTTCATTCTATTACCGTAGTAGTATTATGTTGGTCTCATTCCTGTTGTTGCTTGTTTACATGCATGCATTTACTTTGTTTTTCCAGTCTCTCTTCCTGCTCTAACAATGATGCCACTCTGCGATTTACAGTAAAAAAGCAGCAGGTCCAAACCCCCTTACTGTGAGAAAATAGATGTTTTTTTTAAGGAGACAGCTTTGCATTGTGTTTGCAGTGTAGTAGTTGCCACTTCTTGACTCAGTGTTACTCACCAAACCCCAATGCAAGAGTTGGCAAATAGCCTCCAGCTACCATTTCTTCGGGAAGGTGCCAACTTCAACAAGATGCCTCCCAGGTATCTTGTAATGACTTAATCAGATGAGGGGGCTGTGGTGACGGCACAAAATATGGGAATAGTGGAAACAGTTGTGAGAAGACTTGCCAAAGGCAACAGGTGATAAGCTTGTTTTGTTGGGTAAGTGGCGCTTTGCTGCGTTTACAGTAATGGCTTTGGTTGAAACATGACTGTCAGTGGAAAATATTTTTGTATTTAGTTTCCTCTGGCAAGCAGCTGAACGACCACGCATACTCTAAGCTGTGTTGTCAGGAAACTGCTGATGCATACAGCTGTTCTGGGTAGCTATAAATATGACTAAAAAATAGAAATATCAGAATAGTGGTTGATATGTAGCACACAGGCTTCTGATCAATTCCATCAAGTTCTGCAGAAGTCAAATATAGAAGTCGGTTGTAAGCCAGAAGGAAACGTGTAGGACGGTGGACCTAAGGACGAAGGCTGAGAAACACAGTTGGCTATATTTTGGAAATATAGTAAATGTGTTATTACAATTTGTAGACTTTTTAGATGTGTCAGTAAGGGAATAGTGTTTGGGGAGCAATTATTGTTTATCTTTCTGACTTTGTCACACTTCATTTCTAACCTGCTGAGTTCTTCTCGATGTCTATTTTGATTTTTCAGCTTTATTTATGAAAGTTCACAACATATCTAAATGTAGTAATTGGCCCAGTCCTGAACTCCCAAAGACGTATAAAGATAATTACAAAGTTGGTCTTCTATCACCTGAAGAACATTTAAGGGGACGTACAGCCAGTCAATAATAAGGAAAATAAATAGTGCTACTGGATTGGCTGCAAAGCAGCTGAAATGCTTACTATTTCTGTAATGCATTCAGCTTTCCAAGTTCCATTTTCTTTTGAATATTTTACATATGCTCTACAAATCCATGAACAGACATATTTTTTTGAATAGTTGTGACTTGTGTTCCTCAGATAAATCCACAAATAGGTGAATCTGTGAATACACCTATTCGCAGACAGTAATGGCATAGTTACTTTGAAAAAGTAACTTTAATCGGATTACTGACTACATGATTTGGAAAGTAACTAAGTTACATTAAAAGTAACTTTTTTAGTTACTTTCAGCAGCTGTGAAAATCACATTGAGCTTTGCCAATACTTAATTGTAAGCTATTTTATAATGGTAACATCAACAATGTGTCTCCACTTATAAGGTTGAACTGAAGATGAGATTTTTTAATGGTTATAACAGTACAAAAAAAAAAAGAAAAATGTGAGTAATTTGTGTGGTCCACTGTTGTCTGGAAAACTCTAAGAAGTATTTTAAGCTGGGGTTTTAATTTACCAACAGCTGACCTCATACTCCAGTGGATATGCTTTCGCTCACCCCTTTCTGCCTGGAATGGCACATGGGTTGACAGTGCTTTATTCCTGTCCATTATTTTACCTTCAATTAGGTAGATTGATGTCTCCCGCATCAATTAGGGCACATCTTGAGTTCCGCTGGTCTTTTCCATCAGCGAGAGCAGGTGATATCTTTTCAGCTAAATCCTAATGACACCTCACTCTCTTTGTATTGCCATGTGCTGCTGTGCCAGCTAAGGTGTCAGGCCAGCTGAAAAGAAAGTGTCTTCATCCAAACAGTATCGGGCTTCTCTCCTTGGGGATCAATAGATCTTCTTTGTATGTTGGCCAGCTCAATAATTCATGACCACCTATTTAAAAATGCAATGAAGTAGCTGTCACTTAGCACACTCTCTCTGCTCTGCCTCTGGATTGTTATCCCGCACGAAAGGCCTTGCTTCCTGTCAGTGACTCAGTCTTTCTGCGTAACCTGAGCAAGGACTTCACGCCTCCCCTGCCACCTTCCTCTTGCTGGTTCTCGCCTGGCCCTGGGGTGTGTGGTTACCATTTGGATATTTGATCTTAGGCTTTGCTGGTTTCCTTTTCTCAGCTCCATGATTAGACCCTATAGTGTGTCAAACTCCCTGTTTGACACCTGAGGTTGGGTATCGGTCTGCATCATGACTGTTTCGGAGAAAACCGTTCTTTTATTCTGCTGTAGTTCTTTGTAGGTAAAGTGAGGCAGGAGTTCTTGTAATAATAAAATTCAAAAGTTGTGATCAGATTGAGAATGTTTTGTAATTGACAAAACATTCAAGTACATCTATATGTACTGTTAACTCTTATTTATATGAAGACTGTAGCTCCTTACTTTAGGTATGAATTAATCAAATCTAAGGCCTTGATCAAGAGTGTTTTAAAGCGTTTTAAAATGACGAACATATTAAAACATTGTCAACCTGAACAATCAAATTTTATTTAACTTAAAATATTTTATGAAACCTAGATCTCTTTAGGTTCATTTATTAAAATGTTTACTTTTTACCTTTTAGAAGAATAAATTATTTATGTTGAATTCTTAACTTCAACTGTATTACACCGTACAAAAATGGCATGGTTGAACATAACATTTTATTTTAAATAATTAGAATGTTAGTTTTGACTAATTTGTAACATCTGGTTTAGAGATAAAATCTTTCTAATTGATCTTGCATCAACACACCTGCCACCTGTCACAAGCTCTTGGATGGTCTCCAGCCCATGAGCACTTTTTTAATGATGTCAGAACGTGGGTCACTCGGTAACAACCACTAAATCATTCACCTGCGCTTTAAGTAACTGACATTGACAAAGTGCTCTGCTGCTGACGTGCTGGAATCGATTTAAAGAAAGACGTAAATCTCAAAGGATGCCTAAAAAGGACATACCTGGAAGACTTTTCACCGGATTGTCTTGCTGTGATGTTTGCTTCTAGTATGTTTACAAAAATTTCACATATCTGAGATTATTTTGAGAAATTTAAACTCGCCAAGTGTAAATTTACAGACCCATTCAATATATTAGAATATATTTAAAAACCCATTTAATAATAATAAAAACATGACATTTAAGATGAGCATCAGAACAGATCAATAAAAAAAACACATTTTTAAAGCAGAAATGTGGCTTAAAGAAAAAGATGAGAGCTTAAAAGTTATCGTTGGAGCCATTGAGCCATTGGAGCCA
This sequence comes from Gambusia affinis, assembly GCF_019740435.1. NCBI lineage: Eukaryota > Metazoa > Chordata > Actinopteri > Cyprinodontiformes > Poeciliidae > Gambusia > Gambusia affinis. The sequence goes on from NC_057872.1 coordinate 21,086,304, forward strand.
TTTTGTGAAATAAACCTGTTCCCAGTCAAGTCCATCCAGTCAAGTGGCCAGCCAACCAGCTATCCTGGTCTTTGGAGGGTCACAACGAGTTGCGGTAAGGGGGCAGCTAAGAGCAGAAATCCAGGAAAGAGACAGAAAAAACAACTGATGCATCACTGGATACCAGTGATCATTTCTGAAGTAATTACACCAGGGGTTATTTGGCAATGTATTGCATAATTATTTGTAAGAAATTGTAGTTTACTCTACAAATTGAACAATAATCTTGATCTTTTATTACTAATGTGTTTTAGAGATGCACAATGTACCAAATCACAATCTTTATTGCAGTGTTACAATTGCACAGCACTGTTTGGATGCATTATTTGTAGTCTTCTTTGGTATCAGGCTTTCTTGGTCTGAATATCAATACTATATTTGGCCCCAGTTCTCGTGATGATCGGATCTGTTTTACATCTTCAGTAGTTGAGATGCGAAAGTTTTCTGGGAGTGATGGGAAGTCTCAGTATAATGGCAAAGAAATGTGTCTGGAAAATGTGGGTCAAAAATGCTAAATATTGTTTTACACAATAGTATTTCCAAATAAATATTTTTTGGGATATTATGGAACCCTATGTAATATGAATTAAGTTCTGGTTAGTAAAGAATAAAAAAAGATCTCACAGACCACCAGTGTTCTGAAGACTTTCACTACTACACATTTATTTAAGATCTTAAACTTCTCTGAAATGGTTGACTAAACAAATTAACCACTTCCAATTTATTTTGTTTTTTTTAGTTTTCCACCAAAGCCTTTTAGGCTCCACTCTATAAAAGTAGGACTTTACGTAGTAACGATTTTTTCCCCCAGTTCAATTCAGAGATCATACCAGTTTTTACTTGAAGAATTATCAAAGCATAAGTTCTTGAGTCAAGCTCTCACAACTGTGGACATGCTTATCTGGCGTCTGTTGGTAATTTTACAGGGTTTCTTTCACATCCAAGTCATGGAATGTTGTGGTGACTCGGTTGAGTCAAAAACAGTGGAACGCTGTATTCCTGAGAATATTTCAAAGCTGTTTATGTTTTCTGTCATGATTTACTCTGTGTACATTTAGCCGTTGCTGCTTCCCAGAGCATTGTGTTTTGTTGTCAGAAGTAGGAAAGGCTTTACTTCCTGGATCACTTGACAAGTAACTTAGGGAGGCTATGGCCACAGTTTAAAGAGTCGTCATAGTGAGAACATATATCATTCTGTAAGTATATACAATGTCAGAGAAGGAAAGATTACACTGACAGAACAGATGTGATCCAAGATTTAGCTTTTTATAATATTTCAGTTAGAAAATTATTTCTAATAGTTCCTTATGTCACTCATCGAAGAGGAGCTAAACTGTACGGATGATTTCAAGGAATTTAGACCTGTAGGTCACATTGTGAATGACAGTAAATAGATGTGTTTAAACCTTAAGAGAATTTGTGGCTTTGTCTTTTATGGACTGATTAAGAATGTCACATTCACTATACTGTTCTTTCCTTCTAAAAAGCTTTGAGTGCCAGACGAGCTTTTAGTCTCAGTAGGAATCTATTTATCTTCTTCCTACAAGCTAAAGTACCAGATAATGTGATCCAGACTGATTCTGAAAAATAAAACATATTGGCGTCACTTGTAACATCTGTGAAATCAACGTAGATTGCTTCATATTACATTCTAAACATTGAGGCTCATCAAACCACCATTTCACCAGGTTCTCATTCACGACATCTTGCGTGCATCCTGTTGTGGATTCTTTCACTCCCTGCCCTTCTAACCTCTATTAATCACATCAGAAATTTCCCACAGTGTTTTACAGAAAGCCAGTGCTTTTACTGGATATTTAGTTTTTGCCCCAAAGTTGCCTAAATCAAATTTATATGTTGGCTGAGGGGAAAATGCTTTAGTTAGATGTAGTTTTTTTACATGGACCTTTAGCATCAATATGTGAAATTAAATGCTACATAATCATAGTAATTATGCCCCTTGAATCACAAACTAAAACCTTTTTGTATTTTATTTGAAATTGTTACACCAATACAAGCTAACACATACATCTAGTATTCTTTGAAGACTAGATGTTTTTAGAGAACGAAAGTTACTACCGTAACTACGGTTCTATGAATCCCGGATGACCTCCAGAGGCGGTGCTTGTAGCACCGCCTCTGGAGGTCAGTAGGGATGAAATAGAACATTCATCAACTGATGACAACAGAGACCAGAGAAAACACTGGTGAACACATAAGTATCAAAAAAAATTTTTTTGAAAGCATACATAGTGTACAATTAAATATATTATATTAATATATTTTTTTTATTTTTTTTAATTTTTTTTGCACATAACTAGAGGCAGACAGAATTGTGAAGTTAGAATAGATAATCCTTTATTATCCCACACCTAAGAAATTCTGGTGTGCCGGAAGTTGAAGGTAAATAAAAGTACCGGTATGCATATTCAAAGACAAAGAAGATATACCGGTATGTAAAATAAGAATAAGAAACTGAGAAATGGCAAATTTACAACATAAGAAAAATACGCAGTTATTAAAAATGGTATATTATGTTAAAAAGAACTGTGCAACTTAGTGGGCTAATTTAAAAGAAAAAATCTGAATAATTTTGCATGTCCATAAAAAATCAATCAAATCAAATTAATTTGCTGTGCTTTAATTGCAGACGCTGAGCGACAGGCCATTCATCCAGAAACTGTTTCGCCCCGTTTCGCCCGACTGCAATGCACACACACTTGGCGACCTGCTGAAGGAGATGTATCCAGATGCTTTGACAAATGATGGTAAGCAATCAAGCAGCGATTTCAAGCATTACCAGCTAACCGCTATGTACAGACAAATTTTTGTTTGATTTTTTTTTTATAAATATAAGCGGTGTTAAAGAAAAGAAAAAGGAAAGGACTCTCCTCAAGGTTACTTAATTTTTGAGATCTAAATTTTCTGATAAAACTGCTAGAGTACAAAGATGAGGGTTATAGCGTTTGGATTGAATAAAGATGTGGGCAAACGTAATAAAAGTGAAAGGAGGGAATGAGAGGAAAGCTTAGATATGCATAAACAACTCACTCAACATTCAGAGTCAGAGTGTTAAGTTTGATGTGGATGAAAATCTGACAATAACTTCCCTGAAAATATGAAAGCAATGTGGAGTCAAGTACAACACATTCCTCTTTATCGCCACCTAAAACTGAAATTTTTTTTAGAATTGTGTGTATCTTTTCAGTTGGTTCATAATGACTGCTTTGTTTTGTCCGATATGCTGCTGGGGTGCACCAATATATTAAATTTGCATGTCAATAACGAGTTCAAGAGTCAAGTTTCATGATACCATGATATTGTTATTGAATAATCTGAGCAAATATGAATGCATCACATTTTCCTCACCGTTATCTCATTCTCTTTGAGCTTTAGCACACTGGTTTATACAATTTATTTCAGGTGCAAACATAAAGCAGACCATCCAACTGCTGTAATACGTTGTTGGAAACCAGAGTTCGACTGCATAGCACATTAAATATAGGGAGTCATACTAAAACTACTTTCCTTTCCACCTCAATCTTACATTTATTTTGCCAGATGAGGTCACACAACAGAGGGTAGATACTGCTCTGAGAGAGACGTAACCTGTAAAAGAAATATGGTGGTGTATTAATGTCGCATGCTTTGTAATCTCATGAAACCCTTTTAATATGTAGCATAAAAAAATTAAGTTCTAACACGTAGGCTTGTCATGATAACATGTTTTGCTGAAAGATTAACTGTTTGAGAAATAATTTTGAAATATAATACTATGATAATAGTAATGCAAGTTCCCTCTTTTTTTTTCCAATTTTGGTTCAACTTGTTTTTCCCAAATAAACTATCCAGGTTTTAAAATAAAATAAAAAGTTTTAAATCTAGTTATTAAAACAGTAGACAGTTACCCTGAGTGATTAGAATACATTTGTTTTTACTGTAATTTTATTGACCTGCGTAAAACACACAAATGGTAGTAATTGAACCGTACCTGTTGTTTCCTGGTTTCTAATTATATTCGGACAGCAGATGGAGCTTTTAAGTTCTGTGGGTTTGTGGTGTACCTTGGAGTTGCAGCTGTAAGGGAGGAGAGCTAATGATGAAAGAAGAGATGAGAGGAAAGGGATAGAGAAAGGCCAAACAGCAGTCAAAACAGAGAGTGTCTGCAAAAGAAGAGAGGGGAAGTAGATAAAGAGACAATAGTATGTTGGGAGTACAGACCCGCAGGAGACTCACCTGCACAGAGGCGACAACCATTAACACCGCCTTCTCTTGTCTGTCTGCCTACCTGTCTGTCTAATAGCCACTGTCTTTGTGTCTCCATCCAGCATCTCTTTGCTCATTTTTCACACTCACTTTCATATCCAGAACTAAAAAACTTGGCCGGATTGAAAATATTTTACTCGGTTATATCAGCTTTTCATCACCAGAAAATATTTTATTTAGTTAAATATGGCAATAATACCTACACAGTAGATTTTGTAGAAGTAAGAGGTGTGTGGCTCAGTTGGTAGAGCAGTTGGACTTATCAATGAAGCCGTCTTGTTGTCAGTTCTCAGATTACATGTGAGATTACTGTTGAATGAAAGGCCACCAGTTCCAAAAGCACTCCTTAAAAACGGCAAGAAAATGTGTTTTGAGCTTGTGTCACTAAAAACATTGTGTCCTATGTTGCTACATATCTAATGGTCACCTTCATGGTTCATTGCTCACTTACGTTTGATTGATTTTTATTTATTTAGTTATTTTTGTAATTAAATGGGACAGCACCTATTAATGAACGCATAATGTTGCAATTGTTGTATCATAGTGCTTGACACCAAGCACCTTGAGCCTTTGAATACCCCAAAGTTATTGGTGTACAGATGAAACCCTCTATAATCTTTTCAATTTTCTTTGTAATCAAGTTACATCCTTTGCCATGCTAGAGTGGAGTTCAGATCCTAGAGTCACCGGAGAGTTTGGTAATCAGGATTATTGATGATTTTGTTATTGACGTCACAGAAGAATATATCAGTTGCAGGTTTTTGTGTTAAGTGATTTGTTCACAGTTTTTCCTTGTAGATTTTGTAGTAAACCTGTAGTCGAGTGTTCCACCATTTGGATAATTGCTACTTTCACTTCTTACTATTGAACCACTTTTCCACGGAGGCATCATCCTAACAGACACAACATTCACTTTATTGGGAGCAGTGGAATCAATAAAATCTGACATTTTAAAATGGAAGTTATCTACCAACTCATCTGCAGAGTGGCATGCTGAAAGGTAGGCATGCTGTGCCTAGCCTTGATTGACGGTTTCATAGACCGTACTTGCACTGGCATTTGTAAATTCAGGCCGGATTAACAGCCCCCAGTTTCCATTGCGAAAAGGATTTACAAATGGGGATTTCTGTTTGCAACACTGTTTATAAACACAGAAACTAAGTTAAGGACGAAACTAAATATTATACAACCAATATTAATGTATTTGTTTCCATGGATGTCATTGTTTGGCTCTGTGGGAACAGTGTGGATGCTTGCATTTTTAGATAAAAGACTAAATTACACAGGTTGTTGTGTAAAGATCCTAATTTGTTTTGTTTTTTTTAGTATTTACTTCAAGATCCTTTGTGAAACAGATACAACACTAGAATTTATCTCCTCATAACATATTTGAATGGTTTCATAGAAACAAGTGTTTTTGTTGTTGTTTTTTTTTTCTGCAACTAAAGTGTTTTTATTGTACATTGCTTAGGCTTAAATTCCGGTCTGTAGTAAAAGCTGTTTAGTTTAGGCTTTAGGCAACAAACCATTCAGCCAATGCTTGAGATGGTCTCTAAACAGTAACATCTGCTGAACACTATGATCTTCTTGAAGGATATTTTTAACCATGTGATGGATAGTTTTACAGCCCCTGATTTGTTTCAGTCCTGTTACTCTTTATACATTTAATTGGTACTGAATTGCTAAATGTTTATCTAGCGTGAATATTTCCTGGAAAGAAAAATAGCATCTTACTATTTTTTTTCTACTTGTTTTTTTTTTTTTTTAACCTCGATCTAACTTGTTTTTCTTCTTTGATCCCACACCTCTGTCTCAGGTGTAGTCTTCAACATCTTCTGTCTGCTGTGGATGCCTTTTATGTCTTTGAGTTTAAATCTCAGCTTTTCTTTTCTCTCCTCCCTTCAGAGGAGTCTGCCAGCCTACCTGGTTGATCAAGGTGAAAGTGGCCCTTTTGTCTAAAGACGTTTGTTTGGTTTCCTCCTCTTCCTCGGGTGGTAGATAGGTTGGATGATAGCCAAGGATTATGGTGGCGTGTTTAGATTAGAGAACCCAGAGAAGTGTGTTCAGAGACTTTGTAGAGCGGTGGCGTTTTGAGGGAGTGGTTAGCAGGTATTGTTCACAAGTTCAGAGAACTTTTTTTTTTTTTTTTTTTTTATCTCCGTGACCCTAACGTATAACAATCTGGGGTGCTCTCCATCTCTGTGATCTTTCAAACATGAAATAACAACCCTTTCTTTCAAACATGCTCCCTCCCTGTTATGTCTGAGAGAGGATTTCTATTGACCCCTCTGGTACCCAGAAACCAGTTGCAGCAAACAAATAGGGGTGGCTTGCATTAAGAGCTGAAACGACAGGGGATTCCCAAATCTTTTGAAAGCCATGGACAAAAGTCTGTGTTGCCATGAGGCTACCCCCGCGCCGCTTGAACCAAACTCAAAACATTGCGTTCCTGTAAGCAGTGGTCAGCTCTGACGTATGTTCATACTGTCTCATGTATTTTGTTTTTCTGAATGCAGGTGTGTTATTGAGCAAGATTTTGGCAGAACATTTTGTGTTTCCTGCAAAAATCAGTCTACAGGGCAGTACTTCCCACATGTTAAATGTCTGACAGGTAATTCTCGTAAGCAAGGTGTCTGTTTACTTTAAAGGTTTTTTTTTTTTTTTTTTTTTTTTTTTTTTTTTGAGTTGTGCCTAGTCTTGAAAAACCCTGTATTGATATCTGTCCGTGAATAAGCAAAGGAAACCCCCACATTATCATAATCCCCCCAAAACTCCACCCTGACCCCTCCCTTTCAGCTGGGTGACAAATCCACACCGTTTCCCACCCACGTTCCTCCACCTCATTCCCATGTGTGGCACTGCCCACACATGAATCTCATGCCCCTTCACAGAGCCTGCCTTAGCAGCCAATACAGCTGTGCTTATCAAACACTGTCTCAATTCAGAGGCTGCAGGGGGAAGTGCAGGTTTCAGTGGCTGTTTTGATACAGATGATAGTGGGTTATGGTTCGTAGGTGGAGGCGTTTGAGATGTGCGACAGGGGAATTCAGAATGGCTCGAAAGCCTGCTCGATGACGCTATCTATTGTTGACTGAGATGAACTCTGCTTTAATCTTTCTGCTTTCTAACTCTAGTCACAACAGAGTGGCTAAAAAAATAAAACGATTAGACTATTGGAAAGACATCAAAATACCTTCAAGACTGAGAAACCCTTCATAAAAACATAACCTATATGTATAAGAGAGAACATAGCCTATACCGGTACTTATTAGTTTAGTGAAATTTTTAGAAATATTCTTTTGTGGCAAGTTCGTGTGAAAATGTTATGGATCTGAATCCTCTATTTTCTCCATTATTTGCAGATTTGTTTTTATTGTCACTGCCAGCCAAATTTGAATTTTTTTGCCTTTTAAAGATTTGTTTGAAATGATTTAGCCAGATGTGAAAATATATTTGCCCCCCTTTTTAAATTTACCTTACTTTTTTTGGTTCAATTTTACAACTTACTGCCAGACCTGTTTATTGTCATTACTTCAGAAAGAAGTAATGACCTAAATAGATCCAATTATGTAAAGTAGTCTAAACCAGAGTTCCAGTGTTTCCCATTCCTGGCCCTTAAGGCACACTGCCCTGTGTGTTTTAGGTAATTCCCTGCTGTAGGCTACCTTATGTCATTTGATAGCTGATTAACAAGCTTTTTTTGAACTGCAATAACCTGAATCATAGGTTTTTAAAGCAGGGAAACATATAAAATACTGGTCTTAAAGATCTTGTAAAGCAAAACATTAGGCCTAGAGCTAAAAATATTCCAGAACAGATAAGAAGTAAAGTCGTTGACATACATCAGTCTGTAAAAGGTTGCACAACCATTTCTGAGACTTTGGGACCAAAGTGTGAGCCTTACCAGGAATTGTTTATCAATTGCTTGGAAAGAGAAGTAGTGACTTGTACATAAGGTTACAAAAGGATCTAAAGCACTGCATGCCTCATTGCCTCACTTGATGTTGGTTCATAACTCAACAAAAAAAAGGCACTGAGCAAAATGCCATCTATGGGTGAGTCCCGAATAGAAAACCACTGCTGACCAAAAGGCGCACAAAAGTCTATTTCATGTCTTCCAAAGAAATGTCTTTATGATTCCCATGACTTTTGTCAAGATATTCTGTGGACCGATGAGACAAAAGTGGAGCTTTTTGGAATGTGTATATTACATCAGGTATAAAACTAGTACAGCATGTCAGAACAAGACATGCTGCACTGGAGCATGGTGGTGGAGCTTTGATGGTCTTGGGCTGCAATGCTCTTCAAGAACTGGAGGGTTTGCTGTAATTGCCTTTCCACCCTCCAAAGGAAAAAAAAACCCACAAGATTAAATTTTAGAGTTACCTAGTCAGAAGTCTATGCTTTTTTTTTTTGACATAATAAATGCAATCTTATATTTTAAATTGCTTTTGTAGTTACTCTGATTATCACTCTGTGGTATATAGAAAATGTGTGTCAAAACAAAGCAAAGAACAGTAAAAGTCTTTTGGGGAGGAAATACATTTTCATATATTGCACTCCATCAATAGTATGTTTACTTATTCAGTCGTTGAAGGGGAAAAAATAGCATGCTCTTGCTTCTTGCAGCATCATAAATGTGTGTTTATAAACCCATTTGTTAGTGGATTCTTATGTCAGCCTGTGAGTCCGAACTGCTGCCAGTTATACGGTCAGACAAAGTTTGGTGAAAACTTGCGGTCTTTGTAAATGACATTTGGCTGTGCTTAGCTGAAAGAACATGTCGTCTTGGCCAACAGTAGAGTACCACTTAACCACAGGGTGTGTGTATGTGTCAGCTAAAAGCCATTTTCTTATACATAGGCATCTTTCCATTGAAATACTGTTATCAATAATGTTGTGGCTTGGAGGAAGCCCACTAATTACATTACAACTGCTGTAGCCTTCTTTTTCAGCTTTATTAAAACCTTGTGCTAATTTTTGGCCTATTTTGCTCTGCCTTACTGAAGTTCTGGTGGACTTGACTGACTGAAAGTAATATTTACTTGTAGGACTTCTTGTTTGTCCAAATACTGAACATGCAGAATCAGAGTTTTAAGTTTTTCAAGATTTCTTTTCAGAGTTTATTCCTGGCAAGTGATGCAAGTGATGATAACCAATTGACGGTACCTTTGAAAGAGTGTATTGTAGTTCACAAAACAATAGGAAACCTTGTGTATCATTGGTTCCTCTTATGTGTTCTTTTTTAACAAGGTTTCATAAGCCTGGTAAACTGTTTGGTTTATTTGTAATAGAAGATACATTATCTATAGCATAATGAAAACTTATTTTTAAAAAAAGTTGTTCTCAAAAGAGTAAGGATATTTGTAATAAACAAAACAAGTAAATAGGTTTATAATCCAAAACAATGCAGAATGGTTTAAATATGGACTTAAATGTATATTTAGTATAGAAATACTTTTTTAAATGGATTCAAACAAAGTTTTTCTCATTGTTAATGCCCCCTTCAGAGATTCCCAGAAAACGGTTATCAAACTGGGAAAACACCAGATTTTTAACATTCCTCACTATTGTATTGTGTCATGTTAACCTCATGGTTACATCTGCACTTTTTGACAGCATGAGGGGAAATTAAAGCCTCTGTATTTACTGTAATCACAGGCAATTTTTTTCTGCCCTTTAATGTAACACAAAGTAAGACTTGTTTTCCTGTTTACGTTATGATCTCAGTTCTACACATGAGTTATTAGCTGTCACTCTGAAGGAATTTCAACTTTTTTTCCAACATGTTTTGTTTACAGTCTGAGGTGATATTCGACTAGTAGCTCCTGAAGTGTTTCAAATATACTAATTACAAGCAATTTGACCATCGTATTCCTTACAGTCACTTGTCACTGTTGTGTAAATGTGACAACAGAAGTCTGAAATTTACTGCGCATCAACAGTAACATGCAGTAATGTGTATTTTTGACAAGCTTGTCAAAAATACTCAACATTCAATGCAATCCTTTCACTAAGTTTTGTGTTTATTTCCTCAATATTTAACTCAGGCAATATATAAAAGATTTTGAAATGCACTATCAGCGATTTTTGAGACTGATTTTAAATTTCAAAAATCTAACATTTTAGCTGCTCTTGGTGTCTCTTAAACAACTAAATTATAGCAAATGGCATTCAGGATGTTTTTTGTACTTGCAAAAAGAATTAAAAAATGTATCTGTCTTCACAATAGCCTGTTCAGTCACTGTTCAAATCAAACAAATTGACCTGAGGCATGCAGAAAGACATAGGTTCTTTTTTTTTATTTGTTTGTTTTTTTGGAAATGTACATTTCTGACAGACATTGTACTGAATGCTTCAACAAAATCACTTTTGAAGACATCTGCAACACCAAAACTTTTGATAGTAATTTGTTTTAAACATATTTGAAAGGTTGATCTAATGGGATTTTGCAGAGTTTGGGACAATTACAGGATCAAAAGTTGGATAAGAAGTTAAATTTTTCAACTGGTGCAAATATTTTTGCAAAGATCAATATGTTTTTGGGTTGAGAAAGTTGCTGTTTGCAAATTTCCTTTAGATTTAGTTGATCAGTTATTTAAATATTCACATTTTATGCTGAGTTAAACTCATAGGCCCAGATTTTTTACTTGACCTGAACCTTCAGAGCCACATGAAGACAATTTCAAAGTTGGCCTACTATCACCTGAAGAACGTTTCTAGGATTAGGGGACTGATGTCTCAAGATCAAGAGAAACTCATCCATGCATCAATTACTGCAACAGCGGCTTCACAGGTCTGCCTAAAAAAAGACAGCTGCAGCTGATCCAGAACGCTACTGCTTGTGTTTTCACCAAAACCAGGAAGTTGGAGCACATAACACCAGTTTTAAAGTCACCACACTGGCTCCCGGTAGCTCAGAGAATAAACTCTAAAATACTGTTGCTAGTTTAGAGGTCACCAAATGACTTAGCACCACAATATATTAAGCGTTTGCTGTCATAGAAACCTTCCAAACCTCTTAGGTCTTCTGGTCTGCATCCCCAGAACCAAACATGGAGAAGCAGCATTCAGCTTCTATGCACCAGAAATCTGTAACAAACTACCAGAAAACTGACAAACAGCCAAAACATTAATTTAGACTAAAAACCTACCTGTTTAAGTAGCTTTTGGAACATCATCATGAAACATTAATCAATCATTAATCTGATGTGTAATGATGACAAAATGTAATGTTGACTTTGTGTTCTATGACTTCATTTTTGTGTTTTTATTATGTAAAGCACTTTGAAATGCATTGTTGTTGAAAGGTTCAATACAAATAAAATTTGATTTGATTTGATAGTGGTAATGGTGCGACCTTCTTGGCTGCTTGACTGAAAACATTCTTCAGTTGCAAAGTTACAAATATTTAGATTCATGACTGAACACGTCTCAACTGTTCTGATGGCGCAGGCATTAATTTTGCAATCTGGAACTTAGATGAATCTTTTTTTTTTTTTTTCCGGCATTTTTCTCATGTTTCAAGAACAGTCTGAACTGGTTTTACTGTGAGTGAGTATGGAGGTGGTTATTGGGATGACCTGTGGGAATACATATTTGACTGAAAATGTTGTGTGAGATGTTGTGGGTGTTGCACACTGTAGATTTCCCCCCGTTTCTCATAGTGAGACTGTAATACACCTGCCCCACCTACATCTAGTCAAAGCCTGAATGTAAGTGAAGAGTATGAAACGCCTGCCAGAAAGGCGGTGTGTGTGTGTGTGTGAACCAGAGAAAGTGTCTTCTCACCTTTTATCGGTGAAGCAGATCACACCTTTTACTTTCTGTGCTTTCTGTCCTCCTTCACTCCACAGTGTCTCAGGATTTTGCTCATTTTACAAGCTTTCCTTTCCCTTAATGAGCTAATTTTTATTTATTTCCTGTTCTTTTCAAGTCGACAAAGTTTTTCAGTAACATTAGCCCACTTAAAAACTGTATTTTACTCGTATATGTGAATAAGTAGAATACTTATTAACACAATTGATCTAAATTACACTTGTAATTTAGATCAAATTTGAACAGTATTTTCATCCGAGTCACTTTTAGTCAGATCACAGGGTAACGCAGAAACACACAGTACAAACAACCATGCGCACAAACACCCATACTCACACTCATAATGGTAGATTAAATAGCTCAGTTAATGTAACAGTCATATTTTTTTTGTTTGTTTTCTATTTACTGTGGGAAGAGGTCAGAGTACACATTCATGGAGAGAACATTAGAACTTCATACAGAAAGACTTCTGGCTGAGATTTGAACCCAAAAGCCTTTTGGATTCACCTTTTGCTGCGAGGCAAAGAATCTACCAGCTGTGGCACCTTGCAGCCTAAAATGAGCTAATATAACTCAATAGATCCTTTATTATTTTTCATGCTTGTATTCTGATTTCACAAGTGCTTTATATTTTCAAGTATCCAAGTTTTATGTGTTGCTGCTACAAAGGGTTTCATAGAGCAAAAAGCGAGCAGTTCTGACAGGGAAAAATTTTAACTTGACTGTCGTTGAAAGAAATTACTGCAGCCATTGTTTTCACTAGGATTGTCATCATGCAGACACAAAATCAAATCCATAATTTTGCTATACCATACTAGTTGTAATTTACAATTTTGCTGAAAATATTTGTTCCAAATAAGATTTTACAGTTCTCAATGAGTTTTACTGTTGGCACATTCCTCCATCCACACTGTACCACCTTTTTGTTTTGCAACATCTTTATGGTTGCAGCTGGGTGGTTAGCGTCTTGCCACTGCCACCAACTGCTCAACTCTTGTCTGCATGATTTTTTTTTTTTTTTTGTTTAGGCATGCTGCAGAAATAATTTCTTTAATTTAAAGAATTGAATTATTTTCTTCATGCATATCCTGCTTTCAGCAAATCCTTTTTTACTTGTACTGCTAAGCCTCTGATTTATCAAAATTGATAAAGGATGGGAAAATCAGCTACCTTTATTATGTTATGTTATTAACATAGCAAATTCTGCATAAGACATAGTGTTTCATTTCATTAGCATAAGTTTAGTATTTCTTAATTTACCCTCTTTCCATTGCATATGCAACCTTAATACATTTACCATATTTTCTGTGCAGTATGATTGCATAATATTGCATGAAAAACTTACAAATGCAGCGCTATTTTGTATTACAGTGTCTACTGAGAAGTAATAAATTAAAAGAAAATCCAAAATAGTGCAAACACTATTAGGATCTTTTGCTTTTTTATTGCAGTTTTATTCAGAATATGTATTTTATTAGCTCATTTTCTGAGAGGAAAATCTACTAAGAGGTTGTATTGGACATTTGATGCAAGGTTTGTGCAGATTTCATCTTGTCAGTTTCCCAGCAGGTGTTGGGTGGAGCCATTTCTCAGACCGTCAGTTAACACACAGCCTCAACCGTCCTCTTGATATTACGTGGAACTGAAATGTCATGTACCTGGTGGGTTGTACCGCTGGTGCTTATGTATATATAGGTTATTATATTTATTGGTGTGTGTGTGCATCTGTGAGAGTGTTCAGACGTCGTTGACGGGAAAGGGCCCTTTATTATTTGTCCTTGTCACGCACATGCAGTGTTTCACCTATAGTGCAGAGATGAGATCCAGATGCTGCCACACCACTTTCCACATTCAATTACTTACTTACTTTAAAGTATTACTTTCAAATTAAAATCTCACATAAAGGTAAAAAGTATTTTTGCATTTTGAGAAACTTTCTTGCTTGACAGCTGTGTAAAACAATTTTTTGCCTGTTTTTTGTGAGCCCATTTGCTGCAAAAATATTTGGTCTTAATCACAAACAGTTCTAGAGGTAAATTATTGTTGGGAAGTAACAATAATTTAGCATTTTTAATTTTAAAGCAAAGTACATGCAAGCAATGAATGACATCATTTTAGCCACTAAAACAATAAAATTTGTTGAAAGGTTGTGAGAGATCATTGGGCTTCACAGGAAAAGCTCAAAGTATTCGTACAACATTGCTCCTAGGACATTTTTTGTTTTTTTGTTTGTTTTTTACTCTTCCTCTCACATTTGCTTATTGTTACTTGCACAGTAAAAGTGCAACATGTTAAAGCATAGGGCATTTGGTTTATCTTCTTAGATTTGGTCAAATTCCTGTGGGGGAAAAAAAAAAGCTTGAGATTTTTTTATTTTTTTATTTTTTTCCAACAGTTGCCAATTAAAGGTTTTCAGATACCTAAATGTCCCTACAAAGTCAAATATTGTGTCTGCAAATTACACATCTTCAGTGGGTTCAGTAAAATCGTTTCTCGCAACAAACGTTTTCGGTCGCGGCCTTCCAGCAGCGGGTGGTATCAGTTACAAGAGGCTAGCGCATCCTGACACAAACCTGTGCTTGCATAATACCACATTGTCAGAATGAAAGGTAAAAATTCAAATCCTGCTGCCAGTGCATTCAAAAACAATCAACTGTCACTCTACTATTCTTCATAACTGAAAGCACAGTCATAGTCACTTTGGTACTTTCTCTCTTCTTCCTCTGTCTCATCCACCACAGAAGTGGCATTACTGTCATGTCTGATGTGGTCTCTCACCTCACCATTTCTTTTCTCTGCACAGTTCTTTTCTCAAGTTTTGTCTTTATCTTCTTTTAATCAGATCATCTTTTATTTTTTTCCCTTTACAAATCCTCCCTTCTTCCATGACTTGCACTCTTCTTTCCCTCACATTTTCTTAACTTACTGATTTTCTCTGCTGTCCATGACTATTAATTTTTACGTTCTTATTTTTTTCTCTCCACCTCTTTTCCTCAGTTTTTACATTTGTTTTCTGCCTCTTCTTACTTCCAGTTTTGTAGTGTTTTCAGTTTAGTCATTTTCTCCTTTCTGTATCCAGCAGACTGTTGTCTATTAGCAGTTTAGTATTTATGATTCACCTAATTGTGTGGAACCCAACTCCAAATTATTCCCATAAAATGTACTTCTTTGCAGATTTTTTTATATATATATAACGTATCTAAGAAACTGCACCTTTAAGAGAAAAGCTGAAATATCTAAGAGCAATGCTTCTTGGAGATTCTGTCAATAGTATGTCATATAGCATGATGGTACCACAACCATGCTTGACAGTTGTGTCAATGTTGGATGGGACACCCATTAACCATCTTAATTTTTTCTTCTGTCCAAATAAAGAAATATTCTATTCTCTCTTGGTCTAACAAATATGTTTTATGCTGACAAAAATTAACTACCACCTGCAGTCAATCCACACCATTTAATTCAATTCATATTCAAAATTATTTAATTTCCTTTTGAAAATTAATATGCTGTTCCTTGGTGGATGATGCAAATATTTGCAAATATGTGAACTTCTCCCTGGAGCTATCAATGAGCCTGAGTGTCTACAATGTGAATACCTTTCCTTTCTCCTTCCAGGTGAACGGAAGCGCTATCAAGTTTTGATCCACGGCATTGAGCCGCTACTGGAAACTCCTCTGCAGTGGCTCAGCGAACACCTGAGCCATCCTGACAACTTCCTGCACATCTGTGTCGTCCCTGTGCCCACTGATTGAGGCCGTGCCTCTGCACCTTGTCATCCCAAGACTCATCAGCCAATCACCTGCCAGCTGGATAACCTCAGACATGGTAGAACTTCATTGTGGAAACTTGGAGCAAACAGACATTAAAGGAGAAGGATCATATTATTAATCACGGATATGAACAAGATCTCCTTTATTTGGTTACATTTCTATCTGGTCACTGCTACTACTACTCCTCTCTCAGAAATTTCACAAAGGATGAAAGGAACTTTTCTTGTTCGAGGAGCATCTCTTTAAGACACAGGTGTCAAACTCCAGTCCTGGAGGGCCACTGACCTGCAACTTTTAGATGTGCCTCTGCTGCACCACACCTGAGAAGAATAATTAGGTCATTGGCAGGGCCCTGGAGAACTTATCTGCACAATAAGGAGGTAATTAAGCCTTTCCATTCCAGTGTTTTATACTTGTGGCGCTGCAGGACAGCGGCCCTTGAGGACTGGAGTTTGACAGCCCTGATTTAAGAGAAGAGATTGCTTCTTTTTTTTTTTCTTCCTGTTTTTCTGTTTCATATAGTCTCCAAATAATCAAATATATACACTGGAGGTGAACATTTTTTAAATTTCCATTTCCCTTCTTATTTAAAAGACTGTCTTCAAGACAGGGATGCTGTTCTGGGCATTGAGGGGGAGGATGTGGTGTCAGGTTCTGCTGAAGTTGCCTTAGTTATTTACCGTCATGCATCATGACTTGGATGGTGTTGATGAGTTTACATCACAGTCTGAAAGTCACCTTTTTAAGAATACTAATAACACTGTAATATTTCACCAAAATAAAAATATAACCTTGACCAGTGATTGGATCTGGAAGTTTAACAGCATTCACAGGAATTTGGTTGCACCAAACTCTTCCTGCAACTGCTGAGTTCAACATCTAATTCTGAGCTATGTGAAGATGCAACAAAATAACAAAAAAAACATCTAAATTGTTATTGTTACGGTTATGCTAATGCTATAGCATTGTTCCTAACTTAACATTAAGATGTTGATTTAACTTTTAAAAATATATTAATTTTTACTTCATGTTCAGCTGCAAATTTGAAATTTATACAATTTATTCATTATTAAACCAAAAGGTTAAGCTAAATCTGATTTGTGTTTTACCATGTCTACAAAGATGCAAGGAGATGGAACATTTTCACATGGTGTCATCAGTCGTCAAGTGGTTAATGAGCTTCAATGATTATGTTTGGAGGTCTCTGGGAAAACAATCCTCACATCTTAAATTGCAGGTGGTGATTTCTCGCCATCAGTACAACGTTCAGCTTGGTTTTATAGTCTGTTTCGTGAGACTTGGCCCAAACCTCTTCGATCCACAGCCAAGCTTAAATGGGCATCTGGTTTTGTTAAAACTTAAAGAGCTGAGTGTGAATGATGAGACTGTTAGCTTTAGGTGGACAACTTTCTGGGACCATTTAATGCACATGTTTTATTTAACATATTTAGGTTGTAGACACACAACTATATCAATATCAAACAAGATGCTCAAGCCAGTGGTTTAGTCCACCAAACACTTTGCATCCTAGAAAAACATGATGAAAATCAAACAGTTTTTATTGCTCATACAAGTTTTACCTAAATACTTCAGGCTTGGATTGCTGAACAGCTTTTCAATCTCAGACATTTATAGAGACACAAACATGGATACCTTTATGTATTAAATGTAGCATTTAGCTTTACATATTGTGTAGACAGAAAGCAATTTGATTTTGTTTCTGCCTTTTCAACTACGTACATCTTGCTCTTGAGGATCTTATTTGTAGTTCAGGATTTGTTTTTGTTTCTGTGAAATTTGCAGGTTTTTTTCTTGCCTATCTAAAATGTTCAAATACAAGAAAATGAAAAACAAAGTTGCAATTCAAGCATAGAGCAGTGCACTAGTCCTGTTGCTTTACACGGCTGCCAAATTATTTAAAACAAGGTGGCCACTGCATGTTCTTCTTCATTACAAGAAAGACAAATTTGGCTTTTTGGGCATGTTATTGATGCAAAGAATATATATACCTATGAGATGAAAACAAGAGAACATTCATCCTAAAATTGTTAAGCTAATAGTGAGGACACTAGTGAAGCAGCTGGCCCCTGAAACAAAATATCAAAAAGAATTATTGTTGTGCACAATAAGCACTTTAAAACTATATTATTATACATGCATTAATTCTATATTTTATCTTAAATCATCTAAAATTGCTTAAAGTAAATGTTCTAACATATCTAATAAATTTAATTAACGTTGTAACAGTTTACTTGGTCCCATTTTTTTCACAAGTGCTTTACAAAAACATAAACAAAGGTGAAGAAAATTACATTAACTGCAATAAATACGCTAAAGGAATAATTGTAACGTTTAAACATCACTTAGAGCGACATAAAACTACACAAAAGCTAAATTAAAACCTAGATGTAGGTAAGAAATTATTCTTAAAAAAAGCCTACTGAGCATTAATTGGAGAGCTGCATCAAGCAATGTTTTCAGTTCTTTATGAAGGTAGACAAACTTTTCTCAAATAAGAGCAATTAGATCTTGTAAAGCATTTTTGTTTTAAATATAAACACTAACATGGAAAGTTATTATTCTGAGAATGTCATAATGTTAAATTATTTCTGTGAAACAACCTGCACCTTTAAAAAGAAAAGTTCAATTACCTGCTGACTCATTTAATATAATACAATGTGAAAATGTCAAGCTTCTTTCTAAGTGTTTTTGTTTTTTCTAAAAAAGTTGCACACTTATGTTTCAGGTTCTAATCTTATTTGTGGAGATTTATTTTTTTTAATCTATTTACATAAAAAAAAAACCTTCTGGTACATCTTGAAGAGAAATATCTGTGACATTGAGGCTTAATGATTAGTGAAACATGAACTTTTATTATGATTTTAGAGAAACTTTCCCCCTGCTTTCTCTTTTTGCTTTATTCATCTTTTAAAACACATCTCCCCCTTCTCATGTGTTTTACTGCTGATACTCACCCTCCCTCTCGCTCTTCATCTCTCCTGGTTAATTGTCTGCTGGCATTCACTCGCTGCTAATGAGACCGCTAAACTGTCCAGACAGGCCTGGGGCTGCTCTGTCACTGTGTGCGCTTTCAGGGAGTCAAACTCTGCAGCGTGAGTATGTGTACATAATTACAGACATCATTTATAGCCCCCTGCAGGTGTGTGAGTGCAGTTTCAGATGTCTACACACACATAGACGCTCGTCTATTGTCACAATGCCAATCTGCTAATTTAAAGTGTATGTTGTGTGAGTGATGTCACACATCATGTCATCACTTCAGGCTTCCTCACTGCTGTTTCTGCCGCCAAGAATGATTGGACCGTGGTTTTTATGGTGTTGAGTCAAAAAGCCGCCACTCGGCGTGGGGTAACGTGTCTGTTTTTGTGTGTGAAAATGTGTTTTGTGTACTATGCAATCTGGTGCCGGAGACGTAGTGATGAACGGTCTGACACACTTTAATGGGATTTCCCGGCCCGTCATCCAACCCCCACACTGTACGGCACACCGAGGCAGGAGAGGCTCTGAAAATAAAAGCCGAGCAGGAGTGTGTTGCTTCGTGAGGGGCGGAGATGGAATGAGTTAAATTGCTTGCAGAAATTTATTTCCATCTCAATTTGAGATGCTTTAGACCTGAATCAGAACTGATGCCATCATTCCTCCTCATTCTGTCCAGATCGTCTAGACAAGTTTTGACCAAGTTTTGTTGAAAATATTTTTAAAAAGAGCTCAAAGGCTTTACCTGAAGCAGTTGTAGAAGTTTATTAGAGCCAAAACACAGTTTCACGTTCCTTGTAAGTCAACACCTGGGTTACGATCCCCCATCATGGTGGTTTCAAATGTCTGAGAGCCATTGCACACCTGAAAGTCTTAACTAAGGTTCATGGTTTTTGTTTAATTGTGAATATTTGATCCAGTTGGTTTGTACTTCCCACAAGAAAGTGATACTCGTACTGTCACTAATGCCATAGCTATTTTGGGGAAAAAATTACCTTAATTTCAACGTCATTTGGCCGGTCACAATAAAAAATGTTGCTGGATGATAAATTGATCCAGTAACTATTCCGGTAAACAATAGTAATACTGTTTTAAGACCGTTTTCAAGTAATATATTTATAATTATTTAAGTTATTTAAGTTTGGCCTCTGTAAGACCAGTAAACTATAACTTTGTAAAGAACACTTAACACAAGAACTCAAACATATTTTAAATATTCAAAGTAAATTACAACCAGAAATGGTAAAACAGAAATAAAAACCACACGCAACCAAAACCAAAAATAAATTGGTAAAGTCTCTATATTCATCATAAAAATTAAAATCATCAAGCTTATTTTAATTAATTATGTTAATTAATTCTGACAGAATTTAATTTCATCATTGTTGAGATGGTGGGGTGATAAAGCTGTGCTTCTTGGAATCCAGAAGTTGTGTGTTGTTTTTTTGTTGTTTTTTTATTATCTTCCGCCTTCCTGGAGTTATGTGCTTTGTCCCCTTGGGCAAAACACGTAATCCTGAATTGTCTACCAATCTATGCATCACTGTGTGAATGCACGTGTTTGTCAGTGTGATAGGGTAAATGTGGATCTGATGTAAAGTTCTTTGATTGGTTGGTTTGACTAGAAAAGTGCAAAATAAATTGAGTCCATTTAAAAGTCGACACAATGTGAATTGAACATATTCAGCCTCAATCTCTGAAGTTGAATAAAATGTGATTGATTCCATGGGTCGTACACACTTCCAACTAACAATAATATTTAACATTTTATTGTCTTTAGTTTATTATACCATCTCCAGCAGTTTAGAAATACAAAAAACAGGCAGGTTTACAAAACTTTTGTTGTAATTAACAACCAGTCTATTTAGATTTAAATCGTAGCCACATTTTATATCCATGCTCTCATTTTGTCCTGTCCTCCTTCTGATTTATACCTTATAAACAAAGTATGTATTTTAATTTTCCTCTATCAATGGTTAAGCAGTTTTTCGATGGAATACGGAAATAAACCATAAGGAAATACTAAGTTCTTAAACAGTTTAGTTTCATTCTATTTAGTCGTACACCTAATTTCCTCTGATACTGGTTTTTGTATCATTTGAGCCATCTTTCATGTGACAGATGTGGACCACTGATTAAACAAAAAAAAAAGATTATAAATGACATTTATCGGTCATACCATAACAATTCCTTGCTTATAAAAATGAATAAATGTAACTTGACACAGCTCAGCATAGCTTTTCACTAGACCTTTTTTTTTCTACTTTTAGCTAAATTAGCATAGTTAGTCCATACATTTAAGATTTATACTTTAAATGATCTTTTTATTCAACCTGCAAGTGTTATTCTATAGAAAATTAGATGGAGCTCTTAAAAAAAAAAGATTATATTAAGAGAGTTTAAAAATATATATATATATTTCATTTTCATTGTAATGTATCAAAAATGTATAACTTAATAAAGACTGGAAAAATATTTGTATTACAGAAACTCTTATCACTCTTACCAGCTGTTTGCACATTTTCACTGGTACTTGATGAGTTTCAAGAGTTTGAGTTTGGAAGGCCTCTTTACCATCACCCTAATCTTTAGCTCCATTCACAGATTATCAAGACATTCAGGACTTTCATCCTCTACAAAATGTTGATTTTACTTTCAATCAGGGAAGACACATTGATAGGTAGTTAAGAAACTAAGTTAATTAAAAAAATTGTCAGATTTGTTATAAACCACTCTAAATAGGTGACACTTAAGCAAAATGAAAATAAACTTAAGTAAAAAACACCCCAAAAGAAACAAAAAAAAAAAAACCTGGCAAAGATACACTGCTTCATTAATTAATTACTGTATAATTATTTTAACCCAGCCCAGCTTAACTGGGACTAATGGCTGACTCCACCCTCTTAGAATATGCTGACCATCCTTTAAAACATAATTGCCTAACTATGTAGGAAAAAAAGTTATGTAACAAATTTGAGAATATATGAATATATATACGTACCACTATTTTCTTATTTACTTTTGTACTGAGCTCTACAAGCTAACAGTTAAGAAACCAACCAAAAATTTGTTTTGCTGGTGTTTAATAACCAGTGTCTTTATTAAGCCAAACTGGAAATCCTTCCCTCTCTGTTCCAATGAATATCCAATAAAATCCAAAACAAGTTTACTGTATGGCTGATTTCCACCAGATTCCGTGAAACTAGTCTTTCTCATACACACAGTTTTACCATCAGCTCAGACCACAAACTATGTCATCTACTTCCCCTCAGTCCCCTACTGTCCTGCATAATTTGGTGAAACCACAGTCTCCTGTGCAACATCATACCTTACTTGTGAGGACCTTCATTAAGACACTGTTAAAACCGTCAAACTGTCTTAGATCTTAATCTCTTGCTTACAACGCAGAATAGGATGAAGTTATGTTTTTTCTTTTCCTCCGTTTGTCTTAATATTAACTATACAATGACATCTCAGCTCTGAAATGACTCCATTAATGTCCAAAATCTAACCGGTCCCCACAAACAAAGACAAACTGTATAACACACACGTGCACCCGCGCATGCACACACACTGTTCTGCTTTTTTTAGGAGTCTCAGGGGGCTGCTGTGCTCTGCTGTATATCAGACGGAGATCAAGAAGATCAACAGATGAGAGTGATTAGTGATAAAGGGGAAGTCATGAGTGTTTTTCTCATCCTGAGCCACACAAACACGTTACAGCGCACACTGGGACATGTGACAGATCAGAATGTCGCAGCAAACCTTACATTTCAAAACGTTAACTCTGTAAGCTGCTGTAAGAGTTAGTTGGAAATGGGGAACATCACCAAGTCCTAAACAAATTGAACCAGATCAGTTGCCCTTATGTGTCAATTTCTGATTGACCTATAGTTGTTGTTTTTCTGTCTGCATGGTTTTATTTTTGTGTGTAGTCCCTTTACGCACACTGCTGGAAAACATCAATAAATCAATCATTATCAATAAGTTTTTAGGCATGTGAACAGACATTTGGATCCAAATGACTGGAAAGCATAGATTAGTAAATTAAAAATGAGATCTAACTTGAAATGCATGTCTTCCAAGATATATGTCAAATATAGTTTAACAGTACACCCATAAATCAAAAGTAACAAAATCCTGTTATGTGGTGGTAATTTAAGCTGACAGTGCAACAGCCGATGAACGAGGTTTCTGTTAAGAAAGAATTGAGTTTCCTCAAGTTTAAGCGGTAAACACGCCGACAACCAAAAGTGTACGCGTGTGTTTCTTTGTCTCTGTATTCCTGGCAGCGTGACACACACATGCACACCCGCACACACACACACACACACACACACGCCCACACACATCTCCTCCTTTCTGTGGTTCTCTCTCTCTCAGTTGTGTCTCTGAAGACAGAGGACTGGATGTCCATTTTTTAACGAGAGCGACGGCCTTTGAAGTTCGGAATGATTCAAAGGACACGATTTACCCCGCCCCCACAAACACACACTTGAGAGTGCGCTCAGATGACGCACTGAAAGCTTGTTGTCTTGTTTGTTGGGCCTTTTATCTTTTAGACAGTTGTAATATTCTTTTTTTTATGCAAATCACATAATTGCTCCTCCACTTTTGTTTTCAATTCATTTCCTCTTGACTCTCTTAAGAGGAACTATTCCTTATCATTTTTGTTTTCATTTAATGGTATTCAATCCAACCCAACCAGTAATGGTGACTTCCAAGTTACCAGCATTTGCGTGACAACCTGTAACATCCTATGAATGCAACAGTTAAGGAAGTGTTGAAGGATAAACTGATGACAGTGATTTAAGAAGTCCTCTTATATCAATATTTAGATTTTATTTTAGAGTTCAATGTACTGGTAGATTTTTTTTTATGTTTAACTCTGTAGTAAGTTTTTAATTACTCTTAAAACAAACGAGATATTTCTACACCTTCACATAAAAATATTACATTTTCTTTCTCCATGTTCTTCCAGTATAAATTTCTACCTCATTTACAGCTTAACAAAAACAGCAAGAACTACAAATTAGTTGCTAGTTATTTTTATTTTGCAGAGCCATTATGTCCAGAGAAAAACAACTATTCATCTTTAGTTATTTAAAATGAATCTGTTTTATATTCCTATAAACCATTGTTTTTTTTTTTTTTCCCACAAGTCAAATCTGTCACAGTTGAGTACTTTTTACTCAACTGTGACAGCAGCTTTTAGTCTTTTCACAAAACATTCCTCTCCGTATTATTAGTTTTAGCAACAACAGCAGAGGGAGCAAAGGAAGGGATTCAGTCCGTGTTGACCATGCTTCCAAATATTAAATTGACATTAATAGTCCCCTCGTTTAGCTTGGCACTGCTCTCTTTGGAAAATTGTTGTTTACGGCACAGACAATGTTAACATTTATAACGTAGAACTGATGCATTACATTCATCACAGGCAAACGTTAGCAACTGGGTAAAATTTCAACACAGTCCACGCCTCCAGGAAGAAATTGTTTCTCAGCAGTCGAGAGCCCAGACCCAAATAGTGTTTAACCACGCTTGGTCTGTGGGCTTCTGGATGGAAAAAGATCAAGCATTTTTGTTTTGATTTGCTCATCATCCTAAAACAAAATAACAAATAACTTATTTTCATTGGTCTTATTTAAATTATCCTGGAATTTTAAAATACAATACATTCTATTCCTATTAGGATCCCATATGACAAAACC
The DNA here is from genome assembly GCF_019740435.1 of Gambusia affinis. Taxonomy (NCBI): domain Eukaryota; kingdom Metazoa; phylum Chordata; class Actinopteri; order Cyprinodontiformes; family Poeciliidae; genus Gambusia; species Gambusia affinis. The sequence goes on from NC_057872.1 coordinate 21,110,908, forward strand.
TTCAGTGTCTTGTTTTTGTTTCTTACAAAAAGCTTGCAACACAAACCTTTTGTGTTGTGATGTGCGTTGAGTTTTACTGACGACTACAGAAGTGCAGTTTTCAATTTCCTTGATTCCAAGGTTGCATGGTTGCATGCAAAACAATTAACAACCTCAAAAATATGCAAAACAGCAGACACTGGAATCTGAGTTCTAAAACTTTCACATGTCTGTTGCTGCATTTCTGTTGAGAAAAAAAACACTCACTGCCATGAGGTCAAAGTAGTCTGAGAAAACAACCAAAAAACTTTTCCCTGGAAATGCTGTCTCCTTTCAGCAGTCATTTGTTTACACACACACACACGCATGCACGCCTACGTACACGCACACACACACACACACACGCACACACACACACACACACACACACACACACACACACACACACACACACCAACCTGTTATTAACCCTGTCGCCCTCTAATAGGCAGGTGGTGAAGAGACGGAGACGGACAGACCCACAGAGAATATGACAGGAGGATGTGGCTGATGGGGGCAGCCAAGCCATTACACTTTGATCTCTGCCTTTCCGATACCAACACACACACACTCTCAGACACCATTAATAAGCAGTGTGTGTCGCTTTCCGCTCATAGCCTTCGGGTCGGGACATCAGGTTTGCTACCCAAGCATGCGTGTGTTTGTGTGTTGATGTGTGGCTCCTGAATGTCTGGTATAGTTTGTCACAAACTGGACAAGCGTTAAAGCTGTGTTCAAATTAATATTTCCCTGTCTCTATGAGACTCAAACTTTCCCACTGTAAAATGCAACTCTCCCAGGGACAATTAATAAAAGCAAGTGTTGCAAAAAACAAATAAAACTTGATCTGTCTGATACAGATCAATTTTGCAAACAAGCATAACTCTTGGCTGTCTTTTCTTTCTGAAATGTTCTCCCCCCCATTTATACTCCACCCTCTCTTCTACTTCTTCATGCTAGAAATATTGCTTGACCTGTTCCTTCTCAAATCTACAAGATTCTCCTTTTGTTTTTTACCATTCAAGATGAAATGATTGTTCCCACACCATGCCACAAAGCTTCTTGACCATCTTTGATATGACTGCATAGTTTTCTCGGTATTTCTCCAGATGATAGGGGTCTGTTTTGTATTAGATGTAGTTCATTAATTCTGTTATAACAAATAGTTTATCTCTTATTTTTCCTACTCTGAGAAAGTTGGGGGGGAAAATATACATAATAAAATTATGCAATTTTGAAATTTCATGGTAATGTCATGGTGTCCCTTTTTTGTTTTATATCTACTTTTTATTTATTTATTTTTGTTATGGGTAATTTTGTGTGGTTTCTTCATCCATTTCCTGGTCAAGGAGGCTATTTTGATGTTGCATGGGATTTTGTGTTGCATGGGATTTTGTGTTGCGAGACAGGCCGAGTAAGGACTTTCTGAGAAGTGGACTTGGTAGTAACGACCTCTGAAGCAAACATTCATGGTTTGACGAGGACAACAGAGAAAATCTCACTTCTATTTTTTGGCTGTACTTGTTTAGAATCGACTCTGTATCATTTTAAGTTGTAGTGTTTAAAATGATCTGCAGTCACCATGACAAGATCTTTGCCACTAGGTTTGTCAAGGTGTTCACCGGTGTAATAGAAAAAAGATTGGAACTTAGTGTTAAGAAAATGGAAACACTTTAAGGGGAAGTTTCATGATTATTGGATTCTGAGGGCTTATCCACTGATGTTGAAAACGGAAATATATATATAAATATATAGAGTCCAGCTATTTGTCCATATTAATATACGTAGCATAAACCTGGATATGTTCAGTAGTGAGCTGTCTGGCTTCAACAGTCAGTGATGATGTTACACTAACCGTTAATTCAGTTTTCAGTGAGTTGTCCGTCATCATTAAAATGTGGATTTGTGGGCAAGCGATCATCTTCAAATCCCATCAAACCCTCCAGGGTATCCATAGCTTTCCGGTAACCTTATAAAACACTTCATCGCTGAGCGGCTCAGATGCGTGTGAGTGGATCTGAATGTGTGGATGGTGTACAGGAAGAGAATCTGGCTGTTTGCGGTTTCAAGAAGAATTGAAGAAGACAGAGGCTCCACATGTGGGAGATTCAGGAAGAGTCGGCGGGCTCCTTTCTGCTGAGTCACTTCGTCAACCCTCTGCACATGTTCGACAGCCTGAGACGCTGATCTTTAATGAGATGTCTGGCCTGCTACAGACAGACAAAGATGGAAAACATAAAGCCAAACTGCAGTGTGGAATCCGAAATGGTCCAGAGCGAGAAACAAGTCGGATTATTGAAGCTGCCATGATTTCAGCTGAGAAAAATAAAAGAGCTGAATCATGTTCTTCTTTGTGTTCGCATAAAAATGGGATAAATGAATTTAAAAGCAGAAAATAATTTGAAGCCATAGGATCTTAGTTTTCCTGTTTATTGTTTTGGTGTGGTGCTTGATTCACATCCATCTCCCAGGCATTTTATATATGTATATAAAAAAAAACTACGCAGTTAGTTGCATGTGCATCTAATCTTGTCTGCATGGTTGTTCATTAAAACTTTTTCTGATAATTAAGACACATCAGAATTATGTTATAAAAACTAAAGGTGTGATTAAAGTAAGAAGTCTGATTCTGATAGGAAGGTAGGAGCCACTTTTTTTTAGAATACATTTTGTATAAAATACATAAAATGGCATACCAAAAATTCTCTTCAGATTACCATTTTTTGTAGCCTTATTATTTTTTTTTCAAATATGTGAATGATGCCTAGCTTCCCACTTAAAATAAGTTAAATTCAAGTCAGAATCCTGGCTGAGAGCTCTCAAAAACATTTAAATATCTTCCAGACAGGAAAAACTTAAAACCTAGTCCTAAATGCATGGCTTTAAATGTATATAAAATTAAACTGAGATGACACAAGTAAAACTTGAGACCACGCAGAAACGTTTTGCATTTAATTAGACTGTGTGGGCATTGTGTGTTTAATATACATGTATACAGAGTGTATATGTTGAAAGGCTGCTGCAATGTGTATTGACTTAATAACTTGTGGTTTGGAAGAACCACATCAGCTATCATTCACTCACTTCCTGCGGCATACAGGGGCTTCTGTGATGTGGCAAAATTAAGAGCCTGTCAGCCTCCAACTCATTTCCAGCTTGGGAGCTGATGACAGCGTTTTACCTTTTCACAAAGCTCCCATTTCAAGCAGAGGTGTGCCGAGTATCCAAAAACTGTAATCAAGTAAGAGTAGCTTATTTCAACTTATTTCTACTCCTCCAAAAGCAAAATGTGACTGTCCAAGAAATTACCAGAGTGTAAAAGTATTTGGTAAAAAGGCTACTTGAGTAGAAACTGATCAAAACATTTATTTACATGTTACATCATCATACAGACCAAAATATGAAGTGATGTGGAAGCCTTCCCATTTCAAAGACAAAAATGAAACTCTTTCAAAATTATCAATATAATCATAGTAGCAATATTTCATAATAAACATACAAGTTAAAAGGACAGTGTAGTAAACATTTCATTTACAAAGTTACTCAAATAAATTTAACTTAGTACTCAACTCTGTTTTTAATAATGATACATGTTGCTGTGAAAAAGAAACTTATGTAATGAGAGTGTTGTTATTCATCTATTTTCCATTCAGGCTCAAAACCTTCCATACTAAAGAACCATATTTTGTTCTCACAGTGGATTACTCTCTACAGTAACAACAAACACAACAATCAGACTTAATCCTACTATGTATAAACCAGCCAAGGTAAATTCTGCTAACATGGCAGTATTGTAGAAACATTTAAGCCCACCAAAGCATTGCATCACAGCATGCAGTGTCTTGCTAGTGTAACTTTCAGACCGCTGCAGTAGAACTGGGTGTCTGGAGAAAGTCAAATCTTATAGTTTAAACACATGCTGTAAAAGTCAACAGTGAGGTGAATAGGTGGGAGAGTTATCAGAGCTCCAGCTGTCAATCACAGTGGTTCATAAAAAGCCACGTGGAAGGTATTACAGCCTTTTCTAAACCTCAAGATTTTATTAGTTGCAACCTGAGTCTGTTTGAGACTCGGAGTGCAAAAGTAAATTTGGTAAAAAGGCTACTCGAGTAGAAACTGATCAAAGCATTTGTAATTTAAATATTACATCATCATACAGACCAATTTTATTAAAGTTATGTGGAAACCTTCCCATTTCAAAGACAAACATGAAACTCATTCAAAATGATCAATATAATCATAGTATATATGATTATGTGTACTATAAATAGGCAAATGAGTGAGTTCTTTCATGTTCCCTTATATACACTAGAAAAGCACATATTGTTTAATTAGTGAATGGGTTTATACCCCTTGAACTGCAGCCATATCCAATAAATTTGAATATTACTGAAAACCTTCCGTATTTTAAGTAACTTGGTTCACTAAGTGAAAAGTATTATACATTAATTGATGTTTAAACCTTTTATTATTTTAAATGATAAGAAGAAATCTTTGGCTCCATGCATTTTCTTCTGCAGCTACTGTACTATTATCATAGGTTTACTGCCTATTCTTTTTATTTTCAGATAATGAATTTAATTTTAACATCAGATTAATTGTTTTGTAATCTAACCCTTCTTTAAATTTTTCCACAACTTTATCCATTATGCTTTTAGTTCTCTAGTGTACTCCAAAAAACAACTGTATTTGTTATAAAATTATATTGCACACAAATAAATTCAGTTTATTATTTAGATACTCTTATGAATGCAAATGTTCACAACACTTTTTCGGTTTTACTGGTAAAAGCGTTGAAAACTGTATCCTTTTCCTTCCATTTCATAATTATGTACCACTTTGTGTTTGTCTGTCATGTCAAATCCCAATAAAATACCATTAATTTGTAGCTGAAACAAGGAAACATTTGAAAAGTTCAAGGATTACAGATACTCTTGCATGACTTTAGGTTTTGTTGCTCTCTAGTTGACTGCTGAGTCAATGAGTTGTGGTGTAGAGGAGTCTGAGAGCAACAATGACAGGTTATCCATGATGTATGAATCACATGAATCACTGGCTTGGATTGATTATTGGAGAATTTGAAGTAGGACTGGCTATGCTAACCTCATAACAAGATTATAGCCTCAACATATCTACACTGAGCTGCCACACTCCAATAATGTAATGTGATGCAAGAAATTGTTGTCCGTTCAATGTCCTTCTACGATCTTGAGATTAGTAATTCATAATCTGCTCCAGTAAATACAGAGTGATGATCAAAACTATGCACACAAGTACGTGCAAGGGTCCCAATTGAATACTTTTTATGGTGCACTTAATATAAAGTTCTGGCTTCATATTTACATCTCAAAAAACTTTAGCCTTCTGAGCCTTGGTGCAATCAACTCACAAAGATCAAAGAAGAAATTAATTTGGGCATTTGTCAAATTTCTTATTTTCACCAGGGTGACCTCTTTCACAGGTCACCTTACTGAGAGAGATCTTGATTTTATTTCTGTTTAAATAAATATTTTTGAAATATATATACGAGCAGAGAGACCACCATTTAAAAATGGTTTTGGGCTTCCCTCCTCTGCAGCAAGGTTGACACTGATGGTAGAGGTTCGTAAATCTCTCTTTTATATTGGGAAATTCCCAAAAATGTCAGAAAACATCCTGGTGCAGATGTGATACCAATTGTGCAAAGCAGCAGGGAAAGTCCTACTTCACAATAACAGAGCATCACATGTTGACCGTCACATTTGAAATAATTTTGATGTAATCCAGGCACATTTTAACTGTCATGAAGATCTTTCAGACTTTCAGACTTGATCTTTCAGATCAACTGGGTGCTAGTAGACGTAGCTTCAAGCGCAGCTTTGAGTTTTCAAATTTCTTGAAGAAACTGATTTCATAACAAGATGTTGACATACAACATGTGTGTCAACCTCTGACACACAAGAGAGATGATCTCTGACTGGAGAAGCATCATAACCAGACGGAATATCCATTGTTTGCATCTTTCATTATGTTTTGATGCATATTAAGGTATATTTGATGTTTGGTATTTTAAAAAGGCAGCTACAAGCATTCTCTTGAGCGGTCTTATGTATTCAGTTGTAGTCTCTAACCCCATCCAGTCCTCAGCATCTACTGTACACATTTACCTACTATTTGGTATTTTTTCTTATGTTATGTTATGTCCTGTTACTTTATCAATAACATCTAAAAGTGGAATTATATGATAATAATCAGCAACAGGCTGATGTCAATTTGAGACTTTAACTTTCAAGAAAAGTTACTAATATATCCTCTAAGGATGTGGTGATTTTTGATCTGATGATATTGCTGATTTAATTATAGTGTTGTACTCACCTTATGCCGAAAATTAGGACTGATGGAGCTATGCATTTAATATGCTCACAAAAACATTGTGTTGCTTTTGGAAAATAGGCAAAAGATCAAATAAAATAAATTATTGTCCAACAGCTTTTTCCATTTTAACTAAAGACAAAAGAGAGAAAAACACCAAAAAAGAACAAGATTAATGTATTTATAAGAAATATGGACCTAATTCTTTCATGTCTGCTTTCAATCATCTGGATCTCATTTATGGTGAATGCTTTTAATGAAGTACAGAGGGTGACACCTTCCATAATTGTAACTTTAACAGAACACATCCAGAAGAAATATTTACTGCATATCGTTAGGCAGCAACACCAACGGAGTCTTTGACTTCCTGTCAGAAAGATTTGGAGACAAAAAAACATATTTCTGGGAAGCAAATTAGAGGGATAGAGAAGTAAGCGAGGTTAGTCACCCATTCAGACCAGTGACCTTCCACTTCTGTGTCTCAGCGACTTCATGACATGATACAAAGCACTTACAGGAAAACAGCCGCAGGGGATACCGCTCAGTTTCTTTCGTAGTGTCATGCTGGAGCGCCGATTAGGCGAGATGGAGGATATGTTTTTGTGTGTGCGTCTCTGTATATATGTCTGCGTGGGTGCTGAAGGGCTTGTTTGGCTTGTGGTTTTGCTTTGATAGAAGCTAATCGCAACATGTCAAGAAAAACTGACTAGATCTCTCGAGAGACAAATGATTAATCAGTAAATCAAGACATGAAAAAGGACAAATGTTTTTCTTCTTGTGTTAGCTGTTGAAGTGCAAGTTTTTTTGGGGGGGGATTGGAAAAACATTACATGTTTTCCGTTGTAATTTCATTTATTTGTGGAACAGGTTCAAGTGTGTTTATGTGTTTCTTAAAGGCATGACTGTTTGTTTGAATGAGTGAAAATATTTGTGTGTGTGTGCGTGTGTGCGTGTGTGTACATGAATCATGAATACAACACCAGAAAAGCAGTCACTTTTCTTCTTTTCTTCAGGCCCAAAGTTGGAAGAAAAGTAAAAGTTTTTATAAAACAAAATAGATCCACAGGTTGTTGTGATGAGGTCACTTCAACTTGGTCCCTCAATACCTGTCCAGTAGCTTGGCATTACAGCTGCTACTGGGGAAATATGTTTTTTTTTTTTGTTATTCTTGTATCCATTTTACAATCCCAATCCATTGTATAAAGGGAACACTGGGTCTACTGGGAAGAAAATAAAATTCAAGGTACGCTTAGTACATGATGGTTTGGATCTCAATCAAAAAAGATTCAGCTTTATGTCACTTTTGATTTGCAGGTTTCATGTGCAGTCAAGTATCATCAACATTATCAGTGTTCATTATTTTGGCAGCATTTGCTAATTGTGTCATGGGATTATCAGTCATCGGTTTGTCATATCATCATAAATGATCACATTCACTTCTACTCCCAGTGACTAAAAACACAACAATATTGTGTATCCTCAGGACGAAAATGCAGGTGTCAAAAATGCTGTGTCCTACAATATGTGACATGAAGTTTTCGGAAGTAGTTTATATTTTGTGGCCACAACTGACAAAATAAAAACTCCTGAATACTTCAGGACGTTTTATTGTTTTAGAAATTCAAACCAGTGTCCGTTTTCCTGTAAAAATATCAGTGGTATGTTTATTTGCGCCCGACTATGAGGATCGTTTAGATTCCACCCTGGCTAACCATTTGCCTCTCAATACGGCATGCACTTTAATACTTCAAAATGAAAGAGGATACAAAATGTTCAATTGACACAGGATGCTATTTATTTCTGAAGATAGAAAAAAAAATTGTCAATGTTCCATCACAGGCAGGAAATATCTGAATATAGATCTCAATAAGAACAGGAAAAGAAAATAGAACAGCTACGTGATCACAAACCAAAATGTCACCGTTTCAAACTGAATAATTAATTACCAATGTAATATTTAGTTCACAGATCAACTAAATATTTAGTTAGCATGCTTAGCAAATATTTGTTATTTAGTGTGCTATTTAGATAGCAGCTTGCTAAGTAAATATTTAATCTGAAGGTACATATTTAGCTTGTTAACTAAAGATATAGTTTGGAGCTAAATATTCATTTCATAAACTAAATTCTTAGCTTATTAGCTTTCCAACTAAATACTTAGTTTGGAGTTAAATATTTAATTTGGTAACTAAATAATTAATTTGGGACAAAATATTTAGCTTAACTAAATATTTTGTCTGGTAATTAAATAATTAGTTTGGAATGAATAACTTGGTGAAAATATAACTATGAAAAATGCTTCCAGTATGACAGACTAAACAACCCAACTGACTGTGTAACTTTACAAACCCATAATACATCATTCAGGTCAAAATAAATATCAGGTTTTATGTTTTAGAAGTCTTTCAGTGGACACTTGTTTTTCCTTCACCAAAATGCATATTTTTACCCAACCTGTTAGGTTTGGGGGTTTTTTTAAACTCAGTGATTAATAGCTTTCAACAGGAACTACTCAGTGTAGAAAAGTCAGCAGAGCAGACTCAGCAAAAATACTCCTGAGATTGTGGCCACTAGCAGAATATGTCATATGACATTTTGGTAAAGTTTTAGAAATTTGTTTGCAATATTTTCTTAAATTGTATGTTATTATAAATTACTTGGATGTGTTCAGAAAGACACTAATCTATCGTGAAAAATCAAGGCAAGGCAAATATTACCACAGATTTAGAGCAAATAACTCATATTACCTTATGGACAAAAATAAAGTGAAGGGAAGTGAAGCATCATCATACTGTCCTAGAAGCACACTGGTTCTGTGCAGTAGAGATGGATGTGTTTTTGAATGACATTTGCATATCAACCCCAGAACTAAAAAAAAAAAAAAAAAAAAAAGCTTAAGAAGGTACTGTCATGCTGCAATGAAGAAGCCATTGCTCGAAAAGCAACATAATAACTAAAATTACATAAAATTTCTCCAGAGAGCCTCATGTTAGAACAAATATACTGCGACCCAAAGAAACTAAAATTGTTTGGCTTAGTTATACACACTTTTTCCATGTTGGATGCTTGAAGCCTGAGATCACCTAAAGTAGAGTGGAGGCAGCATCATGTTGCGGGGTGTTATGTTCCAAGAGAGAGTGGTGTGCTTCACAAAATACATGGCATTATGAGAAAACAACATTGTGTTGAAATATTAAAGCATCAGACAGGAAGCTAAAGCTTGGGTGCAAATTGATCTTCAAAATACAAAGTGATTCTAAGCATACCCCCAAATTAGCTACAGAGTGATTAAAGAACAATAAAATCAGTGTTCTGCAGTTGTCATGAAGTTATTTTCAATGGTCAACTATAATGCAAATCTGGACCAGTTTTCCCACACTTTGAAATGAACATCAACATTTTTAACAAAATACAAAGATTGAAGAAATGAATCCGAGTAAAGCTCTATTTTAAAGAATTATTGAACGGCAGTCGTCACATTACAGCTTCACATTTTCAGGCAGAGTTCAGTTCACAGTAGCAAACTCGTCTGTTAGAAATTAGAGGGACTTGGCCCACTTTCGGTCGTGGGCGTCCTTTTTCTTCAACACAGTGGGCGTTTTACTTGGAAATGGAGTGTCGGGTAAAACGAGATAAGATTTGAAACTTTATCAAACAGTCTTGTAAAATCAGAACTTGTTTAGCTTCTGTTCAGCACCGTTTTCCAACAAATACCAACAACTGGCTATGCAGCGTTTCGTTTCAGTGAACCTCCCACTCATATATGCTTCCCCTCCCACCTGTACTCTGCAGGTGCTGGGCAACAGATAACCACACAGTTGGGTGAAGTGAATATTAGCTTCATGGAAGAAGAAATGTTTTTTTCCCTGCAAATGAGAGCCAAGGTTTCTTTAATTTTTTGTTTATTTATTTATTTTTTAAATAGGCATGTTGTGCAGAGCAGATTTCCACAGAGTCTTTAAAAGATAGAAATGGTGCAGTATAATTTTCACTATCACTACCATCTTAGTAAAAGCGAAATCTGGGGGTCTGTAAAGGGTCACTTGTGAAACAATTGCATTATGTTTTGATGCCTGCAGCTGGAGTTATATTAACTCTAAATGTCACCAGTATTCTCAGGACCTTTTTGTACTCATGTAACCTTTTAATTATAAATTGTGGGCGTCTCTTTTCTTCAAAACTGCGGGTGTTTCACTTTGGAATGGAGCTGTTTGTCTGAAAGGGGGGCTGTGCAAGATGAGATTAGATTTGAAACTTTATCAAACCATCTTCTAAAAACGGATAGCGTACAAACAAACCTCGTCTCGACTCAGGCAAGTGGAAGGCAAACTTGTCGTTTCGGTACATGCATCTCGGCCTGTGGGATATCCCCCCTCCTCCAGAGCTGGAAGGTGATGTCCTCCCCCGGTCAGAAAAGTGCCGTGAAACCCCGACGCCATCTTGCTGAGGTAGTGGAACTCGCCGTGTCAACGAGTGAGTTGAGAAGTTTCCCTGATAGTAATAATAAGATCGAACAAACAGGAAAGAGCGATGTAGTGTGCAAAAGTGAAAGATGCTGAGTCAAAGGGTGGGGGCGCGCCGGGTGTTTTTAGTTGGGTGATGAGGTAATGGATTCGTGCTGCTTTTTCAGAGTCATTTTTTACTCTCCTCGGTATCCTGGACCATGTGAAGGTGGAATATGTTTCATCACTTCTCGATGAAAAGTTATCTTGAACAGCTGACTGATACACAGATTAGTTTCAAAGGAAAAACTCATCTGTCAAAATATGCTGCCAATTCGACTTCTTGGAATTTGCATGAATGTGGAACATCAACTCATCATTCTGAGACCATTTTTGTAGTTTTAACTGCAACAACGCAGCATTTATAGCTGTATCATAATCATTTCTAGAGTCTGGAGGCAGATTTTATTTCTTTATTACATACTCAACATAAATCCATATTTTCACTGATGCTTTGTGAAAAACTGTTAGATCCTCGGTCTGTCATCAGTTTCTGCAGAGGCCTGGCAGTGAAATGTGTGTTTTATATAGATTGTTTTAACCATGTAAACAAAAACACATTGGACATCACTGCTGGCCCTCTCTTCAGATCACTACTTAGGTTTGTCCAAGCAATTTAGGTCTTTGTACTGAGAAGACTATGAAAGAAAGTTAAATGTGAGTCCATTGAGATATTTCTGTGTTAGTTTTGCTGGATATTTTGGCTAGCTATTCTGTTAGAAAAAGTTAAACATTACCCATTTTTCATTGGCTAACCGTTGTCATGAGATTTTTAGTATTTATAATGTGATACACTTCAAAAATGTGTACACTATTGCCTTTGTGGGGGAGAGGCCCACAGAATCCCAAATCCTCCTCCATACTTAACAGGAATTTTCCACATGTTCGTACTTTTTGTGACTGTACGTCACACTGTGTGTCCTTGTGGTCATTTCCTGAGTGATGATCAGATGTTTTGAATTCTGTGTTTGAAGAACTGGGCCTTTGTGTTACATCATATATATTCAATAGAGTCATTTTTTTACAAGTTAAAATTTCCTGCGTACTCTGAGAAATACAAAAAAGTGTAAATTAAAAAAAGTAAAACTTCAGGTACTTTACATTCATTTTGTAGAAAGTCTTTTCTAAAATCTAATTTTGTTAAATATATGTAATTTGTTCCTTAATGTATGAAATCATAACATGGATTTTTAAAAAGGAAAAATAGTTTTAAATAATGCTACAGTACAGCAATAAATGATACATTTACTTTTATCTTGACAAAAGAACCAATGTAGCAAAGATCTATAATTTTAATTGTATGCTAAAGCATTGTTTTGAGCACAGCCTGTGTTAATGATAAACCGTTTAAACCGGGTGTGAACTATGCATCTACAAAGAGATTCCTAAAAGCCCAACACCCAAATTGGAACAAAACAAATATTTGTGACAAAGAGTTAATTTTTTTTTAAATGACAGGGTTGAAGCGTGTAATTGGATAACCATTTCTCTTCCAGTTCGTAAATGTCTACATTTAACATGAGCTGAAGCTCTGAAATAAGCCATGTTTTCCATCTCCTGTACGGTAGGATAAAAGACAGACGACAGTTACTGCAGCCCAAAGGCAGCAGGAGCTGTGTTCCCATTTCCTGCTCTAGTCTTAAAGCTTAGTATTTGAAGGAAACAGACATAAACATTCACGACTTTCCACCAAAGAGACTGCTTAACTTCAGGCCCAGTGATAAAAGCAAGAAAATTGTTAGCTGCAAGGTTTGAATGTAACAACAAAGAAAAGAATAGCTTATTTGAAAATCATTGTCATATTGTTTTGATAAGTCTCTAAATCTTTGAATGCTTTTTTTTTTTTTTTTTACTTAACATTTCTAATCCTCTGATAACTTTGCTTGAATTGAATACATCTTTCACACCCAGGTGTTCTTAGTTATTCTGAGTGATTAGACCTCTTCTCGGGTTGAAGCCAGGCAGAGTTACGATGTAAAATGAGAATCCCGCAGGACGTTAGCTCTTCTCCTCTCTGGCTGCTTTCACATTTGTTACTCTATACTGGGGGTTAAAATAGGATTTGTTGCATGTTTATGTGGCCTGTTTTGCAGGTGCTACAGTGGGTCTATTACATGTTCAAATAGACTAGAATACCACAAATGAGTGATGAAAGATTCCTTTTGGGCTATTTTTTAATCAAGATTGCATTCAACAACCTTTCTGTTGACATGTAAATGTGAGATTAAGTGTACAAAATAATGAAGTGACACCTACAGAGTTTATATGTCAAAGACATTCTGCTCTAAAATCTCCATAACCTAAAAGTGAAAATATATTTTCATTAATTTTTGTAAGTATTAAAACACTTAAATATGTTACACAAATAAGTGCATTAGATTTCTATTGATCCTCTTTGAGATGTTTTTACAACTTGACAGGAAATTAAATACTTTGAATTGCACCCTTGTCCATGGAAGGTCTCACAGTTGATGGATCAAAGGAGAAAATAAAGGAGTAGCATACTGTAGCTCGATCAAAATGTAACACACAACGGAATACGCAAACTAAGAGCAACGCTGGCTTGGTTGTAACATTTGTGGTGATAAAGTGTGCCAGAGATTTCTCAGAAAAATCAACACGAGCCCTGCCAAAGAGATACCAACTTCTGCTTTTATGTAAGACGATGCGACATTTCCCACAAAGAAATGTTCTGAAGAAGCTGCCTCAAATTCAAAAGGTTGGAGGAACTGCAGGGAAAGAGCAGCACTTCACTTTTCCCTGCAACCTGGAGGGGATGTAATGTAGGTGTTGAGAAAACCATGGGAGTTTGTTACAGTTGTCACTCTGTTTGATACTTTTCAAGTGTTGTGTCATGATTTTTATTTATATAGTATGAATAACACCCTTGTAGCTTAATATTCCCTTCAGGATAATTCCAAATACTACTCGGGTAATTTACTCCCTGGCTTTGCTCAACTTTGCCAACTTGACAATAAAAAAAAAAAAAGAATTTTCTTTTTTTGTAAGTCACAGATGTATTCTTACCGTTGCAAGTGAAAGGAAACATCCTGAAATAAAGGTTGAAAATTGTTCTGACTTCTGTATCATTTGTGCTTACATAGAGGATAGCATAAATAAAAAAATTACTCAAGTGTCCTCACTCTCTTCTACCTTTGAACTGACATAAAAACAACATAATCAATAAAAGTTTCATGTTTAATGTTTTAAGAAGTGCAAAATCTTTACTATTTTGTGAAAATTTTGACAAATGCACGTCTTCAAGATGTGTTGTAAAAGTTCCTCAAAAGTATTCATGTTGCCTGTGGATAAAAAAAACCAAAAACATATTGGAAGTCAACTAGTTAAAGTTAAATATCATCATTGCTGTCTCAGCAATATTACTTGACCAGGCCTGATGTCGAGAAGGGGAGGAGGACGCCTCCCTGCGAACAAGATGACATAATTTTTTTCCAGTGGACTATGTCAACGAGAACTGATTTCAACACTTCAGATGAAGCACCAGAGCCTTTAGGCTTGCAAAAGGTCTTGTCCTTTGCTTTTCCTGTTCCCTGCCTTCCAGGCAAAATACAGATTAACAACACTTTTGCTCTCTCACAATTTGACTGTAAGTCGTCACTGTTAGGCGAGGGAGGGCCAGAAGCTGAGTATCTGTATGCCAGCAGCACTGGTTTGGAAAGTTGTGTGCCAGTAAAGGATTAGCTTATACTGACTTTTGAGAAACCAGAAGAAAAAGAATCATATCCCCAACACCTACATCTCAATTCCCTTCAGTCAGGGAAACATTTAAAGCGGAGTGGCAAAAGCAAAGGTGGTGGATTTGCTGTGCTTATTAATGACTGATGATGTTATTCGTTTACTATTGAATTTTATCTCTGCTGTCTGGAAATTGAACTGTTAACTGGTCATGACTGCACTGAGACTGTCAAACAGTTTTCAGTCAGAAGTATTTTTTAAATCACTGGACGGCTGCTACTGGAGATCCTTTCTGACATCCGCCCCTCTTTTCACAACGACTCTATGAAAATACTTGGATGTTAAGAGTTAAAACATTTAATTTCCTGTTGGAAAAACATATTTTGGAAAGAAATGTTGAACTTGAAACATGATGTATAGCCATGATGTTAAAGATTACTCCTGCTTGTTAAAGAAAAGCAGGTTGATTTGAAAGAAAAATTGACATTTAATCGATAAATTATACCCATAACAGATGCCAGAGTCAGAATCATGAGGGTTTAGACCACCAAAACGTTAATGCGGAGAACTCCTTCCTTTTGACTGAAGCCCACCGTTGACATCTAATCATCAACTGTGGGGTAAGAAATATTCCAGTTATCACCTTTATGCAACCATTAGACTGTTGGAAGACACCTCGGGCTAGAAGTTTTTAATCTGAAAACCTAAAATTCTGAAAACTACACTGCAGTGAGCATAGATTGAACATGTCCCAGGCTGCCTAAGACAATAAAAGTGACACCGTCTAATTTATGTGCATGTGACTTTGACATTGCCTTCAAGCTGTTTCAGTTTTGAAAGTAGACAAGCAGCTCTCCGCTGTAAAATGTATGTATTGCAAAGAAACATGCCTTATTGCTTCAGGCATGCAGAACCAGTTCTTTTTTGCCAGGACATTTATTCTTCACAAGAACTCAGATAAAGAACTGCTGGGAATTCCTCAAAGGTCCCTCCTACTAAAGCATTTAAACCACACAAGCATTTAAACCAGACATCATCTGATTCCTGCTCAGATGTTGTCAAGGACAAGCAGTCATAACTCCCAAACCAGGGCTGCAAGACCAGAATAAAGTCATTTTGTTCTTGTAGCCCTGGGATCAAATCAAAATCAAATCAAACTTTTCAGCAGCAAGGCATTTCAAAGTGCTTTACATCAAATCAAACACGAAATACAATGCAACATAGGATCAACAATAAAAACAACATCAATAAATTTGCAATTGATTACGTTTCAAATACAACTCTAAACAAGTGGGTTTTTAGTTGAGATTTAAAGGAAGTCAGTGTTTCAGCTGTTTTACAGTTTTCTGGAAATTTGTTCCAGATTTTTGGTGCATAGATGCTAAATGCCGCTTCTCCTCGTTTGGTTCTAGTTCTGGGGATGCAGAGCAGACCAGAACCAGAAGACCTGAGAGTTCTGGAAGGTTGATACAACAGCAGCAGATCTTTAATGTATTGTGGTGCTAAACCATTCAGTGATTTATAAACTAACAACAGTATTTTAAAGTCTATTCTTTGAGCTACAGGGAGCCAGTGGAGAGACTTTAAAACTGGTGTTATGTGTTCTATCTTCCTGGTTTTAGTGAGAACACGAGCAGCAGCATTCTGGATCAGCTGTAGCTGTTTGATTGATTTGTTGGACAGACCTGTGAAGACGCCGTTACAATAATCAATACGACTGATCAAGAACAAATTATAAAGATTTATGATTATGCATAAATCTTTAGACAATAAACCATTCTTCCTTTACGAAATATGGCACTAACAAAATGGTAAAATAATGTAATATGAAACAATAAGAGCAGATGAAGGCATCCTTCCTTTCTATTTTGTCAAATCTACACCTTCAGTGTCTTGATAATTCCATTCATCCCACTTTGTGATCTTGACTGCCTTTTTTTGTCTGATTACCCAGTTAGCAACGAGTGAGGAGCCTTATTTTGAATTAAAAACAAAACCTTGTTTTTAACTTGTTTGTCCTCCGGAGAGGCAACAAGAAAGTTAACTCATTCACCAGTGGTGAGGTCAGGGGAGGCAGGTGAGGCAGAGAATAATACATAATGATGAAATAATTTATATTGCTATTTTACCCTGTGGTTTGTACTATCAAGTATTTATTTTTCATTTAGCTTAACTAATTTTGATTATTTTTATCTTCAAAGTAGCTAAATTTTCACAATTTCTCATTCAAATGCTCAGCAGTGAGTTGAACCTCACTGGCTGTCATTCTATGGGAGCATGCTCCTCCTGTCTGTACGTCGCTAATAAAATGGTTAAAAAACATTTAATATATGAACTGATTTTCCATAATTTAGCTTATTCATGAGATGTACAGTGTTTTTTGTCACCAACTGTGCGAGTAACATGTTTCGTGCGCCGAGGAGCGATAAGAAACAGCAGAGAACAGATTCGAGGTGAGGCAGGCAGTTCTCTTGCCTCATGGCAGGGGGCGCTCATGATCCCAGACATTGTGACTCCACAACTGCAGAATAAGTGACAGAGCGCTAGCAGTACAGTAAATAAGTGAAGTGCAGCAATATATTTATTGTTTTGTCATCTCTGCCGACGTCAACATGGATGATTGCATTTCTACACTTAAATAGATTTCTAAAGTGGATTTTCAATTGAAGCAGGACGTAATACTACATACTAAAGACCAACACCGGAGCTAAAACGTTTGTTTCGAAACAGAAGGATACCCGCTCTTCTCAAACGAAGTGGTATAAAGACAGGCTTTGTGAATGTCCTGCTAGAAACTGCCTTTTCTGCTTTCCTGGCTTTCTATTCTCCACTTGTTGCACTGTGTGGACTCGGATGGTTTTTTTAAACCAAACGTGAGCGATCAACCTCATATTCAAAACCAGGTCGCACTAAAAACGTTTGGGACGTTGAAGATAAACTTGGCTTCAGATGAACTGACATTTTTGTGCAGTGCATGGACTTCTTTCATAAGTAAAGGTAAGACAGGAATACATTTAAAAAACAGCGATCTCTTATTAATAAAACATTAGAACTAAAAACATACTACTGCAACAGACTGAATGTTCTGCTCTTGTGCAAAATTGTTGCCAGTTGCTATGGCAACGAGGATGCGTAGCGTGATCGATGCAGAGGGCGAGAAAGAAGTGTTTTCCAGTTGTATTTCGGTTTTTCTCTTGACTGTGGAGCATATCACGAAATTAATACCTTCATTTTCAAGTTTCATTGAGTGAACGGAATTGTGCTACCTCAGCGCGGCTATGGATGACATGTAAAGGAAAAGTCTTTCCCTGGATGATATGACGGAAAAATATGTCATTATATAAACATTTATCAATCAATATCAATAATTATTTATTAGTTCTTGTAAATATCAGAAATACTACCAAATTGGTGGCCCTTCCAGTTTTCCCCCCCACACTGCTATTTTTAAGCAGTTACGAGGCATGTTGCTGAAACCTCAAACTGCAGGTTACTCTGGTAACTCGCGCAGCAAATTGCTAGGTAACCACAATGTGAGTGAGTTAGTTGATTCTACTCACCTTGCTTAGCTGGGTCGTAAGAGATTGAGCAACTTTCCTCTGTCTACATTCCCCAAAATGCTGTGCAGCTCTTGATCAGATTTCAGTGATTATGCATAATTCCCACAAGTGTGAGCCAGAAGTGATCTGCTCAATTTACTGCCATCTTGGTTGGCAACCGAAGAGCAAAGTACAAATGAAACATGGCTTTGAGAACAACAAAAAGAAAGCATGGAAAAAAGAGTTTAAGACTTAATACTTGGAATGTACTTATATTGTTTATAAGTCAGACAGGAAAAAAGAAGCAAGCTATTTCTAAACATGTGGCTTGTTTATTGTTGTCATGGCAACTCCATAGTAACTGTCATTACAGTTAGTTACAGATGCCTGCCAAGATGGCTGTCAGCTAGAAAGCTCCTGAAAGTGTGACGTCAAATTGGAACTATGTATTTTATATATTGAATATTCTATCAGACATATCTATTGACAGTAGTCACATCTGTTGCGATATATAGTTTTTAATTTATTGTCCAGTTGTAGGTCTATGAATTAAAGTAAAAATAAATAAATAAAAATAATGTTATGTCTACTTCAGTCATAATAATTAAAATATTACATTATGCTAGGGATCAGTGGAAATATTTATTGCTTATCTGTTCAAAATAAAAGTAATTGATCAGGTTATAAGTTCTTGAAGTTAGAGGGTAAATATTGTGAAAATTTTGTTTAGTTTTTACAGCAGAATATATCAAACCAAGGATAAACTTTCGTTTTTTTTCTGTTTGCGTGTTTAATTTTCATGATAAAAAAATTAAATAAAAACAACAACAAAAGAAGAAATAGAGTCATAGAGTCTTTTGAGTTTAGATTAGAGCAGTGACATTTATATCATAATTTACATTTTTTGACATTTTGCACATAAATAATTTTGTAAACCAGCATGTAAACAGAGACAGGTATTTTAGGGGATTCTCCTAACTCTGACCAGAGAAAGAGGAAAGCTTTGGTCGAACATTTGAAACATAATGAAACAGAAAAAGTAAAAATAACTTCAGGTTATTGAAGTGCACCTGCTACAGAAAATCACAGCTGCTGTAGTAACATTAAGCTGGTTCTTAATGCAGTTTTGACCAGGTTTACAGATACTGTACACAGTGTAAATTATATAAGCATCGGCACTGAAGGAGTAAAGTAGGAGGAGGGGGGGGCCAGTGCATAAAAGAGGGCCGAGGTGCTTAGGTGTTCTTAACAAGGCAGCAGATGGATGGGGCTGTTTTTCAAAAATAAAACAACAAATAACAGCAACAAAAACATGAAAAATATATACAAAAAAAAAGGAGCAAACACTTCATCATCAACACAACGTACATCTTCCCTTCTTCAGCATTTTCATTCTTTTAGTCCTTCTTCCCCTGTTTAGATTATTTTGGAAACTGAAGCCAAACGAACTTTGGGTTTTAGCATCTAGTGTAGCTCCCCGAAAACATTTAAAATCCCTGCTGGGTACTAACATGATTTAATAAAAAACATAAAGATAGAAAACAAAAGGTAAGAACGGGAAATGATGGCTAATCAGCCTCCTGAGTCCGTTATGTGCTACATTTTAAGCAGGCTATGCCACTCCTTTGGACCGCATGAAGATCTGCTCTCCAGTTCAGTTTGGTTTATTCTTCTTCAAGTAGAAAAAAAAAGGAATAAATAAAAAACTCCCACCTTCAGCTGTCTCTTTGAACACACAAACACACACATCATCACATCCACACTGAGGTAACTGTTGTGAAAAAATATACAAAAACTGAATGCCCTTTTTTGTTTCATTTAAATTAAGGATGCATCAGAAAAGGACATAGACACTTCAGGAAAGCGATTCAGACAGGTTGAAATTACGCTTTTCTTTGGAAATGAACTAATTTACTGTATGTGCCATAAGTAGGCAAGGTTTTCTACTTTTCCTCTGGCTACTTTCATTTTTGGTATTTAAATAGATAAGCCCTGAAGAATGGACACAGAGGAGACTAATAAGGGCAACAACAGAGTGGCTATTTACAGAGAAATTGACACAAGGTAAAGCAAATTAACATCAACAGAAATAATTGTTTTCACCCTATTAGTCAGCAATCCATTCACTTATTGCTTTTGAAGACACAAAATAAAATGCATAATAAGTTAGATTATATAACAAGTAATTTATCAAAAACAAGAATGTTCGAAAAAAGAAAAAATCATCGAAAAATGATAACAGAATTATATTAATTACATTAAAGAAAAAAAAAATCCTTTTTAGGTGATTGTCTAGGAGTAATAAATGCTAAAACCACTAAGTAGTCATGGGACATTGTCTCTTGCAGCCCTGAGTGTGTGAGTCCCTGATAGGTTGAAAGCATGGCGTGTTCATGGGGATGACAATAGATAATTATTTATTTACAGCTGTTGCTCCTGGCAACAAGTCCACCATGCAGTTCAAAATCAATTTTTCATGTGACTTGCACATAAAAAAGTCTATTAAGCATGATCCTCTGACTCCTGCTTGACGGTAATGCTAGCAGCAACTGGTGAGATGGGGGTGCTGCGGCGGATCTTGATAACCGACGTCTCTTTCGGGGACTCGAATGCACCATAACCTGCAGACAGAAGCTCGGTGGCAGTGCCATTGTAAGTGGGATGGAAGTTGGGGGACTTAAGGTCAGACTCCCTCCACAGCATCCCCAACACTTGTTTCTCCAACATGGCGTCCATCTCCACTGACCCCTGCAGCTGCTCCAGTCGCTCAGCATGCTCACTGACATCAAAGCGCTCAATCTCTTCGTTGGCGCGGTGCACCTCTTCCAAGGCAGCTTGACTTGAGACATTAGGACTGGCAGGACCAGAGGTTGCAGCCAGGCAGTAGCCCTTTAGGTGTAGCCGCAGGCTAACCAGGTGGATATAGTGGCGGTGGCAGTGGGGGCATTTATGTGGACGTTCGCGGGAGTGTAAGCGCTTGTGCAGCTTGAGGTGGACAAACTGGGTGAACTTAGCAGGGCAGAGCTTGCAGTGATAAGGCTTCTCCCCTGAGTGTAGGCGTAGGTGAGTCTTCAGGTTGCTGGTGCTGCTGAAGCGCTTGTGACAAACCTGAAACAGGAGATCACATTAAAACATAATTGAAGCAGCTTGTGAGTTATTACAAATAAACTTTCTAGGGAATCAGCTCTTCTTGAACAATTTGTCTCACCTGACATTCATGTGGTTTCTCCCCAGTGTGAACCAGGTAGTGTTTTTGCAGATGAGCGAGTTGAGTGAAGCCTTTGCTACAGGTTTGACATTTGAATGGCCTTTCTCCGCTGTGCACCCGAAGATGAACCTATGAGGGGAAAAAAAAACATTTTCGCTTAGGTCACTTCAGGTCATAACTTTGATTATCATAAAGTAGAAACATCTCTTTGTTCATTTAAGTGCCATAGCCTGTTGTACTCCCAGCTGATTACACTGCACGCCTTTCAGAGTGCAGGAATGATTACAAGGTAGCAAATCAGATCAGCAGGCATGATGTTAAAAAGCAATAACAGAGCAAATCCCAAGTCTTACCTTCAGGTTTGACAGCTGCCCAAAGGTCTTACTGCACACGTTGCACTCATACTTGATTTTGCCATTCTGCTTCTTCAGAGGGTAAGGCAACGCCTTGTATCCTGCTGACCCTGCACCACGCTTCACTTTGGTCAGATTTATAGCCTCTTCATCTAAGTGACGTTCACTAGTGTTTCCCATATGGGCTGAGGTAGGCTTGGTTGGCACCTGCTCGCTGGGAGGTGCTGTGGCGGCGGTTGGGGAGCCGCTGGAGGGAGCGTGAGCTGGTCCATGTGGGTTAGGGTGCCCTGGATAAGAGCTGTGAACTCCTGCTTTGTCTCTCAAAGTAGCAGTTGAGAAGGCACTTCTTGGCCCGGGCAGGAAATAGTCTCTGTGGGCAGAGATTGAGGAGGGGTGCACAGGTTCAGGTATTACAAGGCGCCTTGCAGCAGGGTCAGAAGGCAGGAGGGGCAGGTGAGGGGGCATTAGGCTGCCATACACTGAATAGATCCTAGGGATTATCCCTCCTACAGTTGGGACACCACCGCCAGGGAGAGGATATTGTGGTAGGAGGTAACGGGGGTACTGGTGACCCTGGTAGAATGTGGGGAGTGGGGCAGATGGAGGGGAGTAAACAGGGTAAGGGTAAACAGAAGCTGGTGATAATGCTGGACCAGAAGGGCTACTGTGAGGGCTGGTTTCTGGGCTGCTTCTTGCAGAAGGGCTTGGTGTGGCAGATAACTGTTTGCCAGGGGAATGAGTTAAGGGGTAACCAGGGTGGCTGGGTTTGAGCAAGTCTTCAGAGAGGGGGAAACGTGGTCTGAGAAAGGGGTAGTCAGCACAATGTGGGCGGGTGGGAAGAGGGCGGGTGGGCTCCCTCTTGGGAGCTGAGGAGGACGAGGTGCTGTTGGTGCCACGGAGAATGGACAGGACACTGTGCTCCCTCTTGGGAGGACTGGGAGTCATTGACACTGGAGACATACTGGACATTTCAACTGTGCTGTCGTCTCTGTCCACATGCTGCTGCTTAACCTCCATGAGCGACTCCTCTGTAAAGACAAACCAAGACAATATTAGTCATCAAATAGATCCACATGGCAGCCCACATTTAAGATATGTTAAATCTAACAGGGTGTTTTAAAAGCAATCTGTTATATTTCCTTGAAAAGATTAGGATGGATTTATGGGCTAGACAAAACATGTTCCTTATATTTTTTTACACAAAATTATTCTTTGATATTGAGATTTTTGTCTGGTCAGTTCTGCCTATTTTGAGCTCCTTTCAGAAGCAGCTGCTTTACGGCTTTTTGTCACTTTAAGTCTAAATAAGCTGCTGCTGGCCACGCCCCCAACTCGCTGTTTACATTCACATGGTAAAATGTTTTGCTGGGATCATTGAGATTATTGAACACATCAATGTTAAAGTGAGAAGGTCTAAATACATAGAATAAATTCCAAAACGTATCTGACTGAATGACTGAATGAAATTGATTTTGATTTGATCTAAATCTATTTGGATTCTATGTAACCTGACATGAATTGGACCAGGTTTTAAAGTGTCTCAAGATGACATTTGATATGATTTGGAGTTATATAGATGAACTGAATTGAATGAAGAAACACCATAACTAACTCAGTAGACTAATTAGGTTGACAGAAATGATGAATGAGGGTGAGGGGCAAGGTAAGGACCAATCCACAGGAAGTGAGGCATGACATCTGCCTCCAGGGCTTGTGTGTGTGTGTGTGTGTGTGTGTGGGGCATGCGATGTGTGTTTGCCTATAAAATCAAGATAAAATCAGAATGGTGGCAGACAGACAGACAGGACTGATGGAGGGTTTCCTGCTGAAGATATCCTCAGAAAAAGCTTGGCCTCCACCTGCCCTCCTCAGAGCACACACAAACACGCCCCACCCCATGTGACAAGGTACACACACACACGGAGGCGCCTGTGGACAAAGGCCTCTGTCTGATTTGTTGACTCTTCCTCTTCTGAACAACTTGCACACACTTCTGATCAAGCGCTTACTCCCCAGCTTTTTCTGGCCATTTGCTATTGTTTCGAGGTCGAAGGGTAAATTAGAGAGCTTCCTCCCTTTAGTCACTCACACCTACAGTCGCCTCCCAATGATGAAAGAGTGGATTAGGGAGGGGAGCTCCCTAACACACATCCTAAAAGCTCTGGGATGTCAGTTAGTGGCACATCTCGGCTGCTAAATTGCCACAGACGAGCCTTAAAAAACAGCAACCCATTATCTTAAAGCTCCTTTACAGCCCAAGTAACTCTTTACCTTGAGGTCACCCAGAGGGGACTCTGTGTGTGTGTGTGTGGCTGTCAGAAAATGTGTGAGAGTAATGGAGGCTGTCAAAGAAAATCCCAAATGCAGCACTGGTGAAATTTACCTCTCTTTCCCCATACGATTCACCTTCCCAGTCACACACACGCCCAACCACACAACCAGTGACCCTTTCACCAGTAATAACGGCAGTGTGTAAACATTGGGGTTATCAGTTAGCCTTCCTCCTCCTCTTTTTCCTCCTCCTCCATCCCTCTTTCAGAAAACAAACAGGTCGGCCATCTTGGAGATATCAATCTGTCAACACGGCCCTTCTGCCAGGAAGTTCAAGTAGTCAGCCGAGTGGGTCGGAGGTGCGGCTCAACCAAACCCTCCTCTGTCTCCTCTCTGGTCTCTTTAAGTGACGTATATATCAGGGTTATTGGCCAACGCACACACAAGGCTACTATGTGTGAGTTTGCATGTGTTCGAGATGAAAAGCAGGGTGTAAATGTGTCGGCATGGCGCCCTTATATCAGCATGAGTGTGGGAAGAGAGGCTGTTCTTTGAGTATCTTTGAAGACACACACACACACACATGGATGACAGGTGCTCTCGAGTGCTAAAACTTGAAGAATGCAAGATGACGGCAGCAATAAGAGCAAGAGAAGTAGGGAGAAGAGAAAGTGAGGGAGTGAGACAGCGATGCATGCTCAGTCATTTTGCTCACACATACACACACGTCTGGTTTTGTAATGACTGTACTGGAAAGAGGCGATGCAAAGAGAAATGATACAGGCAACAGTTGTCTCCTCCCACCATTTAGGAATGTGATACAGGATGTCAAATAATTTTGGCCAGAAACTCTGGTGCCCCTCTCTGGTGCCCTCCATAGGCCCAATTTGTGCAAATAATAATGTCATCTTGTGAGGAGCTACGTGATCGATATGTGCAAAGGCACTATTGCAGACTGGAAAAGACTAGAACTATGAACTATAGAAATGTATTAATCTCCATTCAACATCTGAATGGAGATGTTGAATGTGTTTTATACAGATTTTTATGGCTGAATAACACATTTGTGATATTCCCCACTAAGCCAATATTTTTGCAGAACAGTTACGAATCAGATGGGGAATGTTTCTACCAGTTTTGCACATGTAAAGATTTACATTGTTGTCCATTCGTCTTTGCAAAAGGTTACTCAAATTAGGTCAAGTGTTTGTAGTATTGCAACAGATTCTCAATTGGATTTGTGTCCAAGTTTTTACTAAGCTGTTCTACTGAAAATGTAACCAGTGGCCTTGTCAAAAGTTTCTTCCAGGATTGCTTTGAATTTAACTCTATCCATCTGTCAATAATATAGCAGGATTCTTTCTCCACCATGAATTTTCAGTCAAAAAGTTAAAGTTGCCTTGATAGATTTGTATTTGTGTTGTGGATTTTTCTTGGTCTTCTGATGAAGGATATGTTGAGAATATTGTTTTATCACCAAATCCTACTTTGAACCTCAGTACAACTTATTTATAATTTAAATGCTAGTAGGATTTATTTTTCTTTTTGGTGACTTCTCACAGCATTTTTGTGGCACTTGATTTTATTTACAGAGCAAATAAATCATTTTCAAAAATGTGTCATTTTCAGCCACTTTGCAAAATTATGTCGGGATTTCACAAACAATCCCTCTGGAATATATTTGAGTTTGTGGCTATCCCAAATTGTAACCCTAATGTTCATGTGCGGGTTATAATCTTAATGTATGCATGCTGTTTGAAATTACTTTCAATCCCTCCTGCTGCTGATATTTGAACATGAAAGATTCATTGCAGTAGGCTTCCAGCATTAATTATTGGTTTGCACATTATACATATTTAGTATTTGCAATGACAAGGTCTTGCCAACTTCCTCCTCTTTTACCTTTTGCCCTTTAACTTAGTTTCGGTCTAACGTTACTTAGTCAGAAAGACTGTGGTTTTCTTGGTTTTACTCAGTCAGTCAGTAACATTATTTCTTACTTCGCTTGTAGAGCTAACCTCTTATGAGCCACCGTAACAGACAATTGCTTTACTCATTTGAGGAATGTAAATTCAGATAGTTGAGAGAAAAAAAAACGAACGAAAGCCCTTGAAACTTAAAGCTCAAGCCCTGAGACAAGTGCAGTCAACAAAAATCCAGGTACAAATCCGTTTTAAAGTCAGCTGCAGGTCAGCATAGGCCTGCGGGGGCTCAAATGACAGATGAGGCTAATTAAAGACGACTCATATAGTAAGTTCACAATGTGTTGAGATAAAGGAGGAGGGGGATCAGGGGATCCCTTCTGTTTCTGTCCCCAGGTCATGCGCATTTTTCCCTTGGTAGTGGAGCCACTCTGGCTGGGTGTGCTGGTTCCTCTGCCACCTTAAGACTGCTATTAGCTTGCAGTCACACCTGGAAACCACTCAACTCCAGCTCTCAGGCTTTGTTTCCCTCTGAGCCCCCTCACTCTTTGATCAGCTCAGCCAAAGTAGATGACTGCAGTGAGTCTGCCGTGGTACAAATCTGGTTGTGAGAGGTGAATTTTTCTGTTGATATGTCAGGTAAAATCTTAGAATAATGACTAAAAGTAGCTGTTGTACATCATATTTTTATCATTTTGTGAATACAAACAAACTTTTAGCTCACTTTCTAATAAAAATTGCCAATGTAGACTGAGTAATGCAAACACACTCTGTCTCTGCTGTGTTTATTGAGGTCGAGGAAGGCTGCGTGTGTGTGTGTGTGTGTTTGAGAACTTTTACATTAAAGTGGGTCTTTAAGTGTGTAAGACTATGGCATTAGGGGCCATACAGCCCTGCGTGTAATTACACTGTCACTGGCACACACACGCACACGCGCGCACACACACAAGAGTTTAGCGATGGCACTGACAGAGATGAAAGGATGTTGGTCTTGTACTTTTGTAAGTGTGTGTGTTTAAGAGAGAGAGAGACAGAGAGAGAGAGAGAGAGATAATGACAGACTAACGCTAAGAGAGGAAGGAGACATTGCTACACTCAAAAACAGGCTTTAATAGCGGCGACAGGACACATTCAAGACACATGGACATGCACCGCCGATTGATTTAATGTTTGTAATGCAAGCCGGTCACTCCTTTAGGCTTCTAATAAAACCACTGATTTTATTGCGCAAAAGAATCTGAAAGAAATTTCCACAGCACTTCTCATCAGCCTCATGTCTCATGAAAGGATGGCAAACAAAGAGTTGTTGAACTTACTGAGTTTTTGCATCATCAGCTCCCCTGATGGAGGGTATCTCAGGCGGCGGGCGAAGTCATGACAGTACCAGACGAGCAGCTCGGCGCCGGCTGGGACGGGCTTCACAGTGTAGAAGTAAATCTCCATGCCGTTCTGGCATGCTGCCAGGTTCTGCTCTGCCACCGATTTGGCCGGGTTGACGTACCGCATCCAGTTGGAGCGGGTCTCATCCAGACCGTCCACAAAGTGGTGAAACTCACCATCCGCAAAGATCTGGAATGACAGAAAATAACATTTGCTTTGATCAATTTCACAAGAACAAGAGTTTTATCTTTCTTTTATAAAGTAAAGGTTTTACTTTTAAACTTGCAAAATTTACCACCATTTCCCTGCATCAAACAACAACAAAAGAAAATGGAGCACAAAGGCAAGAAATTGATTATGTCATCAAAAGAACAAGTAACCTACTGTAAATCGTTAAATGAGACAATTGTAAATGTCTAGAAAGACATGTTTTATCTCAGTTCAAAGCATCAAATTAACAAATCAAACATAATTAGTCCATCTGCAATAAATGTCATCTAACCCACATTTCTTAACCCTTTCTCTTTATCTATCACCTCTTACCATCTCTCTCTGTCTTCATCACCTTCTGCGAGGCAAAAAAAGACAGACAGAAAGTCTATCACGGAGGAGGAGATCCTCTTTTATATTGAAAAGGGAAAGGAAGGATCAAGTCATTTTTAACCTACAGCCCTCCCCCATACCGTTGTGTTTCTTTTTCATTCTCTCCCTATCTCTGCGTCTCGCTGTGTGTGAGAAAGTGAGATATGAGCATGAATGGAACCTTAATGAGTTAAGTTTCTGCTTGTGGTTACACTTTTTCTTTTCAAGCGAGTCAAACCCACTACACACACACGTACACACGCACGCACACGCACGCACTCACATTCTTGGAGTGTGTAGGTAGAACAACCATGTAGGTGGTTCGTGAGCGTGTGTTGTCTCATTGTCAGTTACCGGTAGTGATGGAGCGTGTTTTAACCATGTACCAGTATGTGTGGATTTACAGGAACCTTAGTGTGGCATGTTATTTGTGTGAAGGTGACATCACATCCCCACACACACCAAACAGAAACCCCTGTTTCCTGTTCAACTGACTGCCTTTTGAAGTGAGAGACGTCACAGGAAGGGGTCTCTCGGGCTTCTGAGGAAATGTGTGTGTTTTCAACCGGCATGCTCACCCTCCAGAAGTACTTCCGGTTTGCGTCTTTCGGTACACTGTCGGCCGTGTAGATCTCGCCCACCAGGGGACCGAACCGGGTTCCTTTGGGGATGTACTCCCGGCTACACACTCCGACCACCTGCATGGTGACATACACAGACACAAGCAGGTAAAAAAAAATGTTGTATGCAAGATACAGCAAAGTTTGCGTCTGCTTTTGGAAACTGTTGTGCACATCCATCAGTGACAAGGCTCATTAGGCTTTATTTTAGATCCAAAAACACCCAATCAACCAGCTGTCAGTAGAGGCGGTGATTAATGAAATATGAGCACGCTTCGTGTGACTTCGAGCTTGAGTGTTTGGTTGAAGAATAACAAAAAAAAATCTCTTTCTCTTTCAAATCTCTTTTTCTTGTCACACCTCCAATAATCGCCACATCAAACACTATGATACTCAAACGAAAAAAATCCTTTTTTTGGCTTTATGGGCTGATTGAATCACAGAAGAAATTGAGATAAAGAAGAGAAAGAGGAGGATTGCAAGAAATGTTCTGCCTAGACTCCAGCTATGGATGGACGAGAAACACGCGCTCACATTTTTTTCTCTCTAGCTAAACCCACGCAAACATGAGTCTTTCCCAAACCCCTTGTTCTCCTGGTGACGTGGGAAATCCCCTTTTCCTCTTTTCCCTTCGCAGGACCAGATTCAAGCTTGTGCTGTTTGCATACAAGCTTTCTTTTCTTACTTGTTAAACCATTGTAGGTCTTTCCTGATGTCCTTAGAGCAAAACGCAGTTTTCTTTCATCAGCCCTGCTTCCTTCTTCCTCTCCTGGTCAAACTAAATATTAGCTGATAGAGTATCAACTCGTAAGCAAAATACACTCCTCTTCACTGCTCTCCTTCCCCTTCTTACCTCAGTTCCCTTTTGATAAGCCACTGATGAGAAAATCTATGCGATCACACCGTTTCACTGATAAACTCACAGTAACAAAATTGACAAAGCTGGAAACTTTTGACCTGCAGTCATACACATTTTATTGGTGTAAACGCCCTGGAAAAAAACACAAAATGCATCAAAGATGCTTTAAAAAGAAAAGAAAAAATATATACTTTTATTTCAATCTGACGCAAATTCTGAAGCAAAATTAAGATGAAAATGAATGCAGCTTCTTAAATCTACATATAATGAACATTTTAATGAAAAACGTGAATTTTCAGGTGCCAGCCGCCGTGAGTTTTTGTATGCTTTATTTTAACAAAGTACAAGAGTGTTAGAAGGAGGTCATGATGGCTGATTGGGAGTTGAGGAAGATTAAAAGATGAATTATGTTAGTAACTTGTCCTACTCCAACTCCAGATCAAAAGGTTTTAATTAATTTGCTGCAACTTAGTCACTAAACTTAAAAGGTGATATTAAAAGTCTAAGGTGTTCGTTGAGGTGCTGTACAGTGCCCCCTGGCTGCTGGCATGAATACTTCAGTGCGGTGAGAGCTTTATGGTATGACACACAACCTTCAAGGCTAAATCACTGTAATCTTCTAAGCTGACATATGAGTTTCAAACGAAAGATTCAAGCTGAAGAAATATGTTTTTGTGTAAAATTTGCTTCCGTCAGTTTTTATCCAACTCACACACATTCCTTTGTGTTTGTGTGTGTATGTGAGTGTTTACAAGGTAGACACGGCAACCCCCTGCTTTCCGTTTCATGACCAACAACTGACTCACGCCCCTGTTAACGTACAGATGGCTTTCTCTGCTTGGACGCATGTGAAAAGTTGAGACGGGGGAGAAAGTTTTCCTGTCTGCTGGCAAAGGACTTTGTGAGTGACTGTGTGGGAGTCTGACCTCCTTTGTGCCTGCCAGGTGTTTGAGGACCAGGTTTCTGGGCAGCGATGCCTCTGCTCTTGTAGTCGTCATTGCAAAGTCAGCATCTGGCCCCGCCTCCCATGGTGTGTCTTTGACGATGTATGTACACTTCTCCTCAAACTCTGCCTCTGCCCAATGTGTCATGTCTGCCTCCTCCATCTCCATGTCCATGTCCACGTCGGTGTCGGTCATTGTCTCTGCTCCGTCCGAACCCATGCTGGTAGCTGTGGAGGCCATCTTGTGGTTTGTGCCGTCCTGCTCCATAGTGTGCGCCCCCTCACTGGTCAACATGGCCGAGCTATGAGAGGTCGCCTGGACGGGGTGAGAAAGAGAGAAAAATACCTTTCATCGTCTCTTCTTCATAAAAGTTCTTAAAACTTCCATCTGGAAGTGAACAGTGAGGTAGGAGAGAGATTAAATGCAAAGTCAAAGAAAAAGAAAGACAACCATGGCAAGCGGAAAAATACCGAACATACAACAAAAATCCTAAGAATACGACAAGTACAAAAACAGCAAATGGTTGAAAAAATAAGATAAGAATATGAAAGGAGGTGGGAGGAAAGAACTGATTAGGAATAAAAAGGAGACAAAGATCAAAATAAAAGATGATAAAACACTGTGATGAGTAGAGACAAAGACGGGAGAGGAAGATCCGTGATTATTATATGTAGTGACTCAGTGGGAAGAGGGGGGTTTGAGTAATGCCTCAGTCACACACAAACACACGTGCACGCGCACACACACAAGCGCAAAAGCACACAAAGGATCAGGCGGTAAATGTGTTGTCTGCCGTTTCGACTAAATGGTAACTAATTTGGGAAACGATTCATTCATGTTTCAGTTGCATAACCTGATTTGTTAGATTTGTCTTTTTCTCTGCTTTTGGAATCTGATGATTGTTTGACATTTTTTTTTAGGAAACTTATTCCACTTTTAAATCCCTCTATGCCATAAAACTACCAGATTAGATGACCACTGCTCTCAAGCAAGATAAAATAACAATGCAGTAAAAAACCAAAAAAAAAAATCAGTAAACAACTCACAACTTTTTAGTTAATTTTCAAGTTCTATTTAGTTTTTGTACATTCACATTAAGTAAAATAAAATAAATTTTGGAAATCAGGCTTGATATTTTCCACTTTGAACACTTTCACTGTCGCTTTGTCTAACGGTTTCCAAGACCAGTCAAAATATGGCTCAAACAAATTTCTTTATCAGCAATTTTTCTGTTTTTTCACTTCTCTATATTATGACTCATTCTTTTTCTGACTTTACAAAGAAATTGTCACATTTCTTTTTCATCAGTTATTCTTTATATAACGAATATTTCTTGAAAGCATGCTGAATTTACTCAGATATTGCAAATGAAATATTTCCCATGTTTCTGCACTCTTCGACCCCCCCCACCCCCACCCCCGCCCAGTTCACCCACATCTCCCATGGATTGAAGACAGAGGAAGGAAATACTGTCTGTGTCTGAATGTCTAAAATTGGAAGCAGAGTGGCAAAGCAGCGGAACCGGCAAATCATCCCAAATCCCGGCGTGTGTGTTCTTGTCTGGGTGTGTGTATGTCTGTTGGTAATGGACAAGGGGGAAGTGATGAGGAAGGGAGCGTCAAAAAAACTTTTCCATTTGGGGGGCCACGGCAGCACAAACAAAACTTCAAACACGATCCCACCCAAGACAATCCCACACACACACAGGAGCAGAAATCCACACAGGGGACAACATGCTGCTTGTCCCACGCTGAAGAGCGGAAAGCAGCAGATCTTTGTTGACCACATTTCACTCTGTGAAATTATCTGAAGCCACAAGAAAGAAAATTGTTTCACATCCAAGTGACTTCGGCTAAAGCAAATAGGGTTTTGATCCCCAAGAGTAAAACAAGTTTCTGATTGAAAAGTGATTATAAAACTTAAGTTTGCTTTAATTAAGATTCAATTAAAAGCCACAAAAAAGCAAAAGCATCCTGGATTCAGATAATTTTCTTTGTTGGCTTAAGAGTCACATAAAAAAGCATGTTAAAGTTAATTTAAGTTGCTCTAAACATTAAACACAAACAGAGCAAATACCCAAAATACATTAAAAACCAGCAAAAGCCACAGTATCCATGATTTGCTTTGTAAAACAACAAAATTCCCAGTGAAAAGTCCTTCTTTTTCCCAGACAGCAGCTGAAAACTTGCATAACCAGAAGCGTCCGCTTTATTTGCCATTGAAATGAATCAAATCAAAACAGTGATCACATATTAAAATGTCTCTTAATATCTTTGCTTTCAGCAAAACTGCGAATCCTGCCTTTGCATAACAGCTGCAGCATCGAAAACTAATAGTGAAACTAAGAACTAAGAAACAATTCATCTCTCGTGTATTTAGACCAACTGAAAACATTTAAAAGCTGAGCCTGCACAAAGTCAGAGGGATTTCAAACTTAAACGTTGACAAGCAGAGATGGATTATCTTTAATCAGAAAAATGGAAAATACTTAAATTATTTTGTTATCAATGAATATGCCTATAAAATTAGAAATTTTACTGGAAAAACAAAACTTGTTTTTACATAAATTAGTGAATAAAATGTATTACAGTAAGCAAAAAGTGCCTAAATTTTAACATAATCCCAGGAATAGATTTATAAAATACCCCAAAAGCACCAGCTAAAAAAACAAAAGAAGTTTAAGAAATTTGTCCAAATACTCATTTTAATGTAATAATACAAATCTTAAAGTTTGTAGTAACTCTAAAAGTAGTAAAAGTTAAGTTTAAAAAAAAAATAAATAAATTAGATTTAATTGACAGTCTGTTTTTGGAGTTCACAACTTTTAGTACAAATCATGAAGTGTATACAAAGTGTCAAAAAAGTCCAAAAAGTTAGATAAAACCCTGTACAATTTTCTATGTTGCACTCTAAATCAGTTGTTAGTAAAATGACAGAGAAGCCGAGGGTGTTGAGAGCTGCTCTGTACTCACCGTGTAACTTTGGTCCCATCCACACATAGGGACGAGCACTGGGATCCTCTCTGGAAGTCTGCCTGTGAGGATAGAGAGTTTATGCGGGACAGGTGTAGTTCTCCCCTTCTGCCTTCCCACTCCGAGTGCTAATACTCCACACCGAGCTCTCAAGTTTCTTTGGGCAGGAGTGTGTGTGATCCACTTGGAGACCTGATATTAAATGCCTGACAACATCAACATCTCTCAGACTAAGCTCTCTCCCTCTCCTTCTCTCTCTCTCTCTTGCTCGCTCACTTGAAGCCACACCCACAAAGCACTTCTCACACGGCTTTCACCTGAGGCCATGAGCCATACACATGCAAACACGCACACACATAGCTAAAAATGTAACTAAAATAAAGATTTTTCTACATGATAATCACAAAGTTATTGTGTGATTGGTTGTATTCATGTGTGGAAAATGTAAACATGTATGCGCATACTTGTGCATGATTGTGTCTAGTGTGTGTGTGTGTGTGTGTTGGCGTGTTTCTGTGCTTGTATAAGGGAAGTGTTGAGTCACCGTCACAGGATGTCCCTCTCTTCCACAAGATAACACACACACACACAAAATTGCACTCTAGGGGGCAGAACTGATCTGCTTTGGTTTCTTTTGCAAAATGAAATTTAAGGTACACTCACTCACTCTCATGTGTGATTCTTTGCCCTTTCTCCGTCACTCCCTTAAAAAGCGTTTTCTGCCTTTGAGTTTGTCTTTTTCTTTCTTTCTTGCATTTTTTTTTTACATTAATATTCTTCCTTTCATCCCCTCAAATTATGAAGTCCTTTTTGGGTAAATTAATTAAGACTGAGAAAAGTCAAACTTATTTTTGTCTTATTGTATTAAAACATAAGAATGAAAACAAGTATGACCACTGAGAAAATTGGTAAAGGAAGTGTCTCCGACTTACTCCAAGACTGTTACAACACATAGGTTAAAGACTTTCTGAAGAAAATGTTTAAGAAAAGCACTTAAAATTTTCGCAAGCGTATTAAAATGTCATTCAAACAATTTCCATATGCTTGTGATTTTAGTGTGTGGCTATTTTAAAACTGACTAAAAGAGCTTTTGGGACGGGAGCATGGGGGTAGAAATACCTTCTCCTGATCCTATAAACAGCCTTCTGCTTCCACTTCTACTCTACAATCATAGCTAATACTAGCTGCTGTAAGCAGTTATCGCAATCAATGATCTAAAGAATTTCTGCACGCCTTACTAGGTTTTTCTCTTTCGTCTAAACCAGGTTACTACATGTGAGCAACAGATATATTTTTTTAGGCTTCGTTTGCTTTTAACAACTGTGCTTCTCTCTCTGGGCTGCATTAACAATGTCCATTGTGCGTCCTTTGAAGGAAAATAACAGTATTTAACTTTTAAGTGTTGCACAATAAAATTATACTTTTTTTTTTTTTTTTTTTTTAAATGTAATTGATTTGACCCGAATGTGTGAAATAAATATGGAGGCTCATCAGGAGAGAAAAAGAGGGAAGCACTGACGCAAAATCCTCAGCAGGACTTAAAAGCAAAAGAAAAACACAGACTTTTAAAATTCCTCCAAGTGTCCCCTCACATAAATATATACTGGGCCAAAGTGCTTTGAAATCAGAATATTTCACAACTTCTGATGCTTTTTATTGTTAGCAAACTCTGGCCTTGAATGCATGCATTGCGAGATACAAGGTTACAAACAATACAGTCTGGTTAAAATTATAAACATCTGCTATTTAGTTCAAGTCAAATCCATTCTTGAAAATTTGTCTTTACGACTCTGTTGATGTCAGTCTTAATATGCTTCATTTTGCAAGCGTAAATACTTTCATAACCTCATCTTCAATTAAATGGTTGTGTTGACAGAGATTTATTTACTATTACAACTCTGGAAATAAGAAATGAAAAAGAAACTCTAAACTTTAGTTTTTTTCGAGTGATCATTGTGATTAATGATGCCGGATTTGGAGGCAATAATTCCTGATGATGCAGAGAACCACAATTAGTTTTGTCGTATTGACTCTGTTACAGTTTGTAACGCATGTAATCATGAACTGCTGCTGATTTTAGTACAATCCCAATCGGCTCAGACTTGCTCTAAAATAATTAATTCTCTCAAATAGTGTTTCTTCACTTAGTTTTTCATAATTTATGGAGTAAATTACAATATTACTTATGGAGTAAGTAATATTGAACAAAATGCATTTTATGCTTTAATATACATCTATTCCTTTTTTATTTCAGTTCACGGTCTCACTCACTCACTCACTCACTCACTCACTCACTCACTCACTCACTCACTCACTCACTCACTCACTCACTCACTCACTCACTCACTCACTCACTCACTCACTCACAACAAAAGCTCAGTCTCTTACTAACACTGGAAATTCCCATCTAATTGTTCGCCCTGTTTCCCTTAATTTAACTCCCACTCACCCAACTCCCTCCATCCCCCTTTTCTTTCCATCTTTCCTTTGATTTTGCACATTGTATTTACAAAAATGATTTTCCACACTCACCCCTCACCCTGCTTTTTTCCATGACTTTTCTCTCAACCATTTTATTTTTTGTCTTTTTGAAGAAAATAAATCACTTCAGAAAAAGTCATTTGTTTGTCTTTAAGGATTTTGATGTTTGCTCGCAAGGATTTTAATCGTGCAGCCATAAAAGAAAAGAAACTGCTGTGGCAAGCACAGTTTGTTGGACAGAAACAACAAAATAAATCTGTGGGAAATGTGACATTAAGATCATAAATAATGTTCCACTAACACTGAGAAAGAAAATGCTGGAAAAAAAAACCCAATTTGAATTTGTTGATTTTTTTTTTATTTATTTGGTGTTTTCATTCATTTAAGTGGGAATTTATACTTATATCATTTCTTTCTTTTCTTGCATACAATTATCTTAAAATGTCAATTCTTTTTCTGTATTTAAACTAATAAGTCAAGCTGCATTTGTTTGAAACAAACACCTTAGGCACAACTTTGCTGTGTAATTTCCTAATTGTATATTCAAGCAATCATCAGTGTTAGTGAAATGGGCCTTAGTTTCTTTGAGTCCTTTTTTTTTCTTCTTTTATATATAAAAGAAAGATTATCAGGAAAAGAAAACAACCAACAGGAAGACGACAAAAAGACAAGAGACACCGGACTCTTTCACTCCCTCTCAATGGTGACAGAGGGTCTGACCACATCACTCGCTGCCTACTGCTTCCTGCCAACGGACGACCCCTACACACACACATGCGCGCGCATAAACACATGCAAACACACAGACACAGAGCTGAAGATCTGTCCCACAGCTGTCGGACATGTTGATGCTCAGTGTTCTCTCTTTGTGCAAAACAACCAGATGCAGAAGAGGACCAGAAAGCTGAGAAATACATTAAAACATGCAGTCGTATGTGTGCAGCTTCTCAAAACTTCCATGAAGTTCTTGGAAGCTTTATGACATTTTACAGCAATGCTCTCTGTAATAAGGGTTATGAGAATTTCAAGATTTTTAGCTTAATTTTCAGTAATTAGTGATGAATTCAAAAATTCTGTCTCCATATGGCTTGTGAATACACCAAACTAAGTATCACCAGTTTGTGTGCTTTATTTGAAGGGAAAACTGTTACTTTAAAAGAAAGCTCAGTGTTAGCTATTTTCTGTCTGTGAGATATTTAAAAAGAGAGGGGAAAAAAAAGAAAACAGACATGTCATAAGCTACCTCAAAGACTTTTAACAGATAGCAAAAAGAATATATGGAGTAAACCAAATTGACTCTTTCACAAAACATTCTGGACATCTTGGAAATCCTTTGGAAAGATAAATTCATGGTCTACATTCTCTCAACAATGCAAAAAAAGAAAAAGAAAATTATATGTATATATGTATATATACATATTTGCGGTACACACATATATTTAGCAGAACTTCAACAGCTTTACAGAGTCCAGAGATTGGAAATCTACTTAACGTTTTTCATCATTATATCTTTTCTTCCAACATCAGTTATTATGAGCATATGTGCTGAAGTAAAAGTGTACTGGACTAAAGAACAAACAAACATAAAACTTTCTGGATTAGCTAAGAGTTTATTAAAAATTAACATTTTTGAAGAACACTCCAGTGGTGCATAAAAAAACACACTACACTCTAGTTAAACTAAACATTTGTATTAATTCTCTGATGCAGTGGCCTATTTTTAGGGTATCCACTGAGTTATCCACTTCTGGGAAGATTGCCCACAAAACAGTTGCCCCACTTTCTCATTATACAGTCATTAACTAAAACTGAACAACCATCACTTTCCTTAGAAGCAGACACTCCTAGATGGCCCTATCTTGCACTCTAAAAGACCAGTGAAATACCTTCAGGTAATCTGGATGATGAAACATTGCCAGAGCAGAACTTGTTGATGCCAAGAAGTTGGTGAAATCTGAGGCCAGATCAAGGCAGATATGAGAGCCAAAAGTGACAGAAATTCTCAGAAAACCAGAAGAGTTGATCATTGTATGAAAAACTGCAACATCACCTGGATCAAGAACTTTCCTTTGGAGAGAGGTGTTTGCTGGAGCTGGTGGGGCCGTTTCTGGTATTAGCCATGGTCAGAATGGTCTGGGGAAGACCATGCTGCTGTAGAATCTGGCTTTTCCAATGTAAATCTCCATTCTGCATGTGGAAAAAAAAGTGCAGGGAGGCTTAAACATTTTCATCACTGAACAGAACTGCTGAGATAGTATCCAGTTTTCAGAGATTTATCCCAAAACAGAGTCAATTTTACTCATCACCTCTCAAACAAAATACACCTTTTGATGGCACTTGTACATCACACCTTTGGTGTACAAGCCTTTATTGAAACGACAGCGGTAGGTCAAAGTTCATGTGCTGGTGCATGAGGTAGTTAGAGTTGAGTTTGAGATGTCAAATGTGAGGTTGTCCTTACTTCTCATCCTCGCCAATCAAAGCAATGAAGCTGTTGTCAGGAAAGCATATCAACTCACACTGATGTGATACTCAGCTGCCTCTGTGTTGGGAACTGGCAACGGAACTGACAAGAGCTAGATGATATAATAATTGTGCTTGGCATTTGTTATACCTTACCCATGTCATTTCCTTTTTCCCTTTCTTTGTGAGAATCTGCATAGCTGCAGGGTAACTGCATTTAGAAAGGTGGAGTGTCTTTAAGGTGGGCTTCACCTCAGTGCACACAATCAACTCAAGTTAATGTGAAATGTCCCTTTTTGTGTCCCAGAGGTCCTACCTGCATGCCTTCAGGAGACAGAATCAGGGGACAAAAAGGAAGCAAAGTCCTCCTGGGTCTCTGTTAGTTTTACAGTGGGCCACTATCACACACACAACAACTTGGGGATACACACACATACACACACCCACACACAACTTCATCTTACATAAACTCCACTTGCAAGTTAAAATTTAGGAGTTCCTCGAAATTTTCAATTTGTAAAGACTCTTAAAACACAAACAATGAAGACTCTTAGGGTGAGCTGAAAGTCAGATAAGTTAAGGGACTTACTGCTGGTAGTATTAACACTGCATTATACATTTAAGAACAGTGACAATTTTGTTTCATAGTCTGTAAGTAAAAACATAGATGTCACAAACATCTCTCCTTTATAAAATATATATATATATATATATATATATATATATATATATATATATATATATATATATATATATATATATATATATATATATATATATATATATATATATATATATATATACTCACTAGAATATTTGTAAGAAAATTCAGTAAATCCTGGAAAAGACCATCACTGATCACAACCCTAAAGAAATCTAACCCCCCTTTTAAGGATGGAGACATAATAAAATATACCAATATTGGTATATTTTATTAGTATATAAAATATACCAATAAGCAGGGAAGCAAAAAAATATCTGTTTTTGAATGAAATTGTAGCGCAAAATTAGACAAAAACATGTCAGTCAAGTAAAGAACAAATAGAATGGCAGGAGTTCATTTGAGGACCCAAGCCAACATCCCACAAATGAAACTGTTCGGTTTGGAGAAAAAAAGTACATTTTTTGTGTGTTTTTGCATCTGTAAGGAATACAGAACTTCAAAAAGCCATCCATTTTACATAGGATGATACAGATTATACAGAATATACAAGAATGTTAGGAAATTGATTATGTATGTATTAGTGGGTTTATAATACAATATAAATAATGGCAGATAAGATTTATAGATTGCATATGTGTGTGAGGAAAACAGTCCGTGGTGTGTGTGTGTGTGTGTGTGTGTGTGTGTGTGTGTGAGGATAGTCCATGTGTTATTGTTGTATGAGAGGATAGAGGAGTACAGTCCTTATAGTTTATGTTTTATGTCAGGAGGCGTTCAAAAGCGTGACAGCTGTGGGAAAGAAGCTGTTCCGGTGCCTGGTGGTTCTGGTCCGTAGGCTTCTGTAACGCCTCCCAGAGGGCAGGAGGGAAAAGAGTGTGTGTGCTGGGTGAGTGAAGTCCTTTGAGATTTTCCCGGCCCTTTTCAAACACCGCTTCCTGTAGATGTCCTTGATGGCAGGGAGCGGTGCCCCGGTGATATACTGGGCAGTTTTCACCATCCTCTGCAGCACCTTCAGGTTGGAGACAGAGCAATTCCCGTACCAAGCTGTAATACAGTTGGTGAGGATGCTCTCAATGGTGCAGCGGTAGAAGTTCGTGAGGATCTCTGAGGAAAGGTGGTTCTTCCTCAGGGTCCTCATGAAGAAGAGGCGCTGATGCGCCTTCTTGATGAGTTTGGAGCAGCTGGTTGTCCAAGTCAGGTCCTCGGAGATGTGGACTCCCAGGAACTTAAAGGTGTCCAGATGCTCCACCACTGTCCCCTTAATGTGGATGGATGGATGTAGGTCAGCATTCCTCCTGAAGTCCACGATAAGCTCCTTGGTCTTCTCGGTGTTCAGCTGCAGGTTGTTTTTGTTGCACCACTCAGCCAGACGGTCTACCTCCTCCCTGTAAGCGGCCTCATCATTATCTCTGATGAGGCCGATCACCGTGGTGTCGTCTGCAAACTTGATGATGGCGTTAGAGCCATGGACAGGTCTGCAGTCATAGGTGAAGAGGGAGTAGAGGAAGGGACTCATCACACACCCTTGTGGCACTCCGGTGGATGATGATGATGGTGGATGAGAAGTTGTTGTCCAGCTGGACATGTTGAGGCAAACACACCAGAACTTCAGAAAGAATTCACACAAATCTCTTTTCATTCCACTAACACGAAGCACAGGTAATGCTCAGGTGTGCTTAGACAAAGCAAATCACTGGACTTCAGCTAACACAAGTTTATTTTGTGGTAATAATGATTCCAAACAAGAGATGAGGAGTTTTTTCTAGTAAAATTGATAGGGCATCACATGCTAACCTTTAGAATGAGAGTTTCTCAACACACATTTTCTGCAAAATGCACCATCTGAACTCGGTAGCTACACTCCATGCCTCCATTGCAAGTTTTGTGAAAGAGGTGTGGTCAATTTACCAAAGAGCTTGACATGCTTCTGATTTAAATGAGCATGCTCAGAAGAACCACACTTTCAAAGAGAGAGTACATCTTGATGAAACTCTCCTGACTGGTAAACACTTTCCTCTCTTTTTTTTTTTCTCTTTCTTCTTTCAAGCTTTCCCATCTTCCCCCGTCCTCTTTCCTCCAGTCTCCTCCTGAGTCCCAAACATTTTAATTGCAGCCCACAGGCCATTTGAAGCCTCAGTGAAGAGATCAGCCATTGTCCATTTCCTTTGTGTTAGTGTGTGTCACTGTGTGTCACTGTGTGTTACTGTGACGGTTACACCATGAGCCTGTGCATGTTGGACCCTCTCTGTGTGTGGATTTAGGGAGTTAATCCCTGAATAGAGAAGCCATTAGGGAGAATTAGGCAGTTTAGACATAGCCATGATCCCCTCTGCTGTGCGTGTGTCTGTGGGTTTCAGTGTGAGCAACGGCATCTACGTATGGCATGTGTCAGGTCAAGGCCTTTAAAAAGAAGGGGTAGAGGAGCATCAGGTAAGTAAGAGGTGGGCGTGGGATAGCATATGTGGTCATCAGTTCCCGTAATCTTACCAATCTGCTTGTGCTGTGTCCCACACACACGTACACAAATAGGCTCATCTTGACACTCTCAACAGATGGCTGTAGCAGAAAGGCCAGGGGTAAACTTTTGCAATGCCTAAACCAGACAAGCACCCTCCAAATGAAAGCCCCTCCTCTTTGTCTATAGCTAATCACTTTGTCCTTGGCACGCAAGCAGGACTCTTAATTAAGTGGCAAGTAGTCCGTCCTTGTTAACAATGTTTAGATGTTATACTAGTGTGGAATCTTGCCCTGTATTTGACTTAAGTTACAACTTCAGTTCATACACCAATCTCTATAATTATTTTTATGGAGCCAATTGACATGTGATTAAACACTCTGCAAATGTATGGCATTTTAAAGTAGGATATTTTCATACTCATTATTGATATGAAGGACATTAGTGAAATCATAAACCAATGATTGACCTACCCAATTTTAAATAAAAAAATTGGATGCACACGATGAAATTGTTGATTTTCCAACTCACACTGGGTCACATTTGACATTCAGGTCTAAAACACAATCACTGAATAATATTTGGGGTAGTTGTCTTTTAGCCAGTTGCATTTTAACCCAAAACGTCATGTGGCCTTTACCTAATATCCTGGCTCAATATTTGACAAGTCTTGCTGATAAAACAAGTTGCTTTGTATAGCATGGGCACTGATGATGGTGGAGAAACAGTTTTCCTGGAAATGTAAGTTGTTTCTCTGAAATTAGCATATTAAGCAGTGCCTACACATGCATGATTGACAGCGGTAAGACACTCCTCCTGGCTCCGGTAAGTTGTTTTTGACCAGGAGCAGTCTAGCAATATTAGCACTGAGAGGAGGTTGGGGAGCTTGATTTATTCAGATATTATACTGTCACAACATGGTGATAGTTTTAACAAATGTGTAAAAAAAAAAAAACAACAACTCATTTTTTAAATAAAAGTTACATACCCCAGTTTTAAAGCACTTGACTTGTCCATTTGGGTAGAATCTAAATTCTGTCAAGCTTGAAGGCACGTGTCAAACTATAGTCCTAAACGTCTGGCACTCATCAAATTTTCAATGTACACGTGCACGTGAATCAAATAATTATGTCATTATTAGGACTCTGAAGAACTTAGCTATATGCTGAAGATGTGTATCAAGCATCTGGGATTGTTCGTGAGCATAACTAACCAATTCCCTTCCATCTGAAGGTAACAGTTTATGTTCAAACCATGACAAAGTGGCGACACATGTGTATAACTTGTACTCATCTACAGTTCTTCGAAGTGATAAACAATTGCTTAGAAATGGCTCCAAAAGATTTTTCCAACTTTTGCAACTCTACAGTTCGCCTTCTTAGGTATTCATTGAATACCTGTGGCTTTCCCAATGCTTTGAGTATTACACATTTCATTGTGTGCAATAAAATGAATCTGTAGGCTGAAGAAGAGAAATTGGAA
Source organism: Gambusia affinis (assembly GCF_019740435.1). Lineage (NCBI taxonomy): Eukaryota > Metazoa > Chordata > Actinopteri > Cyprinodontiformes > Poeciliidae > Gambusia > Gambusia affinis. The sequence continues at coordinate 21,153,670 of NC_057872.1, forward strand.
GTATTAGCCACCCTTACTGGCATAACTGTACACCACTGACCTACTGTGTACCAGAAATAATTGCTTAATTCAGGAATATACAACCTAGTATCTCAAGCAAATTGGACAGTCTCACAACATTACATTTATACATGCACACATAAGATATTGCAATTTATTCACATCAGTAAATAAGTAGTATTTCTGAAGTTTAATATCTCAGATTATCCCATCAAGGATTACACTTGTAATTTTGCCTGGATAGGAATGTAAAGAAATAATGTGTGACTTATTTTAAGAAAAACATCATAACATTCATCAATGATAAAACTTTTTTTTTTGCTTACATTTAATGCCTATAAAGCACCTGTGTTTTGGACTGGCCTTAGTTTCCTTAAGTCACACAATTTACTTAAGTCTTCTACCCATTCCATTCTACTATTGTAGAACTGCAATATCAGGAAAAATAAGTAGTCACTGTTGACAAGACCACATTATTTGTACCTGTTTTGACTTATCATTCTGTGAGTTTTTAGAGTGTTGTCACTATGAGGGTAATTTTTGCTGCTTTTGTCGTTTTTGGTAAACTGGGCTAATCACCTCATCATTGTAAATAATCCCCCAACAGTCATAGTAGAGCAAATGATCTCATCCTTGCAAAGAGGATGTAAATTATACCCTTTTCCTGTAAGCTTTGTGCCAGCTGCTCTGACAAAGCTTGAAACATGGATCGTTGTATTGTTTGTGGGTAACCTGTGTTAGACATGGCAGCTGTTTAAATTAGCTAGCTGGATCAAAGATGTCTTGGTGACTTTACAAACCTTTAGAGTAATTAACTGCTACTTTTAAATTTATGAACCTTTGTTCTTCACTTTGCCTTGCCGAAGTAGTCTTCCCTTAAAGTCAGGCAATGAACATCTGGAAGAAATATCTTTGGTTCTTGTCAATAACATAAAAAATAAAGATAAGCACAAATAGAAAAGCCGAGCCATAACTTTAGAATGTTCACAAAACGTGGAGATGCTGACTATGTTTTGTTTATTTATTACAGGCTAATTACAGAGCAGTCTGGCTGTGTGCGTCTGTCTTGGTACATCATGCGTCACTTTCAGTCAACAATGAGCCTCAGTCCTGAGATAATCTGAAGAACGCCACTAAGAAACAAAAATAAATCAAGTTTTTATAAAGCACTTTAGTAGGAGAAAATAGGACTCTGAGGCTTCCCGCACTCACTCTCAGGTAGCCATTAAAAAGCTACGGACATAAACACATTCCAGCTATCTTCCAGTAAATAGCGGAAACGTGCAATGAGTCACCAAATGAAACAGCAACATGGAGATAACACACACACACGCACCCGCACATACACATCACATCTGATGTCACACAACCCCCCATTTTGGCAGTTTCCACTAAAGTAAGCCTGAGGACAGACCCCTATTATACATGGGTACTGTGGTTAAAAAAATCTAATTAATAGTGATTTAATTCTTTGTGGTATTTATTTATTTTTTTATCATGCACCGTATCACCATTACATTCCCACAGTATGTTTAACATTCCTAAATGATGTTTGTGGTCCTTTAAAATCTGATTAATGTAATGAGTTTGTCCTGTTTTGGTCTTTATTTGTAGCAAAACAAACTACAGCTTTTACTTAGAAATGTTATCATTCGCAGGTACTTCTTTGTCTTTCATCAGATCAAGTGTTAGACAGAGGACCAAAATGCAGGGCTGTTTGATGAAAACTAAACGTCTTGATTCCCAGAATACCACAAAGTAAATTTGGTCATAAAGGTAGATGCCTGGTTGGCCCCTATTTATCCTGAATTTGGTTACTCAGAGTCTGCACATCCAGGTGTGTGAATAATTTTGGCTTTACCTGTAAGGCCCTACTTGGTATTGGAGCTTGAACCTGAACCACTGATAATATACCTGTGGCTCAACTAAGAGGGGTAGTCACAGTCATAGTCACAGGAATTTCTACTTCAAAAATCAGCAATACAAACATTTTGCAGAAATAAGTGTAAATAAAAAAAAAAATGACTATCTGGAATTAACTTATTATTTGTAAAAGAATTCTCAAGGCTCTGGGCTAAATGTAAATTTTAGTTCTAAGCTGTACACAATATTCCTTCGGTGCCACAATCTTGGGAGCATGTTGTGTAAGAACATCTTGTTGCACTTGTACCCAACTTCACTGGTGCATTAAGAACACATAAGCCATAAGGTGGGGTGCATGTTTGTGGGTTTATTGCAGAACTGCCTTCTGAAAGGAGCTTTTGGGATATAGGATAAAAATACCTGACATGCAACCAGAAGATTGAGCATGATGTTGACATGCAATTCTGTTATTAGTGGAGGTTTTTTGTAAAATAATTTGTGAATTTTCAAAATACCTTATATAAAAGAGTGTAAATATTAAATGATAATGTTTAGAAGATATAAAGGAAATGCAAAATTAACATTACTCACTTGCAATTTCTTTTAATTCTTCAATTGAAACATTTATCATGCTAGAGCACAGAAATGTTCTGCATAATCTTATTTTATTTCATAACCTTGTATTTCTGGATCTATTTTTTGATTGAGCAGTTATCAGTGGCATTATGAAGCACATGAAGCTGGCCTCTTTTAACCTTTCTTATTTTAATGCTGGTTTGGTTCAGCTCATTTTAGAGACTGTCTTGTGGGGAGCAAGAGTTGAACAAAAATCCATTTGGTTAAACAAAGTTGCGTCTTAGTAAATGTCCATCAATCTGTCAGAAGTTAGGCAAACATTCAATACACAACCTTTAACCATAAAAGCCATCACATTAAGTTAATTAGGATTCACGCCTTAAATTGTAACTACCCATTTGATACTTTTAACTTTCTCTAATGTAATCAACCTGAACACACATAGTGTGTGTTAAATGCTTTACAGCATTTGTGATGGAGGAAGGAAATCTGTTGACACATCAGTGACTGCATTTTCTACCCCTAAAGCCTGAAATACACACAAAAGAAAACTTTTTGTTTACTTTCTCCCCCTGGATGAAACTCTCTGCCTTCAGGGGAGATTCTCTGAAGAAAACAGAGGCTTTCTTCAACTCTATATAAGTAGTACAACAGTTCAGGTCTTATTTACATTGTGTTTTGATAAATAGCACTACTTTGGAACAAAAATAATCTCTACGCACTTTACGAAACAATTTTTTTTCCAATATTAAGATATATATTCATTAAGAGATTTCAAAGTATGATTTGAACTGCAGACGGGGAAAGAATAACCTCTGCACTACAGTTGTTCAATATCAATTAAATGCTGGTTTAGTCATGGTTGCACGATAAGTCACAATGTTAATTTATTCTACCCTGCACCTTACTATTCAATTTACTCTTATGTGCTTGGATTGCAATAAATATTATAAATACTGTGGTATGTATTAATGCAATACAACTGTTCTGTAATGCAAACAGTTATTTTACCACGTTTCTGGGGTTTGCAGTCATTGTTCTCCACTGACAAGTCTTAATTACATTATTTGTGCTAAAAGCAGCTCTTCCATTGGTGCTAATTGAAAAATCAATAAATGGAAGAATGCTAGGGCAATGGGCAGCAGCTTGTACTTGTCCATATACTTGTTTGGATGGGCTCTCTGTTTATTTTCATGTCACTTTATTTGACTTTCTTGTTTCACACTGTCAGTGGGGTCTTTTTTTTGTGGTTATTGTGCTGCTAGTGTTCATGGATGCGTGTCCAGATTGAGTGACCACTCATTAGAAGGTTAAATAGGATCTGTTGTCTGAATGCTGTGCTGATTAAGCTGAAGTGGTCAGGGGCTAGTGGGCACCTGCCATAACCCGGCTTGATCTCATCAATCACACACTGACCTGGCCGCTGTCTGGTCCCCTGGACTTTGCAGAAGCCCCGAGGCCTCAATGCTACCCCTTATCCCGGAACTGGGTACATCATTACCCCTTGGACCTGGAGCCACAGTGACCCATTGAGGCCCTCTGTTCTGTCTAACCCTGGCCACAACCCTAGCTCTGACCTTTTGGGATGACAGCTGAAATAACCCTAAAAAAATAGCAAAATATAGGAATCTATTCAGAGATTTGACTCTAAAGTGCCACCATTAGAATGTCTTTTCTGTTTTAAAATCTTTCTTGAACTACATACTATGAACTCCATACTATTGATCTAGATGATAATCCATTAAGAGTGGAACTACTTCCTTATCCAGCTCTGGATTTAAGCACACTAGGCATCTTTTTATCTCTGATATCTTACTTGAGCAAATCGTCAGCATTCAGATGTCCTACAAAAGTACAATTACAAGAAAAATTAAGAAAATCTGTCTTTGTGGCTTTTATAATCAGGATTACATGGTTTAAAGCTCAGAAGCTGAAACAGTGGGCTATGCCATAATTGTAGTTTCAGGTGGTTTAATAATAATCTGTTCACTCCTTTAGGATAAACCCTGAGTCAGGCTTCACGTGCAACATATTAACTGCCTAAAAAAAATCAATGAAAGAAGGCATGCCCCCAGCTGTCAGCTATATATACGATTGAGATTATCATCACAATGAAAAACAAAACACCTAAATTAAACTGACTCTTCTTGTGGATTATATAATCAGGCCAAATGATATCAGGATCTCTTACCAGAAGACTGACTAGTATAATATATTGCAGCTTTTCCGACATACATTAAGTGTTTAATGGATATTTACGCTTTTTACCAGCTATACATTTTTTTTTTTTTTTTTGCTTCTGTGGTTACAGTTTGTGTAAGTAGTATTTGAGTCTTGAGCAAATCATATTTAGCATTGAAACATTGGGGGAAAGAAAAAAAAGCATCAAACTTGCAGTCAACACCAACCGTTGCAGGATCTGCTAGTCACAGTCGTCCCCAGTGACCAACATTGCCATCCTTCGCATGGCTGCAAAGGTTGGCAATGTTGGTCACGGGGCAACCACTATGCCTAGATTTCACCAGCTAATAATAACATTATATTAAAATACCAAGAACCCAGTCCATTTCATCAAACATGACTTCTGAAAATGTCAATCTGATCTCAACACACAATTTTGAAATCTTTCTTTGGTCTCCATTAAAGGAGGGTTGTTATGTAAAATTAACTTCTTCAGATTCATGCAATATTATAATGTTATTCCATCATCAAAAACATATACTTACTTAGAAATGTTATCATTTGCAGGTACTTCTTTGTCTTTCATCAGATCAAGTGTTAGACAGAGGACCAAAATGCAGGGCTGTTTGATGAAAACTAAACGTCTTGATTCCCAGAATACCACAAAGTAAATTTGGTCATAAAGGTAGATGCCTGGTTGGCCCCTATTTATCCTGAATTTGGTTACTCAGAGTCTGCACATCCAGGTGTGTGAATAATTTTGGCTTTACCTGTAAGGCCCTACTTGGTATTGGAGCTTGAACCTGAACCACTGATAATATACTTGTGGCTCAACTAAGAGGGGTAGTCACAGTCATGGTCACAGGAATTTCTACTTGCAAAAATATAGGGAGAGTTGCATTTATTTATTTTTCATGCATGTTTAAGGGATCCTTTATTCTCTGGTGGCAGCCATTCAGAAGATGAAACACGTAGGCGCCATTCTACCAGCTGGATTGGCTGGCGCTTAAAAAGCAGCCAATCCAAGACCAGCATTTATTTTCCTTGCTGCTGATTGGCTGTACACCTAAAAGCAGAGATAAGGACGACTGTGGAGGTGCAAACATGCTTTCCACTATGCATATTAATTCACATTGAAGTATATTTTGTGTTTGAACTACTAAAATAACAAGTTCTAAATGTCTTTACATGGGGCTGTGGATTTTAGTAATTTGTGACTGACTGTCAATACATAGTTAAGTATACTAAAGGTTTTACGGTATTTTATCTGTTGGAGGCAATATGGAGGTGTGTTTGGGTGTGTATATTAATGTCTGTGTTTCCTATCTTACCATAGGGCTTGGTGACTGGTTCAAAGTTTATTGAGATCTGATATGAATTCCTATCACTTTTTCATGATAAGATGACAAGTATGTGATTTTTTTTTTTTTTTTAGCACACAGAAAACCAGTAAGCATATGACTCAAACCCTTTTACAGTAAGGAACTGGCCCTCAGGAGTGAAAGTGATGTGTTTATCTTTTATTCCAGCTTTCTTTTTTTATTATAGACAAAGAAAAAATGTCTTTGCAAAAATATTTATTTCTTGTAATATAAATGTAAATGTTATTCAGAAACACACCAAGCACACTTCAAGATGAGATTAAAACAAAGCACTGTATTCCAGATTGTTTGGAATCTGGAATACCAAACACTGAATACACTGTACTCAGTGTATTGAGCTCAGTACACTGCTGTAATAAGCTCAATATATCAAATTCTTCATAACTCTTAAATATGTTTGGCTGACAGCCCCATATAGTAAATAAAGTTCTTACAGCTTCTCTAAATCCAGCAAGAAAAAAGTGAGAGTTGTGCAAGCCGAAATAAACAACAGTGTCTATGGTATTTAGTTCCAGACAGGGAGGACTTTGAACTTTATTTTGAGACAAGTCAAGGCTCATATCAGCGAATTGCCTGAGCTAATTTATTTATTAATGTCATAATTGTAAGTGGTTGTAAATCTTTCCACTTTGAACCCAAACAATAGTTTAAACAGCAGACACTCCCTTTGTTTGAATTCCTGAACCACAAAGAATTAACCTGCCAGAAGCAACTACGAACAAGACACAAAGTATTAGCTTTTGTGTAGTGCTTAACAAGGGAGGAACAGTTCAATATTTTATTAGCATTTAAGATTAAAAAAAAGACCCCAGACTGAGTCATTTTAGAAGTTCACTGTTGACTTGGGACTAGAAATGTCCCAAGGATTCAGTTTTTTATCACTGGGAAACTTTTAGTGAACTTATTTTTCTCCACCGATGGACCAGAGTTTTTATTTTAGGGACAAAACTAAGATAGCACGAACCAAAATTATACCTATGGTTCTATCTATTGTTCATTTAGTTGGGACAGCAAATTTTAAGTAATGTTTGACCATTTGTGCTTCATATCTAAAAATTACGAAACCTTAACATCTTGTGTATTTAGATTTTGATATAGAACTTTGTCAGACAGAAATATGAAAAATGAATATGCTTCCTAGAATAGCAAAGCTCAAAAACTGTCAGAGTAGCATAAGGCTCAACAATGAGAGTATCTACATGTGGAAACTTGTTACTTTTATATTTGTTTTAAGCTCGATGAGATAACTCTAACTTTTACCGACTCAGTCAAATATTTTGGACATTATATCTCCAATCTTCACTTATCTGTTTTCCTTGCACTTTGTCACTTTCTTCTCATGCATTTTAGCTACAGCAATACATCAGCAGAACCCTATCACACATGTTGTAAAATATGTCATAAACCCTGGATAAACCGATAAATCTGATAAAATAGAATCACTAGACAACAGTGCTACTGTATGTGGTTAGTCATATTTTTGTTTGCCTAATTGCATGGCAACTGCAGAATTAATGAATACATGCTCACATATGTAGCATCCCATGTCAGCATGGAAGAATATTTTTAATTTGGTAAAAACTTCATGCACCGTCATACTTATGTGCATGAAGGTCAATATAGAATATGTAGACAGGAGTTTTTATGGCAGTTGCATTAAAATTGTCACATTAACAACCATTAAAAAGAAACATTTCAGTAAAATAAATAAATAAATAAATAAATAATCCTTTAGACTATTACTTCAGAACCACAAATATATTGTCATATATCTGTAGTGCAATATTCATCTCACAACAGACTGTTTGGAGTGCAATAATCGTTGGCTATTCTTAGTGTTATTAACTTGCATTTGTATTTTAGTGTAATATTTAGTCATTTACATTAGCAGCTGATTAGACAGGACACACATAACATTGCCCAGACATGCTATAGATCACATTGTGATTGAAGCAGAGATGAAAAAGAGAGGAAAAAAGAAAATAGGAAGATATCACGACTGATATCGCCATTACAAGATTTTGGAATATTGTACATACCTGGATCATGAGTGTAGTTTAAGAACAGGAGATGACAGTTTTGGATAATTAAAAACATGTAAACTTTTTTGATTATTTAAAAATATAACATAAATATATATTTTATGTACCTTTTACAGTGCAGGGACTATGTACTTGGGCTTATGACATATGAAATTATTCTGAAAATGCTTAGTTTTTGTTGTTGTTTGATTATATTTAATTTTAGATTCTGTATACGGAATCTGGGAGGACCAAAAGCATAACTCTCCTTCATGAAATCATGTAAAGTTGAGGAATTTCTTCCGCATGCCCCTATTCTCAAATGTTCAGTTTCAAAACCAGGAAACTGATGTATGATAAAATCTAAATACCAAGGTAAAATCACAGCAGGTTTTGGCACGTGGCTGCTGCCGTAGAGAGAAGTTTGGCTTCAGCCCAGCTTCCCTGGCAGTCTGCCAAGCTAAACACACACACACACCCGCACACATAACTGACAAAACACACTACCATTCACAAGTTAGCGGCAAGCTCAGATAAAGGTTTCCCTCAATCTGGCTGGGTGGTTGTACGTGTGGACAGGGAGAGTGGGGAGAGGAGGTAGTTTAAGTACAGTCAGACAGGAGAGAGTAAACACTGATAACTCCCAGCTGGGTGTGTGTGAGTGGTGTCTGTGTATTCAAAAAGGCAATGCGTGCACCACCACCCCCGACCCGCACACACTAAAACACTTCCGAGACCCCCAACCTTTCCATCAAATCCATCGTCCCACACACACTTCCACCACTTTGATGAGGTGAAGTAGTGTGTCTGTCCTTAGTATGTGGGAAGGCGTGTGTGTGTGTGTATATATGTATACATATGGTGCTTGTGTGCGTGTGTGTGTGAGAGAGAGAGAGACGGAGTGCCTGATCTGTTTTGTGTAAAGATCAGACGATTTGGATCATGGTCTCGACGGAAGTGGAAGCCACATACTTTGAAGAAAAAAGAGAGGAAGAGGAAGAGAAAGAGGGGGGGAGGAATACAGAGGAGTATTAAACAGTAGCTGCATGAAGCAAAGGTATTTGTAAGTGATTAGTTCATTTAAAATCAGTGCACAACAGGATTTCTTCTTGCACAAGAAATACTGTTGTTCAACTTACATAATTTTCAGATGTAGCTGTTTTTCTTGTTCATAATCCTTATTGTTCTAAAAGATAAATGTCTCTTTGGCATAACCTGTAGATATTCGCTGAGACAGGCTCAGTTGTTAGTTTTAAAAATGCAACTGCAGTAAAAGAAAGCCTTTATGTAGGCAAAACTCCCACAAACATAAAAAATGGCTAAATTTATCTTTAACTTGTTTCTGGTGCACTTGAATTTCTGAACTGTGGAACAATAATGGATATTTCTATCCATCCATCCATCCATTTTCTGTTTACCATTGTCCCTAATGGGAGGGTTGCTGGTGCCTGTCTCCAGCTACGTTCTGGGCGAGAGGCGGGGTTCACCCTGGACAGGTCGCCAGTCTGTTGCAGCGGACATTTCTATTCTATTCTAATTTATAGTTTTTGCTAATAACGTTTAAACTTTTATTTGATGTGACTTTCTCCCAATGGCTTTAGCCTTGAATACTGTTTAAGGCTAAGTTTAGGTAAATTAAATTAAATTTGCATAAATTTTAAAGTCACATACCTATTTGTATAACTTTTATTTAACCTTAATTAATACAGAATATAAATATATTTTGTCCCACAAGAAAAAGAAGCAAAGTGACAAGCAACTAAGGAATTTAGGGTCATACAAAGACAAAAATATTAAAATACTAAAAAACAAACAAAAAAACAAATAATAAAAAATAACTAAATTAAGAACCACCTGCTGTACAGTAAGGGGAAATTACCACATAAAACACTGTGCAAAACAGCATATTCTGATCCAAAGGAACGTGTCACTGAGTAGAATAATTTTGAAAAATGTACAAAATGTCCATGTGTATAGTGCATTAAAAAACAACTGATTATGTACAATGTTTACAGTAAAAGCAGATACAGTTGTGCAGTCATAAGAGATGTGCAAATACCAGCAGAATTGCTACTTGAAATGACTAAAACTGTGCAAATAATGCAAACATCAGCAGCACTTATTGAGTTTGTTGGGAGCAGTGATAGCTTTTGAATCCTACAGCTGCTCAAAGGAAGAGTCTGTTGTAATGTTCCTTTCTGCACCAAGGATGCAGCAGTCTGTCACTGAAGGAGAGACGGTGGTTCATATGATAAGATTATTCTATTTGTCAGAACATCCTTATGCCATGTGGAGTAACTGCTGAAAAGACTTTTTTTTAAATCACACATTGAGAACTATTTTTCATTATTATGTTTATGTATGTGCTAAAACATCCACTTGTGCAATGGCCATTTTCCCCTATTGGGTAGAATAAATTATTAAGTTTCTTTGTTAATAAGACAAAGAAACTTAGGGTGAAGATTTGATTATTAGAAAAATGAAGGGCCTGATTTCACGCTTTGATTTTTTGTAACGACAGCAAGTATAAATTAGCAATGATTTTTCATCACCTGTAGTTTTCTGAGTGATTTATCTCTGTAACTTTTGTTCTCTGCCCTAAAGTGGGAGTTTTGGCTCCACGATGGTTGGCCCGATGACACACAACTCTGTCTGGCCTGTGGTTTCCTCTCAAGTGGTCAACGGACCTCCCTTGCACAGCAGTTTACAGACGTGCACGTACACGGAAACTGCGACAAACACACACATGAAAAACTACACGCATGTGCACACAAACACCAGAGATACACTGATTGAAGCAAAAACACACACAGGATGAAAACATGCTGCTCAGGAACTAGCTCAATCACACAGATACACACACACGCGCGCCCATCCACACACCCACACACACACACACGCCCACGCACACAAGTGCACGCAAACAGCTGTTTCCAACATGCTGAGGCGGTCTGGAAACCACTTCCTCTCAGCGGGTCAAACACATTTTATTCATTTACTGTTCGCTCAAACAGGCTGGCAGACCACTTTCACTGCACACACACACACATGCACTGTCTGCGAGTCGGACTGTGTGAGCGACTGTGTACATGAAAGGAGCAAAACATGTTTTTTCCATGTTTTGGATGGTTTTTTACTGTGTTTATCAGAAACACATAGTTAATTTAGTACTAGTACATTTGAGGACACCATTTATGAACTGTTGGGGTGTGTGTGTGTGTATGTTTCTCAGACTGGAGCTTAGCGCTGGTGAGAGCCACAATGACTAGTTAGTAATCTTAATTGCAAAATAAAAAAGTAGAAGTTTTAACATTTTAAAGACGTGACTGACGTGAGCAAACTAAATCATACGTGTTCAACAAACCCCTTCACGTCGAGGCTGGTGGCCGCTGTCTGCTCAACACTGATTGGCCAGCGCTCTGTAAATATTTAGAAGAAGTAGAAGGGTCCGCCATCCTGCCTGTCGCCATGGGAGACGGATCGCCTTTTATTCTTCAACCCCTCCCCAAATACACACATAAACTCACATCCACACACAAAGACCTGCACACAGTTATCTCCGGTCTCAGACCTATAACCGCAGCCACCAAGTTGAATGGATCAATCACACACACAAACAGATACAAGCTGCAAAGTAGATATTAGACGAGGTGTTGATATCCCCCCCTGTGCATACTCCTCTGCAACCCCGAAATGACCTTTCACCTCACCTCAGTGTTAGTCCAACCAATCAGAGACCACCTCTCTCTTCCTCAGTTGATGTTGTAAATCACATATAAGAACTAACTGTTGTCTTTTGCCTAATAAAATCATGTAGTAATCTCTATATTTCTAGCCAGCAGAATTGATGTTTTTTATAGGAGGATATACAGGGATGTGGAAGTATTTGCCTTGATACAGATTTTTTTTTTCTTTCGCTTATTTGTAAGTCTTAAATGTTTTGGATCATCAGACAATTAAGATCAGTCAAAGACAACCTGAGTAAACACACAGTGCAGTACTGAAATGATGATTTCAACCATTAGTAAAAGCACCATCATGATTTTCACCCCTAAACAAGTGTTTGAGATAACTTGGAGTATGTCTTTCATGTCATTAACCAAAGGATTTTAGGCTTACACATATTTGCAGAATTAGTATAATTCCAAATTGGTGGAATCTTGTGCTTGAATGCCACTTTCTCTGACTTGCTTTCAATTATAGACTTTAACTAGAACATTAACATTTTAAAGCATTCAGAGGAGGACCTGCTGGGGTGCTGCAGATCATTGAGATTAAAGTAGAAACTGATTGGACTTACTCTTTCAAGATTTTGTGGTAAAGAAAAGACAAATGAAACCTACGGAGCCCGCTAGGGGACGTGGAGGATTTTATTTTTTTTTCTGTTGCGTTACCTCGAAATAGGTTTGTGTTCTCCTGCAATAATGTACTAATCAGTTCATGGAGTATAATTGAATACTGTAAGTCTTTCTTATGGTGGCCATCATACTTTCTGTTATTATGTAAGGTTTTCTTTAGGCTTTTCCACGTGTTACTATCTCGTCATGAAACATCTGAAGTGTTATAAATTTTTCTTTAGGATAGAAATGCACCACACACCCAAGATATAAATGGAAACTTTCCGTAAGAAGGAAAGAAATAAAAAATACATCCAAACTATTTGGTCTATTTCTGAGTTATTTTCACAGGGACAAGGTAATGAGTCATCTGACAGTTTTGATTGTGTCTTTTCTGTGTTGGTAGTCTGTATGGTTTAAAGGGCCGTTTTCATGTGGAGTTCCATCTCAACTTTACACAAACCGACATAAACATGCAGTGAATAAATCGGTTTTCAAAAATCATTCTGCACAAAAGAGCTAATAATAAGCATGTTTTCACTGATGTTCTTTAAATGCGTAAATATTTGAAATGTTAAATTAAAATTTTTTACTGTATACAAAATAGACCAGCAAAGATTGCAGCAGGCATATTGCGAGGTAACGCAAAAATTATTAGAAATATAGAGATACATTTATTTTAAAACTGCAGATGGCAAGCAATCAATCTGTTGACTCTGCCTGAACACAAAGTCCATTGACCATCTACAATCTGCATATCATAACATGTTTTGCACAATTAACTCTAGAAAACTTCTTCTAAATTAAATGGTTGGATGTCGTACATTCTTACTTAAGTCTACGTATCAGTACAGCTGCAAAAATCAAAGTGTTACCTTTTGGTAGTTTCAGGTTTTCAAAATGATGTTTAAATGGTGTTCACTCTTGATAAGGCAATTGAAAACATTGATCACGTTCTTGTTTTTTCTCTCAATTGACAACATTACGTGTTTTAATTTTATGGAATCTAAACAAGAACTGCATTTATATGCACAAATCAACATGAAATCAATTTTTTCTGTCAACTTTGAGCCATATCAAGGATTTTACTCAAAGTTGTAATCAAAGCTACAGAAAATGTTTTGATATGTTCTGTTAAATGTTGCTTGTGTTCTTTGGAGAAGATGGGCAGAAGAACTGGTGTTTTGAAAAATTGTACCTGAAAAAAACAACTGAATTTACAGACTTATATAATAAAAAAAAACTATGCTTATGTTAAAACCAATAAAAATTCATGAGAAATTCTGGAGAAAAGCTATTTTTTCACCAAGTTTGGTATTAGAATTGTAACCAGTATTAGTTTTTTCAATTTCTTTCTAAAACTAGTGGGGATAGCCCATGGATGGATGTATTATTTTCCCCCATTTTAAAACTATGATGTTACTTTGGATTGTCCCTTTATGTAAAAATCCTATTAAAATAGACGTACAGAAATTACATTGAAAAAATCCAGGAGTTATGAATCCTTCGGCAAATCAGTGTAAAACATTTATCCCATCATCTCCAACATTAGCAAACTGGGTCTTTAGGAGTAATGTGGAGATTCAAAGTTTTGCTCAAGGACACCATAACAATGTTCCCATCAAATCGCCATTTATCTAATACAGACCTGTGACTGACCCCTCTCTGATAAAGCTTTAGATTATTGCTTTCTACTAAACCACGATGACGAGTCCATCACTGTCCAACAATTTTCTTTGGTTTTAATGTCCCATTTCCAACTCATTCATTGGATCATAACCTTTGAGAATTAAGTAGGATAGAAATAGATTTCACCAATAAAGTCTCTCTTCTTTTTCTCAAGTCTCTCAGGTGGAGCACAATATGACTTCTACAAGAATGATTTAAAAAAATAAAATAAAATAAAAATCAACATCAAGTTATCACACTGGTGATAAAGAAATGGTGTAGACATCCGAATGAAGAGAACCATTATTAATCCTGGAATGATTGTGAAAGTCAGGAGGCACCCTGAAATTATTCTTACAGTTTGTATATTATGAACTTTGACCTTTAACCTGTTGAAGATTTTTGTTTTGTCATTATGGAACTGAATAATAACAAACACAACTGAGAAACCACACCCTCACTGACTCATTACCTTTCTACCTTCCGCTATATTCTGACTCCGTCTTTCTTTCTTCTGTCAGCCAGCCATACATCTCACGTCCTCCACCACACACACAGACACACACTTCCATTACTGCTTCATCATGTTGACCCTGCATCAACCCCCTCAACGTCAGCTCTGACCCCATTCTACCCTTCCTCTACTCATTCCTCTTCTCCTCTTCACCTTCTTCTGTCTCTTCACCTTTGCCTCTTCCACTCTCCTAACTCCACCCTTTTCTGCCTTTTTTATTGATACTTCCCCGTTCCTCTTGTTCCCCCTTCAACACTTTTTTATTCTCCTCTTCCCCTCATTTTTCTGTCCTCCGTTCCTATGCATGAAAGAGTCATTGTGTGGTCATACTGAAGGACGGAGGGAGCAGGGAGGTAGAGAAACAGAAAGACAATCTTCAAAGATGGATGTGAGGAAGGAGGAGAGATATTGAAGGGGTGAGCACATGAAAGAGGAGAGGAGTGAGGGAAAAATGAGGAGGTGAAGAAAGTGGTGAAAAGTAAATGAGTTTTTTGAGGAAAGACCGTCATGTTTAATCAGCTATGTTGGAAAAGCAAACTTTACAAAAATGTTTAGAATCGTCTTTCTCTGAAACTTCAAGGAGTTTCTAAGAACATCCTTTTGTTCAACCTTCTGCACAATGAGCTGCGAAGTTAAACCTGTTTGTTGGCGTCTTTTGCAGTTTGATGTTATTTTTATGAGCTTGTCTGGGCATTCCTGGCCGCTGCCCCCTGAGTTTAACACACTGCTAATTAGAGACGCGGAAAAGGGACAGAGAGAAGGAGAAAAGAAAGAAAGGACTTGGGTAGGAAGAAGAGAACATAATACTTTGTGAGTGAAAAGGGCAGGGAGGAGAAGAATGAGTGTAACAGCACCTATTAGCACATACCTTTAAAGAGTAACATGTTTTACAGACTGGGAGTACTTCATAATGGCTGAAGAGATGTGGTAAAGAGGAGAAAGACCAGAGTTGAAAGTCCGATTGATTATTTTCATGCAAGAGCATCTACTATTGTGCTTTTCAACATAACAAGCAATACAGTTTCTTTATTTCATCCATCCATCAATCCATTTTCTAACACCCTTGTCCCTAGTGGGGTTGGGAGGGGTGATGGTGCCCATCTAACGTTCCAGGCGAGGGGCGGGGTCACCCTGGACAGGTCGCCAGTCTGTTGCAGTGATTTTATACACGCCATCAGAAATATTTTTAGGTCATATTTCCAGCACTGATTGTTCTAAGTACAAGCAAAAGCAAACCCGCCTATTCCTGACCAAAATTTAGCTCCTGAAAAGATTGAAGCTCTCCTACAAAATCTAAAGAACATCTGACTGTTAAATTGCTAAAACAATAAGAGTTTGGGATGTTTTAACAGATAGTTGCAGATTGTACAGCAGCGTGGAATGATTCATCCCTTTAACTGATTCATTCAAGCATCAAAAGCATTGGTCGGTGCATCAAGTTGTAATATTAATATGATCATAAAGAAATCTATCAAGTCGATATCAAGGCAACTTTTTTTAACTTTTGTCCCAAGAGACAAGAGAGTCTTACATTTTATTAAAACATATTGATAAAAAAAAACAAGTAGAAAAGAAATTGACATGGAATAACTTAAATATGCAAACATAGAGGTCGGATATGATCCAGAAAATGTGTTAGTACAGTGATATTGTAGGACCCTATTTTGAAAGATTCTCAGCAGTTTACTGGAATTCTGGCCCATTCATCCTGAGAATTTGTGTAACTGAGTCAGATTTGTTGGCCGCCATGTTCACACACACCTTTCAGTTCTGTGAGTACTGGTTTAATACAAGGGTTAGAGACCACAGCTGCCCACGACAAGTTAAAAAGCTCAACAAATTCTTGAGACCCCTCTACAGATGCTTGTAACAGCCTTTTTTATGGTTTTAACACCAAATGTACTTTAACTTGCATCAATACAATGATCGTGGTACCGCCAGTCAGTGTCAAGGACAGTAAATGGCACTCCTGGATTGGCTTGCAAACACCAGCCAATGTGTGTCAAGTAGCTTTGCTGCTAGATATCTTCCCAAGAATCAATTCTTTTCATATTTTGTGAATAGGTGAACCAGGAAGAGTGAGGCTTTTTCCTTGTCCATTTGAAAGACTCATTCATGCACACTCTTTCACTTCTTGATTGATGTTTTTACCAAAAGTTATTTCCTCATGATAAGATCTGTTTTGGGAAGTATGACAGTCAGGAGCCGTCATTGTGAAACTTGGACACCAAACATAAGTTGCACTTCATAGTTTGCAAACCCAAACATGACTTTTATTAACACTTTTTACGAATACTTGCGTCACATAAAAACTTATTATTGTCTGACTCTCATCATGCATTATCGAATATGTTAATCTCCAAATTACCAATTTATTCCTATTTTATTGTGATGTTTCTGTCTATTGGCGAATTTCTTTAATTTCGATCAGTTCAATTCATTCAGTTATTTACTATATCATTACCCGGCAAAAGCAAAAAAAAATAAAAAATAAAAAATCCAACTCATAAGTGAGGGACACCTTGCTCTCTTTGCTACTTGTGTTCATCATTACTATGCTACACATGGACAATGCAACATTTTTGTCCCACTGAACTTTGTTGGAAATAAATAAACAAAAAACTGATGTTTTGTTAAGGTTTCATTATGTATTAAAATTTTTCCCCGTCTTATGAATTCTTTGGAAATTTTACAAATCAAAAAATGCTTTCAACACTTGTGTGCTTGTTGGTATCAGCAGCCAAAGAAAGGATTTAAACACACATCCTGTTACTCAAAAGACTTTTAGTTACTTAGTAACTCACTGTCTCACTTATCAAACACCCTCCAGAGGAAACCCATCAACACCAGTAGCGTGCTGACATCAACTACTTCCACTCACTGCCTTCCTCTTCCTCCTGGCCTGTCATCAGGTGACTCCTCCTCCTCATCTTCTCCCACTCCATTTCCCGTCAGACAGACCTTATCTAACATCTGACCAATGATGAGAACAGATAACGATAACAATCCACACTCTCACACTTTAAAAACAACAAATCACCTCTTAGTAACTGCGGGCCGACAGTTCACAGCTCACAGGGTTCACTGTGGTTCCTATTTGGTTGGAAGTTATTTTATAAGAAAAAAAGAATGTGGCTCATGACTATACAGAGAAGGAGTATGTTCTTTATGTTGTAACATCTTTGAGGGCCAACATTTGCCATCATAACTTTAAAGCAGCCAATATCTGCATAACTTTCACAGTCACACATTTTCTTTCAGAAAAACTTTCATCTTCCTGTTACCTCTAAACAGGTTCTCTGTCCCTGATGAAGAGAAGCATTCTGAAAGCATGACAGTGCAACCAACATATTTCCCATCAGGGATGCATGTTCAGGTTTATGTGTAGTTTTAGCTTACTCTGATGCATACATAACAAAAAGTTTAATGTTAGTCTTATCTGACCCAAGCACCTTCTTCTGTATGTTTGCAGTGTCCCTATGGCTTGCAACAAAGTGTACACAAAAGATTAGTTTTAACAACAGCTTTCTGCTTTCCACTCTTCCAAAATGGCCACATTTGCAAAGAGCATAACTAAGAGTATGACAGAGTTACCACAGACCTCTTGGGTGCTTTAGAGATTAGTCTGTCACCTTTAGCAGGATGGGAATGTTCTGGCAGATTTGGAGTTGTGCTCTACTCTCTAGCTTGGGACATTGCTTTATAAGCTAACCCTACTATAAAATTCTCCACAATGTTATTCCTGACCTGACTGGTGTTTTTCTTGGTCTTCTAGAAGCAGTTTTTTATAACATAAAAAAACATATATATAATCATAAAAACATATAACATAAACTGTCAATGAAATATGAATTGTTTTGCAAGCAATCTGTGTGGTGATGTGCAGCTTCTGTAAAGCATAGACCCATTCATCCGTTTTCTTGTACCCTTATCCCATTGGGGTGAGGAGGGGTGCTGCTGCCCCTCTCCAACTGTCAACAGGCAAGAGGCGAGGTCACCCTGGACAGGTTGCCAGTCCATTGCCTAAGAGTAATTAATTAATTAGAAATTAGAAACATTTTCTAATAATTGAAAATGTCTTGTGGCTAGTGGCAAAACAGCTCATATTTATTGGATAAACATGTTTGTTTAAACGTGTGCGTATGTTTTAAGTTGTTTTACTTTTGTGTAACTAGGATTTTTTGTGTTGGAGATTTCTGCCCAGGTCACTCTTGAAAATGAGTTCCAGACCTCAATGGGGTTTTACCTGGTTAACTAAAGGAAAAGGAAAGCAAAGTCCTTAGTAGACTTACTGCACATTTAGAGATTTCATTTCTGCCAGCAGAGAATAAGTTTTTATGACTCAGTATAATCCTAAATTACTTGTTACACATATGCTGTAAGGGGTTTCGGTATTTCCCAAGTGTAAAACAGGGGGCGTGTGTTTCTACCTTTGTGTGTGACAAGCATATTTTGTTATGATCTGATATGACTGAATGTTTCTGAAGCAATACCAAAGGTTAAGAGGGTGGAGAGGAACGGCGAAATAGAGGTAGCTACATGGATAGTGTGTGTGTGAGAGAGTGTGTGTCTGTGAGATCCTCTGTAATTTGTCCAGGCTTTGCAGTTAGCCTATAATTACCCTTCTGGCATGCACGCACACACAAACCAAAGGATATGTCTCATGATAGCCCATGTGACCAAGATTATGTGCAAAACACTTCATATTCTGTGCAAGTGACACACATACACAGACACACAGACAGGTGACTGACTAGGAATGTACTACGAAAACCTCATAGCTCTTGTGACATATACACACCAACACACTCCAACCAGTTGTCATGTTAGTTGACGAGTGGACAACATATTGGCTCAGTGGAGTGACTGTTTTCACTGGTTAATATTTTGTTAGGGTTGCAACTCACATGATTGATGTAATCTGGAACAAAAAGAGAGAACAAGCAATGAATGACAACGAGCGCATGGGAAAATAACACTTGTAATTTAAAAAATCTTTCAGAAAAAAATTTAACAGCGTTATGGCTTTTGTTTAACAGGCTTGTGCTTCTTGTCATCTTTGAATCGCCACAAACTTGTACAAAACGCCGCAGCTCTATTGGCTTGCTACTTATTTCAAAACGGTTTTGAATTGTTATTATTTTAAATTTGAATTTCTTTAAGGTCTTGCTCTCCCTTAGTTTTTTTATGTTATTGAGCTTCTTTAGACTCACCAGGTCTTTACCACATTGTCAAGATTTACTTACAGTTCTACAAACTACATATAATATGCAATAATGTGCATATAATATATATTTATATACAACATTTAAATTAATACATTTATTGGCTGAATGGTTTAGTGCCTATTACTTCACCAAGGCTTCTATCAACTTAACTGTTACTTTGTCAACAAATACAATTGTTTATTTGAGATAAAGGAGTAACCAGAGAAAATCTGGTATTCACCCTATAAAATAATATAACAAATATTTAGTTTCACTTTAAATATACACCAGTCTGTCAGCAACAACAAAACGTGAGCTTTGTCCTCTTATTGGACTATATGGAAATAAAACATTGAGAGACGCTTAACCTTTATAGTAATATTCCTGTCAGCAACGAGAGTCTTTTGGTGTGAGTGCATTCATGTTCTGAAGTAACCCTCGCTCCCTCTGTCAGCACAGGGCTTAAACCCACAGGAAGCCACACATACACCACAACCTGCAATCATTAACCTGCATCACACTCACATGGAAGCACACGAACAAACTCACATGCATATACCACTGCATTGCAGCTTTTTCATCCACTAAAAAATTCACAAGTTCACAGGTTGATTGGTAAAAGCAAAACTTAACTAGGCATGTGACTCATAGCACCGGTTAGAAAACAACACAGAGTCATGCTGCTGAGCAAACCACCGAAGCAAGTCATCAACTCATCAACAAGCTCACAATGAGCAGTCAGGCCCCTGGAGATATGGAAGCTGTCAGAGCTTCAGGTGAAGCTAGAGCAATCAATCACTGATAAAACACCCCAGCTTTATGGTCCTGGAACAAGGTGAGCACTGTTTACACACTTTTAGATAGAGAGTTTGTGAAATAGAAAGTAGGGAGGCCAAGGGCTAGCCCAGTAACACCCTGATAAAATATGTTACCAGGTCGCCATGAGCCATCACGTACACACATGTAACAATGGAGAATTATTAAACTCCTCAAGAGAAACCTGTGGAATACCGCAAACATGTAACAAAAAGAGGGAGATAAAATGTATTATGTATTTTAGGATGTGTCTCTCTTTACGTTAAGGTAAGACAGTTTCAGAAATGGACAGAGAAACAGACAGTAAAATCCAATCCGACTCACCAGCATTTTTTTTTTCTACATACGTCAGTCTTTCTGCCATCATCATCAAAATATTTTTATTGACATGTTGCTAATATTTGCTTAAAGTCCATCGTTAATTTGTTCCAAACAATTGACTACACGTACTTTTACCTTAAAAGTTAAAGCCAGCAACAAAAGGGTTTGTGTACAGCTCAGACTTTAACTGACTTTATGCCTAAAGAACACGTCCGCCTGCAGATAACTTAAATTAGAGAATAGGGAATTCAAAACTGGCATTTCATGAGAACTTCTTGTTAATTTCTTCTTTCACATTATTATGAACTATATTTATATGTGCATATAATAAAAAAATACTTCCAGAACTGGTAGTGCCACCTGTTACTGCTGTAAATGTGATAAAAATGATCGATGGAAAGTTTTTTCCAGTCTTGTTCTGTCGTGTTGGTATTTAAAACCTGGGTGAGGCTGCAGGCCTGAGTTCATCACTGCTGATAAATAACACAGTAATAAAGTAGATGGGCTGAAGCAATACAGGAACACAAACATACAGTGACAGAGTGGAGTTTAAATATGGAGCCAGACACTCTGTCTCCATGCAGCTTTGTCATTTCTACTGTTGATCTGGTCATTACCTGTGTGTTATTGGGGAGTTAAAGTTTGGGTGTGTCAACGTGTGTTCTTAGTCACTCTGTGTGTATTAGTGCAAAAGCCAATTGAAATCAATTTGGGCCTTCAGCTGTTTAACCAACCAATCCTCCCCCCCAACACACACACACACACACACACACACACATTTTCCCCTTGGCTCCCCCTGTGTGTCTCTCTGTCACCTCGTTACCTTGTTATTGCAGAGCTGGTGGGTCCCTTTGGTCACCATGTGTGAATCAGTTTGATCACAATGTGTGTGCAATGTGTTGGCTGGGGGCAGCAAATAAATGAGAAAAAACACATTTGGAATCAAAATCAAATGTGTTGCGTCACAATAAATTCTGATAACTACTGACAAGTGTTTATTAGTATTTCAACATTAAGGGATCTTCTTGAATGGTTACAGAGGAGCTGGTGCCTCCAGCAATCATTGGGCAAAAAGCAAATAGGTTGCCTATCAATCACAGGGCAAAACAACCATGCACATTCTATATGCCATCAAAAATATTCATTTGACTTAACAGTTCTGTTTATGGAGGAAGCCAGAGTACCCAGAAAGAATCCTTCTACAAAGATCACAGGCCAGGATTTTAACCCAGGACCTTTATGTTGCAAGGCAACACTGCCTGCAACAAAGAAATACCTCACAGAGAAATACCTGCTCACTGAAGTTCTGTTTTGGGAAACTTTGGACTTCCTGATGATATTTTTACGTGACAAACTTGACTAGTTTGAGTTTCACTAAATGAAACCAGTTCATTTAGTGAACTAGTTTCATTCTTATGTGAACTAAGAGACATTTACAGCAATTTTAACTGTGTTATGCAAAAAGAGGTAACTCCTATGACTGCTTGTATGTGTGAGTGGACATATTTAAGGACATGATCCTTGCATACATCTCCCTCTGAGGACAATTTCTTATTTGGTAATTGTCCTCAGACTATTACCTAATAATAATTATTATCTATTCTAATACTGGGATTTTATAATCCCAATGCTACATTGTACTGCAACAACAGAGTCCTCTCCAGATGACAGGAATGATCATGCAAACATTTCAAAATTTTTAGTCAGCCGATTACCTGGAAGTTTTACTTTAGTTACTTTTTAGTTTTAGTTTTACTTTCTATTTTAAAATGATACTATTGTTTCGACTCATTTAAGGCATTTACGGTGTGCGTGGCAGGAGACCCAATAGAAACTTTTTTTTTGTAAGCTAAAAGGTTTTAACAACCACAAATGCAATACATGTAGTCATGCAGTGCCGGAAGTTTTTATTGTATTTTGAAGAACAAAACTGGATCCCTTCCTTAGATAAAATTGTTTGGTTTCACCTGAAACCAAACAACTTTAGTTTCAGGTGAACACTGCTTTTATAAGGTATTCTAACAAGCTGACCTGAAATCTAGAACTAATTTTGTTCAATGTTTGTTCAGCCTTCAGAGAGCGAAACGTGACTTTTACAAGCTTGGCATTGGCAGTTTGATTGATCAGACCCTTAAAATAAAAACATCAGCAGGGATTTCTGAGCAGTGTCATTACTGGTCACCTTAGATTAAATTAGTTAATAATTCAATGTTTGTTGTGTGTCTTTGGTTAGTCTTGAATCTGTTTTTTGTATTTTGGTTCCATTTGGAGCTGCTTTTCATGTTTGCACTCGGAGTTTTGCCTTCAATCTTTCATTCACTGTTGGATGACCTTTGTTATTACATGCATACACAACACTCATGGGGGTGTGCCAACAGCTTTTCCTCTGTAATGTCATCAGTCACTTATTCATTACAGTGCGCTGTAGTATTTACTGGAACTCTGCCAACTATCAGCTGTGCATGGGTGGTTTGTATGTATGTGTAATTGCGTGAGTGTGTGGGACAGTGAAAGAGCGAAATGCCATTATATTGTCAGCTCTCATTCGCCTTTAAACTGTCACTTCACCAAACAGTAAATCTATTTTTATTATTTTTTTTATTTGAGATCAGTTTGCAAAACTACTGAACAAATAGTGATAAAGCTTCTTTAACTGCTGAATATAAATGCTACTGTTGATATGACTCATGAAGGATGTGGGAAATTGTAAAATATGAACTGTAAAAACACTTCTAAGGTGTAAACATCATTACTGAAAACTGGTTCAGCAATTTGTCATAACAGTCACGAGAAAAGAAATCTAAATTATTGTTATGTTCCAGCTCATAAAGTGTCTCTTACTGAACTCACAAACTCAGGCATTTTGCTGTTGTTTTTGCATACATTTGATGTGTTTTTATGTGTTACACAAGAGTTTGAGTAGTGTGAAAACTATTATATGACCCAGATGATGTTTTATATCAGCAACCATGTGGAAATAATGTCATCCTTGATCCATATTCCATTTATCTTAAAATAAATGTATCCGTTTATTTTTCTCTTACTCTCTCAGTATTTTGACAAGATACACAAGAAAAAGACAAGAACTACCAACAATTGGGGGGAAATTCATGCCAGTTAACTGTTTTGTATGAGCTTCTATTTTAACCTGTGTGTGTCACAGTGAGAGTGACAAAGAGGTGCAAGTCTTTTAATTACACAACTGACATACTTAGGAATTCAGGGAGTGGGTAGTGTGTGTGTATGTGTCTTTTTTATCGCCCCGACTCGGCCCTGGCCTTCTGCCTGCGCTTATGCATAGATACATGAATGCTTTAAACTCTCTTTGTCGGTGTAGATGAGTGTGTGCTTGTGAAATGTGAGATGTTCCAGTTATCCCAAGCGGCCGTCAGTTAGCTTGTTCACCTGTTGTGCGGCACGAAGCCCAAAGCAAGCACAACGGCAGCTGAAAGGGTCAAAGTGCATCCCAGAGTGTGTGTCAGAGTATCAGCTATTGTTATTCTTTCTTCTTTTTTTTCACTCAGCCTTGTGTTCGGTAACTCTGGTCTTTTTATAGCTGCTCTTTGCAGCACACATACACGCACGCACACGCACACACACAGCAATGTGGCAGTGAAAGCTAGGCTACTGCTGTCGATTTTCAGTGCTTCCTTCCCCGATCAGCCACAGTAAAGATCACCTTTCACACACCCGCCTGTTCTGTGCTTAACACAGAAGCACCTTCACTTACCACACACCCTGACCACCAGCTACACCTACATTGGCGACAATTTATTGGACCAATTACATGTTTCCATCTACAATGCATTTTTTTTGTTCCTACCCAAAAATAAAATTATATGATTTAGTATTATCTTGAAAACAGTCAGATCCCTACAAGGGTGTTGAATTAATGAGTATGGCCTAATGAGGCAGGAGTTTGACAGTCAGTCTTTCACTGTCTAGTTGCGGGATCAACATGCAGCTGATCCTGCATTAAGTTCATGCGCATGTATGAAAGGATGTTGTTTACTGAACGGAAGCAGGAGCTAACAGAAAAACATGAGCAAGAGTTATGGAAATGTCAAGGCAGTATGTGTTGAATTGTGTGCAAACCTTTCTCCCTCCCTTCTTCTGTCTGTTTCCAAGATAAGAACACTTCACTAAACTTTTTTATTTTATTTTATATATTTTATCATGCCCAGCTAAAGTATATAACTTTTACAAGGCTGGAGCAAATTACAATTATTTTAATCATTTTAAATGGAGCAAAAGCATTTGAAATAGGAAACTGGTTTATGAGCTTGGTCACAGAACAAATTAAACTTGTATCTCAAGTTTCCATCGTAGTCCTAATAAACAAAGAGACATATATATATATATATATATATATATATATATATATATATATATATATATATATATATATATATATATATATATATATATATATATATATATATATATATATATATTCAGGTATTTACCTGAAAAACAACTCCAATTTACAGAAATACATATTCAGTCAGAAAGACAATGTAATAAGACTTCAAATGCCAATTGATCAAGAAAACATCTATATAAGCAGTTTGCAGCAATCTCGAAAGAACAACTTATTTATTAGACATCCCCACTTTTAGAACATTTACCCAATTGTTTTAAAAGAGTAAAGTAGAAATTAGAGTAATAAAAATCAACTAGTTAGAGGGCTAACCAGAAACATGAATTCTGTGGATAAAGCTGTTGACAGATGATTCAATCGAATTGGTTCATTGACTTGACTTAATGGATTCAAAGGAAATATTGTAGTCACAGATTTTTTTGAATGAAGAAACACCAGTTGTTGTCCATGAACACCACTGAAGAAATGTCAGATCATAAGCAAAAGAAGATAAACAAGGATTCTTGATTTTTTTCCAACAAAATGTGTGGTGATCTGCTGCTTTATGCAAATAATAACAAGAAAATCTTAGCTGCACTAACCTGTTGGTAAATTCTGTTTTAGTTTTATCACTATTCCTTCTTGCTGCATGCAACTCAAACACATTCATGGTCACACAGACAGAAATACAAAGAGACACGGTGTGTGACCCCTGTCTGCGTCTCTATTCCTGTCTTGTCGCCAGGGTCAGAGTTGACAGTAGTCTTCAAGCTGCTTTAACAGGCAGTAAAAAACTGCAACTGAATACACAAGTCAAGGTGAAGAGAGGAGGGGGTTGGGGGGCATAGTGTGTCGCTACTTCAGGGTCTCACTTAAGGCCCATCAATGTTCATAATCTATTTTTTGTGTATAATGTTATGTTGAGCTTTAAGGCATGGCTGAAGACTTTATGAAAATTAATGCAGAAGGAATTTTCCAGGTTGAGAAACAGTATCAAGGCATTACTTCTACTTTAGAGTGACTTTCCTCAAGAGTTTCAGTTATATGAGTTAAAAAAACATATCTTCTTGAAATGTCTACAATCTGAGCATTTTTTAAAGTGGTAAAGAAAGGCTTTTTTTTTTTGCTTGAACACTTTGCACAAGTTGGATGGAGCCCTAGATACTTTTTCTGCTGCCTTATTTATATTTAAAAATACTTGCGAAAGGGAAGAGATGCGACAAAATAAAGAGAGAGGAGGTGGAAGCCAGGCATGTTCTTCTTACACACCTGTCTGTGGAACAGCTGTCCTGGGAATCAATCTGCCTCTCCTGGAGCGTGGCGAGGATGAGCTGCCTTTGTAAAAGGAGCCTTTTGCTTTCTTAGTATTTGTATGTGGGCTTTTGTGTGTGTGTGTGTAAGCATATATCATTGTGTAGAAATGCGTGCCCTTGTTGGCATTCAGACTTCGCTGTAGTCTGAAGATGTGAGCCAGCCGACAAGACAACTGTCAGCATAAAAAGCTATAGAAACACAGGGTGTAAATTCGTTTTTTCTTACTTGTTCTGTTTCAGTATGAATAAATGTGTGTATTAAATGTATATAAAAAGAGAAAGTGCAGAAATTAAACTAAGATAGAAAGTAAGAACTAGTCAAAAAATTGTCTCCGTTTACTGCTAATAGGAGTTTCACTTAAGGTTTCTTATACTATATTGTTGCCATCTTTTCAGATGCTAGCAGTTACTGAGTTTCTTTAAGTGTTACAGTAATATGCTGAATGAAGGTGGTTTAACTTTAATTTTAAAAAATCATACTCATGTAGTTTCAGGGTTGTGATGCTAAATATTTAAAACATAGTGGAAATGTACTTAATCTCCAACTCAATGGAACTAGAAAATATACAAATTGTGTTACAATGAAAGACTTTTGAGATGTAAAAATATCACCATGTTAATAACTTCAACTTATTAATATGACGTGTACAATCCAACTGATAAACTTGATAATATTTGTCCTTTCTATCTTGCTCAAATGTCAAAATGTTCATTTCATCTCCCCTAACAAAACCCCCAGTTTCATCTGAATAAATATAAACCCCAAGCATCATGTTGCTACTACTTTAGGTATGGCGCTCTTTTGGTTTTGTTTGCAACATAAGTTATTGGCGCATAAACTTAAGCTCTTAGGCCACAACAATAATTATGAGAACAATTGTTATGAAATGTTTTATGACAATTTTAAAGAATTTTCTTAAAAAAATTGGAGCACAAGAGTTGCAAGAATGAACAAGACTTGTTGTTTTTTTTCTGTAAAAACTTTGTCATTCCATGACATAAAGATTCGAGATATATAACCACATATGTGTCCACATAATGAAGCCATGTGTTGCCTGTACTTGCACAAATACGGTGTTGCCTGGTGTAGAATAATGTTTAGTGACAGAGGTGATATGTGCTCCATCTGTACTGGAGCTGCCATTTACACAAGGCCATCCACACACACAAACATTTAACTTGATGGCATCTAAACTGATGGCCGATTACAACGATGAACAGCACAGTGTGTGTGTGTGTGTGTGTGCGTGCGTGTGCGTGTGTGTGTGTGTGTTATGTGTGTGGGTGTTGTCGGCTTTGATTGGTCCTGTGATCATGCCCCGTTCTCAGCTGAGCTCTGCCAGTAAATCACACGCTCACACCCCCACACAGCCTTGCTGAATCTTTAACAACAGCACACCCTGATTAGTCTCATCCCACAGTCACTAATAAAGTCTAATTAGTGAGGATGTGAGCATATGCGTTTATGTGTGTTTTGCTGTCAGGCCCTTCCCCTTGCATTGCTCCCATGGGAAATTTTCCCAATCTATTTCCTTCAGGCTTTATTCCGCATTCATTCACATTTACACAAATTTTTATTATAAACTTTCCCTGCATTGCACTTCATCTTTCATTTTTTTTCTCTTTCTTGAGTTCACAGTTGTCAAACTGATTCAATATATTTGTGTCTTTGATCCCTTTTGTTATAAAAATAACTAAGTCCTTCCCAGAAATGTAAAACTTTGATGTGAATATTACTAAATGCAGATGTAACTTCATTTTCTCTTTAACGCTGAAAATCTTTTAATGACGAAAGGCATTCCAACATCATGATGCTGTCATTACCATGATTCAACGTGGGGATGTTTTGTTCAGGCTGATATGTGGTATTAAATTTTAGATTAGAGTTTTGCATGTAGGCCTGCAAATTCCAATTACGTTTGATTTGACAATTAGATTTCTTCCATGTTTGCTATGTTCTCGTGCCATTCAGTCATCTTGACTTTGCAGCTAATTTAAGTGAATCCAATCAACTTAAAATAAACTCCTGTATGATTGTTTTGGTATTTACTAATTTTTTAAGTTTTAGTGAAAGCTATAATTTGCAGATCTGTTACAAAACTGACAGAAAGGACTTAAATGTTTTAGATAGGAAAAGAGTGGAAAAATAGCATTATTTATGCACATTGAGAGGAGTAACCAGTAATTGTTATATATGTAAACCAGAATCAAATATTTATTCAAAACTGATTCCTGTTTATACTAATACATAAATCAGTATCTGTTTATACTGATTTATGGAATCATCTTCCATAAAGGATATGGAAGAGGATTAGGCCTTCTAAAAAAAGAAATCTGATGTTAATCTCAGAATTCTGACTTCAATCTTTTCAGATCAAAAGCTAGAATTAGTTGAAAGTCAAAATTCTTTTCCTTTTTCCACTTGGCCCTAATCCTCCTCTGTAGAGTTCTGAGAAAAACGTCTGAAGTTGGGTTTGTCATTTATATATTTGTGGATATAGTTACATGATGTAGCAGCGACAACATATTCTCTCAAAATGTCATTTGTTGAGATATTTAAGAATAATATATTAGAATTTGTTGCACAAAGCCAGACCCAACTGTCGCAAGACAGTTAGAATATTAAAATAAAACAAACAATCTCAATGATACTAAAATAATGTGGATAATGGTATTTTTTGAGAATGGAACAGCGATTGTTGGATGTCAGACACACTTCTGCCATATTTTATTTTTTAATACCTTCTCCATTGCTGTTTTTGTGGTGGATTAGTGTGCCATGGACTGGACATAAGTTTCTATTTATAGAAAAGATTCAACTAAAACTAACAGGTAGTTAGAGTGATGTGCAGCTGATGGTAACAAAACCTGAAATGAAGATGTGCAGAAGGAACTGTTAGTGTGTCTCAGTGTGTAATTGTACCTGGTTAACCTTGGTGGGTTTCATTAGTGGCCCAAGGCCACCAGGATAAAGATGAATTAGGAGGCCAGGGGCTACAAATTTGTCTTGGACAAGGCCTTCTCTGATTAAACCAGCTGGACACACACGGATATGTTGGCACGCAGACGAACGAGCACAAGCTCATACATGCAACGGACGTCAAGGACAAGGTGCAAGGATTTAACATACAGTGTCATGAAAAAGAACCTATCCTTCCCATACAGTACGTACTGTATTTCTTCTGTTTTTGCTTTTTGTCAGACTGAAAGGCTTAAAAAAACTAAAATGATGAATTATTATATTTCTTAAGGGAAAAAGTTCTCTAAATCAACCTTGCCCATGTAAAAATAACCTTGCCTCTACTGTCTAATCATTAACTGTTCATTTTCACTAGACACACCAGCAGCTTGATTATTTGTAGAAAAATAAAAAAATAAATTACCTACATACAAACTATTTGTCAAAATTAAGAAGGCTTAAAGATCCCAAAAGCAACACATCATGGCCCAACCTAAAGATATTTAGACCTGGATGACAAACAAAGGCAGTGACATCTATCAGTTTTGAAAGTTTGACGAATGTATTTCTAACGCTTTAGGACTCTACAAGAACACCAATGAATGAGGAGCAACCTCTGTAGCACTGCTGACATCTTTGACTCAGTTAAGGTCGGTGCTCATAGCGTCCGTGGGCGATACCACAGCAGAGAACTGCCACTGACCAAAAATAACAGAAAGGCCAGTTTATTCGTTTTTTGGCAAAACATTTCCTGATGATCCCATTCACTTTGAGAAAATAATTTTATAAACTGCCAAGGCAGAAGTGATTTATTTTTTTTTTTGAAAGGCATCCAGTCTGTTATATCTAGCATAAACTAATAACATTTCAGAAAAATCACATTATCCTGCTTGACAAGGCAATCAAGCATGAAGGTTGTAGTGCAACAAACTTGGTCTGGACAACTTGAAGTCATTGACAGAGCCATGAATTTTACATTCAGCAAAATATATATTAAAAAAAAAAGTCCACCCATTAGTTTGTAACCTTCAACCTTAGTGATGGAGTAGGTCAGTGATCCAAAGCACACCACACATTCTTACTTAAAACCTCCCAGTGTGACAATTTAAAACACAACCACATTGATATGTTAATTACACATAGGGCCAGGTTGGGTTGGACACCTTTTCCCCATAATCTTCATTTTAAAACTTTGATAAAGATAATTTTTGCCACAGTGCTACTTGACATGCTATTGACTGGTGATTGCAAGGCAGGCGATAATTATTTTCCTTGGCACTGATTGGCTATACCTCAAAAGAGGAGATAAGTTAGAATGTGGATTTTGTTTCTGCAGTATAGTGGACAGTTTAGACTGTGCATATTACTGCAAATTAAAGTAGATTTGGTGTTTGAACAATTAAAATGGCAGAAACCTTGCAGATCTAAACGGTTTTAGCGAGAGTTTGAAGTATGTGTGTATTTCACCTATTCACAACGGATTGCAGTCCCTGACCCCCAAGAATACGGGAGGTCTGGTGTATAAGCAGAATATTCTAAACAGTGTATTCAACTAACAAATGCACAGTAATAAACTCAGATTCTGCAGACCTTTGCCTGGACACACGAATGCTTACACGAAACAGAAAGTGTTTAGTTTCTCATCCAAGTCCTCTGTGCAATCAGTCCAGAACTGGAACATATGTTTGCTGTGTGTTTAAAAAAGAGAGAGTTGACCTTCCTCCACAGTCACTGCGTCAGAGACCCAAAGCCACCAAGATGTTTAAGTGATCATGTCAGCTTTACTAAGAAAGGTGCAGCAATCGAGAGTTGTTGCAGCTTTGCATTCCTGTTGACGAGATGACTGTTGACGGTCACCTGGAGTTCACCAAGTGCAAGCTCTGATCCCTCACCTGTTCCAAGATTATACAGACCTCACTATAGCAAGGAAAACATGGTGCCCTCATAATTAACAAACCACAAACATTGGCTTTAGTCTTAGGTCGAGACACTAATTGTAAAAGGTTTTCATTTTCATATTCTTTTTAATCATTCTTTTGTTTCAGAAAACTTGCAAAATGTTCCCTTTTCTTAATCAAGATGAAGGTTCAACAATTGAGCTTTGCTGTTTAACATTTTCAGTAATGCTTAAATCTCCAACTAATTTGAAATATGTATAATAAAATACAAAAATGCTTCTGAAACACATGACACAGCAGCTGTTTGTTTGGCTACTTATTGCCTATTTGTCTTTAAAATACTACTTCTAAGGGTGTGGAAGTAATAAAATAGACTAAAGGTCGCTGTGTATGAGTGTAAGTAAGCCCCTTCAGGCTCCCTAACTCTTTCACTCAATCTGGTAATCTGGTTGAAGAAGGGTGAGTAGGTTTACTGGACAGTTGGAAGGGTGATCTAGGTCACCTTTCTCGACCCTTAGCGTGAAATTATCCAACTAATACCCAACCAAGACCCTAAATCCTGCTTGGTCAGAGGGACTGTGACCATCTTTGCGTGGAAAACACACACACAACCCAGCATACAGACTGGTAGTAGCCCCTCAGCAACTACTTTCTTGAGATCCCTCCATTTAAGAAGATAATTGTTAGAGCTCCATTCTGGGATGAGATAAAGGTGGACTAATTGGCTTTTTCCCAATCGTTTCTTGATAGCTTTTCTTCCTTCTTCTTTATCATCAGAACAAAAATATAAATTTATAGGAATACAAAAATTGAGCATACATAAAAGTCTAAGTAATTGGAAGAAAGATGCAGATTTCAAAAGAATTTTTAAAATCATTCTTAATATGATGTGCAAAGAAGTTGTGATTTTCTTCATTAGCATCCACCAAGATATCAGAAAGACTGACATCTTCTGGTCAGCTAGGACTGACATCTTCGATCTAAGGTCTACAGATTAAAACATTTATTGCCATTTCTTCTCTGTGTACCCTGGGTAGCTACCATTCAACATGAACAAGCTCTGGAAGTTACAGAGAGACATGATGCTCTGGTGGGCATGCAGTTTTGTTAGATTTATTCATGCTACTACACCAAGCCATGCATAGCAATGAACAATCAAAAGCAGCCTAGAAAGGCTTTGCCTCAGCTCAGACAGACATGGACCACACGGACAACCCAGGAAGTGGTGTCATGATCAAATAAAGGAGGCCCTTGTAATGTGGGTTGTATTAAGTGGTTGAGAGGAGGCGGCAGTGGTGGCATTCAGCAGGACAGTCGAAAACTCACAACCGCATTGGTTTTATGTGCTTGTCCTTTTGCTAAACAGACTCTTTTCCACCCTTGCAAGAACGACTGCTGTATTATCACACATGGAGTGGTCAGTGTTCACACAACCTGTAAACATACTTTTGAATAAGAAAAGTAAAAAAATATAAAGTTCATCTCAGTCCATGCATCCACCTGCAAGCCCGCTTCTCAAACAACTCTCTGCAGAGGAAAATGGTGGACTCACTAATCACTTACTTAAAATTACAATTATAAACATTGTACATGCCACTGTTAAAGCCCCCAACGATGCTTTCTATCAGAAAAGGTGGAAATATCAGTATAGCCATTTTTGCAAATAATGAATGAAAGTCTGTTTGTCCATCCGTTTAGCTTTCTACACCTTGTTTACGTTTCTTTCAGATAAAATATGGCAAAAACAAAACATACAACTTTAAAACTTTCTTTCTGGGAAAGTATGTTTCACAGGACTAGAAACTTGGAATTTACCATTCAAACACCTGAGATATTTTTTAAAATATTAGGTCTAATTTCAAAAACAGCAGCTGGGAGAACAAATAGACTTTTTTTTTTTTTTTTTTTACTTCCTCTGGAACAACATCTGAACCACATACTTTTTTGAGGTTTTTTTCTGGTGTGTTTTTGGTGACAAATGGGTTTTTGTTGAAAGCTTTGACATTTAATTGGTTAAACACAAACTAGATTTGTGCCATGATTGATATTTCAGAACCACTCTAGTTTTAATCCCATCTGCTTGTGGATTTACAGCCTCGTTCCCTCACTTGGTTGCATTAGAGAACATCAAAAGAGGAACAGACCCCATTAATCTCAGAAACTTTCCCTCTGTGTCGCTTTTTATTAGTTTTCTTTCTCTTTAACCTTCCCTCTCTCAGACACGCATCCATTGTGTAGCATGCGTTGAACAGTTTGGGTGCATTTGATTTATTTCTCTACGTTTCCTCCGTGGCTCATTTCCATAAATCACATGTCAGTGTGTTTGTAGCTTGAGGGACGTTAACAAGAGGCTCCAGTCCAAACACAGCGTGCATAAAACCCTGAAACACTTCCGACGAGTAGAGCTGACCGGCTCCATCGTAACATCCATCAGTGTGTAGAGCAAGTTGGAAAATTTCTCCTGGAGACAGTGAGGAAATGTTTTGTCATCTGAAGAGCACTTTTAAAAGTCTACTTTCTCATACTGGACCACATGCAGAGCTGAGAGAGGGCTGAAATCATCACCAGCGTGTGTTAGCTCATTTGTTTATCAAGTAGTGTTTGCAGCCACATGCTGAATGTGTTGTAAAGTAATAGGTGAAGCTATAAGTTGAACGGTTGCCATTGTTTCCATAGAAATTGCCACTCAGATCCTCCTGCCTGTGTTGCTGGGTGGACAGCAAAGTGGGCACTTGTATAGAGGCGTGCGTGTGCGTGCGTGTGTATTTCCCACGGTTGTGTGATTGAATCAGCCTCAGATACTATCTACTGTCCTCCCCCGCATCTCCTCCTGTTTACACAACATTTCCTGTCTGGCGTGTGGAGTTAAAGGTCACACAGTAAACTGGAGATGAATTTTGGCCTTGAGTTTGGTTTGGTTTGTTGCTAAATGGACAAATCAGGTAAACAGAAAACAGGCTGTATATGTCAGAAATACACAATCAACACACTGGGACTGCAGAGTGGGAGTTGTACAGGGCTCTCTGCTGGGATCAGTCATATTCATTCTTTCTTTTATCACCATACCAAATGTTTGTGGATATTTCTAAATATTACGTACTGTTTTCCAACCTGATTTCAAGCTACAGAGACATTAAAACTTGTGAAATCTGTTTTAAATAAAGACACTATGTTCTTGGTAAGAGACCCTTTGGTTGTGCTGTGACATTGTTTGTAAGGACAGCAAGTACATTTTACATCTTGAAAGTCATCAATATTTTAAGAAGGGTGGTCTTGTTTTTACAATTTTAAATCTGTTTGCTCATCTGTCATGACTGACTCTTCAAAGACAATAAAAATCAGATCACAATCTTTAAAGATCACAAAAGTAACTTTCTTCATGTGCTGACTTTTGATTTGTGATCTTTGGCTGGATGACTTTTCTAAAGCCATGAAAGAATGATAAGTTCTTCAAAGGTACTAAAAGACCTGTCTCATATTTCCCAGACATCTTAATTAAGAAATTTTGGAAAATATTCTGTGAACTAAAAAAGAGGAACTGTAAAACTGACAAACCATTTCGGTCAAACAACAATATGTGAAACATGGTGGTGGCAGTGTAATGACGTGGGTCTGATTTACTTGCTCAACTCTTGCACAACTTGATGTATTTGATGGAACTCTGAATTCTGCTCTCCTGCAGAAAAAAACAACACGCAATGTGTAACCATCAGGTGCAGACTTTGAACTACCTCAGGTGCTTTTGATCACCAGTATTATGATGATCAAAAACAAACTGTCAAGTCAGTTTTGTAATTGTAATAAAACCCAATTACAAAATGCAAAGAACAGTAGGCCAAACCTACAATGTTTGAAGGTAAATAAAAGGTAAAAAGGTAAAATTTTTGTCAGGAGTGACAACTTCAGTGGAGTTGAGTGAAAATGTTAGACTTTGGAGTAATTTGTTTGAAAAGATGTCAATCAATTGTGAGCTTAATGAAATCAAATATTAGACATCCTGATTCAAATTCTCAGATTCCAAGCATTGCCATTGGAGTGAGGCCTCATATTATTATCATTTTGGCATGGCTTTAGGCATCACTCTGTCACAATCCCACCAGGATCTTGGTACTTTCTCATTCTAAAAATATAAATCACAACGACTTCCTGTCAAGTTACTTAAATCCCTTTCATTATTGGGATTTCTTAGAAATAAGGTTGAACATAAATGTCCATAGTCTTTGCAGAAGAGAAATATGAAAATAAAACTTCTTTCAGTTTGCTATTCTTCAGTAAGAAAAAAAAAAGATCCATCCTACACCTGATATGCTTCTCTGGAAATTCAAGAGGAAGTTTAGTGGTAGTCTTGCAAACTTGTCCAACCGGCTAAATTATTGCTATGACTAAAAGTCCTGTTTGAGCATTGAGCAACAACAAACTTGCTGATGTGTTGTGAACCTATTTAAAATCTTCCATTTTCCATCAGAGTGTACAGTGTGGTCATGTTATTTCTTAAGATAAATTCACTCCATGTCTCTACAGATTTCATTCATCAGTGGGAAATACATGATTATGCAATTACATTTTAAAACTACGAGATTTTAAATAATAAAATATCAGCCACATAAAATTATCTGTCAGATGAAATAAGATCTGTGTTTTAAGCTTTCTAATGTCTGAAAGTCTTAAATATTGGGTCCTGCATTAGTTTACTAAAATGATATAATAGACATGACCAGTAAAGACCTTTAAAAACTGTAGAGTGAGTTCACAAAGCTATTTGCACACACTCAATGTCTACAAACCAGAGTCTGCACGTCTGTTAAATTCTTGAGCTGCACACAGCAGAAGATCAACTCCTAAAATCCAAATCAAGAATACATAGCTTCTGTCTCTTGGGTGTTGCAGAAGCTATGCAACACCCATAGCTTGGGTGTTGCATAGCTTCTGCTATTAATTAATAATAATTAATTCAAAATTAATTATTATTAATTTTGAATAATTTTGTCTTTATTCAAAATTACTTTGTTAAGATATTGCAAATAGATTTAAGTGAAAGTCCATCAGCATTTTTGTAGACCAATGTAAAGCAACTTTTGTGGTGTTGAATGAGCAATCTGAATGCTTTGGGCTACATAGTGACACAGTCATACTGACTGACATCTTGCAACAAGAAGATCCTGGGTTTAAACCTCTGTTGGGGCCTTTCTCCCAGGGTTTTATCTTCACCAAATGCATATATTGGTTCTCATGCTTTCTCCAAAAACATCAATATTAGGTTAAGCAGCCTCTCTGAATTGCTCTCATTTATAAGTGTGTATGTATGTGTTGTCCTATGTATTTCTGAGTTACCCTGTGATGGACATAAAGACATCGCAGTGATCATGTACAAAAAAAAAAAACAAAAAACAAAAGAAACATGAGATGTTTTTAAAGCTTTTGGAGACTGCTTGATTTTGCCAGAATCTGGATTTCTTTGTAATTAAATATAATTTTCTACCTCGTTGATCACTTTTGCACCTGTGTTTGTTTCTGCAGAGATGAAAACTCTGCAGAATTAAGTGATCAGATTAAGTGATAATTGCTGGCATCTCCATTAATTTAATGTAGGCTAATGCAAATATTTTATGCAAATATGTACAAAAATATGTGCTTCATCATCTCATATCTATAGGTGCTTATTGATAAAGGGTCGGCTTATTATCTTTTTAAGACGTATGATAAGAAATCAAATTACATTTTAAACATGCAACCTAACTATTTTTCTTTTCATGTTATATAGGTGAATAATGAAGAGGACAATCTGGATATATTTTATGTCACTTTTTTTGAAACAGGCAAATCTAATTGAGAAAAGGGTGCGACACCTTTCAAAGTGCAACATTCAGTTGCACCTCGAAAGGAATAATACTGGAAATATTCATCCACTGTTCCTGAACAATAAAGTGGATCTTCACAGCTCTGTTCACTGTATCCCACTTTTAGAAGCACTTGGAGAACTTGTGTGTAAAAATCAGAGGCAAAGATTGGTTGGGGACTTTTGTAAAAGAGACAGAAAGGAGGAGCACGGGGGCATAAACACGACCAGAGTGAGATAACTGGTGCAGGTGATAGTTACCTGGACATCAAGTCTGTAATTTATTGTCAACAAGCGTGCTGATGGGGACATTTCCTCTGAGGTGCCACTCCTGTGACAACCTGATGGAGCCACTGAACCACACCTACCTATGTCTCTCTCTTTGATCACTGATGTCGTGGACCTTTTAAACTAATCCTGTGGGAAAACCTCTATTTTCAAGTGCATGTCAACTGCAAATCTAGGTTTAGAGACGTTGTCTGACTCATGTTAAACTCTAACCATCCGTCAGTGTATAGATGAGTTGTTGTTGTTTCACTCAAAAAATAATAATAATAAATCCTTATTTGTACTATAATGTTTACATAGAAAAACATAGGAAATGTCAAAATTGAAAGTAAAAAGAAAAATACCCTTATGATTGACCACAAGTCATTCATTGTGTTTCTTTTTCTTCCCACTTCTCCCTCTTAAAAGTCCTCTAAATAAGTTCCCAGACAAAAAACATGACATTTTCTCCTCTTTGGAGCACAAAGAGCTGCCTGCTTCCTCTACACATTTCTCTATTTAGCAGAAAAGGATAAATTCAAGTGTTTAGAAATTGTGCCACTTAAGAAAAATGGAAAACCTGTTGCATCTATACTGTTATATATACAACAGTTGGAATAATTTTTCGTTTTTTTTTTTTTTTTTGTTGTTCTACTGAATGGATAATGTAACATTTTGGCTGTCAGACATATGTTTGGTGTATTCTGAAATCTAGAAATTGAACCTAATCCATTGCTAAATCTCATATTTTTTTTTTATTTATATGAAATTGTTGTCCTTATGAGGGTCCATAAGATGGGTTTGCTAAAATACCTACAAATAGATACTTTTATTTCTGGAGAGGGTACTTACTCTGCAAATCTATCCCTGGTTTCCTTGGAACTATGTTAAAAAAAAGTAATTAATAATAACAAAGATCCAGGAATTCACTGCTTCTTCTCAAAATTGTTGGGAATTTTCCTGGCACAAAGGTGTGTGTCATCTCTTCCAGTGAATTAAAATTTCTCAGCTGAATCAGGTGGGATGTTGCATCATTGTGCTCATACCCACCACACCTGCTGGTAAGCTGCCAGTCCCTCCAAGGACATCAGGCACTCTTGTTTATAGAAAACAAGATTTTAACTGAAAAAAAAAAAACAACAACATTTCAAAGAATTTAAGATCTGAGTAAGGAGATTTCTGGAAAGCCACTGGATACTGAATAAACCTCAAACCTTGTCTTTATTCAAAATTACTTTGTTTATGTGACAGCAGCTGTAGCATACATCTATTTTAACTTACTGTTAGAAAAGGATGAGGAAAAGGGAAAACAGGAAAGTAACCAGTAACCAGTAGAACGTGAGGCGTGTCGTGACCTACTTTGAAAGTAGTTGAACTGAACTGAAATAAATAAATTTCAATTCAGTTAATTATAGGCCTGGGAAGAAAATCAGAGTACAACCAGCTAATCACGTAGCTCCTTTGATTGCTTTGTCTTACAGAAAGAGACAGGATCAAACACAGAAAGACAGTTAAGTTTATTATGTCTGTAAGCACTATACAAAAATCATGTTTTAAACCTTGTCTTAAAATTTTAAACCGGGTGTCCTGGACAAAATGTGTGAGCTGCTTTAACAGGAGGGGAGCTTGTTAACTGAAAGATCTGCCTCCCAATGTACTTCTAGAAACTATACACCTATACAACCTGAGAGTGAAGTGTTGGAAACATGTGGAACAATAATCATTTGCTTATTAGGAGAATGGTGTATAAAAAGGGAAATTTTAAACTATATTTTGTATTCACAAAGAGCTAATGGTGAGAAGCTAAAGAAGCATAATTATTATCCTTAGTTTTAATTATCATCACAATTCTCATGTGAGTGTGCATAATTGTTCAGATCCTGTAGGATTTTTGAAATCCCACAGTGTGTGATGGATATAACAGCACATTTTCAATCAGTTTCTGATCCATCTCTATCTTGTTTTCTGTGACTTTGTGGAAAAAACTAATTCTAAAAGAGCTATAATAAAAAGAGGAATGCCTGAAAGACAAACAGAAGGGCAACAACTCCTAAAGTTGTCTCTGCCTTGAAGGGAAACTTCACATACGTCTTGACGGTCCTCCTCCTCTACATATTGCTCTGTGCCTCTGGCCGCTGTAAAGCAGCAGGTTTGTAGGTTTTCAGGCTTTGGATGATCCAAACTATTGACTAATGCATTGGAGCCATGACCGTGGCTAAATTAGCCTGGTGGCCTATCCCTGAGTGCAACATATGTTTTACTGTCTGTCTGAGTCCTCTACCAAAACACAGACAAACAATCCCCCATACACAGCCCTTCTAACACACACAGAAAGTGTACCCCCTGCCAACACCTCCTCAGGTCAAACAAATCCCTTTCAAATCTGGGCCTGCAGCCAACACACAGGGGGTAAGGCGGGTCTTTGAGTGGGGTTCAAAGTATCACTGTGTTTAAATGTCTTACTAGGTGTGTATGACCACCTATATGAACATTTGAATCATTGAGATTCTCTGCATTTTTTAACATGATATAGTCTTCCTTATGTGCATGTCTCTAAATGAAATCCAGAACAATCAAGTTAATTTTGATATCATATTGTTTGAAAATTGACCTTTGTGAAATTTAATCTCAGTATAAATTCAGCTGTTCAACCAGCATCACAAAGTCAAAGAAAGACAGTAGTCATGTTATGGATGAACTGGCAGAGAAGCAGTTTCTAAAAACTGTATAGATAACCTCATGTTTGGGCGTACTCTACTCTTCAAACCTTCATGTGAACTCTAAGCAGACTCAAAGCAGACATATGATGAATGTCATACAGTAAACGGTTCAGTGGGGGATTCACATCCAACTGTTTTTGTAAGTGACACAGAAATTATAAGGTTGAGAGTCGGCACAACTAGTCACTAGTAGTTGTGAGGTGGCTGCCCTGGTGGAGAAGAAATGGGGCTAGTAGTCCGCTCCACAAACTTGGTTCTGTCGGAAATGACGCGTCTCATGCGCTGTTAAATCCATCCTGCAAAAATAGACAGGACTACTGGACATAAAGGTAATTAACTGGAGAAGCAGCCAAAATACAAGAGATTCAAATCACAAATTCTACTTCATTTTGTTATTTTGAAATTACATTCTTTGTTTGTTTGAATAGTTTTCGTTATATTCTTTAACATTCCAAATTTTGCACATATTTTTCTCCATCTGATTACATCATCAATGACTCAGAACTTGAACAAGTTTGGTACAAAATATTCTTACAAGTGTAACTTCCTGGATAGTTACTTTTTACTTCTACTTGAATTAAAAAATATATTGAAGTAGTACTATTTTTATTTGAATGCTATTTCTGGGTACTCTACCCACCTTTGCTAATTTGGGTAGGTGAATCCACTAATACTGAACCTCAAATCCACTGTATTACCTTCGTTCTCATTTCTTGTATTTATATTTTAAAGTACACCCTATAAAAGATCCTCAAGACTTTAGTCTCATGTGTGATTCCTTTTCAATTCTTTTTTAGAAATTCTTTCATATTTATGGAAAATAGTAATAAACAATGCACACCATTATCCCACATGAATTTAGGGGAAAACAATCTTAGTTGTCTGCCATTGTTTTTTGCAAAGACATCATGAAAAGATCAGACAGATTGCATTAAGCTGAGTGTGTTCTGCACATAATTCCCTCTATTGGATGCATAATGAAATGAGCCAGAGCCAGTGAAATAAAAACAATGACGGTACTTCAGACTTCAGTGGATTAAAACGAATTTACCAAAATAAATAGAGCAGGGAAACTCCCATGCAGGTTTTCATTGTGTTGTTGTTTTAAGACAGCCATTTTCATCTTAGTTTGAGGACTGATGCAAAGGATTTTGGGTGGCGGCTGCTGCTTCTGTACGTTTTAGATGTTTGACATAGAGGGACTGCACCCGGGGGATTTTTTGGGCTGGGTGCAGGATTTGGGTTGCGGTCTTCTGTTGCGAGCTCACTGTCAAAACTTTGAGATGTTTGACCTAAAATTACAGCAGAGAGAAGTGAGAGTGGGAGGGATTTGGGACATTTTTCTGCAGCATTTGTATGGTTTTCTTCTATATTCTATTTTTGTAATGTGCCTTCTCAATTTACAATAGAACATTTTATTTTTTCTGTCATTCCTTGAATGTAAGGGAATAAAGTAACTTTTTCCAAAATTATGTCTAAACTGATTCCAGCTAATATGCTTAATTACTGGACAATTTATTTATGAACCAAGTATGCATCTCTGAAGTTTTCTAAAATATCTGTCATGGCCACATTTTCTTGCATTCCATGGAGAATCTTAATCACACACAGTGTGATTAATCCCTCTTCTATTTCCCAGATGGCCAAATATCTTGCCCAAGATTAAAAAACTAATCATCACATTTGCAGTACTTTATTTAACTTTTAGTCTGTGTAAAGAAATCAAACCAAATTTACCTGAAGGTCAGGTTTCTCGCTGCTCCACCACCATTCTG
This sequence comes from Gambusia affinis, assembly GCF_019740435.1. Classification (NCBI taxonomy): domain Eukaryota; kingdom Metazoa; phylum Chordata; class Actinopteri; order Cyprinodontiformes; family Poeciliidae; genus Gambusia; species Gambusia affinis. Next base: position 21,195,684 of record NC_057872.1, read on the forward strand.
CCTTTCTTATAAATTAATGCAGATTGCAGAACTTTGACAACACAGTCATCAGATTTTTATTCAAAATGTTTTATTTCTCAATTTACAACAAGGTTGTTCTGTCCTGAATATTTTTTCCTCTGAGCAACACTTGTTTGGTCTATTCATTGTCCAAGCTGAAGTTCTGTACTGTGACAGCAGTAGGGAGAGTCTTCTTTGTCTGTCAGCTTTTTTCCATAATCTTCAGAGGCTGGTTCTCTTTCTGGAATGCTTGAATTACACCCTTGGATTAAACCGGTGAAGAATTACCAGTAGCCTGAAGAGTTTTGTAAGCAAGCAAAATCGTCCTCATACCCCTTCAGTCTATAAACTGATCAGACTTTAAACATCAGCAGCTCTGAAGCAATAAAGTCTTTAGATGAGAGTTGGGGGGAATGTAGGGACGTCATAATGTAGTTAACTTTGGATGCATGTGTTGCAAACTTACATTGTAACTCATAGTTAGCAATTCTTTAAATAAGAAAGCTATGACAAATATAACCAGAAAGCGTTGACGTAAAATGACTTTAGCAATGTAGATCACAGACAAGGCAGAAGTGTTGGATTACCATCAGACAATCTCCTAAATGTTAACTTGTCTATACAGATTGGACAGACAGAAATAAAGATTCAGAAATCTTGATGAATAATAATATAATAATAATTTTGCAGTGTTCTTCTTGGACCATGTCCTAACTTGAGTATATTTTATCCAACTGTGATTGAAAAGCATTTTCTGTTGTCTCTGATGTTTGTTGCTTGGCAACTTGAACCACATCTGGACCTGATTAGCAGAATTCTGCAAATTTTTACAATTGTCAGAGTTTCTGTCACAACAAATAATGACAATTGTTGGTTTTGGCTTAATATCTTTATATTCTCTGTGGGTTGGTAAGAAGAGACATTTGATTGACAGAAAGGTGATACAAAACAGGATGCAAACCGTTATGAACAAATAGGGCTCTGTCTGACCATGATAATCTGATTAAAGTTTTTGAGTCAAGTTTTCTGTGAATTAAATTACGTTTTGCAAGATTTTTCAAATCATACCAGTCTTGGCAAACATTATTATATGATTTATCTCAGAAAGGAGAAATGCCCTCAAAAATCTGTCAAATTTAATGCCATATTACTATATTTGCTCATTTTCTCATTAATATTTCACATGGCTGTCCTACTTTTTCATCAGCTGTAAAAATAATAGAAAAAAACATTAAAATGTTTGCATACATTGAAATGGTTTAATCATATAAACACATGATTTTACATCTACAATTTATTTTCTCAAAATTTGAATGGCCACCAACCAATAATGTCTAGAGATGTCATCGATTATATTGCATTCATTGCAATATTTATTTTGAAAACTTATTCATGCAAACCTTATTTAGAAAGATTTAATCTCTTGCTCACTAGCTGAAACTGATCAAACAGTAAAGAGAAGTAGTGCTTTGTTATAGAACGGGACATGAAGAGCCAATAGCTCCACTTCAGCTGACTTTGAGCTTGTATCAATAACAGAGAATTCAGAAAATACTAACATTGGCCCATTTGCAGCCTGTATTCTTTGCTCATTAAGACTAATGTTAGTTGTGTTGAACAGAAACCCCATGAACATAACACCAAGAGGAGCAGATTGCATTTACCTTTGGTGTATTCTGCTGTGAATATAAACAAAGAGCATTCAAAGACAAATTTGCATTCACTGCAAAACATGTCTATTCAATCAATATTTTGACTGTAATCCTTTTTTTTTTTTTTGCAAACCTCAGAGAAATGTTTTATGTCTTCACTTATGTGCTCTTACTGCAGCAAAGATCATGTGGATAACAGTGAACTAATGCCATATTTCCCTGCTGCTCTACATAACACAACTTTACTTTAGTGTTTATTTCCATACAAATTAAGTTTTCCAAAGAGTTATGAAAATGATCCCTGTGACATTTGCCTTACTTTTGTGATGGCAAGATCAACTCAGTAACAACAGAGTGAAACTGTTGTTACTGAGAGTGAGTAACACAAATCAGAGTGAGACTGTCAAACTCCTAATTTTCATAGATAAAAATATAGTTTTCTTTTTTAATTAAAACTCCCAAAAGTGAGCCTAACGCGTCAAATTTGAAACTGCTTTCAAGTGAAACTTTGCGTAGTACCTGACAAAGGGGTACCTACCATTTCAAAATTTCACCATGAATCTGATAAGAATTATTTAGAACCTTGGGGTTTTTTTTTTCTATGCAAATACATATTTTTTCTAAATTAATTGTCTGATAGTTCTACTGGTGTCAGACTTGCTTGGTTGTTGAGGTGGACAGAAGTGAATGTGAAGACATAAAAATGATACTTAGAATTTAGAGTTTTGGAACAGTTCTTTGACAAAGATTAAGTTTTTTTTTTTTTTTTAATAAAAATCTAAGCATCAGATGCATTATTTTCTTTTAATAATGATATTTTAGAAGGGCTACATCAAAGTGAAACTAACATATTACCTGTTACACTGCATAATACACAAAGTGTGTTATTTGAAAGTCTTTCTTGAAATTTCTCTTGTATTTCTATTTTAGATTCAAGAAGAAAGTGTCTGATTTCGCAGTCAGTGCTGCCTGAAATAACTGCAGCAACTGCAGATAATCATCCTGGCACCAAATCCTGGCTGAAGTAACATTTTTACTTTTTCAGGAGCCCAAATTTATAGACCGGAAAATCTTACAATGAGACTGAAGAAGAGAGCTACAAGATGAGAAGAAACAAAAACAAGCTTAAATAACCCTACATGTCTGTGACACTAGAAGAGGTTAGGTCTGTTACAGAAGATGGAAATCTACAATTGTGTGAAGGAAATGCGTAACGTTGCAGAAAGTTGATCTTATCAGAAAATCCATGTAAGTTCAGCTTCAGATGAATTTATTTTGGTAAATTTACAACATTACAGATAAATTGCAGTGATGTCTCCTTATTGCCTAATGAAGAGACAGTGTAGAGGTCAGTGGTCAAAGTCACAGCTCCTTGACAGTATAACTTAAAGGTTTTCACAGGAGTTTTTCACAACAGTGGGTAAACTCTAATGATGATGGATGCTGCTGTGGTGGAGAATCCCTGCATTGTTCATGTGACATTCCTGCCAGTCATTTTGAGCTACATTTACCAGCCTGCCTCTTTCCATAACAAAGACATGGGTCACCTGACATCCCAACTTCACCCACTTCACTCAGCAGCCTCCAAGCTAAAGTAAACACACTGTTAATTCAAGATAATTCACCATAACCTATAACCCCAGCCATATAAATTCCTTATCTTCATCCCCCCCTTCAGAAGCTCCCCATTCTTCCCTGCTTTGCTCTCTCCTCCTCCTCTTTTCCTTAGTTATTTTTATCCTTTTATCCCTTTTTGTTGGATTCAATGGATGTTTGGTGTTTTCTTTTTTTCTTGTCTCTTGTTGTTCATAGAATAGCTGCCAAATCTTTATTTGTAAAAGTTTGCTGAGAGATGCTGAACATAAATGCTCTTCATCAATCATAGAAAATAGTCACCATATGGAAACATATGTTATATAAATGGAAATTTTGTTTGAGAATCAAACATCTAAAAACATCAACTCTGAACACATGTAAGTTTACTGTTGACACTTTTTCTTCCAACCATTCCAATCATTACTTTTCCAGCATAAATACTTTTAAATCAAAATGATCATTTTCTTGTTGGCAAAGGGGTTAATGAAATCTCCATCACCTTTATACTTTCAGAAATTCACCTTTTTTAGTGGAATGTAATTATTCTTGGAACATCTGCCTCATAGCAGATGTTTTCATGGACCATTTCTAAAATATTCAAGAGGAAATGCAACTTTGGAAGCAGAAATACTTAGGCAGAATGCTGTTTGACATTTGGTTAATTTGGTTTGATTGGATATTGGCAAAGGAGCTAATCGAGGAGCACTATTCATTTTCATTGGTGACGATTGGCTCAACCCCTAAAACAGGAGATAAAGAAGAACATGTATGTTATGGTGCATTTTATTTGTTGTCAGAACTCATAATCTTCCCATTTCCATGTTCAGTTATGAACGTTAACTTTTAGAGAGCATGCGTTACTGCTAGTTGCCCTATCAACAAATTGTGATACTGATACGTAGTTAGATTATTTGCTAATGATGGTTGCATTAGAATTTATTTATGGATATTATCATAAATGTGCCTGAACATAAATGGATGGTGCACTTTTTAAATTTTTATTTGTAAATGTTTATATTAGAAAGCTGTGGATATTTATTTCTTTTTTAATTTCAGAGTTCATCATATCTTTCTGTTCTTTTTTGACATGAAATTTTGCTAAAATACACTGATGTTTGTGTTTTTGACATGATAAAAATGTCAAACAGAATGAATAATTATGAAAGACACAAAATGGATAGATTTTTGTGTCCACTCAAAAGCTTTGGTTCAGTTGTTTAATGATGCTTGGTGTACTTTTAATATCTCAGCTTAAATGAAGTAAAGAAAATGGGTGTGTTAGTAAAAAAAAAAAAAAAAAAAAACTGCTATTATTTGGAGAAGCATCCGTCATCTATTCACCTCCTCACGCCATGTTAGACAGCATCATTCACCCTCTTATCAGGTGAGTCTTCCCTCCACCCTGAACCCTTTAGTTCTCTCACTCCCCTCATTTACCTCTCCCTTTTTCCCTCTGGCCTTTGTCCCATCCAACAATGGGATGATCAGGGGCACGGGAGACATAAAGGGGCAAAGGGGCAGTAAAAGGGAAAAAAAGAAAGGTGGTGTTGATCTCTTGTTCTTCACGGAGAGGTGATTCAGGTAAATAGGGGCCTTTTTCTCCTCTCTGTTGTGCTGAAGGTTTGGAAGCACAAAGAAGAGGTTTGTGTCAGCGTGTGTGTGTGTGTGTGTGTGTGTGTGTGTTAGAAAGACTCTGAATTTGCCCCAACGAGTTGTTTCAAGTAAACCGGATAAGAATCTGACATTAACTGCTTATATGATTTGTATCACAGGAATGATTTCACATGGTCTTTCCTGAAAATCTTGTCTGGCCTGGAAAAATTAAAGTGATACAACTCAACGGTGTTTCTGTTGGCACATAGAAGAACATAAATGAAATCAATTAAGGAGTTTTTCTCTTTCCAGAAACCATAAAGTATCCAAGAAATGCACGGAGAAAACTGAAATCAATATTAGGAGTTTTTACTGTTTTTCCCTATGGAATAACCTTAGATGGCCTTGATTATTTAAACTTTATAGGTTTCAAATCTATTGAAAAGTGCTGGAATCATGATTTTTATTCATTTAATGAACCAGCACAGTGCCATTGCAACTGGTGAGGTTACAGGGATAACTAAATAATATTTTAAGATTTCCCAAAGAACATATTTTCAAACAGCAAAACCTCCAAGATAAAAATTTATTAAAAAAATTCTGTTAAAAAAAACAACAAAAAAACAGTAAGACAGTTTCTGTCTTTCTGAAACTAAAATAACTTTTTTGTTTCAGTTATTTAAAATAACAGAAGCTAAAATAGATTTCTGTGTAATACAACTGTGTAATTGAGGTTACTGAATATTTTTTCACCAAATGTGTGTCACTAAATAAACAAGAAAAATGCACCCTGGTTCTATTTTCTGACATCTCAAAGATATAAATATTTTTACTTTCAGTCTTTGTGTTGAAAACGGACTCTGACAAATGTGATATTATGTTATTATTATAATATTTTATTTCTAGTGAATATAATTCGGACTGTTTTTTTTTTTTCGATCTCAAAATAATTAGAGTTCTTTTGTAAAATGATTTTAGACATACCTTATTAGTTAATATAACTTTTAAAACTGAAGTACATATAGGGGTGTCACCATTAATTTTGAACTGGACTATTTCCAGTGCAGAAACTTTTAAAGTACATATAATTTTCTTAGTTTTTAGACCTAAGCACATCCTGACAGCTTGTCTCAGCCAAAAACAAAAGTTCCTATTACAGAAAGTAATTTTGTAATTTGAAAACATGGAGTTGCTTTTTTGTGTCATATAAGTCAGGTTGTACTTGAGATGGATTTACTTTTTCATTAACTTAGCACTTACTAATCAAATTAAAGTTTGTGTTGTCACATATTTAATCATTGCAAATTTGGCTTATTTAATAATCTAAAGCACAATGTTTAAAAGCCCCATGATGCTCTCTTTGCCAGAAGCTTGAGGTTGCTTTTGCACTGCCCTGGTTATCGCTGGAGCTGTCAGCACCCCAGGGAGAAGCTCTGGCTGTTGGGAGGGGGAAGTCACCATTCTCTTCCCTCAACTTCCATCTCCTCTTTATGGGGAGATCAGAGAGCTAAGAGTGGAAGGTGAAGAAAGAAGTCTTCTTTTCTCCCACACTTGCCTGCTAACCATCTTAAGCACAAATCAAAATCCAAAACACTCGGAAGGCAAAAGTTGGACATCAGTTAACGTGTTCACAAGAGATCCAATGCAAATACAAAAGAGAGCAGAAGCTTTAACTCCAGCAGACCGCTGGCATGGTCAAAGGTCATAATTACAATCAATGTGAAGTATTTACCACAACAAGTCTTGGAAAAATCTTTATATTATCAAGAGAATGTTATTTTTGTAAATATTTCATCTGAGAAAACCAAATCCCTGCCAGCAAACAACCGGATCAACCGATGTCACCTGTCAAAGGTCAGACAGAAAGAGCAACAGCATGCAGGTATGTGCGAGTGTATGTGAGAGAGCGTATGAGCTCTGAAAGGGAAAGGCTCCATTAAAGCTCACCTGTTCTGACCCCTGCAGGTATGCTCTCATTCATTCATTCTTTCATTCACCAGCTTCTCCCTCCCTTCTTTCCTCAGCGGCCCCGGGCCTCGCTTTGAACTCACAACTGCAGTGCTGTGGAATGGCGTGTGCGCCCGAGTGTGTGTGTCGGGGAAGGCAGGGGTGGACTTTCAGAGAAGCACAAGGAGCAAAACAAAGAGGCACTGTTGAGCAGAAGGTAACGATGAAAACGTATCATTTTCCTAATGTATGATCTATGGGTGATTTATAGATATTGTATAAGTCAGAAAAGCTTCATTACAGAGTGGTGGTTTTGCCTAAGGTGTTGGCCAAGCATTATTCAGAGATAATTAATCTTGCAGGAATACAGAGGCCTCTCAGAGAGCGTGTGTGTTTCTCGGAATGGAGCTGACATCCCTGGCAGCCACATAGATCTAATCTGAGCTTCTTTAAAACAGTTAATCGGACATCCACTGCAGATTCATTTAAACTCTGTTCACGTTTTTGTAAACAAATATTTACATTGTTGGACAAACCATGTGGCATTGTAAATATTCTTCAACATTAGATAGAAATTATAGGTAAGCACAAAAAGGTTCTTACTGTTTAAATTAGTTTTTCTAGGCTTTTCATAGGCCTTTTAACTTTCCCTCAGAACTTTGACTGCTTTTTAAATATGTTTTCAGTGGAGTTTTTGTAAACAACCATGAACTGTATTTTATTTAAAATATCTAAAGACCTTCAGATGATCATCAACTTTGTGCTAAATTTTAACAAATGACTTTGGGAAACATTTGTTAAACATGTTTTTTCGTCATCCATCTTTCTTTTTTAAAATATAAATTTTGTTAAGTAAAATGTACGTTAAGAAAAAGTATCCGTTGAACTAATAATAGTAATAAATATTTTCCTAGATGGAATGGAAACTATGCAAATGATAAACTCACTAAATAAAGTCTGAATGTTCTAGTGCCAAAACTACATAAACTTTAAATAACAGCTGAGAAATAAGCAGTCAGTTTTCAAGTCAGACTGCCTATTCTAGCTGGGGGTTTTTAATCCCAGGTTCTTACTTTTTGTTTCCATCAGAAAAACTAAAAAGTTTCATTTAAAAAAATATTATTTGGTAGGGAGCTTTAATTCGTAAACCGCACCTTCTGTGAGTCATTATACCCAATAAAATTAAAAACCTGTTTTCAGTAATACATATTCAGTTCGATCAGCTGTTTTAGCTGTAATGCATCTGTTACCTTTCAGATGTGCTTTTTGGTTCATTTCTGTGCAAAACGTTTGGTCTGAAGATTTTTTATGTTTTACAAAAAAATTCCTTTCTCAGTTTCAGCATTTCAAATGTTGTCTTTATACTGATATGAATTATTTGTGATAGATTACTTTATGATATTTAAATATATTGAAAGTTAAATTATATTTATTGTCTATTTTCATAAATTGTTTTATGTATTAATTTTTTGTCATTCAGTAATTCATTAGTTTAATTAACAATAATCAGATTTAGTTACTCAATCAGTAAGTCAGTATCTGATGAGCCAGGTAACACACACACACACCCACACCCCGTCAGACTGAGTCATTCACCCCTGCTGGGCGGTGTAGACACAACCCCACTGAGCACAGACGGCCTGATAATGGGCAAACAGCGGAGAGGACTTTGCTTTAATCCATGTTAACATAAGAATAGAACAACAGCCCAGATTCTGGTGGAACACTAACTTCTCATCTGGTGTCAGGTGACAGTTTGGATCATCCCGAAAAGACTGTCTGTGCAGTTGACTTAAACTCATCAGGTTAATTGGACGCTTGGCTACATTTAGGAACAGGTGTGACCTCACTCCTGTGGGCTTTGTGTCTTCCTCAATGTTATATATTTTTGCCACCTAATTCTTTACATCCATGCATTCAAACTGCTTTATTTGGTTTGGTACTTCTTTGAAATCTGTGTAGGAAACTGCAACAGTGAAACAATCAAAAGATTTCATTAAAACACACGGATGTCACCTTGGTGGGTTTTGCACAAGAATTAGAAGGCAAATTCAACTGTTTAATGTCTGTAAAACTTTGCTCTGGGGAAGTACTGTGTAAAAAGATGATGGAACGAAACTGCGAAAGGGAGACACTGAAACTCTCAATGTCTTTAGTATCTTCAGTGGCCTCTAATATAGCACACAAATATACAATGTGTGAGCTGTGTGTGTTTGAGTTCAAACGATTAACACTTCAACTGTTTATAGAAACATTTTAAGCAGATAAAAATGGTGTAGCTTGGAAAAATCCCCATAAAGCTAGAAAAACAATCTGTTCTCACTTGCTTGCAGCAAGCTTAATATAATGGAAGAAATTTAGTTGAAGACTTTTCAAAAAATAAAAAATAGAGTTATAGATATAGATAGATATAGAGTTTTATGGCTATGACATTGAGTAGTTACACTGCACTGTATGTGGAACTGAAAAGGAAATTATGATAATTTACTTGTTTGATTTTTATCTTTAGTTTCTCTAGAAAAAATAACAACAAAAGCTTTTTTACCGTCCCATATTACCTTCAAGAACTACAGTGGTCAACTTTTTCTTGATGAGGGTTTGCTGCATCGTTTCAAGCAAGAAAACAGACTTCGAAAAATTGAGATACAGAGGAAGGAAGGGTCACATACTCTCCCCCTCTGTGCCTTTTATGAGTGTGTCTCTCCTCTGTTTACATGTTAAAAGCTCTTTAATAAGAAGCTGTAGGGGAAGCTAGCAGACAGGAACCTTTCATCTCAACCTGTCCTGTCACACCCAAGGGGAGGGGGACTTTATTTATGGCTGCACGCAGGTTGGCTCTTTGTATAGAGCACTTACACAGTCATCTGAGTCAGACTGCAGGCTCCAAAGGAGGATGAGGAAGGCCTGAATGTATTACACATTACAGAGCACAGATTACATGCCAATGTTAACAAAACACTTGTTATCAGTGATGGACTCTGTGGGTTCAACAGGCAAAACAGACAGATTTCTTTGATTTTTTTCTTTTGTTTTGTTTTTCACTCGTATTTTTTGCCATTTTCTTCTGTTGTTGTTTTGTTGTATTTACTTTGCTCATTCTACTGCCTCAATGAAACACTAATCATAAAGGTTATGCATTCAGAAAAGGAACTCATTTGTTGCTAATATTCTAGTTAGCAGTCAAAAACTGAGCTGGTACTGAAAAGAAAAGTGCATGTCACATTTGAACTTGAATTCCAACCAAAGACCGTCCTCAAAAAGTCAACATTTTTACCAATCGTCATGGTTAAAATCTGAGTAAAGTTACAGAAATTTGCGACTTATTTGGGTTTCCTCAATTTGCATTAATTGGATCTTTGGATTTTTGATCTCGTCATGTGCACGTTAGTGAAAACAGTTACTAGAAAACATGTTGCTGCACGGTTTGTGAAGTCAATTTTTCTAGAATTGTGGGGCTAAAGGTTGTCACTGTAGTGACAGAGTAAAAATAATTAGCAAGTTTACACACTTAAAACTGCAACATGCTTTAGGTATGATGCCATCGATGCGAAATGTAAGTGCTGAGCTCCGTAATTTGATAAATTGAATGCTGCACAAGTTTCAGATTACACAAAACGTAGGAAAGTCTCAGTAACACAATTTTGACACAATGCTAATTAATGTATTATTAATGACATTTGCTGATACCAAACCTGGTCCCATATCACCTCTGTTAAACAAACTCTTGCTCTTGCAGATGATGTCTTTGTGTAGAAGAGTTAGCTAAAGTGCAAGTCAAACAATAGTATGGCTCCTCCATGATTTGTTATGACTTGTTGATATTTAATTTAGCAGCATATTAATATGTGGTTCCAGTTAGTCACTCCCAAAGCATTATATTTACTATGACTGTTGTTAGTTTTTTACTTTTTTAAACTCTAAAGATCTGAGCACACTGCCCAAAACGAACCACAAGATGCATGGAAAACTACAGCAGCATAAGAAACACTTAATTTGAGAAAACCTAAACCAGTCCTTAAACAAATCCCTAAATCAATTATCAATGAGGTTTTTATAATATATAAACAACAAAAAAACTTCAAAAATAACAGAAACATTGTAAGCATTGCATTAATAGAAGATATTTCTGACCTATAAAACACATAGGGAACATTGATTTTTCACATTAAGGCCTCCTTTGAATCACAGAAGCCAAATAAACTAACTTTGGTCTCATCTTGTGAGGTGGCTGTCTCATTAAACTCCTAGTTTTACACAGCAGTTTTCCCTTACACAATACTAGTGCCTGTTAAGACTGCATTAGTGTGAAATAATAGAGTCAAGTAATCAAAAGTAAAGAAAACTGCTCCTGCTTTCTTAACAGTAAAACCTGGAAGATTCCAGTTGTAATCAGATTACTTTCACCTCATTGCGTTTGTTAGCTCAGAGCCAGCTTGCAGCCAGACAGCATGACCTCCTTGATGAAGATCTCAGGCCGTAAATCAAAGAGCTGAATGAGGGGTTTGTCTCAGATGTGAATAAAATTTTGGAGATACATGAGTTATAAACCATCACATTATCTCCTGCTTCCTCTTTTACTCATATCCTCTTGCATCTCCAAACAATGTGCAGAGAAAATATCTAAACAGGACTGAAAATGTGAGAAAAGTGATGTGAAAATCCTGAGAGCAGAGACAGAGATAAAGGGGAGCAAGGATCAAATTATTATTTACTAAATGTAAGTTAGATGTCAAACCAAGTCGTCTCTTTGTGTATCTCATTTAAAAACCTAAAAAGGAGAAATTTAATGGCCTGAATGTTTTCACACAAACTCATGCTAAATGCTAATTACAAAATAGGGCTCCAAATACATGTGACAGCTTGTTTTTGTCTTCTCTGTAGGTGTAAACAGTATGACTGTGATTGATCAGTTCCACCGTGGCTTTGTGGGACATGCTTAATCAGCAGACAAATCAAGGTCAGGCGAAACTGCATCACTTCTTTTTTGACTTTATGTAGTACACCCAAGAACAAACATCTAAATCTGAGGCCTAGATTTAAAAGTGAAATATTTTACATCCATTATATGCGAAGAGTTATGCATGCAATTGCCTATTATTCTTTAAGCTCTAATCTGATCACCCTGTTTCAATATCTCATTCTGTGGGAGTCATTGTCATTCTTTCCATTGACTAAAACAGAAAGTAATGAGGGAAAAATGAGTATTGGTCTTGGTTTCAGATTTGAAGTTTAAATGTGACCCCATGAGCTGTTGGTCAGATGATGATCATTCTTATGTGACCACAGAGAAAACAGCTCAACTTTATGTAAGTCCACCTGACTGATCCAGGTCAGTTTTTAAATCAAATTTGGAGTCAAATTACATGATATTTCTCGAAAGACAAATTTTGTCCTGACACATTGAATAGATCTTAGATATTATGGTTGTGAGAAAGAAATAAAGTGCAACTGGCACATCACTAGAATCATAAAGGCCCTGATGTGCACGACTCATGCTTCTCCATGAATCCACAAGTACGTTTAAAATCAAAACGAGGAGTTTTGTCTCATTAGTATAGCTGACAAATTAATTAATTAATCCCTACAGTCTTTCTGGCACTGTAATATACATAATTACAACTGTGCAAGCCTACAGTGTTGTCTTGCTCTGTTCTGATCCGAGGCCAGCAGAGTGACGAGCTGCTATCCAACTTTCCCTTCTGAGGCAAGTTGAACTCTGAACTCTTCACCTGGCTGTGATGGAAGTTGTGGAAACATACACAGACACACACGCACCTGCTCCAAATCATCATGCACACAAAACCCAAGGTTGAACCTGCTGTAAATCTGTCCTGACACAACACTACCGCATACACACACTGGCAGGAACATGTCTGAACAAAGGCAAAGCTGCAGAAGTGTTTTTTTTCTGTCTTTAACTTCCTTTCTCCATTTCAGTCTTCAAGTCTTTGTTTTTAAGCCTGAACCACATCAACAAGTTGTCCAATTTGCAAATTTTGCAAACGGGGACTTCTGATAGAAGACAAGACCCAAAGAAATGAATCTGTTTAACATTAAGTCACATATTTTCTACTCATGTAAGTCTTTTCTTAATTTGGGGATTTAGAAAAGAATTTTTTGCTACATAGCCTTGAAATGACATAAACACAGGCTTTGCAAATTGTAATGTGTCTGTTAAATGGCTGGGTGGGCCTGTGTCATTGTCTCCCAGTTTCCAAACATTGACACATTGTCTGACAGCCGACACCACTGTACACTTTTCTTCTCTCTGTTGTCTGGCAGACAGATCTATAGGAACTACTTGAACACTAGAACCTCCAGAAGTATGCAGATTGTATATGTATATATTTTTGAGAAATGCAAAGTCTCATTTTCCAATCTTAGAAAGTTAGACAAACACAAACAGCTGAGCAGATAATGTCACAACTGAAACCCCAGAAAACAACACTCCAGCAGACAAAGCTTCTCCAGTTTATGACCCTGAATTCCTAATTGTAAAAACAGAGGCACAGCAGTTGCTGCAGGAAATATGTGAAACTCTGCTACACCCCATCAGCGCAGTGTCACACACATGGACACTAATAAGACTGCAGCAACACTAAAGTGACGAGTTGCTACAAAAGAGAAACCTGCTATCGCCTGTCAGGGTGGCCTGTGTGTTACACCGAGGGTCTCATAACAGAGAGGTGACAGTCTGATCCCACCAGGTTGTCGTTCTGAGCCCAGAGAGGGTAAGTTAATCTGGAGGAGAGCACCATCTAAGGCTAGAGGTACACACTACATCATTGAATAAAGTACCAACCTTTCTTTCTTTTCAATTGTAGAAAGGGGCAGCAACATTTGCTAAACAAAACTGATATTTTTTTAGGAAACAAGCATGATGATTCTAAAAAGATACTAAATTTGATTTTTCTATACATTCATGTTATAATTTGAAAGTTACAACTAATATACTTTATGCTAACTCTCCAACTCCCTAATAAAGAGTGGAATCTGCTTTCTAAGATTAGAAACGCAACACACAAAATGTTGTGGCTCATTTCTGAACACAGGTTTTTGTAAACCTTTGAGCTGCCAATACTCATTTTTGTTAATCCAAATTTCTTTTTTTCTGTACCGGCAATGTGAGAGGATAAAATAACTACACTGAAAAGAATGTACCTTCCTGTTATTTGCCTAAAAGTCTTGCACTTTTTTTCCTTTGACTTAAAGGCCTTACTGATACTGAACATAGCTACTTTTAATTTTCTTTCCTGAGTAACACTCTCTACACTGAATAGTTTTGTAGCTGGACCTGTTAGTGCGTTTGTGAAAATATGGAAAAAAGGTTTATTTTTTTTCTATTTCCCAACGGTTTTGCTTGATCAGGGCCAGTCAAGTGAAACAAAAATAAAATATACAATTCCATTTAAGAGCCCATTTCTGTTTTGGCAGGATATTCAATTTAAGTCCCTTCCATCCTGGTTTTTTAAAGGTCTTTCCTTTGCTTATAACAGATTAGTTGAGTTGCTGTTTTTCACTTAAAGAAGCCAACTCTTATCTTCCTCAGTTGAATTGCATGTTTTCTTTTTTTCCATTTAAAACAGTAGAGAAGAGAAATGAGCCTGTGTCGCATTATACATATTTTTCAGGAATACACAATCTAATGGATTAGTGTTTCAAGTATTCCTTTCCCTTTCATTTTAATGTGACTTAATTTTGAATTTTTTTTGCTACTGTAAACTTTAACTTTGTACATAGATTTTTTTCCCCCATAGGATTATCAAATCTTTTTTGTTGCATAAAAATTAACAAACCCAAACTGGAATGTTGCCTCCATGTTGACCAACTGTCTTAGTGATAATCGTTTCTAAAAGTCCACTAGCGTGCCACCGGCCTTAAAAGTCTGAAGTGTAAATCCTCTATCAGCAGCTCTTTCTTTTCACTGCAGCTGACCGCTGTGGTTCGATCTGACAGAGAGCTCAGCCTGCGATGACATTCCTCTCATTGTCCACATGGATAAGGTGAAACGTCTTCTAACCCAAACGCACCCCCCGTGGACATCTCCTCGTCTTGCTGCCCCATATGGGATCCTCTGTGGCCTTGTGGTTTCAAGAAGAAACACACACCCTCTGATCAAAATAACTCCTGTCAAGCCTGCATGGCGGTACTTCCGTGTGTGTTATGATAAGGCGTGTGTCCTAGATGTCCCCACTCAGAAGCACACGCGTGGACACCAGGCTAGTCGCCTGAATAAGCAAAGCGAGGAGGAATGTCAGCATGTCCAGATCAGTAACATACCCACACTCTGATGCACAAACAGCAAACTAAACTGGGCAGCGTTGTGGTGCTACGCTGACAAAAAAGTGACAGCTGCATCTAGGAGAAAAGGGGTTGATGAGAGGAGGGAGGATAAAAACAGGAGACACTTCCGATTCTTAGCTTGTTGTTGACCAAACTCAGAAGCAGATTTTAACAACAGAATTAATCCTTCACTTTGTATTTTACATTTTGAGGAATTAGAATATAGTTTTTTATTTGTACTAATTTGCTTTGAGTTGACACCAGTATTATTAGAAGATTGCATACAAGTTTTGAGGGTAGTTTTAGAAACAACTGTTTGTTGTTTACAAAGATCCAAATAATTTATTACAATTCATTTTATTTATATAGTGGAATTTCAGTCCTATCATACATTCCAATAAGTGTGTTTTCTCACCTGATCGTACGGTAAACTTGGTTCAATTGGTGACCAATATTGCAACATTTGATCATTTAAACTGTTGCTGTTCGCTTTCACACTGCACTGTGTCTCACAGTCCAAACCCTTTGAAAAACCTGCTCCCTTCCTCACCTGTGGTGGCGCTGCATCAAGAACTACTCATGGAAATGGCATAAAACCCTCTGAAGAAGACACAAGGTTCAAGATGTATGACTAGAGTTCACTTCTTTGGTCCACTCTTGCACCTCCTCAAACGAACCAGACTTTCTAGGCAAAAACATTAAAGTGGACGAAACAGGGATGGTGTGTGAATGCCCCCAGCATAAACCTTTATTACATTTTACCATTATTATATACAGTCATCGTTATCAAACATATACAAAGTAAAGCAGCACAAATTTTTATTAGCTTTTAGTAAAAATTGTAGCTCATTCAAAATGCTGTAAAAAAGAGGAGAAAAGAAGGAAAGCTGAATTTAGATTTTATTGGAATGGCTTCCAGACTAAATTAAAAAAAAAGTTTATTTGATCTCAATTTCCATAAAAGAAACTAATAACTCATTTAAGTCTCATCAGTTCATCAGTGAAGCCAAGAAACAAACAGCATTTTTTAGTCTGAACCAAATAGAGAAAAGGAACCCATTACAGGTGTAACAGCAGCCTGAGGATGAGTTTCAGATGGAGCGAAAGAGACAGAAAGGCTTAAAGAAAAAGAGAAGGGGATTAAAGTGAGAGGGAGGGAAAAGGTAGGATTAGTAAAGAAGGACGAAGGCATTTAGTTTCACAGCTTAAGGTGTGAGCTGTAAATATTTAATGGCGACATTTTCTCTTGTTTCTATTCAAGTTAATTTTGTCATCTTATCTAATTTCTTTCCGTCTGCCAGAACTATATAAACTTGTGGAGACTTACGGCCCTTTGACCCCATTTAGGGATAAGATTGTTGGAAAGAAGACACCCTACATTCTGTATTCTGACCTTGTATCCCCTGCATTACACTTTCCACTGTGTGATGTGAGTCAGCATTGTTCAACAAACTACCTTCAGTACCTGGTAGTTTATTTCTACATTTTTTGTTGACATTATAGCTTTCCACAGTTGCAGCTGACTTGAGAACTACAGATCCCTTGTGCAAATCAAATTTGCAGCAAATCTCAATTGTCAAATGGGGAAGATTGGGTCAAACATTGGCATGAAAATCTGAATGAGAATTGAGTGACTTTTGGGCTGAAAACACAGATACTTATCTGTGTTTTCAAACCCATTGCCTAGTTTTGATCTGATTCTTCTCCCACATAATCTAATGGCATTATGCTTCTTTAAGTACGAAAACATCACTGGGACAAAGTATTTGCAGTTGTTCTTAGTAACTGGAACTAGTGCAGGCTACAACTTTCTTCTCATTCAAGCTTATACTAACTTTATGATGCTCTCACAGACCAACACAAGGGTATCTTTGTGATGGCACTTCCCTATATCTCATGAGAAATCAACATTGGGCTGACTGAAGACTGGGACACTCCACCCTTTGAAGTTATACAGTCCCACATATGTGCGCAAATCTGACATGAGTATTTTTTTGCTTATTTGTTTTTTGTTGCAGTTGTATAAAAGGGAATACAACAGCAAATTATTACAAAGCAACAAACATGTCCTTGGCAATATTTTTGTGCTTCGCACATCGGAACTCAGGTTGCTGCTGCTGCTACAGAGTGGGTGAGTGAATTGTTCACTCCTCAAATTACACCAAAGCCTTTAATCTGTGACCCAGAGAGAGGGATAGATCCTACTAACAGGCAGAAAATATGACAAGATCACAGAGGATTTTGTTTCTCTGAGAAACAAAGAGTGAACGAAATGGCCTAAATATTTAAAACATTTTACTAAGATGTGTTAAAAAATATATCCAGCAAACTAAATCTTCAAAATTCTGAAAAATGTACCTTTTGTCTTGGGGGTAGTAGAATTTGGATAATTTTATTATACCCACAACAGGCAGTTTTATCCTCCTATAGAAATGATATTGGATTCTGACTCTTGCTTTTTGTGTTCTCAAGAGACGAAAATAAAATCAAGCTGTCTGTTTTATCAAAACTTTTTAAACCTTTATTAAAATCTCCCTTTCAATTGTGTCTTGGACAATCATTTTGGCCAGAACTCCATATTTGAAGCTAGTCAGGAGGAAATTGTTTCTGTTTAGTTTCTCCAGACTCTCCTGGCCCTTCTCCTTACCGTTCAGTATTTGCGGATTCACCTATTCTCAGATTTTTCTGTGAACCATAACTCCAAATTAAGTACTGGGAAAAATTAGTCAACCCCTTATATGTTTCAGTAGTTGTCTTATCCAAGATCATGCTTAGACAAACTTAAGTTGTGACTTTGACTAGGTCCTTCCAAAATCTTATTTTAAACGTTTTGAGCCATTGAGAGGTGAACTTGATGGTGTATTAAATTCAACATTCTAATAATTTTATCATAATTTCTGACCAAAATTTTGTTGTCAACTAATTCTTCTCACATTGTAGCTGACAATTGCTTGATAGAATTACCTGACAAAAATACATATAGACATATATAAAGTTATCAAAATGTAAAACCAAATCTGACTATTTCACATTGTCATTAGGTCTGGTATATCTAATCAATAAAGAAATATTTTTGGTTCAGTCACTTTTTTCACTCTAAAAAAAATCTGGTCTTGTTTGAATTCAGAAGAATTTTGCTAATTCTTTTCATTGCATGATTCAGCTACTTTCCTGGAAGGAACTATAGCTGTAGTTGTGCCCTCATTTTGGAATGAGCATTCACTTGCATGACATTGCATTAATCCAATGTTGACTCACACAGAATATAACAAAATGCTGAATGGATTGGTGGAAAGACGTCTTGTGCAGTGAATAATTCTGAGGTTTATTTTCAGATTCTGTTGCATGTCTATATTTGGGATGAAAGGTTTTACTCCATTTTCAGTTTCCTGATGTATATGTGCTCAAACACTCCCACAATCCATCAGACCAGATTTTCAGCTGTTTCTTAATATCAGCTCTCAGAACTGTGCCACAATCATGTGAACACAGCTTCGTTGTTAACATGGTTCCAGATATCATTGTGACATGATGATATTAGGCAATATAAGTTCTCATTTTACACATTTTAAAATGTGATTTCCTCTTGTTGACCATGTATCCTTTAGTTTTGTGACTACCGCGTGCATCAACTCATGTCAGCAGAATATTTGGTTCTTTCGGTTCCAAATATTCAGTAAGCCTAATCTATGAAAAAAAAAAAAAAAGCATATGGGGATGTTTATGGTGCAGTGTGTGTTTGTTTCTATTAGTCACCACTAGTCCAGTTTTGTCCATCTGAGCACTGACATAAATGACTACTAAATTACTGAAAAACCGAATATGTCGACATGCGGTTTATACAATCAGAGTTGGTGCGTCATCATCTGTCAAGAGTGAATGATGGGAAAAGTGGTGATATTTTACAATAACATACCTTATGAGTCACAGCTGAAGTGAAACTCAAATCCCTATTCTAAAATTCTATTCATCCTACATTCACTAATTCCTCACTATTAAGCAGTTGGGGAAAAAAAAAATAAGCAGAGTTCAAGGATGATCTATATTGATTTTTTTTTTTACTTTAACATTTATGTTTTGATTTTATTTTACAGAAAACAAAAAAAAGTATTATATCTAAAACATCCTACTGTCGTACACATTTGCCTGCTAAATACTTCTGTGGCAATACAGAGAATACAACATACACTAAGTCATTTCATTGTTATTAGTCAGTACATGCTGGAACAACAAACCAGCCTCCCTGATTAACTAATTTCTGTTTTAACACAAGACTTTAAAGATGAGACTTTATATTTAAATCACCTAAAATATCCTCTTATAGTTAGTATGTTAATAATTTGCTTAGTCTATTTGGTCTGCTTCTGTTTACTATGTCCAGTTCTTTGGAAAAAGTTTGCCTTGAAAATTGATTTTTATTTTTCAAGAGACCACACATTCAAAAGCTGACTGATTAAAAAAGACAATTCGATTGCTATGTAGTATATCTAATAAAGACCTGCTCTACCAATTCTGTCAGATTAAATTGCCTTTCCAACACTAAAAGACTGAAATTTGATTGGACGAAACAACAATAACAGAGCTGTACAGGAAGAGCAGTTTACAGGCTACTGTAAGTAAGTTAGTAAAATGTAATCGAGCAAACCTTATGACTGAAGTTGCAGATTAGGGACTTTTGATAGTTTAGGCCAGCAGAGAAGGCATTGAAAGCTTTGACAGCCTCACTGTAACCACAACAGATGGGGCCCCCAACACACACATTAACAACGCCAACGCTTATTACTTCCTCTCATCTGGGCAGCTTTAGACCATAGTTTGTCTGACTGGATAATCACTTCTGTACAGACTAATATGCACATGCTTACAACCGAAAACTGAACAACACTAAAAACAAACTGTGACATCAATGACTACTAATAATATCAGCACCCTCACATTTTTTTCTCAGCAGCAGAGGAATACACAGAGTTACAAGAAGGGGGGTGGGGGGAATATGACATAGCCATGAATACATTTTCTGTAAATAACTGTTTAGTTTTAAAAAAAGAAATCTAAAAACTGATGGAGTTGCATGCATTGCATTTTATGTTAAAGAAACTGTTGACTCACTGCCTATGAGAAGGTGATGCAATTTTGAAACATGCAATTGTCCGGCGTTTATTATAACAACCAAAGTCTTTTAATCGAAAACAATACTAAATCCATAACTAAATGAAAGTACAATCTGTTTGTATTGAAGAAATTGAGGAACTAGGGAGTGCTTGAATATTTGTAGATTAATATTTAAAATAAGAAATTTTGCATGTGAACCCACATTCATAGGGTGGCAAAATTATAATATTTACGTAATCCAGGTTTTGTGTTTGTGTGTAGTATCAAATACACTGCTACATACTTAGTAAAGTGTACTTATTACACTTGGCCCACTTTATGCAGTGCACCACAACTAAGCTTGAGAGTCAGCAGAGTGTTCTCAGATTTGAAGAAATCTCAAAGACTCCTACTTATGAAATTCCGACCACTGTAGTCAGATGACTTAATCTTGTGTCTCCAGAAGGCATTCATCTGCAAGTTTTAGTCAAGTTTGACTGTGACAGTTTTGGAACAGATGTTTCTTTCTTGGTCTGCTTCATGTCAGTCCGTGTTAATGTATAGCTAGGTTTACTGTCTGACTGATCATCCAACATCTTCTGGTTCAGGGTAGGCTTGAGATGTAAGGGGTTGCTTTTGAAAATTCTAGCCAGTATCATTTTATCTAAGGTTAATAATTTGGTGGTCAGATGGTAGAAAAAAATTCAGCAGGCTAATTTTAACCTTACACTTTTACTCAATATTTTATTGAGTATTTAAAATACTTAAAAAAAAAATGTATTAGGATATACACTTCACTGGGTAAAGTAATCACAACAGATGCCACTCCTGCTGTTGCAAAACAATTTAGTTAAAAAATTCAATTAAAGGCAGTACTTGCTTTTGATGTGGACTTGCATAAAATTTTACAAGACTTTGAATGTTGTTTTTCTGACACATTTCAGTACATAAAGTTACAGTGTTGATATACTAGTAACATTATTGCACACTCATTAAGCACCATATACTGTCAAGGCACCCCAATAAACGGTTTTTATTTCGCTGGAACAGCATCCAAAGTAACTTACTGACAGTGAAAGGGCTCACTCAGCATTCAGACCACACACATGTATGCACGCACACAAACATAACAATCTGACTTCCTCTGTTCAGGCCACAGGCTCGCTCAGCTTCCCGTGTGTCTGAAAAAAATGAGAGAAAAACATTCACTTTCAACACACTTTCACTTCGCCTTCCTGTCAGAACTTGCATGCTACTGTGCAAAGAACACCAAGGAAAAAAAAGACAAACAAATCATGCTAAAAAGGAGTCAAGAGATGCTTCATTGATACGTATCATTCATCACAATTCAGCTGAATGAAATAAATTACCAAAGTTAAATGGGATAATCACCAAAGGCAGATTTCACATTTTTGAGGGAGAGCTTGAGAGTGAGCAAATACATTTACTGTCATGTTTTTGGCTAACAATTTTGTTTAGCTAGCATGGAAACTGATCATGAATTGTTGCCTGGAGACATGTAGTGGCCTAAAACAAGAAATGTAACGTCTCTAACCCATGCATACATTTTTGCCATGGATTTACTACAGTTGCAATCCATGCATTTATCACCTTCGTCTGTGGACCTTTTGATTAAACCACACTTTCCTTCCACCCAACGTTCTAGTAATATGGTTGGACACAGTCCAAGGGTAAAGTGTAAACTTTTTTCGCGATTAACTGTTGTGGCACAATGATTGTTTACTGGACAAATGTAAAGTAAAAATTTTTCCACGTGATTGTGTAGGCCACACAATCACGATGTCACAACATTGCTGTTTTAGAAATCCCTTATAAAATGGTACAATGTGATGCAACATTGGTTTGCATTAACTATAAGTCATAGTTATCAAGATAAACTGAAATAAAAGCTTTAAATATATCACTCCGTATGCACTAAAACTTTACAATATATTGTTAAGATGGTATTGCTCAGTCACTAACAGAACATGTACCAGTTGTGGCATTTGTTCTGGGAACAAAAAGGACTAGACACAAAAATTCACTGTAGAGGCAGAGTTCTGTGGATTTTAGGGGACTTTCAGTTTTACTCAGATGGTTTTCTAGTCCAATTCCGGTTGAACTGACCAAACATTAGGGGATTTATTTTAACCAAAAACGTCACTCTTTCATAAACTTTCTGCAAGTGTTTTATTTTTATTTTTTTTTTTTTTTTTTACTTTTGCTCAAAGAAAGAACTCACTCATTTAGAATTACATGTATGAAACTTTTCTTCCAGCTGTATGGGTTTCTTGTGCCTTGTCTCTAAAATTGTCTCACAGCTGTATCATCATTTTTAAGGCTCTTTTTCAATACACCTTTCTCAAGCTTGCTTATGAAACCTTGAGCTTCCATCAAAAATGGTTACATTTCTTCACAGCTACTAAACATTATGAAATTTGATATTAAACAACATGAAATGAAACACGAATGTGATGGGATGCTGCTCTGTGGTATGTGTGGAAATAATAATATTTTCTTGGATGTGAACAGAACAAAGGAGATGATTATAGACTTCAGGAGAAACAAGAGTATTTCAAACACTATTTGCGTCATGGGAGACGTTATGGAGGTGGTGGAGGATTATAAATAATTCAGTGTTCATCTGGACATAAGACTGGAAACAGAACAGTCTGGGACCTGAGAAGACATATTTCAAAAGAAGGATGCTCCATAAAATGAAGAACATTACCAAAACCCTGAGAATTATCTACTCTAAGACTGTCATACCACAACAGTGTCTTCAGTCAGAGTTCTACTTTGATTTGCTGTAATACTGACTGCTACAGAAGAACCTTCCAGTGCACAATTGTTTTATGTCCTTTTCATTGTTTTTATTCTTAGAACTGCAGCAACATCATAGATTAAACTTGATTTATGAAAATGACAACAGGACATAGACCAGATCATCTGTAATTTTTATGAATGTATGTCTGTGTTACAGATAAGGGCAATGCTGAGCAGGACTGGATAATATTAAATGAGAAAAGATGAGGAAGTCTTTTAGGAAAGGCATATGTGCAATTTCTCATGAAAGTGATGCTAGAAACTGCAAACAAACATTGCTTTGAGAGGAAGTGTTTGACAAACATTATGCAAAAAGGAAAAAGTGTTGGATTGCAGCTAAATGTGGCTTCAGGTTGGGTAATTAGGTGTTGAAAGTGAGTGAAGACACAGCGACCGGTGAAGACCAACACAAGCTGGGGTGCAGTTTTGACACACAGCCCCCGCTTTCAAAAACTGCCCTGGGTCCCTTATTGCTTCTTGCAGTGGTGTTCATAGGAAACTTTGCCGTTTTTTTCTTTTTTTTTTTTTTTTTTTTTTTGCTTCTGCGTGAGAAGAATAAGGAACTCTTTGTGGTGACGTTATTCTCACGCAGACAAACTGAATTGACCAGAGTTTTATTTTTTTTTCATTATCTCTTCCACCCTCACTAAACCAAATAAAAGCAGAAGTTTCTTTTTTTCTTTTTTTTTTCCTTTTAAAAAGGTTTTACAGTATGACTCAGGTCTGTGTGATTTATTTTGTCTAGTATTTGTGTTACAGTTATCCAAAAGTTATCCAACATGAAATTCTTTTCATATGTTTTCACATCTTTTAATGCAACATTACTCCAATTACCTCCGCAAGAGTAATCTAAAGCCAAATTTCAGGGTGTTGTAAGACAGAACGAGACATTTTATTTCCCTGTTAATGTATTTTATTCTGCTTGAAAGGAGACAACTTTATGTTGTAACAGCAACTTATTAGTGATTCTGTAATCATTTCATTTTCTGATGCCTTTGTTCAAAGAACTAAACTATTATCCAAAATTAATCTGTAGTTTATGAGTCAATTGTGCTAATCAAGCTAAAAGGTGAAATGATTCTAATCCTTATTTAGTGAGTCACCATCTTGCAAACTGCTAACTGAGAAAAAAAAATTCTAATCCTTACTGAAGAGAGCACAAAGTCTCGTCTAGATGTATAACAAAGACGTTTAATCCATGAGAAGCACATTAGAACATTTTGACAGCTGGCCTGTGTGTGTGTGTGTGTGTGTGGGTGTGTGTGTGTGTGTGCGTGGGAGACAGTTGTGAAATAAGTATTACAAATTAAAGACATGCTTGGTGATCATCATTCTACATGCTTATCAAAGTTACATCTTCATCAGCACAAACTGCCTCTGATGTAATGAAACAGAGAAGTTCATTTTCTCACACTTGAGAATCCATTTACATTTTAAAGTTTAAACACAGTTCAAAAGGAGCTAAATGACACTTGCACCAGTGGACTTTGAGATATTCAAATTAACACTTTGCTAATATTTTTCACACTGCTCTTAACGCAGATTAATAATTTTGCTTGGTATTGTTAAAATGGACCATTACTGTATTGACTTAGACTTCTTTTCACCATATTCTCAAACAAAAACATGAAACAATCATCTTATGTTGCTATGGTTAGAATGGCATTAACACATCAACACCCTCGCGCTCTGAATCTAATCTGGTTATCTCTCTGATATCACCTGTAAATTGCTGATTTTCCACATTGCCAGCACCAACAGATTAGTTTATGTTGATGTTCTGCTCACTCTACCTCAATGATAGCAATTCTTCGGTATCTCTTTTCAGCTTTCTAAGCTGCAAAGCTACAAGATAAGAATTTAAAAAGAAAATACCAGGGTGACACACAGAAAGGGCTTAAAGAGGTGACCAGATGGAAGGCAGATAATCTTGGAGTGTTGTATCAAAAACACTATAGCATAATTTCTGAAGTATTATTACTGATTACTACTTGTCTAATAGTTTGTTTTTCCATCTTTGGCTGCCAATGTCCAAGTCTTTATTAGTAAGGAACATGTCAGCAACAGATCCTGTAAGCGGTGTAAACTGTGAGGTGTGGTCTCCCGGATTGGAGCCTTTTGACTAGAAAATCCCACATTCAGAATGAGAAACCAACATTTTGGAGGCCAGGTAAACTTTTGGACCCAACCTGAACCATTTTCATTTGCAGTTGAAAGTATTATTCTGCTGAAAGGGTTAGCATATAATTTTTATGTGTTATTTTTACTGCTGTGTTAATGTTATTTTTGTATGTTATGTCGTTTGTTACATGGGACTAGGAAAATAGCATCTTGCTAAATCTAGTGAATTTACCACAGTATTGTATGTTCTTCAATAGGCATTGCCCTGTTCAATTCAAATTCAATTCAATGTGCATCAGTGAGCCTTTTTCTCCTGCCTACTGCTTTTATTAGTAGGAACCAACAACTGTAGATCAGGGCCCAACAAGAGCTGCAGTTTATTACAATTGACTCAAACTCCTTACTGTTACATTTTGGTCTTTGCATTTGAACAAAATAAGTCAAAGATAAAAGTTTGAAAATAACCCTCTAACAAATGCCAGTTTTGATTTGCTATGTAATAATTATTATTTCTCACAGGGAATTTGCATAAACAGTATTACTATCTGTAAAAACTTTAAACTCCTTAATAGTCTGCAACTCATTAAAGCTTGTCCTTGTCTGAAATTTATACTCACAGCAATTACATTTTATCTTGTTAGTTTTGTATGTGGATCACAAACCTTGCTCACGATGGGTGTTTCAACAAATTCTTAGCCCTCTCCCATAATCTCTTAGAGTTTGAAAGCTTGTAATTAACTTAGAAAGAAAGTAACCAGCAACTTTTTTTCATTCTCTCACTAAAACTTTGATATGGATTAAAAAATAGATCAAAGGCTCTGAAAAGAACATTCAGTCTCCAACTTTCTGTGAGACAGGGCCTAGCGAGGACAACAGGCCGACAGGAAGCCATGTGAGAGTGATTTACCTCCACACCGACTCGCACATGTTTGTCTGTTTTGTAATCTGCATCTTAGAGGACATGCAAAAAGGAACTAATCATTGCAAACACCACATGCCAGTCACTCACTGCTTTCTCCTTTTCCGACCTCTGCAGGCCTTCTTTTTTGTTGTTGTGGTTGCCAGATCTGAGGGGGAAAATCCCCCCTAAATGCATCCAGGCTATTGATGGTAAAATGGCTACCAGATCAGAGAAAAGGAAGACATTGACGAAAGGAAGCGACATGCAGCTCTTTGATGGCGGTCTTGAGGACAGTCTCTGCGTGTGGCATGTGCCGTATATGTTTGTCCCAGTGTACGTTCTTGTGTATGTATGTGAGTGTCTTGTCATCAGTGTGGGTGAACTTGACTATATTGTATATATGTGCTTATCGTCTGTCATTCCACCCGTGAGTGACCACAGTTTATATACACATAGCTGAGCAGGGGTGGTACTGTGAGTGTTAGTGTTAGTGTGGAAGCAGGGGTGTTAGCAACCCTGGGTTTCAGTGGTTAACCCCTAAACTTTTTATTTTTCAGAGCAGTTAGGGGATCAGTGGGGGGCATTTCAGCATCAGCACCGGTGTGTGGGCACTTTATATTCTTTATTGGCCAGGAGCGACGAGGACGGGAGGAAGTGAGGAGAAATTTAGAGTGGGAGGAGAGCATGTGAGGAAATAACGGCCACCAGCTCCCCAATACCCAACATGAACTGCTTACTCTCTTACCCCTTCCCCAGAAAACCCCCGCACACCAAGACCGGAGGGAGAAGAGGAGGCTGCTGGACCACAGACCACCCAGAAAGATGGAGACAGACAGCGATGCAGACACAAAGACAGACAGACGTTACGATTACAGGAGACAGACTGTGAGGTTGAAAACAGAATCAAATCAAAAAGCATCTGGAAAAGAAAGAGTGAAAGTTAATTAAGGCAATTATTCACAAAGGCATTTAAAAAATATACAAAACTCATTCCAAGAAATGTAGGAGTTGTAGTCATACTAAGTCAAAAACATGCTATCTAATTTTTTTGTCTATTAAATTTAATGTATTGTATAATAAAAAAAAAGAAAAAGGTTCACAATAGAAATTGAAATTTTGTGAATTTGCAGTCAAATAATATGAATACGAATAGCATTTTTCAAAGTAGCAATAAATGAAATGTATTTTTCAAGAGCTACACAGAAGACTGAGCAGTGTTGGCAACCTCCCCCCTCCCCACACATACCATGCTGTGAAAAAGGATTTAGCATTACAGATTTCTTCTGCTTTTGCTTTGAAGTCAAACCTAAATGTTTCTAGTCAAACATTTAGGTTTGATTAGAAATCTTAACAATCACCTGGGTAGATGTAAAAAGCATTTTTTAAAAACATTTTTGTATCTGTTAAGGAAAATAAGGTGCATAACACAACTCCTTGTGAAAATATGGTCAGCTTTCTTTTTAAAGCACAAGTAAACTATGACTAATGTCTTCTTTTTCAACTTTACTAGTCACATTCATGAGGAATTACTTATGACTTGTATTAAACCCACTTAAACAGACACAGTCTAAAATTCAAAACAAGGTGAGAATAAAGTCATTGACATCTCTGTGATGATGGCTGTAGAGCCCTTTCTAAGGTTTTGGGACTTCAGCAAAACAAAATGAAAAGCATTATACACAAATTGAGAAAACCTAGAACAGTGGTGGACAGTGCCATGAGTTGCATTCCTAGTACAATTGCTCCAAGAGTATGTCAATAACTCATCCAAGAGGTCACAAAAGAGTCCACAACAACCAATGAAGCACTGCAGGCCTCACTATCCTAAGTCATCCCCAGTGCTCATGATTCAACAGCCAAAAAATGGCCTCCAACGGAGAATTCAAATTGAAACCCACTGCTGGGCTTTAAAATTAAATGCTCGTCTCACATTTTTTGTATAAACATCTGGATACTTTTGGGAATGTATTCTATGGACTAACGAGACAAAACCGCTGCACATTCAGCTAAATGTCCCTTAGCAAATTACACTTTAACCACAGACCTTTTGTCGGATATTTTTGGCATCATTCTGGTTGGATGTTTGGCCAAAATTATTGGATTTATCTGTTGAGAAAACAGCTTAATATGTCTATATTTTCAACTATGTTCATGTTCACCTTCTAAAGGTTAGTTTTAGGTGAAATTGAAAAAATGGAGTTGGTTGTTCTATACTATCCCGTTTAGGTGTGTAGTCCACCATTATCTCTGGCAACGAAACAACCCCACAGCATGATACTACCACAACCATGTTCGAAAGGTCGTACAGTTTATATCTCAATCTTTGTAATCTCTGCGGCGACTGACACTAATGTTTCAGCAGTTAAGGCTTGAGTTTGGTAATTATTGGATTATTTTAGAACATTATCAAAGAAGGGTGACACTTTTTGTCTTCTTTTATATATTGACAAAATAATGACACATCAGAGCAAATTATAATTGTGCACAATTGTTTGAACTGGTGATCTTCAAATCTGCAACTGATTGGAAATTAATGTGCAAATCTTTCCAACTTCTACAGATCTAAAGTTTTCATTCTTCTAGAAAATCAGACTCTAATTCCAGCAGCAAGAGTTAGTGTCCTGCAGATTTCAGATAAGTCCATGGGGCAACACATTTGAATCAAATGAATGGCTCACTACAAGATCTTTGACAAATTTAATAGCATGCTATTGATGATTCATTCATTTTAATGAGCTATGTTGGAGCAGGAATGCAGGGCAGCAGGTCTCAAGGAAGGGTGTAGGTGACCCATATATCTAGAACATCAGCAAAACACCTGCATAAAATTTAGTTAAAGTATTTAAAGAAGGGAATATTGCAACAGCATCGAGAAAACCTTTAGAAACGGAACAAAAAAAGGGAAGGAAATTGGTTGAATGAAAATTAAGAAAAAACTGAAAGACGTTTCAAGGAATGTCATGTAACTGCATTGTTCATGTTGTGTGGATTAAGTATTGGCTAATTACTTTACTGAAAGCAGAAACAGCATATGAAAGAATGTCCACTCAAGTTATTTAAATTTTCATTTAATTTATATTTTGAAGTTTTTTTTAGACTTAACCATATCAGAAAGCATTTTAGAATTTTACATTAGTCTCTGCCATGTTACTATCAAAACTTGATGATATGGGGACAACCTTTAATTTGCAAAATAAATTGGTGTAATTCAACTGTCTATTTACAACACCAGTTTACTAGTAATTGCATGTTACCACAAATAAAATAAAAGTGGGGCTGCATGATGGCACAGTTTTTAGAACTGTCCAGGGTACAAATCCTGGCCTTGGCCATTTTCGCAAGAAGAAAAAAACAGAGAGAAAACAGAACAACTGAAATAACCACAAATAGTGCAAATTTGAGAGTAGTAGAAGAAGAAAGTGAGGAACAGTGGTCATATTGTCCCCCAGCACCCTCAGCTTATCGTAACAAAATTACAGAGATAGCTCTTTATAACCTAAACCCTTAGACTGAAACATGAGCGAGGCAGAGCCAGGGAGAATCATATATAATGGATGACAAGATAAAATTATTACATTTCAGATCCTTCAAGACAAGAGCACAGAAATACTAATGCTAGGTGAAGCTCTCAGAGGGCATCACCTTTCACTTATTTCTGCCAAAATATTCTTATTTAAAATGAAATAAAGTTTTAAAAAACATATAAGAATAATTATTATTCAAAGTGTAGAATTGATAAATCTCTGCCTGGCAGCTTGTGATGTTGAATCTCAACAAATTTAAAGAGTCTCTGCATGGGGGATTTTGCTAGTTCCAGAGGGGAAAAGGAATGTCTTTATTTGTCCAACATGTTCTGGAACAATAAAGGTTTGTCTACACACCCTGTTTTTATTTTCTGGGCAAGACGCAGAACTTCAGGACAGAGAAACATACACAGCATTCAAATTATCCTCATGCATCTAACATTACAAGGTTTCACTTCTGATGCAGAACAAAGGAACTAAACCTCCCCAAAAATTAAAGGTTTAAAAATATACAAAAGCTTACTGTAAAAAAAATACAAATGTATTTTTTTTGTCTTGTCCATGTAGCTTTTAATTTTGCACAGAGGCACTAACGCTCTATCTGTACCTTCAGTACTGAATCTATAGAAGTTTCTATAGTGACGCCTTTGCACTGCAAACAGTGTATATACATTTGTATGTGGGTAGATGACAGAGTGCTGTCTTCGCCACATCAGTGTTAGCAGTGTTTGTGTGGTTTTCTGCATCTCACCGCTGCCTCCTTCACTCAGCCTCACTATTGCTCCGTTTCCCTGAATGTTGTCAACATCTTTAAAGCTTTATGTATCAGTTTTTAGCACAATGCCTTTATTCTACTGAACAATACATGAATATTTTCCTACATTGATAGTTAGTCGAATGATCTGAAGTCACACAATCGCAATTTTTGCTGCTAAAAGCTGATAAAGTACAAGTTATCACCCATAAGCTTACGAGAAACCTTTTGGGACTTTAACAAATATTCATTATGTTTCACCTCAATAATAGTCAATAACAGCACAATTATTAGCTGTGCACTCAAATAAACCTGGCCTTCAGGGAAAAGTGGCAATAATTGTACGGCTGTGGAAATTAACTCATAAGAACCTATATCTGGGATTCTGCCTGTGAGGCACTTCACCGTTTCCTTGATTTCACATCCGCCATCCACCTGTTCAACACTGAGCTACTAGTTTCTTAGTTCCTATATAAACACTAAATGAAACCCACAGAATGAGAAAAAAAATTCTTAATCAGTGCTTCTGTTTTCAGCACCTGAGCCAGAAACATATTGTCGTCATGGAGAGTCAGAGAGAGAGAGACTCTCTTTCCAATGTACCAGGGGCTCCACAGCCTCTGAAACATCTTTTCAATCTACATAAAAGAAGAAGTTGCAGGTAAAAACTGAAAGAATTTCTTGTAAGGTTTTTAAAGACATACTCTGTTCAAATGCAGAAAAGAAACTTGAGGGTTTTATCCAGCTGGCAAATAGTGTGAGAAATCCCCTAACAGTGGGAGACATGAGGTCAATTTTCCCCTGATCTAAACATCAGCGTATTCCAGAAACCAGCATAGCTTTACAGAGGGCATCGACTGCTGGGGTGGCGGGAAGTAACATACCAATGCTCTTTGATAAAACCAGCTACTGTTATTTGGCTTTTGTTTTGGACCAATAATCCAAAAGTATGTCTTGAATTTCTGATTGTCTGGCTCCCTATTTGTTAAAGAATGGATGGTAAAACCCTGCTCTTGATCTTTAAACCACTGAAAGGTCTTGGGGTGAAATAAAAGTTCTTTGTCGCTTACGCTTATGAAACCAACTTTGGACAGTTGATTCATAAAGCATGCATAAATTCAGAGACTGTCTCCAAATCTGATTTATTTAAAGGTAAAGATACAAAACATATGGAAAGATATTCAGCTTTGTAAAATAGCCTTTTCATAATAAATACATTTAATGTTTTACAGCCGTATTTTTGTTCATTGGACTTTGGTCTATGTATTATGGTACTTTTATTCAGTTCAATTAAAATTATTTTGCACTGAAGTTTGCATGAGTTTACTTCCTAAAGATACTTTTGCAAGACGCAGTAGGATGGTAGTATATATGCAGCTCTAAAACAAAATGACACCTGCCTGCAAATCTAAAAACAAGAGCTATCAATATTACTTTTAATAATAAATGTATCTTACAGATTGCTTGTAGCTATTGTCGACACTTTTTTAAAATTATGTGTGTTTGTGCTTGGGTCTGTGTCAGATATATGGAACACTGCAAGACGCACATATTTCGTCAATAAAGGAAGATGATCAGACAGATAAAAGAAAAAAGATGGAGATAAAAGTTAAAGTCTTTGTTCTTACATTTGAGGATCTCACAGTTTTAGGGTATCTATTGAAAACTAGGGAATTTCAGAAATGAATCACAGAGCAAAAATAAAGAGGAATGTGTTTAATAAACTGTTTTGTGTAAGCATTTTGTTTGACGGGTACAGAAAAAAAAATTCAACATCAAGCGGAAAGACATCATATTTTTAGCCAACAAAAAACAAGTCATGGAAAATACATCCAAACCATCATCTCTATTGTTAACAGCTTCTTTTCAGTCCTAACTTTCCTCACTCTTCTCTTCTCTCTCCAAAAGAAAAAGCAGAAATTATTTTTTTGAGGGGGAAAGGAGGAAGGGGTTTGAGAGGAAGAGGTGAGGTGGAAATTCCCCTTGTGGATCCAAGTCAGATAGTTCCACATTACCATCCGTCTGGCTCTCTGACTCACACCCCTATCATACAGCAAACCCTCTTGTCAGATGATCCACATGGTCAGATATATAGAAATGGACAAAAGTTTTTGAGCTGTAAAGTTATTGAAAGAGGCTCAATGCACCTGAAGCTGCAGCTGTAATGCAATGCAGATTGTCTGAGGATCGGTAGCAAACTCGGTTCTACCTTCTGAATATAATCAGTTGAAACCAGTTATTAACAAAAGCTGCACTAAAAGAAACAGAGGTCTTTTTCAGCAACGTCTTCAAGTAAATCTAACTAAACCTTTTTAGAACCATTAGGCTTAATAATGAAAGAAAGAGTTTTTAAAATAACTCTTTCTTACATTGTTCAATTTCAGATATGTATAATAAAAAAAATTGCAGCAATGTAACGGCTGATAGGATAATTTACAACATTTGAGTTAATTAGAGGTACACTTGTTGTATTGTCAGACAACACTTAAAACACACTGCTTCTAACTCTGAAGTGATGAAAAACAAATTGTAAAAGTTATACAATAGATCAGGAAGAAAACTGTAGATGTCCAGAAGTCTATTTCATTCTTGTGACCAATTTCCAGATAGCTGAAGCTGCTACACTCATCTATTCAAACAACTGTATGCATGTATAAATATCACTGAAATCTGCCATTCCTTTCAGGCTGAAGGTTGGTTCTCTGTCCCAAATATCAATATATTAATGATAGTATTTCTGAAACTGGTAAGAGATTGGTTACAAATGTTGTGGACACATATACTGTAGGCCTATCCATCCAAACCTGGTGCTTGGACATATTAAACATCGCCACCTATGGTGGAAAAAAAAAGGGAAACATGGCTGATTTAGAATATCATACCAACTGAGAAGTATGGGGGTGGCAACATCACGTTCAGAACATACTTCACAAAATACATAGCATCATATGGGAAGAACATTATGTGGAAATATTGATACAACATCTCAAAACATCTTGAAAGCAGAGCTTGAGCACAAAGGGGTCTCCCAGATGGACAGTGATCCAAACTAGACTTCCAAATTAGTCACAAGGTGAACTAAGAACAACAGAGTCAATATTTTTGGAAGGTTCGTCACAAATCCCAGGTCTCAATCTTGTAGAAAACAATTGAGCAAACATAAAAAGGCATGTGCCAGAATGACAGCCTACTATGGTGGGTGTAAATGAGTCAGGTTAGGCCTGACTCATTTACACCAGTTTTGTCAGGAGGAAGGGGGCAAATTCTAGTGAGAAGGAGGAGGATAGTTAATATTACACAGTTTATAACATTTCTGAAACTATCTATCTATCTATCTATCTATCTATCTATCTATCTATCTATCTATCTATCTATCTATCTATCTATCTATCTATCTATCTATCTATCTATCTATCTATCTATCTATCTATCTATCTATCTATCTGTCTGTCTGTCTGTCTGTCTGTCTGTCTGTCTGTCTGTCTGTCTGTCTGTCTGTCTGTCTGTCTGTCTGTCTGTCTGTCTGTCTGTCTGTCTGTCTGTCTGTCTGTCTGTCTGTCTGTCTGTCTGTCTGTCTGTCTGTCTGTCTGTCTGTCTGTCTGTCTGTCTGTCTGTCTATCTATACTATACACCTCTCTCTCTCTCTCTCTCTCTCTCTCTATATATATATATATATATATATATATATATATATATATATATATATATATATATATATATATATATATATATATATATATTGTTATGAAATCAAGCAGATACACTTTGTTACCCTACCTGAGCTAAAAGGTTTGGTCTGATTTAATTTCAATTTGCAAATACCTTATTATGTTTTTTATATTGTGGTAATATTTGCAAAATAACAGCAGTTTCAAAAGGTATGGCAAAAAACCTCTCTTAACTTACAAATAATATATTAGTTTGATCACAGGATGATAAGGTCACTAAAGAAAACATTAGCTGCATTTAAATGTGCTCAAAGCATCACACAGTCACAGGATCAACAACCAGATATTGTCACTGATGCAAACCAAGAAGAAGAAGGCAAAGTATTAGGAAGATAGCGGTGCAGCATGTCTTATAATTAAAGTTAGTTAATATTAAAGTAAGGATTTTGTCATAAAAGGCAGAATTGATACTTCTGTCAATTAGGAACAGGCATCAATATCCTGAATCAGCAGAGCAGCCCAAGATCATCAGACTACAAGCATTCTGTTTGTCGGTTTGATCTAGTTTTTCTAAAATGTGCTTTCTTTACACCACTTGCAACGAGACTCACACACAAGTCTGATCAGACAATCTAATATTTTCAAAAAAGTTTTAAGGATCATCAAGATGTTTTCATGGTGAATCATAATACCAACTATTACTCTGGCAAGTTAGGTTTCAAGTTCTTGGGATGTTGTTTTGGGTTCCTCTGAAACCTCTTGCATTAGTCATCACTGTGTTCATTAAGTGGTAGGTGGTTGCCAGGCTCCTCCTGGGAATGTTCATTGCTGTTCCACGTTTTGTCCATTTGTGCTTTGCACTGTGTTTTCACTGGAGTCCCAAAGCTTTGTAAAGATGGATCTTTTACCCTGTGCAGACTAATAGATTTGCTTTTTAGATCTTTCAGCCTAATTGCTGTTGTAAGATGGGTTCTATCTATAGGTAGGTTTTGACTCATCATGTCTGGAAGTAAATAGGCCTACTGTATGTGTGGGTAATGAAATCTGACAGATGCATTTTTTCACGGGCTTGGTCTGGAGAAAGTAACCCCGTCATACTGTATTCATCCAAGAATGCTTGAACATGCAGATGCCAGCCACTGTTAATATTTAAAAAAATGAAAGTGAGCAATATAATTAAGTTATGCCTAAACTTTTATGACCCTGTCAGTCCATATGACAATGAAGAGGTCTGCAGTCTCTTGTAGTTAAGAGAGATCTTTTTTAATAGGAACCTGGAGGTGGAACCCGTTTCTCATTATCACAATCTTACTAGTTTCTGTTTGGATTCTGTTGAATTCGTTCTAGTTAAGGCCCGGGTAATGTCGGGTTCAACCGTCTCAAATAAGGCTAGGGTTAATTACAAACGGAAATAGCAAGACAGGGCGTGTGTGTGTGGAAATGTGTGTGTGTGTGTGTGAATTTTTGTGTATGGATCAGTCTCTGGGTGTGTTTGTTAGTCGGTGTGTGTACAGACATGTGTTTGTCTGTGGTTTTTCAGTGTGTGTGGGCCTCACTCTGTGGCAAGGGACTGTTGCGCATGATCTGTGATGGCAGCATCACCTCTGCTCCTGTCTGTTTAGCTCTAATGGGTGTGTGTGTGTTCTCTCATTTTTATTTAATTCAAAATAAAAATGTGATTACACTGTATCACAGACATTGTACGATGACTTGGGACAATCAGCCCTTTGTTTAAAATTGGGAGGGGCTTAAAGCCTTGATTAAATATCTCATTTGAGTCACCGTGAACGTTGACTTGTCTTATCCTAGTCTTTTTAAAAATGTAACCAAGTGTTGTATCTGTTTAAATATAAATATAAATATTTAATTGGAAATGCTTTTGAACATACATACATGTAATAATCAAAATAGTCAAACTGTCAAAATTACACATTTAGAACCAGCTCTGTTGCAAGTTGCAAAAATACAATTATTTATTAATGAAAAAAAATGCAATACACTAAGTACTTATTTGTTTTTGCCTCGCACTTGTTGGATAGCTTGATGTTAATACTTGGTAAAACTCCCTTTTCTGGAAAAGAATATTGAAATCTTTACATGAGATTGTTACAAAAAAAAAACCCAACTAATTTTTGATCAATTGTCTTTAGATTTTCTAAAGTTAGGCCCTCTTTCTTTACCCCCATCCTCAGCTCACCCCACAGGTTTGATTTATGATTTAGGTTTATGGAACTGAGAATTTATGTCTGATTAACCATTTCTGCTTTTATTAGGCAATATGTTATATGTGATTATCCAGAAGACTGAAGGTACTTAAAGATTTAAAGGGAAGGTTGAAAATGTTTTTGAAGATTCTGGTATTTAAAAAGTTAATGTCAACATGCACCCTAAGGAGGTTCCTATAATATCTGGAAGAGCAAAGAGTCCCACTACGTCACAGATCCTCGACCTCACGTAACATGCTTAACATTTCATCACAGTTTCATGTTTATGATGGTAGGACAGAAAATACTTCGATCTGATCTGCCTCTGTAAAAATTGCAGTGCATTCAGATTGATTCTTCTGGGTTGTCATGGACACATGGTGACCAGAAAATATATTTTCTCTACTTCAGCTCACAAACTAGTGAGATTTGGAGATGTTTATACTCCCCTTACTATGAGAAATAATTAAAGGATCCCTAGAATGAATCAAAATAAAAAATATTTTAAAAATGTCTAATTCTCAACATTACAAACCAGGCACCTGATTAAAAGTTAAGAAAAAAATAGTATTTTTGAAGTTCCAGGACATTCTCTCAATCCAGAACTTTTACATGTCTAGTGTCAGAAAAAGGGCTGCTAATATCTCTGCAGACCCCACACATCCTGGACAGAAACTGTTTCCAGTTTTACTTTGAGGTCAGCACTACAGTGCTGTTTCCAAAAACGAGCCACTACAGAGACAGGTTCTTTCCTCAGGTTTTCTCTCTCATGAACACAACAAAGTCCTTACAGCCTGAGTAGTCACCCATTCTGATGTAAGACAACACTTATCCAATTTACAGTATTTTAGCAAAAATATTGGTACATATAAATAAATATAAATAAGGCTTTTTATTTTTTTTAATCTAATTATATAAAATGTCTATACACTATGAACATGTAAAACCAAAGTTTTACATGTTTATGCACAGAAACCTGGCAATTGAAGTTCATTCTTAAGAGATTAGATAATTGTGCCCCTTCTAAAATATCACAAATTAATTAAACTAAATTTATAACTTTGTAATAAATTTAACTTGGTGACCATTGAAAATGAATGTAATTTTAAATGGTCACTGATCTTGGAAAGAAACATTTTTACCAGTCGGGTCGGGTTTTTTGATCTGTCTTGTCTCTGTTTGTCTCCTGTGTTTGTAACGGCACGGCACACCTACTCAGGGTGTGTTTATGTGTGCTTTGTGCTTTGTCTGTCTTTGCCCACACTGTGTCTGTCTGCTGTGTGTCTATTTGTCCATACTTATGCTTAAAAACTTAAGAGCTGCTTGTTAGTCCTGAAATCTCTCTTGCTTTCGATTGTGTCTGCCTCTTTGTGACTCATTCTGTGGCACTATTCCTCGCTAATCACAGTTGGATTAAATGTGATCAGTTCTCCTTGTTGTGCTTGTTCAGTAACAGACGGAGGTTTTGACAGGGAAAGGAGAGGCATTGAGCCAGACAGACAGCGGTGGCTCAAAGATCACAGGAAAAGAAATGTGATTTTAAACTCTGTCTGATTTCACATTTTAGTATTTCTCAATAAGGATGTAAAGTCACTCCACTGCTAAAACAATGATGGCTGCTATAGCTACATATAAAACAGGAAGTTTGACAGCAGTTTATTAATTTCAGCATTTAAACACAACATATTATTAAAGCATAAGTGGCCATCTGTCCATGGAGTACAAAGTCTCACAATGAGCTGATTTATTAATCACCTTAAAACAACACAGCACTGAAACTGAAATGGCGCTATATCACTCTCCC
Organism: Gambusia affinis; assembly: GCF_019740435.1. Classification (NCBI taxonomy): domain Eukaryota; kingdom Metazoa; phylum Chordata; class Actinopteri; order Cyprinodontiformes; family Poeciliidae; genus Gambusia; species Gambusia affinis. Next base: position 21,233,648 of record NC_057872.1, read on the forward strand.
AAAATCAAAAGACAGAGCTTTTTTGACATCTCATTCTACCTAAACTACCGTAGCCTTATTGAAAAATATGTAATCATTGTACTTTTAAAATTTGTTCTAAAATTGAGATAAGGGATTCAATGAATGTTCATTTCTTCCTGCTCCTTTTAAAACAGAATAGTAATAGTAATAGTAAGCTAATTATTTTGTTCTTGGTTATGTATGCACATGTTTTCATTTGTTCTAGTTTTTAAAAATAGATTATTAAAAAAATGTTTCTTGTTTTTAAAAAGCTGTTTTAAATGAATAAATGCAAAATAGGATTTGAGTATTCTTTAAAAATGCACATACTTTACACCACAATTTTTGCTATTAGAACACAGGCAGCTTTATTTCATTTTTAAACTTGCCATTAACCCTTCAAAAACTTTTAATGAATTGTTGAGAAATGTAGGCATACTCAAGATAAAGACTACAGATCCAGTCTAATGTCAAAAAAGCAGTAAAATGTCTATTTTCTATTTTTGAATGAGTGCGTATTCAGCAAGTAAGTCAAAAATCTGAATGGTGATGAGTAAAATGCTATAATCAGGATGTAATGTGCCAAATCAAAGATGAAGACTTCTAGATATAAAACACCATAAAAATAATTTCATATAACTTCCATTTAGACAAATCCATCCATCCATCCATCATCTGAACACCCTTCTTCCCTAATGGGGTCGGGAGGGTTGCTGGTGCCTATCTCCAGCTGCGTCCCGGGCGAGAGGCGGGGTTCACCCTGGACAGGTCACCAGTCTGTCGCAGGGCAACACAAAGACGTACAAGACAAACAACACACTCACACACACACTCACACCTAGGGAGAATTTAGAGAAACCAATTAACCTGACAGTCATGTTTTTGGACTGTGGGAGGAAGCCGGAGAACCTGGAGAGAACCCACCATGCACAGGGAAAACATGCCCATTTAGACAAATGCCCTATAAAATGTTTAGACAAAAAAATATGAAAAATAACACATTTTCGACACAGTGTTTTTTTTCTATTCTTTATCAGATTTTTGAAGGGGATGTAGGAACCTTTCCATCTGTTATTACAAATGCTCTGTGGGCTTTATTGCGACACACTGTTAATAATCAGTGTTTCACCCACTTTCATGTATTTACATGCCTACAAGAGGAAGATGGAGCTTGCAACCCTGTGCCTGCCGCAGATCGATGTATACATCTCAGCAATGTCAACGTCTTCTCATTCTTCTTTTTCATTTTTATGTTGACATCTAAATTGTGTTGGACTAATAACCTAAGTTAACTATGAGAAGCAGCTCAGCAGTAGGACATGTATTTCTTTTTAATTAAACTTTTATCCATAGCACCCTCCATATTTATTTGAATGCATGTTAAGTCTCATTTTTTGTGACTTTGCAAGATACTACCCCTGACTTACTTACAGCTTTATTGTTTTTTTGTTTTTTTTTTGTTGTTTTTTTTTACAATAAATGTTTCAGAGAAATCCTGAAGTACTTTTGATATGAGTGATATGACTCACTATTCAGGACCAAGGAACAGTGTGAGTAATGGAAATTTCATGAAGTTTTTGGATGAAGAAAAATTATATTCTGCAGACTATATCTTAACTTGGCAACTGACTTGTAGCTATTATGCTTTAAACTAAAATATATAGTTCACAATTGTTATTGTGAAATCTGGGCATCAAAATCTAAACACTGGCTCATTAGATAAAAAATAATATACAGAGATAAATCATAATTTAGTATTTGTGAATCTTTTACTTTTCATGTAAAAAGCACAACACTAACTTCTGTGCTTTTTGGCATTGGAAACACTATACTGTAGGGCACAAAAGCTTTAAAATGATAATTAATAATGGAGTTTATCCACCTTCATCGCAGAATATCCAATACAAATTTTTGATCTGTGAAATATTTTCTCCCTTCATCACATCAGATCAGTAACAACAGTCACAGCAGGTGCACCAATAGGCAAACTGCGGAGGAAGTCAATGTGATTCTCTGTTTCATACAGATAGATATTCTCATTAGACTTTTATGATGCTTCTACTGATTAGGTTTGTAATTGGTCATATTTTTTTCACAGCATAATTAATAATTAATTTTATCTAACTTGTAATGACTGTAGTTATATTCTGGTAAAAATGTTATCACTTAATAATAACTTGACATAAATATTAGATTTTTTTTTGTAGTAGAGAAAGAAATATCTTTAAGAAAATATTAATAAAACAACATGATCCGACAGGTAAACGTTTTGCATTATCAAAATTGTTGCGGTGGCTTTGATCAACACATTGGATTTCCCCCCCCCAATAGTCTGATCTATGTCACAACAAAACAATCTGGAGACGATGGACAGGATTTTAATAAACCGTCTTTCAGAAGAACTGAAAGGATTAAGAGCTTTCATACAAAAATCACAGATGAAGACAAGCAGCTATGCATGAGTACCTTTGAGATTTGTTTGTGTCTTGGATGAATGACTCTTGAGTATCATGTAATGGCAGCTTGGATTTCAGTGGTTGACAGAAGGTGGAATCCGAATTCTGAGGAAAACCCAAAGCATGGTTTGTGCAACCAGAGGATTAACCTGACCCTGATGCTCCTTATTAGCAAAAAGTAAATAAAAATAAAGTGAAATAAAATAGTGTGCAATCCATCAACACTCAGCTTTGTAATCATTGGTGTTTCATTTCAAAATGTGTCTAGAGACGGAAGTTAAAATTAGCAACAGGTGCCAGAAATTATACAACATGGATGTGCATTACATATTCCTAGTAATGCAACAATAAAATCCACCACAATTTAATTCCAGTTACATATATATATATATATATATATATATATATATATATATATATATATATATATATATATTTATATATATATATATATATATATATAGTTTAATCTGTTGATAATTTATTATTTTGCTCTCTTTGCTGGTATTTCTGAGCAATATGTGTGTGTCACTGCTCATTATTATTTATTATTGTTGTATGCTCATTCTTATTAGTTTATTTATCTATTTAAATTTTTATTGTGTACTATGTTAGGACAAACAATCCTCCTCTCCCTCTTATCGGATCAATAAAGTATTACTATCTATTATCTATGTGGGTAATCTGGCTACCTCCCATAATTAACCTGCATATGAGGTTAATTGTGGGATTAACATCATGTGCAGAACGGTTGTTTGTCTAGTAGTCTTCTTTTTCCACTTGCTAGACCCCCACCTCTTCTCATCTTGTCTATATTTACAAATGTAAATGTATTATGAGTCCTGCTTAAGTTCCTTAGCTGGAGCTAGAAATGTATTCTTTATCCTGTTCTCGGCTATTATATTCTTACTTTCTTTGTTAAAGTCATACTTCCCTTTCCTTCCTCTGTTGTTTCCTTTAATTCTCCCCCCAGCTTCCTGCCCCACTGCCCCCTACAACGATCCCCACTCTCCTTCCTTCTTTCTCTGTCTGTGTTGTGTCTTCCTTAGTTTGTCTTTTTATCCTTCAGAAGACGAAGAGAAGGAAGAGAGCGAAGGCCTGTTTGAAGATGGCGTCTGTCCCAAAACCAGTGGGCACACCTGGAGGGCAAATTGATGGTGTTGTTCTCGTGTGGTACTCACACACACACAAAGGCCCCCACTCATTTTCTCATAGACACTCTCTCCGACTGTCTCTCACACACGTTTCTATTCTCACTTCAAAGCCCCTTGACTACAGGGCTCTGAAAGACTAAATACAGTTTACCTTCAGCTCTACTGACTGATCGGCTTCCTCTGCACGCACACACACGCACTACCAGAAATACGCGCGCGTGGACACAAACGCAAAACCTGCACACGCAAGAAAGTCTGATGACAATATGTTTTGGAACTAAATGACCCCCTTCCTGCTACAAGAGACAAGTTTGTTTTGCGCTCGGTGTGCATCTGTGCATGTGTTCATGTTTACCCTTGTCTCTGTGTCACTTCACACTCATCAGAGGTTCCTGTCTGCGTATCACCATTACCGTTACATCATGAGTCTCCTGACAGAGCCAATGTTTATACCAATGTTTACAGCTTTGTGTGTCATCTGCATATCCTAAAAATTAAAATGGTAAAGAGAAAAACAACAGCAACAACAAAATCTTTACAACTTTTCACAATTGAATTTGAGAAAGCCACGTTCATGGTCCTCACTGACAAAAATGTGTAAATGGAATTTTTTTCTAAGCAACTTGATCTCAAATTCTTCACAAAATATAATTTTAAAAATAATTTTATTCGAATTTTCAATGAATTAATTTGGCAGCTTCTGGAACATCACAATATCCTACTTTGGTTTCAGTTATATTTTTGTTTTTTGTTTACACCCAAACACACCTTGCAAAACAATCTGCTGGGTTTAATATCAAAGCAGCAACATTTTTTCATTACAATTAAAATTTTTACAGATAAAAGCAATAGTAGATTAAATGTGTTGGGTGACATCTAATGAAATTGCCTTATAAAGGCAAAAATAATCTGAGCTTTACAGAATTTTGTAGTAGGATTCAGCTGCAATAAAGTATGATAATACAAGTACTTCAAAGGAGAAGATAAGTTATTAAACTGAAAACATTTACCAGGTTTCTAGGAGGATTTCTCTGTAACATCGTGTCAAATTTAACTCCTGACATCTGATATTGTTTCTCACCCTCATCTCTTTCACATTTTATGAGCACTATGAGATCACTATTAGTAATGAAATGACAACTGCAACTCAAACATGAAACTTGAGTAATTTAATATTGTATTTTAAGTCTGATATGACTTAAAGAATACCTGAAGAAATGTTGAAGGTTGAAACATTTGGTGGGAGTCTTAAGGCCAAACATTTTATTTTTAAAATAAAAGCAAATTGAGTAAATTGAGACCAGGCATGATTTGCCAAGGGTGCAAATGAAAGATGGGATGATCATTTCAAAATCAGACAACAGCAGACCAGGATTTCCTCAAAGGAAATGTTGCATCATATGAGAGGAAACAGCTGAAGGTTTACTGTTAGTAGACATTTTCTGAGGCACACTGTGAGGTTTGAGATACCGACTGAAAATTCCCATGAATGTCATAAGACGATCCTGTCTGCCCTCGTGTTTGCGTCTGTCGGGTTTTCCTCAAATTCACACATGTGAACACAAAGTAAAAGCAGACAGACTCGAAGCTGGGTGACTGACTTGTATTTTGTAAACATCTTCTATTTACACTGGCCAATCAAAGCGCACATCCATGACATGGATGCACAGGCAAGTCTTTGCCCGTAGTTCTAAGATGCACAAGAAGGTGGATTTACACACATGGATGCAAAAAGAAGCAAGCACATCTTTACACCTTTACATAAGCATACCAATAATTAGGTCTTGCATACACATTCACATTCAGAACTGTGTGATGAAGTCCAATTATAAAAAAATGGCAGTTGAGCTCCTCTAAATCCACAACAGACGTTTGTTTTGACTGTATATAGTTGTGGGAAAATATTTACCCCCATAGATCTCACTTTAGTTTTGGCTTTATGTCATAACTTTTATATTAAAGAAAGATATCCTGATAAAACAAATTCTAAACCAAACGATAATTTAATTTATCAAAACCAAGTAGAGCCTATGTGGCACCTATGTGGTCTATGTACATAGACCTTACTTTTTTTATTGTTTTAATTTAGTCACATCAAGACTCAAAGAAATATCACACATCTTAATTTAATGTATGTCAGACTTATTTATTTATTTTTATTTCTTTTACTCATTCAGAGATAAATTTGGTGGTAAGATCCTGATCTTTAGGTGTTTCTTGTGACAGTCAAGCAAAAGATGCTAACATGTGAAATTTTTTTCTGCAAAATTGACTCTTCTTTGTATCTGATGGTTCCAAGTTATTGACAAAGGTAGGCGCCGACAGAAACAACTGAGCCCTATGTTATTTTAGTCATCATTCCAAGTTGTTCTTTTTTCCCACCAAGTTTGTTAAAGGAAGACCTTTAATGAAGCAACAGGAGGTATATTGTAACTTCTAAGTAAATGACCAAGAAGTATACACACTGCAAATACCACAGTCTCATATGAATACTGAATGAGCACTCCAAATCAGGTTAGTAGACTTTTTAAAAACACGGCAGACTTTTCTGGAAAATCGCTTTCTAACATGATTTGGGTAACTGACTACGTTCACTCTGACTGTGTGTTAACACCAACAATCAAATGTAAGGTCAGTGCCGTACACACAGCAAATAAAAGAGTCAGATCTGGCGTGGAAAAAGAAAAATAATAGCGATGTGATAATTTAACTCCTATGTAAAACATGACATTGTGGAGTAAGCATTTCTTTAATTCACTTCCTTTCAAAACTCTAAAACTACGTTAAAATCAGTTAAACTCCCTGTAAACACTGATTTACTGTAGCAGAAATGAATGGAGAATTCTCGATGTGTGATTCTGTCTTAATATGTCTGAGCTTTTATGTGTTCTTCTGTCAAAGTTGTGAATTATGCTGTATTGCATATCAGTGTGTGTCCTTGGTTGGAGATGAGTTGTTTGAGAAAGGGAGGGAGATTCAGCCCAATCCTGATGGAAACTGGCAACCTTTAAATCACTCTTTAGTTTTGGCCCGGAGGTCATGGTAAAATCTGTGCTTGTAGATTAAATGCTCACTCTCCCTATCAGTCTCTGTTCATTCGTCACCAAGAACGTAGGTGAGAATCATTAAGTGAATAGAAATAGATGGAGGGAAATGAAGAAAATATCAAAAAGGACATAACAGATACGGTGAATTGGAGGAATGAAAAAAAGAGTGAACGGAGAAAACCTGAGAAGAAATATGGACAGAGAAGGTGAGAGAGAAGGATAGGGAGAAATGAGTAAATAAGAAATAGCGACTGTGAGGATTTGACAGTGTTGAAAGGAGAAAGATGAATGAAAAGGAAAAGGAGGGAGTGAGATTGGAAGAGGAGGTGTTGAGAGTTATTGCAAGACTGATTAGAGAAGAGAGGGAAGGTCGCAAACATAGACACTCACATACATCTTATTCAGAGGCCATCACAGAACCGTCTCTCCTTCTCTTCTCTGTCCCATTTAATCTTCCTTTCTGCTTGCTAAAAATGTTGGGAATTTCCTTTTTGCGACAGCTGCTTTGCATAAGAAAATGTTAAATACTTAACTATCCCTTGTCAATATTGGGGTAGCGATTTGAGATGAAGATCTTCAAAAGCAACGACCAAGTTGCTTTTAAGTAGTACCTAAAACAATGATGGCTTTGAAAAATGTTCTGCAAAATCGTGCTCTCTGCACAAATTGCAGCCCAAAGCGAGTTGAGAATCTTGAACTCTTGCCAGTGAGGCTTTTGCCTGTCTGGAAGACAAATACATGCTTTCCTTAGCGTCAGATTTCAAAGACTTTCCGAAAGACAATAGTAAACAAAAGAGGACTTTTATTTGGGTAAATAAGTTCAGTGATTGATGACATTAAGTTTTTGGTCATGTTTACATCTTTACTGCATCTGTCTCCAGGTGTGGCTATAAGGGAAAGCCCTCTTGATGCCGCTACCATTTTGCTGTTGATATCAAATGTCTGAGTCAATGACTCATCAGATGCCTGTCTGGGTATTAATGACTCACACAAACAGAAAGGGATGAACAGTGTGCAAATAGATCCATTCCTCACCCACACACAAGGAAATTATTTGCTGAAAGCTGTCTGCCTATGGTTTCTTGCACACACACACATACTCACCCCCCCGCACACACACGCATGTACACCCGCAAATACACCAACACAGGGATGCAAACACTTGTAGACTGAGGGTATTCCCACTTGAGAGTGACTCAGCTTCTGTTCGTAGCAGACAGACGGAGGAATGTAAACAGCAGTAGTAGTTGCTAGTTGAAATCCCTTCAGAATGCAAGGCATACTAGTCTTTTGGCTTTGCTTTTGCATGGACATGACAGATGCCAGCCGCTGTTTACTCTCTGCTTTGATGCTTTTGTGCATTACATGGCTGAATGTTACGATCCTTGCTGCTGCGCATTCTTTCCAAAATCAAGCTAGAGAGTGAGCTTTTGAAAAATGTCACACAAAAAAATGACGTCTGATTGACTAGTGAACTATCGTGTAAAAATTGATTTGAGTTTCTATAAACTTTTGTTACTTCTTAAAATGTAAATTTAAACAGTTCCATGCACTTAAAGCACTAGTGTTGAACAAAATAGTCATGACAGTATGGTATTAGACAGATAATCAGTGAAAAGATCAGACTCCTCTGCCGAAGGGACTAGTGAGGTGTGAACAGCACATACAAAGGCTTGATTGACAGCACCAAGACACACCATGTATTTCTTCAGACATCAATAGTAGCTCAGGAAGGAGGTGGAGGAGCTCAATCTTTTCATTAATTATTTGTCTCGTTTTTCACTGTCACAAAATGGTGACAGATTTAACAAAATATGTAAAAAACACATTTTTGTAAAAATTAGCTTTAAACATTCTTTATTCAAGAATGTTTCTGCGTAACACGACTTTTGCTTATTTGGAGATTTTTCATAGAGCATGTCTAAAATATTCAAAACAAATGCCTAGGTTTAAAGGATATGTTTATGCATCATGAGGCATACTTAATTTTTCAACATGTATGTAGTTAAAATGTTTTTAGAAATGTGGTTTAAGTTAAGCATTTTATATACCAATGATCAAATAAGGGTTGCACTGCGTCACAGTTGGTAGCACTGTTTCCTTGCAGCAAGAATGTCCTGGGTTCGATTCCCGGTCCAGGGTCTTTCTGCACAGAGTTTGCATGTTCTCCCTGTGCATGTGTGGGTTCTCTCCAGGTACTCCGACTTCCTCCCACAGTCCAAAAAGCACTTCACTCATAAGAAACCACAAAAAATATAAATGTATATAGAAACTCATCTAGAAACAAACATACATTTCTTTATCATTTTCAAAGATCTGTGTTATTTCTATTGTGAAATGCTTTAGGGTTTTAAATGAACTGTTGCTCACTAGCATCGGCCTCTCCAGTGGTGACTACTGGATGTGAGTTAAAGTGAAGACTGAGGGGGAGTACTCTGCACAGTTAATTGTTCTGTCAAAGTCTCTGTGTGTGTGACACCTGTGTGAACACAAGTTCCCACTCATTCATTCAGTCATCCATCTCCATCCAGGCTGCTGCAGGTGCTTCAAACTCAGTCCTTCATTCAGAAAAATAGGCTGTGGGGGAAAAACAAAAGGAAGGATGTCGCACTTCAGTGTGGCATTGAATGGATGCATTGTGTCGTTGCAATGCTACATCCACCACACGTTTCTCACACTTTTCATTTTATTGTGGACGGAAGGCTCAAGTTCACAATGTTGGGAAACAATAACTGAGTTCACTTCCACTGAACATATTGCATTTGCTTTGTAGAGACACCACTCCAGACTATCTTTTGGTGAGTGGCTATCAAAAATAGGTCAGACTCGATCATTTTCAAGTGTGGAGATGATCCCTCACTGAAGTCTAATATATCTAAGAAATATCAAGTCACCAGACATGACATAACTTTGGAGACACTGAAAAGTGGTTCTTGCATATTCATCCCCTCCAAATCAAGTCATTTGCTGCAGTTACAAGTCCAAGTCGTTTTAAATATGTCTCTGCCAGGTTCGCGCAACTTTATATGTGCATTTTTTGTCTTTTTTTTTAAATACTTGAAGATCAGTCAGATTGAATGTATGATATCTGTGAACAGCAATTGTATTTAGGTCTAGCCTTTAATTCAGTCTCTTAATTCAGCCATCAACAAACTTTGCAGTTCAAAGTCACTTTTACCTTTGTTTGTGTAGTTTTAAATCCTATGTAACTCTGAAAAAAGGTAAAATGCCTATCATATAAATTTCAAATTTTTTGGTTAAATTAATCTCAATTTTACTCTTTTTTTTAGGTTTTAGAACATAAATTAATTTAAAAATTACTATTAGAGAAGGAATGCATTTTCTTGGGAGAAATATTTCATATTTTTAAAGAAAGACATATAGGTTAGTTGTTTGGAACTTTTTAAAATGTTTTTCTCTTACCAATATTGTAATTCTTTCTTGGTAATTGTAAGCAAAACTCACAGTCCATGCATGTTTTTCTGGCGCTGGTCAATATTAAACCCAGATTACGCTGCTCCACACTGTGAAGCTCTTTAATAGCACACAACATGTTCACCGGTCCACTTCAGTGGACCAGTGTTGTTTGGAGATGTTGTTGTTTGGAGATGTTGTTGTTTGAAGTTTGCAAGGTACGGCATTGGCTCATGCACTGACGTAAAACATGGGCCAATCAAAGAATGCAGTGTGCTGTCAATCAAAGTGCTTGCGCACAATACACAGCTTAGCATGGCTTGTACTATCCTTGAAATGTTTATGAAAAACAGAGAAGAACTGCGTAGGATCTGCAAATGGAGACACATCTGGCTGGGGCGGACTGAGGCAGAACCAGTTAAAGCTAGCTTAAATAGTACAGTTATTGTGTTCTTTCACTAGTCATCCACTTATGAAACATTTCAAACTGTTACACAATGTTTCAGTAGCTACAATACCTTTCATCCCCACCATACATTCCGATGTATGGTTTGGAAATGGAATGTATTTCATGTGTAGATACTGAGAGTTTATAGCTAAAAAGCATTGACCTGATGTAATGTATCTTTAATAACTTCACACAAATCAAAGATTGACTCAAAGACATAAATAACACTTACCTAATGCATGCTGATGTGTACTCAGTTTTACCTTTCTATTTTTCATAGATGAGTCGCAGGTGTCCCTTTTAGGTCCCAGCTGCATCCTCCTAATCTCCATGGTCACCCTTTCTCCACACCCAGAACACTCATGACCACATGTGCCAACCTCTAACCTCAGCTTGAGTCACCTTGTTCTGAACTAGCCACCACTCAAACCCTCGGCTCAGTGGCCCCAGCCTCCACAACTCCCTATGCTTAACCCGCAGGCACGCTATCCTAAGCTAACAATTAGCGGTTACTCTGTGATGAAACATATGTTCTGAAAGGTATTACAGCATTTCTTGGATATTTGAACGTTTTCTTTTTTGAGTCCACGGGGAGTGTTTTAACTTAATGTGATAACTTATTAAGGATGATTAATGTGTGGTCAGACATGACAGAAAGTAACACCAGGAATTTTCATAGATTTCACTGTCATTTAATTTTTACTGGTGTTATGATTTTGCTTTGAGTGATTGAAGCTCCCATAAGCACGCCAGCACTGACTAAGAGTCAACAGAAACTGAAGTGACAGTTGATAGATTTACAATCACTTAATCTTAGCTGACACAATGGAAAATAATGACAAGGCATTTTGACATTCATTTTGGAAAATGGTTACTAAATATCTTACATTACCTCAACTGCTAAATACGATGAAAGTATGAATTAGTTTGGATTGTGTAAATAAGCAACAATCTTAAAAATCATTTTAAGATTCAGTTATAGAACATTGTTTGATCATTTAATCACTAGATAATTTTATCTATCATTGGCTCTGAAGATTTGTTTTAAAGGGCTAGAGTCATATACTGTAAATTTTTCCCATTTGAGTTATTTTCAAGCAGACCGGTGAGAATACTTACATGTTCTGGGTAGAACTAGTCTTATAACAAAATATTAACATTATTTCCATGAGAAATATTATTATTGATGTATACTGATACAAATGTTTCTATATCCGCTTAGAACAAAAATGCCTTGTGAATACTTTTACATAAATGTTCAGAGCTAAGGACTTTTTCAAAGCTTTTTCCAGATTTTCACCATTTTTAGATTATAACCACACCAACACATTTTAGCTCAAGTATCACCATGAAATCATAAAATAAATCCAACAATGATTCAAAGGATATTAACACACAAACATGATCACTCATGAGTCAGTGTACGCACATGCTGAGAAAAAGTGTTGTGGCTGAATGTTACGATCCAGGCCCACCAGCTAACTTTATTGAGAGCTCTAATTCAAGTCAGTCTTATTTAGCTGTATTTATTTTAATTAAGTTTGTTTATAGTGCCAGTGCAAAATAAATATTTACTCAAGGATCTTTGAAAAGGAAAAATCAATTTATTTTGTTGATACAGACAGAATCCATGACAACTAGAACTTGTTACTACTCACTTTGTATAATAAACAGGCCTATAAATAACACAAAAGGAGGAGACAAATAGCATTTCTGGTGTGGTTTTGTGTTTTGTCGCTTGAAGATCCTGCAGACACACAAACATCCCCAAAAGTAATTACCGTCTTCACGGGACAATGATGACTGACGAGTCCTCCCCTCAAACAATTGCAGACGTAAGAGGGGATGGATACAATGTCTCTGGTTTTTGTTTTGCCCCCTCTGGATTTCCATTAAATCAAATGAGAATTATTATAGAAATACCAAAAAATATATATATATTGCAAAGGTTTTCCAAGGCTAGAAGGGATATATAATCCTTGGTTCTATATTTATTCCCTTGTTCTTTTTACAACAGGAAGCACAGAGTTGAATAAAAAAATATATATATATAAAGTCTGCATGTGAAGTTTAATAATTCTGCCCAGCTCTTGGTGTCTTCTTGAGGTTGTGTCCATGCCTGCCAAGCTTGATATGACATGAAAGAAAAAAGAAGGACATTGCAGTTGCCTAGATCCAGAATCTTGTTTTTCTCATGATCTACATATGATTACCATATAGGTGCAGATGGGAACACAGATGGACCAGTACAGCAAGAGTGTTTGGGTTTCTCCATTACAGTATGTTGCTATACCAACTTTCCTGCAAATGAAACCCCACCAATCCAACTCTTGCTTTATGCTACCATCACTTGTATGCAAGATGTCAAAGTATTGAAACTCTTCCACTCAAACCAAACAATGACCCCAACTGGAAGAGAACAATCCACCTCTTTCTGGGTTAGAATCATCCAACCTGCCTCACACCTGAGTCCAAGCCTCACTATATTTATATTTATTTATCAGTATTTTAAAGGTCAAGGCCAACCACAACTACTTCAAAGATGAGACTTTTAAGACGTGTAGGTTACAGAAGATTGGCATTATTTTTTACTCAGACACATCAACAATATCATAATCTGCTTTAATATTCATGTTTTATTACTGTCACAATGAATTTGTAGAGAAAAACGTTTTGCTCTATTTTTGAAAACTTTAGGCCCATATGAGAATTCTCAGAAGTTGCATCTTTTGCACAGGTGTCAAACTCCAGTCCTCAAGGGCCACTGTCCTGCAACTTTTAGATGTGCCTCTGCTGCACCACCTGAATAGAATAATTAGGTCATTAGCAAGACTATGGAGAACTGATCTACACAAGGAGGAGATAATTAAACCATTTCATTCCAGTGTTTTGTACTTGTGGCACATCTAAAAACTGCAAGACAGCAGGCCTTGAGGACTGGAGTTTGACACCCCTGAGCCATTGGTACTAAAGTCTTCATAACTATAAAGAAATCAAAATGTGCCTGACTGAAAGCTTTAGACTCTACATTCAGATGTATAAATTTAAATAAACTATAGTTTAAGCAAAATTAATGTTTGATGTGCAAATGTAACTAACGAGTTATTTTTGACACAATAATGCTTCAGATTAAATGTGAGTGAGTAAGTCTAAAGGAAGAGAGAGTGACTCTGGGATATAATGACCTGAAGGAAGGGGGTTTTCATTGTTTATGATGGTAAACAGGAAGCTCACACACAATGAAAGAAATTCAAATCCTTTGATTGTCAAAACTGTGAGAAAACTTGGCATTAGTGTTTCATGAGACACCTGCGACCACTCCTTTATTCATATCCAAACTATGAAAAAAAGGTTACATACAATGAATTGTGACATGTATTCTGATAAGGCTGGTTTTAGAATATTGGCTGGTTGGTCAGACTAAAAGTTCTTCAGACTTGCTTTTCATAAATGCACATTTCTGTGTTAAAAAAGATTATTTTTAATTAGTCAGAAATAATATTCAGAAACTAAAAGTGCTTTCCTCCATTAGTTGTGGACAATCATCGTAGATAAATGAAATAAAGGCTTTAAAGCATCACTCAACAGGTTATTAATTTATATGATGTGCATCAATGTATAGAATATTGCCCATTCTAGACCCATTTCAAATCTATATATACTCCTTCGACAACACATGAGGATGTGAATATATTCAGTCATGGGATTATGAATGTGTGTTTGTGAGAGAGAGTATGTCTGTACTCTGAGAATAGCTCTGAGCAGGAAATCTAAATTGAGCCTGGACCAGGAAGAAAAGTGTGTAAGAGGAACAAACAAATCAGGAAATGTTACCCCCACCTCACAGCCCCTCACTCAACATCCCCCTCACACACGTACATACCAGCTCAAAGATTCAGAGACCAGTAAACAAATCTGCATTCACTTTTACCATCACTTCATTTTTTTGATTGCTTATCTGTTTCATTTTAAAGTCTTATGGAATCAAATCCCCCTGTAGCAAAAATAATGTCAGCTATTTATTGTGTTCACAATTAAAGTTCTTTGGTTACTAAGAACTTTACCATATGAAATTGATAAAAAGTTATTTAAGGGTTTTAATATCTGATGAATCCTCATTTTCTTTATCTATTTTTCATATATAATCCAGTAGGAACCATGTTTGCATAACAGTTTATATCTAAACAAATGAGTAGAACTATCTGAATTCCTTTCCCTAAAGTAAAATCTTTCGTCTTTGCAGAAAAAAACAAATTTTGGTTAAGTTTTATATATGCAAAGTAGTGATTAAGTGGATATACTGTTTTAATTAGTTCATCCAATCACCAGGAAAACTTTCCCAGTCCTTGGCTGTTGAATTTTTCTAATTGAACTGAACCAAATGAAATGGCTCACACACAGAAGAGGAAGTTAATTTCATTTTTTCCCTGAGGAAGCCTGCATGTGCGCATGAAACAGGTTCTCAGGCCCAGCGCATACTTCCTTCTTCTCCTTCTTCTCCAGCTCCTCCTCCTCTTCTTCTTTTGTTGTTTGTTCCACCTCCAGCTGGACTCCAGACAGGAAACAGATGCTGTCCCCCTCTCTTCCTTCTTTTCCCCTATTTTCTTCCTCTACTTTTCAATCATCCTCCTTACTTTTTCTCTCACCCTCCATCTTCACTAGATTTCTGCCTTTCCTTTGCTATTTTTCTCTTTAACCTACATCTTTTTCTCCTTCATTTTGTATGTCACCTATTTGTCTTCCTCTGTTCCACCCCTTTTCCTTTTTGTTGGACCTTTCCTCCAAACTTTCTTCCTATTTTCCTTCTCATTCCATTACCACTTTGTTTTTTGACATAGAATGTTGTCTATTCTTTCCTCCAAGATTAAATTTGTGAAACACTGATAAAACATTTGAGTCTATATTATTTATATACCTGGTTAGATGTCTTATTTTCATGTAACGTGTTTCTTCTGACCAAAAGTCATATCAATATTTTCAGCGTTGTGTCTTGAACTAAAGATTAGGGTGATGGAAAGGAGGCCTTCTCACCTCAAAGACTTGGAGCTCATTGTGGAAATGTTTTTTTCTGTTCTTAGTGAAGGTTATAAATAATTTTTGTGCACCTTTTGGGGTTTTTTGCAAATCTTTTCTCCAACTCTTTTTTTCTAACAGTGCATCTTCCTACGTTCCCTTTTTTATACTTGTTTGTCTAAAACTGTTAGCTACTGTTCATCATGAATACATTCAAGGTAACCTACAAGAAAATAAAATAATTTATATTTGGATTAATCAAATAATGCAATGCTAGACAAGTTTTTGACAGAAAAAGTTTTTCTTTTCAGTGTTATAATTATACAAGTACAACACTCAGTAAGCTCTTTTAGAGACAGAGAAAAAGTGAAAACTAATAGAAATAAAAACATCTGTCAGTATAAGGTTAAATTACCAAAATATTTAAAGACAAGGATGTAAGATAAACAAACTGATCCAAGTAACCAGCAGACAAATTACTGATTTATAAAATCTTAAAAGTGTTGCACCACACATTTCATGTACTAACATATTTACATGGAAAGCATGCTTAAAGTTTCTGGAAGCTTACGTGTTCACGTGTGTAAAAATAAGCAGATGTTTCGCTGGCTATGTGCCACCCTCTAGTGTACATTGAAATTTATTTCTCTTGTATGAACTTATAAGTTTTAGTTTTGTTTGCTCATCCAACACATACTGTACAAATACAGAAGCAGCTTAATCTTTGTCCTTTTTACACAATAAAAAATATGTTATCTGGTTACATATTGATAAGACAGTTTCATATTTATTCAAGCTTAACTGTCTTGTTTACAATATTCTCGTACTACAATTTAAATGTAAGAACTGCTCAGACAGAAATCTTTTAAACTTGCAAGGGTTCACATTGCAGACATGGTTGACATGTTATGTACACACTCTTCTTCCAGTAACTGTTCTGCATGTATAGCTTGCTATCTTGTGTCCACTGTGAATGTTTTTGCGATTGAAAAGATGGAAACACTGAAAGGCGATCAACTGTACAGATATTAATTTCTGTACAGGTGTGTGCTGCAAATGTAAAAAATGAACCATAGCAACGTGTGTTTGTGTAGCTCTTTGTATGTGTGTGTGTGTGAAAGGAGGATATTTTCTTGTACTGAATATACCATGTAACTCTTCCAGTAAAATCAGTCAGATGTTAGTGAATCAGAGTTTATTAAGTTAATTTTCTGCTTAAATGAAGCCTCTCTATTGCTCACATGCACACGTGCACGCCAATATACACACACACACCCACGCACGCACATGCAGACCATCTTTCTAAAACCACCGCGGCAGTCAGACGAAGCATCCAGGATGGTCAATTATTATCGTGGCTGAATCTGCTGGTGTCATAGCATTCTCAAGAAAAAGGAAATTGATTTTACATTTTTGCTGAATCTTATTAAACAGAGCAACTTCAGTAATGTTAGTAAATTAAGTACTGTTTATACCTTTTTAGTTTGTTTTAGGTCGTTTTTTTAAATAACATTACACTAAGTCAATTGTTTGACTTATCATAATACTTTAGTCAGGTGGAGTCCCTCTTTCCGCCCTGGCTTTGGGGTTACCTGCTGGTCAGGGGCCAATGACAGAACTCATATATCAAGTCTTTATTAGGAGGAAGTCATTAGGTTTCGGTGATGACCCAGCCTTGACCCTGCTAGAGCTGCATTAAAATCCTGGAGTCAGAGGGTCAGGGCAAGAGGTGGGTGGCTCACGCCTACCAACAGCCAATCACAGATGACAACGGCTCTTATTTTAGTTCTTTAGCACTGGTTCCAAAGTTTTCTGTAGAATGTTCATCAGTAATGTGTTTTTGAAGTCTTACTGCAATACACACATTCTTTCTCCACTAAAATCACTATCTGCAAAGATAGGCTGGGAAAAGTCAACAATGCAAAACAGAAAAAAAATCTTCAAAAAATAAACAAGGCTTTAAAACTTTATTCACACTCTTGAAAACTAACTTTCAAATATCGTGGTCTGATTCTATTGTTTACAATGCAGTTCAACGTCATATAAGGTCAGGAATCTACTGACAGTTTTTCAGTCCAACAATTAATTTTGTCATGTAAGCAAAGTTCTAATAACTAGGAAGAAATTATAATTATTAATAACATAATAGGTCTTGAATTTGAATCCCAGGCAAAACCTTTCTGCATGAGGTTTGCACGTTCTCTCCATTCATTTGTTCATTTCTTCTGGCAGCCACAGTCCAAATGTCACACATAAGATTAGTGTTTTTAATGCCCCCCAATTTGCATGCTTGTTTATTAAGTATGTTTTCTTTTTGTTGGATTATTGACTTGTTCAGCGTATACTGCACCTTTTTCCCAAGGACTTCTGTAGATAGCCACCAGTAGCGCTGTAATTAGGAATTCTGAGGGGCTGAGATTGTAAAGTCACAATACAGAAGACAAAAAAATTTTCCCTTTACTGAGCTGGAGGATCCAGTTGGGTATCCGTGAAATCAAAAGCAGATTCTGGACCCAAATTAAGGCTCTTACTGGTTCTGAATCTAGTCCATTAATTATAAAAAGGGATCTGAGAGAAAAGCTTGATGAATAAAGAATTTCCATGTAAGGTCATGTCTTTTTCCAGGCCACAAAATTATTGAGTTGGATTTTGCAACTTCAAACAAGGGGCACTGAAAAGTGGAGGAGAGTTTTGGTCTCTGAAAAAAAAGAAAAAGAAAAAAAGAAGATGTGTCTTTACATTCCACATGGCTTCAAGCATCACTGGTGTGACAAACAGATCTCACTGTTTTCTTAGTGCTGCATTTGAGGAGGCTCCATCATGGTGTGGGAATTTTTTATCTTTTTTTCAACCAACAGAGCTTCAGGGTGTTCAGGGACATCAAATCATGCCTGATTATGTGGAGATGTTACAGCATGCATCAATCTTGACTGAGTTCCCTTGTCTGTGTAGTGATGAATGGCTCTCACAATACAACTGTGTAGTTCATAATGCCCAACTGACAAGGGATTTGTAACTTCCTCTGCGGTTTTAAGATTTTGATCTGGTGTCTAAGTTAACAAACTCAAAAATGATACATTGGATTTGATCAGTATTACACCTTTTGTATTCTGTTTATTTATATAGCGCCAATTTGTGACATGTTGTCTCAAGGTACAAACGTCCTAAAATTTATAAACTGCTATTATAGTTAGAGTTTGCATAGCTCTCTCAACCTTCACACACTAATTTGCGGATAGCACATCATGCAGGCTCCATCCAGTAGAAAGACAGAAAACCACAAATGTCTCTCTTTCACTTCACAGTTAGATCATTAGGAAAACTCCAGATTAGATTAGATTAGATTGTTAGATCGACTGCATGTATGAGGTTTGTATTTAAATTAGTTATTCTTGTTTGGAACATTATATAAAGTAAGAATTTTTCATATATGTTTTGTGTTGTTTTATCAACATAAAGTTCTGTGACCACTTCATTACTGTCAGTGTGTAACACAGATGGTTTTGGTTTTTGTTGAAAAGCGAGAATGGACTGCTGAACAAGAAATGCAACAACAACTGAAGCCCTTAAGGGTTTTGGGTTCAGACCTGGCCTCTTACAAAATCATATTCGTGACCTGTAACACTCACAGTTTATATTTATTTAGATTTATTTAGATTACTTTAAAAACCAAGATAATAAGAAACTAAGGGGCTAAGAAAGAAGGAATGTTAACAGAAGGAATGTTGAAGGACAGAGAAAAAGTACCGTAGTTGTGTTAATGATGTAAAAAAGAAAAAAGAAATCTACCCTTTTCAGAGTGTAATGGCCCAACTCTGGTAATGTTCTTATTGTGGTAAAAATCAGTCCGGGTTACTGAAGAAGGCACCCAAACTCTACCCTGAGTCTGCAAACTCTACCCTTTTCCGGCTCAAGACCATGGCCTCGGATTTGGAGGCACTGATCCTCATCCCAGCCGCTTCACACTCAGCTGTGAACCGCTCCAGCGAGAGCTGCAGATCACGGCCTGATGAAGCCAATAGGACCACATCATCCGCAAATAACATAATACCAAGGTTTAATTAGATCTGAAGTATTCATTCCCAGGCTGCTCTGTGGCACAGTTGGCAGAACCGTTGCCTTAAACCCAAAACGTCATGGGTCAAATCCCAAGCTGGAGTCTTTTTTGCATGTTTTGTCATGGATTCTTTCCACTTACTCCAGCTTCCTTATACAGTCCAAAACTTTACTAGTAGTTTGATTGGTCTGCCTGAATGGCCCTTAAGTCTGAATGTGTGTGTGCATGGTTTATCCTGTGTGTCTTTGTGTTATCACTTGGGACTGGCGATTTCTTTACGGTGTACCCTGATTTTGCCCAGTGATTGCTGGAAACAGGCAACAGTTTCCCTATACAGCAGGTATAGACATTGGATGGATTGATGGTACTCATACCCAATGTTTAGAGTATTATTCTTTCTCTGAAGATCATTGTGAATAATTATGTAGAGCTTAAGTACAGTTTTGCAGACTGTGCACTTGATAATTAGAAGACTTATTTTAAATTGACTTAGCAAATAGCAAGCCTATTTACTAATAGGCTTGCTATTTGTAGGCCTCTAGAAATGGGGCAAACATCATTACAGTTTGTTGACCAACAGCAGGACTTATAAGTCAAGTTTCATCAGCGAATACTAGCAATTGAAAAAAATGCCAGAAGAACCCATCTAAATTAGACATCCTACTTCAACTTTTTAAAATCTTTTAAAGGCTGGTTGACAAAACAGGTTTTAACATTAAACATTAACATTTACATTGCATGTAAAGTGTCATGCTACACTGTTTAATAGCAAACCTTTTTGAATTGGTATCAGACATCTCCCATTCCCACATCCAAGTTTACATGATTGAAATATACTTTATTGAAATATACTTTATTAACTGAACTTGGGGTTTTCTGCAACCGCAACATAATTAGGCAGGGAAACAAACTTTTGACCACTGGTTTTTGTTGGACAGTTCTCACTTTCAGCGAAGGACTGAGTTGCGTATAAATGGGGCAGCCGAGGGCTGTGAGTTTAATTGACAAGAAGCATAATGTGGCGCCGGGCGTCCACTTGCCCTCCATCTCCCCTTTTCACCTCTCTGTTCAACTTCCTTTGTCCGGATCCCCTTTCTGAGGGTCAAAGTTCATCACTAGGATGCCCTCCATTCCTGATAATACACGCATTTACACAGACTGAATGTGGGACTTCTGCCCAGCATCGGACTCTGGCAGGGATTGCGAAGGCCGGCAAGGTTGACAGCCTCCATCAGTCTTTAAGCGACCTACTACAACCATCTGTATTGGCCGCACACAGAAACCTTTCCCCCAGGGGTATTAGTGGCCTCACTTTACCCTGGATGAGAGCTGCGCTGACCGGTCACAATGATGACAGTAAATGTGATACTCCTTCGGTCCTGGTCTGTTGCTTAGAACTGATAAGTTTCACACTCTTTCAATGTTTCTAATTGTTTCTCCTTAAGGTAATACTTCACTTGACATTCCATAATTTGACTACAAAATCCAGGAACTATGTTTGTAGATTTGACAATTTATTGTAGCTTTAATCAGCTGAAAACAAAAGCTAACAGCATGCGATAGAAATGGACAAAAGTCTTCAGATTAATGTGATACTTAAACAGATGCAGCTCCTTCTTCCCAAAAGGTCTTTCTTAGATAGATATTAAACCTTATTCATTTAAAAATGCAAGCTTTAGTCAACAGGGTCTTCATTTGTTGTCCTGTATTTTTTTATTGTCACTGACAACAAAACCACTTGTGGAACAAATCTTACTTTTCAAAACTAAGTGACCATGAAGTAAAAGAAAGGTTGCAGAATGTTTTTGAGTTAATCAGCATTTGATCAAAGGACAGGATGTAGAAACTGGCAATTAGTGTAGGTAAAGTGATTTATTTTACATTTCAGACACAAGAGTATATAGTTTCACTTAATAGTGGGTGGTTGTTGTATCTGAATGGTAAAAGAAGATACATTAAACAAAAGAAGGTTCAATGCTAAATTCCTGGGGAAATGACCAGACTGGCTGTCTCAAGCTCCCAAAATGATCACAGACTGGATACAATTTATAGGAAACACAACATTTCACTTTTGCATAAAACTAGGAATGTATGAATGTGTTTCCTTGGAACTAGGAGCCGTTGTTATGTTTCTAATTACTTGCACATATTCACTGTAGTATCCAACATTATGCAATGCATTGTTATAATCTGAAAACTTATACAACTTTAAATGAGATATTAACTTTTGACTGACTTGAGCCAGACTTTTTGAGTTAGAGATTTTCTCATAGCAAATGAAGTAACCTGCATTTTCCATTTATTTTGTTTTGCAAAAAAAGAGAAAATCTGTATATACCTTATTGTTTGTCCTCATTGTAAATAAGAAGACCTTATTTAGACACATCAAGCATGAAAATAATTTTTGGAACAGACATTGAACAGTATTATGTTCCTTTGCAGAAATGTGAATGTGCTAAAGGTTTACACCATCCCTATTCAGTGCTTCCAGTTTTTTGAGGAAATTAAAGCAAAATCAACAGATCTCCCCAATTTTTTTTTTGCGCTATTGATATTTATGAGTTTATTGCACATTTTCTGCAAGAATAGTCAAAAACATTACGCTTAAGTGATACCCCCATCCTGCAGGTGGCAGTATTTTATACTTCTATTACTCTTCTCCCTTCGACGTACTTGATGTCAAGTTATAGTCTGTGATTGATATGACAAGTAACAAAATGTCAAAGATGCAATCATACATAAGTGTATGTATTGCAAAATTCCTTGTGAATATTTGTAAAGTAGTCCCACACTATCAGTGATTTTGACTGCAAAATTATGAAAATAATCATGAAATCCTTGAGGGGCTGCCTAACATGTATATACTGTTAGAGGAGCAAAATTGCAGTTGGCTCAATGGGAAGAGTATAAGTGTCTGGTAGTTGAAAGTTAAAGTCCATGAAGAAACATACCCCTAAGTTGTCTACCAGTGTCATGAATTTGATGTGAGGTGGTGAGGCAGACGCTTGAGAGAACCAGGATTTGAAGAATAAGTGTATTTAATAAAGAATTCATCCACAATTGTCCAACAAACAAGGCAGCACTGCTGAGCTGAATCCAGGGCTCGACGCAGGTAGCACAAGTGATATGAATGGACAGGGACTGTAGTGACATCAGACGAGGACCCGACAAAGACACAGACACACAGGTGACACTAAATACACAGAGGGTAATCAGGGAACGAGACACACCTGGGAACTAATCAAGGGGAGACAGGACAACACAGAGACTCAGACACACAGGAAACTTGAAATAAATACACAGAAAAACATGGAACCTGACAACCAGTCTGTGAATTTGGCTAGTGAGAAAAAATAAGTCTACTCAGAGTGACTAGACAAGTAGTATGTCAGTTAATTCCATTTACAACCACAACTTTAACACTTAATTCCTTTCACAGAATCAGTTTGTCATTACTTCCTCCCAGCCAACAAAAAGGTCATGAACCTCATTTGAGCATTAGTGGCTGAACACAAGTTCAAATAATTCTGAAAGAACCTTCTGGATTAATCATGGTTGCCCATATTTGGACAAAGCAGAATCACTTGCCTGTTGAGAAGCTGAAAGTGTTTCTCTGGAAACATTTGTGGCCGAGATGAATATGTTTTATAACACAGGTTCATAAGGTTATTTTAAGACGAAAACCCAAAGGCATTTCACTGTTCTTACATTTGTTATTAGTTGAAGCACTGCATTATACTGCTGTTAAGTATAATGTATGTCCCAGAGACATACATTATATGTCTCTAGGACATATAATGTATGTCCCACATCACTAAACAAAAATATGTTGGTTTCTTTGTTTCTGTTTTACAGCTTTTTGCATATTTTCTCACACTTAGGAAATTCCCAGCAACAAATACTGGTTTACACTTCAGAGAAAAGCTCTCCACAAATTCTGTTCAAGGGGAAACCAAATGTGTATGGCATAAAACTAAATCCCTAAATCCTTCAGGCTCAGGGCTAACATTTATGTGCAGACTTCTTACTGTAGTTGCAACATTGTTTTTCCAAAGCCAGAAAGTTGTGTAATGTTTAAATTAAAAACAAGAATCAGTCAATTAAAGCCAAATTAATGCTCAAAACGGAAAAATGTATTTTTATTTTGCGTATGTTGTAAGCAATAGTCATATAAAAACAAGCAATATAGTCACCTTTAACTTGTTTGAGATTAACAAAAATACTCAATATTACTACATCAGAACTAGAGCCTGTCTTTACCTGCAAAACGAGCCACATTGGCAAATTTAGAGACCACTGAATTTATGAAATCAAAGATTAAACCCATTGCTACTCATCAAATTTCGCTCCTAATTTAGCAGGATATCCCAGCTGGTAATGCAGTTTTCCATTTTTATAAAAGTATTAATAGTGCAGTTATACTGATTTCTCAGTCTGGTCTGGTCCTAAATATCAGGATGGTATATTTGAAGGTATTTTTGAAATGAAGCCTAGGCGCAAATTCAATCTGGAAGACTCTTTTAGCCCCTCCTGCATCATCCAGCCGGAACTTCCGGCTCATCACCGTTGATTGCTCAACGCCGGTCAAAGACTCGTCACGTCCAAGCCCCAGCTGATAAGGACAGCCATCCATGGCGTCGTGCGCTTTCCAGCAGAGCTCAACCCACCTCTACTCGCTCAGCATCAGGCCACATCCTTCATCGCCTCCACCACCAGTGCCGGGTCCCGGGGGGATGACGTTCCTCTCAGCATACGGAATGCTCATCCAAGCCCATCACAAAGTTTGCGATGATCAATGTCCTTAGCCGGGGCCCAGGTGCCAAAGATTTAAATCATATTGTCATTAAACTTTTCTAATGGTTTCCCTTTGTCTGTCTGAGTCTCTACAGATTGAATTACAGGTTTTACAGAAGGTGCTTGTAATAAACTCTTGATATTTCTTATTTCCCTTCTTTCAGGATGTTTATGTCACCAGTCAGCCATAAAAACCTGGTTGGTGTAATACATTTTGACAAACTGTCGCTAAGAAATCTCTGGTTTGAAACAATTTTTAAACAGAAACGGGAACAGTTCTGACACCACTTGCAAACTTATCAATCTGAATATTTCCTATGTGGTAATGAAGGAACTACATCAAGAAACACCAGTTAACCAACACACTTCAGTGATTTTTTTTTTTATATTTAAATGAAATACTGTATTATTTCAATGAGCACATATTTAATACCACACGTGAAATATTTTTTTAATCAGCACCAACCTGCTTATTAGAAAAATCACTTTGAATTTAAGCACTTTGAAATGCCTTGCTGCTGAAATGTGCTATACAAATAAAGTTTGATTGATTTGATTGAAAAATACAAGGTTGATGCTGTGAAGTAGACGCTTAAAAGAGTATACTTTTGAGAAATTTAGTCCTCAAAAGTATACACTGGTCAGTTTTCAGTATCAAGATATACTGAGGTCTGAAAGTGGCTAAAAGGTTTTGCGATCCATCCATATTTGGTTCATAGTCCTTTTAATAAGATACTAGAGAAATGGAAAGAACACCTGAACACTCCCTAACAAGTGGTGACTGAACTCTCACCACTGGTTCTTTGATGCACACCCCGTATCCAACAAAGGTTAAATATTAAGATAGTATGTGCAAATCTAACTAGATCCTTCATAATGTGCCTAAAAATTAGCTTCAGCTTTGGCTATTAGAAAATTAAATGTAATCATATGAAGCGTTAATATAAATAGGATTAGTTCCCCTCATGGTATTATTATTGTTACCTTCTTTTTATCTCTGGCTACACATTCACCTACTCAGGCCCATACTCACGTTCATTCAGTGTCAACACATGTAATGGTGGCGCCTCTCGGCCGAAACCTGAGTGACACACATCCGGAACTTTAAGTATAACCTTCCCTTTTACCTTTGTGTTTTCATCTTGTTATTAACATTCTGCGGTTGGACAGTGCTGTGTGCATTGTCTGAGCTCACTGTGACAGTTTGATGAGCCATTAGTCAGTATAATTTATCTGTGTGCACTCTGCCTTCAGACTCCCTGTCTGCAGTGGGATGGCATGCTTTTGTCTTGACTGCTTGAGTATGTCAGAGACACTCTTACGTAGAAACAGTCAGGGGCAATTGACGTAAAAAGGAGTGTGGTCTGTAGTTCTTGAGAATGACATAATATCGTGACTGGCAGACTTACAAAGCATTAAAAGTTCTAAATTTACTCAAGATGACTGGTCGGGTCAGTAATGCATGCATCATCTTCTGCCCCAGTTTCATGTAAAGACTGTTGCAAATTTATATTTTCTACCATCATTTATTTTCTCTTTATTCTGCATTTAATTCTAGGGAAGCAAACTGGTGCCGCCAAAACTACTGTTTTAATTTATTTTTGGTAAGAACAAAAGGAAGAAACTGTGAAAAAATGACGAGTAACTGAGAAAAATTGTAAAAAAATATTCCTTGTTGGAATTTTTTGTTTTTGAAAAAAATGCTAATTCTTAGAGTTGTGGAAGCTGTGGTAAGGAAACATTTTATATTTTATATGACAGGCTAAGTGCCGTCTGAAAAATTAACTAAATTACTGTTTACAAAATTTCACATTCTATCATTGTACTGCTGGGCGTGGTAAAACACCTGAGGAGACTTAAATAGTGTTGCATAAATCACAGCTCAGAGTATTCATTAGTTTTCAAGTTAGATACTGTTTTGGTTCACCAGGGGAAATAATAAAAATGTAGATCTAAAAGATTAGAACCATGTTTGGTTTACATTAATTCACAAAAGACTTCAGACTTGGCGTAGAATTGAGGCCTGGGATTTGAGTCTTACTAACAGTCTTTATTTTATTTTATCTGGCGCAAACTGGAGCTAGACATGACAGCTCTGTTCTGACGATGACTTTTGTTGTGAAATGGCGCAATATGAAAAATAAACTGTATTGAATTAAGTTGAAATGAAGCTCTACAATATTAAAATACTAAATATCCCTCAAACTGAAGACTATATTGAACATCTTTGAGTTGCTTTGTAAGAAAATAGCTCAATTCCATGGCAAAATGAGCATCAGGTTCTGCTGCGATGCTTAGAAGAAAAACAAACAACTTAACTAGTTCATTATATTCTATTCTACCGGCTGAGACCAATTGTTTCCAAGTATAAGAATGCAAAGATGAAAGAAATAACAGGCAAAAATTATTTTTTGTTTTATTTTTAATAGATATTAAACAATAATTTAATATTTTAGGGTTTTTCTTTTAATCTTCTCACCAATAAACTGTAGCACTTGTTTTAGTTAATCAAAAAAAGAAAAAAAGAAGTTAAAATGTTCTTACTTGGACATTGTTATTCAGTTGAATCTTTGATATTTCCTGGCAACGACATTTATTTATCTCCTGGCATTCTTTTAGTGCAACCAGAACACCCACATAATCACTTTGCAAACACATATGTATATCTGCAATGTTTGAGGTGGAGTTCCTTTATGAAGCAACAATGCCTGGTTTGGACGTAAATGAGAGATGAGTCACCAGACACAGCCAGAAAGAAAGATAAGAAGCATATAGTATCAATATGAGTTACATTCAGGATTAGGGCTAACCTTGGTGGAAAAGGTTAATGGGTGCCAACACAATGCAAGTTCATAATACATACATAAATGTTATACATGTTATATCAATGGAATTTTGTTTCTTTGCGGTTTCAACTTCTACTTCTTACACATTGTCGTAATCAGTGTGTTGCTCAACAGCTGAACATGCAATGAAGAGAAAAGCTGGAATACTAAAGTGACAGGCTGGAGGAGGAGGCGCTCCGTCTGGTAGAGGGCAAACTTCCACCTCGATAAGAAAGGTGAGAGGTAAACATTGACTTAATTCCTATCACTGCTTGTCCAAGTCCATCTTTCACTGCAGAAACCATGCAAACAGGAGGGATTCCCTGATAACTCTCTTTCACTTCAAGTAGTTTTAGTTTTAGTATCGACTGATAACACGGAGCAGATTCCAAATGTCAAAGTTTACATCTGTCTCAGAGGAGATGCTTCACTTTTTACCATTTTGATTTCTTGTTGCTAGAGGGTTTGAATAGTTTGCCTCTTATTTATTGATATGACATATTTTTTCTATCAGTTATTGAGTGTACTCTAAAGAAAGAATTATGAATTTCAATTAACCCTTTGATGGTTAAATGGCACATTCCTAAGCACTAAGATGCGCAAATACCAACTTTTTTCTAAGAGTTTAATACTTATTCTGTGTTATGGTGCTGTGTGTGGTTGCTCAGTCCACATCCTGCTTTTTACAAAAAACTCAGCATTCCAGAAATTTGCTCTGCAGTAAGAATGACTGTGATTCTCCAACTGTCCACCTACTCTAGTATGGATAATCGAGCCTCAGTCTGTGGTTACTTTTCATCATTTTCTCAGACTCAAAGAGCTGCTCATGGTCACTAACTTTTATATCACAAAGCAGAGTTTGAAGCAGTAAAACCAGAGAAGAAGGTCTGACCTCAAACAAAAAAAGTAAGGTAATACAAGATGACCCAGCCAGTCTGTTAATGGGTAACTGGATCAGCACATAGTTTAGCTTTCTGCATGAGCTTAATGCAAAATTGTAAGCAAACACATGCATGAGCAAATTAAAATTATTTGTAGTGAAGCAAAATGCACTCACACAGCGATATTTTCTGAAAATGTTTAGTTTCCTTTTTGAGGATGAACTGTACTGTAGCTAAACACTGTTATTTGTGTATGCAAAACTGTTTGTCACTTAACATTGTATTAGTAAAGTTTTGTTGTGTTGCACTTTGCTCATGATGAATTTTCTTGACACATCAGTCAATGTTTCTGGAGCTTTAGTTAATACTGTTAGTTTACTGCAAGATGCCACGATCTCAAAAACAAACTGGTTAAGAACAGGTCAGGTTAAAATAATAATGTTTTCTTGTTAAATCTCTTTGCTTAATAAAAAAAAAAACACTGATTTAAAAATAATCCAGCTTCTTTATTCTTCAAAAGTATTTACCTCTGTGTTATACTCAGAAAACATCATTTAGGTAATGCAGATAAAATAATGTCAATGGGTTTTATTGAATGTGATGGGTTATTTTTGTTCTTGTTTTTGTTTTCTATCCATATGTTTCTTTTGATTGGATATCATATTAATATGCTGAAGGGAACCAGCCAGAAACAAAAAAATCTTGGAGAGAGTTAAATATTTTTGCAATGGCACAGAGGCCTTCCAGTCTAAAAGACAGCAGCTCATACAAGTGGTAAAAAATATATATAATATACTGTTTTTGTTTAATTTAAATAGAATTGTATCAGTTTATCAAAATAGCTTAAAGTGAACAAATTATTGCCTGTAAGTGAAGCAAATCACAGACTGTTGAACCTAGGTTTCAGTGTGGCTATCATTTTAGACGTTTACCCTTAATTACACCGTTTTGGCTGATTACAAACTTTTCTATGCACGTGCAAATATTGTCTCTAAATGGTCAAACTAAAATTAAATTTCAATTTGACAGGTATTACTAGTGAAAAGGTACATTTTTAATCAAACTCTAAATGCGTCAGTAAATTGCTGTGAATCATCTTTGACTTCACTCAATAACCTTTCAGTTGGGTATGTGACAACTTCTGAACATATTTCAGTATAGTTTGTCAAAACAGATGTCTCACAAAAAACTGTAAAGTATCTGTAATGGTCGAACTGTACCAGAAAGTGGAGATGTTTAGTTAAACTGAGAGTTGCCTATTTTACATAAATTAAATATAGTTATCAGGAGTTAATCTTGAGTTTTACAAGTTGAATTAGTTTCGAAATCAATATTATTTTCAAATGCAAACCACAAAATGGAAATCATTGCAAACAAAACGAAAAATACAGAAAAAAGAGCATAGAAACAGCTAAAACAAAGTCATTAGGAAATAAGTGACCTAATAAGAATAAATGACCCTAATTTCACCAGAAAACAGACATTGTAGTTAAAAAAAATACTTTAATATTTAATCTGCAGATATATCAGACAGTAGATATCAATATGTTTTATAGATGACTATAACAGTGAAATGACAATTAATTTACTTCATTAAATTATTTTACATTTTTTGTAGCATGACTATGGTTTTGTTAAAAATTTATTAATGCACAGTATAAGTACCTTTTCACCGTTTTCAGCTTTAGTAAGCATACAGTCTTTGTCGCCATCTGTTGGTCACTTAATGCAGATGTAAAGGGAGAAAAGCATCATAATAGAAATCTACCCCAGGAAGAGCATGAGATAGTTCTTGTTCATGAACCAACGCCTTTTGGGTGAAGTTTTGCGTAGGGAGATTGCTGGGCAAGTTGAATTATTATTATTATTTTATTTGATTTTTTGAACCTTGAGGTAAACTTGAATTATTTCTTCAAAACGGCCCTTTCATTGTTCACATTTTACAAGTTATAATTCAAACCAGTCTGAACATGTGTAAATTAAATCTTTTGCTTCTTTAGGTGAAGATTAGATCAGTGTAACTACGCAGCAATTTGTACTTTGTTAAAATTTGAGGAAAATCTATGAAAATCAAAAAAAAAAAAAAAAAAAAAAAATTTATGTGTGATTCTCACATTCCAAGAAGGCTTGGAATGTGAGAATCACACATTATTTATTTATTTTTAATTTTTTGCTTGGTGACCGGCTCGTTAATGAGGCAATGAAGCATTCAAACTGCTTTACCACTTGGAGACCAAGCACCCTGCGCATTAGGAACACTTCGGGTGTCATTGTCTCTCATCACTCCCAGATGGGACCGTCTCGTTGCAGAGAAACAAGCCCATTAGTCGTTATCGTGAGTTAAAATTTTCACGAAAGTAAAATGTTCGTTTTTGTGGCGCATCTGTGTTTTATTTTGAAGGGATATGTAAACGTCACCATAGCGACGCTAATTTTTAGCATCAGAACGCTGGGTTCCAACCGACAGGCACACTTTGGCAGGCCCCGTTTAAATTTCTTCAGAAATTATCTCGTTGATTTATGCTCTTGTACATTTACCTTTGTTTAGGAATAGGATAAAGCTTTTGAGCTTTGATGGAAGACACTTTTTGCTGCACGTTGCATTAAATGTCCCATAAACTAACTTTACATTACAAAACCTCTGGGTCCCTCAATTGGGTTAATTGGGTCCCTCAATTAATTCAACTCAAAAAGTAGACCTAATTATTCCAGTAAGTTGAGTAAAGATTTATTACCTTACTTACAAGAATATAAAGTACATAAAAACACTGCTTCCCAGATTTTAGGTTACAGGTAAAGTTGTGGCTGCATCCTCATTGTTTTTTTCTTTTCTTTGTTGTTTGTTTGTTTTTAACAACCATTACACACCCCAATCAGATTCATTCTCCATTGCAGCCATGTAGTTATGGGCATATTTAGGACATTTCTTTGAGAGAAACCCACTGTTGTGTTAAGTGTGGTAGTACTATGTATTTTCCAGGCACATCATGGGACTATCAAGTAACTTTGTTAACTTCAGTTGTTCTAAAAATGTATGTATAAAACACAACTTCAATTATATATTGATGACCTAAAATTGGGCCTCTGTCTCTTTTAAAAGCCCCTTCTCTTTCTAACACTGCCTTCAGTGCAACAGGGTTTCTCCATTAACAACTGTTCTTAGGTGTGTTAGACTGAGAAGCAGAGAAGAGTTTCTCTTACACTAGGTGGTGCGCACGGTTTCCATTAGGATCAAATTGAAATGCATGATAAAGATATAGACCAAGTTTTTACAAGTTGTAGATAAAAGAAAACAGCTTTTCAACCAAAAAGACTCATGGACACATGGTTAAACACTATATTTTATTGAAGATGACAGACCAATGATGGACAGGTAAATGTAAATTATTGGCCATCTTCTGAGATGATGTGAGGATATACACCACTTCTACATTTGTATATCCTGTCAGCTTCAATGTCATTAACCAACTTTGCAGCTTAGTTTGAGCCCTTGCTCTCTTTAAGACAATCCACAAAGAACTCATTGCAAGCCACAGTCAGCGCAGCGACCAAAACCACAAACTCCTGGAAGTCCACTTCACCATCTTTGTTGTCATCTAGGCCAGCCATAATCTTCTCAACCACAGCAGGATCATTTGAACCCTTAAAATAAATAAAACAAGTCATCAATCTTTACTCAATACAAGAGACAGGAAACCTTAAGAAAAATTAATTCCAAGATCATTTAGTTTGTAAGAAGTTACAACTCTGATAACTTTTGGAGTTTGAATTTCCTCTCTGAGGAACAAAATAAATTTTGTAAATTATGCATTTATTACCACATTAATTTAGCCCAACATGCATTTTAATGTACAGATACTGTATACTAATCTTATTCATATGAATGGTCTTCATCAAGTGTATTTCAATAATGACATGATGAATGCAATATTGTAAATAAAAAGGTTTTTTTAATTATGTATATAATTCCTTAGATTGTCTTGTGTTTTATTGGGGCTATAAAAATAAAATTTGCCTCACTTTCAGCACAGCATAATCAAGAATATTACCATAATTTCCTGAGAATTTAACACCTAATTACCAAGCTGCTTGTTCTGATTCCATTTTGTTTTAGGACTGTAGCAACCAAGTTAAAATAGAAGACAAAAGACTATGTCAAAGTTAAGTTTTGGCACTTTGAAAAAAGATTGGTAGTTTTATTTTTTTTTTTGTCAAACCCACATTCAGGAATTCTGAGAGTTCTTCCTGAAGCATCTTCTTCAGCTCCTTCTTGTTCAACTTGTACTTGTCACCTTCGTTTCCTGAGTAGCGGTAAAAAACCTTGATAAGGTCTTCCATGGCTCCTTGCAAAGTGGAAGACATTTTTGCAGTCCTGTGATTAAGGAGTAGAAGAAACATTAAGAATACTTTTTCAGTTAGTTGTTAACATTAATTTGAGATCTACAGTATCCATGCACTCCAGTCTGTAACTGAACAACTTAACCGTTCAAATATAGACAATTGTGTGTCAACCCTTGTCGAAAAGAACAAAATCTCCATATAATCTTAATTTTTCCAAAATTTCAGTTTTTAAACACTGAAGTTACTCGTACATGTATCTATATAGTAGTACCTTAAAAGCCTTTTCACTTCAAGTTACCTTGACAAGCAGCTTTAGCCAATTTTGACAAGATACCAATTATCACACAGTAGGTAAGTAGCTTTCTACAAACATTACAGCTTCCTACAAATGCTATGTAAAAAGGAGGGGAATGATTTTGAGCAAATATTAGATTTGATTAATCAGGTGAAGAAATTAGCCTTCACATGCAGTTAATTGCAGCTTTTTTATCATTACAGTTTCCAGTAGATAGTATTAATTATACATTCAGCCTGTAAATATCACAGAAATGAAAACCCCATAAGCGAGCTTCCATCTGTATATTTAAGGCATATGAATAAGGGTCACTGATGTCAAGTAAAGTCAGAACAGGTTAACTGTCTAACCTTACATCAGCCCTTCAGTCTGACACTCGAGAAGTGGACACTGGGGTCATCTCACCTCCCATCAGCAAGAAAGACAAAGCCCAGACCCCCTGCAGGGCAACTTGCAAAGTAAAGTTGATTATAAATAAATAAATAAATAAATAAATAAATAAATAAATAAATAAATAAATAAATAAATAAATAAATAAATAAATAAATAAATAAATAAATAAATAAATAAAATCAAGTACATATTTTAGAATATATGATTATTTCAGCCTGTACCACAATGGACAACTGCTACTGCCAACGTGTGTACAAACTTGGGAAACAGAGTTGAAAGTTGCTACAATGCTGCTTCTCTGAATTATGCAATATGCCTGCTAGTAATTTGCAATAATTGTTATTATTTATTCCTGACTGATTCCAAGAACACATTAGAGTTTCTAACTGTGAAGCGCAGCGTTGGTGATAATATAGTTCCTGAATATGAACTGACGCAGTCTCCAGTTGCAGTGGCACATAAGAAGAAAGAATTGAAAGCAGAGGAGGCAATTTACTTACTTGAATAGTGGTGCAAATAGTTCCTGACCAAAGAGTCTTCTGCTGCTGAGTTTTCCTCTCATCAGTTTATATGGGGTGCTGCCTGTCCAAGCCACAATCAGATAAGCACCTCCCTCTGCAGAGAAGCACCGCTCCCTGCTGCACAGGTGAATTGCAAGGCCATTTAAGGTAGTTTCTAACCAACAAACTAGTTTTACTTTTTATCAGCCAATGATACAAAGTTTTACTTTTTATCATTGGCTGATAAGTGAGGAGGCACAGAGCTGCAATGAAGAGGAAGAAATAGAACTACATCATCTTATAATTTGAAAGCTTTATTATTATAAAAATATACATTTGTGCAATGTACTATTATGTTATTGGGGCCTGCCCATAGCAATGCATAAGGAGAGCAGTGACTGACTTGCAAAGCAAGTCAGTCACTGCCTCCATGCATTGCATGGCAGGCACCTATTGTTCTACACCCAATAGAATGTCTCTTTATTGGGGCCTGCCCATAGCAATGCATAAGGAGAGCAGTGACTGACTTGCTTCGCAAGTCAGTCACTGCCTCCATGCATTGCATGGCAGGCACCTATTGTTCTACACCCAATAGAACGCCTCTTTATTATTATTATTGGGGCCTGCCCATAGCAATGCATAAGGAGAGCAGTGACTGACTTGCGAAGCAAGTCAGTCACTGCCTCCATGCATTGCATGGCAGGCACCTATTGTTCTACACCCAATAGAATGTCTCTTTATTGGGGCCTGCCCATAGCAATGCATAAGGAGAGCAGTGACTGACTTGCGAAGCAAGTCAGTCACTGCCTCCATGCATTGCATGGCAGGCACCTATTGTTCTACACCCAATAGAATGTCTCTTTATTATTGGGGTTTGCCCATAGCAATGCAGGAGAGCAGTGACTGACTTGCGAAGCAAGTCAGTCACTGCCTCCATGCATTGCATGGCAGGCACCTATTGTTCTACACCCAATAGAATGTCTCTTTATTATTATTGGGGCCTGCCCATAGCAATGCATAAGGAGAGCAGTGACTGACTTGCGAAGCAAGTCAGTCACTGCCTCCATGCATTGCATGGCAGGCACCTATTGTTCTACACCCAATAGAATGTCTCTTTAAGTATTGGGGCCTGCCCATAGCAATGCATAAGGAGAGCAGTGACTGACTTGCGAAGCAAGTCAGTCACTGCCTCCATGCATTGCATGGCAGGCACCTATTGTTCTACACCCAATAGAATGTTTCTTTAATACGACATTTATTATTCTTCCGTTACCGTTAATGCGGTTTCGTCACGCCATGAGCCCACCCACAAAAGTGGTATCAAACGCGTGCCTGCTCGTCGGAGGGGAGCTATTACTTTTGGTGGGCTTTGGAGTTACCATGGCGACGTAAAAAGCAAAAAACGACCCCAAAATCACTAACGAGCTCACCAGGTGCATCTCTCGTCGTCAAGGGGACGAGGCAACCAGTAAATCCTGAAAATACCCTATTTTTGAGGATTTTCTGTGTCGTCATAACTTTATGTAGAAACGCCATTCAAACTTCATTTTGTAGATACGTCCGTGATCTCTTTTAAAGTGAAGACAGCACGTCAATATGTATTATGGTTTGTCCACAACTTCTTTCTAAGCGACCCAAAGTTTTTGATTTTTGGAAAAATCAGAGTGTGAAGGCCGCTCCGCTAGAGTGAGAGTCAGAGCGACATTTTGACCCCAAATCATTTTTTAACTCGCCCTCACGCTCACAAATATTGCATGATTGGTATCAAACTTGGTCATGACATTGATACGATTGCCTGCTCCGGTCAAATGTTTTATTATCTAGCGCTTACAGTTTTCTCTCCAGGTGCTTCAGAGCAAAGTCATGCGCCAGGGTAGCAGACAGATCTCACTGATTCACTTCCATGTATTTCTGAAAAATTTCAGACCTTGGCACACACTTTTTTTATCTCATTGCTGTTAATACTGTGAGTGAGGTAGAGATATGAATGGCGGGACTATGTGAGACGACAAATAGCCCTCTCATATGCTTCAAACGGTTTTCGAATATGTATTACGGTTCCCGAACGGAAACAGTTTTTTGCAATGCTTTTTTGAGTCAAACTGGCTGGCTCAAACAGAGAATTGTCTCCCCCTGGATGTCTCACTCACAGCTGGCAGAGAGGATTATTTACCATGGCAACGGAACCCAGAGCAGGGAGATTTGCTGAGGACTACAAATACGCATCACTGTAGTTCGAACTACTAGTTCAGTTAAAACAGAGGAGGACTGAGCTGGCCTTTAGAAAAACTTGCTGCTATGGGCTGTATATAACTAATTTAACCCTGTCACTGTTACACATGGGATGAGTTTGGCCCTTTGAAATGAAGCTTACTGAAAATTTCAAAATAAAAGCCCTTGAAAATTTTTACATCAGGTCATTGCTTTTTGAGCGTTATATGACTGATTTAATCCAATGACTGTTACACATGGGATGACTTTGACCCTTTCAAATGAAGCTTAACAAAAATTTCAAAATAAAAGCCTTGGGAATTTTTACATCATGTAATTGCTCTTTTTGGCTTTATGTGACTGGTTTATCCAAAGCACTCTTACACATTGGATTAGTGTGGGCATTTAATATGAAGCTTACTGCAAATTTCAAAATAAAAGCCTCAAAATGCCCCTCTGGACAGTGCACCACCGGAGGCGGTGCAGTGATATCATTCTGCATTATCTGTTTATCCCAGGTTAGGGAACTGCCTTGCACAGCAAGGCAGTTCATTAGCATTAGCCTTTTAGCTTAAATAAGCTATTACCTATTTTTCTTACTTATCTGCCATGTTTAGTATTCTGAAGGAATTAAGTAAATTACAGAGAACATTCTAATAATATCCCACATGCTACAGAGAGCATTCACGCTAACATTAGCATATTTGCTCATTTTAGCTAATACACTTACTTTATCATACTGAATGGTGCATGTCCAGTTTACTTAACATTATTGTGATTCTATTGATTGTATTGATTACATTGCAGCTTTCTTTAGCATTGATGCAAATTGTTAGCATCAGAACGCTGGGTCCAAACCGACGGGCACACTTTGGCAGGCCCCAGTTAAATTTCTTCAGGAATTTTCTAGTTATTATTTATTATTCTTCCGTCACCCGGAATGCGGCTCGTACCGCTGCGAGCCCACCCACAAAAGTGGTATCAAAACGTGCGGCTCGATCCCGGGAGGTGTGCTATTACTTTTGGTGGGCTTTGGAGTTACCATGGCGACGTAAAAAGCAAAAAACGACCCCAAAATCACTAACGAGCTCACCAGGTGAAATCTCGTCGTCAAGGGGACGAAGCAACCTCTAAATCTTAAAAATACCCTATTTTTGAGGATTTTCTGTGTCGTCATAACTTCATGTAGAAACGCCATTCAAACTTCATTTTGTAGATACGTCCGTGATCTCTTTTAAAGTGAAGACAGCACATCGATATGAATTATGGTTTGTCCACAACTTCTTTCTAAGCGACCCAAAGTTTTTGATTTTTGGAAAAATCAGAGTGTGAAGGCCGCTCCGCTAGAGTGAGAGTCAGAGCGACATTTTGACCCCAAATCATTTTTTAACTCGCCCTCACGCTCACAAATATTGCATGATTGGTATCAAACTTGGTCATGACATTGATACGCGTGCCTGCTCCGGTCAAATGTTTTCAAAAATTATCTAGCGCTTACAGTTTTCTCTCCAGGTGCTTCAGAGCAAAGTCATGCGCCAGGGTAGCAGACAGATCTCACTGATTCACTTCCATGTATTTCTGAAAAAATTCAGACCTTGGCACACACTTTTTTTTATCTCATCGCTGTTAATACTGTGAGTGAGGTAGAGATATGAATGGCGGGACTATGTGAGGGCGACAAATAGCCGTCTCATATGCTTCAAACGGTTTTCGAATATGTATTACGGTTCCCGAACGGAAACAGTTTTTGCAATGCTTTTTTAGTCAAACTGGCTGGCTCAAACAGAGAATTGTCTCCCCTGGATGTCTCACTCACAGCTGGCAGAGAGGATTATTTACCATGGCAACGGAACCCAGAGCAGGGAGAGCTGCTGAGAACTACAACACGCATCACTGTAGTTCGAACTACTAGTTCAGTTAAAACAGAGGAGGACTGAGCTGGCCTTTAGAAAACTTGCTGCTATGGGCTGTATATAACTCATTTAACCCAGTCACTGTTACACATGGGATGAGTTTGGCCCTTTGAAATGAAGCTTACTGAAAATTTCAAAATAAAAGCCCTTGAAAATTTTTACATCAGGTCATTGCTTTTTGAGCGTTATATGACTGATTTAATCCAATGACTGTTACACATGGGATGACTTTGACCCTTTCAAATGAAGCTTAACAAAATTTCAAAATAAAAGCCTTGGGAATTTTTACATCATGTAATTGCTCTTTTTGGCTTTATGTGACTGGTTTATCCAAAGCACTCTTACACATTGGATTAGTGTGGGCATTTAATATGAAGCTTACTGCAAATTTCAAAATAAAAGCCTCAAAATGCCCCTCTGGACAGTGCACCGCCGCAGGCGGTGCAGTGATATCATTCTGCATTATCTGTTTATCCGAGGTTATGGAACTGACTTGCGCAGCAAGGCAGTTTATTAGCATTAGCCTTTTAGCTTAAATAAGCTATTTTCTATTTTTCAGACTTATTAGCCATGTTTAGTATACTTAATGGAGTAAGTAAATGACAGTAAACATTCTAATGATACCCCACATGCTACTGAAAGTATTTATGCTTACATTAGCATATTTGCTCATTTTAGCTAATGCACTTGCTTTATCATACTGAATGTTGCATGTCCAGCTTACTTAACATTCTTGTGATTCTCCACATGCTATTGATTACATTGCAGTTTTCTTTAGCATTGATGCTACTTCTAGCATCACAACGCTGGGTCCAAACCGACGGGCACACTTTGGCAGGCCCCAGTTAAATTTCTTCAGGAATTTTCTAGTTATTCTTAACTTCTTCTTCCGTCAACCGGAATGCGGCTCGTACCGCTGCGAGCCCACCCACAAAAGTGGTATCAAAACGTGCGGCTCGATCCCGGGAGGTGTGCTATTATTTTTGGTGGGATTTGGAGTTACCATGGCGACGTAAAAAGCAAAAAACGACCCCAAAATCACTAACGAGCTCACCAGCTGCATCTCTCGTCGTCAAGGGGATGAGGCAACCAGTAAATCCTGAAAATACCCTATTTTTGAGGATTTTCTGTGTCGTCATAACTTTATGTAGAAACGCCATTCAAACTTCATTTTGTAGATACGTCCGTGATCTCTTAAAGTGAAGACAGCACGTCAATATGTATTATGGTTTGTCCACAACTTCTTTCTAAGCGACCCAAAGTTTTTGATTTTTGGAAAAATCAGAGTGTGAAGGCCGCTCCGCTAGAGTGAGAGTCAGAGCGACATTTTGACCCCAAATCATTTTTTAACTCGCCCTCACGCTCACAAATATTGCATGATTGGTATCAAACTTGGTCATGACATTGATACGCGTGCCTGCTCCGGTCAAATGTTTTCAAAAATTATCTAGCGCTTACAGTTTTCTCTCCAGGTGCTTCAGAGCAAAGTCATGCGCCAGGGTAGCAGACAGATCTCACTGATTCACTTCCATGTATTTCTGAAAAATTTCAGACCTTGGCACACACTTTTTTTTATCTCATCGCTGTTAATACTGTGAGTGAGGTAGAGATATGAATGGCGGGACTATGTGAGACGACAAATAGCCCTCTCATATGCTTCAAACGGTTTTCGAATATGTATTACGGTTCCCGAACGGGAAACAGTTGTTTGCAATGCTTTTTTTAGTCAAACTGGCTGGCTCAAACAGAGAATTGTCTCCCCCTGGATGTCTCACTCACAGCTGGCAGAGAGGATTATTTACCATGGCAACGGAACCCAGAGCAGGGAGAGCTGCTAAGGACTACAAATACGCATCACTGTAGTTCTAACTAGTAGTTCAGTTAAAACAGAGGAGGACTGAGCTGGCCTTTAGAACAACTTGCTGCTATGGGCTGTATATAACTCATTTAACCCAGTCACTGTTACACATGGCATGAGTCTAGCCCTTTGAAATGAAGCTTACTGAAAATTTCAAAATAAAAGCCCTTGAAAATTTTTACATCAGGTCATTGCTTTTTTGAGCGTTATATGACTGATTTAATCCAATGACTGTTACACATGGGATGACTTTGACCCTTTCAAATGAAGCTTAACAAAAATTTCAAAATAAAAGCCTTGGGAATTTTTACATCATGTAATTGCTCTTTTTGGCTTTATGTGACTGGTTTATCCAAAGCACTCTTACACATTGGATTAGTGTGGGCATTTAATATGAAGCTTACTGCAAATTTCAAAATAAAAGCCTCAAAATGCCCCTCTGGACAGTGCACCGCCGCAGGCGGTGCAATGATATAATTCTGCATTATCTGTTTATCCGAGGTTAGGGAACTGCCTTGCGCAGCAAGGCAGTTCATTAGCATTAGCCTTTTAGCTTAAATAAGCTATTTTCTATTTTTCAGACTTATTAGCCATGTTTAGTATACTTAATGGAGTAAGTAAATGACAGTAAACATTCTAATGATACCCCACATGCTACTGAAAGTATTTATGCTTACATTAGCATATTTGCTCATTTTAGCTAATACACTTGCTTTATCATACTGAATGTTGCATGTCCAGCTTACTTAACATTCTTGTGATTCTATTGATTACATTGCAGCTTTCTTTAGCATTGATGCAAATTCTTAGCATCAGAACGCTGGGTCCAAACCGACGGGCACACTTTGGCAGGCCCCAGTTAAATTTCTTCAGGAATTTTCTAGTTGGGGCCTGCCCATAGCAATGCATAAGGAGAGCAGTGACTGACTTGCGAAGCAAGTCAGTCACTGCCTCCATGCATTGCATGGCAGGCACCTATTGTTCTACACCCAATAGAATGTCTCTTTAAGTATTATTATTTATTATTCTTCCGTCACCCGGAATGCGGCTCGTACCGCTGCGAGCCCACCCACAAAAGTGGTATCAAAACGTGCGGCTCGATCCCGGGAGGTGTGCTATTACTTTTGGTGGGATTTGGAGTTACCATGGCGACGTAAAAAGCAAAAAACGACCCCAAAATCACTAACGAGCTCACCAGGTGAAATCTCGTCGTCAAGGGGACGAAGCAACCTCTAAATCTTAAAAATACCCTATTTTTGAGGATTTTCTGTGTCGTCATAACTTCATGTAGAAACGCCATTCAAACTTCATTTTGTAGATACGTCCGTGATCTCTTTTAAAGTGAAGAAAGCACGTCAATATGTATTATGGTTTGTCCACAACTTCTTTCTAAGCGACCCAAAGTTTTTGATTTTTGGAAAAATCAGAGTGTGAAGGCCGCTCCGCTAGAGTGAGAGTCAGAGCGACATTTTGACCCCAAATCATTTTTTAACTCGCCCTCACGCTCACAAATATTGCATGATTGGTATCAAACTTGGTCATGACATTGATACGCGTGCCTGCTCCGGTCAAATGTTTTCAAAAATTATCTAGCGCTTACAGTTTTCTCTCCAGGTGCTTCAGAGCAAAGTCATGCGCCAGGGTAGCAGACAGATCTCACTGATTCACTTCCATGTATTTCTGAAAAATTTCAGACCTTGGCACACACTTTTTTTATCTCATCGCTGTTAATACTGTGAGTGAGGTAGAGATATGAATGGCGGGACTATGTGAGACGACAAATAGCCCTCTCATATGCTTCAAACGGTTTTCCAATATGTATTACGGTTCCCGAACGGGAAACAGTTTTTTGCAATGCTTTTTTTAGTCAAACTGGCTGGCTCAAACAGAGAATTGTCTCCCCCTGGATGTCTCACTCACAGCTGGCAGAGAGGATTATTTACCATGGCAACGGAACCCAGAGCAGGGAGAGCTGCTGAGAACTACAAATACGCATCACTGTAGTTCTAACTAGTAGTTCAGTTAAAACAGAGGAGGACTGAGC
This sequence comes from Gambusia affinis, assembly GCF_019740435.1. Taxonomy (NCBI): domain Eukaryota; kingdom Metazoa; phylum Chordata; class Actinopteri; order Cyprinodontiformes; family Poeciliidae; genus Gambusia; species Gambusia affinis. The sequence goes on from NC_057872.1 coordinate 21,275,292, forward strand.
TGGCCTTTAGAACAACTTGCTGCTATGGGCTGTATATAACTCATTTAACCCTGTCACTGTTACACATGGGATGAGTTTGGCCCTTTGAAATGAAGCTTACTGAACGTTTCAAAATAAAAGCCCTTGAAAATTTTTACATCAGGTCATTGCTTTTTTGAGCGTTATATGACTGATTTAATCCAATGACTGTTACACATGGGATGACTTTGACCCTTTCAAATGAAGCTTAACAAAAATTTCAAAATAAAAGCTTTGGCAATTTTTACATCATGTAATTGCTCTTTTTGGCTTTATGTGACTGGTTTATCTAAAGCACTCTTACACATTGGATTAGTGTGGGCATTTAATATGAAGCTTACTGCAAATTTCAAAATAAAAGCCTCAATATGCCCCTCTGGACAGTGCACCGCCGGAGGCGGTGCAATGATATCATTCTGCATTATCTGTTTATCCGAGGTTAGGGAACTGCCTTGCGCAGCAAGGCAGTTCATTAGCATTAGCCTTTTAGCTTAAATAAGCTATTTTCTATTTTTCAGACTTATTAGCCATGTTTAGTATACTTAATGGAGTAAGTGAATGACAGTAAACATTCTAATGATACCCCACATGCTACTGAAAGTATTTATGCTTACATTAGCATATTTGCTCATTTTAGCTAATACACTTACTTTATCATACTGAATGTTGCATGTCCAGCTTACTTAACATTCTTGTGATTCTCCACATGCTATTGATTACATTGCAGCTTTCTTTAGCATCGATGCTAATTCTTAGCATCACAACGCTGGGTCCAAACCGACGGGCACACTTTGGCAGGCCCCAGTTAAATTTCTTCAGGAATTTTCTAGTTATTCTTAACTTATTCTTCCGTCACCGTGAATGCGGCTTTCGTGCCGCTATGAGCCCACCCACAAAAGTGGTATCAAACGTATGCGGCTCGATCCCGGAGGTGTGCTATTACTTATGGTGGGATTTGGAGTTTCCATGGCGGCGTAAAAGCAAAAACGACCCCAAAATCACTAACGAGCTCACCAGGTGCATCTCTCTCTCAAGGGGACGAGGCAACCAGTAAATCCTGAAAATACCCTATTTTTGAGGATTTTCTGTGTCGTCATAACTTTATGTAGAAACGCCATTCAAACTTCATTTTGTAGATACGTCCGTGATCTCTTTTAAAGTGAAGACAGCACGTCAATATGAATTATGGTTTGTCCACAACTTCTTTCTAAGCGACCCAAAGTTTTTGATTTTTGGAAAAATCAGAGTGTGAAGGCCGCTCCGCTAGAGTGAAAGTCAGAGCGACATTTTGACCCCAAATAATTTTTTAACTCGCCCTCACGCTCACAAATATTGCATGATTGGTATCAAACTTGGTCATGACATTGATACGCGTGCCTGCTCCGGTCAAATGTTTTCAAAAATTATCTAGCGCTTACAGTTTTCTCTCCAGGTGCTTCAGAGCAAAGTCATGCGCCAGGGTAGCAGACAGATCTCACTGATTCACTTCCATGTATTTCTGAAAAATTTCAGACCTTGGCACACACTTTTTTTATCTCATCGCTGTTAATACTGTGAGTGAGGTAGAGATATGAATGGCGGGACTATGTGAGACGACAAATAGCCCTCTCATATGCTTCAAACGGTTTTCGAATATGTATTACGGTTCCCGAACGGGAAACAGTTTTTTGCAATGCTTTTTTTAGTCAAACTGGCTGGCTCAAACAGAGAATTGTCTCCCCCTGGATGTCTCACTCACAGCTGGCAGAGAGGATTATTTACCATGGCAACGGAACCCAGAGCAGGGAGAGCTGCTGAGGACTACAAATACGCATCACTGTAGTTCGAACTACTAGTTCAGTTAAAACAGAGGAGGACTGAGCTGGCCTTTAGAAAAACTTGCTGCTATGGGCTGTATATAACTAATTTAACCCTGTCACTGTTACACATGGGATGAGTTTGGCCCTTTGAAATGAAGCTTACTGAAAATTTCAAAATAAAAGCCCTTGAAAATTTTTACATCAGGTCATTGCTTTTTGAGCGTTATATGACTGATTTAATCCAATGACTGTTACACATGGGATGACTTTGACCCTTTCAAATGAAGCTTAACAAAAATTTCAAAATAAAAGCCTTGGGAATTTTTACATCATGTAATTGCTCTTTTTGGCTTTATGTGACTGGTTTATCCAAAGCACTCTTACACATTGGATTAGTGTGGGCATTTAATATGAAGCTTACTGCAAATTTCAAAATAAAAGCCTCAAAATGCCCCTCTGATAGTGCATCACGAGGCGGTGCAGTGATATCATTCTGCATTATCTGTTTATCCGAGGTTAGGGAACTGCCTTGCGCAGCAAGGCAGTTGATTAGCATTAGCCTTTTAGCTTAAATAAGCTATTTTCTATTTTTCAGACTTATTAGCCATGTTTAGTATACTTAATGGAGTAAGTAAATGACAGTAAACATTCTAATGATACCCCACATGCTACTGAAAGTATTTATGCTTACATTAGCATATTTGCTCATTTTAGCTAATACACTTACTTTATCATACTGAATGTTGCATGTCCAGCTTACTTAACATTCTTGTGATTCTCCACATGCTATTGATTACATTGCAGCTTTCTTTAGCATCGATGGTAATTCTTAGCATCACAACGCTGGGTCCAAACCGACGGGCACACTTTGGCAGGCCCCAGTTAAATTTCTTCAGGAATTTTCTAGTTATTTATTATTCTTCCGTCACCCGGAATGCGGCTCGTACCGCTGCGAGCCCACCCACAAAAGTGGTATCAAAACGTGCGGCTCGATCCCGGGTGGTGTGCTATTACTTTTGGTGGGCTTTGGAGTTACCATGGCGACGTAAAAAGCAAAAAACGACCCCAAAATCACTAACGAGCTCACCAGGTGAAATCTCGTCGTCAAGGGGACGAAGCAACCTCTAAATCTTAAAAATACCCTATTTTTGAGGATTTTCTGTGTCGTCATAACTTCATGTAGAAACGCCATTCAAACTTCATTTTGTAGATACGTCCGTGATCTCTTTTAAAGTGAAGAAAGCACGTCAATATGTATTATGGTTTGTCCACAACTTCTTTCTAAGCGACCCAAAGTTTTTGATTTTTGGAAAAATCAGAGTGTGAAGGCCGCTCCGCTAGAGTGAGAGTCAGAGCGACATTTTGACCCCAAATCATTTTTTAACTCGCCCTCACGCTCACAAATATTGCATGATTGGTATCAAACTTGGTCATGACATTGATACGCGTGCCTGCTCCGGTCAAATGTTTTCAAAATTATCTAGCGCTTACAGTTTTCTCTCCAGGTGCTTCAGAGCAAAGTCATGCGCCAGGGTAGCAGACAGATCTCACTGATTCACTTCCATGTATTTCTGAAAAATTTCAGACCTTGGCACACACTTTTTTTATCTCATCGCTGTTAATACTGTGAGTGAGGTAGAGATATGAATGGCGGGACTATGTGAGACGACAAATAGCCCTCTCATATGCTTCAAACGGTTTTCCAATATGTATTACGGTTCCCGAACGGAAACAGTTTTTTGCAATGCTTTTTTTAGTCAAACTGGCTGGCTCAAACAGAGAATTGTCTCCCCCTGGATGTCTCACTCACAGCTGGCAGAGAGGATTATTTACCATGGCAACGGAACCCAGAGCAGGGAGAGCTGCTGAGAACTACAAATACGCATCACTGTAGTTCTAACTAGTAGTTCAGTTAAAACAGAGGAGGACTGAGCTGGCCTTTAGAACAACTTGCTGCTATGGGCTGTATATAACTCATTTAACCCTGTCACTGTTACACATGGGATGAGTTTGGCCCTTTGAAATGAAGCTTACTGAACGTTTCAAAATAAAAGCCCTTGAAAATTTTTACATCAGGTCATTGCTTTTTTGAGCGTTATATGACTGATTTAATCCAATGACTGTTACACATGGGATGACTTTGACCCTTTCAAATGAAGCTTAACAAAAATTTCAAAATAAAAGCTTTGGCAATTTTTACATCATGTAATTGCTCTTTTTGGCTTTATGTGACTGGTTTATCCAAAGCACTCTTACACATTGGATTAGTGTGGGCATTTAATATGAAGCTTACTGCAAATTTCAAAATAAAAGCCTCAATATGCCCCTCTGGACAGTGCACCGCCGGAGGCGGTGCAATGATATCATTCTGCATTATCTGTTTATCCGAGGTTAGGGAACTGCCTTGCGCAGCAAGGCAGTTCATTAGCATTAGCCTTTTAGCTTAAATAAGCTATTTTCTATTTTTCAGACTTATTAGCCATGTTTAGTATACTTAATGGAGTAAGTGAATGACAGTAAACATTCTAATGATACCCCACATGCTACTGAAAGTATTTATGCTTACATTAGCATATTTGCTCATTTTAGCTAATACACTTACTTTATCATACTGAATGTTGCATGTCCAGCTTACTTAACATTCTTGTGATTCTCCACATGCTATTGATTACATTGCAGCTTTCTTTAGCATCGATGCTAATTCTTAGCATCACAACGCTGGGTCCAAACCGACGGGCACACTTTGGCAGGCCCCAGTTAAATTTCTTCAGGAATTTTCTAGTTCTTAACTTATTCTTCCGTCACCGTGAATGCGGCTCGCATCTTGAGCCCACCCACAAATGTGTTATCAAAACGTGCGGCTCGATCCGGGGTGGTGTGCTATTACTTTTGGTGGTTTTTGGTGTTACCTTGGCGACTTAAAAAGAAAAAAACGACCCCAAAATCACTAACGAGCTCACCAGGTGCATCTCTCGTCGTCAAGGGGATGAGGCAACCAGTAAATCCTGAAAATACCCTATTTTTGAGGATTTTCTGTGTCGTCATAACTTTATGTAGAAACGCCATTCAAACTTCATTTTGTAGATACGTCCGTTATCTCTTTTAAAGTGAAGACAGCACGTCAATATGTATTATGGTTTGTCCACAACTTCTTTCTAAGCGACCCAAAGTTTTTGATTTTTGGAAAAATCAGAGTGTGAAGGCCGCTCCGCTAGAGTGAGAGTCAGAGCGACATTTTGACCCCAAATCATTTTTTAACTCGCCCTCACGCTCACAAATATTGCATGATTGGTATCAAACTTGGTCATGACATTGATACGCGTGCCTGCTCCGGTCAAATGTTTTCAAAAATTATCTAGCGCTTACAGTTTTCTCTCCAGGTGCTTCAGAGCAAAGTCATGCGCCAGGGTAGCAGACAGATCTCACTGATTCACTTCCATGTATTTCTGAAAAATTTCAGACCTTGGCACACACTTTTTTTATCTCATCGCTGTTAATACTGTGAGTGAGGTAGAGATATGAATGGCGGGACTATGTGAGACGACAAATAGCCCTCTTATATGCTTCAAACGGTTTTCGAATATGTATTACGGTTCCCGAACGGGAAACTGTTTTTTGCAATGCTTTTTTTAGTCAAACTGGCTGGCTCAAACAGAGAATTGTCTCCCCCTGGATGTCTCACTCACAGCTGGCAGAGAGGATTATTTACCATGGCAACGGAACCCAGAGCAGGGAGAGCTGCTGAGGACTACAAATACGCATCACTGTAGTTCTAACTAGTAGTTCAGTTAAAACAGAGGAGGACTGAGCTGGCCTTTACAACAACTTGCTGCTATGGGCTGTATATAACTCATTTAACCCTGTCACTGTTACACATGGGATGAGTCTAGCCCTTTGAAATGAAGCTTACTGAAAATTTCAAAATAAAAGCCCTTGAAATTTTTTACATCAGGTCATTGCTTTTTTGAGCGTTATATGACTGATTTAATCCAATGACTGTTACACATGGGATGACTTTGACCCTTTCAAATGAAGCTTAACAAAAATTTCAAAATAAAAGCCTTGGGAATTTTTACATCATGTAATTGCTCTTTTTGGCTTTATGTGACTGGTTTATCCAAAGCACTCTTACACATTGGATTAGTGTGGGCATTTAATATGAAGCTTACTGCAAATTTCAAAATAAAAGCCTCAAAATGCCCCTCTGGACAGTGCACCGGAGGCGGTGCAGTGATATCATTCTGCATTATCTGTTTATCCGAGGTTAGGGAACTGCCTTGCGCAGCAAGGCAGTTGATTAGCATTAGCCTTTTAGCTTAAATAAGCTATTTTCTATTTTTCAGACTTATTAGCCATGTTTAGTATACTTAATGGAGTAAGTAAATGACAGTAAACATTCTAATGATACCCCACATGCTACTGAAAGTATTTATGCTTACATTAGCATATTTGCTCATTTTAGCTAATACACTTACTTTATCATACTGAATGTTGCATGTCCAGCTTACTTAACATTCTTGTGATTCTCCACATGCTATTGATTACATTGCAGCTTTCTTTAGCATTGATGCTAATTCTTAGCATCAGAACGCTGGGTCCAAACCGACGGGCACACTTTGGCAGGCCCCAGTTAAATTTCTTCAGGAATTGGGGCCTGCCCATAGCAATGCATAAGGAGAGCAGTGACTGACTTGCGAAGCAAGTCAGTCACTGCCTCCATGCATTGCATGGCAGGCACCTATTGTTCTACACCCAATAGAATGTTTCTTTAATACGTATTATTTATTATTCTTCCGTTACCGTTAATGCGGCTCGTACCGCTGCGAGCCCACCCACAAAAGTGGTATCAAAACGTGCGGCTGCTCCCGGAAGGGAGCTATTACTTTGGTGGGATTTGGAGTTACCATGGCGGCGTAAAAGCAAAAAACGACCCCAAAATCACTAACGAGCTCACCAGGTGCAAGTCTCGTCGTCAAGGGGAGAGGCAACCAGTAAATCCTGAAAATACCCTATTTTTGAGGATTTTCTGTGTAAATCATAACCTTATGTAGAGACGCCATTCAAACTTCATTTTGTAGATACGTCCGTGATCTCTTTTAAAGTGAAGACAGCACGTCAATATGTATTATGGTTTGTCCACAACTTCTTTCTAAGCGACCCAAAGTTTTTGATTTTTGGAAAAATCAGAGTGTGAAGTCCGCTCCGCTAGAGTGAGAGTCAGAGTGAAATTTGACCCCAAATCATTTTTAACTCGCCCTCACGCTCACAAATATTGCATGATTGGTATCAAACTTGGTCATGACATTGATACGTGCCTGCTCCGGTCAAATGTTTTCAAAAATTATCTAGCGCTTACAGTTTTCTCTCCAGGTGCTTCAGAGCAAAGTCATGCGCCAGGGTAGCAGACAGATCTCACTGATTCACTTCCATGTATTTCTGATAAATTTCAGACCTTGGCACACACTTTTTTTATCTCATCGCTGTTAATACTGTGAGTGAGGTAGAGATATGAATGGCGGGACTATGTGAGACGACAAATAGCCCTCTCATATGCTTCAAACGGTTTTCGAATATGTATTACGGTTCCCAACGGAAACAGTTTTTGCCATGCTTTTTTAGTCAAACTGGCTGGCTCAAACAGAGAATTGTCTCCCCCTGGATGTCTCACTCACAGCTGGCAGAGAGGATTATTTACCATGGCAACGGAACCCAGAGCAGGGAGAGCTGCTGAGGACTTCAAATACGCATCACTGTAGTTCGAACTACTAGTTCAGTTAAAACAGAGGAGGACTGAGATGGCCTTTAGAAAAACTTGCTGCTATGGGCTGTATATAACTAATTTAACCCTGTCACTGTTACACATGGGATGAGTCTAGCCCTTTGAAATGAAGCTTACTGAAAATTTCAAAATAAAAGCCCTTGAAAATTTTTACATCAGGTCATTGCTTTTTGAGCGTTATATGACTGATTTAATCCAATGACTGGTACACATGGGATGACTTTGACCCTTTCAAATGAAGCTTAACAAAAATTTCAAAATAAAAGCCTTGGGAATTTTTACATCATGTAATTGCTCTTTTTGGCTTTATGTGACTGGTTTATCCAAAGCACTCTTACACATTGGATTAGTGTGGGCATTTAATATGAAGCTTACTGCAAATTTCAAAATAAAAGCCTCAAAATGCCCCTCTGGACAGTGCACCTGCAGTGATATCATTCTGCATTATCTGTTTATCCGAGGTTAGGGAACTGCCTTGCGCAGCAAGGCAGTTCATTAGCATTAGCCTTTTAGCTTAAATAAGCTATTTTCTATTTTTCAGACTTATTAGCCATGTTTAGTATACTTAATGGAGTAAGTAAATGACAGTAAACATTCTAATGATACCCCACATGCTACTGAAAGTATTTATGCTTATATTAGCATATTTGCTCATTTTAGCTAATGCACTTGCTTTATCATACTGAATGTTGCATGTCCAGCTTACTTAACATTCTTGTGATTCTCCACATGCTATTGATTACATTGCAGCTTTCTTTAGCATTGATGCAAATTGTTAGCATCAGAACGCTGGGTCCAAACCGACGGGCACACTTTGGCAGGCCCCAGTTAAATTTCTTCAGGAATTTTCTAGTTATTCTTAACTTATTCTTCCGTCACCGTGAATGCGGCTCGTACCGCTGCGAGCCCACCCACAAAAGTGGTATCAAAACGTGCGGCTCGATCCCGTGAGGTGTGCTATTACTTTTGGTGGGATTTGGAGTTACCATGGCGACGTAAAAAGCAAAAAACGACCCCAAAATCACTAACGAGCTCACCAGGTGCATCTCTCGTCGTCAAGGGGATGAGGCAACCAGTAAATCCTGAAAATACCCTATTTTTGAGGATTTTCTGTGTCGTCATAACTTTATGTAGAAACGCCATTCAAACTTCATTTTGTAGATACGTCCGTGATCTCTTTTAAAGTGAAGACAGCACGTCAATATGTATTATGGTTTGTCCACAACTTCTTTCTAAGCGACCCAAAGTTTTTGATTTTTGGAAAAATCAGAGTGTGAAGGCCGCTCCGCTAGAGTGAGAGTCAGAGCGACATTTTGACCCCAAATCATTTTTTAACTCGCCCTCACGCTCACAAATATTGCATGATTGGTATCAAACTTGGTCATGACATTGATACGCGTGCCTGCTCCGGTCAAATGTTTTCAAAAATTATCTAGCGCTTACAGTTTTCTCTCCAGGTGCTTCAGAGCAAAGTCATGCGCCAGGGTAGCAGACAGATCTCACTGATTCACTTCCATGTATTTCTGAAAAATTTCAGACCTTGGCACACACTTTTTTTTATCTCATCGCTGTTAATACTGTGAGTGAGGTAGAGATATGAATGGCGGGACTATGTGAGACGACAAATAGCCCTCTCATATGCTTCAAACGGTTTTCGAATATGTATTACGGTTCCCGAACGGGAAACAGTTTTTTGCAATGCTTTTTTTAGTCAAACTGGCTGGCTCAAACAGAGAATTGTCTCCCCCTGGATGTCTCACTCACAGCTGGCAGAGAGGATTATTTACCATGGCAACGGAACCCAGAGCAGGGAGAGCTGCTAAGGACTACAAATACGCATCACTGTAGTTCTAACTAGTAGTTCAGTTAAAACAGAGGAGGACTGAGCTGGCCTTTAGAACAACTTGCTGCTATGGGCTGTATATAACTAATTTAACCCTGTCACTGTTACACATGGGATGAGTTTGGCCCTTTGAAATGAAGCTTACTGAAAATTTCAAAATAAAAGCCCTTGAAAATTTTTACATCAGGTCATTGCTTTTTTGAGCGTTATATGACTGATTTAATCCAATGACTGTTACACATGGGATGACTTTGACCCTTTCAAATGAAGCTTAACAAAAATTTCAAAATAAAAGCCTTGGGAATTTTTACATCATGTAATTGCTCTTTTTGGCTTTATGTGACTGATTTATCCAAAGCACTCTTACACACTGGATTAGTGTGGGCATTTAATATGAAGCTTACTGCAAATTTCAAAATAAAAGCCTTTATATGACCCTCAGGTTAATGCATCGCCGTAAGGCGATGCAATAATATTAGAATGCTTCATATTCTTCTCTCAGGTTAGGGAACTGCCTTGCGAAGCAAGGCAGTTCATTAGCATTAGCCTTTTAGCTTAAATAAGCTATTAGCTATTTTCTGACTTATTAGCCATGTTTAGTATTCTTAATGGTGTAGGTCAAGTATAGACAACATGCTAGTGAGCTGATTATCATGCTGAATCGTTCATGTCCATGTTAGTCAACATTCTTGTGATTCTCCACATGCTTCTTTTGAATTTTTGAGCTAAGCTTAGCATTGATGCAAATTTTTAGCATCAGAACGCTGGGTCCAAACCGACGGGCACACTTTGGCAGGCCCCAGTTAAATTTCTTCAGGAATTTTCTAGTTATTATTATTGGGGCCTGCCCATAGCAATGCATAAGGAGAGCAGTGACTGACTTGCGAAGCAAGTCAGTCACTGCCTCCATGCATTGCATGGCAGGCACCTATTGTTCTACACCCAATAGAACGCCTCTTTATTCTTAACTTCTTCTTCCGCGGACATTAATGCGGCTCGTACCGCTGCGAGCCCACCCACAAAAGTGGTATCAAAACGTGCGGCTCGTTCCCGGGAAGGGAGCTATTACTTTTGGTGGGATTTGGAGTTACCATGGCGACTTAAAAACAAAAACACGACCCCAAAATCACTAACGAGCTCACCAGGTGCAAGTCTCGTCAGTCAAGGGACGAGGCAACCAGTAAATCCTGAAAATACCCTATTTTTGAGGATTTTCTGTGTAAATCATAACTTCATGTAGAAACGCCATTCAAACTTCATTTTGTAGATACGTCCGTGATCTCTTTTAAAGTGAAGACAGCACGTCAATATGTATTATGGTTTGTCCACAACTTCTTTCTAAGCGACCCAAAGTTTTTGATTTTTGGAAAAATCAGAGTGTGAAGGCCGCTCCGCTAGAGTGAGAGTCAGAGCGACATTTTGACCCCAAATCATTTTTTAACTCGCCCTCACGCTCACAAATATTGCATGATTGGTATCAAACTTGGTCATGACATTGATACGCGTGCCTGCTCCGGTCAAATGTTTTCAAAAATTATCTAGCGCTTACAGTTTTCTCTCCAGGTGCTTCAGAGCAAAGTCATGCGCCAGGGTAGCAGACAGATCTCACTGATTCACTTCCATGTATTTCTGAAAATTACAGACCTTGGCACACACTTTTTTTATCTCATCGCTGTTAATACTGTGAGTGAGGTAGAGATATGAATGGCGGTACTATGTGAGACGACAAAAAGCCCTCTCATATGCTTCAAACTGTTTTAGACTATGTATTACGGTTCGAACGAAACAGTTTTTTGCAATGCTTTTTTTAGTCAAACTGGCTGGCTCAAACAGAGAATTGTCTCCCCCTGGATGTCTCACTCACAGCTGGCAGAGAGGATTATTTACCATGGCAACGGAACCCAGAGCAGGGAGAGCTGCTGAGGACTACAAATACGCATCACTGTAGTTCGAACTACTAGTTCAGTTAAAACAGAGGAGGACTGAGCTGGCCTTTAGAAAAACTTGCTGCTATGGGCTGTATATAACTAATTTAACCCTGTCACTGTTACACATGGGATGAGTCTAGCCCTTTGAAATGAAGCTTACTGAAAATTTCAAAATAAAAGCCCTTGAAAATTTTTACATCAGGTCATTGCTTTTTTGAGCGTTATATGACTGATTTAATCCAATGACTGTTACACATGGGATGACTTTGACCCTTTCAAATGAAGCTTAACAAAAATTTCAAAATAAAAGCCTTGGGAATTTTTACATCATGTAATTGCTCTTTTTGGCTTTATGTGACTGGTTTATCCAAACCACTCTTACACATTGGATTAGTGTGGGCATTTCATATGAAGCTTACTGCAAATTTCAAAATAAAAGCCTCAAAATGCCCCTCTGGACAGTGCACCGCCAGAGGCGGTGCAGTGATATCATTCTGCATTATCTGTTTATCCGAGGTTAGGGAACTGCCTTGCGCAGCAAGGCAGTTGATTAGCATTAGCCTTTTAGCTTAAATAAGCTATTTTCTATTTTTCAGACTTATTAGCCATGTTTAGTATACTTAATGGAGTAAGTAAATGACAGTAAACATTCTAATGATACCCCACATGCTACTGAAAGTATTTATGCTTACATTAGCATATTTGCTCATTTTAGCTAATACACTTACTTTATCATACTGAATGTTGCATGTCCAGCTTACTTAACATTCTTGTGATTCTCCCCATGCTATTGATTACATTGCAGCTTTCTTTAGCATTGATGCAAATTGTTAGCATCAGAACGCTGGGTCCAAACCGACGGGCACACTTTGGCAGGCCCCAGTTAAATTTCTTCAGGAATTTTCTAGTTGGGGCCTGCCCATAGCAATGCATAAGGAGAGCAGTGACTGACTTGCGAAGCAAGTCAGTCACTGCCTCCATGCATTGCATGGCAGGCACCTATTGTTCTACACCCAATAGAATGTTTCTTTATTATTCTTAACTTATTCATCCGTCACCCGGAATGCGGCTCGCACCGCTGCGAGCCCACCCACAAAAGTGGTATCAAAACGTGCGGCCCGATCCCGACAGGTGTGCTATTACTTTTATAAGGAATCGGACTTACGATGGCGAAGTAAAAAGCGAAAAACGAGCAAAATTTCCAACTGCCGAAACGCAGAGCATAACTGACACCAACTGCCGCTTTTTTAGAGTGAGAATTTAAGCAGATTTTTGACCCCAAAACAATTTTGAAATCGCCGTCACGCCCACAAATATCGCCCGATTGGTATCAAACTCGGTCATGACATTGATACGCATGCCTGCTCCGGTAAAATGTGTTCGATATTTCTCTAGCATTTACGGTTTTCTGTCAAGGTGCTTCAGAGTGAAATCATGGGACAGGGTAACTGACGCTCTCCCAGGTTCACTTCCATGTATTTCTGAAAAGTTTCTGCACAATTTTTTGTCTCATCACTGCAATTACTGTGAATGAGGTAAAAATATGAATTACGGTACTATTGGAGCCGACAAATAGCCCTCTCATACGCTTCAAACGGTTTTCAAATATGTATTACGGTTCCTGAACGGCAAAGGTTTGTTCGGAGTGCTTTTTCCATATTAATTGGCTGGGTGTCTCACAAAGATAGAATTTTTTTCCCCCCTTTCTGTCTCACACAGACATGACAGTTGGCAGCTGATCCATTACCATAGCAACGGAACACATGAGGTCAGAGCAGCTGATTCATGGGAGAACTCTCTGGAAGGAGCTGGTGTTTAGAACTACTTGTGTTTTGGGCATTTTATAACTGATTTTAACAAACCATTGTTACACACAGGATTAATGTGTCAATTTTTAATAAAGCTTAATGGAAATTTCCCAATAAAAGCCCCAATATCTCTGTCAGGTGAGTGCAGCGCTGCAATAATATCAGCCTATATTATCTTTTCCTCTCAGGTTATGGCACTGGCTTAGCAAGCCAGTGCAATGCATTAACCTTTGACCTAATGATATTAAATAGGACTATCAGAACAATAATGCATCGCCGTAAGGCGATGCAATAATATTAGAATGCTTTATTAGTCTTATCTTAAATAAACTATTAGCTATTTTTCTTACTTATTAGTCATTTTTAATATACTGAATGGAGTAAATCAATTACAGAAAACATTCTAAAAATGGCATTAACCTTTGACCTAATGATATTAAATAGGACAACCAAAACGCCATAGTGTGGGCATTTAATATGAAGCTTATGTTTATTTTTCAAAATAAAAGCCTTCATATTGCCGTCAGGTTAATGCATCGCCGTAAGGCGATGCAATAATATTAGAATGCTTTATATTCTTCTCTCAGGTTAGGGAACAGCCTTGCGCAGCAAGGCTGTTCATTAAGATGAGACTTTTACCTTAAATAAACTATTAGCTATTTTACTTACTTAGTCATTTTAAATATACTGAATGGAGTAAATGAATTACAGAAAACATTGTAATGATACCCCACATGCTATTGGCAACACTTAGGTAAAGATATGTTTCGCCTGCTTTGATCAGAAAAACTAACTGCTTCAAACTATTAGGATTCCATCTCTCCCTGTGTGTTTCACTCTCATGACAGTTGAGCTGCTCTTTAGAACTACAAAGACTGAAGTTTAGAACTACAACATGGTGGAACTGTCAGTTACTACAGAGGAGGACTGAGCTGGCCTTTAAAACTACTTGTGTTTTGAGCATTATAGAACCGATTCAACACAATCACTGTTACACATGGGATGAGTTTGGCACTTCCAAATGAAGATTAACACTAATTTCAAAATAAAAGCCTTGGCAATTTTTACATCATATATTTGCTCTTTTTGGCTTTATGTGACTGGTTTATCCAAAGCACTCTTACACACTGGATTAGTGTGGGCATTTATAAAGAAGCTTTCTGCAAATTTCAAAATAAAAGCCTTCATATTGCCCTCAGGTTAATGCATCGCCGTAAGGCGATGCAATAATATTAGAATGCTTTATATTCTTCTCTCAGGTTAGGGATCTGCCTTGCGCAGCAAGGCAGTTCATTAAGATAAGACTTTTACCTTGAATAAACTATTAGCTATTTTTCTTACTTATTAGTCATTTTAAATATACTGAATGGAGTAAATCAATTACAGAAAACATTCTAATGATACCCCAAATGCTATTGGCAACACTTAGGTAAAGATATGTTTGTCCTGCTTTGATCAGAAAAACTAACTGCTTCAAACTATTAGGATTCCATCTCTCCCTGTGTGTTTCATTCTCATGACAGTTGAGCTGCTCTTTAGAACTACAAAGACTGAAGGTTAGAACTACAACATGGTGGAACTGTCAGTTACTACAGAGGAGGACTGAGCTGGCCTTTAAAACTACTTGTGTTTTGAGCATTATAGAACCGATTCAACACAATCACTGTTACACATGGGATGAGTTTGGCACTTCCAAATGAAGATTAACACTAATTTCAAAATAAAAGCCTTGGCAATTTTTACATCATATATTTGCTCTTTTTGGCTTTATGTGACTGGTTTATCCAAAGCACTCTTACACACTGGATTAGTGTGGGCATTTATAAAGAAGCTTTCTGCAAATTTCAAAATAAAAGCCTTAATATGACACTCAGGTTAATGCATCGCCGTAAGGCGATGCAATAATATTAGAATGCTTTATATTCTTCTCTCAGGTTAGGGAACAGCCTTGCGCAGCAAGGCTGTTCATTAAGATAAGACTTTTACCTTAAATAAACTATTAGCTATTTTTCTTACTTTGTAATTGATTTACTCCATTCAGTATATTTAAAATGACTGACAACATTCAAATGATACTCCACATGCTATTGGCAACACTTAGGTAAAGATATGTTTGGCCTGCTTTGATCAGAAAAAGTAACTGTTTCAAACTATTAGGATTCCATCTCTCCCTGTGTGTTTCATTCTCATGACAGTTGAGCTGCTCTTTAGAACTACAAAGACTGAAGGTTAGAACTACAACATGGTGGAACTGTCAGTTACTACAGAGGAGGACTGAGCTGGCCTTTAGAACTACTTGTGTTTTGAGCATTATAGAAACGATTTAACACATTCACTGTTACACATGGGATTAGTTTGGCCCTTCCAATGAAGCTTAACACAAATTTCAAAATAAAAGCCTCAATATGAACTGAATTGAGTGCATCGCCATGAAGGCGATGCAATAATATTAGAATGCTTTATATTCTTCTCTCAGGTTAGGGAACTGCCTTGCGTAGCAAGGCAGTTCATTAGCATTAGCCTTTAAGCTTAAATAAGCTATTACCTATTTTTCTTACTTATCTGCCATGTTTAGTATGCTGAATGGTGTAAGTCAGGTATAGACAACATGCTAGCGATGCCCCACATGCTACTGACAGCATTCATGCTAACATTAGCATTTTGGCTAATTTTAGCTGATTCATTGGGGCCTGCCCATAGCAATGCATAAGGAGAGCAGTGACTGACTTGCGAAGCAAGTCAGTCACTGCCTCCATGCATTGCATGGCAGGCACCTATTGTTCTACACCCAATAGAATGTTTCTTTAATATATTTGGGGTTTGCCCATAGCAATGCATAAGGAGAGCAGTGGCTGACTTGCGAAGCAAGTCAGTCACTGCCTCCATGCATTGCATGGCAGGCACCTATTGTTCTACACCCAATAGAATGTTTCTTTATTATTATTCTTAACTTATTCTTCCGTCACCGTGAATGCGGCTCGTACCGCTGCGAGCCCACCCACAAAAGTGGTATCAAAACGTGCGGCTCGATCCCGTGAGGTGTGCTATTACTTTTGGTGGGATTTGGAGTTACCATGGCGACGTAAAAAGCAAAAAACGACAAAATCACTAACGAGCTCACCAGGTGCATCTCTCGTCAAGGGGATGAGGCAACCAGTAAATCCTGAAAATACCCTATTTTTGAGGATTTTCTGTGTCGTCATAACTTTATGTAGAAACGCCATTCAAACTTCATTTTGTAGATACGTCCGTTATCTCTTTTAAAGTGAAGACAGCACGTCAATATGTATTATGGTTTGTCCACAACTTCTTTCTAAGCGACCCAAAGTTTTTGATTTTTGGAAAAATCAGAGTGTGAAGGCCGCTCCACTAGAGTGAGAGTCAGAGTGACATTTTGACCCCAAATCATTTTTTAACTCGCCCTCACGCTCACAAATATTGCATGATTGGTATCAAACTTGGTCATGACATTGATACGCGTGCCTGCTCCGGTCAAATGTTTTCAAAAATTATCTAGCGCGTACAGTTTTCTCTCCAGGTGCTTCAGAGCAAAGTCATGCGCCAGGGTAGCAGACAGATCTCACTGATTCACTTCCATGTATTTCTGAAAAATTTCAGACCTTGGCACACACTTTTTTTATCTCATCGCTGTTAATACTGTGAGTGAGGTAGAGATATGAATGGCGGGACTATGTGAGACGACAAATAGCCCTCTCATATGCTTCAAACGGTTTTCGAATATGTATTACGGTTCCCGAACGGGAAACAGTTTTTGCAATGCTTTTTTAGTCAAACTGGCTGGCTCAAACAGAGAATTGTCTCCCCTGGATGTCTCACTCACAGCTGGCAGAGAGGATTATTTACCATGGCAACGGAACCCAGAGCAGGGAGAGCTGCTGAGGACTACAAATACGCATCACTGTAGTTCGAACTACTAGTTCAGTTAAAACAGAGGAGGACTGAGCTGGCCTTTAGAAAAACTTGCTGCTATGGGCTGTATATAACTAATTTAACCCTGTCACTGTTACACATGGGATGAGTCTAGCCCTTTGAAATGAAGCTTACTGAAAATTTCAAAATAAAAGCTCTTGAAAATTTTTACATCAGGTCATTGCTTTTGTAACCCATGTTAAAATCTGACATAAATAGGAATAAATAGTTGATTAAAAGTCTGTTGACAAGAAAATAGTGTCGCTGTTCCTTTAAGAGCGTTACAGGCGTGGTGCCTGGGTGACGCTGCAGTACGCAGACCTGAGGGAGAGAGCAGAGGAAGAATCGGAGGAAATAGAGCGTTGATTAATTAGCAGGAAAAGTTAGTATTATACTGAAACAAAAACATAATTTACCTGGTCGGGAACTGACGGGGATTTTATGAGAACCAAGTTACATCGGTTTTGGTGAGTTTTGTGTTTATTTTTCTGCATTTTTGTCGTGTTGTACTTTTTCTTTTGGCGGAGAGCTAACGCTAAAAACGTAGCTGACTTTGAAGAAAAGCTTCGTCATAAACTGTTATCCAGTTAATGTATTGAGTTTATGAAGAAGAGTTTATTTGTATAATTTAAGGATTTAAAAGGAGTTTTATTGTGTTTGTGGCCTGTTACACAGGTCAGGTTTTTTTGTCGGTCGGAGCGAGGATTGGTCTGCTTTGTGCGGGCGTGCACATTCACAGACGGGATTCAAGATGGCGAGCCAGACCTAGACATTCTGTTCATCTTCTCCATTGCATCAGGGAGGGATTCTCCCGCGTGTGGTGATCCGCTGCCGGAGCGGTAGGAAAATCAGGAACTAGTTCGAACTGAACTGAACTGAACTGAGAACTGATTGAATTATTATCTTTTTGGACTGAATCGAACTGAAACTTTTCATTGAACTGAGCATCTGGATTTACATTTGGAGCTGAACTTGAGTTTAAAGTGTCATACTTTGATTTTCATGTTTATGTTTCTGAATGTGATTTGAGTAATTGTGGTCCACTTTGATTTAATTGTGTTGAAGGTGTTCCCTACCTGTAAAAGAAAGGAAAATGAGTTAACTCAAGGAAAAAATAGTAATCTTAAAATAGTTGCAACCTAGGGAAAAGAAACTAGTCTAATTAACTCAAATTAGTCTAATTAAAATAACCTAGGCGAACTAAAGAGCAAAAAGGAAGAGTAATATACTTTTCTTTTCTCCCCATTTTTAATTTTTTTATTTACCTCATTATTAAGAATCTGCAGAGTATTTTTGGTTTTATGTATTGTATTTTATATGTGTGTTTTGCATTCAGTAAATTGCCGGCCTTTTTCACTTAAAGCAGCGGTCTCTGGTGTTATTATTTTTGCTCCCCACTCCTTAGAGCAGGGGTGTCAAACTCCAGTCCTCAAGGGCCGCAGTCCTGCAACTTTTAGATGTGCCTCTGCTGCACCACACCTGAATAGAATAATTAAGGCTCTGGAGAACTGATCTACACAAGGTGGAGGTAATTAAGCCATTTCATTACAGTGTTTTGTACCTGTGGCACATCTAAAAACTGCAGGACTGCGGCCCTCGAGGACTGGAGTTTGACACCCCTGCCTTAGAGCCTAGAACTGGTCCAGTGGCGCAGTTAGCGGTGTGATACCGGTGCTACACTTTTTTGAGCGTTATATGACTGATTTAATCCAATGACTGTTACACATGGGATGACTTTGACCCTTTCAAATGAAGCTTAACAAAAATTTCAAAATAAAAGCCTTGAGAATTTTTACATCATGTAATTGCTCTTTTTGGCTTTATGTGACTGGTTTATCCAAAGCACTCTTAGACACTGGATTAGTGTGGGCATTTAATATGAAGCTTACTGCAAATTTCAAAATAAAAGCCTCAATATGCCCCTCTGGACAGTGCACCGCCGCAGGCGGTGCAATGATATCATTCTGCATTATCTGTTTCTCTCAGGTTAGGGAACTGCCTAACCTGAGAGGCATTACCATTAGCCATTTAGCTTAAATAAGCTATTAGCTATTTTTTTGACTTATTAGCCATGTTTAGTATACTTAATGGTGTAAGTCAAGTATAGACAACATGCTAGTGAGCTGATTATCATGCTGAATCGTGCATGTCCATGTTAGTCAACATTCTTGTGATTCTCCACATGGTTCTTTGGAAGTTTTTAAGCTTAGCATTGATGCTAATTGTTAGCATCAGAACGCTGGGTCCAAACCGACGGGCACACTTTGGCAGGCCCCAGTTAAATTTCTTCAGGAATTTTCTAGTTCTTAACTTATTCTTCCGTCACCGTGAATGCGGCTCGTACCGCTTCGAGCCCACCCACAAAAGTGGTATCAAAACGTGCGGCTCGATCCCGGGAGGTGTGCTATTACTTATGGTGGGATTTGGAGTTTCCATGGCGACGTAAAAAGCAAAAAACGACCCCAAAATCACTAACGAGCTCACCAGGTGCATCTCTCGTCGTCAAGGGGACGAGGCAACCAGTAAATCCTGAAAATACCCTATTTTTGAGGATTTTCTGTGTCGTCATAACCTTATGTAGAAACGCCATTCAAACTTCATTTTGTAGATACGTCCGTGATCTCTTTTAAAGTGAAGACAGCACGTCGATATGTATTATGGTTTGTCCACAACTTCTTTCTAAGCGACCCAAAGTTTTAGATTTTTGGAAAAATCAGAGTGTGAAGGCCGCTCCGCTAGAGTGAGAGTCAGAGTGACATTTTGACCCCAAATCTTTTTTTAACTCGCCTCACGCCACAAATATTGCATGATTGGTATGAAACTTGGTCATGACATTGATACGCTGCCTGCTCCGTCAAATGTTTTAAAAAATTATCTAGCGCTTACAGTTTTCTCTCCAGGTGCTTCAGAGCAAAGTCATGCGCCAGGGTAGCAGACAGATCTCACTGATTCACTTCCATGTATTTCTGAAAAATTTCAGACCTTGGCACACAATTTTTTTATCTCATCGCTGTTAATACTGTGAGTGAGGTAGAGATATGAATGGCGGGACTATGTGAGATGACAAATAGCCCTCTCATATGCTTCAAACGGTTTTCGAATATGTATTACGGTTCCCGAACGGGAAACAGTTTTTTGCAATGCTTTTTTTAGTCAAACTGGCTGGCTCAAACAGAGAATTGTCTCCCCCTGGATGTCTCACTCACAGCTGGCAGAGAGGATTATTTACCATGGCAACGGAACCCAGAGCAGGGAGAGCTGCTGAGGACTACAAATACGCATCACTGTAGTTCGAACTACTAGTTCAGTTAAAACAGAGGAGGACTGAGCTGGCCTTTAGAACAACTTGCTGCTATGGGCTGTATATAACTCATTTAACTCAGTCACTGTTACAAATGGGATGAGTCTAGCCCTTTGAAATGAAGCTTACTGAAAATTTCAAAATAAAAGCCCTTGAAAATTTTTATATCAGGTCATTGCTTTTTTGAGCGTTATATGACTGATTTAATCCAATGACTGTTACACATGGGATGACTTTGACCCTTTCAAATGAAGCTTAACAAAAATTTCAAAATAAAAGCCTTGGGAATTTTTACATCATGTAATTGCTCTTTTTGGCTTTATGTGACTGGTTTATCCAAAGCACTCTTACACATTGGATTAGTGTGGGCATTTAATATGAAGCTTACTGCAAATTTCAAAATAAAAGCCTCAAAATGCCCCTTCTGATAGTGCATCACGGAGGCGGTGCAGTGATATCATTCTGCATTATCTGTTTATCCCAGGTTAGGGAACTGCCTTGCGCAGCAAGGCAGTTCATTAGCATTAGCCTTTTAGCTTAAATAAGCTATTTTCTATTTTTCAGACTTATTAGCCATGTTTAGTATACTTAATGGAGTAAGTAAATGACAGTAAACATTCTAATGATACCCCACATGCTACTGAAAGTATTTATGCTTACATTAGCATATTTGCTCATTTTAGCTAATACACTTACTTTATCATACTGAATGTTGCATGTCCAGCTTACTTAACATTCTTGTGATTCTCCACATGCTATTGATTACATTGCAGCTTTCTTTAGCATTGATGGTAATTCTTAGCATCAGAACGCTGGGTCCAAACCGACGGGCACACTTTGGCAGGCCCCAGTTAAATTTCTTCAGGAATTTTCTAGTTACAATATACACTGCATATAACAAATAGTGGCGCGCCATATATTTGGTACGTGGGCCCTTTACAGATTGTATAATGTTACAAGCTTCCTGCTCTTATGCATGATTTACACCTGGGATTTAAATGTGCCCCTGGTCATGATCATGATCATAATCATGATCATGATCATGATCACCTGGTCTCAAGGATTACTTCAAGCTTTCCTGTTTGTATTTGATGTTTGGGTTGAGCCAAGGAGAAAATCTGCTGCTGCATGTGCAAACTGAGAAGGAAGTTAAAAACTAGACAGTTCTTTCCGGGAGGAACAATGAGTTTGATCCCACTGAGGTATCAATGGGATCCGGAGGGGCAGAGGAAGCTCCAATCTACACCACCTGAACTACATTCATTTTTAATAACCAAAAGACATTTTCAGACCCATGCAAGGTAAAAAATTTGTAAATTGTTACATTATAACATTATAAATATATTGAATGATCATGAACATATTTATAACTTGTAATAAGATAGCATATTGTATGATATGTATTGTTAGAACAAGAACATTGTCACATTTAACCAGTCCAACATAATATATGGCTATTTTTATTTTGCCTGGGAGGCAGCTCTTTTCTTCTGTAGGGCAATAATTATCTAGAATGTTTTTTTTTCCTTGCTTGTTTACAATTTTCTGAACATAAAACATTTACCCACAGACAAGTTTATTATGGAAATTTTACCTTTGGAGTTAATCTTAATCATTTTATAACGAGACTTATGCTCTGATATTATTGTAGTGGGGTTCTCTTAAATTAAATCACAAGGCAAACTTTTCAATAAATTACTAAAATATGACATCAATTTATAAAATGACTCATTTCATTATATGTCCTGTTTTGCAAATGGCTTCCTATAATTTGCAACTTAGGCAGCTTTCAGTGCTTTACTTAAGGATACAGGGTGCTGTTCAAATCCTTAAACATTTGCATTTGCATCAATATTTGCATCACTGGCCTCTGTGTAAAGGTTTCATATGCATTTCCATATTTTCATTTTATAACAGTTAAACCAGACTAAAGTGGAGCTGATATCCTTAACAAGAATGCTGTTAAAACAAATACGGCCAGTGAGGTCATTTATGCAGCTTTCCATCTGCTGCTATGCCCTTTAAAGTCATGGAAACATATACATGCCCTTTTGTTTTTGAACGGTTTTACATATCAGATTATATTACAAAAATAGCCTTAATAAGATGTACAGTAAGGTACATCTCTATCTTGATATGTTTTGTAAGTATTCAGTTCAATTTAAGTCAAGTATTGTCCAAGTATTAAATCAACTAAAGTATTATTACACATCAGAAAATGCTCTATGTGTACATTCAATAAATCTGCAATTGTTCATTGTTTTTCCATTAAAAAAACATAAAAAATAAAAAAATATTCTGCTGTTGGGTTTCAGAAAGCCAATGTTGCTTTAATAACAGTGTTCAGCTAATGTCTATTATTGAGGCTGAATAATCCAGTCTTAATTTCAACAGTTTTTATCAGGCATGATGACCAGTTTGTTGACCAGTACCAGTTATTCAAGTAAGCATTGATACCAAGTATGGGTAGGTGCTAACTCCTGCTGGAAAATTAAATCTCTATCTACATAAAACTAGTCAGCAGAAGAAACTGCTCTAAAATGGTGTGCAGCTGGCCTTGATTTAGATTAGTATTATATATGAATTATAAATTATTTTTTCTTTTTATAACAAGTATTCCTTTTCTGGCAATTTCAGTCATCACAAGTTACTTTTCTGACTGAGAAACAATATTTGTCTATCTGCTGAGCCTGCTGTGACATTTGGAGGTCAAGTGAATGATGCAATGAAACGCAAATATTTTGTGTCACTGCAACAACTTCATATGACAACCAGGGGGAGCCAGTGAGTCAAAATCCAGAAAACAGAATCAGGTCTTGTGTGAAATCCGCGGTGAATAGCTGCAGCCAGAGAGGCGGATCCAAATCAGTTTCACGATCGGTTTTTCGGTAACATGACTCACGAAATCATGTTAAGACTGTAACTTTCAGTTTAATCGACAGCTGCTGTTAAAACAATAACACCAAAACTATAAAGTATTGTTTCCCATGTTATGGAGAGGGAACAAAACATTTAAAACAGTTACAATACAGAATAAACATTACTAATTACTATATACTAATCTCTCATCGCAAAGTGAGAAAGTGGTGGGTCCTTCTATCAACTTGATGTTATCAAGATGGACAAGTACTTGCCAAAAAGACATTGTGGAAATGTGAAAAGCCGCATTATATTTAGAATTTTTTCGATCTTGTAGTTCAATTTCAGTTCAGTGAATAATTTCACTTTGAATTTCTTTTTTGTTGCCCTCAAGAGGTTTGTCTACTTCTGGTATCCTTTCTTCAACAAACTCTCAAGAGTTTTAATAAGCTCCTGACAATTGTCCGGATGAGTTTCTACTCCTGATGCTGTTAGTTCCCTCACGAGTCATTGTGGGTTTACCCAAAACACTCCTCAGCTGTGCCCAGAAAAATGGCTGCTGGTTGACTTGTTGGGGCCACTCCAGGTATGTTTTGGTACTCAGCATCTTTTTGAGCTTGCAATATTTGCTGGGCAAGGAACTTGGATCAATGGGCTCCTTCAGCACCAGAATGACATCACTGAAGGTCTTTCCCATTGCTCTCTGCTGAGCAAAGTACAGCTCGTAGTTGCACCATTCACTGTTCACAAAGTGCCGGGAAAGGACAAAAATAACCTGTAAAAGACAATACTAAATTTAATAAACTCTCGATTAAAAGAAATGTGGTTGAACAAAACTACAGAAAGAATTTAGCAAATAAATATACATGTTCTGACTTCTGGGCCTAAGGTACTTGATTTTTCTGACTTGAAACTTGACAAATCTGAATATAAATACAATGCAACATAGGTTAAGCGCTTGGATAGTAGGCTCCGAGATAGCCACTTAACGAGCATAAAGCTTACAGTTAGCCAACTGTAACTTTAAAACACAGTCACCTTAACATATAGCTAGTACTTCTTTAGTTTCTGTAGAATGTGTGACAATTTTTTTTGACTGAACATAATTATAAATTACTCAGTTTGCATGTGTTTTGATTGAATGATGTATTTGTAGAAGCCTTCTTTCAGCCAACTTATCAGTAGTATGCAGCCACAGAGGGGGAGAGAAGAACAGCACTATGGTCCACCCAGCTGAAGAAAACTGGGACACTCCAGTACTTTCTCTGGCATCATCTTAAAATAAGTGCTGCCAATTGGTAACAAACCAATTGTTGAGTAATTACCTGTTGCCAGTTTTATTGTTTTTTGTTTTTGTTGTTTGTTTTTTTTTGTGTTTTTTTTTTCAGGAAAGTCTGGCAGCTGCAGCACACTGAACTCTAATCATTGCCAATTCATGAAATGTGATTTTGACTACCTGACATCTAAAACTGTGAAGGGCTGTATTAATAATTTTAATACCGGTAAGTAAAATTTCAAAAATATGAGCAAATCAACTAGCTTGTAACATTGTTTTCACATTCCTTGATCCAAAGCATTTTTGTTAAGAACAAATCTCACCTTGTTTTCTTGCAAAACTATTAAGAAGCAGATGAGGATATTTTTTTTCTTTACTGTTCTTAGCTGAAATCAAAAGTACTTTCTCTTACCTTACGACTGCTTTCAATGTTCTCAATTATGTTGTCAATGATCCATTTTCCTGGCATAAAGTCCCGCTCATGAATACACAGACGATAGGGGTTCTTGTTGTTCTCCAAACAGGGTAAAAGCTGGTCCCTCACCCAGTCAGCATCTGAGTGGCTGTAGGATATGAAGGCATGATAGTTGAAGTTCCCAATGTCCCCTGCTAGATTTTCCTTGTGCGCCCTGTATTTGGCTTGTATGATCTGATACGTGGCTTTAGTGTACCATGGGAGGTCAAAAATATAGCAAATTAGAACAAATATCAAGATCACTACGGCAGTGGTTGCAACAGAAATGATGATAACAAGTCTGATGTCACACGCTACTTGACCAGGGAAATATTTGGATATTAAGGTATTGAGGAACGGTTCTGGGTGATAGCATCTGTAATTCAATGGCCAGTCAGTGAGATTAACCTTTCCAATTGCAATGGTCTCCTGGACAAAAGCATGAAGCTCACAAGTGCAATGGTAAGGATTGTTTCCTGCCCTGAGCTGAGACAGTTGAGGCATATGTTGAAAGGATGCTTTGCTTATCAATCCAAATGAATTTCCATCCAAAGCTAAAAACTGAAGCGATGGGGACTCCCACTTAGATGGGATGAACTTAATTTTATTCCCACTCAGTAACAGAATTTTTAGGTTTGTGGCTTTCTTAAAGTAGGTCAAGTCCAGCTGGTCCATGTTGCAGTCAGACAGATCCAAGTAAGAAACAGTGGTAGGTAAACAGTGAAATGCTTCACTTGAAAAGTAGTTGTGATGTGCAATAAAACAAGTTATATTTTGTGTCCAAACACAGTGTCGACTTTCTTTTGCAGATCCCAGTTTGTTGTTGCTGAGATCCAGTACCTGCAGCTTCCTGAACTGCTTTGTCAGAGACGATAGGTCTTCTAGACTGGTCAGCGCATTGGTGCTTAGGTTGAAGGTGAGAAGATTTGGCATGGAACCTTCGTAATTACATCGCTTGTTGTAGAGAACATAATCATTCAATCGATTGTTTGAAACATCTAATAACTCCACACCTTCCATCTCGTCCCAGGAGTCACAAGGCACACTGCTGAAATACACATACTGGATTGACAGCTGCTTTATTCTCTTGAACCAGGTGAAGCGCCAGTCAAATCGCAGCACATCAGGATTGCTGATATACCTGTAAAAAATTCAGATTTACTTAGAATTTTTTTAATACCTTCTACAGATTCATCACCCTTAAGCTAACTCAAATTTTGCAACATTAAGAAAAAAAAATGCAAATATGTATTTCAATACATATTGACATTTTACATCATAGACCATCTGAAAGAACAACAAATTTGTAAAGTGTGCGTTTGCATCACCCCAGAATTTTGTCATTTTTGTCTTTCTTTGAAAAAAGAAAGCTCAAGTCGTTATGCTCCAACCATTTTGTTTCTTCAGGCATTCCTACCTATGTAACATCTTCAAAAAATGTCTTCTGTTTAAAATTTATTATAATCTGCTAGTGCGTGGCATTCAATTGGGCAAATGTTTGGGTACCTAATGCGGCTATAGTTCTTACTTCTCTATGACAGTAAAGAAGATGTCAGCGATGATATGAAAGGTCAGGCTTTTGAATGTCAGCATGAGCTAACTTAGTCAATATATTAAATACTTCATAATAACAACTTAGTTTTAGATTTTCCAACATTTTTTTAACATTACATATGTGCATAGCATTTGAAAACACTTACCAAAGATCCAACTTATCCAGACTCAGCTTGGTTATGCTAGAACCTGCTCCACTGTCGACAAATGTTGGTGAACGGGCAAAGTCGATGTACTGAAGTCTAAGCTGTTTGATGGGAGTCACTTGTAAGTTCAGTAATGCCATCTTCAGGAGATTTTCGTTAAACTTGCCTCTGTGAAAGATGAGCTGAAATGCTCTAATGTCTTTTAAGTTCAGGAAAATATCTTCATCACCCATGTAGTATGTGAATTCAAACAGGTTGCGGAATTGAATGGCAATGAGTGTCTTGTTGGCGAGATCACGTAGCATATGATGGAGAGCATTCGGTCGTTGATCGATCGCCATGTCAAAGCCCATCCGTTTTGTGTGGATGACTTCTAAGCTTCCTGGCTCGTAGTAACTTAAATTAGAGGAGCACTTGATGGCAAAATCTTGCAACTGGATGTTTTTTAGGGGCTGAAAATCATTTTTCTTTAGTCCCATCACCAAAGGGCCACCCAAGGACAGAACTTTGAGTCTGACTAATTTAGAGAAACTCTCTGCTAAAGTTGCATGTCTATAAAGGTTATTTGACATGGAGAGCTCCTTCAGATTGAGGAGGGACGTCAGAGGTGAAGCGGGAATTTCATGCAATGAGTTATTAAAAATGTTGAGATGCTCCAGTAATGGGTTATTTTTAAAAGCCTCATTGGCAATGTGTGAAATGTTGTTGTACTGCAGCAGAAGGATGCGAAGCTGAGGAAAGTTCTCAAAGTCAGCTGCACTGATAACATGAAGCTCATTATAGGAGAGGTCAATGCTTTCAAGTGTAACTGGAAGTTGTCTCCATGGAACAAAATCTAGCTGTTTTCCCTGACAGTCTGCTGACAGACCAAAGTTGTAAATCCGACATGGTCCTTCATCAGAGATAAATGTGGAAGATGAAGATGGATCTGGTGAAAATTGAGATGACACAGCTCCAAGAAGGAGAGCACCTACACTGATCAACTCACCAATCATGGTTACAGATCTGAAAAAAGAAAATATAAACATTATTAATTAACTTTCAACTTCAAAATTATTTTTGAACAATGGAATGTTTTTTTTAATATTTTCATTAAAAAGAAATGATTAAAATTTAACTGGGATGAAAGGTCAAAACTGTTCCTATCTATACCTATACCGAAAATGAATCTGCTGTTATTTCAGCCACTCAAGCATTCATTACGCCGAGGTTAGTGAATCTTCATCAATGCAGACAGAACACCTGCATAGTAAGACATGAAATGAAATAATGTAATCATGGTGTCAATGCTGCCAAAACTGCCAGTATTTACATCAATTTCCTAGCATTGATGACATCATGCCAAAAAAATTTGAGTGATTAACACATGCCTCAGTTCCAGGTGATTTAAAAATATAATGCTGGATCATTGTTTGATATGCCATGCAAAAGCAAATAAACCTTTAAATTGATAATGCTTTATCTGGCTTATTAATTTATCTTATGGATTTGGTTTTCTGAAGTCTGAAGTGTATTTTAAAGGGGGTGGAGGCTTTATTTCCTCCAGGCTTAATTCCCTCCCACAATTTAAGAACAAACACCTTCTGCCTCTACTTCTTTGCACACTGACATACAATCCCATGCACAGCCGCTGTCACACACAAAAACAAACACATATAGGACATTTGGTGGAATCATACCATTACATGAACACACAAGGATCATGCAACAAGGGGTAAACACACCTAAAAACTACAGTAGACACATTATTTCTGTCTCATTTTTATTTATGTATTTATTTATTTGCTAATTTATTTTTAGCCATTTTTATCTTTATAATTGTTGTTCTCTAATTTACTGTGTAAGCAACAGTAAAACTGCATCTGACACTGCAAGGCAATCAATTCCAACATGTCTTGGCTCTGGTTGCCTACTTATCTCAGCAAACAATACAGTACACAAAAAAATCTTCTTTTATATGTATGTTTTTCCTTTCATTTTTGTCACTGTTTTCTGTGCAACTTTTAAAATTTCCATGTATGTAAAAGTGTTAAAGAGAATCAAAATAATTTAATAAGGTGCACTTACAAAAACAGATAATTACCTGTGTTTGAAAAATATAGAAATATGTTTTTGTTCTAAATGTTTTCTATTTAGTTATAAAGGTAAAACTTGTGTGCCATTATTTGTCTGGATTAAATGTGCAATCAGTTTGTTAAAATCTGAAACCAATTTTTAACTATGCATTTACTAAACTGATCTAGTAACACACATCTTCTGGAAACCAACAGTGTGTTAAATATAATCAATTTGCGGACACAAATATGATCAGACATACTCACTCATCCAGGCGTTGTTCACTGTCAAACACTTAACCTGCTTTAAATCACCGAAGACTGTATTTGCTGTCACTTTTAATTAATCCGGTGCTCAACCTGTACTGATACTGAGATGTTTTGTCTTCATGTGAAGGAAAAATAGAGCTTTGTGATAACTTCCTGAACAAACAGTGTTGGTTTTATTGGGTCCAGGAGTGACACAGCTTGAATAAACACTTCTGCCTGCTTGGGGTTGTTGCAGAATAGAAATGGAACCATAATAAAAATGTGAGCTGGACCACACACAGACACAAAAATATGATAGACTAGACTAGTAACTCTTTTCAAAGAATCCACTAAAGTATTATTGAAAAATCCAAAAACATTGTGGAAGGTTGAGCAAATTGGAGATATTACTTATAGCTAAGAGGTTTTTAATATAAATTCCTCTGAATTTTATATATTTTTATATTAGGTGATTGTTTGAATTACAGCTAAAGTCACACAAAGTCTTTAATAGCTACTCTAAGTAGCTATTAAATTTTCAGTTGTTAAATGTGTCAAAATAAATATATTTTTCCACTCAATTAATCTCATAATGCTTCCTGATGAGCTGTTTTCCCTTCTTTTTTATGACATCATACAGGAATAGATTTACTGCTTCATTGATTACTCATCTTGTCAGCATCTGCTTCTTACTGTTGATCAAATTATCAGACAATATGTTTACAGGAAAGTGAAATTACCTCACATAAAGTCAAGGCAGGGCATACACTTTGTGGTATCACTTGTTATTATCAAAGGTGATAAAACGTAATACAAAAAAGAAAATGATAATTCATTTGTTTGGCTGATGGTCAATTCTCTTGCTGTCATTCCCATTTTAATAATATTGTATGAAATATATCTTGCTCTAAAATAATGTCCAATATCCCTGATATAGATCATATGATCTAAATCTGATATTAATTCAAATCGGTCCCATTTCATCTTGTGTTACTTATGGGGTGTTTGTTGCATCTTATTATCTTATTTATAACATGTGCCAGCTAATAAAGTTAAAGTCTTTTTTTTGTGTGTGACAGTGGGTGTAGTAACCAAACCTCTCCTGCAGGGGAAGTGTTGAGCTGTTCAGCTATGCAAAGAGTTTGCTCTTCTGTCATTCCTCACCAGCATAATAACAAGTGAGTGTCCATGCATTTTATATGGGATATTATCCATTTGACGTTTTTTCACATAGTTTAAAGAATATGCGGTTATTTTTAACAAACAGCTCTCCTTTTTTCAGACCGATGTACCTTTGGAAGAGCGTTTTCAATGTTGGTCCTCAAGACACCTTGCTTTATGTGTGTTGAAGCAGGGGAACATCTGAAACATTTTTGATTTGTTTGTGTTACTTGTGTGCCATTATTTGTCTGGATTAAATGTGCAATCAGTTGTTGTGTGTTGTGTGTGTTGTTGTGTGTGCATGCATGGGCTCTCTCCAGGTACACTGTCCACAAATATCCATGTTAGATCAGTTGGCCACTTGAAGCACCACTGAAGTGTGTTTTTGCAAGTCTGGTTGAGTTTCCTGTGTCACTCTGTGTCAGACTGGTGACCTATCCAAGCCGTAACCCTTAATGGATTTAACAGCTATAATAAATAATGGCTGCAAGTGGTTATTATACAAATGAAATCATTCAACATCAACTTTGGAATATTTAAGCTTGGTCCCTCTTAAATACTGATAAAATAAGATAACACTGAAGTTTGATTTGCTGATGAAAGGGAAAACATCCATCAAGCCATTCTCTACACCCATATAATCCTTGTGGGGGCAAAGAGGGCCTGGTGCCTATCTGTGTGAGTCACTGGGCGAGAGGCGAGTTACACCTTAGACAGGTTACCAGTCCAAAACAGGACACTCAGCCACACAGACACACCTTAAAGGAACTTAATACGGATTATTGGAGAAAATACCCAAGAATGCACAAGGATAACTTTAGAACAGTGCATGACAAAAAACGAAAACTGTTCCCTGGTCTATTTAGTGTTGGTAAAAAAAGAAAATACATTTATTTTAAATAGTATTTAGAGAATATTCAAATATTTTGTGAAAAAATATTTTTTGCATCCTCGATCTAAAATCATTAGCACTTTAAACTTGAGACAAACAGAGCTGAGTGTTTGGTCCAAACACAAACAGTTTGGATAAACTGTTTGAGCAAATGTACTCAGCCAGTAGCTTGGGAATTGTGTGAGGGGAAACATTGATACAAATGTTTTTATTTCCTTTTATTAAAATAATTAACATGTACAGGATGAATGAACATCTTATATACCACTGATCATCAATTGTGAGAGAAAATCACATTGCACACTTTTAAGTATCTGATTTGCATTTTATTGCACTGATGTTGTTTTAGGTACATCTGTTATTTGTTAACTTAATTAGTGAATTTCATCATGGATGTAGAGTTGACAAATGTGCAACTGACATTTGATGCCATCGTGTCAGTGTGGCTCAAATTCTCAGAAATGTTTCTGGCACCCTGCCGACCACCTGGAAGTGTGTAATAAAGGGCCAGTGAGTGACTTGAGAAAATTTTAGTACAAAATCCTGTAGCAGCATAAACCAAACTTTAAAAGAAAACACAGTACTCTGAAACTACACTGTACCCAGCAACTGCAACTACACAGTAACCAGCAACTGATTTGCTGGAAACGCAAGAATAAGAAACAAATGCTTCATAAATGATTAAACTGTTATATATCTGACATGGTAAGAAATACGTCATTCTTGAGAGTCCAGATCTCTATTAATGCATCAGATATCTAGTTGTCAATAACTAATGGCAAACAGTTTCTGGGTGGACATGCTTTTGCAGTATTATGTCGCCAGACCAGCTTCTTCTCTTAAAGAAGAAAGATTTAATTAGGCTGCAGACCTATGCAACTGATGTTCTGTATCCTGGTTTATTGAGGCTCTGTGTATACATGTTATCCACAAACACAGCTGCGCTTACATTGGACCGGTGGACACTGGAAAACTGAGCTTTCAGGTAAGGATGTTCATCCTGTACAGCAATAGAGGCTCAAAATGTTTATGCGCTGAAGTTCTTCCTTCCTTTTCAAGATGATTGATAAAACAGAGTTTTACATGGACATTTGACACCAAAATAAGCTTTTAACTGAATCATTCAATACTGGTTCTGGTTTTCTGTTTGGCGTTGATGTCTTACTTGACTCTGAGCCTCTGACCCATTTCCAAATCTTTTTAAATATTTGACAGGATTACTTTCAGAATTGCTCTGTACTTAACCAGTTTAACTATCTTTCTCTCAACTCTTATCAGTGTCTGCCGATGTACTGTAGCATTCTCATTGCTATATTTCCAACTTCAGTTTACAGGATGGGTATGCTCAGAGTGATATCCAGTGTTAGTTTTCCATCAAATTTTAGTCTCATGTTGCCAGAGCACTTTCTTTCACATGCTTGTTGTGTCCCCAGGATGGTTTGTGCCAAACGTTAGTCACAAGGTTTTATTGCTTTTTCATAGCAATAGTGTTAATCTTGCCATTCTTCTATAAAAGCCAGGTTTGTTGTGTGCATGGTTAACAGTTATTCAACATATTTTTCATCCTAACCTATGAAAGTCTGCAGCTTCGTTAGTTACTATTGATCTCTTGGTTGCTTCTCTGATGCATTTAGACTACGTCCTTATAGATTTCTGCATGTTTTTTTATTTTCAGAAAATAAATTGTATGCTCTTTCCAACATAGTAACCATTAAAGTGACTTCTTAAAGCAGTCAGCTGTGCTGCATTTTATTTAAGATTACCAGATTTTAGAGGGGTAAATGACTTTTGCAAGATTCTGTGTACCTCTCTAGTTTACATTGCAGACTTAGAGTCTGCTATGCCAGAAAATAATTAAAAGTTTCATTGCCTCTTACTGAAAAGTATCACTGTGTGCAATGAGCCAAAGCAGCTTTCTTCAGAAAGATAATGTTTCACTGCCTCATTGTTACCATGACAAAATAACAACTCTTCTCTGGTTACATACTGTCATCAATTTTTATTACATCAACTAATTTGTGAAATGGGGGCAACTATATTTATGCCTATTAATTCCATTTCTGTCTTTAGCTGCCAGAGCTCTGCAGTTGTACAGTCTGGCTCATTGTTGTGGCTGATAGCAGTGATTTAATGAAAAATGCCAGCTTAATTTGTTCCACCTGAGCTCATTTTGACAGCAGACAATCCCCCTGAAGAAATGTCTATTAACATTTTGGGGTTTGTTTCTGGACACTCTGGACAGTTTTTTAAACTCTTTCACACCAAAAATTAAAAAAACGCAAACAGCTAGTAAAAGTGAAGGGAAAATATGAAACTCAGGTTTACACCCTATAAAAAGAAACAAAATGTTCCCATGTGATTTGACTCATCATGGGCCATTGTCTTTGGGACCTGGTGTGTGTATTAACAAGTTGCTGAACAATGAACAATGAATCACTAAGTAATGCATGAACCAATGACTGAGCAAAGGGCTAAACAAAACTTGTTTTAATTTTTTTTCAACCTACAAATGCAACTGCCTTGGAACTGAAGTGATCCTGCAAAACATTGTCTGATCTAAGCAAACATGGAAGTTCGAGTTTCATTTCCAGTAAACCTTAGAGTGGCGCAATAAAATCAGCCATGTTCTCTACACGCCATCTAAATAAAGTCAACACTTAAAAGTAACCTCTTGTTATTTATCCCTATGTCAAACATTTATTTAATTCTGCATACTTTCTGCCCAGGTCCCCTTTGCAAATGAAATCTAAACCACAATGTGATTTTAATCTGGGTAAATAGAGGATATTTTATTAACTAAAATGAATTGAAACTATGTGGATATTATGTAGGAAGTATAAATGTCTCCTTATGAGGATCTAAAGTGATGGGATGTTAGACTTTGATGACTTTGATGACTTTTCAAATAGCATTTGGAAAGAATGCCTATCTTTCAGCAGTGCCCAAATGTGGGATCAAAGTAGGTGTTTGTCTTTCTGACTTTTCTTTACATTGTGAATTTTCCAGTTTTGGTTTTTGTTGGGTGGTTTAATCAACTCATGCTTTGTACCAACTTTGTGCCAAATACAACTATTCAAAAATTAGGCAACCAATCAATTAAAACATTTTTCTCTAAAAAGGTAGTCTTGTCATCAGTAGCATGTCTTCATCGTAAGAAATATCTGGAGTCTTTCCTGGATGAGCAGAACTGATTTGGATGGAGAAAATGAAAATGGCAAACCTCTTTTGTTGCTCAAGATTGAGGAAATATTGAGCAACACAGTCTTTAACCGCAAGTTACTCAAGATGAGTTGCCCTTAAAGGGTAAAGTAATGTTTGCTGTCCACTTTGTTATTGAACATAATGCTTGTAAGCGTGTCAGTGCAGCTAAGTGACACTGTATTCTAACAAAACAGACTAAAAGTCAATTATGTAATCAATAAATAGACCACCATCTGCTCTGTTACCTGTAGTTGTACATTACTTCCAGCTGGTCTATTACCAGATGAATATGGCCACAGAATTTTATTTTACTTATTATCTGTAAATATAATTTTAATTGAACATAAATCTATATGTAATTGAATTTGTGCTTGGATATTTTTATGTTTGCACAATTCTTCAGCAGATCTTAAGGTTCATCAAGTGCCCAAAAATCTAATGCTGTGGCTATGAAGATTAGAATCCTGTAAATCATCACATACTCAAGGGTAATTTAATTAAAGCTGTCACACCAATGTGTTTTATATATGCCAGGTCAGCATATGGGCACGGTAAATTTGGAAAGGAAGCAATAGAAAATAAATTTGTAAAATGATTGGGAGGAAAACATGCAAAGTGTGTTGCCAATGCAACGTCGGCGCATGTTTTTGAGTTCTCTTGAGCCAGCACACAAGGATTAAACCCCAACTATTAATAAACTCAATCTTCAGTTTGATTTGACCAGCACACTCTGGAAAACATTTTTCATGCAGCAATGCACTGCTTTGACAAAACATGCTCAGACAGAGTATTACAGTGCTATTACAAATCTTCCTTGTAGTAAACTTCCACCTCAGAATGTGTCTGACAACTCTCTTTTTGTCATGATAACAGGCAAGGCACCGTAAGCATAAAATTCAACATCATTAGTGCGAAATTTGCCATAGCTGTGGGATACTTTCTAAAACTTTAAGATTAGTTTTCTAAACCATTCAAACAAACTAAATCAGATACTACTTACCAGGTAATCTGACTCTTCCCTTCAGTTTTTAACCTGTGCTGTGGTAAAGAACCAGGTCGTTAGAAACTCAACTCTAGAAGATGAAGCCTGGAGCTGCTCTGTTCTGTCAGCTCACTTAATTTTTATGTCTCCCTCTTACACCCCCTCCTACTGCCTGTCTTTCACTCTCCCCCTGTCTGTGTGCGACTTGCTCAGGAATGTAGGAAGTACCAGTGGAGGAACTTATTTCCTTCCCACTGTTCCAGATTTTACTAAGAGTGAGCTTTATCTGGCAATGTAAAGGGAGCTGTTGCAATACTTTCTCAAAGTCAGTGTTAACCAAAATGAGACCTTTCACACTGTTTACTAAAGCTGTCAGGGCTTTAAAAATGTGGTAAAATATTAGTTAGCTTACTTATTAAACCTTATTGAGAACTGAATGTGCAAAACATTGCAACCCTACATGAATTTAAAGAGCAGGTGAAATCAATAACCATGTGAAATGTTTCTGGTCATGTGTTTAAGTCAGTGTTATGTAATTTACTGCTCTGGTTTGTGATATATCCCCTGTATTTGTTATCTTGCCCAGGTTTTTACAAACGAGAACTCAATGAAACATAAAAGAACCAGAGATAAATGAATTGCTATGGCCATCATATGAAATAGAGGTCATAAATATGGATAAGTCGGACTACTATATCTAAAGGAATTACTGGAAAACTTTGGGGCAGGCTTAAAATAGGAAAAATTGGGGTCAGGGTATTCTGTTCACATGACAACACATAACCACAAACATGACCCACATCTGTGGGAAATATGAGTAGACATAGCATATTGTGCAGTTCTGAAAACCTGCCTCTTTTCTGCCTCTCTGGAAACCAGTGTTAAATAACAGGAAAATATCCAGAAGGTTCACAAAATTCAAACAATGCTTTAGCTACAGTATCAAGAGTGGATTTTACTTATTTCAGATTTTACTCTTTGCACAGGTTCTACAAAAAGTGTTCAAAAAGAAAAGACGAGAACTGTGACGTCTACGAGTACAACCAAAATTCTTCTAGGCAAGTATCAACAACTCTCTCTACCTGACGGCAATGAAACAAATAGCTGAAGCTGTTATTTTTGGTTGAAGAACTCCAGCTTCTTTAAATGACTAGCAAAAGATAATTAATGCAAAAAGGTGTTTACATAAAATGTTGAAATACATTATGAGTAAGACTACCTTTCTTTCAAAATAAAGGTTTTGGAAAAAGTGCATTTAGGATACCAAGCATGAGTCCCCAGTAATATGTATATATACATTTTTTCATTATAATCCTATGTTATAAGAATCTCCTTGCTGTTTTTTTGCTGAGTCTTGTTGCATTCTATCATGACATTGACTTTTTCCTCAACATTTAGAAACATATAAATATTTTTTTTACTTATTTTTTTGCTGAGCAGGACTCCAGGTTGATATCCGTGTTGTGGTTTGGCACAGTTCCAGATTATGTTTGTGATTTCTTTTCAGTCCTTTAAAGGTAAAATGAGCAACCTTGTACTACCAAAGCTGCGCAATCTGACTTCAAAGTGAAACATAGACTTTGAATCTCTTTAAATTGCTAAGACCCGTTCTGCTTGTCGACCTGGTGTAACAATGTTTTTATCCTAAGATTGGGTGAGTCCATGGAAAAAATTGCAACTTCCTTTGCTTTTACAGTAAATCTGTCTCTGCTGTTGGACTGGAGTAAAGGCTCCTGGAATTTAAATGTTGCAGGAAGGAAATACAAGTCACAGGGAATGCGGCAGCATTCAGATATTCCACTATGAAGTTTTAAAGGTGACTTGCTTTAAAACTTCATTGCTATTGCTCTGTCTGCATGCAAAATCATGAAGTCTGATAACTGAACATAACTAGTCTTGGAATCTTTCAGAACTGCAAGGCCATTAAGATTCTCGGCACTCTTAATAGGCACAAAAGTAACATTTTTGTTTCAGCTATAACACCTGGAACACATATTAATCATAAAAAAAGACAAAAGACAAAAAAACAAACTGAGGCTCTGCTTCTCTGCCGACCTTTTAGCTGAGAGATGTTGATAACAGCAACTATATTCAGAATTAGTCCTAATGCACTATTAAAAAATAATAAATTTACAGCTTTAAATATCTACAGGTCAATACAGCTCACTTTGAGCATAATGGAGATATTAAAACAATATATTGGGACACATCAGGTGACATGTTGGACCTGCACAAAACTATTGCCTTTATGTGTGGGTAATGTTGTGATGTATATGTTGAAACAGGAACTTTTTCAGACACATCCAACTTCACAGTCCTTATTTTTGACAACTTCTCAAGCCCTTTTCAGTTAAATGGCTAAATCTGATTGTGAAAACCTTCCAGAGGTTGTCAAATAGGAAGGAGGATTCCAAATTTTTCACTTCTTCTGACAACTGGAGAAATTAAAAAATTTCATCAAAGTCTGAGCAAGTATTTCTGTAATATTTCTATCAGCAGAGAGAAATAGATGGCTGACTCAACTCCACTTGAATCATATTGCTGCTTGCGTGATTAAAAACAACCTTTGCGCAAGTTGTCATCAGTTTTTTGAAGCTTCATTTTGTGGCTTTTTGTTCTGCTATTTTTTTGCAAGGTCATTGGTCTCTGTTGAGTCATCATTTATCACTTTTCATATGTTCTGACTCATTTGGCTGCAGAATCTTTACTAGAAACCAGACTGCTTCCAAATGCACATTCATTCATGATGAAGGTTTGGGAGGACTCTCAATCTGCTCTGAATTCTCTCACTATTCAAACTTATTCAAAGCTTTTCCTCCACTGTTAATTTTGAAATAGTGACTCATGCTTAAAAGAACAAGTTATGTTTTTTCCTGGAAGTCTTCCCACTTTTTTCTCTAAACAACTTGTTTAGAAAATTCTATTGATTTTGAATGTTTTCTACCTTAGAAATTGCTCTAGTTTAATACAAGTAAAATTTTACAAACAGTAATATTGAAATTAAAAAAAATGCTTTCAATTTTGCATGTCCTTTAGTGAAAGAAGTATTTGTCGCTCTAATCTAGGCACTTTGTCAACACTAAAAGTAATTAATACTATTTTCAGTATCCATGTCCAAACTTTTGGTCTGTACTGTACATCTGCACGGCTTGGGTAAGACAGCTGTGCAGAAGTTATAGAAGATATTCATGGGGAGCCATTTTTCTGGCTGGAATAAACAACGTTACTGTACTGAGATGTCAATGACAGGGCCATGTACCATAAAATCCTGGACGACAACCTTTTTTGTTAGTCAGAACACTGACGATGACTCATTTCAGGGTTTTTAGTATGACAACAACCCAAGCCTTCTCCACAAGATGGCTAAAGAAGAAGCACATTAAGGTAAAAGAGAGACAATGCTGTTCTCTGGATGGGATTCTTCCTAGAAATCAATGGAGGAAACTAAAGCTCATAAAGGATTTAGGTTCTTTCTCCTACTCTGCCAGGAACCATTTTGAGATGTATGCAAAAAGAGACAAAAGTTGTACATTTAAATATCGGTGCAGAAGGTTACATGTGAACAGTTGAACAATCAGGGGAAAATAAGCATAAAGCCAAGAAGTATACTCTAAAAGACATAACCTCATTTTTTACACATTTTATTTGAGGCTTTAGGGCTGTAATTAAAAATGTGCTAATGATTTATGTGTTGAAGAGGTGTGAAAACACATTAGCACAATTGCTAATTAGCGCATATGTGTTAGCCCAGCACCCTTGTAGGATTTTATTTGGTGAATGCTGCAAATAATTCAAAAACTAATGTACTTTATAAGTTAAAGCAAAAAAAATGTTAAATTTCTGTTTTTCATATCCTACTGATGTAAAGTGTTACCCTGTTGTTGCAACACAATTGGCCTGAATCCCTTACAACATGTTTGTGCTTAATGATGGATAGAATCATTAAAAGTAAAGACTCCAAAAATTTGTAAGATGATTTTGTGATTAAACATATTCCAAACATATCTCAAACAAGATTTTGCAAGTCTTATCAGGACATTAACCTTTGACCAGCAGATGGTGCAACCTGCTTGTCCAATCAGGTCATGCCACCATTTTGCATTTTGGCTTGTGTAGACATACCGAATCTTTCCCGTTAGAAATGAGCTTTGGGTTCATAGATTTGGCTTGAAGCAATCATCAGTACATATGTATTGGTTTGCATTTACAGAATTATGCATTTCTGTAACCTGGTAGGCAAATAAAGTCTATGAAAGGCAGAAGTTTACATAAAAAGCTTTCAAAACTTGTATTCATGCAAACATCCCTAAAGTGTGGAGAAAGTCCCAAATAAACAAATAACAAATGATTTTCATTATACTCATAATTTTATTAATTTTCACTGCACATGTTCAGGGAAACACATGTCAATAGGAATTTGTTACATGAATATCTATTGCACTATAGATATCTGTTATTTAAAAATACATGTCATGAAATGGTATTAGAATGGCATGGCACCAAGACAGTATAAATCTCTTTTTCATATAGTAGAGTTTGGCACATTGCTATTAAAAGTAAATCTACCAAGACACAGAATCATGGGCATACATCAGGTACAGTACTTGACACTCAAAAGCCCCACAGCAAACAAAAAAGCAACCCGCC
This sequence comes from Gambusia affinis, assembly GCF_019740435.1. Classification (NCBI taxonomy): domain Eukaryota; kingdom Metazoa; phylum Chordata; class Actinopteri; order Cyprinodontiformes; family Poeciliidae; genus Gambusia; species Gambusia affinis. Next base: position 21,315,173 of record NC_057872.1, read on the forward strand.
TACAAGAATGATTAATTTACAACAGATAACGGGATCCACCACAATTCTGCCCCTATCGAAAATCAAAAGCCTGCATTGAAGAAGATTAGCATTTAGCCAACTGGCTGACAACTACAGATGCCAGAAAAGCGATAACGTAATCTGCATGTAGCAACTGCCAAAATCCATGTCATAGGAATGATTCAGATGATCTTCTTAGGTTGATTGATGTCAGCAAGTTCAGGAAATTCTGCAAATCCTAAATCTAGCAGTAAGTGTTGTTTAAACAAGTACTAAAAATATTCTGGGTGAATAAAAATGTTGGGCAATGATCAATGGAGAATCGATTCCACCCTCAAATCGTGTCTTTCCTTCATGTGAGCAAACAAACCATGTATCCTGATTCCTAAACTATTGATGTAAACAGTAGTATTGGCTTTAAACCTGACATTTTTGATAATTCATATTATATAAAGCTGATTTATTTTTTTCTCGTCTACTAACAGTCGTTGGGAAACTGAAAACTGTTAGTAGAAGCAGAAGGTTAATGCCTCAATTCTACATGGCATACAGCGTGTATCAGAAGGGAACTTATAGCTGAATAATTGTGAATAGATCCTCTTATATGGTAGCGTTCAAGTTTGAGTTACTACATTTACTTCATATCTGTAGTTAAAATATATTTTTACAATTTTGATGTAATTAATGTTAACGCAAAACTATAATTCAAACATTGTACACAAAGATTCCTCTTGACTATATTAATATATTTAAAATCAAAAACAAAGTAATTCATATAAATATATGTATATATATATATATATATATATATATATATATATATATATATATATATATATATATATATATATATATATATATATATATATAATAAATTATAAGACACTGTAATAGGAATGTTTTTATATAAAGAATAGAAAGTATTTTGGATAATTATTAATTTTCATTAATGCATCAAATTAACATTTGATAATCTTTAGCTTAAATGGACACTGAAAGCAGTCGTTCTGTAGTTAAAGTATGTTTGGACATTATTATTCTAATCTAGTTCCGTTTCTGGTACTTTTAAATGACTGGTATTGGAGTTCCTCTGATCACAATGATTGACTGCTTTTAATGGATTTAAGTCTGCAATAGTTACAACTAGCCATGTGATCACCCAGCTATCCTTCAAAAACTCCAGCCTAATATTGTGTGCAGGACAGAAAAACAACATTTTACACCTGACACATTATCTTATGCTGACTTTTCAACAGTGCAAGAAAGGCTGCAGCTTTTTTTTTTTTCTTTCTCATATTTTTCTAAGCAACCTGATCTGAGGAGTGTGCTTAGACAGGTATGGAGGACAGCTGCAGATAGTGCACCCAAAACCCAGAATTTTAAAATGCTCAAAGCAAAGCGTTCTGTCAAAAAAACCAATAATAAAAAAAAAAGTCTTCCTTGTGTACACCGTCATGTAATGTTATGAGCTGAATTAACAAGATAACAAAGAAACATGCTAGCATTAACCTAGCACAATAGCAAACATTGGCAGCAGGAGTATGATTTTAGTTTATTAAAGACTGTAGCTGTAAGTAGGACTCATCAACGTATCAGTCACTGTGGGAAAAAAGCAGATACTGCTGTATTAGGTATGTCACTGAGGTAATACTGATGAGGTAATACTGAGGAAATGTACTGGTTTTTATTATGGGCTTGGACTCTATATATATATATATACATTTTTGTGGCTCTGGTTTGAACTGGAGACAAACCCCCCACCCCCCCAAAAAACAACAAAAAAACAGATTGAGAAGTCACTTAGTGTCAATCATTAGCTGAATTGCACTTTTATGAATCTTAATATTATACACTAATAATCTGCATGGCAGCTAAATCTTATCTAATCTTATATGGTTTATTTGAAAGGCCATAAAGCCATTTAAAGCATGGCCTCCCTCAAAAAATTAAATGTCAATGGACATATTTTTAGAAGTATTTCAGTTTGGCATGACATAGTTCATATTTGCGTATTTGTCTTAGAATATTTGATGCCCATATGTCCTGTTCAAATGTTTCAACAAAGAAAAAAGAAGAAAAAAAAGCTTGGTTATCCCAAATGAAACCACTAACAAATTATCAACCACTTATTGTTATCAATATATTTTTTTGGCTTTCACTGTAACTACAGTTACATGTTACAATAGAAGGGAGTGGTTACTTTCAAGTAGTTTTTAATTATGTCAGCTGTTATTTTTTTCTTTCTTAATAATCAGTTTTGGTATACATGAAAATTCATGCCACCAGGCTCAATCACCAAGTTGGACCTCATGTCCCACTTTACTCTGCATCTTGTGATAACAGCATCTCTAATCTAATCACATAAACACATACAGCAATCAGCAGTTAAAATTGCAGCATAAAGAGGTTATTTGTAAAAATGCCTCAAGCAAATCCATGGTTTTTGTTTATTTTCTGCCAAAACTCTGCGGCAGGTTGGAGTAAAACAGCCTGTTTTAAATGTTTAGTAGCACTTGGCTGAAGGCTAGAGTGAGTTCCCCACCATGGTGCTGACAAAGAAAAACACACACAGGTTTACCATGAACCTGAATTGGTTATTCATGAGTTTGCCTGTAAGGAAGACCGATGTTCTAGTGGTACTTGGGTTTTATCAGACACAAAATGTTATTTGTCGTAAGGAAGGAAGGAGTTCTCAAATGAACAAAAATAAAGCAAAAAGCACCAAATGAACAGTGTTTAAAGATGCCTTGCTTTCCTTTTTTTTTTTTACATTTTTATGTCACAGTCATTGGCTCACATGGGGGGGCAGCAGAATGCATGCAACTAAATGAGGAACACAATGCTTTGTCACACACCTGCATTTTCTCTGTGGAGAAGAAGATTGCAGTCCGCATCTCTAATTGCCTAAAATAAATTCTTTAAAAGAAAACATGACGGGCTGGCTCTGTTGTCTGATTAACAATTAATGACATTTCTACCACTGTGGAAGGCTGATCTCAGACAGATTCATGTACCTTTAGTGAATGATAATACTCCATTGCCTCAATGAAGGACGTGTTAATCCAATGCATAATTCATCACTGAAAAAAAAAAAATGCTTATTTAGTCAGATAATCATAATGTTTAAGGTTTAGCACAGTGTTTGATATTTTATGATTAATAGTGTGTTTTAGTATTTAATAGCAATATACTCCAATCTAACTTTTTCACCATTTTTGTCCACGGTCATAAAAATAAAATAAAATAAAATAAAATAAAATAAAATAAAATAAAATAAAATAAAATAAAATAAAATAAAATAAAATAAAATAAAATAAAATAAAATAAAATAAAATAAAATATGATGCTGCAGTGATTGGATTTAAACATTGCCTCTTGTTTCTGATAGAAAATGCTCCTGTTCATCTGTGATGGCCTGGTAAGCACAACTGTGAACTGCTTACACTCAGTTAATGTAAATGGTCTTAAATTACCAGACCAGGAAATTATCTTTGAATTATTGAAGCCTTTTGTTTCAGAGATTTAAAATAAAAATATAAAAATACAGCTGCTGTGGTTAGATGTCATGTTCAAATCAATAAATTATCAAAACAAATGCTAATATAGGTAGCCAGCAATGGTAGAAATCAGTATTTGCAGAAAAAAAAAAAAAAATCCAAAACACATTGTCAGTTGGTAAGCCTTTTTTTCTTCTCCTGGAAAACTATAAATGAAATGTATGGTTTAACTTGGTTTCAGCTGTTTCTGTGTTTATCTAAGCATGTTTACTGAAATGATTATAACATAACGTCTTGCTCATAACTTTAGGCATTGTCTGGTACAGTGGCGGTTTTTGCATAAATGTTGCATGACAGGAACAGAATTTAACTATGTTTTAGAGAAAGCTATGAATCCCACATTTTTTGCCGTATTTTATTGTCTAAAAGTACAGTTTCACCAATTAAGTCAGTCTTTTCAAGACTCTGTACTTATGTTAGTGTTTTTAAATATTAGTAAGTCAAAACGGATTTGAACGAGACAACAAAAAATTTCAGGTTAATAGGAAAAAACAGTGATATAGCCCTTTAGTTTGGAGCTGAACATCATCAACTGGCTGTGGTGCATTGTCATGTTTACTCACAGTGCTTAAACTGTGCACAACATAGGAGTGCAAACAATCCCCATTGACATGCAGATGCACAATAAAAACTCAATCTGGGTGCAACTAACAGAACAGGACAACCTTCCTCGAGACAAAAGGGCAATCTGGGCAAAAAGTAATTTCGCCCATTTCAAAAACCGCCACTGGTCTGGTATAGAGAAATAATTTTTCATTTAAAAGAAAACTGCTCCTCTTTAACCAGGAGCTATCTGTTCTAATTTCCCAATTTTGACGTACATTAATGGATTGTGGTAATGATATGCCATCATCTACTTGAAAGGATCATTATCTCTGGACCTAACTTTAAATAAGAACAATATTTAATTGAATATCTCAGATTATGAGGACAGGATAAATGAGAGATGATGGCATGATGAAAGAAAAAGAACAGTGCACGAAGCTGTGGACAATGCAAAGTGATGTTGTTTGAAACTATCTGCTGTAACATTGCTAGAAACTGCCCAGTCTGAGGAGGAAGTGCTGAGACACAGTGATGTTCGAGGCCCATCCTACTTTCCATCGAAAAGGTGTCACTTCCTCCCAGCCACATTGTTAGACTCAGCTGCACTGAACATTTCCCCAAGTCCAACTGAGTCTGCAGTTTTCACCCTCAACTGCAAAATTGTGCTTAGGAGTCCATGTCCCAAAAGTATTAAGGCTTTTAAAATCTCAATACCAGACATTTTTAGGTTCCAATGAGCTTAGACAATAAAGTTGAACAAGAGGAATGAAGAGATGTAATAGCATTATTAAAGGTTTACATATCCACAAATAAGCACAATCAAGGTAATTTCAAAATATGTAGAGAAAAGTTTAAAAGAATTGGCCTGGTATTGGTGTTTTTTTTGCCCGACTCACTGTGTATGTTCATCTTTTTTAGTAAGAGAAGAAAGGTTCGCAAAGCACCACATCATGACTGAATTACATTATTAGTCAGCAAAGTTCTGAATTTTACAGTTTTTATCTCATGCAATCAGTTGCAGCTGTAGATATGTTATTTTTGACCAAGATATCCACCTTATTTTTAACAGAAATATAGACACGAATGGTGTTTTTTTGTGCACGACTTTTGGTCAGGCACTTCCGGTCGCTGGCTAGCTAACTCACTGTTCACCGTCTTCATAATAACTAACTTAACACTATGGCTTTGAGAAGATATTGTTTCAAAGGAAAGGAATACTTGGAGCAGAAGTCGTTAAGTCACAAACCACTTTCTAGACCTGAATGTGGATGTTTGGTGCTCTATGACCTTCATCCCCTGCCAAAGGACGAGGAATCCCTTTGCCTGTGGTTAAAAGCTTTACGTTTGAGAGCAACCATATGTTTGCTCTTTTCATTTGATGGACACAAGATCAAAGGAAGACCGGGCAATGAATGTATGCATATATGTAAAATATACTTATGTGTATGGGTATACATGCGTGAGTGTACTCTGAGAGTAAAGTGACAACATTCTTTCTTTACAGTACCATCCTTTCTGTATATTCACTACTAGTAAATGGCACAAGGTCAGCAGTAAGATGGGGGGAAAAGAAAAGAAGAAGCAGCCTACAAATAAAATGAAGTCTTGCTTTAATGTAAACTGTAGGTGTGTTTCATTGTCGTCCTCATCTTTGGGTAAAACAATGTTTGTTCTCTATTCAATGAAGTTACTCGTATCAGATGGAATATCCCAAAATTTTACTTAAGAGTAGCAATGCAATATGATTATTTAAATGAGCAATAATAGAGAGGATGGGCTTATGTGGTTTTTGTTTTGTAGAAAATTAACTGATTTGCAATCTAATTACAACAAAGATGCATCTTGTAAGTTAGCATGCACTGAAGTGACAATTTATCAGCCTAGCTTCCATAATATCACCAATGCATGACTGCAGGACTTCTCCTCACCCGCGACACAGGAGCACCTGGCCACCTCCGCACCAAGTGACAACATAAAATAGTTAAAAATGTCCTCATATGTTAAATGAGGTCACTTCTTCATATCATCATTCCACTTGTGAAAAGCTTGAGGGTGCTAACCTGCCATTTCGATTGTTCAACAATTTTAGGAAATGTACCCACTACAAAGTTCACAAGTTTAGCTAAGCTGCTGTTAGTTAGCCCAGAAAAGTGGAGAAATGAAAGGGTCACAGAAAAACCGGAAGCTGCACCTACATTTAGTTCCATGTTCACAAATAAGGTGGATAGGTTAGTTTAAACATTTTTATACTAACGTGTTCTTGATAGAAACGTAAAGAAAAAAAAAAGTTTCAGTTGTCAGTGCACAACCCAACCACGAGTGCCGGTGCAATGCGAACCTAACTCCCACAATGGCTCCTTGTTTATCCTGTCAGTTGGAGCCACTACAAAAAAGAAGATAGCATCAGTGTTAGCTATAGTTAATGAAGCCATAGGGTCATCACAGCAAGCAGGGCTGAAAGGCCCAAGGTGGAGGCAAATGAAGCAGATATAAGCCTGCCATCATTCACCAGCCTGAAGGAAACAACTTCCACCTTGAATCCATCCTCAGTGGCCATGCAGCGGAAGACACCTTCCTTCAAGGGAGTGTTAACAACCGGGCCCAGTACGCAGAAGTCTCCGGAGAACAGGCACGGGTAGTTCCTTTTGCAGTTGTCCTTCTCCCAGCGGTAGGTGGCATGAAAGGAGTGAACGGGGCAGGGAAGAAACACGGTGGTGTTTCTTCCTTTCACCACAATCTCTCTGGGCAAAGTTTGCCGCAGCTTAAGTGCTGAGTAAAAACACAAGCAAGTTATTCTATTAGTAGTTCAGTTGCTCAATTAATACAAGGTCAAAAAGAAGGTTTTTAAAAACTTCTCAACTATTTACATCTCTTAAGCTTTTTCCCATCTTGTCAGCTTAATGTTAGTGTACTATTATGAAGATTTTATGCTCCAGTAAAAAATATTTCCCCCCCTTACAGATTTGTCCTATTTTGCAATAAATAAAACTTTTAGATCACCCATTGAATGTTAATATTAAACAGAGATAACGTAAATAAGAATAAGCTTTAAAATTCTGATTTTATTTATTACGGAGACCTTTAGGGAACAAACGTTAGCATTCCCTTGCAATATTTTGTGTTACATCACAATAGGTTTTGCGTTCTCTTGCAATAATGTACTGATTATTTCATGTGGCATATTTGAATACTGTAAGCTTTATACCAGGCTCGCCATTATACTTTCTGCTATTATGTAAGGTTTTCATAAGGTTTTTCTCATGTATGTTAATATCTCATTGTGAAATATCTGACATAAGCGTGCAGTGAATAAATCAATTTTCAATTCGTTTTGTTGCACCAAAAATTTAAGAATAAACACTGAGGCTTTTCTAAAAGATAAACCAGCAAATATTGCAGTAAGCAAGGGAACGCAAAAGAATTTTATTTCCCCATCTCCTCTAGAGGGCTCCGTGCTTTATGAAAGAAAAACAAAAAACTAAGCCAACCAAAAGGTACTAATGACATTCAAGAATGTATTGACAAGATCACAAAAAGGTCCATCGCATGGGGCAAAAGCAGCATCAACAAAAGGGTTGTGAGGTGAAAACCACTGATGTCATGGGCTGCATTAAATGAGCAAGCTTTTTAGGAACTCTAAATGTCTGCCACAGGAGATTAAAGAATAACTCAAATATGCATGAAAGAATCAAAAGCAACACTCGAGGTATGTTTTTGATGACGGAATAACATAAAGAAAAAAAATAGATTTTACATAGTACCCCCCCTTGGATATAAAATGCATATCTGTAGGGTACTGATTTCATGCAGGAAAAAACTTGAGTCAATGGAACATTTTAGTGGGTCTGCAGCTCTGCTAAAATAAACAATATCCATGCTACTGTAGGGTTTACGGTCGTGTTTGGGAGTCATGAGACTGTCGTACATGCTAGCTTTGCTGCAAGACTGACCGCTACCGGAAATCCTTTCTGCCCATGACATCATCATCTAGAAAGACACTTTGATGATTTCCTGGATGATTTTCCTTGATGATTTTCTGAGTTAAGACAACATTTAATTTTTCTTTGGGATAAACAAAGTGTTCTTTCATTGAATTGAATAAGACTAAAATATATTGGCTTTCAGGAACCGGAACCAGTGATACAACTTGAAACAGATGCAATGTCAAACATCAGATTAACTAAGTGCCTTCTGTCGTTATGCACAGTCAAGGTTGCGTTGGGTATGAGATTTGAGACAGGGCAAGTCATGAAATAGAAAAATACTGTCCCTTTGGGGAATTTGGACACTGCTCAATTATATGATAGTAATCTTTTGTTTTTTGCTGTAGTTGCACAGAAACGCTACCATTTTGGCTTAATTAAGACAGGGAGAGAGTGGGAGAGTGTAGATAAGAGCTCACCAGCAGCTTCCTCACAAATGGAGGAGTTGGAACTATCGAGATTTTGAATAAGAGTTCTGTAAAGAAAAAATGAGAGAGAGACAGAATTAGGAGCAGGCAATCATTTCACAATGGGGCTAATGAGTCTCTTTCTTTCATAAAGCTGGCATTACTCATAAATTAACATAAGGAGAGCCATAACAGCAAAAATAGAGGGGAAAAAGAGAAATTATTCATAGGTTAGGTTGCTGCTATTGTTTTTATATTGGAAATATTATACAGAAAAGCTTGACAGTTAAAACATAACATAGCTTTACATTTGAGAATCTCATCCTTTAACTTTTTTATACATCTTGGTATTTGAAGCTAGTTTCACTATTCTAGAGCAGGAGGTTATCACACAGACCATATAGGCATTTTCCCTGAGTGTCTTGAAAGGTGTTAAAGAAACTCAGCTGATTAAGTATGTTCTATTTGTTGGTTGCATTTAGATGAGCCAATAGTGCTGTAGTGATGACATCATATCTAAACTTACCCAGTTGTGACGTTGTATCCGGGCGGGATGGCGATGCACTTCCTCCTGGCCTTGTCCCAGCCACAGTATGGATCCCTGGAAAGGATGCACTCTCTGCATGTGTGGCCATAGCGCCTGCAGTCAGCCAACGGCAGACGCTGAACTTCCATAGCGGTACCGACATACAAGTGACCCTAGAGAGAAAAAGATTCAGCAATTTCGTATACATATATCACTGAATGCCGCTAATTTTTGTTGTGCTAGATCAGTGGTGTCTAAATAAAGTTTTATGTATCCATTTTGTTTGAACCTGACCGCTTTGACAAGCTTTGAATTTATGCACCAAATGCATGAGATTCTTGTTCTGAGTTTATCACATGTCTTTCATTTGACTGTCGTATTCAATCAGTAAATTATATATATGTAAATGTTTAAGCTTTATCAGTGGTAAAAAGAAAAGCTGAATTTCTCCCTTTTCACTGACAGAATAAGGTCACATGAAGGAGATATTGATACAGAAAAGATTTTCTTTGCCATGTTTTTTAAAGAGGTTTCTGCAGCTGTTCCTTTTTTTTCTTTAATACACAGAGTATCATTAAAGATTAAAAGCATAAATTCACCTAAATGAGCCTTTACCGGGTTTTTTTGAAGCATCACTTGTACCTTTTGTGAGTCGATGGCCATATTTAGAACAGGCCCTTCATTGTGGAACAGAGAATACTGAGATATGATGAAGACATCCTGGATGGTGTGAAGAACCTTGAGAACTTTGCCTTGATCTGCAGAAATAATGAGGAAAACACACTTGACATAAATTGAGGAGGTTAGATGTGACGTTTTTTAATCACATCAAAAGAAAACCCTTTGGTGCCACTCAAGCTTTAAAATTGGATGGATTTTACTTTTATCTTTGCTTAGCTTAACTGGCAGTCAGTATGCAATTTGATGGCTTTGCAACTGGTAACTCCAATGTAAAAGGCTGAGTAAAGCATAAATTAACATTACTGTGCATGTGTCAGAAAATGTTTTTATTTCAAACAAGTAAAAAACTGTCTTTTTATATATTCATTTTTTCCTTCTGCTATTTTTGGGGTCAATTTCATCCATCCATCCATCCATCCATTCATTCATCCATCCATCCATCCATCCATCCATCCATCCATCCATCCATCCATCCATCCATCCATCCATCCATCCATCATGTACATATTAAAACAGTCTTGATGTAAATTAATTTTGGTCTAATATATTTAGGTGGGGCAGATTTCAGATAGCTCATGAAAATGTTTTTCTCATTTATGCAGAGTGCCATGATCAGAGAAAAAGAAAAGCACAACATTTCAACACAAATACTTCATACATACAATCAGCATAGAAATGTGAAATGCTTTGCAGCCACAGGACCTGAAGACATTACAGTTATTCAGCCCATCACAAGAAACACTCCTTTACCCAAAAGTATTCTAAGGTCAAATCGGACGTAATTTGTCCAACAGTTCAAACTCGACCCAAACTAAGTCAACAGAGCAATGATTCCAAACCCACCAGGAAATCTACAACAAAATGGCTGCGGTGTTACAATGGTATGTCACTGCTATAACAGTGACAAGGGAGCTGATTACCAAGAAACTCATTTATTGTTCTGCTGTCTGGATTTGAAGTTCTCCTCTAATGCGCAGCAGGCTGGGGGAAAAGCAAGATAAACCTCTGACTAAATGAAATGTATTCATGTTGTGAAGTTAAATGACTGAATTGTTTCGATTGGCCAATTTCACCATTTGTGTCCATTTTGCTTTTGTTGTAAGTAACAAGCATTGATTTCTAACACTAGACAACTTATGCAGCCCAGTCAAGAGGAATGTATGAAGCTTTGTAATTTAAAATGGAAAAATTGTGTTTTGTCTGTTCTATAAATAAAAGTGCACAAAGTTACAACAAATAAAAAGGTGCAGCTGAAATTCCAGACATGACTGTACAGCTTTATTCTGTTAGTCAATAGAGCATGCACTCTCAGTTTGAAAGATGAGTCATTATTTTCAGCAATGAGCCATCACTTTTTTGCCCAACAGGCTGTGCCCCTACCATCTGAGCAGCTACAGCTTACATTGTTTACAGTATCTCGCTCTTGCCACCGTTGGTTGCCATTTCCCTGCAGGGCTTTATTTCGAATAGTTAATTTTTCTTCTTACTTCTTAACAATGCTCATTTTTATTGTCTACAAACAACTTCTTCTTGTCCAGATAACCTGTCAGTTTGATGTAAAAATTAGTCCCAGATATTATTATTTTTTGTCTTTTGTCACATGAAAGATTCTTTTACCTTCTCCACTATAAAAATGGGAAACTGTGATGCCTTTGATTTCACATTTTCATTTCCTGAATACTGTGCCTGTCAGACGCTTTCTCATTTATAATCAGACAATAAGGTTCCTGCTGTCACTTGGTTTTCTTTTGTCCCTTTTTTCATGGACTTCAAATTCTTCTGTGTTGTCAAAGATAACTTTCTCCATTCTTTCCTATTTACTCTCATGATTCTTTAATCCAGTCTGCAGCTATTTTCAGCTCTTTTATCAAACCAGCGTATCAGCACAAAAAGAAATAGCTGAAGGGGAAAGGGTGACGTTACTGAACTCCTGTGACATCTGCTTGGTGAATCTGTTTTTAGCTATATTTATCCAGGCAGAAACTGCTGAGGGGACATTTACTTAAAGGTAAAAAGATTCACACTTTACCTTAAAATTTCCACAATTACACAAGTTCATTTTTAATTAGTTGAAGACAAGAAACCAGGGAAGCTTTTTCATAGCTTTGACTCAAACATCCCCTTATTTTATGGAAATAATCAGTCTTACTTCTCTCAACTTTGATATTCTTTCCCGACTGAAATGTTGATAAACTAGATGGGCTTCTCCTGTGTGACTTTCCAAGCACAGCAGCAAATAAAGGAATATAACTTCTCATCTGGAACATGAAGTCAGGCTGAAAAAGATGTATACCTCTGACATTTATTCAGCCCTGAGGAAAGCTTCTGTATAATCTCCATCGCCAAAACACTCAAAACCACTTTGTGCCTGTGGTGGTAAATCTTTTTTAGTACGAATCCTTATTTTTTTCACCTCTAACAGTCTACTAATGGATATATTGACTGTTTCAGTTACACTTAAGGTCTTTAACGGGAAACCTAAATAAAGTCAATTTTCAGAGGAAAATAAATCAGAACAAATTCACTGCCAAAATTGTTAGCATAGCATTTCATTAACAGCCACATTGAATTAAGATAAAGAAAATAAAAAATGGTAAATTTATACATGGTCATTTAGATTGAGTCCAGTTTACTCAATTATGTATTTGCTTGTGATGGTTAGCCAAAAAGTTTGTTTTATAAAGTAAAATTGTTTTATAAACTACAGTGCAGCTTCTGCTTTTTATAGAAATAATTAATGGTTGATCACAAAAGGTATGTATCCTTAAATTAATTGCTTTAATAATTTAATTCACCTGACAGTAGAAAAGACTTATTTGTATTAGTAGGGGAAGTGTTTAGGCTATGCCACATTTGAAACCTGTAATATGTAAAAACAATGTATTCTGTGAAAGAGTAAAGTTAATATGCTGTGATTCCTTTGTTTCTGGAAAGACAGAGAATAACTGGCTAAAACTGAAACCAGCCTGACAGAGTCAGAAACCAGTCACAAAATCTCTGATTGTTGCATCTCTAAATTACAATTTTAGTACTACTGGTTTTACAATTATATTCTCCTGATGAAAACAGCTATTTTTCAAAAATCAAGATTCCATACTTAAGAAAATGTAAGTTAAATAAAAGCAGGCTAATTTGTTTGGCCTGAGTCCTACTGAAAGGGTTCTTATGTATTGCTTTTAGGAATACATTTGCATTTCTCTTGGCTCAGCCTGAAGTGAAGCAAAAGCTCTAAGAGCTTCTTCTAAAAAAAAGATTACATGTGAGCTTTCCATCCTATTGCATTGCCATACCAAGGAGCAAGTGAATCTCTAAACTAATGCTAATTTTTTTAAGTCTGTGTTTTTCCTTAGTTATAATAGACAAGTAGATACTTAGAGTTTGGCAGAGGTCTCAGGTGTATATTTCCCAACATCCACCCCTGTGATTTTGCTTTCATATTGCTCTCAAAGTTTAAGAGGCATCACTTAAGTGTGTTTCTGAGCTTCCACACAAATCCCTGTGGAATCACATCAACTTTATACATTTATTTTTCATGAATGCACAGATGTCCTTGAGCCCTGTGGGAAAGTTCTGTGACTCACCTCTTTATGATACTCGTGATAAAATGTAGCTTCAGTGAAATTAGTATCTATAACACGATACCAACAATTTTAATTCCAATCTTATTCCATTGTGGTTTGTGAATCAAGTTGACTTTATGTGGAAAAGTAAAGTCTTTGCACCAATTATTTACCTTTCACAGCATTGTTCAAGGAAAACACAATATGTCCTTGTTTTGTTTTGGTGGCTACAGATACAAATAAAAAACACGAACTGGCATTTTAAAAATCAATTTAATCCTTTAAAATGTTTCCTGGGTCGTGATCAAAAGCTGAAGAAATTAATTTAGCCAAATACTGCTTCACCCTGCTAGCTTGGTTCACTGTATCCCAGCGGGACCAGTACAAGGTGTTTTAAATCACAGTAAACTGTGCTTTTACTTATTAGGAGCATGGCGACACTTTGTTAGTTTGTTCAAAGGCAGTATTCTTAAATTATTTCTTTTAGCTTCCAAACCCAGGAGACTTTCTGGTTATATACAAGATTTGTACCTAGCCACATTACTAAATAATAACTGTTTTTTTCCTACCTCATGGCAGTTAATTTGAAAATAACTTGGAAAACTTATTTTCAAAGAATGAAATGTCATCTGATTTCAAGACCCAATTTAAAACATATATATTTAAACATATTCTGTGGTTCCTGTCCAATAGACATTTCAACTGACCTACAACAGGGGAAGATTAGTCTAATTTAATATCTGACAGTGAAAAACGTGTGTTTGTTTATGCAGTGTATGTACGCTTCTGGTTTAAACTGTTTGTGGTTGTCTTGTTTCACTTCATAAGCCAGTATTATAGCTATAGCTTGAGCACTCAGTGATGTTTGCTTTACGGGGTCACATCTTACAATTAGCTTTTGCAAAACCTATTTTTTCAGCCTCTTTCATATTTATGAAACATATTTCCTGGATTCTTGCTCAGTGGTGAGGAGCTATAACCCCAGTCTGCCAAAATGTTCTTTTTACCATCGCTGGACTCAATGCAAACCCACAGCTGCTCATTTGATTGGCTTTGGCTTTTAGAATCTAATCCTATTTCATTTATTTGGCGCTGAATAATTTCATAGAGGTAACTTCCCTCCATGATTTGCACAAATATAAAAGGCTCTTTGAAAGTAATTATGATGACTGATGAGCTTCACTTGGTACATGATGAATATTAACACCCTGCACTCTGAGTGAAAGCAAGGTAACATCATATGTGTTTAAAATGAAACCCTTTTTTGGCAAAAGTTTATCCACAAATGACAATGCCTGCATGTATGGGTGCAGAAAACAAACAAAAAAAAAAAACAAAAAAAAAAAAAACAAAGATAAAAAGTACATTCCTAATGCAATGTTTTTCCTGGCCTCAGTTGGAAGAGTGAATAAAAGTGTTCTACTTTCTTTTTAGGCCAGCATTGAAATCCACAGCTGTTCATTACTGTCCCCTTCCACAGCTATAACTGACACAGTTAGTAAAGCCCACAGTGAGTGGCCATCAACCTTTTCCTTTTTTTTTTACTTTACATTCGTGTCCGTCTGCTAAAAATACACCCACCCCAGAAAGGCCTGATGAATGACAGGGACACATGAGAGAACCAACAAACATCTTTTTGGTGAACTTCAGAGTTATGACACATTCAGAACATACAGAGCATGAGGATCCAAGTTGTGATGGTTGCCATAGTAATGCTCTTGAAGCGCAACACAATTTTTAGACAAACTGCTACAAGCAACAGCTGTGCCTCAGAGTCACTGCTTTGACTGAAGAGAGCTGACAGATGGAAACTCTTAGAATGTATGTGGACACGATTTTGACCCTATATAAGTTTTCAAAAAATTCTTTTTTGAAAATTTTGCATTTTTAGCTCAGTAATTATGTAGTGCAATCAGTATTTTTACTCTGCTTAGTCCTTCATACGTTATCTCTCTTGCTCTTGTCATTACCCACTAAGGGCGTTTTCACACCTGACAGTCTGGTTCAACTGGAAACCAAAACGGTAACATTTGTTACAATTTCAAATGGAGCAGTTTACTTCCACATTGCACGGTGTCAAACAAACCAAAAGCTTTGAGTAACTTGTTTACCTCCTCACCTGTGGTGGCGCTGCGCCAAGACCCACTGAAGGAGACAACACAAAAGCTTTTGAAGAAAACACTAAACCGCAAATTGCTTCTTCACAAAATGTACAGAAAAATGAAGTGGTGTTAAACATTAGCAGTTATAAGATTTTTCTGTTCTTTGTAAAATGGCAACGAGCCATTTAACCCGCTAGTACTAGACTTTTTGTTTTGGTTGTATTCATAAACTTTTGAACTGCACTAAAGTTCAGTTGAGCTGAACCGAGAGCAAGGTTTGTAGGTGAATCAAAGCTTTCTTTTTTGGTCTCAGATAGAGTTTAATTATACATTCACACCTCCCCAAATGATCTGGACTCTCTAGGCAAACAAAACAAAGTTTGATTAAAGCAGACAAGACAGGACTGGTGTGAATGCACCCTAAGATCCAGTAAGAACCTCTGAAGATCTAGTGATGTGTGGAAAATCAGTAACTTTTTACATAAAAAGACATGGATGGCCTACAGCTCTGGAAGCCAACTAGTTCATCAATCAAGGACTCAAAAGATTAGCTTTGCTATGAAATAGAGGCAAGAGATTAAAACTGATGCACGTAAAACTAACATCAGGATCAATTAATGTACACATTCTACATTACCAGCAAGTAAGTGAATGCTGTGTTTTTGATTTTTAGCATCTCTATAGAAACATCTCTGAATCCTACTGCAATTATTACTGGTGCTTGGCAGCCAAAAGTGGTGGATCTGCTGTATACCCTGTATCCTGATGCTGTGGTGTAATTCTGCTCTGATGCAAAGCAGTAAAATACATGTTGGTAACTAAGGCTGCCCATAGTTACCCGGGAGATATTCAATACAGGATGGTGAAAAGACATCACTAACCAATAATTTACATGCCTTTCTTAGTCAAGTTCATCTGATATGAAAACTACTTGATTATTTTGTTTTTTTTTATTAGTAGTATTATTTTTCTATGGACCTATTTGTGTCTTTAATAAAACTGATGACGATGATGAAAAGTGTCAACATGAGTTTAGTTCTCAGTAGCTCACAAATACTGCCACCTCCTTAACCTGAGGTAAATGAATACTAAAATAAACATCCCATAAATTCTCCTCTACTCTAACTGAGGTAAGATTTTCCAAAACTGTTTGTTCAGCAAAACAGTTACAAAAATTGAATTCTTCACACTGTAACACTGCACCAATGGAGAGTAACAATGATCTCCTCTTTTATTCAGTCAGGAATCAATCAGATGAGAGGAAATGAAAGTACTGGGTTCAGAACAAGCAATTTTCCAGAAAGAACAGGTATAAAATGAGTTAAAACAGCCAGATTTGGAAATTTTGTGGTGCAAACATGGATTTTTTTTTCAACAAATGAAAATTCTGCAAACAAAATGTTACACATGTATCCACTGTTAACATTTTGACACACAGATGTGCACACGCACCTGTTCCGAGGTACAGGACAGTGTAATGCTCATCATTGACTGCCAGGACAATATCTGCAACAGCGTGGGTGATTTGATCATCTGTGGGGAGGTCGAGTGGATTCACACCAACCGGCCGAATTACATCCTCAATTTCAGGGTGGTATCTGATCACGCCAAGGTTTTTGACGTTGTTCTGACTTTCTGCTGTTGATGGACTTTTACGTAAACACTAAAGAGAAAGGCAGAATAATCGATTTACATCAGACTGGATTGTACAACAAGCAAAATATCCTGGAAAAAGAGCACAGAATTGCTTCTCCCCTATTACCTTTGTTAAAATAGCATTTTAGTCACTAAATTACAGACTGACTCATTCTTTTACACATATCGTCTCTGCACTGCGACAAAGGGAAAAAAAGGCAAATTTTCTTACCATCCCTGGTCGATGGACACCAAATGGGGTGCTATAGCCTTTCAGTTTAGAATTAGAGAAGGCTCGATCAATATCTTCGATGGAATAGGCACAAACCACCGTTCTTCCCCTAAAATAGAGGAAAAAGTTAATTAATTCTCAAAAAGGTATTTAGGTTGTATGTGGGAAACTTATTTATTCAACCTTTCACCTTGAAACAAGTAATTGGAAGCATTTTTTTGTTACCGTAATATTTAACATCTTTTTAATTTTTGTGCAAATTAGATTAGTTAGTGGTGCACTAAAGATTAGTCACTGCTCATGGTCATTTACTACTTCCTTTTTGATATATGAAATGTCTCCTTTTTTTCCTAAAAGTGCATCATATTAAATGAAAAATAATTGAAAACAACATTTCTGTAGGTAATTCAATTCAAAAAGTGAAACTCAAATTGCAGTATGAGGGACTGCTTTAATGGCGGCCTTCAGGTTCTCTGCATTATTGGCTCTGGTGCCTTTTGTCGTCTTCTTGTCAACACTCCACAGATTCTCTGTGAGATTCAGGTCAGACTAATTTTCTGGCCATGGCTTTTAGAGCAAGTATTGGTGCTTTTAGCAGTGTGGGCAGGTGACAAGTCCTGCTGCCAAAAGTAATTTGCATCTCCAAAAGGCTTGTCAACAGAGGGAAGTAGAAATTACTGGTAGACGTCTGCGTTGACTAAACTGGAATTTACTTCTTAGAGTTGATTGCATTTGATTTCATTTAGACATTTCAGAGTAAAGAGGGCTGCAATCAAATGCAGCTCACATGTTTTAAATTTATATTTGTAAAGAACATTTTGAACTGAACTTTGTGTTGACTTACTACATAACATCTCAAATTATTTTAAACTCTGTGGTTGTAATATGGCAAAAGCAAAACATGGTCATATATTTTTTATTAAAACGATTTGTCTCAACACCACTGCTTTGATGACAATTGAGCTCAAGATAATTGAGTGGATTTTATTCATACAGCATAAATGGAGAATCAAGGTTATTTTGATGCTCTTTGTAAAAAACTGAAAGATCTAGTTAGTACAAACCTTGTTTTTTTTAATTATTCCATCAGCCTTTAATTCACTCTAATCCATCAGTTAGAGTTCAGTCCAACACAGTCAGGTATAAATTCATTTATAATGCTTAGCTTAAAACAATCAGATTCAGTAAATTATAAAACATCAGTCATCACAAAGTTAGCTGAATGGTTTAACATGTTCTATGTTCTATATAAGTTTTTTCATTATTTATTTGTTTAAAATAGAGTTTAATTCATACAATTTCAAATAAAAACTGAATCATCTCAATCTCAACCTCACAGTAAGCTGCAAATAACTGATATACCCTTAGCCAAAATAATGAATTTTGACCCGATCTTATTAAATTCATCTTGATACTCACTCACTGTACATCTTTTTTTTTTCCAGAGCCAAGCCCAACATTGAATCCAATGAGCATTATGCTGAGAGATTCACTCCCATCAAGTTGGTTTAACATGTCCTAAGACGCAGTATTCCAAAATTGTACATATGTGTTTAGCTTTCTTACAGGTTGCCATGTTTGCACCTACCATGCATTGGAAAAAAGGCCATACATGACCCCAGCCCTCTTGTCCTGAGCTGTCAGGACCACAGCCTGCTTCATGTTGTTGTACTGCTGCTGTGTGTTGCCTGCACCACACATCACTCGAGTCTTCATAAAGGTGGTCCAAGATTCTGGCAGGATGGCTTTGATGCCCCCTTCATCCACCTGGAAATAACACAGAGGGGTTCTTAGTAACAATGACACAAAAGGGCACCCAGGTCTGCAGGCTGATTGTGTTACTGATCGCTTTGTGTTTATTGCCCGTGACACAGTTCTGTCCCACGACACAGAGCAGCAGAACCTAATTTCCCTCTGAAAGAATTATTTCACTAATTATTTTGGAAAGCTTTGGATATTAAGTCCAAGATCTTTATTATCTACTTACTTCATTTAGAGCTCAGTGACTAAAAATGCAGTTATACTTTTTATTGCAATAAGCAGTCTCTGAAATAATAATGTCAATTTCTACTGAGATGTATAAATTTCACATTCTTTTTCAGTGATTTTGTGGAAAAGGAGAAAACCTGTTTTATGTTTTCCTTACAGACTGATCTCAGTCATATCAGTGGTTTTGCAGTTTGAAGGAAACTATTGAACCTTAAATATATTTTCCCTTTTGCTTAGAGACACGGCAGAGCTACAATAGGTAGACTCATTCATGTTCCTCCCAAAAGCAGAGCCAAGAAATGCTAATGAAAAAAAAAATACTTAAGAAATTAAGACATTTCAAAAGAGCTGTGACTTGTTATTGATCAGTAAATATGAAAATATACCTCTTCAACATTTCCTCATTACATTTAAGGTTCTTGATTTGAATTTAGAGGATGAGTCGTGGCTCACACAGAGCTGCAGGTGTTTTGCCTTTGAGTGCTAATTAGAAAAACACCTGATTTGATGCTGCCGATTGCAGCGTTTGATTAAAAGCATCCTCCAAGCAAAGCATCAGTACGTTTTCCCTCTACAATGACAGATTCAGTCTTCTGAGCGATTGTAAAACATTAAAATTATTTTATAGGAAATGTAGTGTAGTTCACACCTGGAGATCCATTGCATCTTCAAGTGCCTCACTATTTTGTATTTTTTGTTTAATGATTTATTCATCAGAGCAACTAAAGTTGTGCGGAAATAGAGCTAGCAACCTGTAATGTTTTTTTTTACTTATCTGTTATTTTCAGTCAAATCATTTCATCCAGAAAGGCTCTCCCATATTATTGCTTATTTAAATGAATATTTACTCCTCCACAGATGAACAACATTCAAAGCTACTAGTATTTATTATGTTAAATGCCAAGCCACCGTTTTTCTCTGAATTTGGGTCTTTTTTAACTCCAAATATGACGGTATTATTTGAAATGTGATTTATAATAATTGTTTCAGATGTTGAGGTGCCCAAATGAATAGTATTCATACGTCTGGGATTCTGAACAAAATGTTGTGGAGAATAATGAAGTTGTTGTTTGCATTACTAATTGAGTGTTCAGAAAGGAGAACATTTTATTTCTTGCATGAATGACATTACCACAAATACAGTGTTTTAAGTTTTAACAGGGCATGACAATCAACCTCCTCTGATTGGCTCATCCCACTAATACACCTGATGACAAAGTCTTATGTGGAAAATATTTTTAATGAACAATAACCTAAGAAAAGAAAACAGATTAAATTAGTCTGAATTATGTATGTGGTTTATGTATTTATGCTTATGTAATCTTTGACCCTTAATCTTGTGAATATTATTACAATCCTGATTCCCTTCTGGGTTTTTACTGTAGTGTGACACCCAAGTTCAACACTTAGCCCCTCCTGGCCCTCTTTAAAAACTTACTGGATGTTCAGCAATCTTAAGTAGCCATTTAATATACATTTTATTATGTAAGCATTGATCAATTTTCATATTTTGAATATTATTTACTAAGTTACACAATGTGAAGAAATGCAGCCAATAGAAATACAGAGACCTGTTAATCTAATTCTAATCCTAAATGATTCAGCTCCCATCTGTCACCTAAAGTCTCTGCTCCAGACAACAGATTTTGGTCACAATGTTATCATGCATTTGCATATTAGTACAGTAATTCATCAGAGTTTTTTCATCACAAATAGAACATATTTGTCACACTGTACAGCCCTGGAGTTTTCGATATTTCTTTTATTGGCAATATATTTGCAAGGTAAGAAGAGAAGCATGTTGGTCACCTTGATTTTAAGTTTTATGGTGGATGAAATGAAATTATGCTAGTAATGTATGAGACACTGTTGAAATAAGATTTTTTAAAATTATTACTGGGAATGGGGGAGTGTTTTTTTCAAGTCAGAGTGACGGTTTACATTTTCTCAATCAACCGTGAGTGCACCACCAATAAAGGACACTAGTGACTTTTGTTGATCTCTTGCTGTGACCCAGCTAGAGTCTGAACATCTGTGAAGAGGACTAAAAATGGAAGAGTGGGAAGACTCCCAACACGATTTGAAACCACTGATGCTGCCAAACGTACTGAAAAGCGTAGACACAAGAATTTAGATGTTTGTATAGTATGCTGTATGTTGGGCTGATGTTTGGCAAATATAAATTTTGGTAATTCTAGCTTACCTGACACAGAAAAGGTTGGATTTTATGCTTATTCATATAAGGTATATATAAATTTGGTAAAAACTGTATGCAGACTCTTTACCGTGCAGATTCGACCTATGCGGGCTCTGTATGGCTCCTCATCCACTCGGGCTGTCTTGTTGAACTCCGTGAAGAAGAAATAGATCTCCTCTTTGTTCTTTTCCGAGGCAGGAATTATGGATGCTCCAGCAAACTGAGGACCTAAAGATGGGGCATTTTAATAGGTTAATTATAGGTGAGATTTAAATATATCCACTAAGATCAAATACATCAACGCTTAAACTAAAAGCGTTGCTTAAATTTTTGTGCCGTTATTTCCTATCTCAAAAAAGAACCACGTGAGATTCTACAGGAGGATCTGAGTGGAAAGACTGTTTGACAGCAGTCGTGAATACACCTACATGGTTTTGTCCCTATGGGAACGACAGTAGATGATTTACAGAGAGCACCACCCACCATCTCCATATGTAATTATCTAAACGTGTGCACCTTCTTCGTGACTCCCCCCCCCACCTACTCACTCAGCAGCCAAACATTTTCCGTCTTCAGGAGTTTCTGGGGGCCAAATGTACGACGGATCGAGCCGGTGTGACCTCCCACTGATGACATGGCGGAGTACAGACTCCCATCTGAGACAGGCAGAAAAAACAAAAGATGCACAGGAGAAGAAATGATGAGTGGCAGGTAATAAAAAACAGGGCACAGGTGATGAATCAGTACAAGGTTGAAATGGAGGAGGGGGGAGCCTGGAGTGACACAAGAAGAGAATTGACTATGGCAAAAAAGGGGAAGTCAAAGAGGATACATCAGAGTTTAGAGGGAAAAAAATAGGGCCTGCAAGACAAAGACAGAATATAAAAAAGCAGGGCAGAGAATAGGAAGCCAAGAGCAAAGTAAAGACAACATTTTAGCACAGCAGCCTTTTCTTCAAGAGCTCTATCTCCATAGCAATGCAGAGGGGGGAGCATTTGAAATCATGGCAGTAACATCTTAATCAGGACTGATCAGTATGTAGATGCCACTGAGCTCAAGCAAAGGGGTCGACTCATTGCATGCACAATCATCTCCCCATGTGGAGGAGCATCCCGCAGCACAGCCACTGATTTCAGTGCCTCTTCAAACAGCCCATCTGCATTAGATGGTTGAAGAAACACACAATGTACAAGTCCCTCTTCATGCACAATGACTACTGAAGGTCAGTTTAATTAAATACAGCCCTATTTAGGCAATCTTATGCAAGACTTAAGAACTACATGCTCAAGGGTTTCCATTGAAGAGTCTTATTTTCTGTGTTGTGAAGCTTTGTCTGTAATTTGCAAATGCAAGTAAATGCAGCCTTACATATGAACTGTCTACATAAAAAAGAAATCTAAGCTAGATTTGAAAAATATTGAGTAAAAATCTTTACAGAAATAGGTCAGATGTCATACCATTCACATCAGGTTTGGCAATCTGCCGATGCCAAGTTGTAACAAAATACTACGTTTACTAAGATTAATGTATGCATTATCTAAGTCTTAACTGGGGACCAAACAAAACCTGGGGAGCAAAGCTGTAAAGTTTTTCTTTTTAAAATTTATGATAGGATTTACATCCCTGGATGAAGCAAAAGTAAAATAAAATTGGTCTCAAAAACTTACCATAGCACTATTTAGGACTGTGTCTGTTTTGGCAGTTTTTAAAATAACTATTGTAACGCTTTATCCCTCTATGCCTTATAACTCTGGTTTAAGTTGGAACATTTTATTAAGTTGCTGTTGTGAGCCACTCCTATGCTGTACAAACAAACTGTAGGTTGTTTTCACAACTCTCTTCACGACCTCTTCTCCACGGCAATATCATAAATTTACGCAGGAATACTTGACCACAGAGCTGATGTAGGACATGTATAACTACAGAAAAACTACTGGAACAATATACCTGCAGAATACTTGAGGACACAGATGATGATAGAAATGCCATTGGAATAGTCGAACTACAGAACACACTACAGTATTTTCTAAAAGCATCCAACTTTGTGACGTAAATTGCAACTTTAGTAACTGCAAAGGGTTTATTGAACTCAAAAGTTGGAATTTCTCAGTAGCAAGACTGATGAATTAACCTGTTAAAATAGACTTCTTCTGTTGGCTCTGACCTCAACATAAAACATGGCTGCCCTACTGATAAAACTGCATTCAATCTCCAAGAACAAAATTGGATTTCTACTTGTTTAGTTTTTACCTCAATAAATCCGTCTTGTATATTGTACCATGTTACTACCTCTATGAATAAATGTTCTGGTACAGAGTCTACATACATACAAGTGCAACTCAATTCATTCTTACCAAAATTCTTGCCTGGTCACTGCATACAATAATGATTAAATCCTACTGTTTTTCTACTATGCATTTGGAGCATATATGAGAGCGATGTAATAACAAACTTTGTGTTCAACTGGAACTCAATATTTCATTTAGTTACGCTGAACGTGATTTTCATTTCTTGTCTTCAACTGTAGCTTAAGAACGCCTTTGATGCAAATAAGTAATTTGTTCTTATGTTAGGATTAGTCATCTGCCAAAATGAGTGATATTATTTATATTGAAAGAATGACTCATGTTACTCAGCCCACAATGGATTTTATAACAAATCTTTTTTTAGTCAAGATTAATAAACCTTTTATGTGACTAAGTTCCAACTATAACCAAATATAACTTAATAATAAAGAACCAAACTATAGTTTGATTATGAGTCTAAATAAATCAGAGCTTTCAGTACTAGGCAAGATAAAAAATTTTATGGCGAGTCTGTATAATCATCAAAAAGTATTTTACACTTAACATTTCGAGGGACTTGAGAGAAAGGAAACCTTTAGTCATCTTCCTGATATGAATAGAAGACAATTATGAGAGCAAGATTGCTCTTGGCAGCCCAGGATTAACAAGTGCCACGTTGTTGCTCCTGACACAAATAGGCCGAGTTAATATGAGGAGCTCAAGGTGGCTTTACTCCAGAGTAAGACAGGTGCCAAGGAGACAGCGTCAGAAATAGATTGAAACACTTCTAGAAAACCAAATGCTAAAGAAAATTGATCTACTCATTAATTTCTAATTTCTACTGCATTAAATCACTCACTTACTCCCTAAATAATATTTATCTTGTTCATCTCTATGCCTCAAACAAATGCATGGAAATTAGACTTAGATTCAATGTACAGAAAAAGCAGATACATAGAAATAAATTCTGCATCAGATACAAATATGGGCTAGGCATTAATATTATTTCAAGTCAAAAGAAACATTTTGGCAAATTATTTTAACCTAAATATGCAAGGGGCAGCAAAACCTTTACGCTTTACAGTAAGTGAGTGGTGGAAAACTAAGATTGAATGAGTGACGTTCAGTCAGGAAAGGCACTGACAAAGCTATCTGCAAAAAGTAATCTCCAACATCATAACATGTCTGCTAATTTTATTTTGAAAATAGTATCATTTAATCATTTTAAGGCAGCATGGAGATCCGAAGCATGGGTTAGAGAAATAAGATTGTTCCCTTCTGGTCAGACATGTTGACTGTATATTTTATGTATTTGCATGATGATTTTAATGATGACATTTGATAAAATGTAATGTTTCATAATGTGTTACTGTATGATGTTTATATGGGGTAAGGCACTTTGAACCACCTCGTTGCTAAAATGTGCCTTACAAATAAACTTGAACTTGACTTGACACGCAAAGAACATGTATAAAAATATACATCATTTCCACATGCACCATCCCTTGGCTGCCTTTTATCTTACTTCCACGTTTTCATTCTCTTCCTTGCAAATGTAACTCATTGGACACAATTTTGGGTGTAAAACGGATTCAGTAAGTGTCCTTAATTTAGAACCAATACTTCAAATGATTCAGATTTTTCACCAACTGTTAAATGAACCACAGAGTCTAATGTCTTGCAGCAGTTGCTTCCTCAGATATTAAATTACAAAAAGAATCTTTGATGTTTCCTCTCTTTTCATCTAAACCTGAATTTTTGAATGGAAAATAGTTTTTGTTTTTGGAGTTCTTTACCTGCAGGCAAGTTGATTGACTTCTGCGAAGGGAAGGGAGGTGAGATGTGAGAGGCTGGCGCTATCGTCCCACCGCCTTGGACGTCTGTCAGCACTGTGTCATTTACCTGCAGGGAAAAGGTGCAAGATATTAGAGACAAGCAGAGGTCTCCTTGAGGTCTGTCTCATTACATGTTTTAACGTCAATTTATCAGTGATGGATCGTATTGAAGTCAGAACATTCTCTTTGAGTGTAAATAACTGTTAGCCTTCATTTTATGAACAGAAGAAATAAGTGAGAAAATAGATAAATGCTGTTTGCAGCTGCTCTTTAGATGGTTCAATTTATTGCAGAAAGCACTTATGACAGCAGACATAGAGACAGGGAAACTTAAAGGGATATATCTGTAGATTTTTACCAGCATCCAGCATCTGGGGCTTCCAGCATTCGTCCCACATACTATGAATGTGTCATTAACTTTCTGAAGGACGGTGATGAAATTGTCGCACTCCATCTGTTGCAGAAAAATAAAGTGAGTGAGACAGAAAATGGGAAAGCATCAAGGAAGGATACAGAGGATAGGGGAGTAAAATATGCTGTTTTTTTTTAGGGTTTAAGGATTAAAGAGAAGGGGAGAGAAACAGAAAAGGGTGAAAAGGGGATTAAAGGAAAAAGAGAAGAAAACGAAAGACAACAGGAAGCCTACCATGGAACTCAAGCAGTGGAAGGTAGAATAGAAGGATGGAGAGACAAAGCAAAAGTGCAACAGAAAACAAACAGATTACTGGAGAAAAATGGGCTGCTGAGAAAAGATTGGAATCCATCCACGCTTGGCACGTTTGGCAGACAACAGAAAAGGCTTAGACCTGCAGTACAACACTGCAATGCTGCATATGCATCACTTCATCAATAGGGACAAATAATGGACTGCACTGCACACAAATGGATGCAGAATGAATATGGTCACAGAAATATTCTTAATGAATAATCAGTTTTTTAGGAAGTTTTGCTCATTCTTTATCAAGATTTTTTAAAAAGTGTGTCTCAAGAGGTGTTTTTTTTTTCTCATGTTGAAAATAACAAGAACATCAGTTTAGGTACATATCCAGTGATGATAGAGAAGCATTGCTAAAAGCCAGAATGAGGATTGGACGTGTGTAGGTGGGTATGTAGGTGGCTGGATAGGCGGTAGAGTGGGATGAGATTTTATTTTACTTAGCTTCTTTTATTTTGTGTGCACACGCATTTTAGTTTTTGAAAAACATAGTTGCTGATACATGTTTGGGCATTGATTTTTGATGTTCAAGATTAAATGGAGAGTTGAAGTTAAAATGTGTGAGCTGTAGAGTCACGGTTGCATCTGACACTGGGACTGATATTTTCTACCTGGCAAGACAACACAGGGTTATATGTTGTTGGGTCCATATGTCACCCCTCAACCAAATCCTTTGACATTTCTCTTCATTTCACATGCTGTGTATGTTTTATGTTGTTTTTGAGCACTTTTGCAACCACCTTTAGAAATGCAAACGAGGAACTGCTAAAATATAAACCTATATCTCTTGAAAAAAATATGTTTCTAGTGGATAAATTGCAGCTTGTGTTTATAATATATTGAAAGAGCTGTGAGTGACTACAAGCCATTGTAGTTGTTTGGATTTAAACTGTGTATGTCACATTTACTTAAACAACTATTTCATATTTCAATTACTTGTGACAAAGCTTGGCTTTAATCCTCTGATAGCAGACAAATTGACTGGGAACTATAATGAGCAGAAACATCAGAGTCCCCATACACCTTCTCTAAACACACAGTAGTTTCCAAGTCCACAGCATGATCACCAAGGATCGCGAGTGAAAAACACTTTACAGAGATGGTTTTACACACTGATTAGTACCACCTGGAATTAATAAACCCATCTTGCAGAGTGGGAATGTTTTTATATCAGCCTGAAAAGCCCCAGGAGAGATTTGATTGAGTCATGCAGACTTTCTAGGTTGATTTTTTTTTTTTTTTTTTTACTCCTCCCGTATTCAGGAATATCTGTCATGTTCAGCCCCAAGAAACAGTGAGTGTGCTCCTAATAAACTTATGCAGAGGTAGACAGAGTTCCCACATGCAGAATGCTTGATTCATCTCCATCTAACCGTCTGTGTTGCTTCCAACACAGAAGGTGAAACATGCTTCTTTTGCTCACGTTTTATCTGAATTCCAAGTTTCGCAAGTAAATGGATTCTAACTATCTATTTATTGTTCAAGTTAATGGATAAAAGATTGATAGTTTCATAGAAATAAACAACAGAAGTGCTAAAACACTGAACTCGAGTCTCTCTCACAAATTAGTTGGGTTGAGCCAGAGATGAGTGCAGACTGAGCACATCGCATCGAACACTCAGACAGGCACTCGCTGCCAAAAAGGTCTGACTTTCAGTGTGAATGTCAGAGTAAAGGGTGAAGTCAATCAGACTGTTACAAAAGAAATATAGTTGTTAGACCAAATTCACTATTCCTGGCTTACTTTAGGTTATGCAGTGGAGTCTTTAATTGTTGAATCATCTGAGAAAATATTGTCAGGTCAAAAAGGATGCCATTAGCATGAAAACATTTCACTCATATCAAGGTTTAACAAATGTTTCAAACCATTACATCACATAGACCTTTAATCTTTTAAATTATAGTGTGAAAGTGTATCAGTTTTATTGTAATATAGATTTTTTTTTTTCATTTAACCCTTAATTAACCAGATGTGTTATTAAGAACAAATTCTTATTTTCATTAATGACTTGGGAGAGAAGGAAGAGCACATAGAAAGATAAAGCAGCACACTTTTACAGTAATCAACAAACAGCAACACTGCTGAGGTCATAAAAAATTAAAAAAACAATACTTAGACATCTGCAGGTTTCAGACCAGCATCTTATTTAGAATATCTTTAAATGTTGGTGATCTGCTTTAATACTGAGCACCTTTGTATTATTTCTCTATATTTTGATTTAATTGTGGGAACATTGACCATAATGTGTTGGGCAGAGCACAGATTATTGGGAATCAAAGACAGGGCAGAGATAAACCTATAAGACAATTATAAACAAACACATATCAGTGTTTTCCTTCGTTTTTTTTTTTTTTTTTTTTTTTTACTTTATTTTTATTCAGTTTTTAAACATACAATTACATACAATCGAACAAGAGGGCTAGAGCAATTAACGAGTTTTCCTTTGTTTTTGAAAGACGATCAGTTAATAGAAGACTACATACTACGGACTACAGCAATGTGTGTAAAAAGAGTTATGAAAAATACAACAGAGTGGTATGAATCACACCACTTTATGAACTGTATTAAATGTTTATTTTTATTCATGTAAGGGGGTTTAAATGCTTCAATTTCAGTAATAGACATCAATGCAAACACCTTTTGAGGATTCCAAATGTGCTATTTTGAAACAACTGTTACACTTTCCTAAAGGCATAGGGCAAGTCAGCTATAGATTTATTTAGAATGTAGCATGAGTTGGAAAGGGGGCTTCACAACATAATCAGTGGCAGACCAGCTCGCGGTATTCACCACTGACACCATGTAGCTGTGAGTAATATCGCAGCCTCGGGATGACACAGCTGTCAGACTGAAACGGTGGTTTATTAAAGCTGCAAGCCGAAAAATGCAGCACTACGTGTGTTGACTGAAAAATTGTATTAAAGCTTTTGTTTTCCTGCGCTTCTGTGACGTTGGTGGCATACCGGTGTCAGAAGCAGAGCAGGTTCAAACTGTAACAAGAAGATTAAACCTAAGCAAAAACAATAAAACATATCCTGCTAAATCCTCACCCACATAAAAACAGCAGAACAATCAGCCACAGGATGCTGATAGAGATTAATTTCCAAACATGAGTAAGGTTGATGCACCAAGAAGTCATAACAATCTTTAGACTGTTACAAAATAAATGTAAAATTCCAGGACTGAACTGGAGGCTGTATTCTCTGGTAATATACATATTTTTTCAGGGGAATGCAGAAGCTATTGTGTGAGGAGGCACTAACATGCATAATAAAACAATGTACCTTCAGGCACTAACATGTAGGAGGTCCAGCTGATTCTCCCACCAAGGACTGAGACCATAAACATGATGTTGAATGACTTTTTTCTCAGATCAAAAAATATTGTTTCAATGTGTTTTCAAGTTTCTAGTAAGGATTCTAGCTTGAGTCTAAATGAAAGAAATAAAACACATTTTGAAAAAAATAAACTTGTGCGTGCGTGCGTGCGTGCGTGTGCGTGTTATAAGGATGCATACTTATAACACGTACACAGTAGTAATGCCGTAGTATTACTACTGAATTACTACCTAATGCGATAGTATTAGGTAGTAATGCTACCATAAAAGAGATAATGACATCATTATCTCTTTTATGTCTTTTTCAAACTAAAGCTGCTGTCACGCTGTTTATCTTTCCATGTGTGCTGATTTACTAAAAATGTGCTTTGCACAAGTTTAAGCATGAGTTAATATAAAGTACTGGTACCTGAAAGTAAAATTTCTGAACATGTGTAGCTTTTTATGTTCTTTTAATTAGCGCATATTAGTATTAAAGGTGTGATATGGACAGCATTCTTTTTTTGTTGTTGTTGCCATATTTGAGTTGTTGTTGCAGATAATTCTAAATCAATGGTACAGATGATGTAGTTCTCTCTACTCTGATCTATGGACTTTAAAGAAAGGCTTAAACAAAAGTATTATAACAAAACATTTGGATTGTAACATTCAAAACCTCCATAAATTGTCTTTCAACGCTACAATTGTCTAAATCGAATCACATAATTAGCAGCACTTATGATGATTTCATAATTTCTAATTCAGCTGGTGGTTAAAAGCTGTGTAGCAGTTTGTTGGTTCTACTTTTAAAGATAGCATACCGTTTGCCTGACGATAGAAATTCAAAAGAGTTATGAAGACAGTTGTGACACTTTAATGATTCTTTCATCTCCCCTCATTGTCCTCTGCAGAAGCTTCTTACATCCTACATTAATGTGGATTTACCACAAACATTCAGTTGTTGGGAATCCTGTGAAGATGCAGTTTACTTAAAAAATAAGGTATTTTCTGGAACAATATTTCATATTTTGTAAAATGTTATCTACCTTTACTAATTCTTAATTTCTCTTTTTCTCTCTGAGAACTTGATGTAAATTATTCAGTGCAATTAAGTGCTCAGTCAAGTGTGCAGTGTTTGTTTTGAGGTAGGACCATCTCATGTGTAATTGTATTCCATCTACATAAATTACTACTTGTTGATGTCTTTATGTATCATTGTATGTTTATCTGGTTCATCCAAGTCTAGAAACACAGGTCTTTCGCAGTCAGACAGTGTTAGAAAAGAAGCCTTATTGTGCTGAATATAATAGTGATGAGAAACAGCATGCTAGTGAGACAAATGCACTGATTGAGCTGGTTAGGGCTGTGCAGAAACGATGGAGGTTCTGACAGTGAGGATGAGTTTTTACCTCATCTGGAGAAGCTTTTGCCTTGCAGGTATCAATTGCAGTCTGATCCGATGCCGCTGGGATCTGTGGGAGGAAGGACGGCTTATTTTGTGCCAAGTCATTTCACACTAAACTCTTTCAGTCTCTCAACAGCCTCTAGAACACAGTCCTCACAGATGACATTCATATTGCTTGCTTTTTGTCAGGATGTGGGGTATTTAATTCTATATATTTTTTTTATTATACTTCTTATTAAATGTGCTCTTTTCTTCAACCTGCCTTGACATTTTCATGCAGACCATGAGCTCCTCTAAGCAAATTTGCAGCACAGCACACAGCACAATGATTCATATGACATTAAAAAGGAAATCTTTTGTTGTAATTGGTTCATTATTGAAAATCTGATGATTGTTCCTGACCCTTTCATTCCACATCTACCGTAAGTTGTTGAATTTCAAAAGAAAAACTTTGGTTCATTCATTTTTACATAAAATGGATTGATGTTTGCTTTTGATGCTTTCACGTAATAAAATATTGACTTTACTTCCACTGTGTTCCATTAAACCACTCTCTGCTGGAAATAACAAGCAAAGTGTAATTTCATTATTTTATTTTTTTTAACGACAGGTACCAGGGTTCTGAAAAGTTTAAACATCCCTGTTAAAATGACAAGTTTTTGTGAGGTACAGAATAAGATCAAGATAAATCATTTCCAGATATAGTGTGACATTTATCCTGGACAATTCAGCTACAAAACAAATTAGTTTGAAGAAAAAATATGAAAAAAATACAACGGATACCACCCATAAGAATGAATATACTAATACTGTGTAGTAACAAATTTTGATTTGATTTCAGCATCCAGTCTTTCTTGGAAGCAGTCTGTTACTACCTCACCTGATGACCTAGCAATAATTGGCCAACCTGTTTATCAAACTGTAAGAACACCTCTCTTCTTCCCTTAAGTGACTCCAAAGATTTTCTGTCAGATTTTGTTCTGAATTTTGAAAACTTTACATTTTCTTCTGGCGAAACTATTTTGTTCTTGATTTTGATGTATCCTTGTACTCACAGTGAAGCTGAAAATTATTCTGAAGGTCCTTCAAAGTTTTCTAGATGACACGTTTTGTGTCAACACTGATTGGTAGTTTTCACAATCTCATCTAAAATGACAGCACGTTGAGTATCACCTAAAGAAAGCAGACCATGATTCTGCCACCACCATATTTCACTTTGAGAATGGTGTTCCTTTGGTGAAATGCTGAGCAGATTTGTGCCAAACTTTCCTTTTGGACTTTTCACCCTTTTCCAAACAGATATGAGATACTGAATGATGCAAATAAGCAAATGAAAAAAATCCTGCTAAGTCAGCTCAACTATATTTCAGTTTAATTGATGACATCTGTGAACTAAATGTTGAAACTGAGTCAAAAAATGATTCAAGAAAGTGTTACTTTAATGGTGTTCATGTTTATGTAGCGAGTTTATAGCTGATGTTATTTTCATCTTTCAAAAGATTTTTTAGTTGAATTTTACAGGATAAATGTCACAGTTTATATGAAAAATCTCAGAAATTATTAATCAAAAATATTTTTATCACCAGTAAACCTGACATTTTGACTTGGGTGCATTCACTTTTCAGACATTTGTCCAACTCAGAAAAATGAAGCAATCTTTACAGATCTTTTTATTCCCTTTCATCATGTTGAAGGACAACCCAGCACACTCAAACTGCAAATATATTAGAAAATATCTCTTCAATCTTTAGGCCAGCTAGTATAGTGCTGTAAGATACACAAGGGAGTATTCTTGGGTCTATATGTTGGCAACATTAGCTCAGTTAAATATGTTCATCCCCCTGACAAATAGCTGCAGCTTCATTATTGTATGCATGACCTAATTTCCACAGTTTTCTCTGGATCTCAGCTGCTGCTCAGGGTCAGCTGTGGGTCAGCCAGTATATCTCCCTCGGCATACAAGGTTCACCATGTCACATTCTAGAAACAAAATAGCAACCACGCTTAGATTCATCATAACGCAAACTCCAAAAGTCAAAGAGTAGAAAGTCAAAAGCGAGAGTCATTAAAATTGAATTGGGAAATAAACACCAAATATCACATCTCTGAATTCATTTTTGTGTCATATCTTATTAAAAAAAGTTAAGTGCTGGATAATGATTGAACATTGCACCACCTTCAGCGACTAAAAACAAGAGACACAACCGATGAATTTATAATCACAGTGTCTACCAGTGTTGAGAACCTCCATCTTTCTCTAACCTGCACCAAAGCACATTAATTGTCTGAATCAGATAGCCTCTCCTTAATTCCACTGTGGTCCATTAATGGAATTTCTTTAATTTAAACATGCTTAGTTAATCACAGTCAACAATTTCACTTCAGTTAATGAGCAACAAAACTGTTTCTATATGCAAACAGCTGTTGATGTGAACACTAAGCAAAGAATAGAGGACTCCCTTTGTTACTTTTACTTGCACTTATCATGCTAAGTTAACAGGGAAAAAAACAAACGGGGGAGGCATCACCTTTCTCATAATGCTCCACAAAAAAACAAACTCAGCGTTATTTTCTAACGACTGGAAAGAAAAATTAATTTAGCTCTGCTACCGAGAATGAGTTGGAAAGGTCTGCGCATTCACTCGGTGATTTATGTTCGACAGCAGCCTAGAAACTAAGACTGAAAGTTGTTTGACTTTAAGGCACTTCACCTTTGAATATTGGTTGGCAGTAATGCAATTTTACAGTTGACCACTTGTTCATGATGCCTCTATGCAGACATTTTATTCACAAACAGAAAATAAAAAACTAAAAAACTAAAAACAGGTTCCTGTTCTGTCAAGATAAACATCTTGGTAGCTTGAAAAAATCAGCAATTTGTCCTTGAGATGACAATTTAGATTATGATAATGAGTAGTTTTTGTGCTACACCCAATTTCACCGTTTAATGTTGCTGCCATCATGACTCCTGGGGGGATCTTTAACAGTCCATTCATGCATGCACCAAGAATTTCATCTTGATTTAGGAACTTGTGCTATCAGTGACAGCTTGTGCTTAGTGCGAACCTAGGCGAGTCATTTCAGTGATCACAGATGACATCCTCCTCTATGAATTTGCTTCAAATTCAAATACTTCCTTACAATAAAGTTACTATGTTTCCAATGTATCCTTATGGCTCTTCAGCAACAAATGTCTGAGCAAGGTTTTATAATTTCACTTTGGTCAGACATTTTGGGCTTTTACAGTTACTTAAATAACTTATGAAGTTGCACAGATAACTTAATCAGAGCTAAGAAAAATCACATGTGAGATACCCCAAAGCTCCAACTTGGGGTCCCTCTTATTTGATATATTTGTGCTCCCGCTATCAATACCAAGTAATGCAATTAGTTACTGTAACTACACTGATGACACACAGCTCTACATTAAAACCCATGTAAAACCATTAAAGTACTGAACAAATGCATAGAACAAATCAACGTGGGTGTGTGCCATAACTTTGTTCAGTTGAATAGAAACTAATTATTTTTTGGACCTAAAGAGGATTGATCCAGAGTCAGCACACAGCTTCAACTATTACAGCGAGAATTTACTCATCATGCATGTGATTGACTATAACAATAAAGAATGACTACAAACAAACATGAAAATCAGTTTAGTTGAATTTACCTGCATGTCAACAACCCTTTTATCACTGAATGTCAACACGTAGATCGTTGCTTGGCCGCCGACATAAAGCGTGTCACTTCCTTCCTGGTGGTACATGCTGATGTAGTTCTCAGGCTTGTTGAAGTGGAACCTGGGGGGTTCTGAGTGGGAGAATGAAAATAATTTTAGTAAAATATGCAATGTTGTGACAAATCCTAAGTAATGCGAGTAAAACATGACGCATCAACTGAACATGTTTTAATAAAATAACAGATTATGCTTTCAGCAGATAAGCCCAGAAATCTACAGACATTGTCTTTATAAGAATACATATTTTTTGTTTGGTTTGTGATCATTTTTAATATATTTCACAAATTATAGGCAAGGCTGTTGTACTACTGGTGGTACATCACTATAGTTGGTACTAAGACATTATCATTTTAAAACTATATGGCCCATATCTAGTTGTGAGTGACTTCTGCCTTAAACATTTGATCTGGCTGTGATTCCAAGTTGCATGACAGATGTGGGTGTCAAATTTTGGTCAAGGTTGGGCCTCATGTCCTGTCAATGAAACTAACCCTTTCTGAAGAGTGTCTATGATTATTATCATGTAAAACCTCTGACCTGGATTGTAATTACATGTACAACAACAACAACTAGGAAGAGGACACAATGTTGGCTTCAGTTAAAAACAACTTTCAAGCAACAGGAAATTAATCTTTGACCACAGAATACACTTTGAACGCAATAACAAAAGATTACTGCATTAAGCACAAATGTATATTCTCAAAAGTATAATAAAAAGATTATCGAGATTTAGCCAGCCTAAGCTGCTCTTGCAGGTAAATCAGAGTCGATAAGTATTCATTGCAAGGCACTCAATCCCCACTTTTTTTGTTTTTTTATTTAATCTCCCATCAATACACCAAACCAGTTGAGTATTTCCTGGCAACGAACCAGCCACATTTACAGGAACATCACTGCCCTTTCTGGTTTCTCATCAGGCAACAACCCAGTCAACTAGAGAAGTTGGGTGCTAGAGGAAAAGGGCATGTAGTGGGAGCATAAATATCACTGAAAAAAATCATGTGGGCAAATCCTATCACACATTCTCTGTCACCGAAGACACCTCCAGAAGGCTTTAAAGTGCATTTGAGCATCTCTGAATCACACTTACCTACACTGCAACTGTGCCTTCAGTTAGAAATAGATTGAAATTACTGCTGCTGTATGAAATATGTGAGTAGTTATGTAAATAATTATAACTTCAGAGAGATTTTGCCACATATGATAAATGCACTGCAACAAAAGGAGGGAAATCTAAAAATTATTACCTTAAACTTTCAAGACTTTAATCAATTTTATCAACCAGAAATTGATTTCTCTGTTTCTTTTCCTGGGATGTGTTTTGGGAAATTTCTTGCCTTCAACTTACATAGCAGATAAATGATTACTTCTATAAAATTTATCTTCACTCTTGTAATAAAAAGGACATTCAGTCTGACAGCAACACCAGAATGAAGAGAGAGGAGGCACTATAGGTTGCTAGCCAACCATGTTTCTATGGAAACAACGGCCTCCTTCGTTGATGGGAATCTAATTGATGAAACTTGTTGTTAACACAAAATGAGAAATACCGAAGGATACCCAGTGTGGCGTTTGGCTGTGGGGGAAATTATGAGGCAATGAAACAAACAGAATTATTGCAATATTTAGTTTGGCAGCTGACACAGGGTAGTGTTATGATTTCCTGACCATGTCTTTGTTTACTCAATGTTATTTCAATAAAAAAATAATGCCTGAGACAAATTTACAATAACCTCAAAGCACATTTTTAAAACAAGCATGACTTTTTTTTAACTAAAGTCATTCCCTAAGAGCTAAAACCAATGACTAAATAACCCTAAAGGACAAGAACGTATGAAATCACTTCAATTAATATTTTTGCCAAAATTATGATTTTAAGCCTCAGTCAATTTTAAAAAGTTACATCATAAAAACTTCTTAAACAACTTTATTTTATGAAGAGACTTCACATACTTATGGTTTACATTTTGTTTAACATAGCAAACAAGTCCAAATCCAGGTCTTAATGGCTATGAAGCTATGTCCTTTACAGCCATTTTAAATTATAAAAGGCAAAACATTCACAATTAATTTATGATCCATATAGAGGCTTGGTTTGCTTAAACATACCGGGAAATACCACAAACTGGAAGGAGGGACACAATTAGGTTTAGAGACAGGAAGCGTTGTTGTCTCAGTTCAAAGTTTTCAAGAAAAAGAACTGAAAACTAATGAGCAAAGCAGCCAGAAAACATTTAAAAAACTATGGAAAAGTGTTTACAACTGCTGTTTAAGACCGATTTCAAAGATGAAAGGTATGTCTGAATGGAAAGAAATGACAGCTGAATCAGGTCATTTACAAGCTTTACAGGGTACTCATAAATATGATAATGCTCTATGTATAAAACTGTGTTGTTGCTGGCTTTGTTTCAAGAGGGTCAACATAAGAAGATGTAATATTGCGATCCTGCACTTGAAACTGTCTCTTGTACAATCAGCAGATCAGTAAGTTTAACATGCACTGAAGCTCATGTTCATGAGGAAAAGTCAATATAAAGACATAAAAAATAATTCCACTAAATTTATCCCTGCAATATTTGGCAATTTATCAGTGTTTTGTTTTTTTTGTTGTTGTTTTTATCTGATGATACCAAACAACACTGACAATCAACATCTGAAACTTTGCTTCTATAATGAATATATCCATCCTTCCTATTTCAGTTACTTGTTTTGTACCAACCTTGCTTGAAAGAGCACTCAAAGTTAGTCAAAGAATTTTTCTTAAAGTGACCACTGTTTTTGTTATATATATATATATATTCAAATTTACTTGACCATTGTATTTACACAAACAAAGTTTAAATCTTCTCGATTTTCAGTTGTGTATTTTAACCTCATGTTACCAACTGGGAAAACCAAGAAGACTTACAAAAATATATTTTACTCTGGAAGATAAAAGTTAAGTGCCTTGCAGATGTTTTCATATGGCATTTGCAGTTGTGTCACTTTACAACCAAAAATGCCAATGCATTTTATTTGAATTTTATGTAATTGGCCAACATAAAGTGGTGCATAATTGTGAAGTCAAAGGAAAAATATTATACATGGCTTTATGCAAATAGAAATTGTAAGGTTTTCCATTTATATCTAGCCTCTCTGACTCAACACTTTTTAGAACCACCTTTTGCTGCAGTTAAAGTATTTTAAAGAATCTCTCTCTATTGACAGACTGACATTTCTGTCAATTATTCTTTGAAAAACAGTACAAGCTGAATCACACTAAATGGAGAGGATTGGGGAAAACATGGACTTTTAAGTTTAGAGTTAGGGTGGTGTTATCCAGGGTTCAGCAGCTGCACCTGGTCACCAAATTGCATTGCTCTTGCTCTTCTGTGTATTTAATGAGTGACAGCAAGTCATGTCACTTCCTGTTTCCTCACTTCCTCTATCAGACTGAGAGACCTGTTTAAAAGGCTGTTAAACTTTCAAACCTTTGTAGACACAATCAGTGGTCAGTTCATTATGTTCAGTAGTTGTTAGTAAAACATCTTATTAATCTAACCAATTTCATAAATTTACTGCTAATGCATAATCTAACACTTGTATTTAACTATTTGTGTGCTTTTCGCTGTTACTGCTTCATAATCAGCCTTTTCCAACTTTCCTGCTACTTGCCTTTGAATTTTTGTAGCGCAGCTTGAAATGCAGGGTGTGAAATGTAATGTAGAAATCAGCAGTATTTATTTAGTATATGCAGTTCTAGAAGGTCATAAACTGCCTAGGACAGAGCAGCTTAGGGCCTGAACATTAATGCTAAAATACTGATGCTAAAGAGTTGGAGAAATGTACTCTGAAAACATGCAAAGATATTCATAAGCCCTGTGGAAACCTGCTTGTTGGGGATTTTATGTTCTCTGGGGTGCAAAACAGAAATGTCCTGCAGATAGCAAAACACAAACAATGAAATGAACAGCTGGTCCAAGTTCTCCATATTTTTATTCTATAAAAAATATGTCAAATATGTTTTGAAACAATTTATTGAAACCAGTCGAGATAATACCTGGCATTAATCTGGACTCAAGAATATTTATTTCTGTGTTTCCAGTGGTAATATAAATATGTTGTCCTCATCTTCTTCCTTATTTTATTCTTACTGTGTAAAAACCTTGAGTTCTCTCAAGGCTTTTCCCAAACTGAGACTCATTTTTTGCTTAGTTTGAAAAAGCTGTCCATAAAGACAGCAAATTAAGGCTTTTTCAACTCTCAAAGGACAATGTTTTCCTTGAAGTTAAGACATTTTGAAATTAATGAGTCACTCTTGAAGAAACTAAATTCGAATTCCTCAAAGAAACATGAAAAAGAGTGAAGATGTTGTTTCTGTTTAAGAAACAAAATTTCAATGTTGGTTCCGCATTTTAAAATTGCAATAATGTTTTTTTAGATCGACCTCCAATTTTTCTCTTGATGGGTAAATCTGTAAAACTCATTTAAAGTTAAGAAGTATGGTTTTGCGAAAAGGTCAGCGCAAATAAATGCACATAAAAGGTTGATTCTCTGATTCTTTTATTTTATACATTTTTATTTATGAGTACATTTTAGTGTCTTTAATTTCTTTGTTGTCTGTGTTTTGGGTTTTTCCTGTTTTTCTCTGTTCCAGAAGTAGCTGTGCACAGGAAAGCGAGACTGTTTTTCATTTTTAATCTATTGCCTGCCTAATCCAGATCCTAAGATTGGAGCAGGTTCAACAAAACCAAAGTAAAAAAAAAGCCCAGAAATGGGTCCAAATAATTATTAAAGACAAAAGCTGTGGTTTAGTTTTACTGTGATTCAAGCTGCACAAATCTATTCATATTGACAATAGCTGGATTTTATGTGTATGCATACAGTGAAACATAGTACTCATAGCAGCAGCTGCCTCAAATATTTATCCTACAAATCTACGGTTCCCTTTAGA
This sequence comes from Gambusia affinis, assembly GCF_019740435.1. Lineage (NCBI taxonomy): Eukaryota > Metazoa > Chordata > Actinopteri > Cyprinodontiformes > Poeciliidae > Gambusia > Gambusia affinis. The sequence continues at coordinate 21,354,817 of NC_057872.1, forward strand.
CCCCCAAGGCTTTTTAAAATACACCAGTGAGTTGTTTTGCTTGCATTGTTTTTAGTTTTACTCCTCTAGATCTGCCACTCAGTCCATTTTCAGAAGCCAAGAAAAAACTCAGAGAGTAGCTAAACCTATTATGCCCATCACTAAAAGGGATCCAGACAAAGTAAGATCAGCAAGATGCTGGAAAGTTGAAGAAATCAGCTGCTTGAAAGTCACTTGTTGTGAGAGGTTGATCATAAAATATCAAAGTAGCTTCTTGATGGGCGCGGTTGGGATTCTCAGGGTAAAATTAATGCCGCAGTATCAAGCATTATGCTAAAATTTTGCACCAAAATGCATCATGCTTTGTTTGGTTTTGACAAAAGAGAAAAATATTCTTCCTGTGATTACAAAATAATACATCAAAATATTTGTTTTGTTCTATTTTTTTACTTATAATTATTAATCATAGTTTGGTCAAGTATAAAGAGCCAATTAATTTGGCTGAAAATGTGTTTACGCAGAATGTTTTGCTGTTCTTCTATTTGTACAGTAACACTGGGAGTTTGACAAGTTGCTAGCTGAACTATCTCTTCAGGCAGCCAGCTACTTTAGATACTTTAACTGAGCGATGAGTGCTATTTGTTTAGTTTCCAACTAAGCAAACAACGCAATACGTAGCAACCATGTAGAAACATTCCTTACCACATAACCATTTTCTAAATAAAACTGAGTTTTGCTATAATCCAGTCAAATTTAGTTATTGCCAATTAGAAGTAAATTATTTAAGGATGCTCAGCTGCTTCAATTAAGTTACTCTTAGCAATCTGTTTCTAATTACAACTTAGAATAAATACTGAGGCAACCTAAGGGTGAGTTATATGGGCCTTAAATATTCAGATAATATTCTGTTGTTTTATTGCAATGACAGTGACAATAGTATTTAGTTTCAATCCATCACAGTTTTATCAGCAAAGTGCCTGGTAATGCTTTACCGAATACACTGTAGCTCTAAAAGTAAGATATTATAGGCTATTTCAGTTAACCTTTACACTAATTAATATTTCAGTAGTATTTCTATTAATATTTCTAAACAACACACAACAACTTTGCTCAGTCAAATATAGTGACAACAGTTAATGCTCCTCCATAGCATAAACAACTGAAAGAGCAAAAGTAATGATCCCAACCTGGCTACATAAAGAAAAAAACACTAACATGGTGAACAAATTGAGACCAATGATAAACAAGCAAGACTGAAAGGTAAATTCTGGGCTCTCTGCCCTTTTGCCCTTTATCAGAGGTATGCTGATGACACAATAAGTTGAAGAGATGAAAATGGTTCAATTTCCAATGATTTGTCTGCCAAAAAGTATCTCATATTTCTTAGTATAAAATATATTGATATTTCACCTGTTTAGACATGCCAGATGCTTCTATTTTTGTGTGAGACTAGTCATATTCACACTTTATGATTAGGATAACCAATTATCAAGCCTGATTAATAAAGACACTTTATGCAGTCCATAAATCTAGCATTTATGTTGCTATAAATATCACTTTTTTATGATGTTTGTTCATGGTGCTCTTTTTGCATCACATGCAGACAAGTTCATTTGTATCTATTAATGAAGTTGCCCTATTGTAAAGCAATAGCGTAGCTCTAAGCCTGTCATTAGAGTTGAATATATTGCTCCTGCACTTTCAGAATTGTTTATTGTACTTAGAGATTTCTGAGATATCTTGTTTCTCCTGAGATTTAATGCACTTACAGTAATAGACCTGAGTGGATGCAGTGCAGTGTGTCTTCTAGCTCTCAAAATCCCAAACCAGCCTTAACACAGTGTCTGAAAGATATGAGAACCTCCTTAATGTCCTCATTTGGCTCAAGGGTGCCAAATGAGAACATCAGAGAGTTCCTTGGGGCAGACTGAGGCTTTCGTGGATTTACTCCGACATTCTCTACCTGTACTTCACAGTGTGTCCCGCCTGCAAATGCATTTCAACGAGTTTGATTGATATGACACGCACGTTCACAGACGTCATCTGGTGGTGCGTTTTTTTGTGCTGCCCCATCCAGAGGGAGGAGAGCGATCCAGATCCGGATAACTTGACACACAGCCACATCGCTATTGATTGCTGAATATATTAGAGGTCTGTGTGCGGCGTAAAAGTGCGTGAGTGGAATGAATAACGGGGACTGGGCTTGAAATTTTCCACTCAATGCTCTCTTGTCCGTTCAAGTTCCCTTTATGAACCAGTATATATGCAGCCATACATGTTCCCCCCCCCCCTGTTTTTACTGTACAGCAGCCTTTTCTTATACGAGCCTGATTCATCTGCTGCAGTATGGAGCAGCTGCCGCGTCCCGCATTGCAGCTCCGCAAGGACACGGCAGCTACAATGAACGTGTCAACCTCCATAGACTCGTATATCATAATAATGACGCTTTCCGGCGATGCCCGGCCGCTCTTAAAAAGACACAGCCTTTCTGGAGCAAAGAGGCGCCATGAAGCCCCCTTTGGTATAGAAGAGTTGCTTTATTAGTGCCTCTGGTCCTAATCTCTCGCTGTGCGTCTGCAGGATGTGATAGTGTGGGAGGACAAATTAAAGCATCGTCGTCCTGGGCATTGCAAAAAGATGTGGATTTAAAGAAATGGAACTCAGAGTTTGTCAAAAGGAACGACAGAAAATCCACAAGTTGCATGAATAGCCCCCAATTTTATGGCACTCCACAACTACAAATGCAAACAAATTGAAATAGTAAAAAAACAACAAAAAAAACCCACTAATCTCATAATAAGTATTTTCTAACACAAGGTTAATATGTGAATTTGATTTTGTAAAATAGTTGTTTCTAAAGGTGCAAATGCAATTAAATGCTTTGATAATTAGTGCGAGGCCTGAATGCTGGAGCGCGCAATTTACACTCCGGTTGGCAGATGAAGAAAATTGATGAAGTGCTCCGAATAATAATTTTCTGTTTGTACTTTTCTCTTGCAAAAAAAACAAAAACAAAAAACAGTGTCGAATTGAGGGGAAAGGGAGGGGGGGGCATTTGAGAGCATCAGCTAAGAATGCATTCATTCACTCATCTCTCCATCCAACCATTCAGTTATTCATGTATCCTAATGAACACGACATGAAAGAATAAGCTTGCAGATATTAATATTAAGCAGACTTATCAGGCTGAATCTCAGAAACGGTCCAAAATAAATGTCTTACCGTTCACAATAAATTTCAGGCGAGGTGACTTTCCGGTAACCACCGTGGCCAGAACCGACAGGAGTATAAAATAATTCATCTTTTCGTGCGGATCTGTCGATCACTGTCGGTTTGTAGGATTTGTAAGCTGATTCCTTCCCTGAAGCCGTCTAGTGAGGTTCCCTCCCCGATTTGCGTTCCAGAGACTCGCCAATGTTCGCTGGTCCCGGTTCTCCTCCTTCGTCTCCTTCGTCAGCAGTCAGGTTCGGTAAAGTCGGGGTGTCAGGCTCCACCTCGGAACAAAAGGCGAAAAAATGGGGGAGTGTCGCTTGTCAGCGTAGGAGAGGAAATCACAGCTGGAGGGATTGGAAGTCACAGTAGCCTAAATCTTTCGCCTTGGTCACTGATGTGTGGAGTAACGTCATACCTGTTGCTTATAAAGATGATTTTCACTGATAAGTTCGTTTTTGACAGTGATCTCATTTTCTAATGTTCTCGCGTTTGATCTCACGTCTTTGATTTGAGCATATTTACTTGGAAGAAAGAAAATCCCCAAATAAAATATTTATTTCCTTTTTCCAAAATCATTTTGAGAAATGTTGTTATGGATGGATGGATGGATAGATGGATGGATGGATGGATGGATGGATTTCAGTAGAAAATGTTAATGTTGATTTTGTCTCTGATGAACCATACTCCTATAATATTTTGAATTATTACCTTGTTCAAATACCCAGTGATAACGGAATTTTCTGATAGACTCCACCAGATTTGTATCTGAAATGTCCTGCTCTGTTAGGGAAGCAAATTAAATTGCCAATATCGACACAGAGTAATAGTTGCACCATTTTTATACAGCTGGAACTGTGATAAATTACGTTGGACAATAACCAAGAGTCATTTTTCTAGTGCATATCAACGAAGAGAAATAAAATTAAAAAATAAAAAATCTCTGTAAGGTAGCAAATTACTGCAGCACAGAGTGGTGTTGGAAAACAGACCTTTTCCATCAATGTCCCCTAGATGACACTGAGCATTTCAGAAATAAGCATACAAGGTAGAGCCAGGCTGACCCCATGTGAAGCAAAACATGATCATGTGGGATAGAACCTCATGCTCCCTGTTAAATACAATGAAGTATAAGTGAAACTGTGTGCCTGTCTCTCTTTCTAAAACCATGAAAACCTTGATCAAGAGCAAGATATAAACCCTTAAAGGCTTTTTTCTTACTCCAAGGATAATTAATTGATAGGCATGTTGTCTTGTCTTCTTCAGTTTGAGGAGTGACAAAGAGAAACTAATAATTGTTTTCAGATCCCTTGGGAAATTTGACATGTTAGGAATCATTGATAGTATCACACATTTCTGCATATTTATCTGTATTGCACCTGCATTCTAATTGCTTTTCATGTGTTTTCAATGTTTGTTCATGTTTTCAAACTGATTGTATACCTGAGTTTTATTATAAAAGCACTTGGTCATCACTTAAACATATAAATTAATGATTTGATTGATTGAAGAAACCAGTTGGGTAAGATATCATCTTACCCAACTGGTTAGTTCTATGCATCTTGTAATGCATACTTTCTTTTGTAAGTATGCATTAGAAGATGGGGATGCTGAGGTTATAAAGGAACAAACATGGTCAGTAACCAGAGGTGTGACGTAACTAGTTACTTTTACTCAGTTACGTTTACTTGAGTAACCTTTGGGGGGAAGGCATTACTTTTTGAGTAGTTTTATGACATTTTTTTACTTTTACTTGAGTAATTTTATTATGAAGTGTCACTACTCTTTATTAGTAATATTTCTGGATAGTCTTCTCACTGTAAATAACTTCACTTAAAGAAGAATAAACATGTTTTAACCAAAAATGTACCAGACTTGGACACAAACCTACATTTCATGTTTAACTAATTTTTCCTGTTTGAAAAAAAAAAAAAAAACTAATTTCTATTTGCTAAACCTGATTTGGGAAATGGTTTCCTTTGCCTTAATTTGTCATTTCTGAATTGCTATTTATGTTTTTATTTTTATTTTTTGTCTTTCATTGTAGTCTTTAAGGTACCAGAATTTACACAAAACTTTTTTTTTTGTCTGATATGATTCTTAAATATTTTATCAGATCTTAAATTCAGTTGCTCAGTACTTCAGTTCATTTTTTACAGAATGTTTTTTTACCCTTAATTGAATAATTCCTAGGATGCCTACTTTTTTATTTGTAATTCAGTCAATATATGTTGAAATAGTGCAAGTCTTACTTGAGTATAAGTTTTGGAGACTCCACCCACCTATCAGCAACACAACTCAGGCAGGGAATGATTCTCTGTTGGTACTAATGGGTCCAAACAGGGCATAGAAAGGATTCCCCACACCATTATGCAACTACCAACAGTCTGAACCTTTGCTACAAGGCTGGATAGACCCATGCTTTAATGTTGAGCATATTCTGACAACCAAGTTTGCTTTGAAAATACTTCAAAATAAAAACTTACTAGAACAGGTAGCATTTTTCTTTTGGTGCCTAATTTTGGTGAGCTGTCCAAATTGTTGCCTCACTTTTCTGTTCTTAGCTAACAGGAGAGGAATTCGACGTGCTCTTTTTCTGCTGGTTAATGTGTTGTAACAAGAGGTTGTTTGAGCTCCTGTTGTCTGTCATTTCAAACCACTCTCCTCATTTTCCTTTGACATCTACAAGGTTTTTTTTTTTCTTTTTTTTTGCTTTCTCAACTGCCCACTGGACATTTTCCTCTTTTTCTTTCTGATTGTGCAGAAAAATCTCGGCAGATCAACAGTTTCTGAGATATTGAAATATAAAACTTCAAAATTCATGTGATGTCTTTAGTGATATTTCATAGATACACACCTATGGCTAAGTTTGATTTTTGCCTCATCAACATCCTCCACTGCAATGTCCAATCAATATCTGCCAATAGTGCCCAAGTGCCCTATTTGAAGTGGTTCAGCAGTTTCATTCTGCTGTGCTTGCATTTGTGAGCAAAGCTGACTGAAACGTACAAATCTGAACAACTATAAACTATGAATCTCTGTTGATGGAACTAATAAAATGTATTCCTTCAATTTAGTGAAACTGATCTCCTAAGTGCCATTCAGAGAATAATCTGACTGTTATGAGAACTTTGACAGAGCACATGCAGTTTGCCCTGTGCAGAGGGATTTTCATTTTCCCTTCCAATCAGAGAGCACTACATGTCTTACAAAGGTTGAAATTTCCTACTCCAGCCTGAATCTGTCATTATATATCTCATTCAAAGGCTTTAATTGTCTCCACATGTTGCCACTGAAATTAAGACTTTTGAGCACAATCTAAAGAAGCATCGTTATGGCTTTTATTCAAGACTAAATTTCACTCACATTCAGTTATCTTACTGCTCTATAAGACTGAGAAAAAGTATTTTCCCTTTGTACTTTTATTTTTCCCTTTTTGTCACTCTCAAATGTTTCAGATCAGCTTCAGTTTTATTCCTATCCCAGAGGAAAATTCGTTTGCAGCAGGCATCAGAAAAGAAAAATAACAAACAGAAAACATCCACAGATGACATTGCATTCAGTCTGTTAACACACTTATTAGAAAAAATAACTCATGCCCTAGTGCATTAGATGCATGACACTTTCAAGATAAGAATATAAAATTTGGATTCCACAAAAACATAGAAAATGTTTTGGGTATTACAGTCTAAACTAGGGAGATTAAGCTCCGCAATAACTGCAGGAATGAAAGAAACTCGATCGGTCTTTGGCGTCCTAAAGCGGTGCCCAGATGGAAGATCAAACTCTACTGAGGATGTTCATCATCATGATGTTTAATATCAAAAATAACCTGAGTAAATACAAAAAGCAGTTTTCACTTGATGAAAGAACATAATCTCAAAACCTACCTGGCTTTATGGGGTTTCCTAAATCTAATGACTAGTTTTGACATATTTGACCTTCAAGCTTTTACAAAAAAATCTGTTACATCTGTGTGGAGAAATTTAGGTTTACTCTTTTTTTACTTTTGCAGAATAATTTTAACTCAGCCAAATTGAAGGTTTGTTGAGTATGAATAACCTCTTTACTTTCAAACTGAGTTCAAAATTTGCACAATCTTCCTTTTGTTTTTCTAAGCTATACAAAGTGATCCCTGGATGGTGTATTTGTTTGTATCATTGCTCTGCTGCACAACCCAAGCTTGAGGTCAAAGATTGATACCCAGGCGGGGTAAAGAGCAGAATTTGTGGTTCCATCAGTCAAGACAAATTATTCAGATGATAAAGAAACAAAAAATTCCCAGACCATTAGTCTTCCCCCATCCATGTTTGACAATTTCTATGATGTTCATTTTCTGAAATACTGTGTTGTTTCATGTCTAAAAGTAATGGTTATTTTCTCAAAAGTCCTGGGGATCAACAACATTAGGCTAATTTGAATTGAGATTGTTGTTATTTTGATCAATAGAAAGCTTCCTCTTAAGCTCTTTCATATATATATAATTTTTGCTAAATCTCCCCCCTATTTTTATTTTTTATTTTCATCTGTCGCTTGATCTATTGTGGCGAAATGGGGTTATTTATTAATAATTGTGTCATTTGGCTACTTTGGGTTAAGGAATGTTTTGTATCAGAAGGAAATGTGTGTGTGCATGTGTGCAAGGTACTGGGTCATCCTAACCTTAAAAGTTAGGAAAGAAATTATGACCTTTCAAGCTGTAGAAAGATAAGTTGAGTTGTTGTGTTTTAATTGATAGAAAACTACTCTAAGGATTCCGAGAGACTCCCGATAACAGCCCAACCAACAGAAAGCAAGCCATAAGATCTGCTCCAGCCTAGGAACGGACAGGTAAAAATCTCTGACTGGCTTCAATATAAATACACCCAGCTTAGTATTAAAGCTGGGGTTCTGAGAGATACGTGTGAGTACTGAGCTTATGAGGCAGGTGTGCTAGAAGAACCCTCCATGTTCAGAGTGATGATTAATTTTTGTCATGTGAGATTTTTTTCCACTCCCTGCAAAGTCTACCCAACAATCTAGTTAACCTGTTAATCCATCTGCTCATCCATCCATCTTTGCATAAATAAGAGGATTCTTTCCCTGCTCTTCAAGGCCATGATTAAATCTAGGTTCTGAGCACTAGGTGGCAGCAGAAGCAGAGTTTTAAAAAAGTATTTCATTTCAACAGGAAACAAATGGAAAACCTAATCTTCTGATGTTGCTTGATGAATAATTGATTTGGATATTTTCTGTTACATTCTGGAGTTTAGTGCACTAATTTGTGTTCGTAATATTTAGCTTTTTTTGGTAGGAAGTCACATTTAGAATATGGCAATCATTGGCTTTAAACATTAACCACTACTAAAATATGTATTCGTTTTTTGTTTAATGAGAGCTCACTACATGGAGGTCACATAAATATTCCAATTGAAAAAGAAAAAAAGAGTTTTGCGTATTTTATTTATCAAAGTCACAATGCAGCACCCGAGTGAAAAAAAAGGCTAATGCAGCGATCTGTTAGAGTGTGATAATTGTAAATAGGGCTTTTCAAATATGAAATTGACTGAATAATTGTTTTTTGCAGTGAATTGGTATTTTACTCATCAGCCACTTTGCTAAAGTTGATTTGTTTGGATTTAAATTTCAAATAATTATTTTTTGCAAAATCACATGGAACAAATAACGTTTCTAAAAAAAAAAAAAAAAAAAAAAAAAAAACTATGGTGATATCTTATTCTTTAGACAATACAAATTTGCAATGGAAAAAGATGCAGTTCAGTGAAAAAAGATTGAAATCATACATCAGTTTGTATTTGGTAAAACTAAATGAAATTGTGGAAGGTCTTATTTTCATTGTAATTAACTTCAATAGATTCTCTTTAGTCTAAAGTGATTCAGGCTTAGGGGTTTGCTGTGTTTTACTTAAACCATGAAGCAAATTGAGGCGATTTACTTCTGCTTGTTAATTCTAATGAGGCTACCTAATTGTGCTTTCAGCACAGACTGCAGTATTAAGTCAATATACATCACAGACTGTTGGATCAGACTGGTAATAGGCAAAAAGATAAGATAATAATTGCAATACTTCATGTATTTGTAGTGTTATTACATAAACAGGGCAGATGAAGAAAGACAAAAAAATGTACTGAAAGTAGTCTGCATGATTGTGATCATCTTATTAAGCTCTCAGCAAATCATGCAAGGTGAGCAACAAAAGAAGACTGTTGCTTACTTACGTCTTGCATTTTAAGCCAAAACTCTCTATGAAATTTGAATAATGTTGAAAGCACTCAGTATGATTAAAGTCAAATCTCTGGTGAGTTCTTTACATGGACTGTTTAAAATATATATTTCGCTCACAGTTTTACAGCTCGGTTGCATCTTGGAGGACTTGGAAGAAAATCTAAAAATAACTAAACTCAAAGCTGAACACGCAGTGGGCTCCCGAGCTGACAAGCCTGATGAAGACGATGTAAAGTTACATAACAAAACATCACATTTTATAGTTTAAATAATGAATTCGAATAAAAGTAAAGGCTATTTATGTAGCAGATGTTTTTTCTCTGATTTATCAAGCATAGCCAAAGTAAAAGTTTACTGCATTCTAAACTGTAACCTTTTTGAACTTCTCTAATTTATTTTATATATATGTTACGGTCCGTTCAGTAAACCACAGGGACAAAGGCATAAAACGAATAAATTCTATTTATTTTCCTATTATTCTTCAAAAAAAAAAAGAACGTCAAATTCCAAAATATGACAAAAATGGGCCCAAAAGAAATCAACTAAAGCATACCTAACTCAGGATAACAAAACAAAACTGACCTTCCACCATGAACACACAGGGGAATTTAAACACAAAGGCTAGCCTACACACACAAGAAGGGGTGGGAGATGAGGCAAAGACAAACAACGTATAAACATAAACAATTAATTTAAACCAACATATTTTAACTACAACACCATAACAAACGCAAATCAAACCTAACATCAAAATATTTAAGGACTTAGGCTATAACTAGAAAGAGGAAAGTTCTTTTAACATCAGGTCCCCTGCTTCCAGCAGCCTGATGGTTTGTTCCACTTCCTGGTTCATCTCTCCATCAGTCCTCTTTCCCAGCCAGCCCTTCAACTCAGCAAACAAATAATTAATAATTACCAAACAAAGGCGTTTACTAAATGTGTGCACCCATAATAGTAAACAACCTAAAACAATAAACACACAAACAAATGAAATTATAAATGTATGGCATGAAACATTTAAATAAATACTAACACTGTGTTAATTGTGGAGGAACCTCCACAATATATATTTTATTGTTTATGCAATTTTGAATTTGAAGAAAGACAACAATTATCACTCGTTCTTCTGACATTTAGCAAATAAAAATAATTTGTAAAAGAATCTTCTATAAGAATCTTCATTCAAACCAACAGCAGATGCGTAGAGACCATAATATTCCTGGGGGATGTTCATGTCTGTTTAAGTTTTGGGGTGTGGTTTATAAACTGTTTCTTTAGCTTTCTGACCAATGGGAGCCAATAGTTGTATTAAAATAGACAATATTATGGGCCCAGCTCGGCCAAAGGATAGCACCCACCAGACAGACCTATATAACAGATTGAGACAGGGAGAGGTAATCCTAAAGGGTTTAAATCTCCGCTCATACACGTGATTATTTTTTTTTCTCCCTTTTTCTGGGTTATTCTGGGCGACTGCATGAGATAAACGAAAGTATTTGCTGCTCAGGGGTTTTGCTAAGAGTATGGAAAGTCTCTTAAACCTGCAAACATGGGCAGCTCCTACGTTAATGTTTATTTTCCACTACTTTCTCCCATATTTTGATTTTATTTCAGAGTCAGCATTTAAGCACTTGGAGCAAAAGAGGCAGAAAATGTTGGTAAATGTCCAAAGAGATTAATGGTATTTCAGTTGGAACACACGTGGAGCCAGGAGAGAACGAGCAGCAAATACAGTATTACTTTGTACACATAATCCTTCATCTTTTTAGAAAAAAATTTAACTACATATTTGTAGGGTGGTTTTGTGGTTTAATATTGCAAAAGGACAACATAACCAGTTTGCTTTTTTAAACTAAAACTTATATTTGTCAGAATGGAATCATATGGTGAGGATAAAGCTTCTCCTTTATGCAAGAAAATGTGCCATTTTGGCAAATTCTCAACAATTCCAACTCTGATTAAACTTCTTTTAGGTTCAAAACCCTCAGGAAAATTTCTTTATAAACAGTAAAAGGACACAGACAATGAAGATCGAAACCAGCATTTAATAACAGGCTGAAAAAGAGTAATTTACAGTAACTGAACATTTTTAGTATGTGTGCCACATTAAAATCTTTTTTCTGGGTGTGGTTAAGCACTGTTTTTATATATAACATTGTGCATCAACTAAATTAAGCACACATGCACCAAGAGTGGCATATTTGAATGACACTAATCCCCAAAACTAGATAAAATGACGCAATAAACAGAGGACACATGTTGCCCCTGACCTAAATAACAACAAGACAATATTGTTCAGGTGAGCATTCTCTCTGTCGATGGTGAAAATGTTGCTGAGGCACATATTTTTCTGTTTTGTGTAGTTACATTATATTTAGATATATAAAAAAACATGTCATCAATATAAAAAAGAGAAATGTAAGCATGCTGTGATAGAATAAACAGTCCCCTAATATTGTAATACGGTGAATTTATGTAACAAAAGGAAAGGCAGATTTTAAAAAAAGAGTCAAATCTGAAACAGGAAGGATACATTCCCTACATACATTGTGGCTTGCTATCAGTGGTTTGACACTCCTATATCATGATTTAACATAAGTGTTATAAAGAAAAAATATATAGCTGGATACTATATATATATATATGTTATTTTTCTGCAACCTTATAAGTGACACAAACCCCTAAAGTCACAAAAAGTTTGGTTTAAAGGAAGAAATTCCTTTGCTGATCTATACGCCATAGTTGGATATAAAAGCTTTACATATATATATTTTTTTGTTTGAGAATTAAAGCCAGTGTAAAATTGATAAGTCAGTTCTGGCATATGAAGATAAGATTGAGTACATTGATAAAAGATGAATGATTAAACAGCATCAGGTCTGGTTTATATTTTTAAAGCAGTAGATGTTTCAAATTTATCACAGCTTAATAAAAGAGGAGTTAAACCTATGATAATGGTTAATTATTATTATAAAAAAAAAAAAAAAGGAAAACTGTGTAAGCACATGCTGATTAAAAGTATGATGTGTTTAAACAAATGCAAAGCAAATGCATTTTATTTCCTCAAATGACACAGAAAAGAAGCCACTGATATAATTTTCAGCTCTAAAACTCACAGAGGGACTAGCATGATCAAAGATATACCTTAACTGCTTTCTCCAGGACCATTTCAACTCTGGTTGCAGTCTTTGAGCAACAAAATGTCAGTACTTCATTCAGAGACTGGTCTCATCACCTTATATCTCTTCAAATGAGTTTCATAGTAAACCTGCCCCCTTCACCTCCATCCCCTCCTCCTCCACCAACAGAAGAACGAGGAACAAAGTCAATAGTTGCTGTGTGCTTGATCTGACCTTTGCTCTGACTCCAGAAAAACATGAAGACAAAACAGATGGCCACAGAACTGAGGAATGACAGAAATCCCATGGTAGTGGCAATTATCAGGGTCTTTGCGTCAAAGGGATATGGCTTGGCCATTTGAGCTGAGGAGTTGGCAGCTTGGGCAGTTGAAGGCTCAACCCAACCTTCTTCTGTGAACAAAGGGATGGATCTGTTATGTGGAAGCCCCTTCACATATAGACCCACAGTCAGGCTGTCATTGCCAGCTGCATTGCCTGCCAGGCACTGGTATGTACCACTGTCCTGAATCTGAGCAAATCGCACCTCCAGAGTACCATTCTGTAAAACTCTGATTCTTCCTGAAGGAGAGAACACAGTCTTCTGGGGGGAAATCCAGGTGATAACTGGTAATGGATCCCCATCAATCTTGCAGGAAAACAGAACGGTGGTACCCTCTTCCACTCTGGCCTCCTGCGGTCTGCGGTCCAAGACACGAGCAGGGCGACAGGTGAAAAGCTTTGGGAGTTCTTTTTCTGAGAACTCTCTGAATTCTCGATGTTTCACCGTATTGGGAGAAGAGCAAGTGGGCTGATGTCCATCAAAGTTCAAGCGCAGCCTGCGACGAACCACCCACAGAAGCCGACAATCGCATGCAAGGGGATTCCCGTCCAACCGTAACACCTGAAGGTTCCCCACAGAATGGAAAGCACTCTCCTCCAAAGTAGTGAGCTGATTTGATGTCACATTAAGCATGCGAAAGAAGGACAGTCCCCTGAAGGCTCCTGGCTCTATTTGTAGCAGACTTGACCCGGCAAGATGCAACTCCTGGAGTCTCAGGAGATCCCCCAGCAGGTTACCTTGGATGACAGTGATAGGGTTGTAGGACAAGTCTAGAAAGCGTAGGTACACTAGATGACGAAGGGCTGCATAAGGAATTGAGCTTAGGTTGCAGCTACTGATGACAAGTGAGGTCAAATTAAGACCAATTAGACTGTTGGCGGCAATTGAGTCTAATGCTGGCCAGTTCGAGATCACGAGACTTCGCAAACGGTGTAGTCGTCGGAAAGCATTGTTGGGTAGTGCAGAAATAGTTAGGCGTATCATACGAAGTTGGGTCAGGCTCTGGAGTTGAGACAAGGCTTCGGAGGGAATGGAGGTCAGGTTGCTGCGGTCTAAGTTAAGCTCTTGCAGATTCTGCAGACCAAAGAAAGCTCTTTGTGAGATGAAGACAAGGTCATTCTCTCCAGTTTCCAGCGTTTGCAGGTTGACCATTTCTTTGAATGTATAGTCCAGAAAAACGAGAATCTCATTCTGGCTCAAATCCACATAGCGCAGACTAGACAAGCCAGAAAACACTCCCACTGGGAGGATCTTGAGACGGTTGTTTTTAATTCGAAGTGTCCTAAGATTCCTAAGGCCCAAAAAAGCCTCTACTTCAATCATGGAGATTACATTATCACTGAGGTCCAACTCCTGAAGTTGCAGGAGGCCAGAGAACTGACGACGTCCCACAGTTTTAATCCTATTGCGGGATAAATCCAAACGTCTGGCGTCGTTGGATACACCCTCTGGCACTGAAGTCAAATATTTCCCAGAGCAGACAGCTTCTCTTGCCTCAGGTCGGCACGTACACCGTGAAGGGCAGCCTCCTGCAGATACACCCAGACCAAACTGTAGCAGGAGGCTCCATACCCACCATCGGACAACTGACTCCACAAACATCTTACACCCTTCCTGAAGAGAGACAAACACAATGTCACTGGATGATCAGAGGATTCTTTAAATAAAAAAAAATATGAGCAAAGAGTAGATACAAACCGTTTCAGACTTGGAGTGTAGATTTTCATAACCAGTTATGCAGGAACCATGGCTGATTTAGGTGCTCAGTCGGAAAGTTTTGTGGTTCAAAAGCATTTCTTCTAATATGTCCTAGATTAAAGAAAGAAGAAAAACAAGCATAAGTAAAGTGCAAAAATGATTAGACACTCAGAAACAAAATTTATATATTTTTTTGTACACACAGGTTTAATTTTTCAGTGAAAAGGCTGCAAACCTTCTTAGAATAAACAGAAAAAGTATAAATCCTGTCCATCTCATTAGGTCTCTGAATTAAAACTGTGACAAATAAGATGAGTTAAGAGCATGAAACAAAGGCAGCCTTCTAAGCATTCTGTTTTCCCTTAAGTGCTAAATGAGTCATTTTGCAGCACTCCGCTCATGAAAGGTTGAGGTACAACTACAAGTGGAGCTTAAATTAAGGGTAGCCAAACGTTTCACAAATCAGTCGGCAGTGATTCTAAACTTCTGATCCCAAGAAAAAAGCAACTAATTACAGAGATGGACATTCTTCATTGTAGCTATATAAAATAAATGACTTCTGTCTTTTGATATGACAAAAATTAAAATATGTGCTCATGATAAAGCTTATTTTAGTGATTTTTATGATTTTTTTTTTCTTGGCTGAAAAAAATTTTCATAATAATGTCAATTGCAAGTACACGAAGCCAACTGAGGGATGATGCACAAAATACAGAAAAAAAATGCAGACCAAAATTTTGATACAGTCCAAAGTATTTACAGAATTTTATGCAACAAGCAACATAAAACAAAACCAATAACAATGAATTGTGAAAAATGCTCAAACAGTAAAGAATCACATTCATATGGAAATTTTCTTGTATTGTTTCTTGACGTGTTTGACCTTGTCAGCAGCATGAAAATGTCATGAGAAGAAGTATTTAAAATGTGAACTTCCCTTAAAACAACCACTGGAATGACTGGCTGAAATACAACAAAGCTTCAGGAATTGAATTTTATCAGTAAAACTAAACAAAATTTCACAATTTAAACCTTAAACATTAGCAACACTTATTCACCAATATGTCCAGTTACAAAGAATGGACATATGTCTTCCAAAACCACACTCCAAAGTCCAAAAATTATAAAATAAAACATTCTAGAAACAGTTTAAATCTAACCTGGAGCAGCCGAAGCTTCTTAAACTTCAACATCAGACATCAGACCATTCCCAGAGTGTTGCCCCAGCTTCGTTGCAGCCTTTCCTTTTAGTGACAGCTACCAACACTCCCAGAGCTGTGCGGGCTTTGTCTCATCGCTGTTCTCCAAGCAAACACTTCTTATAGCAACTGGGAGGGAGTGCTGACTCACGAGCCAAGACTTGCACTTTTAACTCACTGCACTTGAGGTTGAGTTATACATCAAAGTGCTGGCAAACCCAAGGGACTTTTATACAACCCTGCCCTAAGATGGTGACAAGTAGCCATTTAAAGCTAGTCCACATTGACAACAGCTTGACTTATTAGTCAATTCAGACTCAACAATGAAAAGGTTTTGTTATTTTTATCAGGTATGACCTTCTCTAATAGAGAGTGTTGTGCATGCCCTGATTAAAAAAAAAGAATGAAAAAAACATCTCCTTAAAAATCAATACTCTATGGATAACTACAATACTTAATAGATTGTCAATAACAAAGAGCAGCTCTTTAAAACCAGTGGGTTTAAATGAGCTTAAAATGCCTTTCCTAACTAAGTTGTCAGAGACTGAGCCTGACAGGTGTGTGAAATCTCAGACTGGGCCAGTTGCTGAGCCCTTTCAGCTCATGTTGGATCAGGACCACTCCTCTCAGTATTTTTTACACACATCATAAAGCTGCAGTCCATACAAAGGTCACCACTTTGAGCCACAGCAGGGACCGACCCCTTCCATCAAATCAAAAGGGGAACAGGATAGGAGAGTGAAATGCATTCGGAATTTTGTCATTTATTTCTCACCCTGCAAAGGGCAAAGTCAAGAGTTTCACATTACGGTGTTAATTATTTTAACTATTTCTTATTACACAGAGTCCTTTGCTGTTTCCACTGCTGATGGAGATTGAAAACAGGGAGGTTGAAAAACAAGCTCTTACTGATGTCTAATAATGTGACATGAAAACATTTTTGGAATTTAGAAACTTACAAATTTTCTGAAAAATTTAGAGAAATATTTTTATTGCAGCTACTTAATCAAACAGTAAAAGAAATCTGAATAGTTTCAAATAGTTTTTTGTTTTTTTTTTACAGAAAAATTCCGCAATTAGTGGCACCCTGAGCAATCCTTATAAATTAAATAAAATTTGATTGCATGAAACCCTTTATGTTTAAATTGGATTTAAACACAAAATCACTCTTTTATAAATCCATTTTCAAAATGGGAAAGATGGGAGCTCATGTCACTTATGTGTGGACGGTCCTGACCACTTGGGTGACTGAAGTTTATCTTGCCCACACACACAGTATGCAGTCTAGTAAAAGACTGTCAGAAAACCGTAGCAAAGACTGATATCTTGGCATCCCTAATTCTTCATAAGTACCATGACATCTACACCGGTATTAAATGAGGGTTAAGAACCACAACCATCTAGAAATAGCTAAAATCTATGAATCCCCTCTAAAAAAAACCTATTTCAACAGCTAAAATAACAGCTATGCATTAATGTTGACAGTGGGAACCATCTTAGTACTACTGTAGTACAACCATAGAAGCTTTCTTATTGCCATTCTTAGACACACAGCCAATCAGTGTCAAGGAAAATGATTGCTGTATTGGCTGTTTTTTAAATGCTAGCCAATACCATGTTAGAATTGTACACAGTTTCCCAAGTTGCATATTCTTTCAAATAAGCTAGACATGCTGTACAAACTCTGTATTTTTAGCCATATATGTCAACCAACACCTATGTTGCCTATATAAGGACAAATATGAGACTAAGAATGCTTAGATATACCAGAATATTTTAAATAAAAAACTTATCTCTGGTAGAAAGGTAAAAAAATTGTCATCACTCTGTATTTCAAAAGGACATTTATCCACAACATGGGGCCACAACATGGGCTCATCTGAGTGCCCAGAACTAACCCCAACATAACAGCTGTGGGATCACCTGAAGAGAAGCAAAGACAGATTTGACAATACTTAGAGAATGTGTTGAGGCAAACAGCCAGACTGTCAAAGATTGCTTTATGTATTTGCTGCATCTTCATAATATGTCATAGGACAAGAAATATCCTAGACATGCTCTACAAAGTGCCTTAGGTTGGTGCCAGATATAGTGGCAGACAGGGCACCCCGTATATATGAGATTATTGGATGGGATTATTCATTTGAAGTTTGATTTCTGACCTGAAGACTTTGGCTACAGGTCTTCCTATCTTCTCTCAACCCATGTCCTATCTCAATATTTGGAATATATGTCAGTACTGCCCCAAAGTTTTAAAATACAAATGTTTTTTTACGTCCCTTTTTAAATCTCCGGTCCATTAGAGTGCTATAGTAGATACAAATTACCTTTAATTCCATGTTTGGCAGGACTTTTACACAATAACATTGGATGCCCTTAGAATAAAAGAGCAAATTTTCATTCCTGAAAAAAACCCAAACAAACAAACAAAAAAACTGCTAATCACTTGATAATAAAAACTTTGTTTTACTGCAGGAGAGAATATCATGAGACCACTAAAAACTATTTTAGTTTAACTTTTTTTGTTGCTTATTTATGGGACATTCTCCAACTGACTTTTCCAATTTGTTCTCTCTGCTCTTTCATCAGACAAAACTCATTAAGCCTCTCAGCTCGGGCCAGTTATCGCATTACATCAGTCTGTGGCCATTTGCCACCAAATGTTTAGCCTGTCTTTGGGGCCTGAACACAGACAGGGGTCTACAACATTTCTTTGTGCATCTTTTTACTTTATGATACTCTTCGTCTTTGTGTAATACAGAATAATGATGAAATTAATTAGTGTTTCTTTTTTAAGATGAGTCATTAAGAGTTCAACATTTAGCAAACTTGAAAAATGCATGTCAAAAAGCTAAAAAGAAATGAAACAGATGAAATACTTTTGCTGCTCATTTCTCAGAGCTCATATTTTCTGCTGTGGCACTGCCAGG
This sequence comes from Gambusia affinis, assembly GCF_019740435.1. Taxonomy (NCBI): domain Eukaryota; kingdom Metazoa; phylum Chordata; class Actinopteri; order Cyprinodontiformes; family Poeciliidae; genus Gambusia; species Gambusia affinis. Next base: position 21,373,517 of record NC_057872.1, read on the forward strand.
AGGAAGCAAGGTGCTGCGATTTTCTGTTAAATCAGTCTGTTCTTATTGCTAGCATTATGGCCTCATTACTTTTGAGAATAAAAGACTCTCTCTGAGCATTGCTTCTTTAAGTTCTGCCTTATCTGTCACTCCCCGGTGCTCCTTGTTACTAAGTCGCTTGCAGCAAAATGTGAAAAACTGTGACAAATGTTCAATTACTGAGATGAATTCTTGAGGCAAAGGCTTCCTTTTGCAACAGGTCCATTAAATAGGAACATGACCTTAGTGGAGCCCCCACATTCAAACTGCTTTGTTTCCTTTGACTTGATATGCCCTGAGCATGACTCCCTGTGCCGAGCTGCTCTGTCCTGACTAAGAATGCACAATCTGAACCCGATGGGGCTTTCTGACACTTGTCAGAGACTATTTTTAGTTCATCACAGTGAGAAAGACAAGAGCCTGTCCCAAATCCCCAATTAAAACGGCTGGAACAAAACAACAGACAACTGGGTCTTTGCACTTAGTGTGGTTTCTGAGTGTCTGTTTGAATCCTGTTTGTCTAAAGTTTGGATGGGGAGTGTTTGAGCTTTTCATTTTTCCTTTAGGGGCTCTGGCAGCTGCTACAGTGTGACAGCCCTTGGGAACTTCTAAATTCAAACTGCAAATATTGAACTGTTTGCCAGCAGAACAGCTGTTGGGTGCAAAGCAGGCAAACAAAGGTCTCTGGGGTTCTCCCTTGGATTTGTCTGGGAGGGAAAAAAAAACGTATAAACAACATCCAGTCACGAGTCACAATTACTGTATGCCAAACAGACAAGATCTCTGAAATAAACCATGCAGAATTTGTTTTATTGAAGCAAAGTTAATGTGGCTTGATGTTCACACCACTTTTTAAACTGTTTCTATAATGGTTCAATCCAAGTGAGCTGCAAAATTGATCACTGAAGGAAAGTCTTGTTTCCCTAACTACACAACATGTTTCAAATGAAGCATGAATGAACAGTGACTCACCATATAAGCACTGCCACATTAAGGCATCCTTATTTACACATTGAATCAATCTCAAACTAACTGAAATATCTCAAACAATTATTGTCTTTATGTGTTCTTTTCAATGTATTTTTTTTATTTTTCCCTTTGACAATGACTCCTATACACAAATCCTTAAAGAAGGACTGCAGGACATCTATATCCACTTTTCATTTATTTATGAAAATGAGAATTTACCGTAGTTCTCCTGACATGAAGTTGAAATCTGTGGTACAAACTCCAAGTGTCTAAGTTTTAAGGGTCTTTATAGGCTCAGACATTTCTTTTCTTTTTCTTTTTTTTACTAGTTGTGTAATACTGGGGCAATGAACTACAAAGTCTTTTTACAAACTGTGTTGAAGAGGAGCTAAAATTGAATGTTGGCTTCAATACCGAGTACTGACTGACTGTTACATCACTCCAGAACACCAAATTCTGATGCAAATGTTCCCCATCCATATTCTATACCCGCTTAATCCAGCTCAAGGTTGCAGGGAGTTGGCGGTAAATTCCAGCAAGCGCAGAATGAGAGTGTGTGTACACCCAGGACAGGTCGGCTGTCCATCACTGGGCTAAAACTGGTATGTGTGAAACAAACAATGCTACCCTCTGCTCACTGTGTCACCTCTCTTTGTGTTTCTGCCAATTTCTGCCTTCATGTTCTTTCTCTATACGTGATATCGTGTCTTTTATTGCGTAATAGTTTCTCTCTCCCACTGAAGGAGCTAATGCTACTATTAACTAGAAGCGTCTTATTTTTCATCATAGATTGTTCTACTGGCTCAGATCTTATCTGTTTAGGTAAGACTCACTTCAGGAAGAAGACATTTAGGGAGTAGCTGCTGCCTTTACCTCTGGTCACACTGGTTCTTTACTCCTGAACCCAGATTTTTGTGTTCAACGTTTTTTTCATTGGTCTTTTCTGTCAGTTTATGATCACTGTGTATGTTTTGCAACACTCATTTTCCTTCAAGCATTTAAGATAAAGCAGACCAGCATGCTAAATCTCCTTTGAAATTGGTTCCCTCTTCAACTGAGCCAGTTTTAATTGCAGCAATTCTGGCTTTGAATCCTTTACAGGATTCTACTGTCACTGGCTTTAAGTTATGATCCAACATTTGACCAATGACATCACAGGTAAAAATTGGGCATCTGTTGTTGGCGTATAATCTCCTTTGTGGTGCTACAGTGCCATCTCTTTCGGTAACTCAGGTCGGAATTATGTAATATTTATGGACAATGTGAAGGTAAAGCCACTTTCAATTTCATTACTGTTTCAATCAGCTGTTTCAATCAGCTGTGACATGAGCAAAATTCATAAGTGTGTGTAATCATTAGATTATATAAAAATTACGTAAAGTGGATGCTAATTGTCTTACTTTTATGGATGCTGTTGCATTTTAGGGCAAATAATGATAAAGAAAGTGACACATTACGATGAGCTTCAGAATTTGCATTATAAATGTTTAGTTAAAGTGCTTCCATTCACAGCACTTTAACTCCCCACTGTCTGTTGGTTGGTTAGCCACTTTGCTGTTATTCCACATTCTGACATCACATAAAGTGCAGTGTCTGCAATATTAATAATAGTGCAAATAAATGAGGGAAGGGAATTAGTCTCAGCACAGCACCTATGTAATGTGATAAATTAGGCCATCTCAGCTGACAGAAATGATGCACCGGATCCATCATCGTACATCAGCGAGATGTCAGGAGGTCATGCGTTAAAGGCCAGCTGACTGATGGGAGACTGAGGACTACAAATCTGAACCGGGTCGTTTGTTATACACAGATTGTAATTCAGGGCAATGCACCTAGTGATCATAGTTGCACTCATCTCTTTATAAAACCTGCTTACAGCCAGGTAATATTCATTAAATCCATGACCTTCACCTTTTAACTAAAGAAGTTCTTCTGAGTAAAATAAAACAAGATCAAGGAGCAAGTAGCCAGAGATTTCCCTTTTTGTTCACATATGTGTGAGAACCAGAGCACAATGAAGCAGAAATGGCTGAGCAAAATGAAAAGACTGAAATCTGTTAAACAAATGTGAATTTGGAAGTTATAACCTGCAGAAAGAAAGAAATGCATTTAATTTCTTTGTTGCCATGTCTCTTTACAGAAATATACACATACGTGTATTTTCTAAATTATTTATTTTAATTCAGGCTTGCCATTCTTTTTTATAAAATTTTTTTCTTCGCCCCCTCCAAGGGTTCTTTTTGTGGGCTCTATGAAAGTAGGCTCACAGGAAAGGGGGAGTGAGAGAGGGGCAGACGTGATAAATGTCGCTGGGAGTTGAACCCGCGATCACCGCGCCGAGAACTCAAGGCCTCCAAACGTGGGTCGCGCTATCCTCTACGACACTGCAGCACGCCCAGGCTTGCCATTTTTAACAAATAAACAGTATTTTTGTTTCTATTATGGAAATTTCTCTTTGGAGTCTTTTTTATTTTTCAATTTTAATATGTTTGCCTAAGTTGAATGTGCATGCTTCAATTATACAATGATTGTTTTTCTATTCTATATATAGAGAAATAAAAATAGAGATTTTATGTAAAACATAAGATTAAGTAATTTATAATTTCGCAAATGTTATTTTTTTAACAGATATTTAAATATTTTTTAAAAATGCAGATTGGGAGGATGAAATACTTAGGTGCAATGATATTTTTCACACTATTTGCTGGCATTTGCAAAGCAGCCAATCCAGGAGCGCCATTATTTTCCTGAATACTGATTGGCTGAACCCCTTGGAGCAAAAATAAGGAAGACCATGGATGTCAACTTCTGCAGTGATGTAAAGACAGTTTCTACTGTGCGTGTCAAGGCATATTTGGTATTTGAACAATTAAAATAGGACATTATAAACTTTTTTACAGGGCTTAAGAATATCCCCTACCTACGCATACTCAAGGTACATATTTATTCATATACATAAATATAACAGCATTAAGTCATGGCATCATTTTCAAGGAAAATCAAACATATCCGTAATCTGTCTTCATTGTTCAGGTGGAGGTTTTCCTCTGTGTCTGCTGGCATGCTAATCTGACAGGACCTCTTTATAATCCCAACTGATTTCCATCTGAGTCAGAGCCAGGTATAACAGCACAGACGGGAAGGGAAAAATGGCCGGATGACTGACAGAAGTGCTTAACTGACACTCCAAGAAGATACATTGTATGCTGTACATTTTTAGATTCAGACTTTTTGTCTTGTGAAGCATTAACTTAAGTTACAGCAGTAAGCAAGAGGTTTGCTGGTGTTGAATGCTGCGTCTGTGACATAATGGAGCTTTATGAGATAAAATCTCAAAAGCATAAACTACAACAAACAAAACAGACATACAGGTTTACCCTTATTTGATGACATAAACATTAGCATTTGTGAGAACATAATTGAGGAATTTTGCTCCTACTCTGGCATTTACAGGCAGGGATGTGAGCGACAGAGAGGTCAAATATGTTACATGTTTAAAACTTTGCTTCAAAAATGATGTTTGCAGTCCATATATTGGTTCACTAATGTCTGCACATCTGAGTTGTGACATAAAAAAACAAAAACAAACTATGAAAAATAATGTCAAATCTTTTCCATAAACATGGTGAAACACAATTTCGAAGGTGAAAGCTCAATAGAAACACAAACAAATCTGTATGTACACCTCCTAGTCAATTTCTTTATATATATATATATATATATATATATATATATATATATATATATATATATATATATATATATATATATATATATATATATATATATATATATATATATATATATATATATATATATATATATATATATATATATATGCGTGTGTGTGTATGTGTGAGTGAGATCATTCCACTTCTGCCAACAGGAAAAGAAATTAACTAAAAGATTTATTCATTCTGAGAAATTGGCAACATGAAGAAGCAGGTGGAAGGGCACATTACACAATAACTGTGGGAAGAAATCATTCAAATTATTTAGTTGAGAAAAGTGCAGAAATGTTAAAAAATCAGCTTTTCAACAAATTGGGTTTTGCAACCTAATAGCCCTCAAAAGACATATCTTTGCCTGAATGGGAACAAAAGGCACACTGGGAGGAAGATAGGCCAATTTAATGGAGGGTTTTACTTTTAAAATTGTCAGTGTTTTGCTTTTCCTTTTGCCACCATGTCTCCAGGACAGGAAATGATGTTGATCAAAGCAGAGAGATACATTAGTTCAGATGAAGAAAGAAAGAAGATACAGGGATGGCACTTTAGCAGACATTCTCTGCCATCAAACGTGACACAAAAGTATCCGATGTTGAAAGGTGGCAGCATAAAAGTGCTTGACCAGATTTCCTCAGCTTTTCAAATATTACGTTTCTCTGCATCTTTGGTCTTCTTCCAATAAATTAAAAAAAAGGCCACACTTTTGTCCAGCTGATATGGAGTAACATTAATAAAACTGCAACAGTTTGAAGTCAAAGAAAGTGATGATTTTAGCAAAAAAGTCTGTCTCTGACACTTTTTTTACACCTCCAGGATTGAGTGCTGCTATAACCCAGACCTCATTAGCTTCAAAGAAAATGTCAAAAAACGAGACATAGGCACCCCCACTTCCTGACAGGTAATCCATACATATGAGAAAATCCAAAACGCAGGGGTAACAAAACCTGATTCTTTAAAGCAGGTTTTGGTATTTTTGGCAATGTGAACATGTGCCAAGTCCTGCTCATAAATGAAAACAGCATGTCCTTAAAGCTTATCAACAGAAGAAAGCATAACATGGTTTAAAGGTTTCCAGTAGAAGGCTGGAGAGACTTTTGATGCTACTTAAGTACAGTACATTTACAATCAGACAGCTGTAGACAATCTATGTTAGCTCTGGGTGGTTCTTGAAGCACTGACTCCATGTACGTTTGACAAACAATTAGATTACACGTAACAAATTATTATTATTATTTTAAGTTGGAGCTTCAATGTCTTTGTTTTAGTGTAACCTTTGTCTTCCAGACTTTTTCCTTCAATGGTATTTTCCAATAATTTTCTTGGTTAAAGTAATACGTGAACTACCAGTTTCTGTCACAGAGAGCTTTTGTAGATTACTATCCTTGTTGTTGTCAGTGACTGGAGTCATCCACGTATTTGTATCCTATTGAAACTCCTTATTTTAAAATGTATTTTATATATAATTCTTAAAAACTGAATTATGAATTTGCATGGGCTGTAAACCAAAATAGTTGAAATAAAAACCTTGCAATAGTTTGCAGTATGTAAAATACATCTTGCTAATATACAAATTTCACTTTATGAAATAAATAACTGAAATAAATAAAATTTTTAATAATTGTGTAATGAATTGAAATGAACCTGTTCATCAAAAATGCTTTTAAAACTGTATTTCTTTCTACTAAAATTTATAAAGTTAAAAAAGAAATTGCCCATGAAAGCTTTTCTGTTATGTACAAAACAAAACAGATTTATTTGTGTGGAGTAACCCAGTTTCCTTTCAAATGTGGAACAGCTTCATATTTCCCACATGAGTGAATAAAAAGGAAAGGAAGGGATGTCTCTTTTAAAAGTAATACATGATGAAAGAAACCCTCTAATCTATAGATGCTTTTTATCTATAGTCCAAAAACATCAGCCTGGGGCAAATATTCATTTCTTATTCCTACTCTAACTGTATTCCTCCAAAAGCAGAAAACATCCCGTCCTTCTCTTCATCTACGAGAGAACTTCAAATCACAATGTGGCCTAAATCTTTAACAGCAGGTTCAAAAGTGCTGTGCACTATTGATTCCTCCCTGAAAAGATGTGCGAATGCTCCAAAAGCAGTTAAGACTGGGATGAAAAGACAAACAACTGCACATGGCACAGACCTCATGTGCAAATTGAGAGATTTGTCCTTTGCAGCTTTTGAAAAAAAAGTAAAGGGCTGAAGATAATCTCCTGCCTGTTAAGACTGAAAAAACATGGAGGCTGGATGTGAGGATGCTTTGTTCTGAGCTCTGATACACCTTCCCTGACAGAACCATCTTGACCTGACCCTGGTATTAAAGCTCTGGAAAAAAGGTCAAAGGCACAGTCAGACAATGAGTTTATCAACATATGCACGTGGCTTTTTGTCGACAGATGTTTAAGGCTTAAAGCTGTTAACGCTAGTGGTTTGAATAAAGATTAATATTTGCTAAGAGTGTTTGAGGATAGTGAGTTCCACAACTAGAAAATAAAAAAAAAAGATGTCTTTGGATTTTATCCTGTCAAATAACAGTTTGACACAGTTTTGCCAACCAGAGTCTGACAGTATTGAGGACAGCACAGGATACAGTACTGTCAGTAAAGTGAGCAGCTGCTGAGTCTGTGCTTTTCTAAAAGTATGTTCCCTTATTTGTTTCTGCTTTGAATTTCTCCTGCTCTACCACATCCTAAAGGTGCTCTATTAAATTGAGATCTAGTGTGAAGGACACATCAAAGGCCTCAGTGTGTGGCAAAACAATTTTCTGCCAGCTTTTCTTTTTTTTTAACCCTGATCCCGACAAATGGTTACGCATAAAAATGCGTGTTGGTTGTTAACACCAACAACTAAAGCCACTTAAACTCTCTGTCTTCTCCATTCTGATCTGATGCTCACTTGGTATTTTAGCAAAATATCTTCAGCACATCTGGATGTTAAAATATTGAGTGATTCGCTAGACTTAGCAAGCAAAAACACCAATGATTGGATTATGGTCAATGAATCATTAACAACATATGATTGCCCAAGTGCTAAAATTAGGATTAACACTGCCAATCATAATCCGCGTTTTTCTATAGAAATGTTACAGTTTCTTTTATGATAAATTGCAAAACAAAAACAATATCATCAACATCATTATATCCTTATTCCAGACATAAAAAGGTCCATAGTAAAAGGATAAAAAGATAAAATACTGTTTGAACATGATTTCAGGATTTTTTTAAAGCTTGTTATATTCCTTGGATGTTTTGATTTTTGGATTTTGATCATTTTGTTGTGATTTATTCATGATTTTTAGGCCTTGCCATATTCACTTCATTTACCTGTGTTCATTATCATTACTAAGGTATTGCCATATAGGTTTATTCCTCCGTTTAGTTTCAGTTTATTCAGATGTTCTGTTCTTTGTGCAATTGAATTTACTTTTCTTGACTATTGGTAAGCCTTTTCCATTTTAGTTTGTGGGTACCCTACTTCGAGTTCTAGTTCAGTTCCATCTGTACTCATCAGTCTCCTCCCTCAGTTCCCTGCTTTCTTCCTGCCACAGCTGGACTATGTTTCCTCTGGTTCGTTTGTCACTTTCCATTCTCGCCTCAGTAATAAAGCTTTTGATTTGTCTTTGTTCATTGCTGGATTCTTCTGATTCGTTTCTATGACAGATTTTTCTTCTGTTCCTTATTCCATGCTCCATATTGTTAAGAAAAAAGATCCTATACCCTGCCAAGCTTGAACTAAAAGTGACCCATTTGAGTAAAAAATATAAAGTTCATTCAAAGTAAATTTAGCCTGCAAAGTCTGAAAATATTTAATTACATGAAATTCCTAAGACTATCAAAATGATGAAGGTCAATGAGCCCATGAACTGACCCATTAAAGGTAAATACACACAGAATCACCTAGAATCACCAAGGCAAGAAAGCTCAATAGCTTCCTCTCCCGAAGCTCAAGTCAGTTGCAGTCCAAATTTCCCTCTGAATATAATAGTTCAGGTAAATCATTCGCTAAGGAGTATGACATAATTCAAGTGCATAAAATGGCCTCTGATTAAATTGCCCATTTGGCTGAATCCCAGGCGTAAATCCTTGGTTTTCCCTTGATGGTGATCTGCTTCTCCTGAGCTTCAACTGATGTGATGTGTGTCCTGATTATGATGGGGAAGGGAGGACTAACAAGTTTCCTTCTGCTCTAAGTTCAGATCTGCAACTTTTTTTTTTTTTTTTTTATAAAAAGGGTAAACCTTGTTCATAACAAGCTGTACCAAGTCTGGTAATACAGCAGTTTTAAATGGACTTATAAAGGACTTTGATGTAAACACCCACAAGTAAACGCTGTCCCATGAGGAAATGAGGCTGCAGTTGTTGCTGTCTGTAATCCTGCTCAAAGGCAGTTAAAACACAGTCTGCTGCAGCCCTTTTTAGGTTTATGGAACAAATTATGGAGAGGATTACTGCTCAGAGGCGCTCCACAAAAAACAGCAACAGATCTGCACAAGCAGGCAACTCAGGATAAAATAATATTAAAGCCCTTTTACACATGTGTGAAGATAATTTCAAAAGAAGAAAATTGTGAGTAAAGATGCATTTGGCATCCTCCTGGAAATCCACTCAATCACTATAACATAAATCATAAACATAAAGTTGCTATGGGCGTTAATATAATAGTTTGCTGCTGCATTGACTGATCTGGGCTTTCTTAAAAATTTTGAAAGGTGATACATTTTTCTGAATACCAAAATGAATAGACACCATTACACTACCACAAAAACAGGCAAAAATGCAGTAAAAAAATATTTACTGTTAAACTTGGCTTTTCTTGATCTTATTTTTCCTTCAATCCTCTATACTACATATAAGCTTTACAGAAAAGTAGGCTTTGGATGTCAGGTGAGAATGTTTTAAATTGTTTTGTACGTAAGCAGTTAAAATAAAAGTGAATATTTCCATCAAATTTATTGTATTCAGTACAAAAGTTTTTTTTATGCTATCAGATTTCAATATGAGTCAAATTCATCTTTACATGTGTTATTATTGAAAAGGTACCGGAATGTAAGAAGATGTTTCTAAGTTAAGAGCAAACCGAAGTGATGGAAAATTGTGTTAAATTTCTGCAGAAAAGCAATTATTTCATGAATGAAACTCACCAGCGGATGTTTTCAGGGTAGGAATCATCGCAAATCCTTCATGGCTTTAACGCTCACATGCTCATCCGAGTTCAGGACAGTCTCCCTCTCCCTCCTCTTCCTCCTCTTCCTCCTTTTCTCCACGTTCAACAAGACTTTCCCAACATCTGTCGCACCACAGTTCACTCCGCCCTCCTTATTTCATTAAATCCTTTTCCGACTGTAGAATACCTTGGGGAATTCTCGGATAATTATGGCACTAAAATAATTTAGGTCGGCTCTGTGTGCCTTGTTGTGTGATGAGGTGGAGAAGCGGCTTCACTCTGACGCGCTGCTGCTGCTGGTGCCGCTCCGCATCTCTCCACTCAGCTGCCAGTCTGGTACAATAACAAAAGTCCTGCAGATTTAAAGGATGGATAAGCGCCGCATGTCTGGCTGTAATGCTTTAAATCCCGAGGAATACCTTCAAAAATAACACCAAAAATCCAACCTTGTATAGTTAAATACAAAAGAGTTGGGTTCTAGATTTGACCCAGAATTAAGGTATCAACGCAAAAAAGGGCTGACGTTAACTGACTAAACTTTAAATCAATAGTTGAATTTAGGAGGATAGAACAGTGGGCTAGAACAAGTTTTAGAGCCCTCTATAAACACAATTTTTGTTTTCATATGCAAATTGCAAATCAATTCAGATCAATACTTGATTTAAATAGTGCCCAGTCACAAGAAATTCACTCTCAAGTAATATAGAAACAACCCATAGATGTGACATTATTCTCCTGTGTGTAACCCTCAAAGGATTGTGTTTTTAACCAAAGAACTCAGACTGAAAAGTGTGTTTCTTTCTAGCAGACAAAGAGTGTTGAATCATTATTTTTATAACAAATTGAGCCTTTAATTACACAGCATGTTATAGTTTTGGTTCAGCCTCACCTTGTGAGAAAGTGGTGAGGGGTTGGAAAAGAACTGCCAGAAGATTACTCTAAGATCACAGCACACTGATATTTGGGATCAGCAACAGTTCTTTAGTTTTTAAAACTAAAAAGAATGAATTACATTTGTTTCTGCAATATGTTGTTACAAATTATACTTGTACAGTCTGGCAGCCTTCTTTGTTTTACTACAATTCAACAAATTGAATTGCCTATGGCAAGTAATAATAAACTGCATCACAATACATTTGCATCCAAAGTGTGCTTGAAGTAGACACAATGCAGGCAAGAAACCAGGAGCAACATAGTGAGTTTGAAGAATTTAATGGTAATTAAACTGACAGGCAGATGCAAGAACAAAATGTAAGAAAACAGAAGAGGACAATGAAAGCAAGGAGGTTATACCACACACCAGGTGAACATAATCTGGGAATGCTAATCGTTTTATAGGGATTGGTTTGAGAAGGGATGGTGTCAACACAGAGACACAAAGGGTACTGAAGTTAAACACAAAAAGAACTTAAAAATTAATGGATAAAAAGCCAACACTAATATGAGCTAAATACAATTCTTTTGAACTTGTATATTCCTTTCAATATTTTCATATCACACAGACTAAATGAAATGCCTTTGCTTTAGTAGCATATTGAAAAGTCAGGAGTACAAAATAGTTGCATATAACCAATGATTTTACCCTAAATTTAAATTGTTTTCTCAGACCATAAGCAGATTTTCAGGATGCTTGGACTTTTTCATTAGGTGATGGTGGTCTGAGGCTAAACTTCACTTTTCATTTTAATTAATCCCTGTTGCTTCTGGTTTGCTGCGTTCTGAAAGACAGCTATGCACATCTTCCTTTCCGCTGCTCAAGGGGTTTAGATCAGCTGGCAGGAGCGTCCACACTGTGGCTTTGGAGGAGGCAAGCTGCTTAGTAAAACAAAAGTCACGATAAATATCTTTGAGGCTGGTCAAAATGGCTGCAGACTTAGTGTACATTACTTAAAAAATACCAAAGACAATCAGTCATCACAATTAATATTAAATTTAATAATTTAATGGAAACAGCCTGAGAAAACCGTCATCAATGAGTGTATGCAGAAGTGACAGTCTTGCCCAAAGGTACACTGATGGTTGTCATGTGAAAATACATCGATGTATCACTTTTACCCAAGGGTTTAATTATATCAAAAGCTGAGTTGAGTTTGTTTTGTCTGAGATCAGCATCCGGAAGTGAAGCTAATTAGGAAAGAGACATCTTGAAACTTGAACTTTGGTTATCAGAATTAGCTCCTACTCAAAATCCCAGAGCTAACAGCAGTGCTGATGAAGAAAAGAAGAAGCTTAGTTACTTCTGCACCGCCTTCAGAACTCTGATATTTTTAAGAGCGCATCAGCTGTGCACTGCTTATTGCCTGGCATGAAATAAAGCCTTTGTGTTCCCCTTCCCAGACGTTTTAATGTCCTTTTTATTTATTGTGGGTAGCTTTAATGCTATTGAAGAGATATGAGCAGATGATCAACACTGGAGAGTTTTCTGATGTTAATTTTTTGTTTGTGAACACACACACAAAAAAGAAAATGAATCTGATTTGGTTGATTTTCTCTTGTAGTTAATGTTTACTCTCTTCTTGTTTGTCGAGAAAATCAGAAAATACCTTAAAATGCTTCGATATGTTGAGTAAAAATAAAGTTTGCAGGAGGAGAAAATATTTCTAAGAAATCCAGCTAGCATTTATGTTGTAACAACTGCTGTTAAAAGCCACAGTTTAAAATAAATGACTCCATAGACTGAAGTAGTTACTTATCAGTCTGCTTGTTCTGCGATAATGAAGTTTATGACCTTGTTTTTTTACTGTTGCAAAAAAAAAGTGAACAGTTAATATTATGCCTGTAATTGTTGACAAGTTTTACATTTCAGTTCCCATTTGCGTATTTGTTGTCCATTAGTCTATTTAGTTTTTGAGTGTCCACATTCCACCCTACATCAAGACCCACTAAGGGATACAACATGAAAAATACACTAAGCACAACTTCCTTCTTCATGAAAAGTAAACAAATGGAATGGCCTCAGAATTTAGCGGTGGTAGGATTTTTCTTTTGCCAATGGCAAAAGACCATGAGCCATTTCTCTCGACGGTTTATTTTGTTATTTACTTTGAAATATCTCCATTTGTCCCAAAATTTGATCTATTTCAATTTGTTTGGCACCAAATAGAGTAATACCACAAGAAAACATGCTTTTTTTTCCCTTTTAATTATTTTTTTTAATGCTCTACCATTGGCGTTGGAGTGAAAATGAAAAGTTGGTATTTTAGTCCCACGCAAAATGATACTGCAGTTGTTGCAGGAATTCAATAACCCAGGCTCTGTTAAGTATTGACTAAATAACTACAACCATTTCTGTGCATTGAACCTCTCTGTCTTTGCTCCCTTTAAAGCCATTTCTGGAACCAAGCACAGTCAGACCATTTAGCTTTTAAGTACATGCTGAGATCCCAGCTGTTGCTCGCTCTAATGAGAATCCAGGGTTACACTGATGGTGCTGAAGACTTGTATTATCAGCACTGGGTTAAAGAGTGTGCTGCTACAAGCCTTAAGCTCATTTCTTAAGCTCTTTTCGCACATCAGCAATTTCTCTCCAAACCTCAATTCAAATCTTTTATCAATTAAAAGAAAGAGGCACAGAGCATGACAGCACTTTAAAATCTAATGTTGCCGCTAATCTCCAAAGAGCAAATGTGGAGACCCATCAGCATGTGACGGATAAACCACTGAAAAAATTATGAATGTGTGCTCCCAGCTTGTGTTTCTGAAAAGGGCTTTCATCTCACGGCGTGTGTGCGTGCGTGTGTGTGTGTGAGATGCTGGGAGTTTTTGTGGCTGCTTAAAAATAAATACTAATCCCTTAAACATTATAGCACATGTGTGCATCAACAGATATCGCAGATGCCCAGCAACCAGGCCACGTAAAGAGATTAGACAACAGGAATCATGAATGACTTGGTTTTGCATCCAGTTTCAGACTGGGTCCGTTGATAATTCTCCTAAGATTGTGCAACAAACATTCAGAGGGTCTACAGCCAAGGCTCTGCACATGCAGACTTATTATATGCCCAGATGTCCCAGCTGGATTCAATGTCGAAGTCATTTGTTAATACTTTGAGTAAGTCATTATATATTTATCAAGACTGGTATGAATCTAAAAGAAATATAATAAATTAATCTTTTGTTGCAGTAGCGTAATATCACTTTAAAGGTGTAGATTAATCCAACCTATAATTTAAGCACATGTCTGCAGATTAAAACAAGATAGCTAAAATATATAATTTCCTTTTTGATCAAATTAATGGTGCCACCATTTTTGACACCCCTTCCGTCATTACTTTGTTCAACTCTATTTTGCCCGCATGTGACAGTTTTATCCATGTTCAGCAACATTTCATAATGTATTTGCATACACATAGAAGGATCCTTGAGTGTTGATCTTTTCACAGTCTCTTTCTGCCATGTGTTTCAGTTGTCCAAAGTACACTGTTCTAGTTAAAGTAACAATAGATTTTATGTTTGTGCTGGTGCTGGTGCAGGATACAGCCACCAGCACTACCTTTATGCCTGCATGCTGCCTCTCCTTCTGACATTTCTGTTGTTGTTCATTTGGTCATTTCCAAATATCTTAACAGTTTGAGATTTGCATCTCCTGTTTTTTGTTTCTTTATAGAATATACCTTTTGCAAACCACATTAAATTTCCCTATCATCTATACACAGGTTCACTGTTTTATTTGTCACCCTCTCAACATGAATTCTGGCATTCAGAAATAGCGTGTTAAAATAAAATCTGATAATTAAAAAAAATCATTTTATTTAAATAACTGTTAGAATAAAGTCAATGTAGCATGAAAAAATAAAAAAAAATGTCTCATTCATTTCACAAAATCCTTATTGACTATGCTGATCTTTTGACAGATCGCTACAGTTGGAGTTTGTGTCAAGCTCCAAATTTCTAATTACTACTCAGTCAAATTTCCTGTGATTGAGTTTTGCTTTGAAGCTAGCCTGATAAAAGTGTGTATTGAAGAAGCTCTGTACTGTCACAGCTCCTTGTAATTTATGTTTAGGGTCTTTGATGGATCTTCAAATAACTAACGAAGTATTAAGAACTCATTACTTAGTAATTTAGATTGTTCCCAGAGCCATTGCCAAATAGCCCCCCCTACAGTTAAGAAGAAACACTGCACCATTAGTAAAGTTTTCCTTTGGAACTTTTTAACCAGGTTCCTGTTGAACTTTTTCAAAACTGTGGAACAGTTATTAAAAATCTCATTCCTCCCTTTTCTACAGTGCTACACCTAAAGAAAAAAAAAAAAAAAAACATACAATCAAAACAAGTTTGTTTTGATTACAATTCATTGGGTGTTTTCGGCTGTAAAATACAATTTGGTCACTTATTGAATGTTTTGTTTGTCAAATAAAATAAAATGAGACTATAAAGTTGTCAAAAGCTGATGACTTTGAAAACCTTTAAAGCTGTTATATTTCAGTCCTTGGGAAAAGCTTTTTGCATTTGCTTGCTTTCATGACCATATCTTGTCCATGAAATGATTTCAATCATTGGTGACTTTAACTCATAATATTTTGAGCACTTTTTATCCTTCCACTTACATGTCTCCTCATACTGAAATTGAAAAGAAAACTGGGCAGGGCAGACGTGGCTCAAACAACAGGAGCCTTTCCAACACTGTAAACACACAATGTCTTTGCTTTCCCAAACAATCAAAAATTGGAATGGAAAAAAAAAAGACATCATAGTTTAATCTGCTGGAATCAAAACAAGCCTTTTCAACCTCATTGGTGTCTGCTGGCCTAATCTCTGAACTGGTCAGGGAAAAGTCTACACAGTTCAAATCAGGATTTAAGGCCTGTTGGGCTGTCTCTCCCTCTATTGGCTTGAGGGCTTGATGTTTTCAAGGGCTTAGGCACATTTACTTCAAACCTGGAGCAAAATTAGGGTTACATAATCTGTCCCCAGAGGAAGTCAGTGGTATGGATTCATATAGAAAATGGGATGCCATTCAATTTCCTCTGTGGTGCCTCACTGCAGTGATGTAAGGTTTTTCTGCCTATTCTCACAGTGCCAAAGTGGTTTTATAATGGCAGGAAGCTGATGCCCCATGACGTCTGAGTCAGCGAGTTTATCAACTGGAGAACTCTGGGAGTTGATCTGCTTCCACATTTGTGGTGCCTTTTGCCTATATAGAAAGAAACACTCGACATATAATTTATTCCAAAGCAAGGGCTTTAATTTTCCATTATTTACGACAACAGCAAGGCTCAGGCTGCCAGTGATCACATTGGAGACAAAAGACTTCCACCATAGAAATATATTCTAAAACCGGAGCACATACCACTGAGGATTATTGGAAAATAAATCTATCTCCCCATACATAATTTAACACTGAGGTCATGACCCTCTGGGTGATGTCTGCCTGAGCCAAGATGGGGTAGCTGGATGATAGATCAGTTTAGAGACAATACCTTTCCTAAGTTTCATTATCTAAAGTGGCCAAAGAGGAATCTGAAGGAAGAGTCTTAAAGCAGCTTAGGATGCACTTTCCAGCCCAGAGAAAGCCAGCGGGGCTCTAAAAAAATGGAATGGAAAAAAAAGGCGCTCAGATAGATAGAGAGCAGTCAGTGATGAAAGCCAGCGCCTGAAGCTGCTCGCCTGCTCTGCACTTAACACAACAAAGATCTTAGCACAACAGAGATCTCAGCACAGCACCCAAGGTTTTGGCTGACCTGAAGGAGCAGAAAAGAGAAAACAGATGGAGAGGAATTTCAATGATATTTTCTTGACTTGTTTCAGAAAAATTCCCTCCTATATACTACACTTTAGCGGCATTATAAAACCTTTATTTGCAATAAGTGGAAAATTTGAGAGCCTGCAACCTCACACTGAATTATTACAGGCCCTTTTTCAAATTTATAAACATACTGATTTATTTTTTGTGATTTTCCTTTTCATTTCAATTGAAGCAAATAAAGATGTAAGAGGGAAAGGAAGCAGACATACTGTCTAATAAACAGAGTAATGTCATTCACTTAGTATGAAAGGCAGAAAGTGATTGTCGGTAAGTTTTTGCAATTGTTTTCTCTTTATTCAAAGAGGATGTAGTTTGCATGCTACATCCTTTGAAAACTCGACCAAAAATCAACAATCACCGGATATTACCAAAGGTTAATTAATTAATACAATTTTCAGCACCATGTTGCTTGATGTCAGACGTCACCAACAAACCTTTCTGGCTCTTAATTGCCAAAATATATGCTTCCATTACATTAGAAAGAACATAAAATGTATTTCATCTTAAGAACTCTCCATCAACCTGCAGCAAACACTAATATGTTTTAGCTGATTGCTAAATGCATTATTTTCACACTCAACTTTATAGTGATTATTATGTTTTATTGTAAATATATTTTCCAGAAAGCAAATTTTCATATTTCTAGTATTGAATAGATATTTTTATTGCTTTGGGTTTTGTGAAACCATTTTTTAAGTTTACATTAGGTTTAGTACTGCAGCTGCTCTTTGGAGCCTCCTTGGCCAAAGGGAAAACACTGTTTAAGCTTCTGCCAAGCCTGGTAAACTTGCATTAATGTTAGTTTATCTGGAAGTAAAGTTGTCCTTCAAGTTTATTAACATTGATTAGCGAAATACCAAATTCAGACAAAAGTTAGAAACATTTATATTCTGCCTGACTTACATGTGAAACGATTACATAAAATCATAAAACTCTGAAAGTAAAACAAAAACAAATTGCATGAATTAGTTTACTGATGGACTTACTTTCCTATTTCATATCCATGGGTGGGATTCATTTAACTAATGCTTATAAAGAACCTGTTGGAGATTTAGGTGATGGAAAGGTTTCTAAGCCCAATCAATGATTCAGCATTGAGTTACTTCCCTTTTTGTTTTGTGGGCATTGAGATTATTACCAAAAGGTACCAAATGACTGGCTTGTAGCATTGCTAAAGTAAGAGGCAATTAGTTATGAAGTGTGTCGTTAAAGTACAGAGTTAATTCATGAAGGCAGTGTGAATGTTTCAATAAAATAAGAAAACTTAATAATAAACTTGATAAGTTTCAATGAGAAATGAACTGAATATGACAAGCCCTGTTAAACATGAATAAACAAGAAAGTGATCAAGACACAAAATATCAGATCACTTATATCATAATGTTTAATTGTCATTTTACATAAATATAGTATTTTTCAGTTTGAACTGTTTTTCATTCAATCAGTTGATTCATTAGTACTAAGTGGTTCATCCAGGCAAAAATAACCTGACACATTTAAGTACAAGATGTTCAATGTGTAAAGATGGGATAGGCTCTAGTCTAAATGCAGCATGATAGTAGTTTAAATATTGTTTTATTAATTCACCTCAAGTGTTGATGCATCAGTCCAAGCCTATTTTATGAAGTGAAGAGGAAAGATGCTGAAATTGAAGTTTTTCTTAATGATCAATGAGCATCTGGTCATGAGCATTGCTTCAGTGGGAAGGGGAAGAAGAACAATGAAAACAAAGAAGCTTTTTGTATTCTGGTGTTGTGCAAAGGACAACAAAAGGGCAGTATAATAATTATAAAGGCTTTGAAATATATCTGTGTATAATCAGCTTACTGCATATAGATTAAAACAGTAACGATTCTGACTGATCTAAGGGAAGACTTTCTATTTTTTCTGTCTTTGTTTCTTTGGAGCTTAAGGATAAAAAATATCATCACATGCATTCATTAAATAAATTTAATAAAGGACTAAGGAACACTTGTATTTAGCGTAGCTGCATTCATTATATTTATACGAATCATAAACAGCCATGGAAATTAAGCCGAACATTCAAAATGTCTCATGACAGACTAAGCATCTGTGATCACATCAAACATAAAATCAGATATGAGATGCAATGTCAAGCCAAAAGAAAATTCTTATGAATAATAAGATTTTTTTTTTTTTTCAAAGTGAAGGTGTAATGATAATGATTGCATACTGAAGCTGTTCCATTTAAGCTGCTTTATTTGATAATAGAGGAGTGATTGCGTGCAAAATGAACCAGTGGCAATACAGTCATATATCACTGGACATATGAGGCATAGAGGATGTTCTTATATTTAGATTGGTGACTGGATGTTCTGGTCTGCTGTATGACAATAGAAGTCACACGACACATTCATATATACACACATGACTTGCAGGACAAGGAAGTACTTCACCACCCGACAGCAGAAAGACCTGCAATATGAATATGGCATCTATTTAGGCCATGCTGTGGGAATTTATTTACTTCAGGTGTTTATATGAGTAAATCCTTTGTGCTGTGTTGCCATGATCTTTATTTTGATTTGCCTGAAATAAGGTTTGAGTTTGACTGTTGATAAATAAACATAAAATGTTTGGGCTTGGGAAAATTTTTTATTATTTTCCCAATCTTCAGCAAGCATTTTAAGAAATTGTGTTCAGGGTAGACACTGCTTTATTTTCTTTCATCAAAGGTTATTTCAGCATTCACTGCTTACACATAAATATATCCCATTTAAAATAACAAATGGAAACCTTCAACTTAAAGACCTTCATATTTGATAGCACTGCTAATGTTTATGGTCAAACTTTAGAGTCTGAATCTGAAATGATGCAGATTTTTTTTTTTTTGCATAGTAAATTTGTTCAATCTCTGATCTACTCTACGATAAAATTTAAAATTTGTAACAAAAAACATTTTTCATCCTACTAAATTCACCTCGAATAGTTATCACAGGGTAACAGCTGTCAGCAGTACAAGCTATAGTACTTTTTCACCTGCGCTCCAGGAGTTTGGACGGTATATTTGATGTGTTGTGTTGAGTGAGAACCTTCAACTTTCCCACTGAGGTCTGACACATTTCAGTTAATTTTTATAACCAGAAGCGTTGAAATTTGAGCTTCTGACTCAAAATGGAAAAAATTGAATCCTTTTGTGATTCTTTCTGTCAATATGGTAATACTTGAAAGACTTTTTAGTGCATTTTTAATGGTGGAACTTGTTATAAAAGTCACAAGAATAAATAATATTTTATGACAAGCTCAAAATACTTACAAGATCTGACCCATTTCCTCAATTAATTAGATTATTGCCCTTTATAGTCACAAATTCCCTAATTATATGTTCTCATTAAGATAAAGATAATTAATATTAATGTAATTTAATAGTATTCATTATTTTTTTAATGCAGCAGCACAGAATTTGCAGCACTTCAGTCGTCTTTGTAAAGGTTTGGACATTCCTGTGTAACTTGACACTTGACATCATCCTGCTCTTCCAGGAAAACCAGATGTAGCTTCCCTATATGGAAAAACAGAGAAAAAAAACTCCTCCCCAGACATGGAGTTCCCATTTTACTTCCTTAAAATCCTGCCAATATAAACTCGCACACTGACCTACTTTAGCTACACAGGCACAGAACTTCACACCTAGAAGACTTCTCGAAACTTTTCAAACTTCTGAGCCCGAGGTAAGTCTGCTTATCATGCACGTTTACTTTTGTGAAGCCTTTGTGTTGAGCAGGGCTCGAGTCAGAAAACGCTTTAAGCAATTTGAAAGCACAGATGTTGTGTAACCTACTAAAAGCTGACCGGCTGGTGTAATAAAACAGGCTGTGGTGTGAAATGAAGCTAAACGTAGTTGGCTCAATTGCAGCTAAACTTTTTATATTTCACTATATAAATAATCCATGTGAAATAAGTTAATTTCTGCAACTTAAAAGAACCCTCGAGAGGACTATCTGTGTGATTCATCCAGAAACATAGCGCCCACACAGGTAATTAAATGCACATTTGCTTTTTAGGCAAAGCTCTCTAACAGATCATCACAAAGGTGAAGCTATAGCTCTGCATATATAATCAATGTGTGTAGGAAGCAGACAATGCAAAGCCATGCACTTCTTCAAAACAAAAGGAAACAAGCTGGTTCCTGTTGTTTGGAATGAAAACCCCAGAAAGTCATTGGCCTTTAACTGAAAACTGTGAACAAATGCAGATTAGATGCACAGTTTAATAAAAAGAGACTCGATAAAGTGAAAGCAAAGAGCTGTAATGGCTGCAAAATCTTTAAGATAAATTTATCTTGGTGAAAAAACAAGCTTTTTTTCACATCATGAAATGGATCCTTTGTCCTTTTGTTGTACCTATACAATATAGAATATAGTATGTTTTTTTTTTTTATGTTATCTGTCTACTTACTTGAAGCAAATCTCAGGCAGCTTTCACCCACAGCTTGTATAAAGTTTTCCAAACAGAAAAAAAAGTGTATGCACATTGTTCGCTCTTTAGTCATCAGCACATGACTGAAACCCGGAAACTGAAACCAGAGAAAAGTTTGGACAAGAGCCAGGTGATGGTTGGGGGCTTCTTTTCTTTACTCAAACAGTTAACGTTCTTCACTGATGCAATGAATTAAGTAAATTGTAATTGCAAATGCATTTATTGCCAAATAATGGGATAAAAATAATACCAACTTGGGTAAAAAGCACTTGGGTATTAAATCTGGGTGTGATTATTATTGTTATTATTTTTTTTTTACCTTCAGGATGTTGTCGTGTGTGTGTGTGTTGCTGCTGGCTGTCTCAGCACTAAGCCACATGGATGAAGCCTTTCTGGAAGCTCAGTGGGAGCAATGGAAGACTACACATCAGAGAGAGTACAATGGTTTGGTGAGTGACTGCTAAAACAAACTCTGTATCACACAACACTTTTCTGCCACTGAACTTGTGGCGGTTTCTAATGTGGGTGACATGGGCAACATCCCAGGGCGGCATCTAGTGGGGAATGGCATGAGCACCCCCCTGCGCCCTCCTTTCTTTTATTACCAAAAATATAATTTATTATATTAATATCAATATTAACCTTTTACTGTTGACAACACAATTAAGTTCTTCTCTCAGGTCAGTCATGTTGATTGCAGAATTTATAAAGCAATTATAATAGAGGAGCTTATTCACCACAGGACACCTTTGTTTGTTAACAGTAACTGACTTGTGTGGGGTTTAAATGGGTTAGATAACAACTCCTGCCTGTAAGTCCTGAAAGAAAGAAAAATGTCTTCTGGGGAAGAGGGGAATGCAAGACCAGTGATGTTTGTTTGAGACAAAAAGAAGCAGAAGTAAAAAAGGACATGCAGAGTGAGAATTGACTATTCTGATCTTTTTTTTTATTATTCCAGCCATTGCATTCAGAAATGACTTAGAGAATGATAAAAGACAAGAAACAAGTTAGTAAAATGTGTCATCTCTGTCAGATAAAAATCCTAAGCATTATTATATTCATAATAATCATTCTTCCATCAGCTGAAATCATGAGGGAAAATCCAATTAGCCCATTTGCTGAATAGCTTTTACTAATTTGGGTCATCTTGATTCTGATGGTGAAGCTTAAGAGCAAGAGTCAGAAATTCCCAACAGAGAAAACCTCCATCACCTCTGACTTATTTTCTGCCCCCTTTTTTTAGAATTTGTCTCTTCTGCTAAATTTTCACTCCTCTGTCACATAGATTTAAAAAAAAATTATTTTTACATTCTTGGCTGTGAGACTATGAGTTAGTTGGTGTTAAACCAGAGCTGACTCCAAATGAATTTCGTCAGGGCTTGCAGAGCATCTGTCATCCCTGTTTGTGCTTCACCTCCGGCTAGAGGTCAGCTCTCTACAGCTGTAGAGTGTGTTAGCTTCTATGTTGTGTGAAGATGAGTGTGAAGATGCATGTTTGCTTTGCTCAGTCTTGTTTTTCTGTACAGAATATGAGCATGACTTTTATACTACTTTAACTGACACGGACGATATTTTATGTAGTAGACAGATTAATCTTTAATGTTTTTAATTAGCATTCCTTGAAAACATCCTCTAGATCAGTTCTTTACCTCTGCAGTTTGTCCAAACTGTTCCTAAAGGATTGTTATTCACTGATGCATGCATGTATGGTATGCTTTAATGTGATCTCCATATTATGTAGTTGTATAAAGTCATGAAAAATTAATTTCTTTGGGCTGCACCAGCATGTTTGTTTTCCTCACAAACAAGAGTCAGAGAGGTTGGTGAAAACCCAACAGCTTAACTGGTGAGTTTGCTTCTCAGTCAGTGTCTCCAGTTCCTCATCATCACCTTTCAAAAATGCCTAAACAGAGATAAAGGTGATGTTTAGCAGCTGCACCACAGCTCATAGCCTGTTACATTTTGTCCTTCAGACATATGGCTAAATGTAAATATTGTGTTTTGACATAATAAAGTGCCTAATTCTGAATAAAACAACTGCTTAAAAGAAAATTACTGGGTAAATCACTGGTTAAATTGTCCTAAATAATTAAATTAGGCTACAATACACCAAGGTTTTTTCTTCTTTTCCGCATGCTAATTATAATTAAATTTGCCCTGTTTGCCCAGTTTGGTTTGCATCAGCTGTCAGGACTTTATACAGATAGGAAATAACAAGTGTATTTTTTTTTTCTATCATTTTTTACACTTTCCTTTTTTTTCCTCCTAAGGAAATACATCTGTGTGGAGCAAAATTAATTGGCTCTTGCTTGCAAGACTTGAAGAAGAGTTAGAAATGTATATATATATATTTTTTTTTTTTACGTACCGTACGTTGTTCTAAACAAAACTTAAAGTGTTCTTTCTGATACCTTTTCCATATGTAGAGATGACAAAGAGCGCTTGCTGTATGTAGGTCAGCATTTCACAGAACAGCTCTCTTCCATACACAGCCTGGTTGCTGGTTTTATGCAGTCACCAAGTAATGGATTCACAGCCTGCAGGTGTTATGAGTTAGTTGCTATTTAAGCTTGAAAAATGGGAATGTGTATTCAACATCGATTGTGATTTAGTCCTTGATAACTTAGTTTGCTTTTCTACATTTTTCTTTACTACTAAAGAATAAAGTTTTTGGTTCTGGTTTTCCACTGCTTTCTGATTTTAACACTAAAGCTTAAATGAACTAATTTCAAATGCAAAAGTGCACGCTAAAATGTAATTAGTTGGTGAAACATAAGCATTTTAAAAATGTCTTATAATAATGCTTGAAAAACTAAGAATGCAGGAGAAATGTTGCTTTGAAAGGAATTTCTTTATGAGGCTTTCGAGGATGAGTGCAGTTGTGCCTTTTGAACTGACATCAGGATCTGAAAACTGTCTTTGTTTGACTCAGGATGAAGAGGGGATCCGCAGAGCCATCTGGGAGAAGAATATGCGAATGATTGAGGCTCACAACCAGGAGGCAGCACTGGGCATGCACTCCTACGAGCTGGAGATGAACCACCTGGGAGACATGGTATGCTAATGCTTCTTTCTCCATCTGTGTACCGTTAGGTTAAAGTACATTACACATGCACATCTCAATAAATTTTATATATTTTTTGGTTCCAGTGTTTCACTAGAAACACACACATATCTATTCTTCTTTTCTCCTTTTTGTGATCATATGTGATGCACCACTGTCTGCATTTTCTTAATCCAGAACTGTATTTCTAACAATTCTGTGACTTTTAGAGTTCCTGTTATTGTTGGAACACATTCTTTTTTATCCACCACATTTTAGGCTTGGTCCATTACAATAGACCTGCCACACTCTAGATGCAACCTACTGATTATATTCTTTATTCAATTAAAAATAAGTTAACATGAAAACTTCCTTTAACAAGTGATGTCTGTAAATGTTTTGGTTTTACTTACGTACATGGCTTTCACCATATGATGTCATAAAATATAATCGAGATAGTTCAAGTTTTAAAAAAGCAAAAGTGAGAATCTTAGTATTTTCTTAATCTGCTGAAACACTGCTCCTTAATTTGCCATGTATGCTGGCATATCTAAGAAGTGCATGGGGCTTAAATCTAACTATGTACATTGGGATAAAAAGTAAAAGAAACTACAGTTTCCTGTCACTTCTGCAGTGATGTCACTGTCTATTTTGTTTTCGCGATCTAAATTCATTATATGATTACCTTCAAGTGGCTAATTAATTATTAGCCAATTTAATGAAACTGTTTGTTGGACTAATCATTTGGAGTCACACCAAGCCTTTAGCATGCAGAGGGGAGTGAATCTCAATCAGCGCAGACAGAGAGTCTGCTTAGTGTAGTATGAGATCGGGTCAGGTAATTATCTGGTCTTTGCTGCAGAGTTAGAAAACTTTCAAAGCTAAGGCATTCATGGGTTTTTTTTTAAATAAGAAGTTTTTTTTATTTATTTAGCATTATTTTCAATATTTTTTATAAAACAAAATGTTAAATTGCTTGTTATGTGTTTTAGTGTACTGTATTTATATTGATCTGATGGCACTATAGATAAAAACTAGACTGTATGGTTAACTCTAGCATATTTTGTAATTTTGTATTGTACCTTTTGAAATTCATTCATGTCAATAAATTTTTCACGTCAAAAAAAAAAAAAAAAAAAACTTTTGCAGATTGGCTTAACTTTAGATTAAACTGATTATGTTGCAATATTAGAGTCGTATAAAGGTGGTGTTGGAGATATTTTTTGTTTGAAACCATTAAATTATGGTACATATTTCAAACATTAGTTCTTCAGCATTTCTTTTTGTATACACAATATCCTACTGTCAGTTTTTTGGGGCCTACACTCTGTATGTTGCAGCAAATGCTTAGCTGTCTGAAATATTCCATAGGCGATGCCATACATAACTGTCTTCCTGCTACTACATGTTGTTAATCAAAGACTGATTGGAAAACAGAGTTCATTAAGTGCAGCATGCCAGACTTTGGACTCATTTGACGAAGGCAAATTGTGTACATCCAAATTCTAGATTAAGGACTAATTTATGTTCTTGTTTAAACAGGTGGCTGTAAATTAATGATGCCTTCAAATTTTCATTTTGACTAGAATACATTAAATTAAATGAAGGAGCTCAACAGATGGCTGTGTTCCTTTCTCCTGCCTGTTTTTAGACCGAGCTGGGCTGAAATCTCAGCATAAAACTGCTAGGAATGAAAGGAAAACATAATCACTGAATACCAAGTAACCAGCTGTGTGTTATGACAGCCAAATACAAAACCAGAAATCACATAATATCCCCCGTGCTGTTCTTTTTTTTCCCTTTTAATTCCCCTTACATACTCTTGGGCTTTATCTTGTTTCGACATTGGTGTTGAGAAAAATGACATTTCATTTCATGGTAACCTGTGTTAAGCCATCTTTTCATAAATTCCTTTTTATCCTCTGTCACCTTGCTGAATCAATTCCTCTGTCTCTCATATCTCTGTTCACTTGTCCTTGTCATAAATCTTAAAATGAATCCCTCTGCTATTACTAAGTTTAAGTCCTTAGACATTTTTCTTATTATTTATTCTTTCTAGAAACAGAGAAACCATTTATTATTGAGATGGGACAGTCTGATCAACTCAACCTTTCTTTCCCTGGTTATAAAAACTAACACTTTGAGAGACACTCTTTGATTAAGTGTCATCAGCAGCACTTTTATCTTTGAAACATGAACAATGTAAGTATTAGGCATTTTTGTGGTCCTGCAGACATCTGAGGAAGTGGCGGAGAAAATGACTGGCCTACTGGTGCCCATGGATCATGAGCGTAGCTTCACCATGGCATTTGATGAGGCCGTGTCCAAGCTTCCCAAATCCGTCGACTACCGCAAGAAGGGCATGGTGACCCCAGTTAAAAATCAGGTCAGAAAACAAAACAAAATAAATAACGATTCTCTTTCAGATCAACTTCTTTTATTTTGGAAGTTATTTCCAAAAAGCACTCCACTTGCTGTGTTTTAAGGACCATAAAGTGTCCATCTTATTAAATATGCAAAGCTCATTAAACATAGAAGAAACAAAATATGGAAATATGGGATTTTGCAGAAAGGCTCCTTCATTGTTCTTCTTTTTATTAATGGATAATATTGTTTGAGCATGTTCCAGCTGTCATTGGGCACCCTGCACTGTTCACTAATTATACGACCAATGCATAAACCCAAATAATTTTTATTTTTAGGGAAATTTGTGGTCATTATTTACCCTTTGTATGGATATCCTCGGACATTGAGAGAACAGGCGGGGAAATTAAGAGCTTATTTTGCTATATGTGGGCATTCACTTTGAGGTGAACTATGGCTTTTGCCTTTACATTTTATTAGTCTTAAGCCTAAATAAGCCATGACAAAAATCTAATGTAAAATTGAACATATTGACCAATCTGCTGGGTGGAAGGGTAAATGCTAAGATCCAATTCCTAGCTTCTTTAGCCTTTAAATGAGATCCCTTTCCTCTGTTCTTCATAGTTTCAGAGGAGGGTCACACTGTCTAGCTTTATATACCTACAAGAAACTGATGCCCTGTCCAGTACGATGGGATATTTTACATAAACTTGCTGCAGGAAAATCAGTACTAGGGCACTGTTTCCACATCATGAGGAAATGAATCTTAATCTCTGTCATTAATTATGACAGTACAGACCAATTTATCAATGATCAAAATGAAAAATCTGTACTGTCTTCACCATAGAAAATGGATGGATGGATGGATGATCTTTTGTCAGACTGTGGAAGAAAATACAGATTCTCCGTGTCTTGATTAAAGTGGATCGTGACACTAAAGGCAACCAAGCTAAGGTGTTGGTTGACTAAAGAGTTGGCAGATATATTACAGTGCCGTAGCACAGACAGATATAAAACAGGGACGTACAGCTGCCATTCTGGTAAATATGATGAACAACAAAAAGCATGTGAGCACCAAAGGAATAACAACATGTGATCAAACCCTGAAGGCATGTGAGGAAGCAGAAATGTTGCAAAGCAGGTACACAGACTGTAGACAGAAAGGTGTGATTATTAGTCACCAAACAGCAATGTTCAAGGTGCTTATCTAATGAAAACTACGTCTTTGTAAGTGTTTCATGACTTTCATAGCAACTATCATGTTTCTAGGTATCTGAAATGAAAAAGATTTTGGATATTGTTTTTACATAAAACGTGATGCAAATGTTTCAAAAGCATTGAGAACAAAGTTCCCAAGCTTTTCTCGGAAGAAAGTTAAGAAGGAAACACAATTGGTGCAAATGATTAATCACCTGGGAACTCATGAGGTTGCTTTTAAAAGAAAATTGAAATGCAAAGTGAGAAGACTTCAAATAATTACTTGTAACTAAATGTAGAAAAAATAACATGGGACAGATGTTGCTTGACAATGAAAAAGCTCTAAAGCCATTTAAAAAAAAACATCAATCAGCAGGCTACAATGACGTATAGAGAACAGCAATTTTTCAGCTTTGAAATACTGAAATTGATGTGAAAGCGAAGAGTATATTTAATACCCTCAGAAATACCTGCAAATGCATTTTTCAAAATATAAGCTTCATTTACTCTAAACATAATGGATAAAGCAATTATCGCAGTAAGAGCCCAGTCACGTAACAGGGAAAAAAAGCCTGTGTTCACTGCTAATGGGTTTCAGACACAAAGACCAGGCTGTGATTATAAAATGTAATTAGTCATCATGAGAGAATTCAACACTCTGGGGTTATTTATGCAAACTGTTGTCCCGCAGAACTGGAAGTGGACTAAACATAGTGAAATCTGGTTTACATCTGTGATTCCTGCTAATAGGCAAATCAGCTTCAGAACAATGTCATGTTATCTAATGAACATCAGAGATAGTAGAGACACGCTGAGCCCACAGCTGCCTGAACATTTTCTCTTTCATGCTTATAGGTTATAGATTAAAAAATTCCTCTGGGATGAAATTTTGTTTACTTAAAATTATGCTAAATCTTCAGCTTACTTTTTTAGAAATTTATGAAACGTATAAGTCATGTCTCATCCTTCATCTCTGTGGTAGAGAATTTTAATTAACACAAGGAGATGTCAAAATTACAAAAAATGACAAACTTATGAATCTCTTTTCTTGTTTTTTGTTAGGGGAAAGAAAGAAGTTAATGTTTAACTTTAAGATTCATTTTGGTATCTGTATTTTATTAATTTTCTGTTTTGATTCAAACACATCCACCCTAATTTGTAGGATATAACTCATTTCGAGAGTTTGTCATCTAAGAGTCTTACTGACCAAAAATGACATTATTGTAACGCCCCCTTGTGGTTCAGTTTCATACCTGCAGATTCAACATAAATAGGTTGATCTAAGCGTCTCCTTTTCTTCCTGTTATTCATGAATTATTCAACATCGTGGCAGCAGTCTCTGCATACTAACAGCTCTGCTGATGTCTCACCCTCAGCAGATTTTATGCTACTCGGTTATTATGTCCTAATGTTTTGTTTGATTGTATCC
The DNA here is from genome assembly GCF_019740435.1 of Gambusia affinis. Lineage (NCBI taxonomy): Eukaryota > Metazoa > Chordata > Actinopteri > Cyprinodontiformes > Poeciliidae > Gambusia > Gambusia affinis. Next base: position 21,402,629 of record NC_057872.1, read on the forward strand.
TATTTTAATTTTCACCAAGATCAAACAGATTATCAGGGCTCTAAATTAATCTGGTTGCACATTTGTAAATCTTTTAAAGAGTAAATCTTGTTAGAAAGATTTATGTGTGGAGGAGAAGCTGTTTAAAAATTCATGGTCAAATAATTAGTGGAAATTTACAATTTTGTGGTGGAGTCACTTCAAGCAGCATTATTCCTTTGAGTTTTTAGGTTCCTGGGTTAAGCATTCGTTTCTCAGAATTTTGAGTTCCAACTTTAAAGTGTATACTTCAATCTGTTTAACTGTTAGATACGTGCCACAGTGCACTTAATGATGCCGAAAAGGTACCACAGAAACAATTATCATTAAGTCTCTCATCCGTCTGAAGTCAAATGTATTCTTAACAAACTCTGCCCTCCAGCGTTCAGAGAGTATAATGCAGCCACTACTTTCTAAAACATTTCTTGCACTGGAAGTGTTTGAGTCAGCTGACTTTACAATAATAAGGTTTTTGAATTTTTAAATTTGCTCGTTGTTATTGCTAAATAATATATTTCTGAACAGTAGACGGTATAACTACTTCTATAGTACTAATTTAACCTTGAGCTCTCGGTTATGTCCTTTCTGACAGGGTTCCTGTGGCTCCTGCTGGGCCTTCAGTTCTGCCGGGGCACTTGAGGGCCAGCTGGCCAAGAAGACGGGTAAGCTCATCGACCTCAGCCCTCAGAACCTGGTGGACTGCGTCAAGGAAAATGACGGCTGTGGAGGCGGATACATGACCAACGCCTTCAACTATGTGCAGGAGAATGGAGGTATTGACTCAGAGGAAGTCTACCCATATGTCGGACAGGTGAGAAACTCATTTATTAAAGCTTTATCTTTTGTATAATATGTGTTTGTTGCAAAAGCAGAGTGAGATTCTCATTTTTTCCATACATCTACTAAATCCCTGAGGAACTATGAGCAACCTTTGGATGGATTTAATTGAAAACCTCACTTGACTGATTTTTATTTTAGTTTTTGAAACCCTCAATTTGGCGGTTTTGAATGGTTCAACAAAAAGGGAAAGAATTATGAGAGCTCCTAGGTGTTAGCTTCAGCACAGCATAAATCTGTAAAAATCACCAGTTCTCCTTTTGTCTGTCAGACATGGAGTGTTGATCACCTCACGTGTCACAATGTCATTACCGTAATATAGAAAGTAGACATTTTTTCTGTAAAACACGAGCTAAAGTATGACCGAGATGTGACTCAGCAAAAGTGACGAGGTAGAATCTTTCCCGCAAACAAAATAAATGTTTCCTCTTCTTTTTCCAAGAAAGTTCATTGTTTCTACTTTGAGAATGTGATCAGTCATGTCATGTGAGATGGGCATTTGAATGTAATGTCACAAGGTGTTCAAAATCATCTGGAATACATTCCATTCCATTCAAGATTTTTTGTTTTTTTTTTACTTCTCTGTTACATTTATTTTTTAGTTCCTCATCTTTCCCTTTTAACTAAAATAAATTTTAAAATTCCACCAAACCCCTTCTGACGTTTTCATCTGTGTTGTGTCTGCAGGACCAGCCTTGCCGTTATAACTCATCCGGCATGGCAGCCCAGTGCAAAGGCTACAAGGAGGTGCCAAAAGGTGATGAGCAAGCGCTGGCAGTTGCGCTCTTCAAAGTGGGCCCAGTGTCTGTGGGCATCGACGCCACGCAGTCATCCTTCCAGTTCTACCGCCGAGGTCAGTGACAGATTACAGCTTTTCATGACTTCAGTAAAAGCTTTAAGGTTTTGAAAGTAAAGAAACACAAAACCAACAGTTAGACTTTCTTTTTTTTCACAGTTGAATCAGTGTGAAATATGGATTTTAAAGTTTATGCTTTATATTCTTTCATGGTGAAAATTTTATTCCACACTTTACCTGAAGCTACTTAGAATCCTTAGTAGTGCCTACTGCTGACTAGGCGTTTTTTAACTAGCAGTTCAGCAATGAGACTCCTGAAATCAGGTCTTATGAAGTCTGTAATTGCTTGAGAAAATATTTATTTTATTAAAACCTAATTTAAGTATTCTTAAACTAAATTCATACTTGCTTTCTTAAATTTGGCGTCCTTAAATGTAGTCTCGTTGATGTAGATAAGTGATTTATGAGAGAGAGAAAACTGAACTCACATCAGAAATACTTTATATCTTATAAATTAAAAGAGAAATGAAATATATATTTTTAGAAACTGCAAAGTTTTGTGGACTTTCAGCTCAAGGTTGTGTGTCTCTCATCTGTGACATTATCAGGCATTTACCACGACCGCAACTGCAACAAAGAGGACATCAATCACGCCGTGCTTGCAGTTGGCTACGGTGTGAACACCAGAGGAAAGAAGTACTGGATCGTCAAGAACAGGTGGGACTCCTCAGCTTTCTAGAAGGCATCAGGTGGCTCTTGGTGTCAACTAAATAAAAGCTGCATTGTTTGCTGCTCTGCCGCTGATTTGATGCCTGATGTTTTCTTCTGACAAACTGATAAACTGAAACGCTGCTTCTTCCCTGGTGATCTTCAACATGTGCTGTTCTTTATGTTGTCACGGCAGCTGGGGAGAGACCTGGGGGAACAAGGGTTACGTCTTGATGGCACGCAACCGTGGCAACCTGTGCGGCATCGCCAACCTTGCCAGCTACCCCATTATGTGAACAAAAGTCTGCTGGAAAGAAGGGAGGACAAGAAAAACTTACATGGACTTTGAAACACCACTACAACAAAAATATCAACTTGTTTGCACTGCAGAGTTTTTCTGATTCATTGTGTGAAAACAAGACAGGACATGAAAACATTGCTGGCAATGTAAGTTCCTCCCTTCCTGTGGTAGGAGAGTCAGTTCCTATAAATGCTCTTTTTTTTCTTGTGATCATGTGTTTTGTTCTTTTGTTCAAGCACTTTTACTAATAATTCAAATCCAAGTTGTTGTTTTCTATTAAGATGAATAAAATTTTAAATTTGAAACTGAAATCATGTTTATTTATTCTCTTTCTTTTTTGGCTCAACCCCAAATTTCCATTTTCCACAAATTGCCAAACAAAAACAACCCCTTTTAGGTTAACTAAACTTCATCATGCTAAACCCTGAAGCCAAATAAAGAGGAAAAAAACAATAATGGTTTCTGTATTCAGCTCTATAAATACAGATTTGGGAGGATGTAAGAAGAAAAAGAATTCTTTGAAACCCTTATCTATTTCCAATGTATCCATAATAAATCACCTGAAAACAAATGAACCAATCTGAGAAAACCAAAAATAAGACAGCCGCCTGACTCATCAACAAAAGTTTCAATTCTCTATGGAACTTGGAGTTATGCAATATCCTGTTTGGTACAGCGACCAAAAACAAGTTGTCTTTGAACAGAACTTCCTCAGAATCTTTCACATTTGTTTAAAAATTGACAAAGTCCTGAGTTGCAGTTTGTAAGGATAAAATGCTTACAGATTTTGCATTTATTCCAGAATATGTTATTATTTGTCATGGCATGATTCCCGTATGCAACAAAATAAGTCAAACACCACCAATAAACAAAATTGTGAGAGCTAACATATTTGTTGACATTATGAATATGGAATTTTAAGTATGGAGCAAAATTACAATTGGTGAAAGCAGACATCATGCATCACTGGCTTCAAACAAGAACTCATATCATTACTGTGATCATATTGTTCTTAGAAATATCAGGACTCTAGTGTAACACTCATTGCATGTCAATGTATCCATACACTGCTACCTACCAGGCAGCCAGTACAAAAGCAAGAATGTCTTATAAATGTCTTACTGGTCCTTCTGTAGTAATACATCTGTGCATAAAAAACTATTAACATTAATGAAGGTAATAGCTGAAGCTTTGACCTCTTCTAAGCATATTTATCTTCAAAATACTCCAACAACAGAACATTTTTATAAACATAGTTTGTTATTGTACTGTAACTTGTGGTCTTTGTAACCTAAACATTGTGTTTTTTAGATTAACTTGTACATTAAATTCTAGTGGATTGTGTAAAACTCTCGTTTCAAATATTCTGACCAAAAAAAAAAACAATACCAAAATAAAAATAACATAACATTGTTTCAAAAAGTTACAATAAAGTGTGGCTCATGAATGTGATGAAAAACTAATAGCATTTGTGATTCAAAAATGTATTCTGCACTTCTCCGATGTTCAAGACCCTTTCATGGATTCCTCCTCATAGTTCACCCTGTCACTGACCTCCAGGAGCCACTGTGAACTCTTGACCTCTCATCTATAACTCTTTGAGGTCAAATTTTCAACTTGACCTCCACACTTTGGTCTAGCGATCGCTCCAGTTGGAGCTGAATGATGGCTGGATAATCAAAAAGTCTTTGCTGCACGTCAGAGCATTTTTTGAGACCTTCTTGACCTTTAGTTGTTTCGACAAAATGTTCATTGTGTTTAGATTTAGAAAAAGACTAAATGGAAAAGAAAACCATAATATAACCAAACATAGCAATCATAGGTACTCTAAAGCAATTCCAAAAAATAATTACACTCTAGGATAAATTGTTAATATTTCTCTGTTAATGACCAATAAACTTACAATAGTCACAGAATTAACTAGAAACTGACAAAAGTTTTATTTCCAACTCTGCATTAATAAAAAAAAATCCTGCAAATTAACCAATAAAATTCAGACATTGTTATTCAACAGAATCACTTAAAAAAATAACTAATAAAGCAGGATAAAAATGATGGTACATGCAACTTAATACTTTGTTGCACAACCTTTAATAACAATCATTTTTATTTACAAGTCCCTTTCACGACACTCAGGGTTAATTTACAAGTGCAGTCATTACAATTAATTTCCAAATAACTTTCAACAAGACTTCTGCTCTTGTCCAGAAATATTTTAGCCAATCCCATGTGTGAAAACTGCTATTGCAAAGATTCCTAATACAATTTCTACAGTATTTTGTAACCATTAAACAGCAGATTGTCCAAAAAGCCACTTTACAACATTACAAGAAGTTGTGACTGCTTGGAAAAATCACAAGTGAAGAACAAGGAAGAAAGACTTGGAAGCATGTTTTCTCTAAGGGCTTGAAATGTGAATATAGTTTGACACAAATACCATGATATACTGAAGAAAAATGTAATTCTTTAATGTAGACCAGAGATTTTAAAGAAAAAAACATTTTATGTTACTAAAATGTGAGCACTAAATGTTACTAAACATAATACATTATATAGAATAAATGCACACATATTTTTCTGCTTACAGTCAATGAAATTTTCATGGTTTACATAAAAAGTATGTATAAGACCTGTTCAAAGGTCATTATTAAAATGTGTTTTTAATCTGACATATGAACCTCGTTTATTAAAAATGACTAAATGTAAGTTTTGTTAGAAGAGCACCTGTTGTTTTTTTGTTTTTGTTTTTTTTTTTTCCAGCTCTGCCATGTTAGAATCTTTTTTTCCTTCAGTTTAGTTATGGGGTTGTTAGATTTCGTCTATACTTACCTTGCTGCGCAGCTTTCTGTTTCGAAAGAGGAAGAACAGCGACAGATCATGTGACATTTTCTGTATAAAAACCAAGCAGGAAAATACAGTGTGGGGAAGTTCAGTACAGAATCAGCGATGTATCCGGATCAGAAAGGTCAGTCAATACCGTTTTAACCGCTTAAATGCTGTAAATTATGTTAATATCAAGTAACTTAAGATACCGGATACCTGCTCTTGAGAGCTCCTGCCTTTACTTTCGATTTTCGGTGCTTAACAGAAGCTTCTTTTGTGTTCGGGCGTGAAGGCATTTTAACGTCGTTTGTCTGAAGTACACGGACATTAAATTTCACTTTAATTCTGTAATTCTCCAACGTTGTCCTTGCTCTTTTATTTTAAGTATTACCTGAGCGCAGGCGTAGTTTAAAAAATGGATTTTATTGTAGATATTTTGCTAAGGATTTAACATATAAAATATCCACTATATTTTCTCTTTTTCAAAAGCTTTAAAAATCAGTTTTATCATTCGTCACTCACTTTAGCAGGTGGAATACGAAAGCATTATAAAGCCTTGGATGCGAGAACAAGTCTCTCTAATGTCTATTGGCATCTTTGTTTTTTCCTGGTAGCTCATTAGTTTCTAGTCACAAGATCAAACTGTTACCTCATTTGTGCAGTTGCTTTTTCACTGTTAACCACATACATTTTTGTGGAAGCGACACTTGCTTAATGTTTAAGTTCTTTCACATACTGAAGACAAATGCACATACAGAAGAAGTGTTTGGAAAATGTGACCTGTCAAAATGTTCGAGTCAAACGTGTAACACTGAAACTGAATTACTGACTGAAATCAGTATAAGACAAGACTGGTACCATGTAATGCATCAATCAGCAGAAATCAGACATACAATGCTTTGATGCATCCCTTCTGTGCAAACATAAGTGTTGCAAGTCATCCAAACACACCTTACTTCACTCTTGTTGACAGATATTTGCACAAAATATCGTTAAACACATAAATATTGCTCATTTTCTGCAATGAAATATTGAGTTTTTCTTTTTTTTTTTGCAAATAAAAGTGTAGCATGATAGAATTTCTATGTGTGGTTATTGCTGTTACCAAACAGGACCACTGTTTGGTAACAGTTTGATGTGTCCTAATCAGGAAATGCCCACAAACTCTCAGAAATCCTCTTTTGTGAACACACTTTTAAAACCACGAGAAGTCAAAAAAATGTCAGAATTTCTAACGTTACAGTTTTAATTAGATATTTTTTTCTAGTTATCACTTTTAGTCTGACATTCAGCAGCAAACATGACATTAGGACATGTGGCATTTAGAATTAATATTCAGACTTGCAACTGTTCTATGAGGTCTGGTAAGTCAGAGTCAGCTGATGTGTTTTTGTTCTTCTGTTCCACGGAAGCCAGAAAATGTTTCAGGAAGCCACACCTTCCTTTAATTACCTCTATGACCTGTTGGTTGTTGGAACTAGAGCTGTTATGTTTTTCTTGTTTATTTTGCAATATATTGCCAAATTCATTTATCAATCAATCAATCAATCAATCAAATTTTATTTGTATAGCACATTTCAGCAGCAAGGCATTTCATCATATCAGACACAAAAACATAATGCAACATAGAATCAACAACAAAACACATTAAGTCAAGTTTCGTAAATAAATTTGTAATTGATTACGTTTCAAATACAATTCTAAACAGGTGGGTTTTTAGTAGAGATTTAAAAGAAGTCAGTGTTTCAGCTGTTTTACAGTGTAGTGCATAGATGCTAAATGCTGCTTCTCCTCGTTTGGTTCTGGTTCTGGGGATGCAGAGCAGAACCAGAACCAGAAGACCTGAGAGGTCTGGAAGGTTGATACAACAGCAGCAGATCTTTAATGTACTGTGGTGCTAAGCCGGTCAGTGATTTACAAACTAACAAAAGTATTCATATAACTGCATTTATATAAAATGTTTTTAGCTGCACTAAACAAATCACAAAATACTACTTAAATTAAATAGCTAAGAGGTTATATCTTAGTTTACAATTATTCCATTTTGTTAAGATATTAAAAGTGAAGACTGAAGCGTGCAGTTTCACCATGAAGGTGTTTCAACTGGAATGTTATATGACGTTTTAAGTGTTACTGCTTATTTAAGGTAGTGACAGGCACAACATCTACTTTTGAAAACCATTTCCTCCACCAACCTGAAAACCAAAAAGTTGCTCTTCCTTGTGCGTGCTTGGTTCTATAAACCATAAACGTGTCTGTTCTGTTGAATTTTATGGATTAAAGAGGTAGTTGAACTCTGTAAAGGACTGAAAAGTCAATTCTTTAAATATTGGTTTTTATACAGTAAATGTCTGTGTTTCTTAGTGCTAAGTTTCTTTTACTTGCATAGCAAACCCTACATCTGCCTCATCAAAGGTCAGATGACATCCTGTGTTGTCTGTGTTTGCAGGTTTGATGTCGGGGAGCTTGTTACTCATCTTTCTCTGTGTGGGAGCCGTTGTCTCGCTCGACAGCAGGCTGGACAACCACTGGGAGCTGTGGAAGAAGACACACAGCAAGAAGTATCAGAATGAGGTATGCAATTCAAGATATGTAGGCAATGCTGGTTGTTGCATGTACAACATTTTAGATTTTCTCCTCCATCTGCCTCCTTGCACACAACAAAACAAACACTCACTCCCCTGACAAAGCCAATTCTGTAAAAAAGCTTCTTGTTCAAGATCTGATTCTAATTTACTATCAAGATTCTATAACAAGTTTAAAATTATTCACTCCAGATTTGACTAATCTAATGTGTTTGTCTTAATCTAAGGTGATAAAAAAACAATGAAATGAAAGATGCTCTGTTTGTGTTTTCACAAGACCAAAGGCCCCATAAGCCTGACATTGTGTTTAAAAAATGCTTCAATGTAAAATAATCAAAATGAGGAATAACCAATCTGAATAGTCAAAATGTTTATACTTACAATAGCTGCAAATGTTAGGGAGCTTTTTTTTGTCAGCCCAAATTTCAATAACTGAAACTGCCTTTGTCTCGTTTTGCTCTTTTCGTTTGATCATTTAGGTGGAGAATATGCACCGCAGGACTTTATGGGAGAAAAATCTGATGTTTATTACTACGCACAACCTGGAGGCTTCAATGGGGATTCACACCTATGACCTGGGCATGAATTTCATGGGAGACCTGGTGATTTTTCTTGTTATTTCCACATCACTCTTCAGTATTTAATAAGACTCCTAAATGAATAATTATCACAAGAAGCCATATAATTCGCCTGGAATCAATGCTTTTTTGGAGACCTACGTTAAGCTAGAAAAGTAAAATATATTAACTTAATATGAACAAGACTAATTGTAGCTTAGAACACTTTGGTGTTTTACTCGCAGCTCAAAGTGAAGCATTGCTCAGACAGTTATCTAAATATAGATCTGTTAAAACTCTGAAAATGAAGCACTGAATGTGCATAAAACCATTCCATTGAGTAATCGCCACATGTGAATCTCAAGTAAAGAGCAAACAGGAAACCAAGACCAGATCTTACCCCAAGTAGCTTAATAAAAAAAGCAATCTAGTGATGTAGCTTGTTTAGCATTTTTTTTGTTTGTTTGTTTGAATAAAATTTAAACTACAGCAAATATCTTTAGCCTTCCACTATAACCAGCAAATAATATGTGAACTAGTAATAAATATTGTGTTACATATATTTCCCAGCTGTGCTTATTAATGTTTAAACAAATGATCAGATAATGTCTTATGTTTCTAAAATTGTTAGTGATCATTTCTTTTTTATTGACCTGCAAGATTGCTCAACCCCCAGTCAGCAGCTTGCAAGACCTATTGATTGAAACAGTGGCTAAGCAGCACTTTAAATTAGTAGAAGAACAAAATCTATATTAAATCTTAATCATCCAGAGGCATTAACACCTTTATGATAGTGCTAGAAAACTAATTACAAATTCCTCTGCTATGCTGTATCTTGACTTTTCAAGTTTGTTTTTTGTTTCTTGCTCAGAGTCCAGAAGAGATCGTACAGTTTTATACTACACTCTCTCCTCCTACTGACCTCCAGAGGGCGCCATCTCCCTTTGTAGGGGCCTCTGATGTACCAGACACACTGGATTGGACACAGAAGGGCTTAGTCACAAGTGTAAAGTATCAGGTAAAAATTTACCAAGCAAAAAAAAAAATAAAAAATCCATACAGATGCTAAGACAAACAAAACTTTTATGAATTGTTGAAAAACTTGTTTCAGTTCACATTGTCATTGTTTGTGTTCACCTTTGCTGAATACTTCCTGTTCTGTGTTGCATCAGTTTTTTTGCTGTATCATAATCAAAACCAGTTTAGCAGATATATCCACCACATGTGAGTGTGATGAGGTCTAAAATCTCACCTGCATTTCAACCTCTTCAATTCTGTCTTCTTTTGAATCCAGGGTGCTTGTGGCTCCTGCTGGGCCTTCAGCGCTGCAGGGGCCCTGGAGGGTCAGTTGGCCAAGAAAACAGGAAAGCTGGTGGACCTCAGTCCTCAGAATCTTGTGGACTGTTCCTCAAAATATGGCAACCATGGCTGCAATGGAGGATTCATGAGTCGGGCTTTTCAATATGTAATTGACAACCAGGGTATTGACTCTGATCAATCGTATCCATATACAGGACAGGTGAGCAACTCAATTTGACAAAACACATATGAAATGTATATTTACATCTCTCAGTTATGATGTAATGGACTTTACTTTTAATAACTGTTACAAACAAAGGTACAAATAAAATAGGAAAATGTATTTGTTGTCTGCAGTTTTAGTTAAAAGTGCATTCATATTTTTAGGGTAGATACTGATATTCTAGTTGTACATAAATTATCTTTAAAAAAATGTGGCAAATCAATATACTAGCTTAATTTTATCCAGGAAGTCCCTTCTAGATCATTTTACAAGGGAGACCTGGCCAAGATCCTAAGCACACAAATCAGAACTAAGTTAAACAAAGATTTAAAAATTAAACATAAAACTGTGTAACTATTTAAACACAGTGACCAAAGAACAACAAAGAGCATTTTTCTTTCACATAATTTATGATATAAATTATTAATGGATATGGGTGTTTGACATTTGCAGAAGTTTTTGTGAAGTTTCCCATGATCAGATGCGTGGTAGAAAAAGGCCGTTTGGCTCAATTGTGTCGAAGCCCTGGGAACATTAAAAAGCAACCAGTGGGAAACAGGCAAATTATTGCTACTGGAGCTGATGGAGAAATATCACTGAGACACCAGGGAGTTTACCTAACGGAGTCTTACAAATAAAAACACATCAAAGTTGTTGTCTACGTATATTTACCGTTGTGTAGCTAGCTAATTCATAGAAAATCCATTGGGAATTTGCATTTGAAACTAAAGGAGTATGCTATGCTAGAATATATCAAGGTTCTTTAAAGTGGAAAAGGCTTGTATATATGTACAGTACAGCACTGTGATTAATCATATTCAGAAAGGTGGCTTAAACCATTTTTTGCTTACTCCATATTGAAGTACTTATATGAAAATACACTTTCAGTCATTGTATAATCTAACTTATACTCTCTGATGATCTGTTACATCTGCTTCTTCTGAATTTTAGAAGAAGCAGATGTGTGGATAATGATTATAATCTTCATACAATTACAATTTTAAGTAAATAGGAGCCTGTATGCAACTGTAAAAATGTACAGTGTTTATATTACTTCTTTTATGAGATTTTTGTAAATTTTTGACTGTTATTTTAGGACCAACCATGTCGGTACAACCCTGCAACCCGTGCAGCCAACTGCTCCCAGTACAACTTTCTATCCGAGGGGGATGAACAGGCTCTGAAGGAGGGAATTGCAACTATTGGGCCTATTTCAGTTGCAATTGATGCCAGGAGACCCAGATTTGCTTTCTACAGAAGTGGTAAATTGGATGTCATTACATGATTTGGTTATTATAAACAATTAAATATTCATTTACTTTTTAGCAGTCGTTTTTTTTGTAAAAATTAAGCTATAAGAGTTTCAAATTGCCTGAAAAAATAAATGACAGAGGTTTTTTATTTTTTATTTTGTTGTTTGTTTAGGAGTTTACAATGACCCAACCTGCACTCAGAATGTGAACCATGCTGTCTTGGCTGTGGGCTACGGCACACTGGATGGACAAGATTATTGGCTGGTAAAGAACAGGTGAGACATTGTGACAGTCCTTAAATTCTTGCTAACTTTATAAAGTTAGCAACTTAAAAGTTGTTTTAGGTTTCTTCACTAAGTTTCAGATGTATTAAAGTTCACAGTTAACCACCTAAACATTTAAGCTAAGTTCATACATCCACTACAAACTACTTCTCTTTAGAAGTGCTCCATGTGAAAAAAAATATAATGCAATAAACAAACAAAAAACATTACATTACAATGGCAAAATAAAGTAATGAAAGTTGCACTTCACGCACACAACAGTAGCCAAGATCTGACCATAGAGGGTGAGATCTTTAGGTTCATATAAATGAGGACTCTGTAGCAAAAACAAACAATAACATGACAAATTGTCAACAATTTTGGTAAAGTTTGACTCAAAACCTTTTTGGAATGGGGGTTAAAATATATATATAATGATAATTTCATTTTAGATATTTGTTCATCAACAAGGGCAGTTGGAAAAGAAACCAAAATTTTTTTAAATTATTTCCAAAGAAGAGTGAAGAATTGGATGTAATGTATTTTTTTATATTAAGTTGTAAAAGTGATACATTCAAAAATACATATATAAATATTGTTGACTTAGATGGAAATACTTTTCAAGGTCCGGATTAGGCCATAGTCATATGTATGGAAAATAATTTAACCATGTTTGCTTCTTTTTCTCACTCTTTTCATCCAGCTGGGGAACTTCTTTTGGAGATCAGGGCTACATTCGGATGGCACGCAACAAGAACGACCAGTGTGGGATTGCTCTGTATGCTTGCTACCCCATTATGTGACGATAAAGGGAATGGGAAAAAGAAAAATCTGAACAACAATATAATTTGAGTGTTACTACAAGTAATCAAATACTAAGGTTTGAAAACAGATTTGATGTTTTTCTTCCTTTGGTCTAAAGTTAATTCTTTGAATTTTTCTACATGTGTAAACAAATATATTCTTTCTAGAACTGTATGTTTATTTTTGTCCAAACTGTTTGTAGTTTTTGATTCTAAAATAAAAAGATGTTTTAACTTTCCAGATGTGTTTTTTTTTTTATTGAAATTATAATATAAAGATGTTCAGTTTAAAGATAAACAGAGTCTCTACAACCTAATAGTGTTTGATTGTTATGGCCCCGTTCAGCAGGATAATGCACCGTTTTGCAAAAATGATTCTGGAATGAGTCAGAAAACACAAAATTTAGATGTTGACTTACCTACCAAATTCAATTTAATTGAGCTTCTGTGAGCTGTTAGGGGCAAATAAGAGGCCCCACCTCACAACTTAAAGGAGTTATGATGCATGGTGCTAGCACACCTTCTGGGCTGTGGTGGAGTCAAAGTCTCAAGAGGTCAGGACTGATATCAACAAATTATGATATAGGTGGTCATAATGTTATGCCTGATCTTTGCAGATTGTTTCAAAAAGTTACTATAGTGAAATATATCTCGAGGAGTCTCAAATTACATATTAAACAGTATTTTCTGTTTTTTCTTTTTATATAATAATTGTTTATTTTATATTTATCTATTGAATTGCTGGAACTAAACCTTACCAAAAATCACAATTTCCTTTAAAACAGAGTAAATCCATTACAGTCCTTCAGTTCCATCCTTTAAAATGTCAGAGGCCTGGTCAGAATAAAGAGGACAGAGCACAGCGTTGGGTTACAAATGAGTCATTTTTATTTTTTAGTGCAACATCACAACAAACAATTTTCACATGAGGTATTCAAAGGGATTTTTCTTTAGTTGCTGATACAAAACGTCCCACCATGATTGATGTTTAAAGTGTTGTGTATCTTTTTTTTTTTTAAAGCCTTTGGTTGGTTAGCCACATTCATTAGTTAAGTCTAACACATGGACAAGAATGGCACAGGAAAGCATGGTGGGTCGATGAGTCCAAGCTGAGGTAGCGCCAACATTTCCCTCAGCCTGTCCTCAGTTAAAGCTTTCTGTATGGATTTCATTAATTCCTACTTACAACAGTGGGATCGAACAGTATTTCAACTACACTAAACATTTGCAAATAACAGGGGAAGGGAGAGGGTGGCTTACAAATGTGGAAAAATAGCTTCTGTCTCCTTTGACCTTTCCTTTTTCTTATTTCAGGATGAAGGCTTGATTCTCGGGGGATAATTTTAGTTTATGGAAAACAAGGAATAGGCAACGTTGATTACAGCAAGAACCTCCTTGCTTAGATTGTCACCTCCTTCTTTTTTGGTCTTGAGAATGATTTCATATATATATACAGAACATGGATCAATGGGACTCTAGCGTACTGGAGTTCAGCTTTGGCTGGATGGAAGCCTCATTCAGGCTCCTGTCTCGGATTGATTCCAGCACATTTGGTTTGGAGCAAAAAAGGCATGAAGAAGAGACGGATGGACAGACAAGATAGATAGATAGATAGATAGATAGACAGATAGACAGACAGACACCCTGACAGGATGGATTCTTTGGTTAAGAAATATCTTTGCCACACAACAACTCACACAGTTGAGGTAGATGGGTAAAGTCTTTGTGTACACACAGGGCAGGAAGGCAGGGACAGACACGGACACACTGGGGTTTCCAAAGTCCAAAAGACTTCCATCTGAAGACGTGGCCTCATGCCAGTTTCTCAGTTCCAGCTATACATAAGACTGTTTTCTGTAGCATAAAGACTCAGCAATCCCTCCGGTGCTATTTTTAATCCTCTGAGTGCTACGGTCAGCTCTAATGGGGAACCCTTAAAATGATTCAGCAGTTACCCATTCATCTTTGGTTGTTTTCTTTTTGTTAAAACAAAAATAAAAGAAAATATATATTTTTTTATTCTGAAAGGGTGCCTTATATTTAATTTCTGCTATTTTACCATCAACATGCTGCTCAGGTTTCTGTCTCAGAGTTTCTGAAGATGACACTAGGGGGTGCCGCAAGTTAAAAAGGCGAAGGAATCACCTGCAGCATGGAGGGGTGTGTTCAGCCCTCCCTGCTGCCTCTCTGCTCATAGACTGAGAAGGAAGAGGCTTTCTGCTTGACACGGAGCAGAAGGTGGCTCAATACAAACAGATCTGTCTCCATTTTAGGCTCCCAGTCAGAGAGACAAAGAGAAACCTGAAAGGTGTCACCTCTGCTTTGATACGATGACAGCAGCGAGTAAAGGTCGGCAGAAGATCCTTCAAGCTCTTTTATTTTTAATTTTTTTCACCATGGTACTGCCTTGGCTACTCACCCCCACCTCTAGCCCCCCTTAACTCTCAGCATGCTTACAATTGTCACTCATTAAAGTTTAATTCAGTTCCATGCTCCAGTCCTCCAGCACCTCCTGCTCCTCAAACAACCCCCCTTCCATCCTACTTTTTTCTACGCACACACACACTACCATCCTCATCCTGGATGATTCAGCCTCCTCTCTGATGTCTCACCCACTCCCTCCACCCCTTTCTGAATGCCCCCCTAAAGCCCACAGGTCTGGCCAACAGCAGACCTCAGTCCAGAAACCCAGAGAGGAGACGGGATAAAAAAAGCCTCCACTTTGAAGTCCACGAAAAAGTCGATGGCCTCTTTCATGACCGCTCGTCTTTCAAGTGCACGCTGTGAAGGGGGCTTCACCGAACCGCCCCCTTTCTAGGTGTTAAAGACTGAGAAAGAGAGAGAAAATGAGAGAGGGGGTTCAGGGCAAGAAAAAAAGGCAGTGTCAGCCTCGCTGACGGTTGGAAGCGTTTCTGCAGGGGGTCGGAGCGTGAGGTCTTCAGTGACTGTCCTGGTTTAAGCCTCCAAACAAACAAAACACTAGGAAATCTAAACAGTTGTACTGTGCAAGTTAATCAGGCAACCTCAGAAGTTGATGAAGTTACAAGACAATTGGGAAGGGTTGTTTAAGAAGTCCCTGCAACAAAATGTAGATAACAAAATAAGTCCAAAGACTCTGCCAAGAGACTAGGAAAGATGGACACCAGAGTTGTTCAGAGGAGGAGGACGTTCTCAGACCCTAAGGAGCAAAGGATGGTGTTTAAGACCTTCTGCACTTACTTTCTGAAATACTGCTACAACAGAGTTGAGGAAAATACGGAATATATCTTAATATCAACAAGAACCCATAAAAAAACAGGAGTAAACTTAAAAAAAACCTGTTGGAACTAATAATCGGCTGGTTTGTGATATCAGAGTATACTTAGATTATGCTTTCAATACTGAAAATTGTCAATCATACAATTTCTATAATTCAAAATCCTATAGATTTTCCTGAGAACATACAGATTTGACTGGGTTTTAATCAATAGAGTAACAGAAATGACCCTCCCCCACCTGTTGCTATGAACTGACATCAGCTGGCTTGAACTGCACTTGTAAATGTGTAACTATACTGAAATTGTGGTCCCTACAACATTAGATCAAAATCAAAACTACTGAACTAGCTGTCATGAATTGTATTGCATTGACTTCAATAATTAACGGGCATAAGGAATAATTATTTCTCAGTTTTAAATAACAGCAATGCAATCATGTTTTACATATTTGTTACAAATAATGTTATTATACTGTGATATTCTCATACCAGCCCATGCTTAGTTGGAACTGAGATAACTGTCAGAAAGTCTTGCTATGTGTGGGACGGCGGCATTACACACAGACAGGAGTTCCTGCGCTGCGCCATGGAGGAGTTTAGGTGAAGGAGACACGACGGTCACAGCCATGCATGTTGAGCCCAGCAGCAGCCGGCCGGTTTGCATGTGACCACGGTGGACTCCCACTTTCGCCTCAGACAACGCTTTAAGTGGGTCCCCAGACGCTTCATCCCACTCCTCCACATGGCATCAGTCTGAATGTAACTATAACAAGCAACTCGTGAACCCATGGGATGCCACATCACCGTTACCGTCATCTATAGCGTAATTATTTCTAAATATAATCACAACATTCAAACAAGCTTTGGCCTTGGCATTAAGAGAGGACAGCAGAGACATTTGCAAGAGTAAAGAATTCCCCATTTTCCTACAAAAAAATAAATAAATAAAGACAACCAAAACAAAGCAAAATAACGGGAAAAAAGGCCAGGCCTTTTAGGATAGAGAGCTAGAACATCACATGGTGGATCGGGTCGGGATTGGGTTGGGATGAGGAACTGGGTTCAGGGATTCAGGTCGTACATTCAGGGAGGCAATGTTAATCTTTGGTATTACGATGGGTTTCTACAGCTAAAAGTGCCCATCAGAAAAAAGTTTTCAGTTTCACACAGACATACGGAGCATTGTTAAATAAATACTTACAGTATATAGATAGCATAAATTAATTACCAAATAAATACAGAGAGGAACACAAAAGGAAAACAATAAATACACGAACGCAGTAATAAATATCATAAATCAGATCAGCAATTGCATTTGAAATGTTCTTGGTTTGATTTCACTATTGGCTAGAAGAAGGCGTGTTAGAGCCTTTCCTATGCAGACCAAAACAAAAATTAACAATGACCTTCAGCAGGGCTGAAACAAACCGCCCCACTCTTCCAACATGTTTCCTATAAATAGGGCGATGTGCTTGAAATCTGTACAAAAAGGGCAGAAAGAATCACATTCCTCCATTTTCTAGACATCTGTTAAAAAAACACTTCAGAATGGAGCAGAGGTGAGTACAGTTATTTGTAAATGAGCTGAAAAAAATACTAAAATCTTACTATACACTGTGTCAGGTGTACCTCTTTTCTATGAAACCTTTTGTGTTCAAATTTCTTTCTTTTTTTTTCTCTTTTTTGTGGCTTGATTTTGAGTCAGAAAATGGCTGAGGAGCTCTTTTTTGGAAGCTCAGCGACAGTCTTAAAGCTAAAACGGTTGCATCAACAAGTCTGTTTCCGCGTCCTACTAGCGTTTATTGATTCTGTACTGGCATAACATCGGTGATCCCCCCTGAAACCTCTGATTAATTCAAGGCGAGACCGTCCCAACAAAATGCTGCGGATGCTCTCGTTGGTGATTTATGATTGACGGCTGGGATTTACAGATGCTAACAGAACCCCGTCCTGATTATTCCAGGCTCCAAATTTGAAACAGCACCAAAACAGTCCTGGGAACCATCACCATGGAAACACATGCTAAGAAAAGGGAATTGACTTCATCACAAAAAAATAAAGGAATTAAAAAAACTGCCTCTTCTTCCTCTTTCACCTTGATTCTTGAGGAAAAATAGAAGCACGGGGAGAGGATTAACATCTTTGGATGACGGTGAACACTTTTGATTAAAAAGTTACACAATGGAGCTCTCCAGGTGTGAGTAAACGGCACCTCTTGATTCTTCACGTTTGGAGAGATGGGAATAGATTTGAAGGTAGATGAAAGTATGCTTCCTCCTGATTTGCAATACCCTCATTATCTCTAATCTACATAATCAAAATAATGCAATGAGATGGTGTCTATGTGAGGGTGTTAATCTTCTTCGCACCCTTGACTATACAAGCAGGATCTCACATCCTGCAATTTTATCATTCTAGGCATTGCCTCCTTCTATTTCAAAGAGGCAATTGACTTTGGTTTGGGAAAATGCTTCATAAAATTATCTGCAACAGCTCCGTCACTCCTTCTGATAAAGAGGAGGACATTTGTAACGCCTGATCTCCACCCAGATCAGTCTATGTGCCCCCCTTGCTCCCTCTGAGACTTCCCCAACACACCTGCGGGACAGCCCATCATCACGCGGTGCTGCAGGACACCGCGGAGGAAGAAACGCTGGAGCCCGAGGAACCGGTGGAAGAAGGGCGGCCCTCGTCGGCCCACTTGTTGAGGTTGCGTCTGCGGGCGTTCATGAAGAAGTTGCTGACGGTGGAGAGCTCCAGGCCCAGCTGCTGGGAGATGGTGACCTGCAGTTCTTTGGTCGGGCGGTGATTCTCCCTGAAGATGGCCATGAGCGTGCGCCGCTGCAGGTCGGTGAACACCAGCCGGGTGCGCTTCGGGCCCTGGTTACGCTCCAGCTTGCTCTGCTCCTGCTCCTTGCGCTTGCAGGCTGCAGGCACACGGATGGGAGATGTATTAGAGGGAGGGAGGAAAAGGGGAAGCAGGTTAGCTAACAGACTGGCTGGCTAACTAGGACAAATGGATTAAGCTGAGGGAAAGTGGATTTGTTGAAAGAAAACAGATTAGCTAAGCAACTTTGATTAGTTGAAAGAGATGAATCAGCAACTTGTTTCATTGTGCAGTGGAGGAATCAAGACGTTCAATCTTTCACATCTTGTTGCCAGTGAGCTGCTGGTGGCGGCTGGGGAAATTAAAAAAAAAAAAGCAAAAAGCACATCCAGGTCAAAGCTTTGATGTTTCATTGTTTAATTTTAAAGGCTCTATAATTACTTTCAGAAAAAAAGATTCCTTTTTAGTCAAATCTAACCAGGAAAAAAATCTAAACCGTTTATTGGTATTAACTATGTGATTTAAAGACATAGAGGTATAAAAATTATTTCTATACACAAAATTTGTTATTAAAACCAATTTCAAGCATAATTGTTCTGTTTTCTCTATGTTTAAGTCTAATATTTTTTTTTTATTTTCATGTTTTAGGGATTTTTGAAATGTTATTGTTGCATTGCCTTATTCCAACATTTTATCTGTGTGAAATTCACACACATTTTACCTTTAATACAAATTAAAACTAAAATGTTCAATAGGATCTTAATGCATACTTTTATGCTAAATAGTAAATTATTCTTACTGCTTTGAAAAATAATATGACATATTAAATATTATAGCTAAAATTTGTCCCCGAGATTTACTGTTATCAGCTTCAGCTTAAGTAGAAACTTCTAGTAAACATCCATTAAATTCCACTGCAGTTTTTAAAGAAATATCCATAATGTCACTTTTTTGATACTTCTGCTCTTGATACCAGACCTGGTTCAACAGTTGGGGTATCTGCTCAGACAGAGCCTGCAGTCAGCTGCTTTGCGCCGCTCAGAGCTCATTTAACGGACTGCATGAATTATACAGTTTTAGTCTTGGCACCATGAAAACTTATCTGAAAATCGTTGAAAGGACATTAAATCCTCTTTACAGTTTGAAAAATGCTATTTTTAAAAACCTTGATAGGCCTTGACACTTCTAATCAATCCGTGTAATATCACAACCGTAAAAAGGAGACATATGAGCTTTAAATGAGTATTTCACCCAAAGGTTAATAAAAAAAATATCATCTTTGCAAAAGAGAGAACAACATATTTCAAATTTATTAACTGCTACCACTATTTAGATAGACCTTTCACATTTATATTCATTTATTTCTGAATCT
Organism: Gambusia affinis; assembly: GCF_019740435.1. NCBI lineage: Eukaryota > Metazoa > Chordata > Actinopteri > Cyprinodontiformes > Poeciliidae > Gambusia > Gambusia affinis. The sequence continues at coordinate 21,422,550 of NC_057872.1, forward strand.
GTGCTCCAGAGTATATTAACATCCATTGTTTCTTGTTAAAGAGTTAAAGTTCTTGATACTCAAACAGTGCAAAAAATGAGGTGAAAAAGTCCTCTGATGATTCATTTGTTTTAAATATATATATATATTATTATTATTTTTCCATGTCAGCTTTGAATGCATCAACAACAAAATGAAAACCCTAGGTCTGGGTTAAACACCACTGCAGCCTGCACAATCACATAATCAATGCTTGCTTATGAGAAAGTGTACAAATCTAAACGATATAAAATTGCCCTGCCAAATAAACCAGTGCAGCTCAGAGAGAAACGAGAAGCAGCCCTGAGTGTGTGGGTTGAGGACAGATCCATTTTGAGCCTCAGACGAGAATTTTGAATTCAAGCTGCATGTTCCTCTCTGCATATCCATCGCTGAACCCTTCACCTCTAACACGCTGTAATTCTGTATTTACAGGAAACACAACACCAACCTCTGCCTTTATGCGCAGAGCCAACTCCCCACCACCACCCCTTCCTCCACCTCCCTCTTCCTCTATCCATCTCCTTCCACTTCCTCTCTTCCTCCTCCTTCTTTCCCCTTAGTGGATGCTACAACATCATTAGCCTCACATAAAAGTCATTTACATGTGGCGGCGGTGAGTGAGTAATAATCACTTTAAAGCTGAACTCGTTTATTTTCTGTTTAGGCGAGGTGACGTCAGGGGTGAGTGAAACAAGCAGAGTCGGCATTGCCCAAGGTGTTTCGATGCCTTAAGTGGGACTAAACATATTTAGGGGAATCACGCAATTACCTAAATGCACACTTTTAAGAGGTTTCAATCAGCATTGTGTGGTTGTTTTGCTGATGGTATCAGATGCATTTGTTAGAGTAAGCAGCGGAGTACAAAGCACAGCAGAGCAAACACATGCACACCAAGGCCCCAAAAAAAGATGCTCAATTTTTTAGATGTTAAAACTACATTAAAATGTTTTTAAATTGGCATGGTATAATTAGGCCTGTTACGATAACATCCTGGATGATAAATTGTCCCAATAAATATTGCAATAAACAATAATATTGTTTTGAGGCCATTCTCTAGTAACATATTGATAATAATATAATATTGCAAGTTCCTCCTCTCAAAAAACAGTGAACTTTAATTTTGTTAAGAACATTTCACATACAAGACATTTTTAAAATATAAATAAAACAGGAAAATATACACTTACAACCAAAACAATGAATAAAATGGATTATGATCCCTCTCTTAACATACCTGCCTTTCAAAAAATATTAGTCATCAGAATGGAAATTATCAAGGCTGTTTAAAATTATCATGCGATTAATTGAGTAATTGCTTATTGTGACAGGCTTGGGGAAAATATGCAACTAAAACTATAAATCAAATTTCACTTGATCTTTTAAATCTTTTGACTTTTGAAAAACCTTTAAACCTTTTGATTATTTTGACCTTTTAATGTAAAATCAGCCTTGACTTGAAATAAAAAATATATATACATTTAAATTTGCTGTTTGTTTACTTAAATGAAGAAACTATCTGAGTATTTAAGGGAAAAATGAAAGTGAAAAGTTAATTTTAAAATGAACTTCTTATTTAACAATTCTTTTATTTATTGTCTCACAAAGATACACGTGGAGTTCTAATACTCAGATAAATGCCTTTTCAAGATGGAGAGCCCAGCAAGTGATAACTTTAACCCCTTCATTTGAAACTCTAACACACGCACTCAATCCAGTTCACACATGCTACAAACGTAGATTTTGTAAACCACCGATCCTGCCTTTATCTCTCACAGCAGCTCTGACACGTCCAATTGATTGGTCTACAGCTTCCCATTGAGAAACATATCAAGGCGCCTGCTGCCGCTGCTGCTGGTGTTTACTGTATGACCAACTCTTCACTCCTCCAACTCGCACCAGCAAATTTCTCTCATTAGCAAGGTGCTTGAGAAACAACCATGACCTCACTCCGCCGCCTTTCCCATTTTCCACACGAGTGCCGTCGCAGCGGCAGCACCCCAGAGCCCCCCGCTCCACGCCCCCACCAGCCCGAGAGATGCTGTTTGCCGCCTTTTGTGCCTTCAGGGGCGGTCAAGCCAACTTTGTGAAGCATAAGCACTCAAGTAGAGCTGAATAAATCTGTATCATGAATTCCCTGTGAACATTCAACTTCAAAATCATTATATGAAGGAAATGTTTTGACTTGGGGATGCGCTCTTGTCAGCTTGAGATTACAGGAGTCCGTTTGGCTTTTAGGGCATCAAGAGCTCGTTTGCATTTCTGAGAGTTATCGAACCACGTCTCATTAAAATCTGAACAGGTCGAGATGTCAGCGGTGTGTCAATATCACCACAAGTACATTTCTCTTTTTTTTGTGCAAATGCTACATTTTTTACTGCTGTTACACCACTTTCACTGTCAATATTTGTTGGTTGGGGGGTTGGGTGTAAGGTGTATAGTGTACGTACAGTGGTGCACTCTCAGCTTATGTAGTAATGAAAGGAATGACATGATAGTGCAGACTGTCTTCCTTGTAGCTCGGATTTATGGCTTGCTGGAATAGTCGCTGTGTCCTGCCGCTCTCCTCCTCCTCCATCCCGTTCTTGCCACTCTCCCTCACAGACGATCATAACGCCAGCCATTAAGTAAATGCTTCCTTATGCTGTAATCATGTGTAAAAGGCTCACAATTACCATGCTATAAATCCCCAGCACTGGGGCTACTCCTGGAGATATAAATATTCCCCTATAGGCTTCTTATGATCGTGGGAACAGCCCGTAATCATGATGTATGCCCCTGTCTCGTGTTGCTGAAACGTGATCGAAAGTCCTTTCCCTACCCCCCGGCGTCCAAACCTACACCCCCCCCTTCCAGCTAAAACCCCTCCCAGGCTCCTTCCCCATCCATGTCCACCCCCCCACCACATCACCAGCCCACCCCCTGCTGATTTCTTGGGCCAGGGGCTGATAGAAATTATTGATTAAATCTGTGCAGCTCAGACTTCTCGACCCATAGAGGCTGGTTAACCCCTTCAGCACTGAAGTGGGGGAAGCTGCAACAGTCGGATACACACAAAAAAAAAAGCACAACAACAGCAATAAGTCGGAGCCGTTTGCTGGATGTTGCATGTCGAACACAGAAGAAGCTGATTCCTGATATGCAAATGGAATCGGCTTTGACCTTTGAGCCTCGCCAGCCGACACTAACCTGTACACAGCGAGAGCTGGATGAGGCTATGCGGTTTGCATTGCTGTTGGGGGTTGGTGCAGCGCTGGGGCCAACACGTAAACTGCGTTGACCTTTCTTTTTCATTCAGACCTTTAGTCAAGGACTTCGGTCATCATCTTTAAAGTTATAGTCTCTGATCCCCTGCTTGACTTTAAGTGTCAGAGCTGTGTGGTCTTTATCCTGCTTTCTTCTCCAGCTAAATCCTGATTGCCTCCTCCACAGCCTGAGGTTGGCCTGAAGATGCATCTCATATACAGTGTAGCAATCAATGGAGCACACACACATGCACACAAACGAGCTACTGCAGATAAATCCAAGGGATCACCTCCTCCATGTTTTGCAAAGTGTCTCTGCAGAAAGATGGTTATTTGAAAAGACAAAATGGCAGCAAGTGCATTCCATAATTACAGTGCGTCGAGCTTCAAGGGGAGCTCTGCAGCTCTCCATAGACGACACACAGTTATGGAAATAAAATAACGCTCCCAGCGAACTCTGAAGGGCCTTCTATGTATTTAAGTGACTGCCGCATTAAGGGGGGATCATCTTAAAACTTGAGGCATGGAGCAGAGAGCACTTGAGCTACCTTCAGACTGGGGAGCACAGGGCACCGCGCATTCTAATTCCAGTCTCGAACCACCGATGCGGCCGAGGTGTGTGTGGGCAAAGCGTGCTGCTCTTTCCCATGGAAATCAATAGTGGCTTGTAATTAAACAAAAGGGGGTTGGCCAGGCGAGGGGTGGAGGGAGAAAAAAAACAACAACCCCCTACGGAAAGTAGGTTATGTAGAAAAGTGCCGAGCTGTCTAAATTGTGGCTTTGCCAGGAACTAAATATGCAGTTTTAGAGTGTGTGGGAGCAGAGGAAGAGAGAAGCAATGTCAAACATTAAAACACTTCTCTGTGTAGGCTTTAATTTTTTATGAGTCTGATTGATCCGCTGCTCAGACGTGGCGCTCCGACCCGTCGAAATGTTTGTTTGTAAAGATGAAGGCAGGGACGCTGCAAATAAAGACAAGTGAAGTGTGCTAGTTTTCTGATAAAAAGGAAAAAGGGTTGATTTGATTTGGATCATGATAGGTTTGTTTTTTAAAAAGCAATCAAAGACGATTTTGCATACAGAGCAATCCATACTGCCCATGATTGGATTAAACAAGCCGACACTTTAGTCAAATTACAGAACAAACCCTGAGATAACTCATCTCCAGATAAGAGGTTTAGTCGTGATTGCCGTGACGTTTCGCTGAATAGAGGATGTACACATGTGCTCTCAGAGTTGAACAATCAAGGATCAATAATTGTGAAGGGATTGCAAGAGTGCACAATCATTACCTATGAACCCCATTGTGTTGTTGGGCTTAATCAGTCGAGCTGCTGACAGAGAGCGAAAAAGGCAGTGATGAACCGGACAGACTAGCACACACGTACAGCTCACAGACCCCTACAGTGAGCACACACACACACACACACACACATCTACACTCATCTCATATTACTGCGCTCACTTGGATTTCTCTCTGTGCTGCGTGTATCAGATGGGCCTCCGTCCCTATGGAGGAACAACACTGTAACACGGCACTGTACAGCGTACAGTCGTGTCTTCAATCCATGTCCCAGAAGAATATTAAATGTCAAGCAACAGATTACAATGTGCCTTTCAAAAAAAAAACTTAAATCTTCATCTTTTTCAAATATATACAAATGCTACCAAGTAGGCAAGAAGTAAATGATTAGAGAATATTTTGAAAAACACAAAAGGAGATTTTTATCTTGAAGCCCAATTTGTTTTCATCGTCTGTGACTGAAAACACACAGAAAAAAAAATCCTCAATTAATTTTTGAGTAAACATCACAAATCCGTTGAGACCATGTTTGTCTTCCTAAGCTAAAGTGAGGTGCTTCACCACAAGCAGAACATTTGTATTTAGTCTTGCGGTAATTGCCTCAGTGACGACGTTGATAAAAGACGTCTGGCAAAAGCTCAACTGCGATTTGCATCAGGTGCTTCGCCAAGTCAACTTCAGGCAGCCGCTGAACAGATATAAATCACCGCTCAAATTAATCAATCGCTCCACAACGGTATATCTCGTGCAAATTATTTGGTGGGCTCAAAAGCGATTAAATTTCCAACCGCTGCTCACGTTGATCTTCATGGTTCATTTGAGAGGAGGGCAAATGTCTGAGCCTTTTTTTCTGATGTTGTAGCTACTGTACAAATCAATAGCTGTTTGGGAGCAAAATAAACAAAGGAATAGCACATATGGCCCCTTTCTGGCTTAGACTGTCCTGGATGTTCTTATTATCAATAGCTTATGAGGTTACAAGGAAAGCCAGTGGTACGTTCTCGGTGTGAAAAACAGAAACATCCGAATGATGCTTCATACTTTTCCTCATATGTCAACCTGAGCTGCATACTGATCACTGGAGAAGAGGATTTTTTTTGGAAGATATAAAGAGGACTGGCGTTGGGGGAAAACAGTAGGGAAGAGTATGTTTTTGTTTGAGTGTGAGGGTGCATGTGTGAGGCATACAGAGAGCAAAACTAGATCTTACCCTCCAGCCGGAGTGAGGCCATTCTTTGAAACTCGGGCTCCTGCAGCCAGCGAGACATCCTCTTGAAGGTCTCGCGGCCAGACTTGAGTTTGCCCCAGGGCTTGGGGTTCCTCAGGAGGTCAGACAGTGTGCCCTGTGACCTACACAGGACCCTCTCAGCAAAGATGGCTTGGGGGATGCTGTAGCGCTTCAGCTCGGTGATGATCCTTTGGGCCACATCCCGGGTGTTGATCTCCTCTCCACCTCCACCACCCTGCGAGCCTGGCAGCATCCCCTCGCCAGGTGAGGATGAGGCGGGCGATGAGGAATGTAGGTGTTCGCCCATCTTGGCTGATTGCTGGCTTGGGTGATGGTGAGGTTGGTAATGCTGGCTGTAGATGTGAGGGTGGTGGTTAGGGGTGTGCTGGTGAGCCTCTATCTTGTTCAGCTGATGCCCAACTGAGACTTCGCCACCGCCCAGGCCTGGTGGTGACATCTCTCTGCCAAAATCTGACGCCCGACAGAAGAGACTCCCTCCATGGACATCATAGCCACTGTGAAGCATCTGTCCACCGTTGCCATTGGGACTGTTGCCCAAACTGCCATAGCCATGCATGGAAGAGCCCAGACCTGACCCCGTGGTGGGGGGCGTCAGGCTTTGGGTCATAGCCAGCTCCTTTCCGTACGGGTTGTAGAAGTTGGTGCTGAGACCTCGATCCTCGCGCATCAGGGTGAAGCTGCCGATAACGTTGCTGACAGGGAGGCAAGGGTGATGGTGGTGATGGTGGTGATGGAACTTGTCATCAAAGGGCTGCAGGGGGGTTAGGGTAGTGTAGGTGCTGCCTGAGCTGGATGGGGAGTCGCCGCTGTAGCCCAGGGCGGACATGGAGTGGTCGTATCCTGATGGACGGGGCTCGGGTTCCAGGGACATGGAGGAGCTCCCAAGGGAAGGCCTGGGGAAGGCAGCAGAGAGGTCCCGTGTGTGCAGCATGGCCCTGCCATCCTGGCTGTGAGCCAGATCAGAGTGGCTGTGCAGGGACATCTCCCCTAGACCCCCATCCATCTTCAGTTTCAGCAAATAAATGTGTGTTTCTAGCCTCTGCGTGCTGTTGCTCTAGCTTTGTTATTGTTGTTCAACAGCCAGGCCAACAGTCTGGAAGGTCTCTTGTTACACCAGACTATGGATTTATTGATTTGTGAATTAATTGATTTCCGGGCTTACGGGGTCTCTAATTAATTATCTGATAACATTAAGTAGTGTCTTCAAACTCCCTCAAAGTCCCAGAAAATGAGCTTGGAACAGGATGGAGAGCCTCGGGTTATTTTATTCTCACTTGTGCATCTGTTTGTGTCTTTGGTGCTCAGCTGGGGACTCCGGCTGGAGCCTCGATCGCTTTTGTGCCTGCGTGCGACAAAACAGCGGCTATTACCCCCTAAATTTAAACTTCCATGGATGCACAGAAAGAAAGAAAAAAACACTGTGTTTTTCCTCTTTCTTGTTTACGTTATTTCACACGTTTAAATTACAAACAATAACCGTGGGTTAGCGAAAGACGCACATTCAACGAGAAAGCCACGAGATGATAACTTCATTAATTTCATCCTCGTCTCATCTTGTAAATTATTCCGATTTTCTCGCCGTTGCATGCAAAGTAATATCCTATAGAAAGAGCGCACATATTATGTCTTTAAAATTACCAGTGCGCTACATGAAATGTGTTTTACCCACCAAACATCGCGCTACCGCCAACATCGATTGCTTAAAGATGGGAAATCCTACCTTTATTTATCCGCTTCTCGGAGCGCATCCACGGCTGCTGTCCGCCCTGTGCATCTCTCCGACTGTGTCGCCGAGCAGACCTACAGATTCACACAATTGGTCCGCTGCGCCCCTGGGTGCTACATCCACCAAAAACCACGCACGGCAATGAAAAGAGAGAAAATAAAGGAAACAACATCTGCGATTTCAGATGAATTTCTGGCTCTCCGCTTCTTTTCTTTTTTTGTTTGTTTGTTGTTTTTCTTTTTTACTCCTAAGACAATCTCCGGGTCCACGCTCCGTGTTTTCGCTCTGTTACCAGCACTTCTCTTTTTCTTTCATTATCTCGTGAGATTTTCCTCCTCCTCCTCTTGCCTCTCTGCCTGCCACTTCATCGATCTCACCACCAACTCTTTCTCCTCCTCCTCCTCCTCCCTCTGCTCGCATTGACTCCCAGCTTTCAGTGCGTCACGGCCTTAAAAATCTGACAGATGTGCGATGAAATTCCTACTCCAATTAACCCTTTCTCTCCGGGGGGGAGGAGGAGGAAAACATGGGAAGAGGAGGGATGTGTGTGTGAGTGTGTGTGCGGAGGTGGAGATGCTCTTTCTCATAACCCCACAGGTTAAGCCTCCTTCAGCAGATTGTATGCACAAACTTATGAATTATGTGAGGACATTTTGCTTTATCGCGCCTGATCAATTGGTTTTATGGCTGCATAAAATCGCTTAGTGCTTTTTTTATGTAACAGGTAATGCAGCAGCTGCTTTTGTCACTGTACAACATTATGCGGACATTTCATAAAGAAGGATTGGGAGAACAAAGAAGTTACTGAAAAAGCATTAATATTTAAGCTTTGAAAACCTGATTGTATGGATCAGAACCGGTCCAGTGCTGTTCGAGGTCCTGAAGAGGATTTAATTCGGGGGCTCATTTCAGCTATGCACGATTTTGTTGTTTTAACAGAAAAAAATATTAGGCAAATCTTTAGTGTTCAAGGAATATACATTGTGTGACCCTAGAGTTAGTGGTGCAGAATTCGTAGCAGTGCTTTACATCGTGTTGTGGTACTATAATTTAATCTGGACAAGTATTATTTCACCAGGAAAACCATTCTGATATTATGATGTTAATTTAATATTAGTTCACTGTAGTGTTATAATATAAGGCCTATTACATGTTTCTATGGACTTTCTGCTATTTTAACAATACACAATTTGCAGTTCTGATTTATTTTTGTTGCAATATACATCTAATATTACCATGATATATTTTTGGAACTGGAAGGTAATGTCAGCTACACAATATAGTTCATTATCTGAATTTACAGTGTTGCTATTGCTTTCACTTGATTTATATCTCGATAGCAAACACAAACTGTGTTTAAGCTTAAATTTAAAAATGCCTAGTTCGAAGATGGAAATTCAGTTGCCAAATTGAGAACTAAGTTTATTACTTGTTAACCATTAAAAAAAGTCAAAAATTTTAGAAAATGTTTCTTTCAAAAAACGGATTTGGATCATTTCTTGGAAAGCCAGTAATTTATGAAAATATTTTTTTTTCCTTATTTAGTTTTATGTGGTAGTAGAAAGGTAGAAAATAAAATCAATTAGCCAGTAAAGAGAATTACATATTTAGACACGATTTTTCAGTCATACAGAAGGTTTACATTTATAAATATGGCGACTTTCGTGCTCTTGGGGGCCCTCTATTGGTTCGGAGGCCCAAAACAGCTGCTTAGTTCGCTTTTGCCTTGGGCAGGCTATGCTTAGGTTGACTGTGGTATATAAAGCAGGTAACAAGGCATTCAACTGTGTGCTTTCTTTGCCTATAACACCTCATTGTATTTTCCTGTAATTCTGGTGCTAGATAACTGAAAAGACGCTTTTTCTTCTTCTTTTTCGCTTTTTTTTTTCTTTCTTGCATCACCTATTGCTGTAAATCACCTAGTGGGATAAATACTGTCAAGCGACGCGCTTGTTTTGCCCCGCTTCTAATCAGTACGCGGCTCCATTCAATCACGCTTCATTCTGCAAAGTCCCTTAACACGATCAGTGCGCCCCCTCCATCAACCCAACCACCCCCCTTTTCGCCATAACACACGCGACCTGCTGCTGTTGCGCCACACAGCAGACAACGAAGCGTGCGTGTGCACACAGTGGTTGTGAAAATCTGTGTAATGCAAGACCAATTTTCTTAGTGATGCCAGAGCTTTTGCTTATGCTGCATTAAATCATTTGTTACTTGTTAATTTGTTCTTTTTAAGTTTATGTTGCGTTTTCTCGGTGTGTGTGTGTGGGGTGGGCGGATGGGGGGGGGGGGGGGGGCGTGTGTGTGTGTGTGTGTGTGTGTGTATGAGGGTGCATTGTTTTTTTCAGTGCGTGCATGTGAAGCGCCCAATAGTTTATTTTATGCAATAGAAAGCATAATTACCGTCTCATTACAATATTTCTTTTGCTTTGTTGCTTTTGGGTGTAAATATTTATATAAGTTTGTTAGTTATTTTTCTAGCGCGCAGATGCATGTGGCTGCTAATGTATCTACTTCTGTATGTGTTCACCTACTCTCTGCACGAGTTCAGGTTCCTTTATATGTATTTAATTATGCGAACAGGCGCCCGCTTCTTGTGCGCATAAGTTCCATGAATATATCTGTAATGTTTGAGTGGATTTAGGTCTGTGCGTGCTTGCGCGCGTGCCGACCTGAGAGAGAAAACTCCGAGACTCAGACACAAGCAGAGAGGCAGAGCGCGCATACTAATCATATCTGTCTGTCAGTTTAATTTTCAGAGATGACCAGCTCTGGCGTTTGGAAAACAGCGAGGCGGTGCGCGGTGTGGGACCGCCGGCTTCCCGGAGCAGATGCTGCCCTATCGATCCGCCCCATGCAGCCACAGCGCGGCACGGAGGGATGCGTGTGTGGATGGCGAGGATAGCTAGAAGTAAAAAAAAAATGGTCAACGGATACACACTGAACGAAAAAAAGCTTGTCCTTCTGAGGTGGAGGTGAAAGTTCACCCACTTTGTCTGGAAAATATAAGAAGGCGTGATGCCACACGAGCTGCAGACCCAGTGGGCCCTGCAGCACTGACACCGGCAGAGGTTTTGCATTCATTCAGCCACCCAGCCTGCATCATGAAGCTGAAACTCCGCGCATAAAGTGGAGTAATGATGAAAAATTGCATGGCATCCTTTTAAGTGAATTCAAGATTCAAATCTCTTGATCACCGTTGCCATTTGGAGCATTTAGCTGTTGCTCTCACAGAGAGCCAGGACGATATTTACATTTCAGCCATTTAGCTGGTGCTCTGGCAGGGATTCATAGTGAGGAATAACAGTGGAACCGTCACTTCGTCCATTACTAAATGGCAATAAATACACGCTCACGTTTAGTCGCAGCTCCATCTATACATGCGTATAGATGAGGCTCCAAATCTGAAGCGTGTTTAGATTTTAGCTGGTGCTTGAATCCCGATGGGCATTAAAGCCGTCATCGCAATATCACAGGCAGCAAAAAGCAAGGGGGTCAGAGGTCAAAGGACAGTGCTGCGACCTCCAAATGACCACATATGAGTTGGAGCACAAACAGAGTCAGCAAAGGTGAGGCAGAAATGCTTTCATTTTCTGCTCTGATTAGGGATCGAGAAACCTTTGCAGCTCCTCTCCGAGCTGATGAGCTTCCAGCCGCTTGTCAGTATTCATAAATTCATATTTAATACAAGAGAGGGGGAAAAAGCGAGCCGTATCAGAAGGTATTTTCTGTGGCCATGTGGACGTGATGTGAATGCAGGAGCTGGAGGCCTGCGAACCTCCCCGACACGCACCAACATGCTGCAGCAGAAGCAGCAACAGGATGGAATACAGAAAGTACAGAAACACCTCAAACCTGCTGTTTAATCACCGGGTAAAAGCAATCAATTATTAGGAAACTATAATTGATGGAGCGCACGCGCGTCGCTGCGATTTTGAATGAGATATCGACTTCCCGTTTGTGTCGGTGAAAAGGATTATTTAAATAACAATGATGCAGAATAGAAACTGAAAAAAAGAGAATAATCTTTATGTCTGATAATATTTGTTCCAATAAATGTATTTATTTGCAAAAAAAAAAAAAAAAAATCCAAGGTGGTTTTATTTAATTACATGTGTAAAAATCCATCGACTATATCTGATTTGAATTTTAAATTTAGTTTTAAAACAAGTGGATTTATTGCTAATCCACCAACATGTCGCACTCATAATTTCTTAACACCACACACGTACACACACACACAGACACACACACTGTTTGCACTCAATAATAGCTGCTAAATGCGCCAATTGAAACGCTGACTGCTCACTTCAAACAGTCCAGCTGATGTTTCTATGGGTCAGTCACAATAAAAACCAAACACAGACAATTTTTCAGGTAATTTATTATCATTCAAAACTGTCATCGTGCATACAAAACCTATTCACAAATCATCGTGCAAAAACATCAATTCACGCCTCTAGAAAGTTTAATTTTAAACAAAGCAACTAATAAAGGAGAGGTTTTAACTGTAATACATGTTTTATTACAAGAGTAAGGAAACATCATTTAGGTTTTAGGTGTGAGCAGTGCCACACAAATACAAGCAGAAAATAAAAGAAATATAATAAATTGGGAGTCTTTTTGTTTTTGTTTTTATCAGTAAAAGATTTCTCATTGCAGATAATTTGATCAGTTATTTAATCATCATACATTCCATTTTACACGTCCTTTTCACAAGATACAACAGCTATCCATCTGGGTATAGAAAATGGCCACCTTCATATTTTTGAGTAATTTTAATAAACAAAAATCTGAACAAACCAAAAATCTTTAGAAGGACAGAGGAATGGGGATTTAAAACAAAATGTTTGACATTATAAAATAATAAAGACAGAAACTAGCTGAAAACTGAAAATAACAAAATAAAAACTGAAATAAAAAAACGTTTAAAGTAAAATTAAAGTTAATAATGACACATTAGGAACTTTTCTAAAAAAAAAAAAAGAAGATTAAAATTATTGATAACTATTAAAGTGTCAACTTTAATAGCTTGGAGACTTTTTATTTTGGTAGAAATAAAGCTGAAAATCTAAGCTACTGAGAAATTATAAAAAAACACTTTATTTGTTCAGAAATATATCTTTATCTCCCTTTAATATAACAATTATTAACACAACATTAACAACTAATATATATAACACTCTTTTCTTTTGAGAAATGTTAAAACTCTAATTTTCATACCTGCTTGTCAACATTGCATTTTGCAGAGCTATTTGTAATTTTTATTATATAAAGGTAAAGAAAAAATATTTGAAATGTGTAAAATATTTATAGTTGTCAATGTAAAAAAAAACAATAACAAAGATTAAAACATTGAACAAATAATGAATAAAATAGATAGAATTTCTGAGTTAAACCCATTTCAGTAGCACTTCTTTTCTCATATTAAATAAGAACTCTGACGTCTTGTAATGACTTCCTGTTACTGTGACAACGCACTGCTTTTCTCCTCCATTTTCCTGTCGTCAGCTTCCCTTTTGAAATCTCTCCCATCTCTAACTGATCAATAAAATCAATGATTATCACAAGCCCTGGCGTTACAGATCCCAATGTAGAATCAATAACGGAATGAATTTAGCCTGATTGGATATCAAACAAGGTGGACAAAAGACCAAATATTAACGGTAATAATGATAATGGTGGAAATTAGCACGGATGGAAAACTGACCCGTTTGACTTTAGATGAGGTGAGAGAACTTGAACCTGCAATCCGAGTCAGGTGATGTTAGAGTAACAGGATAACTTATTTGACATAATTTATCACGCAATGAAAAATTAAAACACTAATACAAAGCTGATTGGTCAATTTTTCGGCTTTGTTATTTTGTTTGAAATAAACACGAGGAACAATTGATGGCAGAGGTGTGCTGCTGGAGGCCGGCAGCTGATCTGCATTAACAGCATGTGGCATCCTGCAAATACGACCACACCATTTCACTCTTTATTCAAAAGGAAAACGAACAGGAAGAATGGCAATTTTTTATATTACATTAAATGATGAAACTATGATCCAAGAAATAACCCGCTAGCCAAACAGACCCAAAGTCTCAACAGATGTTTCTTTTTGTATTGTTATGTCTAAACGATTCAATAAAATACTGTTTTCGGACTCCTTTGAGCTTTTTAGAGGTTTTCTTTGCGGGCTTTGGCTGGAACCGAGGATTAAATGACTGCATGATAATCTCTTTTTTTTCATTATTTCTTTCTTCTATTATTTGCAGATTTAGTTTGCAGTAATGATCCTGAGAGCCGTGATGTGGAACTTGACTTCGCAGCGTGAATAATGTTATTATCGATCATATTTGGATTAATGCAAATTCACTCCTTTAATTCACTGGGCTGTGGCCCCGAGAACACGCAGCCAGTCAGAGCAGAACAGAAGGGAAAAAAACAAGAAACTTCAACATCATATATGCACAGATAATATTTTTAAACACTTGTCTGATGATTTTAATTTTCTTATATTTAAAATGATTGCAGTAATAAACGGTTCATGTATGTATGTATGTATGTATGTATGTATGTATGTATATATATATATATATATATATATATATATATATATATATATATATATATATATATATATATATATATATATATATATATATATATATATATTAAAGTTTTTTTTACAAATCGAAGGCCACATCTGTTTGTAATTGTAAGCGTGTGAACGCGCATCTCGTTTGAGCGCGCATCAGCCTGTATCGATCCGCGCATTTTTAAGCAGCCTCCTGTTTGCCCTACAACTATGTTTTTCATATAAAATGTAAACATATCTCCATTAATTGGGGTCTCACATTCTTTATGTAAATTAAATTATTTTTGTGGTCCGAGCCGCAGGGGTAGAGACGGGAAAAAAGTGTTTAATTTATGCAAAAATGAGCGAGGAGGGGGCCCAAAGGTCGATAAGTTTGGAGTTTGTCTCACTTTTTCTTTCTTTCTCTTTTTTTGGGTCAATCTAGGTCAGAGCTCAGTATAAGTTTTTAAAAGTTATATAATTAGTTTCACAGCAGGTGATACTGGTTTTGCAATGTTTGCAATGTTTTTAATTTAATTGTGATTTCAATTTACTGCTGAAATGCAGAAATTATGCCTCAATCTAAACTCGATTTGACAAAATGATTCTACTGTTTGATTCTGCTCATATTTGATATGACCAACTATAGCTATTAGCAAAGTCATGGGCATCACAGGGCCTGTGAATGCATGGATGCGCTCCTCAGTCTGCAGGGATCAACTGCACCTTCACATTCACCTTAAGCACAGCAGGCCTTGGTTAAGCTTGTGCGTAATTACAGAGCATAGCAAAAAATTTCATTAATTTTCCCAGACAAGACCTCTTACAAATGTCAGATTGGGATTAGATGCAGTGGCTCAGATAATCATTCAAACATACCTCCTCAACATGCAAACATACACACACACACACCCCCACACACGCACACACACAATCACACCAATACATGCAAACTCTTGAAGGCTGAAACACTGAATCCCACATTTCCCTCTTCTACTTCCTCCCTCCATTTTGCCCAACAACACTTTCCGGTCATCTCTCAGTATGGATCAACACTTCTCCCACAAGTCCTTGCAATCCCTCTTTGCATGCAGCTCAACACTTACTGGTGAAAATACCATCTTAAAAGTATCTACATATTGATCACATAAACACTCACAGCTATTTTTGCCACAATAATGCCTGCATTCGCCCAGGCCTCTTAGTCTCAGATGGTGTGTGTGTGAATGAGAGGATGCAGGTGTGTGTGTATGCATGTGTTTGATTGTGTGGGAATAAGCGTGTTTGTCTCAAAGCTGTAAAGTGTGTGTCGGTCTCTCCAGCCAGTCAGACAGTGTAACTCGGCGGGGGATCAAAGGTGGCAGGCTCTCTCTCTCTCTCTCTCTCTCTCTCTCTCTCTCCTTTTTTTCTTCCATCCTTGGATTTCCAGGCCGGTCGGCCCCACCTTTGCATCCACTCCCCTCCTGCAGCCCCCCCCCCACACCACCCACACCATTACTCCTCTTCCTCATCCTCCTCCTCATCCTCCTCCTCTTCCTTGCATCCTCTCCTCGCATCTCTCTTTTCCTCCTCTTCCTCTTCCAGGATATTCCCTGCTTTTCTTCTCCCGCTCATCTGTTAAATCCACTCTGCATCCTTTTTCCTATTCCAGGCGGCGGCTGCTGCTTCCTCTTCATCCGTCCGAGGTGAGGCGAGGAGTGCTGCTCCTGTGCAGCCTCGTCTGCCTCCCTTTCACTCCCTCTCTCTCTTCCTCTCCCTTCTCTCTTTAATCAGCATGTTAATAAGAAAGGTAACTAATCAATACATTCAATGGCCTGGCTTGGCGATTGATACGATCTTCATTCACCTCCCCCTCGCTCCGAGCTGCTAAACACACAGAGTAGCACACAGACAAACACACACAACTCAACAACCGTCTTGAGTTAAGAGGCCCTCAGAGGTAATTCAGTCCAGTCACTTTTAAAATCAACAAGACTCAGTTTTAGTTTTTTACTTCCTGTGAATGATTCAGCGGAGCAACATTACGAGACATTGGAGGGGCCGGATGCTGGCGATCAGCAAGAAAATGGATGAAAACGCTGAAATGACTTTGAAGCAGGACTTTATTTTATAACTTAATTATGACAGTCTCTGTTATGTGAAGAAAGGTTTTCTCCTTTAAGTAAACAACAGCATTTACTCAGTGCATGATGGGTAAAAAGATTACTTTTGAAGATTCCTGGCTGTAGCATCAGATGTTTTATGTAACATTTTAGTGGCAAACATAAAAGTTTGATCAGTACACGTCAGCTGCGCCGCTAAAAAACATTTCATTCTGCTTCGTCTACATCTACATTTCATCTGAAACTTCTGTTCTGCTACTCTATGTTTCTGCTGCTCATGTCATCCCATCGAAACAGGAGTGTCACTATTCATAATTCACCTCCATAAGATCAAATCATATTCTGCAGCTTGTGATAAGGTCATAGTTCAGATCACAACATTCTGCTTGTTATGGCTGAGGTTGGTGCCGTTCAGCACCTGTACTGACAACCCTGATACGAATGTGCTGCAGAACAGTTAATGTATCTTTTATTTCAGCTGCATAACTCTTTAAAATGTATGAAAAATAATCCAACCTTCAATTAGACTTTATAAGAAATCCACTGTGACGAATTCTTTGCTTTCTATAAAATCACTGGTTGCAATTATTTTCGTCCCTAACTGGTCTAGAATTGTGGAAAATATTCGTGGTGTTTTGCATTTTAATATTTTGGCATGTTAAAGAGATACAGTGAATCATTGTCTTCAAATTTCAAAATGCATTTTGAAATTTGCATTTATTATTTTTGTCAAATATTTTGTGACTATTCACTTTTATAGTCACAATTCAGACTGGAGTGCTGTGAGAGAAGGGAGGAAGATATGCAACAGAGGTCAGGAATCAAACCCCAGACCTTGGCGTTGATGACTCACAACAGGCTATGTGCCTTGGTTTTTTATTTTATTTTCATGTAGTCAAGCATGTAGATCACAATTATTTCAATACAGTCTGGAAAAAAGCTGAAAGAAGACAAAACATGAAAAAAATGAAGGATTTTTCCAGTAGAGTTTCTAGGAAGTCTGAAATTTCTTTTCAGTCAGCCCAGGGTACTAATGTTATTGGACATAGATGTTAATTTGTCTTAGGCACTATTCACGATGTGAAAGACAAGTGACGAGTTGGATTCCTCCTGATCTTCAGAAGTTTGAAAATGACAAACTGTTTCATGCCTGGTATAATTGTTAACTTGAGATGTTTTTCCCCTAATCTGATGAATGTACATAGGCAAAAAGGCAAGATTTTCTCTCATTTTTTGCAGTGTAGAGTTCCACTACTACACAAAAATTCTTAATTTACTTCAGCACTGTTTCCAAATATTTACTAGGGATGCCAATAAGCATGGAGGGTGCAGTACAGGTCAGTTTAGAGGAAATATTTAAAAGACATAAGATCAACCAGTTCATTCTAAAAAAACATGTCAGGGGACTTAAAAGACAAAATTTTCCATTCAGTGTCCAGACTAAAATGAGAAAAGCAATGCTTAGACATTGAAGTAACCAAAGAGGGCTGTGGGTTAATGGTGCTTGTAAGTAAGAAATGAGTTGGAAGCCGTTGGAAACAGAAAAACAACTACATTTCTCTAGAGAGTGAGATGATGTGTGAAGCAGCAGCAGCAGCAGCAGCAGAAAACAACCTGATTTATTTAAAATGTACATTTTTAGAAGTGGATCTAAAACAACCAGCTACCCTGTCAAACTTTCCACTTATGAAACTCTTTAGAGTTAAACACGTGAATCTTTTGTATTCCTCCCAACAAAACCCCTGGCACATAACCTGAACAGTACAACTGTTCTTTTTCCCTCTTCTCCTCTTTCACTTTTTCTCCAGCCACCCAGACTCCCCATCCTCAGCACTTAAAAAATTCAGCTACCAGTTGCAGCTACGGGTGTGCTGAAATTTGGCCAGGGAGGTCCGTGTATCCCTTCAGGGCAAAAGATAGTTTGAAATCACTAGGGAAGAGAATATTTAAAAGCAGAAACACTTGCACAGCTTAGGGCTGTGAAGAGAGAAGCATCTCGCCTTGTAACTAAAACAAACAGGAGCTTCTGTCTCCCTGTTTCTCTCCCCAATATTATTAATAGATAGGAGGGAGGAAAATGCAGGAGCGCACAGTGAGACAAAGACACACATAAGTCCACCCTCCTCAGGATATGGAACTCCAACAGACATGAAAACGTTCAGGCTCCTTCTGAGAAGGACATGAGAGGCATGGCACGGGATGAAGGGAAATCCTTCATACAGGAACAACACAGGCAAGAGCCGAACTGCAAGGTGGCCTTTCAGGGCCCGCTGAATAGGTTTCTCCCCATGACCCTTACAAACAACTCTCCCACCCCCTTCTGTGCTGCTTTTCTTGCCTTCTGGTAACTTCTCTTTCTCAGTTCTGAGCTTTCAGCACGATGTGGATCCTTTTACATTCGGATCCCAGTTTAAACCCCCCCCCCCCTCCCCAAACCCCTCCGCTGCTCTTCTTCTTTTCCTCCTCCTCCTGAATCGTCTTTTTCTTCTCTTTTTTTCTTCCCTATCATTTTTCACTCGTGCAGCGAAGCGATCGATATGTAGAAAAGCGCTACGGTATCATGTATCATTGTGGAATATGTGATATAGATTATGGCCAGTTCATGTTTACAGTATTTTTCTTTTGTGCTCTTTGCTGTTGGCACACAGCCTGCGATCTCACTGAGGATTTATTCTGCTTTTGGACTGAAGAGTTGAAGAGTGTTCATTTAAGACAAAACTCAGCAGATGTGGGTGTCAAAAGTAATACTTTACATTATAAGCAGGCAATATTCTACTTGGGTGCTTACAATCAATGAAAATGTAAAGTTTTCTGACAGTTTATGATTTCAATGTGTGAATTAGTTCACTTCACTCTATGGACCTACAGTGTGAAGGTTTTTTTTCCTCCCTTCAGATTTCTTCTGTTTATGTCATACTTAAATGTTTCAGACCAGAGTAAACTGAGTAAATATGAAATTTAACTTTTAAGTGATGAGATTATTTATTAAACACTAATAGCAATCCATACCAACCCGACCCTTTCTGAAAAAGTAATTGCCCCCTAAACCTAGCAGTTCGTTGTGTATTATTTGGCAGAAACCAAATAAAGCCCTGAGCATCCTCTTTAATGAGACTTTTATAAAACATCTGAGTTTGTTAAGTCAGAGGCTTCTTCAGAGCCCCTGCAATACCGGCTGCTACTGGAGATCCTTCTGGCTCACCGCCTTTGTATTTGTATGTTTGTGTAACATGAGTTACAACAAAATTGCATTTCCCTTTGGGATTGCTAAAGTAATACTTATTGAATTAAAATGTTTTAAATTGTTTTCAATTTACATTTAAGATTTGCAAGATCTAATAAGTTTTATTTGTTAAAGTATTTTGATTGTTGTGTTAATATTGTTACAATTTGACAGTGCAAGTAAATTTATTTATTTTTTGCTTGTCTCATATTGGTTTGTTCACAAATATATCTCAGCACATTAAAAAATAATTATTGCTTTTAATTTTAGCCAATTAAATTTATCCCGTTCTTCCAGTTTTAACCAAATTTGTGTGAAATGCTGTTAGTGGTGGTAATATTCTTAATAAGAAGGGGGGCTAAATTAAATTCTGCTTAAGGCCCCATAAAACCTGGAGCCAGCCCTGCAGAGGTGAGTTTGGTGGCACGCTTCTGAGAGTGAAAAACTGCCCAGATATTCACCTTAACTAAGTATTCTGGTAGAAAGTTTTATTCATGGCTCCATCAAAGCAGTTCCACACCATCACACCATCACCACCATGGTTGGCTGCAGAATCTTTTTTTTTTTTTTTTTTTTTTCCTGAAAAACTACTTGGCTTTTCATCCAGTTATCCAACAAAACATTGTTTCAATAACTTTCGGGGGAAGGAGTCAAGATTTTATTTTATTTTATTTTATTTTATTTTATTTTATTTTATTTTATTTTATTTTATTTTATTTTATTTTATTTTATTTTATTTTATTTTATTTTGGTATATGTGAGAATGATCTTTGTGATTTTTGGTGGTCAGTGGTCTTTGCTATTTCTGCTATACTCTATTTCTGCCCAATCTTCTTATCATTCTTATCATATCAACTCATTCATTCTCAGACTTGCTGAATCATTGATATTAACTGAGGCAATTGAGGTCTGCAGTTCTCTCCTGTAATTTTCCTCAGAGATGAGAAACTTGTGGATATTTGCTCTGCTTCTGGTTAATTTTAAGCCCTGGGTGTGGCTGGTGAACCTGAAAAAAAAAAAAAAAAAAGTTACAGTCAAAGTTAATTTATGATTTGAAAAATTAGGGTAATTATTTTTTCGCAGGTGATGTCACACTGATTTGGATAGTTATTTCCCCCCCTTAATTCATTAAATCATCATTAGAACATTGTATCACACATCCAGTGTGGCATAATAGCAAAAAACAGAATAACTCTGGAGAGGGGCAACTACTGTTTTCACAGTACTGGGAGTATTTACTACGCTTTATTTAGACTGAAGGGCAATCCAGTAAACTCTACATGTCTGTGAATTGCTTTGCTCCTTTAACAAGATATAGAAAAAGCAATATCCTCAGTCTCCAAATTTAGGCAATATATTTTGGACTATGACTATTTGAATAGCCCTTGGTTTGTCAAATCAATATTTTCATATATGGTCTACAGCCCTTTTGAAATCACATGGGTGCTATAAATATTTTTCATGGAATTCATTTTCTTTTTTTTTTTGTGGAAGATTCTGTGATGCAAAAGCTGAAAGCTAACATAAAACACATCTAACAGCTTCTTTCCACTTTTATTTCATCATAGGCATGTCATAAAAACATATATACACCGTAAGTGCAAAACAATTCGCAGACGGTGCATTGATCCCGGCTGTGTAGTACCAAAATGGTGGCACGGCTTCGCCTCTCTCTCATTGCCGTTTCTACAGTTCTGCTTTGCTTGTTTTTCGCTTCAAGCGGAGGTCCAGTTTCATTGCATTATCTGCATGTCCGGAGAGTCCCTCAGGGGGCTGCAGAATGACCAGTGGCCTTGCTGACCCTCAGAGCTGCTGTCACCCTTCATCACCCTGCTCTCCATCTTGGATGGTGTGGTCACCTAGCAACAGAGGCCAGGGTTCGCCGCTCATGGACCAGAGGCTATTGGGAAATCAATCGATACGCCTCAGCCCAACCTAGCGAGCTGCCTGGCTGGCTGACTTCCCCTCCCCTCCGTGCTCCTCCCCCTCCTTCTCCCTTGTTATGGCCAAATGAAGACGATGCAGTTCTCACTTTTCCACACCTCGCTGTATGTGGATATCCTGTTACAGGATAAGAAATGCCTCTGCTTGCCAGGGGCTCGCAGCTCGTGTGGCTGATGTATTTGTCCTGTCAACCAGCCTCCATTTTCACCAATGTTTGGATTGAGAGGTGGAGAGACAGCAATTAATCAAATTTCAGATGAGGATTTCTTTTTCTTATCACGGTATTGGCTGTGAAGAAGTGCTGACCACAGATTGCACTGGTGCACAGTTGCAGCCCACCGCACCCCTCCACCTCCCTTTATGAATTTCTTTCAGCACACTGGAGGATTCCAGAGTTTCGGAGAACAATAACTACACCACCAACCCTCGCTTACCTCATAACCATTATTATTTCACCATGGGTCTACGTCAATCAAATTAGATTCCAATCAGACATGAACCCAAAGATCGCTTTCTTGAGGACTATGATAAATGTTAAATGGATTAAAGAATCCGAAAAGATGAACAAAAGGAAAAAAAAATGAATTCTTTAAGCTCATAGAAACATCTGGAAGGTCAGATCTGTTTAGTTGGACCTCTATTTATTATGAGGGATTCCTCATTACATCAGGGTGGGGTCAGCAACCTTTGATCCCTTCGGACTATCGTGGGAGGATGGGCCAAATTCGATCACCTTAAACAGTTTAAGACAAAAGGATTGTGGGAGAAAGAGAGGATGATGAAAATGGGAGGAGGGAAAGATGGGGGTGGGAGTTTTGGAGGAGAAATAAGGGTGAGGTCAGAAATAAAAACAACTTGGTGCTAATCTGTTCTCATATCTGATTCATCACAGCAGACATCACAGCTCAACTAGAATCTGGTGGTCCAGCTGAGACTGATGAAAGTCCAATTTTGATAATTCAAATCGACAGACACTCTAGCTACTTTCTACATTCATTACCCTACATGTATTTTTTTCTTATTTGGATTTTGATTTCCGAAGAAAGTGTTCTCAATCCAGTGTTACTGCCGTCATTAAATCACCAACCCTCCTCTCAGTGTAGCCTGCTAAAAGATTGTTTTACTTTTCTCACTTTTAAACCTGCAAATTGAATAATTTGTAGATGCCAGAGCCAAAAAACTCAATTTATTGTTTCAAAATTGCACTTATTTAACCAATTTAACCTTAACTACCATTCCTTGGCAAAGTATTCACACTTTTAGAACTTTTGCACATTCAGTTGAATCATATTTTATTTTTCACACCAACATAAAGTAGAGCATACTTGTGATATGAATGGATAATAATACGTAGTTTCCAAATTTTATTCAAGAAATAAGTCTGAAATTGTGGTGTGCAAAAATATATCTCTCCCTTTGCTCTTTTAGCTCTTTTACATAGCTAAATAACTTCTATTTTAATGTCATTCCTGCACTTTATATTTTATATTTATATTTTATATTTTATATTGTATTTTATTCTGGAGTAACCTCATAACATTGGAACCTCAAAACATTGTCCTGAGTCGTATGCAACAAAATTTCGTTCTGTATACACCCCTGTGCATACAAAATGACAATAAAGTCTATCTAAGTCTAAGTCTAAGTCTGTTGCCTCCAAATAAAATTGAATGCAATCAACTGCAATTGAACAATTGTGTTCAGTTCTGTTTAGGACTTGCATTCCTAATAACTGTCAACAGTTTGTACAATTTGAGCTGTTGATGTCTCCAGTTTCTCCAGAGTTACCATGGACCGCTCAGGCTGAAATCCAACTTCATCCAACACTTTTCAGATCCAAGTTTGTAAAAACAAAGTTGAAACCATTACATACATTTTCTTTGGCTTCAAGATTAACAATTGCTTTTGTTGATCTCTTGTGTGAAATCTTTTTAAAATTCATTGGTGTTTGAACCTACAACACGGACGATAAGGGATTATGGAAAATTAAAAGGGATAAGAATACTTTTGCTTGGGCCTGTACAGGCCAAACTAGAGCAACACAGCAAGGTTATTTGTCGACCATTAGAGGCACTTTTTGGGGTAAATCTGGCCCATGTTCAGTGAAAGAATAGATGTGCAGCTGCAGTTCCCCCTCCCACCTTCCACCGGATTATCCCAACAGATTTCTTGACTTTTGTTGACAGCATCTGCAACTTAGAAGATGATTCTGCTTGTGTTGGGTGCTTGTCCACATCCCCAGATGGTCATCTAGCACGTGGCCGGAGGAGAGCTGCGAAATGACCCCCCCAGCTGGACACTGTGGCCAGGTCACTGATCTCTGAGCACCCTCCACCCCATCTCCTCCTCCTCTTTTTTTTAGGCCCAGCTGCCGACTCCATAGTTCCATCTTAATGGTGTTGGATTGCCTACCTCTAAAGCCCCCACAGCAGTAACTACAGCCAGGCCACAGGGAGTGTCCAGCTGCCCTCTTCTCCTCCCCTTCCATGAATCCACTGGTCTTTCACTGGACACAGGAGACCCCTGAGGGGCGTGAAAGGATGGGCTGTTCTAGACACCCCCTCCCACCTATATGAGGAAAAAGAGGAAGAGAATCAAATGAGAGTAATAGCCACAAGGATGAGCCATCGTCACATAGGCATGACATTGACATGGTTGAAAGAAAAGAACCTTTTAACCATAAAAGTGGAATAGTAGCCTCTGGAAATCGGAGGCGACAGTAAATGCTTTTGTGAGAGACAGGGTGTCTCCCTCATTGTCCCCATTACCCGACTTATCGTGGTTAGGACGGAGAATTTGGGGAACAGGGTGAAGCTCAATAAGCAGAGGGAGGGGGCCAAAGCTTAAAAGCATTCTCAGTGACATACATGCATCCATATTAAAATCTTGTTTGGCTGTGTGCAGCTAATGCTTCTAGAGAGTGGTACAGTTGGATGACTTGGCATGGGCCCACCCAGCGCAGGGAGGGAGGCATGGTTCTGCCGGGCTGGAGCCGGGCTGCCTACTGAGAGAGGGGGCTTCTGGGTTCGCTTGCCTGGAGTAATGTCAATAAATCAATAGGACACACGTCACTGCAGGCCCAGAGAAGCCACATGAAACTGTCATTGATCGGCATAAGGTGGAGTGTGTGCGGGGTAGGAGGGGTAAGGGAAGGGGGCAGGGATGGATGGTGTTAAGAAGGGAGGGGTGAGGTTGTGGGGGGAGGGAGACTCCAAACGCATGGAGCCAGAGGGTCATCTATCCTCTTCCTTCTGCTCTTGTGTCTTCCTTCTTCCCTGTTAACAATGAGGGCTGCTGCATGTATGGGGTGTCAAAGGTCAGAGCGGTGGCCAGCGAACCCCCGAACAACATTGTAGAGCCACGTGCCCATCAATAGCTCTCTGTCACAGCTCACAAAGCACAGAGGGTCTCAAAAGGCAACCGCTGAGTCGTCTGCAGTGTGCAGGGCACCGCAAGCTGACGTGCTGTGCTCAGGCTAAAGTGTCTCTCTGCTGCCATTCAAGAAAACACAACAGAGTGCTGGCTTATCAAATCTGTGTATGTTGAATTTGTCACTCTTGTGATGTACAATAATCACGGAAACCCCCATTTCCTTTCCTGAGGAAACACAGCTACCCGCAGCTGCTTGATACAGCATTACTGACTACAACTGACAGCATTTTCCTCCAATTCCTTTTCTGGCTCACCCTTTACCAATCCTGCTCCTTCAGCAGCAGCTCCAATTGGCAATCAATAACGCACATGATCAACACAAGTCCTGAATCATGATATCTAACCCCTTCATTCATAGGGTTGCCCATCTCTGCGACCTGGCTCCAGAGTCTACAAGACTCCAGTTCAAAGTGGGCTGGAAGTTCAATGCGCACCACAGACAGACAGACGGACGAGGAGTCAGAGAGGGCCAAGGTGTCAAGTTCTCCTGACAACCTGTCTGGCTCCTCTGAAGAAAGCTCCATCTAACCTCAAATACAGCAGTATCCTTGCCCTTCTGTAGGTCTCAGAGAATAGACTTTAAAATACTTTTTTACTTTATAAATCACTGAATGGCTTACCACCATAAGATATTAATGACCTTCCAGACCACTCAGGTCTTCTATGTTTAATCTGCTCTTCTCAGGGCCATTTTGAATCATGTTATATTTATATTTATTGTTGCGACAATGTAAATATTTCTCTTTGGCAAAAAAGCGGACTCACCCTACTGTAACCAAATCTACCTATAAATAAAGTTGACTTATTGATTGATTAATCCACAGAACCAGAACCAAACATGGAGAAGCAGCATTCAGTTTCTATGCACCACAAATCTGGAACAAACTTCCAAAAAACTGCAGCTAAAACATTAAGTTCCTTAAAAACAAGGCCAGATCTCTTTTGGAAAAACAGATCATAGTTCTGAACAAGGTTCTTATCTGGTTGCCGGTAAATAAAGGTTATTATAAAAACCCACCTGTTCAGAGTTGTCATGTCATTGGTCAACATATTTGATGTGTATTGCTATGTGTATTTGCTTGATAATAATAGCATTTGACAAAATGTAAAGTTTATTGCTTGTTTCATAATTGTATTGTGTTTTTTTTATGATGTAAACACCTTAAAGTGTCTTGTTGCTGAAATATCCTATACAAATAAACTTGACCTGATTCTTTTCTGACTGTCTCTCCTGTGCAGGAGTCTTTCCCTGCTCTTATAGTATAGTGAGATAATGGCCAGCATTGACCAGACTAGCTTAACCTTTAAATTGGGGTCAACCAGAGAGGTCTCTGTCTCTGAGGTTAGGAAAACCACTGTAGCTGTCATCTGTATGTTTCACATGAATAATAATGCAGAAACTGTAGGATGCATATTTATATTCAGTTTGATGAAACCTTATTTTTTTTTGCATCTGATTGTCCTTCAACCCACATTGGCAATATGAGGAAGTCATCAAACCCCTCTGGCACCCTGAACACCCTCCACCTCTCCCCCACACTTGTCCCCATTTTCCCCCCACTGATTTCCAGCAAGCCATTAACCTTTATGTAATTCCAGAAATTGTTAAAGTTGACAGCAGGCTGGAGTCCCCTCTTAA
This sequence comes from Gambusia affinis, assembly GCF_019740435.1. NCBI lineage: Eukaryota > Metazoa > Chordata > Actinopteri > Cyprinodontiformes > Poeciliidae > Gambusia > Gambusia affinis. The sequence goes on from NC_057872.1 coordinate 21,448,999, forward strand.
CCCCCCAGCCTCACCTTTGCATTTGTTTCACTTTCATTATCACGATAGGTGTATGAAATAGACAGGTGCAAAATGCATGGCAGCCCTCTGTCCTTGCTCGAGCGGTTGCCATGGAAACGGCTGATAGAGTAGGTTATCGATCGTCGTGTCCAGTCCCCCTCTATTCCCCCTCCCCAGCAGCCCCCCAGTGCACCGACTTTTTTTCTGCAGTGATGGGCGTGGATCAATAGTCTGTATATTGTATGCTATTCTCGCCACTCGTCCTCCATTATGGCAGAATTGTAAAAAATGTAAGTGATACAATTTAAGTGGAGACAAGGCGAGCTGATGACTAATAACTGAAAGAAAACAAATGCATAATCTGGTTACATGCTAATTCTGGTGATGTGTTTTGCGATTTACATTTTTCACGAAAGAAAGAGAGAGAGACAGAAAGAGGCTCTGGGGCCCTGGACATTTGTTCTGCTCTCCTGTCACAGCCACTGCTTTTCTCCTCCCTGTCACTCTGCTTACACACACATGTCATGGCACATTTACCCACATATGTAAGGTTTTATTTCAATTTATCCAAATCTTCTCCCTTTTATTGAAATTGAACCATCAGCAAGAACCAATTCACGCCTTCCCAAAATGTGACGATGAATAGAGGGGCCGACGCGGACCTGGGGGAGCTCGTTTAAATCTCGCCTCGGGGATCCCTCGAGCGAGGGGTCATGGTTGAAGTCATGGAGCAGCGGATTTAAAGGTGGGCGCTCCTCAAGGTGTCTCTGTCGCCCCGAGGCACGGTCATCACAATTCCAAGAGAGGTGGAAATAAAAGTGAACTCAGAACACAAAGGCTTTTGGACACTTCTGGAGAAATTAGATGGCCAGCTCACTGATGGTCAACAACCTCAGCTCAGCTACAAACAACCCACACGCCCCCCTTGTCTGCCCCTCTAAACGACTTGATCCCATACATCACAATTCATCCCCACAATTCTCTGACTCCGTCGATATTACTCGGACAAATGAAGCTGTAATGATTTCAGAAAAGCAATCTCAAAGCAGGAGTGCAAAAAAACCTGACAAGTTCTTTACGTACATTTCATCTCAGCTACCAGCTATCAAAGTTCCAGACCTTCTTACCAAATTTACAAAAAAAAAACCTAAAGAGTAGACATAAGTGGACTGATGCAGAGTCTATATCTATGTGTCATATTGTCGAATTTTTGCCTCTGACACCCAACTGATATTATATACTGTCTCCCCCTACACACATATGTCAATATGTTTGGTCTTCACTGAGAGGAATGTGCCCTCAGGCTCCCATATAAAATTAGTGGACCATTCCCATGTTGGCTCCCTTTAATGCCCCCACTTGCAAAGCGGCCAACGCCACTGTATCAATAATTCAGCCACAATTTAGTTGTAGTTGGGCCACATGTTTCGGGTCGGTGATAACAAGAGCTGTTCCCGCTGGACACCCGATACATCTGATGGGTTTGTTTCAGCTTTTTGTCCAAAATGGCTTTATGTGACCAGTCAGGATGGTTTGACTCATGTGGATCCACATGTGAGCCTGTTGATATTATCAGAAGATGGCAAGTCACACTGACACTTTCAACTAATCTTTTAACACAATTTAAGCAGGTTTTCTCAGAACATCTAAAATAACTGTCAGTAAAATGGAATTATAATAAAAGTTTACTTAACAACCTTTTATAAAATAGATTCAAACAGGCACCAGGAAAAATAGATTTTACACAGGATAGACAATCCCCTTACTCTTATAAGCTCATAGAATACTTTTCCTACCTTTGATCACCACAAATCAACTGTTTATCTGCATATATGCAGAAAACCTTGCAAAAGTATTCATACCCCTAATTAGTCATAATGCAATCGGAAACTTCAAAGCATGTTAAAGTTAATATATCATCACAAGTTAGGACATAATTCTGAAATGAAAAGAGAATGGTATGCACAAATGAAAAAAACCGAAATGTGAGGTGTGCATTATATCCAACCACTTTATTCGGATTACTTTTAAATAAAAGGTGCAACCCGCTTCCTAAGCGTTACCTATTTACTAAATGAAATGAAATGCATTCAGTATAAATACAGCTCTGTTATGTTGAGGTCTCACATATTTTTTTGTTTGAACACACCAGACAGCAATCCCTACTTTGAAATATTGTGGTGGCAACATTATGGTTAGGGGATTATTTTAATTAATGTATTAATTTGCTTACTTCCCAGTAGAGACAGGGAAACTGCTGTGACGTTGGATGGAGCACAACGCAGGGCAATCCTCAAAGAAAACTTGTTAGTCCACAAAGGGCTTAAGCAATAGCTACAATAAGATGGTTTACATCAAAGGTTACTCATGTATTTGAATATTCTGGTAAAATTCTAGTGTTAAATCTAACAGAGAAGTTAAAGCAACCCTTCAAAGTTGCTGTTCACAGATTCTTTCCATCCTGTCTGAATGAGCTTTAGTGATTCTACAACTGAAAGTTGGCTGACATTTTAGTTATCAATGATTTAATAATTGAATTAATAAAGGACTCAGTCAGACTTTATTTCGGAGAAATGTTGATACTGTCAGCTGTAACAGAAACTGCCTTATAGATGCCAAAAACAGAAGGACAGACAGTGAACCTTTAGAAGCACACGCATCAAATTTATCAAAATTAATACATATATATTTTTAAATATTTATTATGATAAAACAATGAAGAAATAAAAAAATTAGAAAAATCAGTTGATTGTGGAGGATAATGAACTGTACAATTGTGTAGATTAGTGATGTGCAACAAATGTGCAAAGCTGGCAGAAACTTACACCAAAAGACTTGCAGCTGTTACTAAGTAATAATGAAATTACAGAATTTCAACATTTGCAGCATTTTTCTGATTTTTATTTGGAAAAAGCTGAAAGCCCTTTATTTTGTTTTTTCACTTCACATCTATGCAGGAATCTGTATTCATCTATCAGATAAAAGTAAAATACAATTTTGTGGTTGTAAAGTAACAAAATATGAAAAGGTTCAAGGTGCTTGATTATGTTTGCTAGGCACTGTATTTTTAGGTCAAGATATTTAAAAAAGGGATAATGAAACAAAACAAATGATGTTTTTTTTTCGTTTATAGATTCTAATCAAAGGACAATACATGCAAACTCAAAGGATAAAAAACCTGGTTAAGCTATTATGATTACATCAAAGGGAAATTTACTGCAATAATGAACAATATACCATAGTTGTAAAAATCATAAGAAATGTCTTCTAGCATTTTAATGTTGTCAAGAATAAGAACAATAATGTGATTATTGAGATGCTGCTTGCGCTTTTGTAAACTTTGCTACATGAGTGCAGCTGCAGAGCCAGTAATATGTGAGGCCTGCAAGTTGACAATAAATTGACACCTCACAACACGGCTCATCCTAAACAACCACATGTGTATTTTAAAGATTCATCCATAAAATCCGCGGCGGCCCCAGACAAGTCTTAGAGGATCTTCTCCCCCGCATGCATCCCACCAACACTGCTGGTTGTCTGCCCTCCTGTCTTAAGCCAGCCTTGGGGTGGTGGAGCTGCTAATCTCACGCCATCGCTGAAATGGAAATCCGCATGTGTATGAGCACACTGGATGGGAAGAAGGGGCTGGGAGAGGATAGAAGTGGCTGCCCTTGCACCTTGGCTAGATGAAAAACCCTCAGCCTGGAGAAGGAGGGCAGAAGTCAAACTCCCAAGGCCGTAAGAGAAAGCCAGGGAGGGAGGAAAAAAGAAAAAAGCTACAAAACTTTTCATTTCTGCCTGAGGCAAATTATAGTGAAACCATGGACCTGATGTGGAAACTCAAAGTTATTGTATATAAAACATAGATTCAGTCCAGAAGAAAACTTGTGAGAGGCTGCAAGGCTTCAGTGACCTACTTTTACTTTATTTTCCTGAATAGTTAAACTAACACATCTGCTCATAAAAATAAAAATCTATTCAGAAAATGTGTTTAGCTACTCAAAGAGGGAAATCATTCATTGAACTTTGAAGTCTAGTCAAATAAATAACCAAGTTATTTTCTACCTTTAATTGTTGATTTATTTATTTATTTTTTATGAACTGGAACAAGAACGCAGTGATCGCTACACTTGGAAATGTGATTAGTGACATGATCAGAACACAGCTTTTGTGATTTTGGCTCAAACCTTTTACAGTGAACATGTTTTTTTTTTTGTATGTTTTTGTTTTTTTCTTCTGTATTTGTTTGTAAAATAATCCTTCTGCTTTTGCCATGCATGTTCAAACATAACTGTACCAGAATTTTTCCCTTCATTTGAACTTCAACAATTTAAGCAGTGCTGGTAGAAGCATATTTTCTTCTTACAGTTCTTGCAAGTATTCACATTTGCTCAGTTGCTTTAAGATTTAACATGCTAGCTTTTGCCAGAGAAGTCTTCTGAGAGCACAAGTGAAGGAGGCAAGAAGCTGTAAGGTAGTGGAAATGAAGCAGAGAACTTAGACAGGGTAGGAGAATGTTCAGTTGGTGGCAATCGCCACCAACTGAAAATCTGCAGCTGGATAATATTGACAACTTTGAACATTTTAATGTGTCAAAGTACAGACGACACATTGTGCTTCTAGAGCTAACAGCACTATGTGATGATTGTATTTAGGGAACTTTGTGAATGGAAGCTCAGTACTGTCAACAAGCAGTTTGGAAGGTGAATTTGGAAAGTTTGTTCTCTGGTAAGAGCAATCTTTTGGTTGGGCTGACAGAGTTAGAGATACAGTTGTCAGATTTCTACTATTTGTCAAAGCATTGGAAAGGTCGAACTCAGTCTAGGCTGATTGTTACATCCACTTCTTATAAGACTTGTTTACTTTTTGTGATGTTTCTAGCTGCAGAAAGATGGAGTCCAGATAGATAGTTTGGAAATGAAAGTGAATAGGCAATAATGTCAAAAAGAACTTCATGGCAGCATGCCTTATATTGAGATCAAACTGTGTGGAAATAGATAGAAAGATGATGCAGTAGGATTGTTTTCCTATGTCTTCTTACAAGACTAAAAGGAAAAACAGATGTGCAATTATGTGGCAGAGTATGAAATTATTTCCCCTTTGAAATTCCATTAAACATCTTTAAACTGACAAAACATGTGCATTTCCAAATGTGCTTAATCCTGCTGATGTTTTACTAATGAGGCTCATGCAAACTTAAGTCAAACATTTATGGGTCTTAATATTGAGGGAAAATAATTTGGGAACAAAGCTGGTAGTTTCCACCCTAATAAAAATCAAGTAATTCTAAATAAATTGGGCTCAGATTAGGCTGTTTAGCTACCTTTTGAAAATAATAACCTTTATGGTGGTATTAAACTATTTATTTTTATAAACTCCACATTTCTTCACCACAATGATTTTTACTGGCATTATATTCTAATTTTAAATGTCATGTTTTCATTAGCTCTAAGCAGAACATTATAATAACTCAATAAAACTTAAAAACATTGTTAGTCTATATAATGTGTTTCAGTAGGTGTGATTGACAAGGCTGATTGACAGCATTAGGACCCTCCTCCTGGTTCTTATTGGTTGTTTCTGATGATGGAGTGTATTTCTGCAGATAGCATCAGGATCATAGAAGAAAGCAGAGGAGCTGGATGTTTTTCTTTCCATGGATTATGTCTCATAGTAATTTGGTAGGTTTAACAAATATGTAAAAAAAAAAAAAAAAAAAAAAAAAATTTTTTTTAAAAGTTACATACTGCAGCATTAAACTGACTGAGAAAATGAATTGCACAAGATAGGCGCAGCAACTTAGGAACTAAGTCCTGTTGTGTGGGAAGAGTGGAGTATGATCACAAATCCTTAGTACCATAATGTTCCACAGCAAAACAAAGAAGCTTGACAAGGGTACACAGAAGAAACACCCTGCTGTTTAAGTCTTTATTATGAGCCAATCATACAAATTGTTTCATTATTATTTCATTCCCCATAGTTCTAAAAAGCCCATCATCCAGCTTTGGTTATGTAAGCTGCAGTATTTTCTTTGTCCTTTTTCTGTGTTTCTCAGAAGCTACTGTAAAATTCCCCTATTAGAAATAATCAATACTGAGAGTGAGATAGAAAAATCCACAGTAAATGCCTGAACAGCTGATGTTGGAGGTTAAGTGTTCCCAAGGATAAATTGAGGAATGCGTGTTGGAAAAATGTGCAAAGCAGAGAAGAGATCTATGTCTTTAAGCACCTTCATGTGCTCTGGTTGGCAAGCTTGATGAGCTGTCACCTGACTGCTTGGAAAAACAAGTCTAAGTGATGTGGCTCTCCAGTCACCTGACTTACCACTAATGCCACTGTGGGCGCGTATGGCTGGCTCCGGCCTGCGTGGCGCTCTGACGTATGGCGCAGGTATGAGGCAGTCGGTAGTTATTCATCATCCATAATGTTAACGATTACAGCATGTCGATAACAAACCCAGGAGTTAAATGAGTTTGTGCATTCAGTTACGCCTGCGCAGCGCCAGTTCAAGGTCAATCCCTCCCGTCCCTGACAGGAGGGATGATTCCCGGGCCGAACACCAAGCACACACATCTTCCCTCAAGGTCAAGTGTGCCACTATTTAGAACAAATAGATACATAAAACACTCAGTCTTGTGAGCACTTAAAGTATGAAGAGAGACCTTGGACTGGGATAAAGTTGGCCAGCAGCTTGTATATTTTGTGCTGTACTTGTATTTCAGCGTGACACTTTGTCAGACCACATCTCGTCTACCTCTGTCCACCCCCTCCAATCACTTCAGCGTTTGAAGTCCCTTTTAATGTGACTGAACGCAAAAAGTTAGCATTGATTTTTGTCATGTAAGAGTCCACCGGAGAGAAATGTGGTAGGATTCCCAGCAGTCCATGGACAGCAAACTGAATTTATCATTCAGCCATGGTGGCCAGCTGAATTCAGACTCGGCAGCCTTCCTTTAAGCTGATGTGTCAAACGTACCATGCCTAAAGCTGCTTGGAAGTCTAAAAACACAGAGGGGCCTTTGTGTTTGAGCAGGAGCAGGACAAGAACAGGGCGCGTGGTGAGAGGATACACTTGATTTGGAGTCAGTTAGCAGCACATGCCTATCGTTATGGACAATGGGGCAAGGGCAAGTGTCTCCCTCCCCTTAGCTTTCCGCTCTCCATCGTCCTGTCTCTTGGCGTGCTTCCCCCAGGAGACACGAGCCGGGGGCTGGGCACCCTGATGGCCAAGCGTGACATTTAAACCCCAGCCCTGCGGTAGTTTTATGTGGGCTTTGTAGAGAAGATGGGGGTGCACACAGGTCCATATGACCAAGGGAAAACAAGAAGGGGGTATGGACAGAGGCTCACCCAACAAACTCTCTGTTACTTTATGTACATGTTCCACTCCCCCCCAGCCGAAGCCCTCCCTTGCAGAAAACTTCAGTGTGGAAGGGGCCCCATTGTGTGCAGGTCTGCTGCTGAAGAAAAGGGCCCTTTGGTGGTAAACAATTCAGCTGTCCACTCTGATCACAATGGGGGTACATCCCATTGCTTTGAGCATCTGCTTCAGGAAGGTGTTTGTCCCCTCGCTGCTCAGCAGTGCTGTCCAAACGTACGTGGTGTGCGACTAAATCCCTGAATCCGCTGGCCCACTACCACCTGCTCTCTCTGCCTCCCCTCCTTTTATCATTCTGTATGCTGATCAATATTGTTGACTCCACTGCAGTATGTCTTAAAAGGCCAGCTGAATAGCCTTGTGCTGCCTGTTTACTTCCAATGTATGCTTTCTTTAAAACTGTGCACTGTGTGAAGGCCAACTGTATGAGCTGATTGAGGCATGCATGAGAAAGAAGATGCTTTATGGAGGAGGGCACAGGATGTTATCTATGGAGTCCATCAGGCTGATGTATGGCTGCTTGTCGCCCCCTTGTGGTTACTTAAATTATTGGACTTCCTCTGTTATAGGTTGATGGATGTTCTTTTCCTTATGTTTACAAGCAGCTTAAAGTCCGGCTGACAGTCAGGTTTTATTTTGTATGAATTACATCATTCTAACACAATAAACATTTTTTTTATTGTTTTTTCATGTTAAAGACTATGAACAAAACAACACTTTGTTTTATTATATCACATTTCTATTACCCCTGTCTATTTCTATGACATCCTATTCATTTTTTGTTGTAATATTAGTTATGTGGTAAAAGATGTTGTCTTTTTTGGTAAAACAAAACAAAAAAAGTAGAAAATATATATGCATGTACAAAATTACCTGTTTTCAAGATTTAAATGTACTGATATGTAAATAGTTATTTCCTGGAAAAAGACGCTGAAGAAATGGTTGCTGCCATTGCTGTGCAATAGCTTAGAGTTGCTTTGGTACCATAATAAATCAAACATTAACCAGCATCTGGATGTGTAATAATGGCACTTGGAAAAATGTAATGTTTCAATTTTTGATATTTGTGTTTTTATTATGTAAAGTACTTTGAACTGCCTTGTTGCTGAAATGTGCAATACAGATCAAATGTGACTGATTGATATGTTAACCTTCTTGTTTTCTTCTCACAGAGTTTAGTGCCTCAATGCTTCGCTGATTGTCTCCTAGATGGACCTACTAACAGAGCTGCAGTCCTTTCATCTGGTCACTCTTTTTTTCTTTAACATAGAAAGTACTCTTGGATCAGTGTGCCCGTGTTTGTTCCTCTGTCTCTTTTCTGTCTTCTCAACCCCCAGTCAGTTGTGGCAGATGGTGGGTCGAACTCAGCCTGGTCCTGTTGAAGGTTTCTTCCTCTTGAAAGGCAGTGTTTCCTTGTCAGTGCCTCCACATGCTTGCTCGTGATGGATGATTGCCACAAAGTTTACATCTTAATGCAGTGAGTTGTTCACTGTTGACATATGCTTGCTCAGTAACAAAAAGTCAACAACCTCTTGCGAGCCACTGGGCATTATATGATCATATGAATTTGATTACACCGTATTATATTGCAGTCAAATTTCACTGCATGTAACTGAATGGTAATGTGATACTATGATTTTAATAGAGAGAAAATAAACAAATTTCCTCTAAATCTGGACTGATATGAGATGCAAACTTGTGATTACTGATTAAATCTGTTGGAATCTGGTGCTATATAATGTTGTATAAATGAAGCAAATTTAATACATTTATATTTATTGAAATTGTTCATTATCTAGAAAGGACAATAGCATAGGGACATATTACTCTAAAAATCTGCACAATTTGAATAAAGTTGTGTTCAATTGCCGACAAATCCACTAAAGAAGAAAATTTACTCCAAAACAAAAGGAAGATTCTCTTAGTAAATTTGTGTTTTTGTTGCTGTTAACTATGTTGCAAAGATCTTTGTAAAGTTTAATGAAAGGCACAAGAAAGTCAATTTTAAGTTTAGTCTTCTTGGTTGCTCTAACTGCACAAAAATTAAATAAATTAAATGTATCTTTTTTGCCTGCTTTCTAATTCCAAAGGGTTAACAGCAAGCGGGATGTTCTGCTGGGGAAGCACTAATCAGCTCGGAAACATTTGCCAGCCTTCTGGCAAGGTCACGGGGTCACCGTCTTTGGGCTGGGTGTCCACTCGGCTCCTCGTTCCTTCCCCCTCTTGCTGTACAGTCAAGCCTCCCCTTGGGCCCTATAGGCCCTGCAGGCACAATCATCTCATCGCCACTATAGGCTCACAGAAGCTGGCTTTAATCTATAGAGCCATGGGATGGATTGCGGCTGTCTGTCCATCAGCCTGTCAGTGCATCTTGCCTTAAAACTTACAGAGGTAGCCCCCAGACCAACGCAATCGACTCAGATGGGCCGGGACTCGGCTCGCTGATTGGTCTGCAGAGGTGTCCGGCAGGAGTCCCTCCTGATGTTTGACCAACTGATTGATCTGTCAACAGCAGCCGCCCGATGTGTGTCCCTGAATTTAATTTTGGAATTCATTTCTGGGAGGCGTGTGTGAACAAAAATGATGGACAGTCCCAGGATCCGAGACAAGGCTTGAGGGTGGAGGGGAAGCAAAATTGATATTTAGATTTCTTTCTACAGTTGCTATAGTGTTCTTGTTTTTCTTCTTACTTTAATTAAAATGTTTAATTTAACCTGTTAATGTTTGGTTTTAACTTTAATTGCAGCCTCTGGTGCTGAACTGTTTTTCAGCATGTTTCATTGCTATTTTCATTTTTCTAAGGAAGTGTGTACATTGTGTTATTTTACAACTTTTATTATTCAGTCTGGTACAACATTTTCAACATAAAAAAATAGAAAAAAACATGACTAGACTTGCAAAGGGAACTTTTAATTCCCAGATTTATCAATACCCTGAGAACTCTCTTATGTTAAATTAATAGAACGTGTTGAAAAATGCCGCCGGAGTCAGGCTGTGAGGTTGGGAAACCCTGTTTCATTTCACAGCTCATAAAGAGCGACAATGCTCCGCTGAGTGGGGATTGTCCACTACAGATTTTCCCCACCGCTCTGCTTTATGCCCTACTGTATCCGAAATGCCCATAAAAACCCAGACTATGAAACAAATGTGAACACAACCGCTGCCAGGAAGTGAGAACTGATTTGATGGGAGTCTTTTTTTTTTTTGGCCCCTCTGGCCTTCCGCTGCAGACATGTGGAAAGGAGCGGCTGCTTGGATATGCATCACAAAGGCTTCCTGTGGTATCGATCTGCAGTGGGTTAAGGCAGTCTATCAGCAAATGTCCCCCTCTCTGGGAAAAACAATAGGAGATTAAAAACACACAGCTTGCTGGGCGGGAGGCTGCTGATGGGCCTTTATCTGGGCCCAAAGGTCACTGTGTACAGATTTAATCCACTTTCACTTAACAGCTTCATTTAAGGCACCTCTCATGCAAATAGTGACATTAGAGTAAAAGGGCTTTTTTGGTTAAAACAAGAAGTTGAAACTAGCATCTACATTCAGTTTTTCTAAATAAATAAACAACTAAAGGCATCCTGTTCTGCTCAACATCTAGACTGTAAATGGATGTTTATCAGCTCTTTATTACAACAGCTGGGTTGTAAAGTCAGTTAAGATTGTGTTTAGACGTAGAAATAAAATTCTGAAGTTAAAGGAAAAGGTTCAAACGGTGTTCAATGCTTAAAAATTGAATCTTAAACCATTACTTTGCTGAACCACTTTTCAATTTCCACATCTGCAGACTGAATTTTCTGCCCTCTCTTTTTACAAAATGGTTCAAGTTCATTAATTTTAATTGAAGACGTTCAGTGAACTGCTATTTTCAACTCTTTCCACAGAACCTCACCTACATTTAGTGCTGGACTTTGGCTGGGATGTTTTAACAGAGAAAAAATGTAAACCATGACTTACCGTAACTTTGGCTGTTTTTATTGTTGCAGTTCTGCTAAAAGGTTAAGCTTCGCCCCAGTCTGAAGTCTCTTGCACTATCCGGTTCTATCCTGCCATTAATTTTGACCAGCTTCATTGTCCCAATTGAAGAAGAGACCCCAGTGAATTGTCTGGTGGGTTCCTTGATCTCCATCCAACTGTTCACTAGTTTTCCCTGTGATCTCTGCAAATGACTGTACTGCAAATTCTTCCTAACATAAACGTTGCAGGCAATGCTGTGCATCATCTTCATCAAACTGTGACACAAAAACTGTCTTCAGTCAGAGCCTTTCTCAGATTCGCTGTAATGCAAACTGCTACAGGAATTCCTTCCTATGTCCTTGTAAAAATGCATCGAACAATTTCCAGACTTATTTTGCAAACAAAGTAAAGCGTCTTTAAATAACACTTTTATATTTTATTGAAATTTGCAGCTCAATGCTACACACATTTATTCGTTGCTTTAATAATTAATCACAAACTTATTATAAAGTGGCTGCTGCACAGCTTTGTTAGTAAATAATCATAGATGCAACACATATGACAGTCAAAACAAATACTTTAACTGTTGTAGTCTTAACTTCGAAATGCTTTTAAAACATGTTCCTAAACAGATCAGTGTTCCTTTCTTAAAAAACTTACTGCACAACTCGTCACAGAAATGAAAAACATGACTTTACATCAACAAAGTGCTTCCGTTGCACTGAGGTCAGTACTCAATAGTGATCTTTAGGCTCGCTGAACTTGCGCTTCTTTACGGCTGCGGAGGCAGATGATGATTCCTGACTGCTGAGGATGTCATACTGAGAAACCTGAAAAGAGGCAAAATTACTTTTTAAATGCCACATTCAAAGCAGTGACGTGCGGTCGGGGGAGGCAAGTGAGGAAGAGCCTCACCTGTCATAATGGAAAAATATGACAAAATAATTTATATTGCTATTTTCATCCTGTGGTTTGTACTGTGAAGTATTTATTTTATATTTAGCTTCAAAAAATTAGTATTACTTTTTCTTCAAAATCACTGAATTCTCGCATTTTCCCATTCAAATGCTTGGAAGCGCAGCTGGTGAGGCAGCAGCGAGCTGAGCCTCACCTGGGATTGCTCAACCTCACGCTAGCTGCACTGGCTGCTATTCTATGAGAGCATGCTCCTCCTGTCTGTACGTCGCCAATAAAATGGTAAAAAAAACATTTAATATATGAGTTGATTTTCCATAATTTAGCTCATGTATATAATGTACAGTGTTTTTTGTCACCAACTGTGCGTGTAACGTGTTTTGTGAGCCGAGGAGCGATGAGAAACGACAGAGAACAGATTTGAGGAGAGGCAGGCAGTTCTCTTGCCTCGTGGCAGGGGGCGCTCATGATCCCAAACATTGTGACTCCACAACTGCAGAGTAAGAGACAGTAACATCGAGCCAGCCATACAGTTTTGAGTTGTACTTCAAAGGTTTTTCTCTTTGCTGTGGAGTATAGCACAAAATTAATAATACTTAAATTTCCATATTTCACTGAGTTAACAGAATTATTATTCTGTTATCTCAATACAGCGAGGGTATACATGGCATGTAAAAGAATTGTCTTTTTGCCCTCTAGCGTTGTCTGCATGCGCAAAATTTCCTTATGTAGACAATAACATGCAGGTGGTCTACACTTGTACTGAATATCTGATTATAACTAAGTCAGTGCCTCACCAGCATTGCACCTCACTGCACATCATGGATTCAAAGTTAATAACTCGTACTTTAATAAAATGAATGATCTGGTTTCTCACCGTCTTTTCCTTTGCTGCTGTTGGCTGCGTATTCTTCACAGTCACATTTGTCTCCTGCCAACAGACACACACACATGTATTTATAAAAAAAAAAACAGGTAAACATCTAGAAAAACAAAAAAAAAAGATTATTCCTGAAGCATAACTTCATAACAGAAAAATTCAACCTTTAAATTAAAACTCGGATTCAATGGGGGGAAAATCCCACATAAAAGAATAATTGTTCTTAAAATCTTTTATGCCACTCTCAACTATTTTAATACAATAAAGACGTTTATAACTTGATCAGAGGAAAATTTAATGAGTAATTTACCACTTCCTGTTTCTCTGGGGTACCATTATACGTTGACACAGCAGCCCTTTTTTTTATGGCCATGCACGCAGTCAGAAGGAGGGTAATGAGCCATTAGATCCTACATTTAAGCAGTCATTCAAGAGATGTGTCAAGAATCCCTGTACTCATATCCACTTTATCTGACTCGTGTGCTATAGGATGTAGCTTTTCAACAACAAACTTCAGATTGATCTATTATGAAACAAAAGATAAATAGATGGAAAAGCAACTCTGTTAAGTACAATAGATCATCTGTGATGAAGTGGGGCAGTTTGTCTTCCAAAAGCCTGGTAAACTATGATTAAGTACTAATACTGGTTATACTGGTTATGTTATGTCTAAATATTCTATTATAGACAGGCAGTGCGACAAATTATTCATTTTAATAATAGCACATCTTCAAAATTAATCACGTTTTAATTATTCACTTTTGTGGCATACCTCTACACTTCCAATGGTGCACTTGAGATATTAATGTAAAATAAGACAACAGCTGAGTTCAGAATATTTTACAAGTGAGTTGCAGAAGAAGAAAAGCAGTATCACATTTGATGTAGCTAGTTAAGAGAATCTCTCAAATGTTCAATGAAACCGATAATCTAAATTATGAGCTTTCTGTTCTCATTATAAACACATTTATATTGTATTTGCAAAGTTACATGTTAATGCCATATATCAACTATCTGTACTTACCAAATATATACTCCACACTGACATTTACCATCTGCAAATGATTAAAAATAGCTAATATATACTCAAGTATACATGCATGAAATCTGTTTGTTTTAAAAAGGATTATTTCAAAATCTATTTCATTCTAACTATGATTAAGATCTGTTTAGGGCAAATCTAATGATTTGTTTCCTGGTAATTCCCATAAATTCATCTGGGAGGTTTCTAACCCTCAGAATTTTCTGAGTTTTCCAACCTTATCACTAGCTGGTAGAGAGCAAAATGAAACTTGTTGGTTGATTAGTTTTAACTAGATGACCCACCGTAAAGGACTTGATTATCCGTCCACTCCTAGTTCTCTTCACACCCAACTCCATGTCTGAGGCTTCTGGTATTATAATCTGGCACAGGGGAACAATGTTAACAAATGTTTAATGGCCTGAAACAAAGATTTTTAAAACTATTCCCTAACAGGCGAACATCATTATGGACTTTTTCTATCTCAGGATCTTGTTTAACAGATGTTCTTTTTCTGAGTTTCCACTTGGCAATAATGAAAGAGCATCACATGGCACTATTATGTTACACAATTATGTGTGCAATTCTGACTGAAAGCGGCTCTGCATAATTAAACATGCATCATACATGATGTGTGGATTAAGTCTCAGGGAAAACAAACATGCCTCTGGGACTTCCGCACTTCTCTCATTCTTCTCATGGATGTCCATCTGGATCTCTGGAGGTAAAACAAAAAAAATGAAGTTATTTTAACTCTACTTACAAATCAAACTATGTTTAACTTCAAAATAAAGGAGGATTTCAAGTAAAGTTAAAGGTTCTCACAAAAAAAAAAAAACATGCTTATATAAATATAACTGAAAGCATGTGGAAGACAAACTTTATGGAATCAACCGTTCAGAAAAATAAATGTATTTGTTCTCTTATCTAGGTGCCTGCACATTTTCATTTCAGCATCGTTGTATTTAAAAACTATTTTACAATCAGAGCAAAGGTTTTTATTTTCAGCATAATACAGATTTTTTTTTTTGAGACACATGGCAGACCAAGTTTGACTCTGTAGATGTAACTCTGAATTATTACCGGTGTTATCGTCATCTGTAGCGTAGTTTTCCGCCGCCTCCACTTGTTCCAACTCAGGACTCTATAGGTTAAAACAAATTTTCTGAACACCAAGTTTAGAATTAATATTGCTAAAGCAATTGCAGCAGGCCTCTGTCTCATTTTTCTAAAGAAATGGATGTGCTCAGACCAGTGGTTCGTCTACTTGTTCTTCTATCTTCACAATCCATTTCTCCTTCACAGAAACACTCTCTTCCACCTGCAAACATGAAAAATTAAATAACACAACAGCGCAAACCTTAATCATGGAACCACAATCCAAAAACAATGTTGCAAACATTAGTCTTTTCAGAAAACTAATTTTCAATCTGTCTATCTATCAGTGTACCTGCTCCAGTCTGCGTCTCTCTGTGGCCATGTCGAACGTCACACAATGGTAAGGCGTGGCAACTTTGCCCATTGTCAGTTTGACCGGTTCCTGCACAAACTCTATTGTGTTTCCTACAGCCTCGCTGAAGCCTGGAGGCTGGTAGTCCTGAGGAGTGACTTGAAGAAAAAGGAATAAAACACAGGAAAGTCAAAAGTTGGTGGCAAAAGTCAAAGGTTTGATTAAACCATAATCAAAGGAGAATGAAAAAGAAAAGAAAATAGGTTTGGACATTTTTGCATGCAAATGCTGTTGGATTAAAAGATCTGGTGACATCTAGTGGGGAATTTGTATGTTGCAACCAAATCATTACTCCTGTCCCTTGAATAAAAGCTGAAATGCTCATTAAAGGTCTGGTTAATAAAGAAAAACTGAGTGTAAAAATAAAATATTTACATCAATTTGCACAGCACATTATTTTGAAAAGTTCTTTTAGCATTTAGTGTGGGGGACGGGAGCCCAAATTCAGTGGTGGCGCTTAGCAGGTTCAGTCACTGTCAGTGACTTTGTCTTCTTCATTTCAGAGACATCAAACCTGATAGTCAAAATCAAAAACTCATTATGCTCAGGAATAAAAAATGCTGATGTTGTATCTGGGATTGAAAATCCAGGGTGGTGTCACTCTGCTGCCTACAGCAAAACACCACTGAGATTAGATGTGTCTAAATTCATCAGATCAGTTCAATGTGCAGCAGCTGTAAGTTTTCAAAGCCACATAAAGCAGAACAGTGCATTTCTGATCATGGAAAGAATTCTACTCATTTGGATTACTACATTTTAATTGCATATAACAAGTTGCTGCTTTTAAGAGAGTAAATGCTTCATCAATATCTCCAAAAATAATTGATAAAAATCACATTCAAAAATACAATATCTATTTGGATACTACTAATGTAGGAACACTAACATCAATAAATAAAAACATCAACATGCAGGCAACACAAAACAAAGCAAAAAGCTTAAAACTTTATAATGTAAAAGAAAACAAAGCTTAAACCTGCTGTTGTTTGCTACTTCCATGCTCAGCTGGAAGAATTTTTCCGTTCTTCAGCTTCTCTTACCTTCATCATAGTAAGCCAGCTTCATGTTGAGGCACACATTTTCTGGCAAAGGACCCAGATTCTGCATCAGGGTGTAAAGCTTC
Organism: Gambusia affinis; assembly: GCF_019740435.1. Classification (NCBI taxonomy): domain Eukaryota; kingdom Metazoa; phylum Chordata; class Actinopteri; order Cyprinodontiformes; family Poeciliidae; genus Gambusia; species Gambusia affinis. The sequence goes on from NC_057872.1 coordinate 21,465,777, forward strand.
CTCACCAGCAAGATGCTCGCTTTCCTCGTGTTTCCCAAAGACATCGTTGACAACTTCTGGTTGTTGTTTATGCTAAAGAAAAAAAAAAAGGCAAACACTAACAGAATCACCTAAATGTGACTGGCCTCTGAAGTTTATAAGTTGGAACATGCACAAACCTTCATGCCAAGGTTACAGTGACCAGTCACTGTGCATGTTGGGAAACAATTTTCTAGAGCAATTGTATTGATATTTATGTACTAAAAGAAAACACACTTACTATTCAATTTGTTAACTTTAAATACACTGCATTGCATTGCACAAAATGCGGGAGTTCAAAATTTATTCCAACCAAAGATAAGAAGAGTTTTGCAAAACACTAACTTGAACATAGACTTTCAGAAATTTTGTGGACCCAGTTACTACAATTTACCTTTCGAAATCCACTTGTGTTCCTTCTGTAGTGTACTGGATCTTAAACTGGTAATACTCAGTCACTTTCTAAAAGAGAAGAAAATAGGAGTCCCAAAAAGTACAAAATATTGCTGATCAATGGCAGAAAGACATTTTGAGTAGTACCTGAGGGTTGCTTGGGTCAGTATAGATCTAGAAAAAGGAAAAAAAAAATAGACACATTTAAAAATATATTCATTCAACTTTATTTGCAGAGAAAAAATAACAAAATGACAATTGATACAGTGGCGCAGTCGCATAATTTGATGTTCAAGTTCTCTAATGTGTAGGTAAAACTTTTTATTATACTTACAGACATTATGACTGCTCGCAGCTAGTTGAAAACATAAAGAGGAAAAGATTTTGTCCACAGTAGTTTTGATATGAAGACATACTATGTTGGTAAAATGAATTTATGTTTATGATCCAAAACAACTAAACCAGACAAGCATTGCAAACAATCTCTCTGTGGGTAAAAGACTAAATGTGACTCACATATTTCTTCTGTATGGCATCAAAGCAACCCTGCATCCTGAAAAAATTTTAAAACAATCTGTTATTCTTACTGTAAACATAAAAAGGTTGTAGTTTAAAGCCACAAGCTCTCGTTAGAATCAGGAAGTATATTAGACAACAACTTGGGAATTAGTTCTGCACTCCTCTGCAAAATGTAAGCATTCTTAACTGTGCAGCATCAATGAGTTTTTATGACCCCGAGGGATTACGAAAATAAAATCAAAATTATTTAAATATTAAATTATTCATCCTGATCGTGTTAATTTTTAATTGGTGTATAGTTTACCAGTGAAGTATCTGAGAAGTTCCAGGACAATCAAGGTTCCCTTTCAGGATCATCACTTTCTGACCTGCAAAAACGGAAGTGCAAACTTGTAAACATATCCAGAAAATAAACTTAAATAATTGATGCTGTGAATGGCAGAAACGTTTTCAATGTGCTCTAACCTTCGACATATTTGCTTCCATAGGCTATCCCAGGGAATATGCCCCTGAGGTATGTGATGCCAGACACAGCGATGGCCAGAAGCTTCTTTACAACAATAAGCGACTGTTGCTCAGAGGCAACCTCTTCAGGGAGTATCTGAGCAGCCTGCAGAGGCAAGACAAACAAGTCTGGCTTATTTATCAGAGGCAGCGAATCATTTGACATAACTGTATCAAGAACAAGTCAAAATTTTAACAAATTTTTATTTGTTATTGCAGATTTAACACTTAAATATTTCAGGTGAAAATGTACAAGAAACGTACCAAGAATATAGTTTGTCTATTTTGTAAAAGGGAAACTTCAGAAACATATACTTCAAACAATGTCTATTTTAACAAAGAAATACCTGTACTTATATTGATAAATTGTGCTACAAATCTGTCCTCTTCATTGCGGTGTACTAGCTAACTGTATTTGTAAATGGCAACTGTACCCTTCCTGTTATGGCCAAGATACAATAAAAGGCTGGAATCGCCCTTTATTAAACTTTCACAAAGTAAATAAAAATTTCACAGATTTGCTTTCAATTATTCTGATGTTAGTGTTGAATAACCTACTCCAAATTTGAAGAGTTTTATAGTTTCCGAGCTGGACCCGTCTTAAGGTTCATGAGAACAAAACCACCCCTCCCCCCACTAAAATAACCGTTGAATTTTTATAAATCAACTAAACGTTTCACAAACAACAAGCTGAAATATATTGCCAGCAATGTTGAATAATCTTGTCCAGGTTTGAAGAGTCTAATTGTTCCTGAGAGTTCTAACGTGGTCTAGGTGCAAAAACGTGCTAAATCGCCCTTTATTGAACTTTCGCGAATCAAATTAAGATTTCACTAATCACAAACTGAGTTTGAATAATTCTATTAGTGTAGAATAATCCAATTTGAGTTGGAAGAGTCTTTAGTATTGTGGTTTTAAAACCAAAGCACATTTAATATTATCAATATCGTAAAATTAATTTGCCGTTTCCGACTCGGAAGCTACAATGGGAAACGCTAGCATTTTTATTAATTATAATAAGTAAAATTACCTGTGAAGGCCTCACTTGCTGAGCATATGCCATTTGATGGAAATTATAAAACACAAAAAATCTGCAAAGATAAAATAAATTATAAATATATTCTGTAACTATGAAACGAAATCTATTAACCTGGCATTGCTAAATGAGAATTTAGCTAGCAGACATGTTAGTGTAACCTTGTTGTATTTCTAGCTAGCTAGTTATCCAGAAACAAAAACTGACATTATTTCAAACTTTGGAGGTTGATGTGAATTTCTTACAAAATGATAACACTGAAACTATATGAAAACAAAAGTGGAGCTAATTCTTTTAAAATAAATTAATAACTAACTTTGAAGTATTAGCTTCAGAGGTCATCAACGTTAAGAAGACTCTCCTAACACTTGTTTTTAATTAAAACTCAGCCAATCACAGAGCAGGAAGCGATGACTAAAAATTATGGCGCAGAAGGCTTTCTGTGCGATAAACCAACGCTATTTTAATCAGCTTCAATTGTTGTGAAACTATTCAACAATGAATATACATATGTCCAAATAATTTAATAAAGTATTTTCGAAAAAATAAAATTTTTGTGTTTCTTATGTACACTTTGCGCAGATGCAGTTTAGCTCGGCCCCCGCATTACCTTTGGTGGCCAAATTGAAAACCCATTGGAGTACTGGCTGTCAATCACAGCGCAGGAAGAAAATAGGGATAGTTCATTGGCTAAGTGCAAAGCAATGTTAGCACCCCATTGGCTAAAGTGCGTGTCAACTTGTAAACAGGCCTGACCTCAAGTAATGACGTCGCATCTCGTTACGCCATCTTTGTTGGGGAGCTGTCGTGTTTAGAAAATCAGGATTAGGTTCAGTGCAGGTTTATCTAACGCTGCCTGGTTTATTCAGCCCCTTGTGCTGTGTGGCAAACGGACTAACGCTGGTCCACCGCACTCAGACAATGTCGTCGGAAAACCTCGACTCGGACACCCAGGTGGACTACGAGGACGAAAAACAGGTGGGTTTTTACTGTTAACCGCGGAGGGTGCTAGCGAGACATGGCTAAGATAAAATAGCTTAAATGAAGTGTTTAAAATGCTTAGTGCTGGATACGAAATGATAAGGCTACCAGAGAACATGTACAGCTGTTATAAGCGGTTTGCTGTGTAATAAGACAGTTACGTACATCAGCTGTCAAACGATTCGGTGTCATCCAGCCTGTGTGTCACTTTGTTTTGTCCCGTTCTTGTGTTATTGGTTGAAGACTCCACAGCAGCTCAGGCCTCTTTGGTTTGTGCTGCTAGTTATTCACAAAAAAACACAAAACTTGACATTCTGCTGCCTGTAGATATACATATAAACAATCAAATAACTGCAGTTTATATATCTTAAATGTGTCCAGTGGCCCACTGCTCCTCCTTAAAGTGCTGTGGTTTCTGGATTATGAATATATTCCTTTATTTAACTTTGGCATCCAGTTGTTATTGTTTTTTTTCCCCATTGTGCTCTCCCACAACAAATTTGTCAACCCATGGGTATGTAAGCAAAAAATCCCACTTATAAATGTATGTGTCAAAGCAAATAACATCAGTATTTTGTATTCAAGTTATAAATTAGCATATTTGCACAATTGTGATAGTTGAGAAAGTCTTGGAGTATTTGTCTCCCTCTATTTACATTGAAATCAGTGAAAATGCTTCCAAACGTAAGCATACTACAATAAAATGTTCCCATAAATCTTCGATGGATTTATCACCGTTTATTGGTTAGAATAAGTCAGTTAACTTTATTGTTTGTTATACATCCTAAAGGACATGTTTGTTACTGTTGAATATGATACTGGCACTGTTAAAGCAATTACAGAGAATATTCAACCTTTTTGTATTTGTTTTTAAATGAAACATGATAGCTAAATCCTAAAATCAAGACAATAATTGTTTAAATGTTTAATAGAATTTGCACCTTGTATGAACTAAACAAGCATGTATCTATATAGGAAATTAGTTGAATTTAGGAATATAGTTGAAAACCTGACCTTAATCTTCTCATGTTCAGGTAAAATTAATCTAGTTTTTATCTGACCAAAACATCAGCAATAAAGAGAAATTCTCCAAACTGCCTCCTAAAATTTCAAACAGTATTTGAAGGGATGATTCAGTCAGTGTTTTAATCATTAATTCAGTAGTCAAAGCACAAAAGCAGCCTCAGTTTTGCCAGTACTAACAGAGCTGCTGAAGTGAGTGTTTTTGTGTTGTTGCAGTATTCGGAGGTTAGCTTAACTTGTCATAATTGTCACAGTTATTTTTATGTTCAAAGCGGTTTAAATTGCAGTTTGAAATTGTTCTAATTTTTATGAATAATAAAAGTCAAAGAAAGTGAAGGAGCAAGTATTCAAATAAAAACATATCTGTGTGTTTATATATTTCACCTATTTACAACCTGATTGATGCACCATTGCCTAGACAAATGTAGATAACCTAGGTCCAAGGTTCTCAAACCTGGTACCAGGGTTGTCTTTAGTGGTGCTTTTAAAATTTTGGTGTCAGCCATTTACAAAATAAGCACATAGATAAACTGTATTGTAGCACACAGACAGCCAAGGAGGCGAGTTGCTCTGTGTTTCAAACAAACTTCCCAAAAGAGAACTAGAGTGGGAAATGTTTTGAGAACTTGAGGATTGCTTTAAATGGAAAAAGAGTAAATCATGCTGCACTGTATTTATTTTATAGTTACAGCATGAATCTGGAAATTGCATTTCAGTTGCAAATTGGACAACCATAACGATTTACTAATTCCTGTGCTTACAAATGGGAATGGGTTCCCATTTTGAAGTTTGCAATTAACCCTCATAACACATTTAAAAAAATGGCATAGTATGTATTCTAAGACCTTAATGTATGCCAACTTCTCTTGCAGTTTATTGTTTAACTCTGCGACACCGAATTCCCTGAGAATGATGCAGAGAGAAAAGCAGAGGCCATGATTAACAACTGCATGCTGTTAAATTGTCAAATCAAACTTGGGTGCTGGTTGAGTGGAATTTTACAGCTTTCCTCATACAAACACAGAGCTGTAAAAGCAGTCTCGCAGAATGTGGTGTGGAATATAGCTGTTTCCCTGCATTGAGACCAAATATAGTAGCTCATAAATGTCTTGCCATGGACCAAAGTGAACCAGTATCCTCTGAGTCACACCCTTCCTCCTAAGGGAATCTGTTCATCGGCTTCAGTGTCCTGAGTCACATTTTATCCCTGGCCCAGCAAGCTTTGCAGACTGAATGCTCTATCTCATATCCATAGTTCAGGTACTCTTCAGAACTTTATTACTTCCTTTTTTTCTGTGGGGTTTGAGATCCAGGTGAAAGTTCTGCGCTTTTCAGTTATAAAGGGTGAGGCATATTTTCATGGCCTCAATATTTTACTTTGATTGGCACTTGGATTATAGTCATCTTACCTGACCGACGTGTATAAGCCTGCAGAGACAACTCTGGTGTTTGCATTGTGTTTATTTCAAGTTGTACTTATCTGTTCACTGTTCATAAAAAAATCTAAAAAGAAAAAGCACATACTGATATTACAAGAAAGTGTCATTGTAAAATTATTCGAGGCATAATGTTTCACCCTTAAAGTGGACTTTTCTGTGGTTAAAATTTATCCTAACTAGATTTGCAAAAAGAGACTCTTTCCAGTAGAAATCTTTAGAAAAGACAAATTGCAAATAGAAAATTGTTCCTTGGTAGTATCACCTTCACAAACCCCCTAGGTTTTCTCTTTTATGAAATGCTTGTTTGTGGAAATGTCTTCTTCAGCTATTAATTCTCAGGCATGTTTGTTGTATGAGAAAGAGCACTAAGAGAATGTTCATGCTGTGACTCACATTGTTATGAAGTATCTTCTATCATAAATCTAAACTCACTTTACAGAAGAAGGTTACATTTTTCAGCAGTAGTTTTAAGTTCGTTATTCAGGTGAACTTATCTTTTTCAAAGCAGAATATTTTATTTCTTGTTTGGTACTTTTTTAAGCCCAAAAAGAAATTGAAATAGCTTATTCTTTCCTGATGTTTTATTGGGTGACATTGTTACAGTTTTTATTTTTTTTGCATCTGTTCTCAGGACTCGCAGGAGAAAAATGCAAACCCCGTGAAGGCAGAGGAGGCCAAGCTGAAGGCTAAGTACCCTGGTCTGGGCCAGAAGCCTGGTGGGTCCGACTTCCTGATGAAGAGGCTACAGAAAGGGGTAGGTAACCACCGGTTGTCCGCTACATGGCTGGAGAGACAAGTGGACGTTAGTGTAAACTGGTCACAGCTTTACTGTCTGTCAATAAATAAGAAAAACGAATTGTTTTGTCTTGTTGATGCTTTTTCTGTAATCAATCAGGTCCTTCGAAAAATCTATTTATTTTTGTCACTAAATTTTCTACCTAAATACTCAGCTATTTAAAACATAGTTAATGAGTATTTCATGTTGCTTACAACTAAAGCTCCACCTGCAGCATGACGAACAAGAGGGTCCTGCAGAGGATAGTGAGGGGAGCTAAGAAGGTTAATGAGAGTCGCTTCTCTAGGTCAAGGGATAAAATGCAGGGCAGCAATGAAATGGCAATACATTGATTATATTTCTTTCTATATTTCTTTCCTTTTTCTTTCTTTTTTTTAACAATGACGATACATTGATAAACATTCTTTCTTTTCTTTTTCTTTATCTGGGTCCTTTCTGCCTTTCTTTTATTCCTTTCTGTTTCTGTTTCTATCTAGCTTGTGACTTTTATATCACAAAATGTTTAGTGATGCACCCACCTTGCTAATGTTTAATTGCAGTGATGTTGGCATATTACCTGCATAAATCCTGACTGCTGTAGAAATATATGCAGCAGTATTTCTCATTCAATCTTAGATCTGTAATGTCGGTGACTGGAAATGTAAGGAATTTGGAATAAAAAAATGATGTTAGAACCCTGGAGATGCATTTCTTTGCTGCCGAAACCTAAACTTGTGGTGTATGAACGGATTGCATCTGTCTGGGTCCTTTAATTTGTATTTTAAACAGCAAAGTTCTCTGGTTTTTTTCCTCTTTGCTATGACTTGGTAAGCTCTTGCTCTTTCCGCCTCCACATACTGTAAACCACAGCAAGCTCATACCTCTGGAGGTTGCTGCAAGTCGTTCTGGGAGATGTGGGAAATCTCTGGCTAAGAGTGGGAGTAGCCAGGGCAGGCCCTGGGAGAATGCAGCTATTTTACATCTTACGATTATGAACACCAGCAGGGAATGATTTATAGATTAGTGTCTTTAAACCAGATTAAACAAATTATAAACTTGATGCTTTTCATAAGTATGAACCAAAGTTGCAGTTGCTTCAAATCTGATTCCAGGTCTGCTCTTTGATTTTATACAGCAAAAGTACTTTGACTCGGGAGACTACAATATGGCTAAAGCCAAGGTGAAGAACAAGCAGCTTCCTGTGGCCGGACCGGAGAAGAACCTGGTAACCGGTGACCATATCCCAACGCCGCAGGATCTGCCGAGAACGAGGAAGTCATCCTTGGTGACCAGCAAGCTAGCTGGCTAGCCTTCGTCATCTGAGAGGCATCTTCGACACCATCCCCCAAGGACTCCACCTTACCCCGTGTTCCCAACATGTCCACTCCTCTCTCCTCCTCTCTCTTCCTTTCTCATCCCGAGGCACCACTGGCTTTAACATATTGGGCAGAGTTGTATAAGTTAAAACTCCCATTGTGCTTGTATGTAGGTGGTCTAGGCTTGGGCGGTGGTTCGGGTGGCCACAAAGCCGCAGCCTTCTCTGCCTTCGCACCACGCACAGCTCTGTTTTGTCTGCGCACTCTGCTCCACCGCCTCCCTTATATCTTGGTTTGTAGTGTTCCAAGATGCATTACAGTAGGTGTGTGTCATCAAGCAGGGTTGGAGGGGTGGATTTAATGCACTTTGTATTCTGTATAGTGTGTTTAGTTCTCTTTTTATTGCATCCTGAATGACACCAAACAATGTGTAAAGGCATTAGGAACCGTGACTGCAGTTTGTGCTTCGATCTTTGCGTTTCTATCCTTTGCCGGTGGCTGACTTAAGCAGTGGGGAGGTGTCAGAAGAAGTATGTGAATAGTCGCTTGCATACCAAATCAATAAGGGGGGAAGGTAATTTTGAACCACTTTTGGGAAAAGAATGGAGCATATGAGGCATCTCACATGTCAGTCAGTTTTATCCATTGGAACCTGAGGTCATCCGCTGCAGCTCAGGCAAATGACAACTGAAAACTTTTGATTTTTGTCTCTCTGCTGATGTTGTCCCACCCCCTCTGCTCTTGTTCTCGCTAAATATGCTGCATGATTGTTAAATGACACAAAATCTAAGTATTTTTAACAGCAGAGGGGCATATGCTTATTGATTTAGGTGAAATATCAAAGCAAACACTGTCCTGACAATCCACTTACATGCACACATATTTGCATCTAGACAAAGTGTTTTCTATAACCTAAAAGATTTATGTGGGGGTGGGAGGAATAGAAAAGCTCTATATAGAGTTTATGCTTTGGTAAATCAACCTTGCACAAGCACGTAATTTGCGTTAACCGTGGTGCTTTGAGGACTAGTCCAGATAGCATGCCTTAGAGAATCAGGAGCGCAGAATCAACTAATTTGGGATTATATTGTTAAATTTCAGGCTCAAAGTTGCTTTGCTTTAAAAATTAAAAAAAATCTTAATAAAAATCCGTACTTTTGCTGCCACGCTAAGCCTTGAATAGACTCTCAAAAGTGATGTTTAATTATCTGTTTGGTGCTGCATTGTGATGGGGCAGAACTTCAAAATAATTAGAATTTTTTGCAACGTTGAAATATTTGATCCAGATTTTTTTTTCTCTTAAAAGTCATTTTTGAAGTGACAAAATTAAGTCATTAGTTTCCAACTGATGACGTGGAGCAGCTCACGTGCTTCATTGGACTGTCGAGAGTGATTATGAAGGCTATTCGTAACACTTTCAGAACATGTGTCATTCATCACAGGCTATAAAACTACCAACAGAAAACACTAATAAATAAACTATTTTGTTTACTTTCCTGCATTGTTGCTGGAATATAGATCTACTACCTGCACCTTGCAGATTTTTCTTCCCAAACTGACTTGATTATTGTTATCAGGGGGTCTGTGTTTAAACAGCAAGCAACCTGACAAGCAGAGCTTCAAAAAGCCTTGTCGGCTTTTTCAAATGGCTTGCTCCGTGTCTACAAGAGCACATAGCTAAGCAGAGAGGTTTTATAACACATGATGAGAGGGCAAAGTGTGAGCATGAACAATGTGCCACGTCTATCTGGGATACAGCCTGTAAAACAGGTTAATAGAGCAATTGCAACATCTCAAGACTTTGAATGTGCACCCTTACACGCAAGTCAAGAATTTAAACTGGATATGTGCACTTAATCGAGGAAAAATAGTGTATATATTACTGCTTCAGGGAACTTTCACCAACTTACACTCCATCATGTAGGCGAAACCCACCACATCTGCAACCTCACTTTTTAAATGTGTCAAATTTGCAGTGTGTGAAAGAGAAGTGATCTGTGCATATGATCTTGTTATGGTGCTGTATGAATGCAACACTTTTCTTCGTCTCATCTATTGTAAATAGACTTCAACAGGATTTGACTTTTGTTGTTTCCCACCTGCTTTTTGCTCTTTTTGTAGCCTGAGCTATTTCTGATTCAGTGGTTTCTCTCTCCTCTCAGTTCTAACACTACTTCTGCTGTATATCGGTGTTTTGCAGAGGCTACATGAATCTGTTTGATAATGTGTGTAAATGCTGCTGATTCAAGGACAAATCTGAGATGATACCCTGTAAAGAATGCCTGTCCTTTTAAGTTTGTCTGTGTGATTTTTTTTTTTTTTTTTCTCTTTCGCAGTATTTCCTTTTCATAATTGTTTAGCTTCTGAGGTAAAATCTACTGGATATAAGACTGTTTTTAATTACCAATGATTAGTGCTGAAAGGTTACTTTTTTTTCTTTCTTTTTTTTGCCATGTTGAATAGCAAGAACTCACGATTTAGCATTACCTGGTTTAAAAATTTATAATTTGTGCTTTCAGAAAAAAATTACTTGTTGAAAATGAAATTAAAATGCATAAATGTTGATGCACAGAGAACCAGTGGAAACTGAGTATGTTTTAAACCTCACAAACAGGGTGTTTCATCCAGAAGAGAAATATGTGCCAGAATGTATAAACAAATGACAGGCTTGTACTCTGATACATTTGTGCTGCTTTTATCTTTGTGTTTTTCTTCTTTTGCAAGCAAATGTTTTCCATTTTTGTTGTGTTCTTTTATTGCATAATTGGTGTATTTCGTCCTAATTCTGGCCCAAGATAGCTGCAGGGAGGTCAGAAGTACCCTTCCTTCTTTAAAGAAGGTCGGGGTTTACATGATGAGGATCACTGGAGAACAAAGGAAACATTTTGACACTTCAGAAAGTACAGGGCTATTTGGAATGTTTGTTGTGTGGAAGATGAGAAGATTTTTGTCAGTATTTGAAATAAACTTTTACATTAATAAAATATGTAGTTTGATTTTTTTTTATTTATTTATTTTGCAGTTGAACAATAGAATCAACCATAGGAGGTCCTATGCCACAAACCTTAGAAACACAAGTAAAAGACTCAAACGATAGGAGATTTGAGAAAATACGCCGACTTTAAAGGTGTAAAACCTAAACTGGCCACTAGGGAGAGCCAGAGCAGTATATTGGCTGGGTGCAAAATTTCCACCCAGCCAGTTCCGGTGAATTCCAGTGAATTCCAGTTACTTCCATAAGTGAATGGAAAGCGCTTCCAGAAACTGACGCAAATAAAATACAGTACGGAAAATTCCAGATATTTGCAGAAGTATATGGAAAGCATATCCAGAAACTAAAACGAAACTATATAGAAATGAGATAATTTACTTTTTTTATATTAAAAAACATAGGCTACTTTTTGATTGTATTGAGTTTTACTTGATTGTATAGATTTTCGTTGAGAAGATTGAAACTGCTAATATCAGTCAAAACACAGCTGAGTTTTAAGTGAATATCAGGTTTCATGAAATATCTCTCAACTTCAAATTATTAGTTTGTGAGCACAAACTCGGGAGTAAAGCAAATTGTTTTTTGTTTGGTTTTGTTTAGTTGGGTACTTCCGGTGGGGGGCGGTGCATGTCAATTACGTCAAAAAGGAGGTGGGGCACAAAAGGAGGGTTATATCTATTGGTTCCATTTCCTTGCGCTTTTTGTCGAGGACCTGAATCGGGCAGAATGAGTGGAATATAAATTGGCTTATTTTATTAACTACCTAACCTTTTCTATTAGCTGAATCTTTTTTGTTGATCAGTTAATCTCAATTCAAAGGAAAATATGACAACTAATTCGACAAGCGCGTTAAACTATCTAATTTTTTCTCAAAATGGAGTCGGTGGACAAACGCACTACGACCAGGGACTCGTTGTGCCTGAAGTCGCAATGGGCTCCACTGTAGAATCTCTTCATTCGCCTAAGGATCCCTTCAAAAAACGCCCGACGAATCTCGGAGTGACTGCATCGAATGGATATGTTGCGAAAAGCCTTCAGGGGAGCAGCGACGACAGCGACGAAGGCTCTCTACCATGCACCCCTGCGCAGCACCCAGACAGTGAAACCGACGCGCCTGCAGTAGGTGCGAGCAACCGAGCGCTGGATAACGACACAATGGAGCTTATTAGCAGTTTTCTAAGTGACTTTACAGGACTTTCAAAGTGTCGGTGGAATCAAAATAAAGCTCTACATACGATGAAAAGGGTGGTGGAGGACCTTTTGACAAAGCACAGTTGCGCATACAACGGTAAGTGGGCGCCATTGTAGGATTTTTCCACAGTTGAGTCATAGCTTGCCTCACCCACAGGAAATATTTACAGTGCATATTTCATAAAACAGGATGCATGTTTAAAACAGCTGTTTTGGGCATTGTCAGCCTTTCTGGCCCTTATAGACGTTCAAGGAAGTGATACTTCATTTAAAATGTACCCCTTCTACTTGTTATACGATTAAGCGGAAGTAAAAAAAAAAGGAACGACTTAAATGCTTCTCTGGATGTGATCGAAATGGATCTCTGACTGCAAGTTATTTCTCTTCCTCTCAGGTATGGTCAATAGGCTTGCTCTGGATAACAAGCCGGAAGATATGGGGTTTGTTACGGAAATCGCAGAGAATCTCTTTTCAGACGGGATCACCAACTGGGGTCGGATCGCCAGCCTGGTGGCGTTCGGGGCTGCATTGTGTCAGCGCCTGAAGGAGAGGGGCAAAGAGCACTGCGTGGAGTTGGTGAGCCAGAAAATATCCACGTATCTCCTGGCAAACCAGCGGGATTGGCTAGCAAAAAACAACTCATGGGTAAGTTATTGCGACACTCTGCTGGCTCACTTTGAGAACATAATGTGGATTTGAAACTAATGTATTTTGTGTTTGTCTCATTTTCAGGAGGGCTTTGTGGAGTTTTTCAGAGTGTCAGACCCCGAGTCTACAGTGAGGAACACGCTGATGGCGTTTGTTGGAGTCGCTGGTATTGGGGCAACATTAGCCTTTCTTATTAGGTGAATTTGTTGGACGCTGAGACCTTAAGGGACTTTCCTGTCTCCACTTTCTGTTTTGGATTCTAAAATGGAAGTTTAATTTTGAATATCTTTCACCATTTGAGGATTCATGTTTTTGTTTCTAAATACGTTTTTGCCATCAGTTGTATTTGTTTTGCAAGGAAACTTATTTAAATATGAATAAATTTATTTTTCTAATGAAAATATATTGTATGTAAAATCAATGATTATGCTACTGTTTAGCTCATTTTTAATTTAAATCTTTTTTGGGGGGTCAGGGTGGGGCAATCTGTTTACAACTAGAATTAAACATTTTTAATGAAGCCACAGGCCAAACCAGTAGAAACTAGCCATTTATCCATAACATTTTGCAGGCATGACACCCATTCCTTGAAAACTTTGGTGAGCATTTGGAAAGTATCTGAATATTTCACAAACGTTGGGGGTAGAGGGATTGATTTGCACATAGTATGTCATTGTTCAAATTACTCTGTCTGGAGACACCAATGGCTACATTCAGATTTAAGCTCAATAAAACAAATTAAACTGTTTGACCTTTTGATAATGTCTTTCTGAACAGGGAGTCTTGCTTAATCACATTAAACAACCAATAGGATATGTGCTGTAAATGTCTGACACTTGTTAACGCATAACCTCTGTTTATTCACACCACAACCAATATAGTGCTTGCTGCAGTTTCCTCGAAATTTGAGCACCTCCTATTTGACTGAGCTCAGGGTTGCATCTGCAGTTTTGCAAGTTGCAGAGTTTTCTATGCAAAGCTGGTGCAAAAGCTCAAAGTGCTGAACTAGGGTCAAAGGGGTTCAAAACATCTTCAGAGTTGCATAACATCCACATCCTGATTCAGACAGGCTTCAGCTACCTAGAAACTGATGACTTAAACATGTTTTATTGGTTCCAACCAAGGGTTGACATTCTTCGTATCAATTCTCTGGCCCTCTTGATGCCATAAATATTCTGTTTCCACCACATCAAGCCTCTAGCAGGGAAAACCATGGTGATGATTTGGGACTTCACCTTGTTTTCAGATCGTGCTGTAGTCTACGGTTACAGAACAAACATGTGGAGGATAAGAAGGGGAGATTCTCCATGGAGATGATTCACAGCTGGCCTTCTCTGGTTTACTCCTGTGAATAATGATGTTGGTTACATTCTTAGTTACCTGTACATGGCTCATTGAAGAATAGGCCATTTAGCTCGGGGGAAATAAAAGCTGAGGCAAATTCAAATTGCTGTTTGCAGCATTTACCAAGAGGATTGGTTGTACAGAAAGCAGGGAGTGCCATACAAGAACAGGAAGTTATCCAGGCTTTAACTTTGTTTTTTTTCTCTTTTGCTTGTTTGTAAATGAAATTTCTCCTGTGAAATTCTTACAGAAGTAAAAAAAAAAAATAGATGAGAGGTTTTTATCTAGATGTTCTCTCAATTTCAGAAGAGAATTCTGCTATAGTGACTCATGGTGAAAGAAGACGAAACTCAAACTGGTTTGGTCAGATTAACTCTTTAGTTTCCAAACCTGAACTCAAACTAATTGAAAATATTCTGGGAAGCAACACATCTGAACCGCTTCCTTGTTTAACAAAACCTCTTTAAGCAAATCAGCATAATCAAGGATATTTTTTGTACCGTTTCTGTTCTAAATGTTAGTTGCTTGCTTTAAAAGTGTACATCTGTTGTAGTTTACCAGACTTATTGAATCTAACTTTGCAGCTTCTGAACTATGAGAGAGGTGCAGCTGCAAAACAGAAAGCTTTAAAGCAGGTAAATGCATTCCTTTCATGGGATGGTCTTAAAGGAGTGGTTTTAAAACTGCTCTCTGCATGGGTAGATATCTACCCAGATAAAGAAGCCCAATACTAAATTGGCCTTTATGAGTACCAGTTTAGTTTCTTTGAGAATTTTTAAACACTTTTAGTAGTTTTGACTTTTTGTTTGCTTTACTAGGGAAATGTGTCCTGATGCATGAGAAAATATCTGCAGGAACTAGAGTTACTCTGTTAGGTCTGAAAACCAATGACTCCATTTCACCATTCTATTGCTCAAATGTTATGTTCAACAGCTTCTTTCTCAGAACTGAAACCTGATACTGAGGAGGAACCGCCTTTTGAGCGTGGGTATTGGTTGTGAGCAAGTCTGCTTCCCTGTAGCAACAGCACGCCCTTCTGTTTAAAAAAAGCACCAGTTTCTGGGAAGTCAGCTGACGCACGAGTTAATAGTTAAACAGAAGTAATCTATGAGTTTGGCGTCAAAGGCGTCCAATACTGAGAACTAGTGCTGAGATGAATAGATAGGGCTAAGTTTTCACAACTTTTAGCTGTGGTGTGTAGAAGAAGAGACAAAGCTGAATGTCAATGTTTTGGAGCTGCTTTATAGAAGTAGACTTCAAGCCTTCTATTTAAACACTGACTCACACTAGCAGCTGTTTTGTTTATATAATCATGCAGAGAGCTCTGAATATACCTGCTTATTCCAGTTAACAAAGGTGCCTTTTAGTAAAATGTTCAAATGTTTTAAGGCATGCATGTGCTCAGTGTTTAGTGTTGCTGTTTCTGTGTGGGGCAAACAGTAATTACTGTGACTTCTAATTTATTTTGCACTTTCAAGGCTTGTTTTGCAGACATTGCAGCTCAAACTCCAGCTTATGGTCACATCTTTGGAAACCCAAATGTCTTTTAGGATAAATATTTGCAGGGGTTTCCTTGTAATGTATTTGTCCAATCCAGAAGCTGCATATTTATAACTTATGCAAATATTTGGCTTGAGCAAAAACAGTAATCCAACCAACATAGCGGTTATTGTTAAGGCTGCCGCATTTTTTTACTAAGGGGATTTCAACAGTTTGTCTCTGCTTCAAGACCAGGACCAGAGATCAGATAAGCTCTTAACTTGAAATTTATGATGTCAAGTTGAAGATATGACGCATTTTACCCAAATTCTAAGTCTAGATATTGTAGAAAGTAATCAAAATCTATTTTTCTCTTTAATATAGAGAGTTGAAGAGTTGGCACCACACCAACTATTCATCTATAAAACATAACATTAAGGCATGGGTTGATGAAATGTTATTTATTTATTTATTTATTTATTTATTTATTTATTTTTTTTTTGCAGTTTTACTGTTGATACATGGACTTGAGCTAAGCTCAAAAATGTTGCACTAGTTTTCAAGTGCTTTATGTGCAGAATATCTTTGCTAAGCTTTTCCCATTTTACTCTTAAAGTAGCAAAGCTTTCAAATTAGCATGGGTTGCCAGCATACAATCAGCTACATACTAGATATCTTGCAAGCAGGTTATGAACTGTAGCATTTAAACTGGTAGCATAATTCAAAAGGACTAGAGCTGTCACAATCACACTTGAGTGCCATATTTGGTAGCATATATTATATAAATGTTGTTCATAGTTTCATATCCATATTTGGCCAGTCCTTCAAGCTCACATCTGATGTATATTTTTAATACTAAAACGCAGTGTGATGCTTAAGAAAGTGTTGGTTATTTGTATTAAAAGATGGCATTTTCAGCGATACTACAATTCCATACTTTAATATGATGCAGCCCATTTAATAGTATTTATGCATAACAGTCCAATTAATTAGCCTACATTCCAGGATAGTTCAGTTTTATTTCGACACAACAAAATTTGTCTATCTATTAAGCAAGAAAAAAACCCCCGATATTAATTAGCCTTATTTCAGCCAGTTGACTGGCCACATACAGCAAAAAGTTATGGAGGAGCAACATTGCTTTACTCTGCTTCACACAACCCAATGTATGGCACTTTCTCTAAAGAAATTTTTTGGACTTTTGAAAAAATAACCTGTTTGCTGCATATGCTGATTCAATTCTGGTTCAGCCCATTCAGTTACAAAAATGAATTCATGATTGGGGTCTAAACAATAATCGGGTTTGGTGAAATGAGCAACAACATCATGCATTTCTGATTATACTGAAGTTCTTTGTTGGGCACTGGACAGTCAGATGTCTTCAAATCCACAATCAAAGTGATTTTGAACAATAAAGTTCATTGTTGGCGTGTGCACTGCGAGAACAAAAGCCTTAAACATGAAGGCAAGAATGACTGGAGATCAGAGGTCAAATGACTCCCATTCATCTGCAGCTCAGTCTGAACTCTTGAACATTATGCTCCTCTTGGTGAGTTGATACTTCAACTCGGATCAAATTCTAGGTGATGTGTCATGTCCCTGTCAAAGTGGAGTCATCCTGTCTCTTGAAACTTTATTCTTTTACTGATGAGCATAGTGCAGTATAACAGATTGTCTCTTCGTGTTGGCGGTTGTGCCGTACCTTCTGGCCTTAATAACTACAGCATGAGATCTTTGATCAGTCTGTCCATATCACTGGTTGGGTGATACATTTGTTGTGCCGTACCTTCTGGCCTTAATAACTACAGCATGAGATCTTTGATCAGTCTGTCCATATCACTGGTTGGGTGATACATTTGTTACACCCAGCATTTAAGCTGATTTTAAAGCTAAGCAATCAAGCAAAGTGATGCACAATGAAGTAAGTTTTAAACTTTGTTCAAAATAAGGAACAAGTTTGAAATATTCAAGTTAATTTTTTTTTTTTTTTACTCTTGAACTAGCTTCCAGCTTCATGTAAATCTTTATTTTAAAAAAAATTCCTTTTGCCATTGAATGTTTAATTGAGTTTTTATTATGTTTGTAGATTTAGTTGAGGAAGCATCACAACTTGGCAGTGTTCTTGTGACAAAAAAAGCAGACTTTCTAAGTTTGAAATATTAAAAGAAATAACTGGTCTTCACAGGTTCTCAGATTAATTTAAATAAATGAACACAAACATACAGAAGACACTAAATTGTATTATTTTTTTATTTAATTATTAAACAAAGATGGATCCTAAAATATTGCCCTGCGACAGACTGGCGACCTGTCCAGGGTGTACCCCACGTCTCGCCCTAAACATTATTATTATTATGTGATTCTAGCGAGCTGCCTTCAACATGAAGGATACTTTAGAGCTAAAATTAATTGCTTGATTGATTGAAATGAAACAAAGTTTGACATAACAATCACAATGTTGTGGAGGACTTAAACCTTCTTGGCTTTTCAGTGTTCTGTCAGTTCATTGAGGTTTTGGGGCATTTGCTTCTCATGAACTCTCCACTACTGCTTTTCTATCACATTGACATCTACACTTTGACAGGGCAGTTGAAAAATGTTCTTTTCTATTTCTGCTTTCCTTTGTGTTTAGGATGATTGTTGTCTGATACAATACCTATGATAAAATAGAACCCCATCTAGTCACAATTCAGTAGTCACAGATTTTTCTATGTAACATATCTCTATATTATTTGTGGAAAATTCAGTCTTCCCCCATATTTGTATTAATGTTATATTTAGAGTTTGAACTGTTGAAATAGGCAGTTGTAAGCGTCTTTAGAAAGGGTTACATGTATTGAAGGATTTCAGCTCTTTGTGGGCAGTTGCCATCATTTTTCAATGTTTTCTACCAGTTACTTTGGAAACCATTTAAACATCCGTAATTATTTCAGACTGAATAATCCATGTTATGGCTGTGGATGATAAGAACCTACAGTTTTCAATGCCTTCTTTCACATTTTGTTTGCACTTAAACAGATGTTGCTGTAGTTGTTCCTTCAATATCAGCACACAGTGTTTGCTACAGTAGGTCTTCTGACTCTGCTTTGGTACCTTGGAGACTTTCCATGTTTTGTTCAGTCTATTTAGTAACAAGGCCAGCCTTCATACTGGAAGGGGCAGGATGTTCCCACCAGAAATTCACAGTCTGTTACTAACAGGAAGGAAGCTAGAGAACATTTGAACTAAGAATACATGTCGGGCTCAAAGCACTGTTTATTTTGTGAAACTCCTCAGTTGGCTATTGAGCCAAACTAAACATATGAATGGTTCTCTATTTTTTTTTATTCCTCAGTTTTCTTCATTTATCAGAAGCAGACTGAAAGAAAAAATGGAGAATGAAGAAATATTTGAAATGTTTTAGGAATAAAAATTATGCCACAGGTTACTAGTTAAACATAAAAAAATATATATTTTTGAGCTAATTGGTAAACATACATTTAGATTTCACATATTAAGCTTTATGTGTTCTTTTTTATGTATTTTTTTAAGAGACCTAAAGTACACTCTTAAACTCTCACCTCCTATAAGCTACACAGGTTGAAATGTGCTGTTGGCAGAAGAACTGGTGGAACAATCCTTGAACATCTTCTTGTTCCATTAATTTCTTTGAAAACCTTTTTTTTTTTTTTTTTTTTTTTTTTTTGAGAAGCACAGGCATTTACTGACAGAGCCTGAATTTAGGCCAAAAACACAACTGATGTGGAAAATTTTACAGTTAAAGTCAATGGATTAAACCCAACCAAGTCATAATGAAACTAAAGGTGAAAATGGAAACCTTATGAGAAATGTGTGGCCAGTCTCTGAAGAGATTGTGGTGCATATGTTCACAGCTTGACAGATCCTCCGAAACCCAAATGATTCACAATCTTGTTATTCCTAATCAAGCATTCCGTAAGTCTGTTTTCTAATTGGCTCTGAGTTGTTCAGTTTTGTTTCTGAAAACAGCAAGGTTAAGCAAATAGATTTACACTTTCGGGGTGATACACTCAAACTATAATTCATTGAAATAAGTAAAATGAAGCATAAAAATTATTTTGAAAATAATAATTTCAAAATAAACAAAATGCCAAAATCAGTTTCAATTGATCTTGTTTCCTTCGATCACACCATTTCACAACATGTTGTCTCAAAGCACTTTATAAAACAAAATAATATATAGTAAATTCAACTTAATCTTATAGTCAGCTGTAAACTCAATTACACATACTGTACTCCATTACAACTCCAGTTTTTATGCGGTATGGTTCTGTTTATTTTGCCAAACTGTTAAAAAAAAACAATTTTCTAAGGAAACCCAGCCAGCTAGACAAAGTCTTCCACCTAAATAGAAAAGTTGCAAAAGTGGACTGCTAATTGCACAAAGCCATGACCTTTGCAAGAATCCCACATATTAGGCATGCATGTGAGACAGTGGAAAGGAACAACACCAAAGAGGACAAAAGCTGCTATTAAACTAAATCATTGTAGAAAAATGAGTTTTTAGGCCATTTTCAGTGCAGTCCCAGAATCTGTTGGGATGCCAACAATAGCTTTAATTTTGATCTTTGCAGCGCTAAGAGCATCTTTTTAGGTAATATGCGCTTTAAGTTACATTAGCTGAGCAACTCAAATCCATTTACATTAAGTAAAACAATGTTCTTCACGGCCAATATAAAGTGAGGTGCAGTAGTTTAGTCTAGAGTCTACTGCTGACTATTGTAACATTTTCTAATACTTAAGAGGTATTTCAACACACACAAAAATATTTCTAAATGCAGGCTGATGGCGATGTCAATTGCGGTTTATTTTTCAAAGACATTCAATTTAACAGGGATGTAGATTTGGATTTTATCAGAGTAACAATGAATATAAAATATCCATGAATATCAGACCCAAAAATGTCATACGTAGTGAAAAGAGAATAGTTCCCAAAACGAACCTCTGAGGAGTGCCGTAAGAAGTATGACCTAGACAATAACAATGTTTCTCAACAGCTTTATAAGAAAAGACCTAAAGTAGGACAAGACTAAACCTGACTAGACCTCATGGTCATGGTTTTATGAGAGTCTGATAGTCAGCTGTCAGAGGCTGTAGTTTGGCCTAAAACAACAGAACACCTTGTGTCAACAGTTTAAAGAAGATCATGAAGATCGTCTAAGTGTTCAAATCAAACAGGGTTTAACTCATTCGTCTCAAACTACAAATATATTTGTAGCATTTACCCAAAGTTGGCATACATCTAAACCATTTAAGTTGAAGCTTACTTTACCACTACTCTATAATTTTACCTACTTCATCTATAATTTGTCAGCCTTCTTAACTGAACTAAAGTGTTCAGTGTCACAGCTCCAACCCTGTCAATAATTATTTACAGAACGCATTTTTGTCTAGTTTAGACCATATTAGGTCTCTGTAAAAATACATTTTTGTCGCATTTGTGGAAAGTCTGGTCCATGTAAAACCTAACTCCTGATCAGCTGTAGTCAACGTGTTTTAGTGAAGCCATTTTATTACAGTGGAATGTAAACCAAAAGTTTGCTTTTTGTAAAGATAACCCTTGTAAAACAAAGCACAAAATAAGCCAGTATTATACTGCAGTTTACGACTTCTGTTTGCATTTTCATGCTACTAGCACAGGGTGACACAGTTCATAGGAAACTATGAAATAATAAAACTGTGTGACAAACATCTGAGAACCACGTCATCCGTGTCTATTCGAGTAACTGAACCTGCAAACCATGATGGAAAAATCATTTGGATTTTTGCCCCCCACGTTGTTTTCAGATTTAACCAGCATCCCTCTTAATTGACGTCAGCTATTTCAGGGTCAAACTGTGACAGGTCTGGGCTTGTTTGAGCCAAAGGCTCCAAGGTGTGATGTTGTCTAGACAGGCCATTAGTTTTCTGGAAGGTCAAATGGTCAGTGTCATTTACAGCTTGTTGACCCCCCACTGGTTTACCTTTTGCTTGGAAATGTGATAATGGTCGAACCATAAGCGATTGTTTTCTGAAAGATTACAGATGAGCAATCTGTGAAGCTCAGTAGGTCAAAAGCCATTGAACTCAAGTATCCCATTCCCTAGGTCATTGTCCTACGTTTATGTGGTCTGTTTGAGAACCAAAGTTTCTCACATAGTTGCACATAGCTCTTATCACATGAGTCATGACCATTAAGGAATCACGCAGTTTTGGGTCACACTTTTTCCTGTCATACTTCTAGGAAAACAAGTAGCTGAAATCTTTCTTTTAGTTTTCCGGGCAAAGAGCGTGGAGTTGAGCTCATTGTCAGCAGGGTAGTTACACAATCTTTTCTTTTGTTCTTTCCATCCAAGCTACGATCAGCACTTGGTCAGCAAAAACTGAACACAAGCCTCTTGGAAATGAAAGACTGCACAAGTCAGGAGCCAGGATAAAAAAAGATAGCACCCAACCACAACCTCACATTTTTAGTTGGTAAGCCAATGATCTTTGATGCAAGGAGGAACAAAGGGATCACCATTGATGTCATGTGCAATGGTGACCTGGCGTTATCCCCAGTCATCATTCAGTCCGTTGAAATGACAATCCTGTGGTTTTTGTGGTTTTGGACTTGAATGTTAAATCATGCTCAACTTTTTCAAAAATCAAAGGCAGCAAAAATTTAAAGTAAGACTTTATTTTTGCTCTCATTGTAATTTTCTGAATCGTAGTCAAAAACCATTAAAAATCAGCATTTTATTCTTTACACCTTAATTATCATCTATGAAAACTATCTCTGTGAAAATCACATGACGATTGGTCTCAGAGTAATTTTCAGGGATTCCCTGGGATCATAGAATGAAACCGGAATGTAATCTAATGCAAACAGAGGTTTAAAAAATTGCTTGTCATTGTTATCTGAACTTAAGAGAACTTAAAGTTAAGTAATTCAAAATGAAGTATGCTGCAGAAGACAGACATGATTGAAGAAGAAATGTAATTATGCTGATTCAGTCCTCATTTGGGTGAAGGTTTGAATTAGAGCTGTTCAGCCTCTATGTGCTGTTATTAAAAAACAAACAAGCAAGCAAACAAACAAAAACAAACAAAAACAAGCTCATCAGCAAAAGCATCACACACCAGCTGTCAGGCATAGTGGTAGAGGGCTGATGTTTGGCTTGTATGGCAGCTACATGTCCTGGGCATCTTGCAGTCACACTGACCTGACCATAAAGCTCTCCACATACCAAATATTCTAGAGCTGAATGTGAGGCAATCTGTCAGACAGATGTCATTACATTTCACTAAATGCACATCAAGACAATAACCCCAAACACTAGTCTGCTTCCACTATCCAGTTTATGTATTCATAGGTGACATGAACACATTTGAGGAAAATTTATCAGACATGATGAAGAATTATGTACATTTGCATGATTCTTCGCAAAATACTGAGAAGGATTGCCAAATGCTTAAAAACTCCTGAATGGAAATTGCAAAGTTGTTATCCATAGAGGAAGCTGTCTGCAGAGAGGGGCATGTTTAGGGCGTGACATATGCTGAAGCTGGATGGGTGTCCCCCAGGTGGTCTGCGGCGTGTGTGAAAGGTGTGTGTAAATACAAACGTCCTGCAACAACTTGACCACGCATCAGCTTTTTTACTTTGTGTGAATTATGGGAGAACCTGTAGAACAAACAAATGCTTGCAAAACATAATGAACTGAAACAATGTTGAAATGAAGAGTTGCCCTAAATGCAGTTTAACAACACACTGAATCATGAGCTGTTGTTAATTTTTTTTACAATTGATGAGTAAATGCACTTATTGATAAGATTTTTACCACCACATGCTTATAGTTTCTTGGCAGCTGATAAATGCACTTATGTCCTTAAGCAAGTGCAAGAAGGCTGATATGAATTAACAATGTTATCCTTCTTTATTGTCAATGATAAGGCAATTTCTGCTTTGTGTGGACCAGGTAGAGACCACTGGCAGTGTTAAGAAGTTCTGCTCATATCATGTCTTCTTTTAAACTGAGAATAGTTTTGGATAACTTTCAAAAAAACTTTCTCTAGCTTCCTGGAGGTGTGTTCAAAAACGACACCTCCAGGCGCTCCACCCATCTTCTGATGTCTATTTATTTCTCATTTTGTGCTGTTTGTTTCTTCATTTTTTTTTTTATGTATGTATATTTATATTGTGTGTTGTGTATGTGTATATAACCTGCACTTTAACTCGAGTCAAGCACGGTCTCAATCTCGTTGTAATCTGTTGATGACAATGACAAGTTTATCTTATGTTATCTTATCTTATCTTATCTTATCTTATCTTATCTTATCTTATCTTAAATATCTCATTTAGCCCTTGCTCCTCTGGATGTGAGTCTAATTTCTAATAACAAATCTCTAAAGTTGTAGTGTGTTAAAGAGTTGATACAAATGGTTACAAAGGCAAAGAAACAATCCATTGCAGCTGTCATTGGCCTCTAATCTTACCTTCCCCTCTGGAGGTTTGATTTCTGGTGACCAGAATTTTTAAATATTCCAACTTCAAACTTGGAAATTTGGACTTCTGTGTAAACGACTGTTTTGTTGTTGTTGTTGTTGTTTTTGTTTTAACGACAGATCCCCCCAAACTAAAAAAGTTCCAGTTCTTGGAAAATTACATTTTTATTAAGGTAGGTCAAAAAGTTGAACAAAAAAAATTCCTTTCAGTCTCAAGGTTGCAGCCACTTGGGGATTTTTTAAAAAGGGAAAATAGAGTTTGACCACCATTGTCTTGCTGTTTTGCATCATGTCAGTCTTTGTTGGCATGCCGTTGAGCTCATAAGCTATAACCTGCTGTCATAATGGTACCAGGCAGAGATAAGAGTTCGAAAGCACAAATCAAATCATTGTTTTCAGTGTGTGTTTCCCCAGAGTAATGCTGCTTGGTCATAAAAACAATAATCAGGGGCTTCTCTATACGGTTTGCTTTTGTTTTGTCTCTACGTCTGAGTATGAATTTGGGTCAGGACTAAAGTCTTTCATCCTCCCCCATAGATGACGATACGAAGGATTACCACAGAGACAAAATAATAGCTAAGCTGATCGCCAAAGAAAGAAAGAGGCCTGTCAGCTCAAGGCTTTGGTGCCTCTGTTTTACCAGAAAGAAACCTGTTTGGTAAACCGTTGACTCTTCTGCTGTTACTCGCTCATTTCATGGAAACAAAGAAAGGGCTTCTCATTGTTGGGCAGAAAATGCAATTTGAAGGGATAATCCAATCAAATTCTACCATGAACGCAGATCATTTATGTTTTAAAACATTAATATACCCATGTATCACTTTGTGCTTTCTGACAGTAGTTTAATCCAGTGTTGCGTTATCCTAATCCTTCTGGGACAGAAAAACATCAGACTACCTCCAAACCAGAAAAAGAGGTTTAACAAAAGGATCAAATGTGTCCAAAAAAAATCCCACTTGAAAAATAGAACAGCTGATGTTTACCTTGGTAATCAGCAATCGTTGTGAAGATAAAAAGTAGAAATTAATCTCACGTTTTGTCCAAACTTTGTACATTTTATTCCTCAATGCATAAAAATATTAATATTTTAGGCTAATCTTGTGAGCTGGGTTATTTCTTTACCACAAAACACTTTGTAGTTTATATAAACTCTATCCTTGCTGTTTACTGGAAGCAGTGTCCCATGTGTGTAAATCCACATTAATCCTCAACAAATGCTCTTTCTAAACTCTAGGATCAGCGTTTTAAGAAAATTAAAACTCTGTTTAAACATTTCAATCTCTAGTCCCTACTGGTAAAGTTAATGCTTACGAAAAACATTTTCATTTCACGCTTTTGTAGTTTGGTAATTTAATTTCCAACAGTTTGATTTACCATCTGACAACAGACATTTTTTATCAACTCGTCTCAGTCTTTGGAAGTTTTCATTTAAAAACTAATTTTGGTTTGGGTCAAAATCATATTTTACTCTTGGAGCGAACTGACCTAGAAAGAGGTCAAACAAAACATTCAGTGAAATATGAGAATCTGAAGATGTTACACAAAAACCATTTTCATTCTCATGTTCGCTTGGTTTTAATATATAGCAACCAATACTTATACACAATTGTTTGGTGTGTAACGTTTTGTGTACAGGTCTAAAACAGAAGAGAATCTGGATAAAATGACAACACATGGGTTCAAGGAGTGAACTGACTATATTAACATTGCAGTTTCACTATGTTTATTTGATATTTTAAGTAACAAGGTTCTTAGCAAATTTTCTAAAAAAATGCAATGGTTCTTTGTAAAACATTGAGGCGTGTGGTGACAGGTTAAATGACTAAGTCTGGCATGCTAAAGGACAGTTATATAATGTTAATATATCCACCCCACCCTGCTGTGTAGACTTTACCTGCCAAACTAGCTGTGTTGCAGATTTTGTAGCAAGTTACAGCATTTTTATCTGATTATTTTTCTTTCTCGTTTAAAAGAGAAAAAAGATCAATTCAGCTGTGAAAATGTTTGGTAAAATCCCGCCTGTAAATAAATGAAATCTAAAGGATATGGGAGTGGCTGAGAAAAAGAGACTGAGAAAAAGAGGCTGTCAATGTTGGGAATAGTGTAAGAAAACACTCCTGTCACCGATAATTTCCTAAAACCAGTAAAGGTGTAACCATAATCAAATTTCTTGCTTAAACTCAGTCACAACTTTGCATGATGTAAATTAACTTAAGCATTTTTCTAGGTTGCATGCAATCACACTGTTCAGCTTGCAGATCATTAACAGGTTGCACGTTTTAAAAGCAGCTCTTCTCCTACGTGCTGGCAAATTTTTCAAAACAAATGCTTATCAAAGTTTATCAGCTCAATGGAACCGGTGAGGGAAAAAACTACCTGGGAAATTACTGCGGAGGCGTTTATCATATCAAGGAACTGTGTAAAGTTGACTGAGAATCAAAAGGCAAATTGGACTGTTGCCACAATTGAGAGACTAGCAGCTTTCTTGCTTATTAAATTCTGAGCTGTTCAGAAAATCAACTTTCATTTCAAACCTATTGATGATAGAAATGTCTGCAATTAAAACAAGTCAGAAAGGTCCAACAGTTTCTGAAGAGCTGTTTTAAAATTAAAACAAGTCAGAAAGGTCCAACAGTTTCTGAAGAGCTGTTTTTAATCAAACAAAAGGTCAGTGTTGTGTTTGCGGTGTATTTGGGCGTAGCCATGACAGCTGCTCTTTCATTGGAACACCTGCATAGTTCATTTAATTTCCGGCTTAATGAACAATAATGACTGTACTTTGAAAAGAAGAAGAAAAAAGACAGAGGTGCCAGGTGCTCTCAGATGCATAAAAGCATGAAATGAACATATAGTGACTGAATACATCGGCTTAGTTATGGCCTTTATAATGTGTCATTTTGAACAAAATGCTCAAAAGGCAATGAGCATTTTGTTTGCTCAACAACAACTTAGTGTGATTAGTTGGTGTTCCTCCTTTAAGCCATATGACACATATTTCCTGATCTGATGGTGGTGAATTGCTCCCATTTCATTATTTTCATTATTTTTGAATGTGCAAGAAAAAACCCATCAAGAAACTTAATTTTTAAACCAGGTTTACTTGTAAAATGCTTTAAGTATATTGCTGGTTATGTTTCATTTTCTCTCAGTGACTTCATTTGTACTTGCGGAAATAGGATGTTAGGATAGATAATCTGAGCTAATAAGAAGTGGTGGGTGACACAAAATTTTCTTCTCAGAAAATAAACTCTCTGGAATGTGTGTCCGCTTGACACTTCTTGGCATTATTCACATGTTTCAGGCCGAGATAGAAAAGTAGACATTCAACTATTTTCTTAAACTACTAAATTTATGTCATGTATTAATCTCCTTTCAAACTCATATTCTGTTTTTCATTAGCAAATAAATCCATGAAAACTCAATCATTCTGGTGAAAAAATGAATCGTGTCAGTGTTAAAATAATTAAATTTAAACTGATTTCTCATTTTGGGTTTCATTCTGTTGAGAATATTCCTCTCTCCAATGTAAGCTCCACTTTTCTTTTAGTTATTGCTCCTATTTTCAGGAAGTTTTTAATAAAATAGACTATCATATTATGTCCTGAATACCATTAAATATTTTCAGATATTTCTTAAACATGTTGCTATAAATTATGAAATATATTTTTGTTGACAGTGTGATAAGTTTAGTCAAATAGTCAGACGTAAGGCAT
Organism: Gambusia affinis; assembly: GCF_019740435.1. Classification (NCBI taxonomy): domain Eukaryota; kingdom Metazoa; phylum Chordata; class Actinopteri; order Cyprinodontiformes; family Poeciliidae; genus Gambusia; species Gambusia affinis. The sequence continues at coordinate 21,493,632 of NC_057872.1, forward strand.
TTGGGCACTGTATTTTTGGCTTCAGGTACAGTCCTACAAACAATAACACATCTAATTAACTAATTAACATAGCTGTATCTTACTTGTATATGCATCTTCCCATTGGCTCCTGGGGAAAACAGGTCCAGGAAAACCCAGAAACCTGTTTCCCATTATTTTTGGCATTCTCAGGAAATAAGAATAGCCCTTCCAGCAGGTTCTGACTGAATCCTAAACAAAAACTGACTGAAGAGCTAGCATGCTAAACACAAACTAGATCTGGCATTCTGGTGCTTTTAAAAGTTCAGTATTACTGCAAAGATTTTCCAGGCATATAGTGGCATTTTACAGCACCATCAAGTAACTATGTTACTTTCAGCTCACATTACTAAAAATGAAACCCAAATGCTTCTCTCCATCTCACACTCTACTGACTGAAACAAACACCTGGAGGTCATTTAAAATACCATTTGCTTCTCTAAGGTTGTTGCTGTTGTCTCTCCTTCTTGGCGTTGAGTTAATGATCCAGATATCTAGATTGGAAAAAAAACCTTATGCTTAGTAAAGGACAGTCACTGAAACAAGTATTATGGGGCCCTTTCTGAAGAAAAACATTTATGTTCTTTTCATTTTTACACATCTTCCTAAATATATAGTGACAATGTAATTACTTATGAGGTGTTAATGAGTCAAAGATTTCACAGTTATTGGTGTGATAACATCATTAAATGTCATAAATGTTCCCTGACCTTAAGTTGTCATAGTGAAATAACCTTCCACATGGTCATAGTACAGAAAGTCGTCACTACCTTTGTTTAAACTTAAATTAGTGGAAACCCAGTATAAACAACTTCTGACTACCCGTGACATCATATGAGTTGAGTAAACAATCGTTTTCACCTCATCCTGCAGTTCCCACTGTCACAAAGGTTAGAGGTGTCACTATTTCTGTGGGAGTGTGTAGTATTCATAGGAGCTTCTGTTGATGTTGCCTAATGTTGCCTGCATTGCGTTGTTTATTTGCGGCTAACTGGAAATTTCTCTTTCAGATAAATCTGTAACATGATATTTGACCCCCGTGAGAACAACTTACTGCTCTCAGGGAGTTTGATGCTGATTGCATTGTGTGTGCAGAGTTGTATATGTCTTTGCCCTCAGAAGATCCAATCTTGGGTGTAGTGGTTGTTCAGTAAAGTCATTGATTACGTCCTGTTGTAGATAGATATTTATAGGTAATCAGAGTTGGGGCCAATTTCCGCACTAAGTGTTTAAAGAGGAAGTTAATAGAACAGTTTAAAGGAAAATTTGACTTTATTACAGCTGGCGTGTTCTACATTATAATGTCTAATGCACAACCTGGAAAAGGCTAATTCATGTACTAAGAATAATTCAATTCTTTATTGATGTCATAAAATGAAAACAAGCAAACACTAGTTGTGTGTGCCCTTCTGTAGTGCTGGGTTATTGAAGGTAGGTCAGCAAATTCACACTGCCTACAGCCAAAAGGCTCGGTACAGAAACTACTTGTCGTTTGGACAGTGAAACGCGAGAAGCGTGAGACATGAACAAAACAGTATGGACAAAGAACATTCCCACGTGAAGAGAAGGTGTAACGTTCATTGATTAATAATAGAGAAGAAGTTGGCTTCTTAGCACCCTTAGTTTGACTCCTCTCCTAGGGTTTATGGTTATTACTTTGCAGAAGAAAATGCTTGTTTCATCCATACCCTCTTAGAGTTATTTATGTACTGTCTGGACAAATAATCTGAAACTTGCAGACATTGTAGGTGTGCTGAGAAGCTTAGATTTGGACCCTGACAAGCTGAAGTGATCACTTGTTGGCTGCCTCAACTGCATATGGATTAACTTTGTGGTTCAAGGCATTTTTCAGGTTTCACTTACATCCAGAATTCCCCTCACCACCCACAAAAAAACAAAGGCTTAGTGTAAAGGAATGTGAAAAGCCCTTCAGTGGACCCTGAGGAGGCTCGCAGCAACGTCTCATTGCTCTTTCTCTTGCAACAAGAGGGAGCAGTATTTATGCAGGACTTTCAGTTGCCTATCATCTTTGTTGCTGTGTGTGAGTTTTGACAATTACTTATAAATGAAGGAAATGATGATGTTTTTGCTTTAATTGCAAGGCAGGAGTTGCCGAGTTGGTGTGTAATCTGTTTCCCCATGGCTACATATTATGTATCCTTTGCTGATTGGTTGTAGGTTTATCTAATGGGACATGTTGGTTTGCATCCATTGATAACATTCCTTGGAAATCTAAAAAAGAAACTGAAATGTGCCAGACCAATTTGAATGTTTGTTGTGATATGAGTCTGAAGTATATGGCAGTCTCTTCAGGCGACTAAAATGCAATAAACCCTCCTAAAATTTCCCTAAAACAACCCGTCTCTCTGTGGTTTCTTGTTTTTCTAAATTAGTCATATCCTTACCACCGTTTCAGCCAGAAACAAAATACAAAATACTTTTTGACAGCTTAACTTAGCCCTGCACATGTAAACATTTCCCAGCTACCTGAACAAAGAAACAAAGCTGACACCTCCAGTGTTTCATGAGAAATACAGCCCATTTTCTTCAACCCACACATATATATATATGATGTCTGCTTCATTAAAGGTCCCAGCCTGTGGATGGGGGAAATACACAAGACTGTTTTGACTGCATTTGGCTGCCTCTGACATTCTTTGCACCACCCACACACTGAATGGTTTCATCTTACACTCCTACTCAGTTTCTGTTTTGCCCTGTGGTGGTAAGCTAGCTGATATCACATGTATAAAACCCTATAAAACACAAAATCTGTGTTTCTTCAACTTGAAAGAGCCTCCCTTGGGGAATTAAAAAGTCAATAAAGGGAATTAAGCTTCTGTTCCAGGAAAACAAAGTTTGATCAGGACTGTTTGCAAGTTTTCTCATTGAAATTCCTCAAAATAACTTCATAGATCTAAGCAGAAGAAGACATTTCTGCTTGCTTTCTTTGTCAGACTGGTCCATGTCAGAGACACTCATAAGCCACTACATTGGGCACATCTGTGTTGTAGGCAGGGCCTTGTTTTGACTTTAGAATTTCTTTTTTCTTGGCATGGATTCAAAATGCTGTTAGAAAGGTTCCTCAGAAATTTAAAATCTGACAAATACACTGGCCCTCTGTCTATTCGTGGATTTACCTAGGGAGATTAATGTTAGGGGAAATTTGCCTATTTGCAGATCTTTTATGGAGCATTTCTAAGAGCATTTCATTTGTTGAGTTTTGGACATACGTGTCCAGGGATCCTGTCAAGGCTCAAGTAGATATTGCAAATAAATGAATGAATAATGTGTACAATCTGCAACCAAACTGAAACCTCCTTATGCACTTTGGTTATCACTGTGCCAGCAACATGAACAAAAACTGGTTCATGCATAAAGAGTCTAAATCTAACAAGACTTTACATGTTAAATTTGCTTTAACAGATTTTTTTTTTTTTAGAGCTGGTTTGTAAAGTTCATTTTAGTTTGTTTTACTTTGTGTCCATAGAGAAAAGTCAAAATTAAATTCATTTTAACAATTAAAAATCTAAATGTAATTTTCTAAATCTGTTTAAATTTCTATTATCTTGGCATGATAAATAACGGTTTTCTTAAGGGCCAAAAGTAACAAGCAGTGTTTTGGTTAAACAGTTGGATTGATTTTGTGGTTAATCATCGTAAAGGTTTTCTTATCCACTGTCAATAATTAAGATTTACCATTAAAGGGGCATCTATACCATCTATTCATACACAGGAAAACCTTGTTAATTAATGTTATACATTTTTAAATGCAGTTATTCCCAGCTGTGTTACATTAGTGGACTATTCTATGTCTCTTTACGTGCAAACTCAAACTAAGCTTTTAAAAAGCCAGCTCATTTGCATGGTTTAAGGTTTCTTCCTTGTTCCTGGTTGCTCGCTTAAAACACATGAATGAATGTTGCTTCCTATTATTACGGGTTCCATTTTAAAATGCATATTTACTTCAGTTTCTAGTTCAACACAGCTGACAGAAGCCCAGTCATATGGCCAAATAAGAGTTGATGTCACAAGTCTGTCTTTGCAGAAACATGTCATCTTCCAAACTGATGAAATTATTTGTCCACAGATGTCTTGTAACACATTCCTCCTCTATTTTTTGTTCTGACTCGCCTATCAGCTGATGTTTGCTTCTTCCTTGAACCATTTCACACAATCTTTAAATGCCTCGCTGCAAGAACAGACCTGCTGGAAGAGTCATAGATCTATTAAGACATCAGGAAACAACTTGTAGTTACAGCTTAGTCTCTCTTATGGTTTCATTTGGAAAATACTCCACTAATTAATGTCACACCTTTGATGTTCAGCTGAACTGCAGTTAAAACACAAGACATAATAGGAAGGATTTGGATTTAGACATCAACAAACAGGCAGGGCATGAAAATAGAGTTGTGATAATAGCATATATGGTTAATTAGTATGCAGGACGTTGTTTCATTTACTGCAACCGAATGTTAAAGCTCTAACGAAAAGGCAAATTGTGGCATGAGTACATTTGTGTGGCGGCTGTTTGAGCAAAGGTTGGTTAAACAGGAACAGAGGAAAGCCTTCGCTTCTTGTGTAGTGTGTTAAAGCTTTTCAGCCTTGGCCTTTGTATGTGTTTTGAATAGTAAGATAGATTTTGAATCGCTGCCCAAAAAGCACCATTGAAGGCCACAAACCAACAGCTGGCAATGCAGCTGCTGTTAGTGTTTTCTTTAAATAATGGTACAATCTGCTTTCCCCATTAAGTTCAGTGTTCAATCTTTCCAGTTTTTGTTTTGTACACACAGGAAGGTGTGGGCATGAGCACGGGTGTGTATGTGTGCATTGTTGTTGATTGTAGTATTGACCAATTGCAGGTTATCTCTGGATCTGCACTGAATAGTTTCCCACACATTTCTAAGTAACTGGCTAACAAACAAGTTTTAACTGAATATCAACTGAATGTAAGTCAAACAGCCACACATCTTGGCGGATTCTAAAGAACTGGACTGAGATGTGCAAGAGTGTTTACATCCAAATGAAAATATGCTGGAAGATCCAGATTTATTTGGTTGCATTAAACAGTGATGCTACATTACGTTGGTTGGATTTCCCCTCATGCATTACTTGAATTCGGTTAGAACCTTTTTGTTCTGCAGGCTGCTTTGATAAAAACACAACTTTTGTTATTATAGTGTAACTTCATGAGCTCTTAACACCTTGACAAACTTGCTATCAGCAGTTGCTTATTTACATATTCAACCATACTGGAATGCTTTCATTTTAAGTTTCTGGGCATCAATCCAATATTTACTCTATTTTACTTCTGTTTTTTCTCTCAACAAACTATTGAAAGATGTATCTGCTTAATCTGCTGATAAATGGTTTTCATGCTTTTGTCAGTTAGTTGCATCCAGTTATAGTGCTGCGTCAACAGGCTGTGAGTGTTGCTAACACTCCATGGCGCAGTACCATGAACATACTGAGGAATCTTGAGATCCGGTCTTCTTGGTTGTGTTGTTGCTGTTTTTGGTTCTGTAGCTTTGGTGCAAGTAGGATACGTTTATCTTAATGGAGAGGAAAATCTGAGTTATATTGAATAAATGGGGAATTGCAGGGATTGTCAACATTTTTCAAGCACTTAGCATTTTTTTTAATATATTATGTAAGACATCACTGTTGGACAATGTCTCCAATGCCAATCACAAAGTTGTTGCTAAACTGGAGAGCTCTGGAGACTGCTGCATCTTAGGTGCACCAAGGAGAATAAGCATTAAAATATGTCTTTAACTAAAAATGTATTTAGTATGAAACCAAACTATATGAGAATCTAGTTTTAAATCACTCATGTGCCTTGGATTTATATCAATACATCTACACGTGTAGTCATTGCCCAGCTACTATCTTATCTGCATGATGTGAGTGTGTGTTTGTCTGCATAATATTCTTTGGGGGTTAAGGAGCTTGGGGATCTGCTATGCATCTCCACCATTGGAGGAATGCAAAAGCTGAAGAACTTCCTGGAGACCCCATCAGTCCATCACAGAAATCAGGTTGAGAAGAGCACAAGCTAAGTTTCACTCAGTTTCACTTTAAACACCAGACGCCGTCTCTCCATCACTCAGACTATGTAAACATAATACAAAGAAGTGACTAAAATATAAATCTGAAACAAGTTACTGGTCAAATGAACTTTGACTGGCTCATCTGGCTTTCATCTGTTCAGTGGAAAACTGAGTAAACATGTCTCTGAAGAGCTGAAGGGGGTCAAACTTGACAAATAACAGAGATGCATCATAAGAAAAATGCAGCACATGTGTTTCACCGTGTCAATGTTGAGTTTCTATGTCTGGAAAAACAACAAACAAACCAAGTGAGAATGGGGGTATCCCTCTTGGAGGCCCACACATAAAAATAATTTGTATCAATTCCTTTTTTTGAAAATGGGCACCCTGGGGGAATACTGATACAAACTGAACCTTCGTTTCAAAAATTATCAAACCAACAATACTCCTTAAAAGCTGGATAATTGCTTTCTTGACACTTGGACATGTCTTGCAGATTCATCAATGTCCTCAGGGTTTTGACAGAATTAACTGCTGGTCTACAGAGAATTGGTCGTACGTTAAAAGGAATTCAAAATAAACACTCCAAAAGTATAACCGTGTCTGATATTTCTGGATAAATACAGCTAAGTGATGCATAGTTATGGCAAGACGTCTGTGACAGATGTTTCAACTTAAAAAGTCATTTGACAAGGACTTTGGTGAAACGCCTGGCTGGTTAGTAGGCTACGTCAGCGAGTTTTTTTTTTTGTTTTTTTTGCTCTAGTGGAAAGTACCAAAATTTTTGTATCAGTTAATAAACCATGTAGACTGAAAACTGTAACCATGACACAGTTAGGGACCTATTCTGACCTTATTGAACTGGTAAATTTGACTGGATGGAACTGAAAATACCACAGCTGGGACATGAAAGACTTGGCAGGGCCAAGCACTGTTATTATTGTCAAAGGTGGGCCTCTTCTTGTAAGTAAGCACAAACTGATCAAAATAAAAGAGCAGAAGGGGGAACCAGGTGTGCTTTTAAGGCTTCAGACGTAGCTTTGTTCTACAATGTTTGATCTCTTTTTCTTCCTACGTAGAGTTTGGCTAGTGAGGAATACTACTGCAGGTAGTGTTTCTATTATTAAACCTGGTGAAATATTAAACATAGACCTTATTACTTTCTGTGTATGAGAAAGGAATATGGTTTCTCTTTTTGAAAAAGGTTTTGTCATCTCTTTTTTTATTACTACAACTGCAGAGTCCAAAATCCCCTTTGCAGGTTGCTGAGTGGACTATCCACAGGTGCAAACTGAAACGTGTCAACGATCAAAAATTCCCTTCACAAAAGCTCAACATTATGATCAAAATGCATGTCTCAGCAGATTTTGGAACAGATGCATTTATACGCCATAAAAAAAGGCAACACAGGCAAAGGTTTTACAAGCAATATTTTATGTCAATGGAAAAATAAGAGAATGACAGTCCAAATTTAGGAAATTCTGATCTGATCCCAAGTTTTTGAGCAGTCATGACATTTTAAAATAAGAAAATTTGAAGGTTCTGACAAAAACTTAAAAGACCTGATTTGATTTTATGCCAGCTGTTTTCATTAACAATCTTATTGTGTTTTTAATCTTTATATTAATGTTTACTTGCCTGTCTTTGTTGAGTGAACACTAATCATTCATTTTACAATGAAGGAGGGACACTTTTTGAAGCAAAAGAACAATATTTGTGGTCCGTTTGGTCATTTTGACATGACTAACTGGAATTCCGCTCACGTATATAATATCCAAAATGTCAACAAGGCTTGCATTAGCTTAGTTCTTAACCAAACTGCTTTGTAAGAAAGCATCACCTGCAAGACCCGTTACCTATGATAGCATGAGTGTGTTCTGAGTCAGACCTATTTAAAAGCAAAGCAAATGTCTTTTCCAAGAGAAACTTATGCAGGGAAAAAATACCCAATAGCTGCCAGGAAAAACTGATGCTGCATAACCTAGAACATCTTTGGAGGATGAGTTTATAGAGATATGTTTTGTTGCGTTAGTCTGTGGCATATACCCTCCTAAGAAATATCTTACAAAAGAGGTAGAAAGAGAGAGTTATTGAATATTGCATTTAAACTTAAACAGCATGCTGGTCAGTTTGCCAAATATACTTTAAACTTTGTATTATGGTACCAAGTTAGAAACCGACTTGGTGCTACAGTAGAAGCCTGCTTCCATGGTCTTATTTATCTTCAATATTGAGGGAGAGTCAGATAGTTGAAAAGAAAACCAATGCTGCTCCTGGATTTGCTGTTTTGCAAAAGCCAGCCAGAGCAGCACAGGGTCTGTGTATTTCAGCTTTCCAAGCTGCATTTACGCCATACAAAAATCCAGAAGAACACAAATTTTCCACAGAAAAATCCACAGGTAGGTGAAAAGTAAAATCTTCACCGACATCTTGCCTTTGTATAATTTTTTTTTGTCATGAAAACTGATGATGTTAAATTTAAATCTCCTCACACTTCACAAACACGTCAATTTGGATTGCAGATGGCAAGATGGGATAATTAAAGCTGGAAGGAAGTTTTGATCTGGGAAAAGAGAAAGATAAATCTGACATCTCACCTAAAATATTTTCTTCAGGTAACGGTTATTTTTTAATGGTGGAGCTTTTGTGTGTCGAACCACAACTGGTTATGTAGGGATTTTGCAGGTGACTGAGGAAATTTGTGCAAGGACAACACCTGTCTGACAAAGGAATTCTTCCAGAAGAATAAAACCCTACCTATGAACCAACCTGAGCAGTCTCAACATCCTAATCCAGACTGAAATGTTTGTGTATGTATGTTTGGGAGTTTTACATGAATAGGTATCTAGCAGATGTCAGACAATGCAATATATTTCAATGACTCTGATTGGTGTAGGAGGCAAAACAAAATCCTGATTGGGAAATGTCTTGTCTGAATGTCTCCAGTTCAAACTTTTTAATGTTTTCTGATTTCTCTGGTTATCTGAGTTTTTGTTTTTTTTTTCTTTGCAGTTAGCTGTGATCAGAACCAGGTTCAAGGGAGCGATGCAAAATACCTGGGCAGGTTGCAGTCAGTAGGCCATGAATTAAAGCTGCAGGATCTTTTTTTCCCTCTTCTTTCTTATTTGGCATATACATATACATATACATACATACATACGCACGCACGCACGCACGCACACACACACACACACACACACACACACACACATACATACATACATACATATATGTATATATATATATATATATATATATATATATATATATATATATATATATATATATATATATATATATATATATATATATATATATATATATATATATATATATACCAAAAGCTAGGCAAGACTAAATATATATAGCTGTTGACTGCAAACAAGTCTTGTTGAAGTAATCACAATTCCACACATTCCAACTCCCCTGTGGTAAACATGTGAGGTTTGTTTCTGTTGTGTCACTGCAGCTGATCCCAACAGCTGAGAGAGGATTAGGGCTTTGAAGAGCTGCATGACAGCATATGTTTTAAATAAAAGGCTCACTTCATGAGTAAGTGGGACTTCACAACAAGGTAAAGACCACGTGTGGAAATGATTAGCTGTCATGTTGTATCCTTCAATCTGTATTTAAATACTGGGGCTTATAGAGAGGCTTTGGCTTGTATGTGTGATTCTCTCTGGTGTTTTTTCTTTCTTTTTTGGATTCACATTTGAGTACAGTAAATAGATTGTTGCTGGCCACCAAGTCCTGCGGTAAAAGCACAAGGTTTGTTTTAATAAGTTGCTCCATAACACGACAATACAACAAGTGAAAAAACAAGCTGTTTATCATTTTCCTTTGGCCCAAACACACACACACACACACACACATACATTACCAAAGGAAAACATCCCCCTTTTAGATTTCTTTTAAATATTCATTAATCTGGACTTCCAAATGAACTGTACTACAGGTGATTCTCTGCAGGATGTAAATTATAAAAACAGGGTGCTGTAGGAATGGAAATATTGTTTAGAATGGGAAATGAGACTTTCTGTTATGTAAAATAATACCTGCAATTGTGTTTATGTTATATTGCTATAAATTTACGTAGATTTTTAGCGAAATACAGTGAAGTGATTATTAAAGTTTCAACAACAAGGAATAATTTTCTTCAACATGTTTAGTTTGGATTCTAGGTGATGTATTAACTTGGTTCAAACTGGTTCAGACTTAGAAAGCAGATTGAAATGGATACATGGCTTCAAATCTTTTTAGAAATAATCTGGAAAGTGTAGTGTGTGCTTCTATTGAGCTGACTCAATACTTTGTAGAATCACTTTTCACAGCATGTTCAAGTCGTTGGGGTTTTGCAAGTTTAGAAGTTGGGCCATTCTAACACATGGAGATATTTTGAGCTAAACCATTTTGTTTTTGCTCTGGGTGTATGATTAGTGCTGTTGTCTTACTACAGTCTTGCCTAGCTTTTGATGACTCTATTAGCTTCTTTGAAGATTGCCCTGTTTTGGCCTCTGTCCATCTTCCCATCAACTCTGAGCAGCTGCCATGTTCCTGCACGAAGCCCCACAGCACAATGTGACTGTTATAATATTTTATTTTGAGGATTGTAGTTTTGGTTCATGTAGGACTCACTATCTGAGACTATTATTTTTTGAAACTGCCATGCTAAACATCAGAGGAAGTCTCGATTTAATTTTACAGAAATTCGAATGGGTCTGTTTACTGTGGCTGCAGTTTTCACACATTCTGCAAAGCAGCAGTCTTTCTGCAGGAAAATATTTTTTACATCTGGAAATGCAGTGGGTGGCTCAACGCTAGAACACAGAAAATCTGAAACATGATGCAAAAAGTGCATTGTGGAACATTTTTTAAAGATGTTTATAACAGAGCAAGAAAGACAGACAAGGATGTTGGAGCCTATTTTGACCATGTTACAATGTGACACCTCCCTGACCTTTTGCGTAAATTGCCGGAATCTGTAATGCAACAAACATACATGAAGGTGAGGGATGTGGAAAATTACCTTCAGACATTACTCAATCATTTTCCAGAGAACATATGAAGCCACTTAGAAATATTTGCATATTGACAAATAACTCGCTATTACATCTTTACAACATACGTCAAAGACTTATTGATATCAGTGTCCTAACCCGTATTGGTACAACACCACTAACCATATTTTGATTGACGTCTCACCCGTATTTTTTAATTATTCACTTGATTTATGTAGTTCAATCAGTCTGTTTCCAGCAAAACATAACGGTAGCAGGTGAAATTGTTTTCTTATTCATTTAACCCTGAAAGCTCATTAAAAGTTGTTCTTACAGAGCAAACATTTTACAATGATGGTCAGCTAATATCTTCTGGATCTCAAGCTGTGAGGTAAAAATAATAATAGTAACAGTTGGGGATGAATCTTCTTTTTCATCATGACTTTGCTCTGATGTTTATCAAAGGTAAATGTGCACAAAGAATGATGGGTATCAAATGAAAAAAACAACTAAACAACTAAAGACTAACCAAAAATGTTTCTTCGCACTAATTTGCTAATAATGTTACCCAACTGTTAAAATACAACAATTGATTAGATCTGTTTTCACCTTCCACAGTTCTATAAAAGAACTGTGGTGAAGTCCAGCCTCATCATCGTATGCACCTTCGTCTATACACAGCACTGCCAAGTCACTGCCTTTTGGCTGTAGTACAGTTTGCCAGAACAAAGAAACAACATGGCAAAGTGTAAAACAACAAAGGCTGTGCTGAGAAGCTGACAAAGTGTTTTCCATACTAATGAGTGTTTATTGCCAAGAATAGTTGCATAAATGCATGTCTACAGGCCCACACACCAGGGTAATGGATGGGCATACATGCATTAACTAAATGCCAGTGTCAGAACTGAAAATAGATTTAAAATGTTATCAGTGTGTCAACGTGATTGACACCTAATTTGTTGTTCATACTTAAATGTGGGACTTGTACTTCTAAAATTCTATCAAAGTAATAGAAATGTATCAGAAAAATTCGACATTCCTGTCATGCTTTATGTATAATAAAGTACTTGCAGCAGAGCGTCATTAAAGTTTTGCTTTTTGTCTTTTGCAGGAGATGCAAAGAGAAGCATTGAGCTGGCTTCTTGCTGGAATGAAAGTGACACCTTTAAGACTGCATACTACACTGAAAAACAGACTGCAAAAACATCAGCCAGGGTTTCCCCTTTTCTCTGCAGCTTTTACTCACATCTGGGTTTTGGGTTTTGAAGAGTTTACTCTATTAACCACAGGGTAGCATGGAGCCACTTAAACAGATAAGGGTTATTGTTAACTTAGTATTTGCTCTTTAGGTAATCTTTTATGGAAATTGGTTTGTGCAGAAACTAAAATACACCAGGTTGTCAAAGGTTTTCACTCACACATCCACATCATTAAATTCAGGTGTTCAATTTTATGTCTTCTAATAATCTGGGTTTTGACCCAAACAATAAAATGAACTGGAGTCCCAACATTGATGCTCTTTACTGGAAGGGTCAGAACAGACTCTACCTCTCCCATCTCTTGGGAGACGCTCTTACTGAGCAGGAGAGCTTCTTTGTGCATCTGAGGTGCACAAAGGAGTGTTATTGTAAATTCTTCCTCCCAGCAGACTTTGCAACAATCAGCACTTCTAACAAACTCAAGTTAACATCTCTACTTTTATTTTCATAGTTTCACCATTTCTTGTAAATAGTATGTTGTTTTGTCTATTTACAAATATGTTCTGTACATTTGTTGAATTATTCTACTGAATAGCACATTTCTTTGAAACTCAGTATGCTATTTATTTCTGATAACTTCACAGTATTTTCCTATTCTGTAAAGTTCTCCTTACTGAACAGTCTCCTTTCTTTTTGTTTTTATATTTGTGTAAATTTACATGCTTTATGTTTCCTGGTATGTTTTCAGTGTTTGGGCTTATTCCATACATTCAAATGAAAGTACTAAAGTTGCAGACATTTTGGAGTATTTTATTCACTGGACTCTGTAGGAACAGTCTCTGAATCTTGATATCTTCCTGGTAAAGCAACTTTGTAATGAATTAGATTGTGGACTTTTGGCCCAACTATCTTGTCACACATCACAAATGATCACCTGGTAGAATAAGCATATGGTCCAAAAAAAAAAATCTTTTAACTTTGTATACAGCATTTCTCCATTTTTTAACATGTGACAGCTACAAAACTGAAAAGTCACTTAAGCTAAGTTTTAGAACTCTTTAGTAAAAAAATCAACTTCTCCAAAATTCACAAATTACAGGTTGTCTTGCTAAATTGCTCAGATATTTCCATTGTCTCTTGGGTATATGTTTACATTCATCAAGATGTGAAAGTTGCTCTCTGAACATTTTGGAGATTTCCAGAAGATTTCAACAGTCAAAATGAAATAATTTGTTCAAAGTTGTGGTGAATTTATATATATATATATATTTGGACAGCATATTCCTTCCATGCTCTCAGTCCACTGCCCAGTGGAATTTTTTTGTTTATGTGAAAAAGCCTGTGTGAGCAGGGAGGCCCTATAGAAGGTTGACACAGTTAGATTGGTTGCGTCAGCAGAAGGGGCCAACCTGTCATGAGGCATCTGTGGAAGACTACCAGAAGCAATTGACCTAGTTTCAACTTAAGACCACTAAAACCGTAAACATAAAACCCTGATCTGAAGGTGAAAGCTGAAAGAAAAACGTAACATAAATGCATCACTTTCATCCTATTTATATAATTGTGCACTTTTTGTGGTTGAGAAAAATAAGAAAATGTGTCTTTAATAATTTAGCTTTATTTTGTTTAAAGTTAACTTAAACAGTCAAAAAGCTCAAATCACATTGGATCATGTTGATAAAGCTGTAAAAAGTGCTTTTAACAAAATAAATGTAAAAATGTTTGGAAACATAAGCAGATGGCTGAATGTTTTCTGTATATATGAGAAACACTGAAATGCTCAGTGTTTCTCCAAAAACAATGTATTCTATGACCATGTTAGTTATGTTGTTAATGTATTTTTTTCTTTTTGTTAGAAACATTTTTGTTTGCAACATTGGATTAAACATGAATACAATGTTCGTTTTTAGTATATAAAATTTTAGATGATAACATAAAAAGTTTCTTTTCGTATTTTGTACATGTTTAGATGTTGAGGAATATGGTGTTTGTGAAAAATAAGAAATGATAAGAAGCTTATTTATGTTTTTTTGCGAATTGCATCTTAAATTTCACATCTGTTCGGGTTGATGTTTTGTTCTGTAATAAAAATTTGTGTGATACTTATTTCTTTCTGTGGATATGTCAATTTAAATGCAAATGAGGCTGTTTTCTTTCTTTCTTTTCACTTTGACATCTGTTGTGTTTTCATGCTCTTCTCACAAACATTCACCTCTTTTTTTAAAACCTCTTGATCATTGCTAAGCTACGATTTTGGAATAAGATGTAATGCCCAGAAGCCCTTTGTGCAGCCACAGATGCTTTCAATGCAACCTAAAGCTTGTGGGCGGAGATGTACGGCGGCCCCCACCCACTCTACAGTTGTTGAATGTCCCTGGGGTGTCTGCTGGATTATGGAGGGGATTTCTGCTGGATTTAAATGAAATAAAGACGACTGTTTTTTTTTTAGTTTTTTTTTTTTTTAACCGCTGCAGAGCTCTCCTGTTGCATCAACCAATCACAAAGCTGGCAAGCTCAATATGCCCTTAAGTGTTGTTTACATGCATTTTTTAACAGTACAGTCTCAGACTGAGAGCTTTGTATAATTGATGATTGCATCATTTAGGTGAAACCAGAACGTCTGTAAGGGAATCAGCCAGTTTAAATAGCACCGGCCCACTGTTTTTTAGGACTACTAATTATCACATAAGTCTTTGTTGTCCAGATGAGACATTCTGAAAGTGCTGGATGATACTATCAGCTGATGACTTTCTCTGTACACAAATGACTGCATTTCGGCACATCCATCTTTGAAACTCTTGAAATTTGCTGATGACGGCACTGTCTTATGTGATGCTTAAGTCTGATCCAGGAAAATGATGAGTTTACATACTGGCAGAAGGATGACTGTTCCAGTGGTGCAGTCAGAACCACCTGGGGTTCATCCCTCTAATGACAGTGGAGATGATGACATACTTTTGGAAAATATCTCATCAAACCCACACCTCCCTCACCATCCTCAACAACACTTTGTCTACTGTAGATCTTTGGGACTGGAGATAGTCCTCACACATTAAGCGTTTCAGAAGAAGACCCAGAAAAAACTGCACTTTCTGCAGTAACTCAAGGAGTACTGCCTCCCACCGAAGCTGCTAATCATCTTTGAAACCACCATAATTCAGTCTGTTCGGTGTTCATTCATCAATGCATGGTTTGTTGCGACCATTAAACAAGATGGACCCAAACTGCAAAGAACAATGGGTCACATTCTCTCCATCTAGGAGTTGTACTGTTCTCTGGTCAGGAAAGAGGCTGCTAGCATCTCTGCAGACTCCACACATACTGGACACAGAATGTTTAGAGCTTTAGTTTAATCTTGATGCAATCCTGAGTAATCAGCTGCTTTGTGGATACCAAAGGTATCCACAAAGACCATAGAATAACTTCTTTAATGAGAACAGTGACTGTAGTAATAAGAATAATGTTAATGGAGGAAGTTGGGTGTGGTCTAAGAGAGAAATTCAAATGGTTGTTTTTGTACTTGAGATACTTGAGACTCCCTCCAAAAACACATAACGTTTTAGTTCAAACACCAACTATACCTTAATATTCATTGATATGAACAGTGAAAACCATCTTGGTATTAGCTACCAAGTAGAAGCTAACATCTTGAGTTATAGACAGCCAATGCCTTAAAGTGTGTAATGTAGTGAACAGAGCAAACTTAAGAAGGTGCTCAGGAGCCAGACTAAGCTTGTTCTGCCTACAGATGAAATCATATGTGGTGGACAACTAACACTATGCATCAACCTGACCAAAACATCCCCACTGTGAAATGCAATGGTGGCAGCATCATGCAGTGGAGCTGGTCTGATCTGATGGAAAAACAAATGTGAGTAAAGGCAGTGAAAAGTCTGCAAAAGACCTTTGAGACTGAAACCCTGGCTGGAGATTCACATTCCAACTGAAAAGTAGCATTATGGTTTAGTTATGGTTTAGTTAATTATACATAATTATGTATAAGAATAACTGATAGCTAAAACTAGATGAGACTCTGTGGCA
This sequence comes from Gambusia affinis, assembly GCF_019740435.1. Lineage (NCBI taxonomy): Eukaryota > Metazoa > Chordata > Actinopteri > Cyprinodontiformes > Poeciliidae > Gambusia > Gambusia affinis. Next base: position 21,509,937 of record NC_057872.1, read on the forward strand.
AGACTTGAAAACAGATGTTCACAGATGACTAATCTTGTTGTTGTTGTTTTGTTTTTTTTTAAACAAAGAATCAAGATAAATTTCTGTGTATATCAGTGCAAAGCTGGAAGAGAGTTGACCTAAATGACCTGCAGCTGTGTTCGCTGTAAATTATTCTGTTAAATGCATGCCACACTTTTCAGATTTAAATTAATAAAAAAGAAAGAGGTATCACTTCTCTTCAAACTCACAATTATATACTTATTTTTGTATATTCCTTGCAAAACAAATCTGTCTGTTTGAGTTTTGTGTTCATTACATGTACGAGACAAGAATAAGATATTAATAGTGCGTTAGGGTTGTAGAGATGAGATCTTTCTTTCATGAATAGCCCTATTTAACCCATTTCTGATGTGCTTTGTTCAAACAAATAAACAAGTATGATTTGTCTTTTCATTCATGTTCTTTGGTTTGCTCTTCGTAATAAGATATATGCCTTTTGTTGTGAATCACTCAGTGGAAATTGTGTTGATTTTTTATTTATTTTTTTTTGCTGATCTTGAACTCTTGTATCTAATGACACAATGACCTAAACTTCTCTTTAAGACCCAACCGCATTGTTCAAAGAAATTGTTCAATTAATTAGTGTTTTCATGTTGTGGATTTGATCAAACTTTCACGCTGAGGTTTCAAAAAGTATTCTTCCTTAAATTTCTTTAAAAACAACTTTTTTTTTTTCTTTTTTTTTTGCTGAGATTGGGTTTATTCATTGCCAATCATTGAGCCTCCCATTACGAATCAAATTACATAAGATCACATTTTAGTTGTCCCTTAATTCCCTGAGAGCATAAAGTACTGTCGGACTGTTCTGGCATCAAATATCCTGTGGTCCAGTCCCAGCTGAGCACATGCAGACCCACAGCTTGTTTTGCCTCTCCTTCACATTCCACACAAAATGCTGCATCACTTGTTGGGAACATCTTGTTCAGAACAGCAGTGGGAAGGCGGATTCCTGGACCGAGCTAAAATGAATGGTGGAAGTACATGTCTGGACATGAATCGGGGTTGCATAACATCTTAATGTAATCCGATCAGACGTGACTGGACCTTATAATAACAGGGGTGGGACACGGGGACTCCATGAATCGATGCCAGGCTTCAGACACGTCACTGAAAGAATCACCGCATGCCATTATCATGTGAGACTCTCTGGTTCCGTTATACATCATTACATGGGTCAACTGTTTGGCAGCTTCCCTGTATTTACTGCTAGTCTTTAGAGCTGACTCATACATTTTAAGGAACACATAAAGTTACGAAGTGCACTTCTGTTTTCAGTCGTTATAGAAAACAATTTTTAGTTATATAATCAGCTTTTTCAAAACTGTGATAGAAAATGTCCTGAATATTAATTACTATTAGTTTTTCTTTATGTTTTTCTATAAAAGGATAAGTTGTCAGATATGCTTGAGTGACAATATTTAAAAATAAACATTAAAGTAATTCAGACATTGGCTAATGTTGAATGTCAGACAAAAATACCTTACAACTATTTTCTCAAATGTTTTTCTAGTTCAATAAAAACTAATTTGTAAATACTTTATAATTTTTTTATATTAACATATATACATATAAAAAATTGCTTTAAACTTGGTACTATGGAGCACAAAAGGCCATCGTTCTAAGTGATGTGTTGGAAAATCTCCTGGCAATATCCCAGGAATTTATATATGGGTTTAATATCAATAGTTGAGTTGATCCTTCAAAGTCTTTTAAGCATTACAAAAAACAAAGTTTTTAATTTTAAAGTAAAAACTTGTACAACTATTTTCTCAAATGTTCATCTAGTTAAAAAAAACTAATTTGAAAATACTTTATATTTTTTTCATATTTAAAAAAAAATCAATCATTATTGTTATTGTTCCAAGAATGAAGCTGTGTAATTGTGCTAAATATCTGTATTTAATAACAGATATTTAAACTGTTATTAAATATCAGCTGATTTCTATCGCTAAACATATAACTTGCATTAAACTTGGTTCTAAAGAGCACAAAGGCCATCTTTCTTAGTGAGCAATATCCCAGGAATTTAGATATATATGTCTTTAATATCAATAGTTGAGTGGATCCTTCAAAGTCTTTCAAGGCCATTACAAAAACATGTAATGGCCTTGAAAGAAACAGAAACAGCCGTTTCTGTTTCATGTTGAAACGGCTTCACATCTTAAACATCTTGGAAGCAGAATTGCAGGTTGGATCACCGAGGTGTGTAAATAAAAAGTTTCACTTTAGAATGGAATGACTGATTAGAACAGAAGTGAATCATTTATTAGGACTTGGGTAGAAAATATTTTCGGAGATTAAAAGTTTCAAAAATAATCTCTGCTGAAAGCTAAAAATAATGTAGGAGACAGTCAGATACATAAGTCACTTTTGTGTCTTTAACTGTAAAAACATTTATTTTAATCTGCTTGATAATGATACAAAGAAACAGCACAGCTGAAAAATGGGACAGTATGTTCAGTCTAGGTTTGGAGTCATAGTGTGTTTATTTTGACTGGCGTCACCACCTAGCAACCTTTCTTCCTCTGGTTTTAACCATTGCATTTGCTGAACGTTGTCATCAAGTTTTCTCTGATAAACTGTTACCAAAACAGAACTTCTGTTTCCAGATGTGATGTAATTGTGTTTCAGCCACTGTATGGGGCTTAGAAAATCACTGCTGTGGTGTTTTGATTACATTTATCTGGATGACATCTTGATCTTTATTTTTATTTATGATTGCAGGAGACTAAATGCAATGCATGACTCCAAACAGAGGGTGAGACCTTTGGTTCACTTCAGCCTCCAGGATGTTCCTGTTCTCATGAGTATGTCATATGACTTTGAAATCAAGAGCATTTTATTTAGTTTCAAGTCTGTTATTACTGAGTTCTGCCTAAGGGGTTTGAAATGAGATTTTTCTTTGATGTTCGTGTAGCGGTCCAATTCCTTTACCATTCTGTTCTCTTTCTCTTTCAATCTGACATGATGTGCCATGTTTAAACTAGGCTTATCGCAGAAATATGCACAAAGTCTCCCAATGTTTTTCTTTCTTATCTTATTTCCTTCCAGGAGGATAAAATAAGATAATGAGATCAGACAGTTTTGCAGTAAGTTCTCATTAGAAGCCAGATTTTAGGAGTAGGCTACATGACTAATGAATCGGCATGACTCATGCACTGATGCATACGTGTGTCCTTTTGGAAACTGGTGAGGTAATTCTTTTGCAATATCTTTGTAATGACAAGTTTTCATCACTTCCTATTCCAGGTGTTCCTCAACAAGAATGTTATTGATGTCATGCGATTCAAATTTTCCATGTACCTTTTACAGATTTTAAGAAATACCATGTTTTATATTACTACCCCATTCTTCCATAAGTGGGTTCAAAATGACCCGCGTTCATTTCCTATGGAATTTAATGGGAATCTTTGTTTCTTACCAGCTGAGACTGTCAGGAAAATATTTTCTTGTGAACCATACAAGCTGCGTCCTAAATCTCACCCCTGAATAATAATATTTTACACAGCAAGAACTTTTACATATAATTTTTATCTTTATTTTTACCTCACAAATGTCTGTGTGCGTGTGTGTGTGTGTGTGTGTGTATGTCGATCATCAGTGCTGTGACAGCATTATTGTCACAAATCAACCTATTAGCCATCTTTGAAGTTAATTAACTCTATTTATCTAACCAAAGTAGCTAACGTTACAGGCTATATTTTATTGTCCATGTGTATTATTTATGTGTGTGTGTGTGGGTGTGTATCTGTGTGTGTCTGACACCCTGGATATGAGAAAAACAAAAGAGAAAATGTTTTGAATAAAGGGCGTTGTACCAGTCTGTAGAGGTGAAGAGAGAGCTGAGACCAAAAGCAAAGCTCTTGATTTACCGGTCTAAGTTCATCTATGATCATAAGCTTTGGGTCAAGTGCGAAAGAACGAGGTCAAGGATACAAGCGGCCAAAATTAGTGTTAGTTTTATAGGGTGTCTGGGCTTTCCTTTAGAGGGAGAGAGTAGAGCTGCTGCTCCTTCATGTCGAGAGGAGCCAGTTGAGGTGACTCGGGCATCTGGTCATGATGCCTCCTGGTCGCCTCTCTGGTGAGATGTATCGTGCACGACCCACTGGGAGGAAACCCAGAGGAAGACCCAGGACACGCTGGAGGGACTATGTCTCAGCTCGCCCAGGAACGCCTTTGGATTCCCCTGGAGGAGCTGGAACAAGTGGCTGGGGAGAGCAAACTGTGGGGCCTCCCTTCTTACCCAACATAATAACATCACACTGAGTTTGACACCTGAGAGTTTATTCATACATAGGGAACAATTGTTAATTGCAATGATGTCTGTCTTTCTGTTAAGTCAATCTCTGTCGTCCATTCATTAACACATTGTAGACAGTAAACAATTATGAATGATTATTAGTTTTCAACAAAGTGTTTGTGACAGCAAGTATCAATTAAATTAAATTAAATTATTATGTTGCTTGCAAGTTAGTGGACCAAAACTGGAATTCTTTTTGTTTGTTTGTTTTTTTCCCATATTTGACATTGTTTGCAGTCATATATGTGATTTGAGAGTCTTCATCTGATACTATCTGTTTGAGAGAAACAGTGCTTGAAAACATTTCCCATTTATTTTGATTAAAAGACTTTATCTGCATGAGAAACTTTAAAAAAAACAACAACAAAAAAAACAAAAAAACACAACAACATAGTTTCAGACTGCAGTCTTTAAAAAGTAGGACAAGGTTTCAGATTCATTTTATTTTAATCTGTCTGAACACCCTTAGATTTTCTTAGTTAATGTGTTTTTCTCTGGACACACTAACTCCAGAGAAAAGCACTCTCTGGACTTGCTCCCTCAGGCCCCCACCCGGCCCCTTTCCTCCTCGCAGGGCTGCGTGTGTGGCATGTGTTTTGGATTCCTGCCTAGGACTATTCAGAGTGGAAGAACAAGGCCCCCCAGTGTGCTCTGTTTTCAACATTCCTCTGACTTGACATCACCCCGGCTGCAGGAAAATGGTGAAATGGCTGTGTGCGGGAAGGGGCCCCTCTTGACCTGAGCAGTCTGGTTGGCGGACTCCATCAGGGCGTGAGTTTACCCCACCCTATAAAGCTGAAGCCTCCAAAAACAATGCAATCAAAGGGATGGTTTACATACCACGTGGTGTTTGGTGGTATAAATTAGATGGCAGTGGCCAGTGTTTGTTAAGATGGATCACCCCCTATCCATCACTACGACCTCCAGTAGATGGGCTGTATGGAAATTAAGGCCACATGCTGAATGTAAATATTATGGTTTGCAAAACTGCAGCCTGAAGCTCAATGAACACTAACGACTTTCTGCTTCTAACCTTTGGAGCTCTTGTTCAACAGTGACATCATAAGCTGTTGTTATCTTAGTAAATTGTTCGTTAGTAATATGTGGATTACATCAGGTTGCACAAAACTCTTTTTCTTTACCTCTTTTTGCTTTCCTGTTATCCTGAAGGATTAGCTTCTACCTGTGGATATGTCAAAATCTCATTGGCTTCACTCATGTTGATTCTTCATTTGAAGCAATCAAGCACAGTGTGTTGTTCTTTTGTTGAATGTTTACTAAATGTGTTCAAATGGTAAGATGTTTCAGGCTCAACACAATGTACAGCATTAAAGTGACCCAAAGACCCTAGTAACAATTCTATCTCATTACCTTATAAGACTGACAATCTAACCCAGTAAATATTCAGATAAGTGATGACGCTGCCATATTTTCTATCTTTATATCAGACAGAGTCTATGGCGTCTTCAGTTTTGGACTGAGTTCTGTCTTAAATGTTTTCCACATGCGCTCATTCAGGGAGCTTATTCAAGCTCATGGCCAGTTTCCACCAAGCGATTGGGTTTCCCGTCAGCAGAAGGCCCATGTGTTTGTGTTTGTCTGGGTGGGAGGGCGAGAGGGTGCCTGAAAAGAAAGGAGGCGGGGAAGCGTGGGAGGAGGAGACATCAAAGACACGGGAAATCGGATCCCCTCTTTTCACCAAGCATGTGGGGCTCGGAGACAAAGGAAATGCAATCTGCCATGTGACCATGAACGGCACGGATGCCTCAGCCATCTGGCTCCATTCAGCTTTCCACTCATTCAACTTTATTAGGCCCCACTGCCACATCATGCAAATGGCACAAACTGAAGTCATTCCGTATTTTATTTTATTTCCTGAAATTTATTCTATGTTTTAGAATAAACATACTTCCTCTGCAATACTTGCATGGAAAATTTATAAAATTCAAGAAACTCCAGTAACGACACATAATAGTAAAATAAGTTACATCCACCCAACACAAAATCTAAATGCATCAAAGTTTAGATAAATAACTCATTTTACATTATATTGAACAAAAACATGTGTGTCCTCAATAGTGATCTGAGTTGATGTTGTACATTTGTTTATACCAGTTTCAGTTCAAAATACTAGTTTAAGGGAATGTTTTGCTGTCTGTTCCCTTCATGGACAGCTGGGGTTATGTTCAAGGAGCAAATCACATGACCAAGACAACCAGGAAGTTGCAGTTGCTAATATAGTCTGACTTTAATTGTGAACACATAACAAAAAAAAACAGAAAAGGAAAATACATAGATTGCAAACAAAATTCTAAATTTTGTAAATTAGCAAAATACATTTTCAAAAAGATGCAGAGAACATAAAATCTCAGGCAGGACAAAACAACAGGTATTGGGACTTGGTTTTCACTGGAAATAGCAGATTTAATTGGGACCCAATTAAATCTGTTGTTGCTGTAACTAAATTGTACTTGTTGAGGTTTATCTCTCACTGGTCTGTTAGAGATTCATATGAAGTTAAAAATGGTAACAGATCTTTTTGGAGGTCTGTATCAGCTGCCATTCATGCAAACAGAGATTTTGTACTGTTGCATCGTGATGATAATATTATCGTCACTGAAGCCTCTAAGCCTATTCTAGCCATAGCAGAATCATAACAGTATATCAAAGGATCAACAGTCTGTTTATTTCTATTTTCAGGTTGGAGAGACCATCTTATATTACTGTGACTAAAACTGAGGCAGCAGTTGTTTTGCTGCTCCAACATTAGCAGGGCAAGTATTACTCATTGCTCTGAAGCTGTTATTAATGTAAATAGAACTGCTCACTTTGGAGATGTAAACTTTCACATTCATTTTCTGAAAAAAAAGCTAATTTAGGGTATTAAGAAATATCATGTGGAGCAATGGGAGAGGTTTAATCCCAGAATCCTTTAACTCAGAATGCGTAGCTTTTTTGTCTGATTTTTGCACTTATATAAATTATAGGTTGATTTCAGATTTAATAGGTATTTCAAAAAGAACACTGCTGCAGAAGAGGAGATGGAACCAAAAAAAAACTCCTTTTGAATGTAGTAAAAACTATAGCAAGTTTGCTTCTCTAAAAGGAAAATCATCCCCTCTTCTTTTATTTTCTTTTTCTAACTTTAAACAAATGATTCAGTGACGATTTTTGGGGCATTGATCATCAGATAACAGTTAAAAAAACACGTGAATGTTTTCGAACACAGACTTTCTGTGGGAGACATTTTTTGAAAGCCTTTGAGTCTGGCATCACCCAGAAGATAACAGACTTCCGCATCAACATGTTGACTTATCAGAGAACATCTACATTTTAGGAAGGAACTGCATTCGTTCTATCAATGGTGTGACAGAACAATACTGTCACGTCAGTATCGTTCTGAGAACTAGTCACCTGTACACTCTGAAGACCTTCCAAATGAATTTACGATGTAGTCAATGTTATGATGTATGTTGTTGTTCATCAACGGAAATATTGGATTGAGCAACAATAACCGCAGACACCTGTGGGAGACAATACTATGATAATTACTGGGCGTCAAACCAATAAAATAGCAAAAAACATAACTATTAGCTGGGAGAAGAAGGAGGTGATGAAATGACACTGAGCAGTTCTGAGAACCTCTCCAAACTCTTCACACCTGTGCAGAAAAGAATGAATGTAAAAAAAAAATTTAAGAAATTATCTAGAACAGTGGTCCCAACCACCGGGCCATGCAAAAAATAAATATGTCCATTCTATGTATTGAGTCTGGAGGAGCTTTAATTTTGAAAATCCTAAACCGCATGCTGTCGGTTACGTCTTGCTCGCCAACATGCAGCAGAATGAGTGATAAACAACGACATCGGTCTCGATCCTATAGATGCAAATTAGTCTGTGACTAAATTTGGCACGTTTACATGATGAACTTAAACATAAATGTAGTGATGAACTAAAAGGTAACAATGACTTAGGACTTAACCCCACAGGCCGGTTCACTATCATGAATCACCATGTGGTTAAAACAACCCATGGACCTTACCAAGCTCCGCCCACAACCGACCCACGTGACCGCAAGTCTCACAAGCAAAGCCTCGTAGCGCATTGTTTCTATGTAAACATGACTCCATTAGTGCATAATTTCTACCGGATTTTCACAATATATCAGCTACTACAATGGACAGAGGAAATAACAAGTTCATGTCATCATCTGGGAGGAGGTTACTGGTTTCTCAGTCACAAGCTGGTTGCAAACCTGAGGCCAGCAGGTGTCAGTCGGTCAGTTATGGTAGATCTGAAATTGGGTTTGATGACCTCAATATGAGAAGCTACAGACTGTTAAGAGGAACCAAAGAGCTCTGTTAAGGTAAAGAAGCCATTTGTTTGTTAAAATTTTATGAAATCTATTTGTTCTATTTGATGTTTGTTATGAATGACGTATAATCATAAACAAACAGGGTAATTAGTCCAACGTTTAGAAACTACAGCGGCTGTAATGAGCCACAGCAAATGTAAACAAAGGTAAAATAACCCGAACAGGTGATCAACTCAAAACCATTCGTACCTTTTTAGTCTAGTCTCTCTTTGTAGTTTAAGCACACTTGTTACCGTATCAACCACCTGCGCCCCGCAAGACGAGCAAACATTACGTTAAAAACATAGCATCCAGTCCGTTACGATATCAAGTTTCCAGGCTTGATATTTATTTCTGGATTATTAATCAGCGCTTCCCTGAACACAGCGATGGTTGATTTACTAGCTGTACTTGGTGCTAGAGAGGCTAACACGAGTAACAATTTAGTCCAAAGCCTTTTCTGCTAAAATAAAATCTTTAGTGTGTGTCAGATACACGTTGCATATTGAGCTGTTTAGCTAACGTAAGACTGTGTAGCAGACAGGCTTCAAGGTGTAGAAGTTGTATCAGAACTGCTATTATGCTGTACTTAGCTAACGGGAAGCTAGTGTTTGTGAGACTGCCACCCACGTGACCACGTAGAAAGAGCATCAGCCAATGAAAAGCGGCCCCTCTGGTAAGGTCCATTTAAATAAGAAACCCAGCATTTAGTGTATCACTGTTGTAAATTGTCCATTTTTAAATAAGAGATGAAATATAGATATTGAATCCATTCATCTTGATATACTGCTGTAGTCTTTTGATTGCATGTCCAATTCATTTTCATGCAAAACTCCAAAATGCCAAATTTTGCTAATGTGACCTGCAGTCACATTAAATACCAGGCAATCAGCTTACAAATCAACTTAACCTGGAAACTACAGACTGAGAAAAACCTTAACCTGAGACTTTTATTTTGCTCCGGACCATTTTCTCAAGAGTAGAGGACACATCCACAAAAATTGGATGTACACATATGCATCATATGAATGAAAGGAGGAAGCATTCAGGACTCTGATAAAACCTCTCTATCACCTTCTATCACCTTACATGTACAAAACTGATGTGTAACACAAGGTTTCTGCAACGTTGATGTGTTAAAAAGAATAAGTCTACTAAAGTCTACTAAAATATATATTTTGTTTTTCCTCTTTTTTATTATTATGAATCAAATTGAAACATCAGACAAAGAAAAATTGAGTGACTCCAAAAAGCAGATACACTATTTATTAAATGAAAAACATGGCAAACAAATCTGGTTCCAAGTGAAAACATATTTTAAATCGGGAAATAACTGGCCACCTATTGAAAGAAAAAAAATGCAGCCTTTGTAACAGCACGACATAAGCTAAATGCTCAAAAAACAACAACAACAACAACAACAACAAAACACATCATGCTCTTATGAAAAGAAACAAAGTCACTGGTATCTGTTAGATAAGGGTTGCAAAGCCATTTCTAAGGTATGTCTTACATTCAAAAATATCTTATTCTCCGAGAATTTTGAGAAAATATTTTATGGACAGATACAACAAAAGTGGAACCTTTCGGAAAGTGTGATTTGTGATACATGATCTGGCCCAAAACTAACTGCATTGAAAAAAAAAGAAAAAAATATATCACAATTGCAGTAAAACACAATGGCAGAACTGTGAAGGTCCGGAGATGCTTATCGTCATTTGAAAACTGCATTTCAGATTTGCTCTGGTTGTCTTCTGGTGTTTTCTAGAAGCAACACTTTAACAGTGTTCAGACTTTGGTATTTTATTGATTGTTTTGTGTTTTTTGCACCATATTTTATTGGGTTACTTTCTGTGAAAAACGTGATCATTTCTTTGAAAGTTCCTTATTTAAATAATCTAATTTGCTGACTACAAAAGAATGGTAAATGTACAGAACTTATTTTCCAGTCATTTAAAGCGCTTTAACACTAGAGTCACATTCACCTATTCGCACTCACAAACACACACCCATTCATACACCGATACGCAGATCGGTAGGCAATTTGGGGTTAAGTGCCTTGCCCAGAGGCACATCGACATGTGACAGGAGGAAGCTAGAATCGAACCTACAACCTTCCGATCACAAGACGACTACTCTACCATAGAGCCACAGTCGCCCCCATATATAATGGGGAAAATATGTTTAGAGTACTAACATTTTATTGTGGTCTGGATTTTCTTCTCTTTTCTGATGCTAAATAATTCTATTTCATTTGACAATATATTTGGTACTAAATCTGCATATGAAATCAAATTCATGTTTTCATAAATAAAATAAAAAAATGGGTGGATCAAAATGATTCACAGAGTTCTGGTGAAAGAACTTGTCGTTGTCCCAACTTGTTCTTCTCCCACACTGCCATTCCAGACAACCCACACCCCTGAGTGAGTAATGCCAAAATATTTTCCAGATTTCTGAATATCTTGAGTCTTCAGTCGTCTGCAGCCTTGGAACAATCTTTATTTGTTTGGTCAAAACACTGCAAGGGCACAACACTAATATATAAATCCCATGTCATTCTGGTCCCTAATCTCCAAATATTATGTAGTGAACCTAAATACAGACATGCGTGTGTCAAGGAAAGATTACACTGTGGCTGAAAAACCAGATTTAAAAATGTCCATAAAGCAGACACTAAGCTAAAAGACGGACATGAAACTAGTTAGACCACACAAAAGAAAAAAAACAAAACTTAGACCTAAGAATGGTTCAACAGGAGGACCTAGTATGGAAAATGTTTGAACAAAGGATTAAACTCATACACAGGCTTAAACTTTTTTCTCCAACCAGTCTTACATAATTTTCTTATATCTATCCTATTAATCGGTCTTCCATCCATTCGATGGGTGATTGCTCTGGTTTCCAAAACAAAAGGAAAATGGTTACTTCTGCTTTACAGGAATTCGGCAACAAATTTTTGGTAAAGCTTATACGTCATTAGAAAGTGATACTAATCATACAGAATTTTTTAATCTCCCCCCAAAACTACTAATGATTACGTAAACGATAGGAGACACAAACAATTCAGGATTCTCACCTGAGTTTTTGGAATCTCCCACCCTCTGGATTTTAGTCATGGAACTGCTTCAACAAACCTTTCTCAAAGGGTGATTTGTCTCATCTGTTTCTGCAACAGGCATCAGTTTAAACCACCTGAGATAAAGAACTGTAAAACATTTCAAATACAGTCATGAAAATCCATCTCTCTGTCCTGAATGTTTTACATACTGATCATACTTTGGCAATTGCACCACAGAGACCTACCTTTGTCATTCTTTTCTACACTTTACCTGTTCTACCTGTTGCTTTCTGACCTTTGAACAAAGATCATTATTGTCAGGGTTTCATACTGTTCTATGTTTTACAGTAAGCTCCAGTAATGATGTTTTACAGTAATGACGGTGTGAATACAGTAACAGTAAAGACTAACTAGGTTGTACCATAAATTAATGCTTAGTGTCATAAAGAAAATGTAAATGTTGAACTATTGGTCAGGAAGGACTAATATGGACATTCCGCCTCTATAAACTAGTTACTGTACTTAGGTTATCTACTATCAAGGCCACAAAAATGTTAAGGCGTGATAAGACATTAAGACCCATAAAATACTTTGTGAAATAGATTATATGGCTTTAGGTGTATCCAGGGAGGATTAGGAATAATCTTGGATGATCAGTCATGGCAACCGTCATAAATATGATGTTTAGTCAGATTGATGCAAAGATTCACCCAATCCACTAACCAAGCTAAATTTCCTTTTTGACTTCATGCAGACCAAACGAAGGAGTATTACCATGTGATTACAATTACCAAACCCCATTTGAAGATGAGTTAGTTGAATCATGAAGCAGCATCCTTGTGGTGTTTTCAACCAAAACATAGACTCAACACAGACATGGCAAAATGAATCACCAGCAGCTTCAGCTCCCCCTTCTGCCCTAAAGGGTTAGAAAGGAAACAATGACTCATGAATGACCAGCTCCACGAACTCCAAATTCTAGATCCCTGATTAGAGTGAACTTGCTTGTTGGTGTGGGATTGCAGTGATTCCTTAGCAGCATCATTGATGGCAATGCTAACTAGATTAAGTGATTTAATATTATTCAGAACATTGAACAATTCACAAGAACAAATTATATAAATGATTTTTTTTTTGTCATTATGACCTCTTTCTAAATCCACCACACACAATTGTTCATTTACTGATTGTTAAATTTCTGGGTGTTGGATGTTCTATAAATTAACAAAATTATCCTTCTTTATTTTAGAGGGCTTTACAGATTTGTTTCAGAAAAAAATACTTACAAAAATGAACTACTATTGATTTTCTAACATGAAAAAGTATTGGCTAACTAAGTTGAATGATAAAAAATGAGACAGATGTCGCTGTCAGATTTTACATACTGTACTGTAATGTAATGTTTTAAATGAATCACAGGCTCCTTTATTGAATCATGCCATCATTTTGCCCTATCAGGTGTTCCTCTATAGCTCTCTATTTTATTTGAACTTGATGAACACGTATTCAAGATCAAAGTCTAACCTTTCCCATGTTTCAACATTTATCTAATTACTTTACACCCTTGCATGCACAATGTTGTATGACACATCATATTGTGCATGGTTTGAACACACTTCCTCCTAAATATGATTGTGCTGCAGTGCATTCTTTTCATTGTGGTTTCAAAAATGGTCGTACACTTACAGCCAAGCTGTAACCTGCCTTTTATTTAGTTTAGCACATTGCTCTCAACCTTTTGCGTTTTTAATGTATCTTCTCCATTCATTCATAAGGAGCACCCTATCAATCTTGCATAGAAAGACCCAAATCCTGACTAACACAGAAGAAATATTTGAAAACACAGAGGAATAGAGATACGTGCAGGGCATGCAGTGTGTGTGATTCATGCATAAACAGTGTTTCTAGGCTGAAGCACGCTGTGCACGTATCACACACTCTAGAAGGGAGGAAGGAACAGCCTGTCTCCAGTTCACTCATGTGGTCAAAACTCCACCTAGTGGCCGTTGTTTACGAGACGTAATGACAGAAAGCGTTTTGAAAAATTACTTGATGCGCTTCCCTTTTCTTTTCAGAAACAAATACAAATTTTTCGGTTCCTCAGTGAAACAATGGCGTAATGACATGTGACAAATGGCATAATGGAAAATTATCTGGAATAAAAAAACGTAAGAAAAAGTGATCGGGAAACCAAAGGGGAGAGCCCCGTGTTTCTGTAAGAACCACGTCTCGTCCCCATGGTATTAAATTTCCATAGATTATTTTGAGAAATAATGATCAAAAATAACCTTTCTGAGAATGTAATAGCCATTCATATCATCCAAATTTAAATGTACTTTTTTAGTAGAAAGCAAGTTAGTAAGTGAACAGCTGTACCTTGAGACTCTGTGACCTGGCTTCAGAAAGGCATTACTCCATTTGTTCCTGTGTTTTATCCTAACTATAGTAGCATCAAACATGTACTAGTACTGTACAATAGACCCCTCCTAGTACTCTGAGACATTTTCTTGGTATGCAACTCCATATTATTTGCAGATAATCGGCATATTCACAGATATTTCAACCATTCGAAAGAAAATGCAGTTTGAAAGGTTGATAAACCAAAGCGCTGCGTTACTTCACTCAGTGTTTACAAAGCAACCAATCCAGGAGTGCCATTCATTTACCTTGCTGCTGATTGGCTGTACCCGTAAACGTAGATCCCTGAGACAAGTGGAGGTCCACAAGCTCCACTTGTGTACAAGCTGTTTAGAACATTGCTTCCAACATCATGGTTCTGACCCCACTGTGATATGAAAATATGAAAAGTAGGGTCCAGACGTTTTAAAATATATAAATAGAACAGAATGTCCACAAATTACAAAGTAGAACTCATAAACCTGATTCATAAATAATTGAAATTTCCGTGGCTTGCATTACTCCATAATAAATGTATTTTTAATACTTTTATTATTTTCCAAAATCTATTATAAAGTGATATGGTCACAAGGCTTTGCTACTTACTTGTTTTTGGGATAAAGGTTATAAAGTCAGGAATTTCTTGCATGGTAAAACATTTTAATCAGGTTTCTACACTGACCAGTACTGGTGTGATCTTGTTTAAATGTTTTCCACACTGAGTCACAAGTATTCACATAGTTCACATCTGAGTTGTTGATGAATCGGTCACCAGTGTGTTTCAGGGTGACACAGGAAACCAGTTCTTGCTCAGTCACTCCAGGTGTATAATATTGTTGAAGTACTTTTTTAAAAAAAAAGCTCAAATTGAGTAAAAAAAAAATTCTTTAGTCTTTCCAAAATAATGCAATGCAAATTCTGTCGACACACCCCAGTCAGTCGTGGCAGATGACCATTCTCACTGAAGATGTTAAAGGTAGATGTTCCTTTCTACTATTACACAACGGTTGATCACATGAAAGGATTGCAATGACTCAATGTGATTGCCTAGTCTTTCACAGAATACCTAACAAAACTGAACTCACTGAGCTATATAACAACTAGGATCCATTTGGAATACAAATCATTTATTGAGAATCCAAGGATTGAATTATTTTAAATATATACTCCAGTGTAGAAACTAACTGTCTTGCAAAGTGTATTGAAAGAACAGTTGCTGTAAATTAGGGTTACATAAATTAAAAGACCTGAATTTAAGCTAAATTTGACTCATAATTGATTTTGTAGATACCCAGAGGTTATTTTCTCATTCTATATTTTCTGTTCAAGCTGAGTAAGTTTAGATAAAGTACCTTGGGGCTTTTGTTTATTTCCCCTTCTCCTTCCTGATTTGCCTAATGATTGACTGGAAGTACTTTTCTCACACACACCCACTCATATTTTTGGAAGTAAAAGCTCACAGTGTCCTAAAATCTAAGTTCGATTTATGTGACATCCAGTCACCTATAAAAACCATGCAACCTGTTCTGTGTCTAACTATCTAAAAATGAGAAAATTACCTACAGGTCCAATAGAAATTGTAGGTGTTTTTGGATTTACACCAAGTAAAGTTCAAAAGATTCCCAGGGTTATTTGATTTGGCCATCAAATCTTCTGAGGGAAATTGTGGAAGTTTTCCTAGGTGTAAACAGGTTTCTTCTTTATTGGGTCAAGCTAATAACGCTTTGTGGGAAGCAGGTGCAGATGATGATGCTTGATATTTGGTTTTATTGTATTCAGTAGGAAATATTTCATTCACTGCTGTCAAGATCATGTTTTATGATACAGCCATAAATCTTACTGTAGGTTTATACCAACTTGGTTTGTTCAGGTCACACAGTTTGCTTCCCATGGAAAGAAATGTGTCTGCATTAGATTCCCCAGGTATAAAATAAAAAATGTGATCTTTTTTTTTTTTTTTTTACCACTTAGATGAGGAAAAAACAATCTCCGGTGTTTTTGTTATGCAAGGGCTTTCAGAAACAATCCCTGCCATATAATAATTTGAGAGACTTGATTTTTTCAAATATCCTTCACTTGTTAATGGGTCTGCAGAACAAAGCGGAGGCAAGCTATCAGCACAAGATAAAGCAAGAATATCAGTTCATTTCATCAGAGTCAATTAAAAGTCCACTACTGTGTGTGTTTTCAGATATCTTACTAGTTTCATTAAACAAAATACAAATTGGCGTCAGAATAGCCGAAAGTCTACATGTTTCACACCCTGGCTCTTAAAACAAACGATCACAAAATGTTGGAAACAATGTACGGAATTTCAAGAACTTAAACAATGGTTGGAATGTCATGAGCTCACATTTTTGAAACGTGTAGAAAGAACACAAACAATGAGCATAGTATCAATGGGATGGTGGACACTGTCATCTTTAGAACAAGGTTAAAGCTTAGTCATGGCTGAAAGCACTTTGGCAACAGCTTATTGTGGAATATAAATATGTCCATAAAAATTATTTTTAAATATTCTAGCAATGATTATTCAGTTATTTGCCTGCATTGTTCTACAGTGCAAAAGCTACGATGTAGACTTTCCATCAGGTGTTGTGATTGTGCAGGTGGGGAAGCTACTGTTGTAAATTTCCAAGACATCCTCAAATATCTTCATGGTTTTTCCACTTAACACTCCAGATTGATCCCACAGTCCAAAAAGAATGACTGTGAATATATTTCAGACGGCTCGTCCTTTAAATGGCCACCAACCTGTCTGCAGGAGATTCTTCTTTCTTCTGGAACATTCCTCAGCCTTTTAGCTGGTTTTGTAGGAAATCACCGTCTTATTCTGCCAAGTAGAGAGGTGGAAAGAGAGTTTTGTTCATAGAAAATACAATTAAATAAACACGCATAATATAGCCATGTGAACTAAAAAGTAAAATTTCCCGGCAAAGTTTGGAAATGCCACATGATGTAAATGTTCCCCTGTGCCCATAAAACAGGGGAACTCCATGTAAACCTTTAGTGGGAAGAAAGTAGACTCATGCCAAACAAACATTTATTGCAATTAATGTTGGCGACATATTTTGGGAAAAATATAAATCATACCACCTACTTGTTTCAGTGCAGTGAAAGAAAAACATTAAATGATACAAACGAAACGTGATAGGTCGGGTACTGATAGCTTATGACCTGGATAACTGCTGAAATGATTGCTGAAGAACCAGAATGAAACCAGAAGCATAAGCTGAAGGCAAGACAGTGGAAAACCCCTTCTAGAATTTGAGTATTAAAAGATGAAAGTCAAAACATAAAGGTAATCAGTAAAAAAAACAGAGAAGAAGAAAATCAAGCAAAAATGATCTGAGGAATTGTTAATATTAGATGCATAGTAGTTCATAGTGGTTGTTTTTTTATTCTGTGGTATATTTATGTAGCTTAAACCAGATGTAGTTGAGCCCAAAATATTCATACCACTGGGAGATTCCAATTTAAAATTTAATTCATTCTAAGACATGAGACAAGCATCTCAAAGTACAGTAAAACAAATAGTAATAGTATTATATTATTGAAGGTTATCAATTATGAATATTTCTATATAGAAAAAAATATATATGTTTCCAATTATTTTAACTATCTTGATTCCCAGGTGTTGGAGCTTTGGTTTTTATTTAAGATTGTCTTGTGATCACTTTGGGGTTGTTTATATTGATTTAAAGATCTTTCCAAATTCAATTCATGGGATATTTCTTTTTTTTATTTACTACTTTCTTCAAATTACAAATTGTACATAGACTGAAGCTCCTTTACCTTTTAACAGTGATGATGCCATGGCATCCTAAACTTTCAAAGGGTGTCTCCAGTTTGAGTAAACTGGAGACATGCATGTGGATTTATTTTAGGGTAACACCTTTAGCACACGTCGTCTGTGTGACATCACGGAAAATCAAAAGAAATCAGTCAAGATAACAGGAAGAGACCTGCAGACTTCTAAAAGTCTGGTTCATCAGTTTCCAGATGGCTGAAGATGGCCTGTGCATCTGGAAGTATAAGCAGTCCAGCCTATCAAGTCTTCATCTCCCAGCCGTGAATCTGTTTTGCTTCAAGATGTGTAAATCCATTCCAGAACAAAAGTCAAATGACTTGTGAAGTTCCTGACTGCAGCTGGTAAGAAAGTTTGATTATCTAAAGTGAAATGAGTCAGTTATTGGCATAGGCTGAAGCAACTAATTTGAAAGCAACATAAAATATATTATGCATCATGTGCATCCCAAAATTTGTGTGATGCACATTTCTCAGGAGAAACAACTCATTTCTGGAGACATGTCCTGTGATTCTGATGAAGCAAGCATTTAAGAGTTTGGGCATCTTTACATTTGGAAGAAAAAGAGAAAAACTCTCAGCCGAGAACATTATTCCATCTGTGAGGTACGAGGGATGGCATCAAAATTGTAACTCACCTAAAATGGGGAAAACATGTTGTGTAACTTTTAGTATAAACTGTATAAAGAAATTGAATTAATTTGTATCTACATTTATTTTTCTTTCAATTCTATATTTTATTAAAGCTCAAAAAGATGGAGATTTGTTTAACTGGAGTTTGTCTCGTCTGTATTGTCCCGTTATTGGCTGCCAATCTGTCCAAGTTGCGTCCCTTGTCTCGTCTGGACCAGACTCATTTCTGCCACCTAGTGGTGATAAAGAAGAGAAGAAGTAACTTTGACAAACAGAATAACATTAAATAAACAACTATAAAATGCATGAATGCATCAAAAACTTTCAAATTTCCAAATTAGAGTTTGGAAGTACCAGATGATGAAAACAATGAGAAGAAGTGAAATTAAAAGGGTTTGTTTCAAAGCGCTTTCTAAAAGTTATTCAAGCAAAACAGGGGAATTATATACGGTACATGCCAGTCATTTCTCTGTAGAATTCCTCAACCTTTACAGTAATCGTCTACTGTCAGGTGGTCTGGTACTTTTATTACATCACCTATTTCCTTTATTTTGAACAAAGAAATATATTAAAAAATGGGTGGAAAATGCAGTTTGAAATTTGATTATCATATAACTTTAAAACACTATAATACTGGAGTAACAGTATTGCTTCATCATTGCTTTATATACATACATACACACACACACACGCACACTTCTTATTAATGCTGTGCCACTTTGTCGTTACACAGTACAAAGACTGACTGGCAACCCAATTAAATATATTAGGCAGGATAACATTTCTTGAATAAACATCATGTATACTATTTTTAAGCACATTCATATTTTTTTTAGATTACATTTCACAAAATCACTTATCAAGTGATAGCAAAATAAGTCAAATTCAAGGCAATTAAATACTACTTTGTGTCCTGCAATCATTCTTCTTCATCATCCCATAACAAAACTATTTTAATTTTTTTTCAACCTTGAAAAAATATTGACTTCTTAGCCCATCTTCATGCAGGCATGGTAAAATAAATATATCTGTATGCCTGTTAACTTTTTTATTTTTTTTAATCAGGTGAAGGTAACTTGATTGATTCATTCAAAATTTACATCTTCAAACATGAGTTACTATAAAAGGTATAAAAGGTAAAGGTAATTTTTTTATATATATATATATATAGCACATTTCCAGCAACAAGGCAATACAAAGTGCAAAGGGGCAAATTAAGAAAAAAAAACCCAATAAAATAAAAATGTAAGCTGCTTCATTTCAGTGAACCAAAAATTGTTACTTTACAAAATAACCAATTTGTAAAAAATAAGAAAGATTAGACCATACAACTCCCATCTTCTAAGAGGATGTCCCAGTTTACAAGGAACTCATGTTTAAAAATTAAAGGTTGTATTTAAGAAAAATATGACTGCATTTAATAATAATAATAACAATCTCTACATATGTATATGTTTTGGACCATTGATATTCGGGTCTCTATCACTAATTATCAGGCTCTGCTGTTTCGCGGTCATAAGGTTTTCCAAGGATGTCAGTATTTTTAGAGGCCAGTATAGTTGCATTTCTTTTCCAGTGTGCCCCCCAGTAAAACCACCAGATGTCACTATTTCCCCTCCTCTTGGACAACTTCAGATGCTGTTTGAAAGGCTGATGAATAGGTCCCACTTGTTTCTGTCTCTCCCTTCTCTGCCACACAGCCAAAATAATAAAATGCTGACTTCTCAAAGTGCTGCTAGTAAGCTCGTCTCAGCATAGCAACCATAAAGCCAGACCCATGAGAGAGTGAAACAAGAAAGGGAGGGGCGGAGGAAAAACAGAGAGGGAACCTGCTTTAACTTCAGCTTCTGTCCTGCTGAGGGGCTTCAGCCCTGTGCTTCTGTGAAGGTAGGTGGGAGGCTGCTTCCCTCCGTTTCTGCTGCTTTTTCTTCGTTATATGGGGCCCATACAGTTGTTAATTTCTATTTCAGTTTGAATGACTCGGGTTGATTCAGCTAGAATTGGGTAAAACTGAAGGAATTGTTGAATATGTTGTTTAGAAGTTTTTCTGTGTTTCTGTTTTGCTGTTAAATGTAAAATTAAAGCTAAATAAAGTTCAGTTTGTGTGCAGAGGATTTTGCTGCGGTGAAACCCGGGATAGTGGGTTACTCTTGAGGCGGCCTACATTGTACGTGGAGAAGTTAAATCATCCAATCGTTTCCCAATACTGTGCTTTTAATTTGTCGTAGAGGATTTGGAGATTTGTCTCTGAAAGCCTCAGATTAAAGGAGAGAAGGCAAAGTTTGTTCTCTGCCTATTCATCAAATCCAGTGAAGCTCCATTAATGGCTGACATCTGTATTTCTCTCCCTGGAACAGATTGTCTTTTGGATTTTTTTCCTCACATAAAACTTTTAAAAGTTGCTCTTCAAGGTACAGATGGTACTCTGACACACTCTTAAGTAGCAACCCAAGCTTGGGAGGAATCACACGACTGAAAGTAGCTGAGTTGTGTGGCTAAAATTAATCTGAGGTCTGATTCGGAATGTTTCACTCGGACGGTAAGGCGTGGAGAAGACGACCCTTGCATGGCAAGAGATCTTCACAAAGGTCTGCTTGCTGAAGGGACCTTGGCTTTGCTCTTTTAAAAAGCTGGACAGTAAATTTAACATCTAAATGGCAATCAAAACAAGAGTTTGGTAACTAAAACCTGAAAGGTTTATTGATAGAAAAGTAATGTGTTAATCATTTCAGAGGATTTGTGATTATAACCTCCATCTCCAATTACTTACAAGTATTTTTATTTCTTTCAGGAGACAAATGTCTCCTACATCATTACCTAATGTATGTAATATTATTTTTTTTAGATGCAAAGTATCTTTGAATACTAGACTTTAAAACTTTGCCATACATTTTTATCAAATCACAACAAAACAAAAGCAGAGAAATCAGATGCTGTGACTAAAGTTGTGATTGTGCTTTTAGGAGTTCACAAGATGGTTGGAGGTTGAAACCCCATACTGAGAGGAATCAACACACAGCCAAAGAGTCCTGATTTACTTGTGTAGATAAACAAGCTGCCTTCAGAAAATTCATATCTGAACATTTTTAAGAGCTCAGTTACACTTTACCTGACAAATTCACTCTTTGGCAGAATGAGAGGTAATGAAATAGGAGAAGCAGCATCTTAATATTACATCTAGGTTCTGCCTAGGATGAAGCTATGAGGCTTCTTTTATTAAAAGTAGACAAAGATCTTCTGTCAATGAATTAGACAAGAAAACTAATTCATACCAAACAGCTTATAACAATATAAAAACTGGGAAACAATCATAATCTGCATCTGACTTGTTCAACACTAAGAGTAGTTTTTGAACAGTATCATGCCTAACAAAGGTTTCGAACTCAGACTCTTTATTTGAATACTGTCACTGCAGGTAAATATTTGTATAAATTTTTCTATATTTGAGCACAACGGGTTAATTTTCTCTAAAAGTTTCATACATTTTTATAGAAACCTGGGTTAGAAATAAAAATCAAACTAAAAGATGCTCGAGTGGATGATTCTTCTTTTTACTGCATCTCAGATTCATCTTGTGTATGGCTCTTTAATTATAAAAAATATAATTTTTTTTTTACCTTTTCACAGGAGTCTGAATTTGCAGTTCTTACACACATTTCTTATTAATAAGAATTTTAGTGCAGTTTTCTACTCCTAAATGTAAAATCTGTAATTGTTAAATGTACAGATTCAGATTCAGCTGAGTTCCAACTCAAAGCAGCCACTTGCAGATGCATGAGTTTGACTTTTGACTGGAAAATGAACAGTCATCAGCCAATGGACAGAACAGGTGACAACCATCAGACGGTTTGGCTCACAGATTGTTTGGTTGCATGTAGAAACTCTACAGGGACTGCTTATTATTGCATCAATTGTTTCCACTGAAGTGGACTGATGCAATAAAACGAGGGGCAAAATGTAATGCCACTTTCTATTAGATTCTTTAGTTAAAGAAATAAATAAAAAAAAGGTTTATACTGGTTTATGCAGTTTAATCCCTGCTAGCATGATAAAATTTTGAATGCAGGTAGAAGACTAAGCCAGGTTTACAGTTTATAAATTCAACTTCTGTCCATGTCTGAATTAATTAAATACAATAAAAAATAAAACCAAAAATCAAAGTTACAATGTTTGTAACTAAGTTTTCAAAGGAGCTGTGGGTGCAATCAAGATCCTATTTTTTGTTTTCTTAACATTTACATCAGTCTTAATAAAACTAGTTCATTAAAATACATATCACTTTTTCTTTATTGACAGTGATATTTATTAAGTTTCTCTGTGCATGAGCTGGTGATTCATAAAAAGACATAATCAGTTATAAATACAGATTTCTGTTTTAGTTCATGATTTATTGTTTCAAAGCTGAAAAATTTTTTTCAAGGCTGGAAATACACATGATTCTGTTTCTATCATGATGAAAATGTTGGAGACCGTTAAGGTCAGATACAGTCATAACAAAAAGGGACTTTGCCAGTTTGTCCGTTTTAAAAACAAATCAAAACCACTTGTTCATGCTGAAAGTAAATCCCAGTTGAGCTGTTCTCCACATTGCCTCCTGAGATGCATCACCTCCTCTCCTTCTTATCCTTTAAATCTCCTCTATCTTCCTCAACCTGAGGTGTGATCCAGAGTTTGTGTCCTTGGCTTAACGCATTAGAGCCACTCAGCGGTGATGCGAAGCCAGCAGAGCTTGCGAGCCACACAGGAACAAACTAACAGGTTTTATTAGGCGGTCTGATTCCGTCATGTTTATGTCTGTTGCTGGATGCTTGCTTGTGTAGGAGGCCTGAAATTAGCGTCCATTAAAAAATCACTGATTGGTTTTAGATAAAGTAATTCATGACATTGTGAATTTAACATTGCACATTATTCTTAAAAAAGACTGTTATTTATCAGTTTATGACTTCATAAACTGTTAATCCAAAAAAGATCATTTTTGGACGTTAGCTTATTATGTTTGGCTTGGCTGACGACTTAAAGACATTATTTCAATAAAAGAGATTAACCTGATGTGCTTAAAGTACAACTCTAATAAACTTTGTAACTTTGAGAAAGAGAGAGAGTAATGTTATAACAATGTTTCAGGATGACCAAGCCCTGAGACGCGAGCAGAACGTTTCATTTTTCTTGGTATCCATTGTTTGGTATGTCTGATCCTTTGCTGTAATTTGTCCTTGAACTTGATCTAGTGATACTACACAAACAACAGAGTACTTCTTCTGGAGTATGAAAATTCTACATTCAAATTGATTTAGTTTTATCTGTTTAGTCATTAATTGTCACTGTAGTAACAGGCAATGGGGGGAAACGCAGAGATCCCAATTCCCAAAGATACATGCTGCTTCCAGGGAGTTTAGGGTCGGTACTGGTGTCTCTTCAAGGGTGATGTATTCAGAAAACTTTGGAAAAGAGACATCCAGGAGGCGTCAACACAAAGGAGCAGCTGCTTTATTTTGAATTTCCCATGGATGGTGAAGTTCTTCACTTTACCTTTTTCATCTGGTAGAGAAAATTCAATTCAGTTTTATTTTTGGACTTGTCACATGACATGAACCAGAACAAAAGAGTGAAGAAAGCATGAGAGGTAGAACATTGAAACATTCTGAAATTACCTTTATCTGGTATTAGTACTCCTTTTAATATTTTATTCAAATTATCCTTTCTTTTTAATAAACCTTATTCTGTAATGTGGAGCGAGAGGATTTTACTCCTTTGTCATAGTTGGGAAAATCTCTGGATCAAAAATAAAAAAATATACTGCTCAAATTTGTCTTGTTTAAAGTTCTTATGTAGGATGAATCTTTTGCTTCTTGTTGGTGTGACAGTCATCTGGCGTTAGTGTTAGCAGATATGTTTTGGGTGGGCCTGCTTCTGTATGAGTGTGTGTTTGTCAATGATATATAAGGGATTGCTCTTTTCAGTCCTCTCTACATTCTGCTATTCTTAGTTGCTATGTGGTGAGGGAAGGGTTTAATGTTACAAGGACCTTGCTCTGAGTGTCTCATATGTTTCACTTACCCAGGACATCAGTCTGTGGTTAATCACTTTTTAGATGTTTTAAGGTGAAGCTTCTCTCAACTGTTTGGTTTGACGATTGGAGATGCATTCATTTTTTCTTTATTTAACATTTGTAAGCATTTGCTTAAAAGTTCAAGAAAGTGTATTGAATTGTTTCCTTTCTATCCTCGCAGTGCCCTCGAATCCAGAGGTGTGCAGCAGTGTGTAGGCGTGACTGTGAGTGTATGTGAGCCATGTCGGACCCAAGGAACATCGATGAGGATGCCATCCTCAAAGGCCTCAGTGCCGAAGAGCTGGAGCAGCTGGAGTGTGAACTGCAGGAGATGGACCCTGAGGTATGGAGTGACAGTAAAACCTGCCAAGCGCTCAGCTTTGATCTCTGACATCTGGGCCACAGCGGATTAATGGTCTTATTCAAACCTGGTGTGGGTTTTTCTTAAATCGGATCATCAGTAGATTCATAGTTCTACTGAATTTTGACGTTATCATTTAATTTTTCCTTCTGATAACTCCAACATGCAACAAAATCCACAAACCAGCTTCAATATTCTCTGTATAAACAGTGCTAAATTAATTTGATCCGAATTGAATGCAAAAAAATACTATGGCAAGCTCAATTCAAATTCAAATTAAAAAAGTAAATGTTGTTGAAGCTCATTTAACTAAAGAGTTATTGTAGGTGGTGAAGGATGTGGACAGGAAATGTCTGTTGTAGCAGTCTGTATTACAACAAATTTGAAGAAGCCTCAGACTGAAGACACTCTATGACAGCCTCATGAAGAGGATGATCAGGGTTGGCCATAATTTTTCTTGATTTTATGTAAAATATTTCTTTGCACCATCACAAAGATTGAAATGATGCCTAGCGTCACGGCATTGTTTCACTTTTGATGCACCTTGCTAGTGTGTTCATTCCCTTTGAAGCATTTCACATTTTTTCTTTTTTTTTTTTTTACTTTTTTATTCAGATTTTCCAGTACATGTCACATCTCACACATCTTACAGATTACATCCATTTCACATTTTAACAAATGTTAATGTGTGCTCTGGGTTTTTATGTTAGACAAAAAGGTACCAGAAATAAAAATATCCCTGCTATCACTATGGTTTTATGAATGGGATGGTGGTATTTCAGGGTTATGAACAGTGTTTACCTCCATAAAGCTCTTTTCACCTAGGAATCTCATGAGATCCAAATTGTCAACATGTCTGCTGCAGCAGCTACATAACTTTTAGCAAATGGCATAAACATTCTCCACTATGTTCTTTCTGCCTGCTGTGTTATTTGTTGTTCATGATTCTGATTATTCACTAATGTTCTTTAGCAAACCTCTGGGGGCTTCTAAGAACATATTCCTGAATCTTTGAGACATTTCATTTGGACATTGCTTTGTTTTGATCTTGTGTTCTCCCAGAATGCCATGCTCCCGGCTGGCATGCGGCAGCGAGACCAGACCAAGAAGAGCCCGACGGGGCCATTTGACCGTGAAGCCCTGCTGCAGCACCTGGAGAAGCAGGCTCTGGAGCACCCCGACAGGGAGGACCTGGTGCCCTTCACTGGGAAAAAGAAAGGTCAGAGAAAGCAGTTTCTCTGAACTCTTTGAAATTAAAATGCAATTTGTGTCATTTAGATCTGCATTTTGGAAAACAAAACAGTACTAAAGGAGTTCCTCGACTTTATTTTGTGCATTTCAAAAGGCTTTTTCCTGCTCTTTCCATCAGCTCTACAGTGTTGCAGTCTGTGATGCACCGCTGCTCTAAAGTTCAGTGCTCTTGGTTTCAGATCTGTGTGGGATTTTGCAGCTGACTGACTTTTGAGGCCACATTCATTAAGCAGCTGCAGTCCAGCATGTTTAGACCTAAAAGATCTGCAAGAAGGTGTTTCAGATGAAGTTTATTAGATTTATTAAATAGAAACTAGGAATGCAATAAGTACTTTTGTATTGCCAGGTGCTGTTGTGTAAATTTATTCACATAAGAAAAATGAGAAAGTAGTGCTTTATAGCTCTTAAGCACTTTTTATCAGACCTATCATCCGTCAAAACAGAGAAAGAAATCTGCAGATCATTTGATATTATAAGCATAAAATATTAGATTGCTTTGAATGTAGTAATGCTGTTTGGCTTTCTTTATGTCTGTACTCCAGGAAAGAAATTTGTGCCCAAGAAGCCAAAGGAGATTCCCTTGCATGAGCAGGTGATCCTGGAGCCAGAGCTGGAAGAAGCTTTGAAAAACGCCACAGATGCAGAGATGTGCGACATTGCAGGTTAGGAAACCTTCACAGTGCTGATCAAACACAAAAACAACATTAACTAAATATGTTCCTTTGACTGAAAACTGTTTGAACCTAAGATCATAAATGGTTTTATAGGTTATCATTTAAGATGCTGTTTTGCAGCAAGAAAAAAAAAAAAGAAAGTTTATTTCGCTCTGCCATATGTTGTCTTTCCCCATTCAGTTTCCTACCAACAGCTGCTATCTAACCCATAATAATGGCCCACAATGAATAGTGTGATCTTGTTGTTTTCACAACGGCTGCTGTGACCCACATAGTTCAATCATGCAGGGCTGTTGTCTCTGCTGTTGGCTTCAAATTGTTTCCCTCAACACTAAGATAGCAAAGTTTTCCTTAGTTAACAGGCGCTGCCAGAAACGCAGCAAGCTCCAATTCCCCGAGCTCAGCAAACACTAAAATAAATAAAAGCAGACTCTGTGTTGAGTGATAAAGCCACAGTTTTCCATGTTTCACATAAGAAGGAAAGTCAGTCCTTAAAACTTCCGTTAGGATCCAGAACAGAGAAAGTGGTTCGCTGCTTCAGAGTAAAATATTAGATTGCTAATTGGAGAAGTTGGGTTTGTCTGCAGTGGATGAAACTGAATCATTAAGAGAGTCAATTTCATTGAGAGTGACAAAGCAGGCCGAACAAGCAGTCACACTCTCCTGACAGTCCGGTCAGACGAGCAGGCATCTGGAAAAGCAGAACGAGGGAGTGTGTTTGTCCAGCAACAGCGTGTTTGACCCTGGACAGCATCCAGATCAGGATTAAATCTCAGTTAGCCCCTGTCAGGCTTTGTGTGGGCAAACATATTAAAAAAATTATAAAACATCCAATCTGAGCTCAGAAATCACCAGGCAGGTTAAGCAGAAAAGTTGGATATAAAATTTAGTCCTGATTTTGACAAACACATTTAATCTAAGTTTAAATATTTTAGTGACCAGGTGTTAATGGCCAGAAACACCTCTACCTCGCTCCCAGAAATCCCTGCCCCCTTAACTAGCAGCTGTTCTTGTTGTTTTGCTCTCAAGGCTGCTGTGACCCACATGGTTCTCATGGGTCAGGAGGCTGGTCTCTGCTGGGGAGGTCGGTGCTGTCAAATTGTTTCCCTCAACACTAAGATAGGTGCTGGCAGTTTACAAGACCAAGCAAAAAAAAAAAAAAAAAAAAAAGAAGAACAGCCTGGCTGCAGGCCACTAAACTGTAATAGCATGGTGAGGTAAAGATACTGTATCTTCACCTTTGAGTAAATGAAGGAAAATACTATGTTTTAAAAATAAAAGTTTTTTTAAAAATACTTTTCTCTTTCTGTACTAGATTCATTTGTTGTATATGTTGTTATATTCGCTGCAAACTTGCAAATCGCTGCCAAGTACATGACTCAATTGATTTCAGCTTATTTATAAAGTCCTTATTCACAATGAATATAAATGTCAAATATAAACAATAACTTATTATTGAAATTGTGGTACTACATCTTGCATGTTTTTAACTGCATATCTGCGTAAATATGGCACTTCTCACCTAATGATTACAGTTTGGATGTTGTTTAGAGGATTTAATAGCCTCAGCAATTATTGTTACCAGCTACAAAAGTAGGTCAAACTTCTCTAAAGAAGCTTGTGTTTATTTCACAAACACAAACTCACTGGGAAAACTGAGCCTTTGATTCCAAAGCAAAACATGTGAGAAAATGACAAAATAGTTTTTTTTTTTTTTTTCATATTTCTTTTTAAAATCTAAAAATACAGATTAAACTGAAAACTACTTAAAGATTAGGTTTAGAACCAATGTTTCTGAGAACTGTTTTATATCTTTAGATTAGAAATATCTTTACAGCATATTCAAATAAAGATAAACAAAAATATAAAAACAAAAAAATAAGAATAAAATAGTGTAAAATAACGCCAAATTTATAAAAAAAAAAAGTCTGTATACTGTATTTCTTGCTAAGAAGTATACACTAACATTCGCTATGAAATATTCACTTTAAACATCATCACAGTCAGATTGTTTTTATGTCTTTTATTTCTTTTGTGTATGAATGTGGCTTGCAATTTTCTTTTTTACTGTCATTCATCTTTCAGCATATGATTTAACAAATCCTGTCAAATGTGAGTTTCCATCCATCCATCCTTGCAAAACTCTGATACAACATCCAGGTTCCTACTTAGCTCAGTAGAAATAAAACTATATTTTTTCTTTCGAAAAACATGCAAAGAAGCTTACATTTTATTGCGACATGCACAGAATCCTGAAGTCTTTAGGTTTTAAATCCAAAAGTAGAACAGAAGAAAATAAAAATCTGGTTTACCAACAAACCAGTTTGTATAAACTTATCTTTGGACACAGCAGGAGCACAGATTTTAAAATGAAAATGGACTGTAAAGCAGGCTGTGGCATGTACTGTGATTTAAATATAAACATATTTATATCTCAGCAGTGACCATGACACAGCTGTGTAGTGATAGTTTTCCTCTCCTTGCAGCCATCCTTGGAATGTACACACTGATGAGCAACAAGCAGTACTACGATGCTCTGGGCACCACAGGCACAATCGCCAACACAGAAGGCATCAACAGTGAGTCATTCTAGAAAGGCAGATTAGTTGAATAGTGCTGTATAATCAAGATTCATTTCACTTTGCATCTCTTTAGCCTCACTTGTGTCTTCCTGTTGCATCCAGGTGTTGTGAAACCAGATCCATTCAAGAGCTTCCCTGAAGAACCTCCAAACCCCACGAATGTGGAGGAGACCCTCGAGAGAATCCTCAACAATGACAGCTCTCTGACTGAGGTCAACCTGAACAACATCAAGGTAGTTTCAGGTGTACATTACAGCAAGAATAGCAAAAGTCTGCTTCTTAATTCATTTTTGGTTCATCCAAAAAAACAACTTTTTTGAGTAGTTTTTTGCCAAACATTTGTCATATCACCATGTGCCACAACACAGTCTATTAAATAGTTTAAGTAATTTGAAGCTGGCTCAAATAAAGACTACTGATTTAACCTTTTGACCTGTAGGACATTCCCATTCCAACACTAAAGGAGGTCTTTGACGCAATGAAGGAGAACTCCCATGTAGAGGTTCTAAGCATTGCTGCAACTCGTAGCAATGACCCTGTGGCTTACGTGAGTGCATTGGTGTTTTCATTAACAATAACAGCAAAAAAAAAAAAAAAAAGTTTAAGATTTTGATGTTATGACTTCAATTATTTTTTACAAATTAGATATATTTCTTAGTAGGATATGTACTTTAAGCAGTTCTGCGCAAATAAATAAAATTGAAATATTTCTCCAAACTATTTAAAAATCAGCATCCTTTAAGTGTTGTAAGGTTTTTATCTGTTAAACAAAAGAGATAATGAAAACATAGAACATGTGATCATATTATGTGTTGTTTTGTGTGCTGTTGTTTCCAGGCATGTGCTGAGATGCTACAGGAGAACACCAGCTTGCAGAGTCTTAACATTGAGTCCAATTTTATTACTTCAGATGGCATGATGGCCATCATTAAAGCCATGGCTAACAATGCCACACTGGTGGAGCTCAAGATTGACAACCAGGTAAGAAACAGATGTGACCATTTATTCAAGCAATGCATTTCGTTAGGCTAAACAGTATCAGTAAAAAAAAAAAAAAAAAAAAAAAAACTGCAAAAGAACAAGAGATGAATCCATTCCCGTTCTTTAATGCAGAGGCAGAAGCTGGGAGACACAGTCGAGATGGAGATTGCCTCCATGTTGGAAAACAACTCCAGCATTCTTAAGTTCGGCTATCATTTCAACCAGCAGGGTCCCCGCGCTAGAGCCGCCATGGCCATTACAAGAAACAATGACATGAGTGAGTACCTCCCAGTCTGCTTAGAACAACATGAATTGATAAGGTTGTGCTTTGATAATCAAAAATAGATCAACACCAGGCAAACAGGAACATTTGAAAGTGGCTTACATACACATCTATACCAGAAAATCTAATTACTAAAACTGTAGCAATTCTGATGATAGGAGTGATCAAATAACCACCTAGAGAGAATCCAGTTTTTGTTGTTATGGAACTTGTAAGGGGACATTTGCAAATGTTTGTATTTATTTCAGCTTTTATATGACCTTCCTGCTATGCAAATGTAAAAAAAAAATAAAAGAAAAGAAGAACTAACAAAAACTTCCCATATTGCTTGTTGTATATTCATTTCATTCTGGGAAATGAATTCAAATTAATGAATGTTAGACAAAATCGATGATAGAAATAATGATTTTGATTGGAGTCTATCAGAACTGCATTTGCCATTTCGAAAAGAAAATCACTTTTTTTGGAGCAACCACAACAGAGTGAGAAGGTGACTGTAAGATCTCTTTTCTTTACAGTTCGCCAACAGAGACTGAGATGAAGCAAACAGGAGAAGCACTTAAGCCCTTCAGAGCCTCAAAAGGCCTCTGGCGACAGCGATGTGCCATCTTTCTCTAAATGGGGTGTGACAAAGATGAACGAATCATCCCAAATTAATCTGAACCATGTCTAACCTCCATGCTTAACCATTTCATTTCATTTACTGCTGAATTCATTATAAAATGATGTGATCAAATGTGCTGTGTCTTTTTTTGTGATTTAATTTGTTCATCACCAACATCATCATCACAAAAAATTATTTGATTCATGGAAACTTTTTCACTTTTGTGGTGCTAAATCTTTTGTGGGGAGGGAAACTGTAAATATTTTCAATAAAAATATCTATTGGACTATTTTTTTCTACATCTCTGGCAAGTTTAATTTTGTTTCTTCTACATACAGTTGCACATATGGTAAACTAATGGCCGATCTTTTTATGAGTCCCAAAACGTTTCTTAGGATCACATTCTCTGCACACTTCATGGCAAAATTATATAACCTCAAAATATTACTGAATTTTAAGAACAAATGAATCACATCAAATTAATTATTTAAATTCTTCTCTGATCCAATGACTTTTCCCAAACACCAGAGCTATTTTTATACCCTGTGCTCTCCCTTTCTTGACCCTAAAGCAAAACAGAAATTAGCTCGCTGAGCTTGAGTTACCTTGTTCCAAATATAAGAATCAACGTTAAGAGAGCTGCACTTTTGTGAACCCAGACGTCTACAAACAGAAGCAGCTGCTAACCTATGAGGATTTCAACCACTTCAGATCCTTATGCCAAATATATTTTTTAAATGTCCTTTAAACACTCTTTTTTTCTTTGTACAATTAAGACTAGGCACCACATCTGTCTTGTTATGATTTTGACACAATATTGTTGTGAGTAGCATGAGCCTCATGGGAAACTATAAAAGTATTTCCGGAAATTATTAAAGTAAAGTTTTTACTGATCCTAATAATTGTTCATTTTTGAGTTAATAGAGACGATGATTGAGGAAGAAAATGAACAGTGAATCAAACTAACTAATAGTCATGCAAACAATATAATTAGGTATTAGAGAATTAACTTTTAGAAAATCATCAAAAGTGTGATGGAGGAATTGTCTACTGCTTGGATCTCAAACTTTGATAACAGACATGATAACGTCTGGGTGAAATACAAAAATGGTTTTGCATACCTTTCTGAGTGTTTGCACAAAGATTCCACTTACAATATGACAACCAATTAGATTTAAAGTTCTTTGAGCAATTAAATTTGATCATTTTGCTCCCAAACTCTTAAGTTATCCATTGTTGATTCCTGTATGGATCCAGCAAGTTGACATTTTTTAAGTCAATTCACAATCATTTGACTTTATGCATGTGCTTGTTGAATGCCATTTTAGTAGAAGTAATAGGGTTACTATTCAATAACTTCCAGCAAGTGACGTGGAAATAACTTTTGTGTGTTTGGAAAGCCACAGAGTTTAACAAAAGCAGAAAAATGCTGCATGTTCTGTAGTTTTTAAACCATGAAAATAGGTTCAGAGACAGAACAGCTGTTATTACTAAGCAGAACTGACATTCTTAATGCACGGGTGGACTTGTCAAGTTAATGTGACTTGATACCTGTTAGGAAGAAGCCTAGAATGTATTCATGGTATACTGCTGTAAACACCCAAAGTAAAAGTAGATAAGAGTAATATGCACCTTGTGCAAACATTTGCACAAGGTGTTTTCTTCCTGTTTCTTGTGACTTTATTTCATTTCAGCAGGTTTCGGCCCACAAAACATGTATGTTGACATACAGGCGGTGCTGGTGAGTTGCAACACCTTGTCAAGCAAGACAATGCAGTCATAAAGGTTCAAAAGGAAAACAAAGACAGCATAGTTGCTTAAACAACCCACTGCAGTGGATGTGAAAAAAGGACGTTAAAGAATCAGAAAATAAAAGAAACACGCTCTGATGGAAGACCAAAAAATAGTTTATTTAGTTTCACAATGTTCTCACTGACAGGAGTTCTGGTTCCTTAAAACAGAATTGCCTACCACTGTGGTACAATAAGAGGCATCCCACAGCTCTTTGTTGTGACACTAGCTTGTAGATAAGGGAACAAAAGGTGCAGGTTCTTCGTCATCTGAGTCAAACTCCACATTCTCATCTTTGACCCACTGGCCGTTACGATCTTGCACCCACCCATCACTTTTAAAAAAACAGCAAACAACACATAATGAAATAAATTACAATCACTTTGCTGCTTTGCTTCGGTTCCAACAATAAGAGGAAATAATAAAAAAATATTTTTCACCTTTTCAGTTTGAGATAGTGTTCCATTTCCCTTCTCCTCTGTGCTGTTAGAGGTTCTGCAGCTTGTGTTAATGCAGCCAGGTCTTCTGTTTTGACTAATGTTGATGAGGATTCATCATCAAAAAAATTTTAGAACTTCAGAAATGAAACAAAATTAGCACATTAATTTCCAGTGAGAGACTTTACCTGCGTTAGAGTCATCATTGTTGCTTGCTGATATTTCTGAAACTTCAGTTTTACAGGATGCAGATGGAGATTTGCTGTGTAGGTTTCCAGTGGCACCTGAGGCAGTACTCATAGGTCTTCTTTCAGGTTTTGTACTTGGAAAGAATGACAGAAGCTATAATTTAAATTGAGCTGTTCATTGTGTGAATAAAATAAAAGGGGAATGCACATCACACAGACACACCTGGTTTTTCTGTGGCAGCTGTTATAGGGGACAGTCTTTAGTAAAGCATGATGGGTGAGCTTCCGTGTTTGTGCCAGTAAAGGGGCTGAACTGGAGGGTTCCTGAAAGCACAACAAAACTCTTATTAAATTACATTCTCTCTCAAATGCTGCTCTGAGTCCACTGAAGCAACCATTCTGGTAAATAATCTGCCAGCATGCAACATTCAGGCACCAAACTGCTTTAAAATCTATGGCAGGGTTCAATTTGTCAGAGACAGAAGACATTCCCAGAGACACCATGCAGCACATTTCACACAAAACAACATGATTTAAAAGTGTTAGTCAAGGACAGCTTGTTGAGCTCATGTTGTTTTTGATGATGACTCATTTGCCCTCTGGTAAACTTGACTACTGTCTACAGATTTCCCACACATCTTCATATGTACTGCAGTAATTATATTCAAAACTAATTCCCTGGAGTTTCACTGCTGAGCCTGGAGTAAATGACATAAATAAAAAGCTTTGTATATTCTTATGATTATTTTATCAATGTGACACAATTTATAGTTGCATGTTGTTGTTTTTTTAGCAATGGTAGGTATGCTTGTGATGCAAAAACAATAGCATGTGAAACTGAGAAAAATGCTATAAAAATGTCAAAGTTTCAAAGATAAGTTTTAGAGCTCTATTCTTTTTGGAGAACTTAAATTGTTGCATTCAGGCAGATTATTTATCCTCCACAAACTGTTAAAGTGCATTCACAAGAATCATTAACCGAAGGTAACCAGGGACCCCACGAGGCTCTGACTGTTAAAGGAGGACCCAAACAGTGTTAAAATGTTATGGCTTAGTGGGCAACAAAAAAACAGAATGAACATGGAGAAAACCCCCAACCTGTTGTCTTTCTTCAGACTGGATGTAGTTTTCATGTTGTCTTTTTGATATTTCATTCTTCAGCTTTGCTTTCTTGCCGTAGAACGCTCTCAAACCTGAAAATGCACCAGGAAAAAGAATGCAGCTTTCTAAAAAAATCAATATAATAAATTACAAGAACGTTGACATTTACTATTCATCATATCGGTATAACTAAAATAAAAAATTCATTAAGACTAGCTTTAATAAACTGTTTTCTGATTAAATGAGTTGAAATTTATCTTAACCATCATTGACTGTCAAAATACCACATGAAGGTATTTTTCATTTATCAATAATGTAATAGAGTTTTTTTTTTTTATTTGAAATGAAATTTATTCGAACATGATACAAATATAAAAATAAAATAGTGCACAGTAACAAGAAGTGCATAAGAAAGAAGATAAAATACAGATTTTTTGTTTCAGTTAACATATCATGCTCAAAATGGGGTAGGAAGAAGTTAAATGTTTGTTTAATCATAATGTTCCTTTAAAGTTGGACTTGTTCCTGGTGAGAGCTTGATTCTGACTCTGTTTATGACATTTATGGACAAAATTTCTAGGTGTCAAAGGAATCCATTTCTTGATGGCTGGCTCATGTAAAGTACCAATAGGACCATTTATATAAAAGAAGGCCTGCAAATGTTCTTTTTACAAGATAACCATACAAGATGTTGCACAATTTTATTGTGCTAAGGTTTTGTATGATGGGAATTAAAAACTTTATGAAATTTATCAAATTTTTTATTATCCCACAGCATAAAACCTTGGCAAGTTAACATGCTAATAATTAAAAAAAATTCTCAAACCTGTTATTGAAAAGGAATGACATCATTGCTCCCTAAAGTGAATTTTTGTTTGGGAATCCTCACCTTCTAGATGCTTCTTTCCTTTTCTGTGGACTGTCAGCACGTCCACCGTATCAAACACGGGACGGTAGGAGCATACAAGACAAGTGTATCTAGAAATCAAACAGACAGCTGTCATTGTACCGAATTAAAGTCACTAGATTTCAGTTACAAACGCGTTTTAAGGCATAACTTACCTCCCATTTTTCATAAGAGCCGCTTCATCTTCCGGAATAAAATTAGACAAAAGGTCTGCCACGCGACGTTTCTGGAAAACGTTTTAATAAATTTGTATATCAACAAATATTTTAAACTGCTCGTCATACACCCGATGCACTGTGGTTAGTAAAAGGATGCTAACTTTAACATTTAACGTCAGTTGCATTATATTCTTACCACAAGGAAAATTGTGTTAAATGAGCTGTTACCTTCAGAATATTGAGCTGACTTTTATCATCTCCTTCTCTTTTAAACGACATTATAAATAGAGCAGTAATCTAAAAACAGGTTTCAAAACAGATTAGCTAATAAGCTACTTCCGATAGCCGTGATGCGTTCGTAAAAAACTGTCAAATGGAAAAAATATTTCTAACATTTGAATAACGTTTATTTACAAAACATTACTATAATAAATTCCAACAGACAGTTAAGAAACAGAAGCTCAAATATTATTTAGTACCTGCTTTAACTGTTAATATTAGATGTGTGGTTATTTTTAATCAATCCGTATACGATCTCAAAACATAGAGACTTATTCCAACTGAATTGAATGCAGCGTTTGTGACGAATCGTGTGACCAATCACTCAACACGGCAGCCATGGCAACACATAGCTGCTGCGTGTGTGAAATAGAAAAATATTATTTCTTACGGGTTCAGAGCAACTTTTCAAATGTTATATAGGCAGGTAAGGTTTGTATTTAACTAATGTTTTAATAGAAAGGATATATGGTTGCTAGCTAGATTTAACAACTTTTGTTCTTTGATACTGTAACAGGGTTTAACGTAGATTAAGTTGACAATTTAGCTTGCCTGGTTTATTAAACTGCCAGTTTAACATTTAAGCATACGTTCTAGTTGAAAGAAACCCACCCTCTTATGAGATTACCAAATGTAAAGTTCACTGGGAACTGTATTCTACCGCCATTCTGACTGCTACCAACCCAAATGTTTCTGGAATATGTCCGGGGAGCGAGCGTCGTTACCGTCCGGGGGAGGCGGCCTGCTTCGCGGAAGCAGAACAAGATCTTATGGCAGTTTAACTCGCTCCTCGCTTTCTCCGGTTCGCCAGAAAGTCATTGAACACACAGTTAAACCAGGGGAGACACTTCAGGGTCTGGCTTTAAAGTATGGCGTGACTGTAAGTATTATGTACTGTTAAAACATGAATGAAACGTTGAAATGACTGTCTGCCTTCTGTATTATGGAAAACACAATGCACCACCCAGCACTTTAGAAACCTGTACAGGTGCATTTCATTACCTAACAAAATACCATTGTAAAGTTATGTTTTCCTAAAATGCAAACAAACTTCATGGGTGTGTTGATTACGTGTTCTAGCATGGTTTTGAACCTGTCTACCCTGTCAAGAGTAATAGTTTTTTTTAATAGACATAGAATTACCGATTCTCCAGCAAACTCAAACTGACTTAAACATTACTTAGAATATATGGAGTAAAACAGAGACCCAATAATGCTAATAAACTGAAAGCTTTTGTTAAAAAACAAAACAAAAAACAAAACTGGGCTTAAGTGCATTATTTTTTCTGAGAAAATGATTTTTAAATTTTTTTAATTTGAATGATTGAACATAAACATTTGACATATTTTATTTATATGTAAACATAATTATGTCAATTTCACAGTTTGAACTGAATTACTGAAATAAATTAATATTCTAATCTATTGAGATGCACCTATAAGCTTTAATTAAATGTGATAAATATCTTTAAGCCTGACAAAGAAAATATATTTTCCAGGTTGAGCTAATCAAAAGAGCAAACAGACTGTACACCAACGACTCAATATTCCTGAAGAAATCCTTGTCAATCCCAGTCCTGTCAGACTTGAATGACCACAGCAATGGGGTAGATTCGTCTGAGGAAGACCATAAAGAAGGACAGACAAACTGTGATACAGAGGATTGTAGAAAACCTGCATCAGACCTTACTCCTGGAGATTTTTTGAAAAGACTGGATAACTTGATCAGCCAGTCAAAGGAGGCTGCAGCCAGAGGATGCAAAGATGCAGAGAAACGGTACTTTTGGTTGCCACGTCTTTATACCATAACTGTTTTAAGGTGTCACCATTTACTGAAAACAAATTCTATTTTAATGACAATCTCATCAAAAAGGCACATTTCCATTCACATACCATAGAACTACCACTTATTTTTGTCAATATTGAACTTTGCAGCTGCACATTTACATTAACCATAAATTAGCAGATGTTAATTATGTTGTTGGCTAAGATGATGTTGTAATGACTGCATGTGTGTGTGGTATCTGGTGATATACATTACCAGATACTTTAAACAAGTTAGACTTTGAGAATATTTCTAAAGTCTTTCTCAAAGTAAATGTTATTGATTCATTTCAGCTTTTCCTTTCATCTATTTCTTTTTTATCTTTTTTTTTTTACAGTGTTGCAGCCCTAGAAGCAGCTTGCTCAAGCACAACTTCAGACCGGCGTCCGTTAACAAGGTCACAAAGTGTTATTTCATCATCAAGATTTCAACAACAAGTCCAACTTGGGGCAGTCCCCCTCACCACCACTAAGCTTACCAAGAAGCTGAAAGAAAGGGAAGATGAGATCTTTGAACTGTGACATAATTTTGTTTAATGTCTTTCTGATGATTAATAAACAAATGTCTTGACTGCAGGTCAAGACATTTGCAGAAAGGCAAAAAATCTCTACTAATATTACTCCTGTGTAAAGTTTAAAAACCTTTTTACTTAGTCAATAAGTAAAATTTGTTGTAGAAATGCAGTAAAAATTGCACATATTTATTTGTGGGAACCTACAGTTTGTATGAAAAGTCTTTTTTGTCTGTAACTGTTTGGCTTGTTCCTACAGAGAATAGGGACATGAGGATGTTGTCACATGATGCTTCAGTCATATGTCTGCATATGGAAACGCAGCATTTTCTACTCCTCATCATTTATCCAGGGAATGCAAATACTCATTCACTGTAGTAATAAGAGCATAAACAGGTTGAAATGTATGCTGCTAACACAAAAGAGACAAATCACGGAAATATGTTTTTAGGATATTTTTAACAGCATCTTTTATTATTTGCCAGGACTTTGTGTTTCATTTTGTTATTTTATGTGATTCAGCGATTAATAAACTAATATTTGTTTATTAATATTTGTTGCATTGCTGGAACATTTACAGTTTTGGTTCTGTGAAATTTTACCCTATTACCAAAATGAAAAACTTCACATAGGCAGAAGAGACAGTTCCTTACAAAAGTATAAATACATCTTGAACTTTCTCACTTTTTTTAGCATGTTTCAAATGCAAACGTCATTTTTTTTTTTTTTATCATTTGAGGTTATAGGCAAACACAAAGTTGTTCACAAGCTTTCAATAAGGATTTGGCAGTAAAACAATATCACAGAGTTTGCATATCTCACTGGCCACTCTTCAAAATATCAATTAAAAATTAAAATAATATGACACAAAGGCAAACCTACAGAGATATTGCAATACCCCTTACCTGACCATCTGGTAAGGGGTAAATCAGAGAATCGGATTTACGTCCGATTCTCGGACGTAAATCGGAGTTGTTGGGAAGTGGGAGCTAGCTATACAGAAATGCTGTGGAAGGAAAAAATATATTTTTTTTGCAGCAAAAAATGTTTATAAAAAGCATTGAGTCAGGTGTCCTGCATACAAATGTATGCCATACTTTTTATTTGTTGAAACATTTTGAAACCAAATTATTCACTTAATCACTGAGTACAACTTTGTGTGTCAATAACC
Source organism: Gambusia affinis (assembly GCF_019740435.1). Classification (NCBI taxonomy): domain Eukaryota; kingdom Metazoa; phylum Chordata; class Actinopteri; order Cyprinodontiformes; family Poeciliidae; genus Gambusia; species Gambusia affinis. Next base: position 21,549,684 of record NC_057872.1, read on the forward strand.
AAAGACTTCAAAACAATATACCAAAGATTGTTGCTTTAACATGATATAAGGTGAAAAAGGTCAGTAGGTGTGAATACTTTCCCATTGTCAATTTTCCAATTTTATCAAATGTTTGTGCAGTCAATGGCAGCGATAAGAATAATTGTTCCTGTAATTGTTATGTGGTTATTTCCCTTTTTTTATTACTTGTATGTCTATCTCCATATTTCAGTAAGCAGTACACTGTTTCTGTAGAATCACAGGTTAACCACCAGATGGTGGTGTTGCAGCACAGTGGCATCGTTGTCCATTTTGGTAAGACTCTTCAGCTGCTGTTTGATTTTTCTTACACAATTGTACACAGCCCTTTGGTCTCAGTAAAAGAAAAAAAAATACAGTCTCAAATATAAAACAACAACATTTTGGACCACTGATAACAGTTTAAATCTGTTGACTTTCAAGCAATTTTTTAGATACTTTTCTTACACAGGATGTGTGTGCCCCCTCTACATTGTACAATTGAGATATTATTTTCCTGACTTTTGACTTCATCAGATATGTTCTCTAAAAGCTAAGGGGACCCAGATTTGTTTTCAAACCAGATGCATTAAGTTGCCTTTCCTCAGCAACTCAGCAAAAGAGAAATTTTGTCCACCAGTCCAGAGTCTTAAGTGTGTGTTTCCTGTTTATCTCCCATTGTGTGATGCAAGCATGTTCCTCACACGTCATATCGTCCCATCCTCTATCAGCTTGTTGAGTCCTAAACAGATTTTAGTGAGGTGGGGTCTGAAGGGTCCGCTTGGCTCATATAGTTTGGTCAGGAGCTGAGGGTCAGAGTAATGGTTGAAGACATGGCTGATGCGATCATGAGATTTCGAGGTGAGATGGGAGTTGACAAGCTTCAGCAGAAGATTCTTACACTCTGTCAGGTTGTCCGACATCACAGTCTTATCAAAGGTAAAGTCCACCTGCATCAGTCAACAGATATATTGTTAGAGAAGTAACTCTTATGCACAAAAAGTGAAATCTTTCTAACAGTCTAACTTCAAATTTGAAGTTCAATTAAAAATTAGGATCATATATGGTTGTTCTCAAAAGTATACACATGTCTTTAGAAAGTTTAAGTGCAAAGCTTTTGTTTTATTTAAAGTGAAACTATGAGTAATTTCAAGTTTTTTTACACATGTAGTAGAACATTTATCATGTGCGGTTCAAGCAAAAAACAAATCACTCTTAGAAGGACAACCTTTAATACTAAGTTAACCTTTTGATTTTTTTAGCATTTCACATCTGGACTTAATATTTTCCCACTCTGGCAGAAGTTCTACAAACGTAACAGACTGTCTATTCACATATTTTCAGTTTCTTCTAAAACTTCAGTATTTCTCACATGACACCATTCTGTAGTCTGCTATCACTATGATCCTGAAAAAATAAAATGTTCATCTTTTTCACAGATTCCTGCAGAATTTTGTGTCAAAAAATGTAATTCCATCTGAGGAAAAGTAACCCCAGACAATGATGATACTGGTGTCTGTATTGCTTTTGTGTCAAACCTTTCTCTTGGAATTACGGCCCAAAGTTCAAATTGTGTTTCATTATCGCATAATTCTAGTGCACATTCTGCCACAGCTTGAACAGACTTTCGTCTGGTATAAATTATTTGTTTGGAATTAAAGAACACAGGTAGCACTTGACAGAAATTTATGCAGGTCTGTCAGTGGTGGTGTTGACATTTAGTAGCCTCCTTAATCATGTTTCCCTTGGTCTGTGTTGTTTTTATTAAAATTTGTGAAATATTGGGCTTCTGTAAAGTCAGTGTTGTCCCATGATTTACTGAGGACCATCTTCTCTGATCTTCTCTGTTGAATTTTTTGTACATTTCACTTTATTGATACCCTTTTTACAAAGTGATTGTAAATTAATGTCTACAAATAATGGCTTCAGAAAATATAACACGTTAGAAAATGTCAGTAAAATCCTACTACAATACGGTAGTTAAAATTTAAACTTAAACAGACGTCATATAGTTGATGTGAGTTGTAAACCAAACAAAATTAGGTGCAGAAATTGAATCAAACAGATTACTTTTGGTTTATGTTGGCAGATTATGAGTACATTTTTGTATTTTTTAACATGTCTGTTTTTAGTTGAATTATACATTATATGTGTCATTTTATGTGTAGACTATTTGCATACATCACAAAAGTCTGACATTTTTACAATGTTGTGTAGATTTTTGAGAGCAACAGTACAAATAGCAATGAAACATTAATTGTATAAAACATTCTTAGACTCAAATGCCCTTAATATTTTATGGTAATGAGAAAAAGTCATTCAAAATGTAATTTAAATTCTGTTATTTTCTTGTCTTGGGGTAGCAAGTGCATTGAGAACAACTCACTGAAATTAGTATTCTCAAATTCTTTCAACCTGCTTGATGTTCTCAAAACAGTTTATGGATAAAGCAGGTTTGAGTCTTGTTAATTATGCTTTTTACCACGACATCAAGCAAGAAGTGTATGCTCGATGTTTGCTTCTTGCTAACATATTTGAAGTATTTGGTATATATAAATCCTTTATTGTAATCAGTTAGGAACAAAATCGGGTATTTCCATGAGCTGGATCTCTAAAGTTAGTAATGTTAGTATCTGGAGGTTTACCTCATAGAAGCTGATGGCTGTCATGGCTCCTGTATGGAACTTCTTCTTAAAATCCTGGGCTAGTTTTAGTTCCTCCTCACTGAAACAGTTGTTTCTAAACAACACACCAATCTTGACAGCGATCTTGATCAGGTTTTTAATGACTTTCTGAGCTGCTCCTTTATTTCCTGTGTACTCCTTGGAAACCCGGTAAAGCTCATCCAGTATTTCACTAGTGGTATCGTCAATAAATCTTTGGACGGTGCTTTTGTTGGCCATGCTGCTGAGGATCTTCTTCTGTGCCTTCATGGCCATATCCTTGGAGTTGAATGCCTCCATGGTTGCCTGAATTATCAGAGAAAATGAAAAAGCATTTTACTCATTTGTTTATTGCATTAAATATCAACAATGTCATTGACTGCTCTGCTTGAGAACATTTCAGCTTACTGATACAATGCTTTAAAATCAAGTTGCAGAAATAAATTACAGTTTCTAGGTTTTGGAAGAGGTTGCGTATGTCAATCTATTGTTTTCACTTTCTATAAACACCTCTAACCGCACCTTGGAAAGTCTACCAATGAAATAACATTGTCAACAATTTTGCTGGAATAAACATAAAATTATTTTAATAAAAGATGGAGTTATAGTCAGTAAAGGGTTTGGGTTAGGGTTATCTAGATTTAAAACTAAAACCCAAAGTATTTTGCTATGCAACACATCTACATTTCTCTACCACATTAATATGTTTACTTTGTTAGAATAGAAACATTTAAAAGTTCTGTATATTTGTGTATGCATTGTGCACTCATGACAACAAAAGGGAAAGATACCATCAAGAGAATTAGCAGAGACTATTAATTTTCCACAGAGGTTTTAACCTCACCTAGCATCCAACATGGCGATCCCCCCAAGGAAACCATCAGCATGAACACAACACATCCTGACAGAACTGCAAAATCAGTTTTTTATCCGTTTCAACATCACCTAGGTGAAACTATTTATTTAAAACAATTTGTTTAATCATAATTAAAAAAGCAAAAACAAACTTAAAGTAACAAACTGAGATATCTATCTGATTTTCTTATTGAAGACAGCTGCAATTAAAAAATGTTGAATATAAAAGCTGTTCAAGGACCTTAAATAGTTCAAATTTATGTTTCTTTGAAGATAACTTATTCATTAATTGTGAACATGCGTCAGTTTAGTGTAGTTTCTATCTCATTGTAATCCTATGTGTTTAAGACCGAATCTGCAAAGAGATACCATTATCTTAAACAAACATCCAAAGATGTAATTTTGTGTTTTTAGTTGTACATGTGTAAAAGTTCACTGTGTCCACAATTTAGAGTCAGTCTCCTTATATCTTTAAGAACATTTTTCTCCCCTAACTCCCACTTATTGCCTGTGTGGGCAAGAATTTAACAGTAGTTTCGAGGCTGCATAGCTGCGACAGGTCCGTGCGTGCAGTTTTAACATTGCATCAGTGCCAGGGCAAGAACGGAAAGAACAGCATACTGTACTAAGCTGTTGACTTCAGTTCTGTGGTTCGGTGCATACATTAAGTATTCTGATAATGTAACATCCTGCGCATTAGCAGCAACTCGTGGCCCTTAACCTGTGAGCTAAATTGCTTACTGATGGCTGCTTTATTGCATTTCTCTTGTCCCTCTTTGTGTATATTAGATGGTGTTTTGTAAAACCTGATGTTTTCCAGCTATAATTATGAAGGGTCAGGAGTAAATGAAGAAACAGTCCACTTACATTAAGTGTTTTATTGACAAAACCATGCATGTAGTTGCTATCCCTAACCTGTGTAAAATTCATAATCTCAGTAGATTTCATTTACATACAGAATCATTCATTTTGCTAATAGCTGGCTTTGTTTCCAATGCTTTGGGATGCCTGTGGAGAATTAAAAAACATTCATTAGATTAATTTCCCTAAACAGTGATAATGGAAGTGGAGCACTGTGATAGCTATTTAAGATCTGTGCTTTAATCTCATTTATTTGCTGAAAAGACTCCAGGGATTTGAGAGACGTGTAAAGTGAGCGGTCATCAACCAGTTTTTCACATGCTGCAACCTCCATCTTTTTAGTTTTTATTGTTTCTACTTTTTTTTTTTCTTTTGTTGAGGATGTTTCAGGTTGTTTTGAGCGGTTTAAGATATTCCTGTGTTACAGTAAAGCACTGTGACAAAGAAAAAAAAAACACCTTTCTCTAATGGACATTGCTGAGCAGCAATTTGTTGGTACAATTGGAAAGAAGAGGGCCTTCGAGGATTTATCAGACTATTTGTTGGCATTCGCCAGGGAGTGGCTGCATTACGTGTTCAAGTGTTTGTTTCCCTTCTTGATGCCTGTTGGGATTGATGAGTGTGCAGTGCTGCAGGGAAAACCACAATAAGCAGAGGTAGAACCATCACACATAGATAAGGTTTTGATGTATTTCTGAATTATTCTAACAGTCAGTGAGGATTATAGCAGCTGGGCCTCATGGCCAGTCAAAGCAAGTGTAGTGAATAGTGGGGCCATCAAAGCAAGCAGTGGAGGTAAATATTTAGCATTCCTCAGATGTCTCCAGCATTGAGCTACAGTGCATGTATGAACCTGTGTGCATCATGAAGTTCATGTCTCTAAAAAGGTACTCTCAGAAGACTCAGATGAAGCCTCTTTGATTCAGCCAAACTCCATTTTACTTTCTTCTTAGAAAGCAAAAATGTTTCTTAGTTTAACTTCAATGTTATCAGCAACATTCATCACTGCTCCCAGAACTAATGAAGGAATGAAGTCTTTAAAAGTGAAAAGGTGGCCACCTAAAGCACCTCACAGCTTGTGATATGTCAAATACATATCAGAATCAAGGAAGCAATTTTTGGAAAGTTTCTCACTGTGTTAGAATGGTGAATGTTGTAAACAAGGAAATGTTCTGCTGCCATCAACCAGGGACAATGAAATAATAACAATAATAATGAAGATACTAAGCAAACATTCATGAAAGCTGAGCTTTTTGCCTGGATGAGCCATCACTTCACTGCACAGACTTCTAGTTTGAGCTCCTTTTTTCACTCAAACTGTTATAAAACTTCATCTTTTGTTGAACCACCTACATAATGTTTTTTTTTTTACAAATTAATTTAAAAAATCTTTTTATTTTTATAGTAGAGTTGTGCTAAACTTAGATGAAGATAGCAGACAAGAAAGGATTTTGAAATGTTTCAAATATGCATATTGCAGTATCTCTTTCAAAATTGCACAACCTTTCGAGCAGTTGCAGTTTCAGCCTTCCTCACATCTGCACTGAACGGGAAGCGAAACAGAGCAGTTAGCTGAGTATTTGTTCTCTACTTGAGTTCCAGTTTTACACAGAAACCCGTTGCTGTCTTTAGTAGTATCTTATAACCTTCAACAATCAAAGCCAGCCAGTTACGTTGCCAAAGTCCACTTCCCTGAGATTTCGCTCTCAGCCTGTACAAACAAAAATGTGAGCTCCACATATGCTCCTGTCAGTGTAACTTGTTGCAGCATGACTGTGTGCGAACAGATCTCTCAACTTGTACTCAAGATGGGGAAGTGGAGAGAAGTTGCTCAGTTTCCAGTCATCCCCTGACTGAGTGTCTTTGCTCATTGCCAGTAATAACACAGTGGGTCTGTACTGATTTGAAAGTTATTGAATGTAAAAAGATAGCTTGGTTTTATTTATTTATTTTTTACCAGGAAATGAGCACAGCAGAAATGTCTTACCTGAGTGTTTGCTGAGTCCCCCTCCCTCCTTGTGTGTCAGATGTCTCTCTTCCTCCGCTCTGTGTATCACTTTGACAGCACAGGCAAGTTAATTTAAAAGAGTACCCTCATCTTGACCAACAAAAACACCAAAAGCCATAAAAACAGCCCTCCTGCAGCGCTTCTGTCAGTTCTCACCACCCTGTCTTAAGATAATGTTGAGTTTTACTTCCTTAAGGAACTAAATTGCTATGACACACCCCTCCGCGTGTGTATGAGTCTCTCTCTCTCTCTGTGTTTCTCCCTCTCTTTTTCTCACTGGCCTATCTGCTGTTTTGCTTTGAAATTCAAATTCAGACTCTCAAAACCTGAATGTCTCTCCTGCTGTTGCTCACCAAAACTTTGCCGCTCTCACTTGATGGCTGTGTCTGACCTCTCTGCTGACGTTGTGCCTCTGCTTGTTCTGACTAGTAGAAAAAGCTCTGAAAGAATTTCCCAATGATCCTGTGATGCAGTCGATTGAAAGGGGAGCGGCTTAACCCCTTTTGTGTGTACACACCTTTGGTGGAATGTAGCTTCTGTCAGTGTTGCAAAGCACCATGGTGCTCCCCATGTGTCTCTTTTTGAAGGTAAAATCAAAACAATGAACAGCCATAAGCCTGTCTCCAAGTGGTTGCACAGTCCAGGCTCAACAGCTGGATCCAGATACAGTTTGTAAAGATTTTATACTTAATTTTATTTAAAATAAAACAGTCTATAAATTATACATAATATTCTGGCCATTCTCATCTGTTTATTTTAATTCAAAAGCTACACAATGATACACATTTATAGCAATTCCTGTATTTTTACTCTTGTTTCACAGTTAGAATTTTAGTTTTTGTTGTTTTTGGAGATGAAATTATAAAAAAATACATTTTTTATATACATCCAATACATCAAATATCTACATCTAGTTTATCTTTACTCTGAAACTATTTCCTATGGAACAAACTTAATATTTTCTAAAAACTGCGACCCTTCCTCAGTGAGGCAATATTCACTGCTCCTATGAAGTCATGCAATTTATGGTTTAATTTTTCTTATGAATGGGGTGTTCTTTGAAGTTGTCAGTCTTATCTAATTTAGATACATATAGAGGATGTTATTCAACTAAATTCAGCAGACTGCTAGACTTCACAACAACAAGTTGTCACCTTTAGCTGCTATAGCAAACATGTCCGCTAGCCTGCCAGTGAAATGAGCCATTATCAAATCAGGAAGTATCCCACCACTTCTAGATTTGAGTTTATCTATGTGTGTTGTCTGAATGACAAACAGCTGCATTGAAGGCCTGTCGGCTTCAATGCAGACTATTCACAAAAAGACATGTCCACTAAACAGTCACACATGTTAATTGTTGTCAGCTGTTAGGGGTTAAAGGGCACGCGAGAGTCAGGGTGGATCGAGAGGAGTGTCCGGACATGAATCAGCCCACCAGCGTACCTTGGAGACCAAAATACACCTGCCTCTTTATTTCTGCCTCCCACTCGGCAAGTCTGCGAGAAACTTACTCAACTAAAGTTGTGGCTGCTACTACTTCTTTTGCAACTGCAGCAATGAGGTAGTCACCATAGCAACAGACAGGAAGTTGTGCTTAAGCGGTTTCCTGATGGCTTCCTCTTTATCGTATAATGACATCTCACAAGGAAACACAAGCAGGGAGAAGTCTGCTGAATATCTGCTTGTGTGCGGGGTGAACACATTTGACTGCGTTCATGTTCATAAGTGCAAGTGTGTGACAGACTGTGTGGGACAACTTCAAATAAACCCCTCACTTGTCTCACTTTAACATTGTACACATGTTATGTACTTGCCTCTTTGGTTAAGACATAATGAGAGGATCTTGTATTATGTCACTTATCTATCATTAAAAGATCAGAGAAACCTTCCTATGGCCAACCCTCTCTTACACATATAGTTACTCACATAATGGCAGTGTGTTCTCATAGAGTGACTAATGTAAGAATAATCAGCTTCACAACCACTGAGCTCAGAGAAGTGCACCTGAAGCTTTAGATCTGGAATGTGATGGAATATTTGACTTTCTGCTACTGGACTGTGTTTCCACTCAGTGCTAAAAAACAGATGGAGAGCCTGGATCAAGATAAACAGATGGAACTGGAATTCATCTAATAAACCGTCCCCCTTCACCTTCAAACATTTTAGGATCTAAAGACTCCTACAAGGATAAGAACAGAGATTGCAAAACCTTGTGGAGTTTGAAATGGTGACTGTTTGCCAAATAAGCAGAACGGTTGTCTGAAAAAGAAAACAAGAATTTATTAAAAGGAGAAAGCAAAGGGTTTTGGCAAATTATCACCAAGTTAAAAGTCTCAAATATAATGCTTGTTTTTTTTTGTGATAACTTTAAAGTTTCAAAATAAAATAAAATTTGGAATTGTGGCATTAAGAAAATAAGAGGCCTGATCTATTTATGTTTTCCACTTTATGAACAAATCTATTTTGAATAAACCACTTCTTAATGAGAAGTCATTAAGAAGTACAACACTGCTACATGTATCTGTTCTACAACTCAAAAAAAATTGATGCTAAAGATAACTCCACTGATATATTTCCGTTTATTTTGGCTCAAGTTTGAAAGTAGGTCATTGGTAAGCATCTACATTATGAAAATCTAATTATGCTGGTTAAACTGCTCTATTGAAAACAAAAGTCTAACCAAATGCTATCAAATAAAAATAAACTGTTGGAGGTCTTAAATAATTTTTCACAACCTTGATGCTGCATTTCAAGAAAATAAAAAATTAAGAGGCCATATAGAAGATGTAAATTTATCTTCAAGTGTTTAGTCAAGCAGCTCATTCTCAGTTTATGTTTGACAAGAAGACTGACTCAAAAACTTACATTTAAAATGATCACTCCAGCAATAGTTTAGTGATATTAATTTTGTTAGAAAATGCCTGCATTGTTCAGGAATCTTCAATAAAAAAGCTACACAGCTGCCTGTCGCAAGAAAGCAATAAGTGAGACTGGAAAAACCAGGTACTGATTTATTGCTTTCTTGTCCTGACAGTCTCCTTCTCCAAATGAAAGCAGAACAAATGAAACTTTTAAGACCAGATCTGAGGAAATTGTTGTGTTTTTGTACTTTGCAGGCAGCAGCTTTTTCATATAACATGCTCCTTACATGTTATATGAAACATGTAAGGAGCATTGCAGGGAAAAAAAAACCCATTCATAATGCTAAACATACCATAGATTTGTAGTCCTGTCTTGTGTTATCTATAAATTATACAATTATCTATTTTTGATCTACTCTATTTACTTTTGATCTAATATCCATTTATTTTATCAAATAAGAACTCCAACAGGAAAACAATTGGGGATCCTGTGACTGAACCCCTGTATTTTCCAAAAGATTCCTGGTTGAGAAGGTGTTTAGCTTGACAATACTGGGTGAAAATGTTTCTCATTATTTAAGGTGGGGGGATTTAGCCACTTGAATAGCTTTATGCAAATCTTGTGTATAGAGATGTTAAATGAAGTGTTGACTAAAAATGTAGCATTCTGGTCTTACAGGAGGGGTCTTTTCAAGGGTGGACTTCACGACTATTAACATGTGAAGGCACAGGGAAAACTTGAAAAATAAAAACACAATCATCTTAACTTGTGGTTTATGTACTAAGCCGGGTGGAGCAATGTGGCTTTACCCTTGCAGAATTGCCTAGGTATTTTTGTCAGGGATGCTTCAGGAGTATGGGTAATCTAGGTGGCTATATCCAATCTTTGTACACCCAAAACAAGCGTGTTGTACGCATTCTTGGCACTAAGTCAAGTCTTCCCTGAGATTCCACCAGGCTCTCCCATTCTTACCAATCTGGTTTGCTGTATTCATAGACAAGAGCTCAAGGCATAATTGTGGAGAGAAGGCTGTCTGGTTTGGAAAACTTAAGATCTCATCTTTACTTTTTGCAGATGATGTGGTTCTGTTTGTTTCTTTAAGCCGTGAGCTCTAGCATGTACTGGAGTGGTTTGCATCTTAGAGTGAAGCTGCCTTTATGCCTGTCTCCATGGTTCATACTTGCCAAGAAACTCAGAAATGTATGAGTCCCAGTCCCTTTCAGTGTTTCACTGAACACTGACTAAACACAAAACCTTTTAGAACAAATGATCTATGAACTGGTGTAATATAATCCATTTTTCTGGTGTAGGTCAGGTCACTGGCAACAGCATTTTAGATGAACAGGAGTTGCCTGATTGATTTGTTTTTCAGTAAAGTCATTGTCATCATTTAACCTACTGAAAATAAAACCAGGAACTAGTTTTTTATGTCCTATTTTGACAGAAACCCTTTGCTTCAGGAATGTTTTAAATAGTTGTTAAAAGACATTACAGTTTCTTGCATGGCTTGTCAAATATATAAAAGTTGCCATTTAACACAGATAGAATATGGACGCTTGTGTTTTAAACTCTTTATTCATTGATTTAGGTTTTCTGTGTTTGTGTGTGGTTGAATTAAACTCACATGGCAGTGATTTACTAAATTAAAAGCAGTTTTTTAAAAATTGCATCTTCTCTCTAATGCTTGTTACATTTTCGATTCCCTACGCTGAGTTTGAGTTTGTATTTTGTGGAGGATGTTCAACTTCCTTTTTTCTTCAAACTGTTGATGCACAGAGATGTGTTGTGAAACATGCAAATTCTCAGCATTCAGGGTGGGGATTTAGCTGTTTGTGCTTTGCAGAAATACCTCCATTTCCATAAAAGCTGATTATGCAATGCACAAAATATAAATATTTTACTTCACTTATGTATATTTTAGATTAAACATACATGCAGTATCCAGTAGCTGCACTATAGCATGCAGCATTTTATTTATTTTAAGTGAGAAAATGAATGGACATTTGCTAGATAGTTAAATGTAGCAGTAAACCGAAGATCACTTCATGTCTCATATCCACTGCATCTCTTCCATAATCATTTCATCAGAATATGTTTCAAAACCAAATGTTTAGATAATATGAAGAAGGTTTCAAGTGTTACAGTTTAGCTCTGCAGTAAGTCAGATAGGAGAATGCAGCTCTCCTATCTGACTGTTGGGAGACAGATGTTCTCTTGTTTTTGAGCAAAGAACTGTTTCTGTTTCTGCAGCCATATGCAACAAAGATACGGTTAATGCATTTCTTTGGAACATGTCCTGACTTTGTCCCTATAGTTGGGGTTTCTTTAGCACCCTCTAGTGTGTAAGTGTTAGCTTTATCGGGCTTAGTTTCTATGATGCTGGTCCTTTACGGTTAGGTGTATGTAAACCATTTTATATTTCAGAACCTCTAAATCAGTTAAAATAAGAACAATACTTTAGATTTATTTAGAAATCCTAGTAGAAAAAACAAACAAACAAAAAACAGCCAGTGTCTTTTGGATAACTGTTAAAGTTATATTTAAGTTAATGAAAAAAACATCCTTGGATTATTTTTTCTTGTATGCATTAGTAAGTAAATACAAATATATTGCTTTTTTTTTTCAAAGCAGAACTATATTTACCCAAGCAGAGTCACACAAAAATACCAAAGTACATGGTGTGCTGGACAATTTAAAATAACTGTTGTTTCATGTCAGTCTGAAGGAAGTAAAAAAGACCGTTGGTGTCTAACTGCTGGATCTCACTAGTTGTGGTTGGTAAATATTGTTAGCTGCTACTTCTTAGAATATGCAAAGGAACTAAATGGTTCTCCAGCATGTTCTCTATGATGCAGTGACCACAGATTTGACCTCCATGCTTCTGTTTGAGTTTATTTCCTCACTACTGTCATGTGACACTGACTAAAACACAGAGTTTTTCTTCCCAGTTAGAAGACAGTAAAAATAATTTTCTGTATGAGTAAAACATTTAGGGAATCAAATGTTAATTTTCATCAAATGAGTGATCTGTGATATCTTACAGAATTAGAATTCAAGGTACTTCACACTTTTAGACCAAAACACTCAATACATCAAAAATTCATGCTGAAACTTTTCTACGTCATTGAGAGGAACTGAAATGTACATTTATTGAAACATTGAAAAAAAAGGATTAATTTTCTGCTTAACTATGAGACAAGTCTGCAAAAAAATTCATTTTTTAATTTGTTCATCATGGATGAGATCCTCTCCAAAGCATAACTCCACTGTCATCCACAAATAAAAAAGTAAAATGTTACACTGGTTCCTACAGGCATGGTTATATAAATGAAGAAAAAATATTGATATTTTTATAAATGTCATGAATTTGACTGAGAACTCATTTTTATCAGCAGCATTTGTCATTTGGCAGAACTTTCTGGATGCTAGTTAATAACTGTGCTGGCATCATATCTTGGCATGCTCTTGGTTCCCATACTTGAGGCTGTATTTACAGAGCCATTAGAAGACAGTAGTGAAACATTTCAGAATTGCAATGCCATGTGACATCGTAGCTGGCTGACTATCTAAGGAAAAAAAGCTATTTATCTAAAAATAAGTGGGCAGGTTTTTAAATGGATCATTTATATCTCCAATGCAGCTCTTTTTTGCACTAGATTTTAATGTGGAAACAGAATTTTTGATTGTCAAAATCTGAAACAGATAGCTAATTTTTGAAAAAGATTATCATCTAAGTTAGCACAGCTGACCTGCATCAAGTGACTGTGCAGCAATCTATCCTCCTAAATAACCATGTAAGAGTGTACAGTTGATTGCATTTGCAATATTTCTTTAAAGCAAACATGAAAAGCAAAAGCTCTCTCTCTCTTTTAACAAGAAGAAACTTCTGTTTGAGATAACAAACATGCAACAACACAGGAGATTCATGGTTAAACATGACCAATAGAAAACTCTGGGATGTAAAGCATCGCACATCGATAGCATATAGACAGCATTAGCAATAGCTCATTGTTGGTTCTTCTGCAGCGTATCTCCTGGACTCTCTGTAATTATCTGTCGCTTGTGAGACATCTTTGCAGCAGAAGTATTATTTTACTTATTAAGAATATAGGAGACAGGAGACATCATTCTGAGTTTAACTTTTTGCCACACTGCCTAGCTCTGGCCGAACACATAGAGAACAAGGACTTTTTATAAGAGCGTAACCTCTCGCTTCACAAAGTAGTGCCAACCAAACACCCGTTCTTTGTCTGTGTGAGAAGGACAGGGACAAGTGTCATCTATAGAAAAAAGCTTAAAAAGCTTTTTTTAGCTTTTTTGTACAGAATACAAAAATATATTCTGTATTTTTGAATACAGAATTTGAAAAGCAGATTGAGGAAAAGGTAAAACCTAATATGCAATAAATGCTCTTTTTTTTCTTCTTCTTCTGTACTGAGTCTGAATCTATCAAAGTAGATTCAGACCAAAAACATAACTCCATACTGTTCTAATGAGTTCTTAATCTTTCGGATACATATGTCTTTTTGTCGTGGGAATCCTGCATTTCTGTAGCTGATCAGAATTTTTTAATCACCTCTGCAGGATCAGAAACAAGAAGACACTAATCAGCCATAACCCTGGCTAAATAAAAAAATGTAAATGCTTACAATGCGATAAAAAACAACAGTTTATTTGATAACCAATATCATAATAACATAGATTTTTTAATTGTTTCATAAGCTGCCTCTAAGTACCCTGGTAGTTCATAATCTTGGAAAATTTTCCTTTCTCTGTGCGGTCTGGTTTTTTGGCATAAGACTCTGTTTCTAATGACTGGAAAATCAAAGTTTATCTTCACTCATTCGAGGGCCAGCTGCACCTCAGTTGATTGTTATATCTCAGCCAAAATAAGCTCCCGATGGAAGTCATCCAGGTTCAAATGATTCTGAACACCTTACATGTTCACATCGGACTGAAGATATATGGAAAACCAAAGAGTCCAGGCAAATTGCTTAGGCAATGACACACACTTTCACTTAAATATTTATCTTGAGATGTTTGTCCAGCCTTCGAAATGTACACATGTGCAACACCTGGAGTTTGTGGTGAAAAAAACACCACCATTAAAAAAAATGCTAAACAATTTTAGTTTGGAGACAAAATAACACCCTCATTGGAAGGATTTGAAAGCACTCTTGCAAACCCAAACTGTCTGTAATTCACCACAGAGCAAAAAACAAAAACTTTAATTCAAAGTTCTAAATTCTGGCAGCATTCCGGTGAGTGATAGAAATCATGCTTCTGGTCTGACTGGTGTCATTATTCTGATAACAGTGGGATTCTCCCAACAACTCACCAGAATAGCCTGCTCTGTTTTAGTGCTTTCCTGATATTTCTTCATGTTATTAGTTTGAGTTTTACATAGAGAGATGTAATGAAAGGTCAGATTAACAATATATTATATTGTTGTTTTTACAAATATGCTACACACAGCCTGATTAACTGTGCATAAACAAAAACGCATGCAATTGAATATAAATGAACACACTCCAGACTCTATAATCAGTTTGACAGTGATTTCACCCAGGATATATTATGAATATTTTATTCTGTTCTGTCTTCCAGAGTGACTTGGTAGACATTTGGTCATCTCATCAATTCTTAATGAACCCTGTTTTATGTATTATGAACTTTAAATTAAAAGGGAAAGGATTAAAATGCAGAGACTGTTGCCCACTCACTCTTCTTGATGTTGACCTTCTGCTTGGCACCTCCACAGTTCAAACAAATCCTTCAAATGGGTACAGATCTGATGAAAGTTGTCCAAAATGTGTCAAATGTTGATGTTAACAGAAAGAATGATGAGAAATATTCTCCTAAGGGCTGGAATTTCTTCTGTGCAGCACAAACAACTGAATAATCTTGACTGTTTTGGTTATAAATTATAAAAAAGGGTCAGAAATAATCAGGTTCTGATTATATTTTCTTGGACCCAACATTTACACCTAGCGGAGAAACCCACTGTACATGAAAAACAACTACATATAAAATAGTTTTTTTTTGTAATTAAAGGGGATGGTGGCTCTCGAGGACTCGAATGCAATTAAGGTAAATAAAATACAATGACGTGATATAAATGAACTGATGAAGCTAGCCTGGATCTCTATGGGCAAGATGCAGGAACCAGTAAAGTTGGCAGTCTCTATTTTATGGAGCTGATTGTTTCTGAAGACCTCAGGTTTTCAGCGAGTTGGTTGCAGAACAGAAGCTTTCCCTTAGTGAGTGGAGCTCAAATGACCTGAGAGTTCAACATGGTTCATAACTGAGCAGCAGTTCTGAAAGACCGGTGGGCTTTTTCCCCCATCAGGACCCCCCCCACCCCTGTCTTTCATGGTCTTTTATGGGCGTCTACTCCAGCAGACATTAATCAAATTATTTCGTTACCTTCTTGGCATGCCATCAAGTGTTGCTTTTAATCACCCATTTATTTTAGTCGGGTGTGCAGAGACAGGGAAACACTTAAAACATGAAGGACATTGGGTCCCAGAAGCCAGGAATAAAAACCTTTGTATTAGATTGTTCTGTGTTTAGTATTTGGAAAAAAAAGGAACTGGTGCAGTGTCTTAAGGATTATTATGGTCCATAGTATAACTTGAATACAGATTTTAATTTGTGTTATGCAATGTCACTTTAAAATGCCTTAGGTTCCCATGTTACATGTTCATAGCACTAACACGTTACCATTTTGTGTTGCTTATCTTTATTTTATGTTTTTGTTTAAAAACATGACTGATCATAAAAAGACACGTAATGCAGTGGTGGGCAACTGCAGGCCGCAAGGGCCGGTGTCCTGCAACTTTTGATGCATCTCTACTTCAACACACCTGAGTCAAATAATGGCATTAGCAGGACTCTGGAAAACTTGACTGCACTTAGGAGGTGATTGAGCTGTTGGATTCAAGTATGTTGGACCAGGGAGACATCTAAGAGTTGCAGGACACCGGCCCTTGAGGACCAGGATTGCCCACCCCTGATGTAATGGATGCAAGTGACACAGGCAGAAACCCAGACTAACGGGAGAGAATTTAAAAGCAATTCAAGAAGGTTTGAGGTTGAGGGTAAACCCAGTTTCCTGCTGTGGTGGAGTATTTTAAACACTGGTGTTTCCCCTAATAGGCTTCTTGTTACCTTTCATAAAAGAAGGTGAAGACCTTGGAAAGGCTGTGGTCGCACAGCATGAGGTCTAGTGCACACAACTAAACTTGTAGTCAAACTTCGAGGGAAGGGAAGCGGAGATATTTGTGTGGGGGTGAATGCAAGGTCATGATGAAGGCATGTGTATTTTGTCCTAAAAACCTGGAATGTTTAACAGTTTTTAAAATTTATGTCTGGAAAATGATGTGCTTTTGTTTTTAGGATTGCTATCTGAGAGGGAAACTGATTAATTCAATTTCTCTGTTGCTGAATTAGTTATTATTATAAAAAAAGATCATTCATATTTTGCTTGAACAGACAAAAAGCCTGAAGTATTTTACTTTACAGGGGTTGATAGTCTTGGTCAAACGTCAGGGAGCAGGAAAAAGTTTAAATGCAACACATGCAGTGGTGCGCAGACATTTTGGGGGCAGATGCTGAAGTGGAAAAAAGACAACCTTATGTTTTATGAAAATGTGACACTAGTAATACCTTGGGTCACACTCTACATTGTAAAAATGATTAAATGCTAAAGGAAAAAAGGTTTAGCAGCTTCTTGTTTCAATCTTTGCACATCTCTGAACATTTAATAATACTGGCTTTATAGTGATTTAAATGGTTTTGTTTATTAAAATAATTTAACACTATCCGGTTTTTCTAATACACACTTTCAATAAATAAACAATTCTTGTCATATTGAGTTCATCTCTCTGTATCCATTATTGTTAAAAGGTGTTGCCATATTAGTTCATAGCGTTATATGTTTTTTGATTTCTTTTGTTCTCTTCCCTGTGTAGTTTTTCCTTTTACATTAGTATGGGACTTTACTGTTTTGCTCTCCTTTACACTTATCACCGATGTAATCCTTCTAATCCATCCTACTTATGGATAATCAGTTTTAAAGTGAAAAGTATGACGGAAACTGAAGACTCCAAATCTTCATTTTAGAAGAAATTGCTTAAAGGATGCGAGCTATGCAGATTGTGCATTGTTTTAATACTGTTTGAAACGCCTCGGCAGCTTTTATTAAATGAGGGTTTTCTCATAATGCAGATTTTCCCTACTCAATTTTTACAACAGCTCTGCCTTGAGCAACTGTGAGAACATGTAGAAAAATTGTTTACTTTTTCAGCTTTGTTTCATGTTGCTGTAAAACTCCACATCTTTGGGAATAACGAGCAGCTGAAGAAAAACAAGGGAACAGAATGCTCCAAATCCATCAGTTAGCTGTTCTAAACCATAAAATGCTAAAAGGCACTTTAAAGAAGAAAAAAGCAGCAAGTCAGCGCTGTGTTAACCTGGACTCCAGCTGTGCCAGCCAGCACCATATTCCTCCCTGCTGAGATTTTCCACCTGTAGCAGACATCTGAGCTCTTCGAAAACTTGCCTTTGAACAGTTGGCTTGGCTGTAAATAAAACTTAAAGTAGTTCATCTGTTTAGTTTTAGGGAAAAATCACAGGTGGTGTATATTTCTTTTTAGCGCTGTTTTTAAGAAACCATTTGAAAAGAAAAATGACAATGTTTCTGTGTCATTTGAAAAAGTCCATAGTTTGAACCTGATGATAAGCCACGATTGCTGTTATGAAAGTTGAAATTACTTTCTTGTTGTGGGCTGTACGGAGACCACTTCATTGGGCTTTCAGTTTTACAACTAATTACTCTGTATAATTACAGTGAAGTGCATGTCAAACTATGATGCACTATGTTGTGATTGACATTGGAAAGGTTTTGTCCTGTTTGCTGCTTTGCAAAATGCTAAAAGGAACCATTCAAATCATTTAAATTGATAGACTGAAATGTGACAGATTTTTGCAATTATATTATTTTGCTGGTTTTGACTTGCAGAAGCTGCTTGTGAATTTTAAAAGCATGAATGTTGTGTGTTTTCAGTTTTCCTTCCAGAACAGAAGAATCTGAGCTTTCTGGAAGGATTATATTTTCACTGATATGGGAATGCTTTCACATCCTGAAGAGTGAGCCGGATAATGCTTCTGGGAAGAGAGATTTGTAAAAGCCAGCAGTGTTATTAAATTGCCTCAATCAAAATGATGCAACCTGATCTATCTTGTCTGTATATATATTATTCCATATTTTTTAAATAAGATGCCGGACAACCCTTCCGGTCAACCAACTCTTTCTTGATATATTGCAGAGACAAAAAGACTTTGATATAGGAAATACAAAATAAGTTTTAAAATGTATTTTGTTTAAGTTTTAGAACAGTATTTGGCCATTTTAATGAGAAACTTCTTATTAAATGTGCATTAACAGTGAAATCACTGAATCCATCAATATACAGTACAGACCAAAAGTTTGGACACACTTTCTAATTGAATTCAATGAGAAGGTGTGTCCAAACCTTTGGTCTGTACTATAAATTCTATCCAGTACAGTCTGGTCATTGATCAGTCAAATTTCTATTGACCTGTGAGTTTATACAAATTGACCCATATTGTTGACTCTATCTCACAGTGAGGTGACATTCTAGACATGCAAGCCATGAACGTCTTTGGACCACCACCATATCCACTAGGGGTCACTCTTACACCATTTTCTTTATTTCCAAATAGTTTCTCCAGTGCTGAGTGAAGTTAGTTTAAAGGTTAAAACTAGAGAGTCACTTTGGCATATTTTTCAGGCCAGGCAGAAAATATCAAGTATTTTGCTCTTATAGGACATATGTGGCTTTTTATTCATGTGCAGTTGGGGGATTATGGAGATTTAATTCAGATCCTTGTTGTCCGCTGCTTCAGAAATACCAGATTTGCTCATGAAAAATGATCATGCAAACATTTGGATCCTGAGGGTTAGTGGGTTTTTTTCTGATCATGTGGAGAATTGAGAAGAAACCCAGAACAATGCTCATCCAAACATTGCTTTCCTTCATGTCTTGTGTCCCTGAGCAGTAACCAAAGAGGCACCGACAGCTAACCTGTAACCCGTCTGTGGTTTATAATGAGCCACTCTCTGTTCCATTTCCTATGTTCCATTTTGCCTCCTTTCTCCTCATTTCCTCCATCTTCCAAGCTATGCCCTATTTGTCAGGTGCTACAGTCTGTCTTTAATGGTCTCCAGTCTCTCTCCAACCTGGAAGGTCTGCTACTGCCTCTTTGCCATCGAACAAAGAAAGATAACAATGTGCTGATGGTGCCAACCACAACTCCACACAGATGCTGTGGGTGCTTTCATTAAAGATGACACACTCATCTTATATTGCTCAGCCAATATTGCACACTGCCTTTGCTACTTTCGTGCAAAACGAGAGGTTCCGCTGTTTCAAAAGGTGTCTCTTCATGTCATTTTTCAAACGCTAACGGGAAGCCAAGGAACACCTCCCCCACACTACCTGATGTGAGCAACATAACGGCTTTGCACTTGCACAAATGGACACACAACCTTATTTTTCTCTTTCCAACCTGTCCTAGAAGTGCTATTTTTTCACTCTTATACATGTTTTCATTCTTTACATGGGAAATGTTCAGGAAGTTATTGTGTCAAGTTCAGTCAGCCTAATGAAGGCATGATCAAGTGTTGTGGAAGAGGTGGGGGGTAGTTTTTATAAATAGAAAGCTGAAAAATGTTCAAAAGTATCATGTATTTAATCCCCTTGAGTTAATACTGTAAAACCAAGTTTAGAAATAAAGTATGGCTACCAGCTTTGGTAGGATGATATCAGCTTTGGACACATTGCTCTTTGCAAAATATCTCAAACTGGGTTAGAATAAGCAGAGGGCATCTGAAAACATCAGTTTTGATTTCTTGCCACAGATTATCAATAGCATTTTAATCTAGATTTAGATTGAGCTATCGCCATTTAACTTTCATTTCGCAATTATTTCACGTCTCCTAAAAAGTACAATGAACTTTGCGGTTGTAAAGTGACAACGTACGGAAAACCTAAAGGGTGTGAATACTTTTACAAGTCACTGTACTGTGCAACAAAATATAGACAAATGCATAAACTTACAGGGTAAACATCATAAACTGTACTGGTTTTCACAGCCAGAAATCTCTCAAGATTAGATTCTGTTTTCCTTTTCTGCAGCGAGGCTGTATTGAAACTGCATGAATGAATCCAGGGTTGTGTAAAATGTAACAATCTGGCTTTGTGGAGGAGGTAGATAATGCTCTGACCCCATCACTGCACGTAATGACAGTTTGTCTAGATTTGAGATTTCATTCATTCAGTCTCTCCACCCTCCAACAGCAAGAAAAAAAAAAAAAAAAGAAATCTGCTGTATTTCTCTTGGAGTCCCATGATACCTCCTTCTTATCACTTTTATGGTACACACAGTGGACTCTGCACCTTAGTGCTGTGCTAGCTGAATGCTAACAATGTAAGTGGATCTTCTGGCCCCAAGCAGAAACCAAAATTATTAAATTGCTGTACTTATTACTTTTCCATAATTGATCCACCATTACATTTTCACCTTATTGTGTCAATACCTTATCCTTTGCAAAAAATATTTTTTTCTCTGTGCAAACCTGCTTTAAATCTTAATTACTCTCTTTCTGGACATTTTAGAGTTATTCAAAGAGGTACTTTGGCACTATCAGTGTGAGATAAGTGCAGCTTCTAAAATCTTAGGCTGAATCCACTTTCTTCAATTCAATAAAGTCCTTTGCTGCTGTTTAAATATCTGTGATATGTACTTTTCTGGTATTACTTATTTCAACAGGAAGCTAATAGCACCTGACCAAGATGTGCTCACATTCATGCCGCCTCTCTGCAGGCACACCAACTGCAGCCAATAGAGATGCTCTGCTCTCAGAGGTGTAAAAATAGTGTCAAATTCTAACAAAGGCAATTCTAAAACCAGAGATAAGAAAGGTGTGTGGGGGGAGCAGAGGAGGCGAATGGGATATGGGGTGTTGCAGACTGTTCAGAAAAGAAAGAAAATTCACAACTCCAAAGTCTGCATATAAATATTCTATTAACTTCAGCAGGTTCCATAACGGCACGGCAGTGCGGTTACGCATTCTTTGCCTGGCATTAGAAATGAAATTATTGTGCTGGTGGAGGCAGTGGTGGTGAAATGGTCGTTTCCTTTCTTCCAATTTTCTCTCCTTCGCTCCTTCGCCTTATCACGGGTGACACTAATCCAATTTCAGCTCTGCTTGTGACAGCTCTAATGTGGTTTTGTGTACTGATTCTACCCCCCGAATGCAACCAAACACACACACACAAGTGGTACATGCACACTGTGAAAGGTCACGTATGGGAAGGACACAGGAAATGCACACATTTTTATATAGCATAAACAACCCACATATCTCTAAAAAGTACAGTAACATATATACAGTATGAAGAAACTAAAAAATTTAATAGCCCCACAAGATCGGATTTTATAGAAATAAAAACTGGATTTCAGAAGATATGTTTGGCTCAACTAATGTTGCCAAAAAGGCCCTTTTCTGCTTAAGATACTTCAAAAATCAGAAGCAACATTTAAGATGAATAAAAAATGTTGTTATATAAACAGATTAGATGCTAGTTTTGGTGTAATATTCATTTTGATATCATGAGAAACTCAGTAAATTAGAATATAGTCATACAATTATCAAATTTCAGTATTTCAGAACAAAGCACATATTTTTATTGAACAAATGTGATATATTTTAGATGTTTGTTTTTATTGATTACGGCTCAAAACCTTTGAAAATGCAGTATCTTGTTTTTTACTTATTTCTTTTTCTTTTTGTTTTTTTTTTTAGAAAAGTAGACATGAAATTATGGGTATACACTAAAAAAGTATGAGAGACTGCTGACTTAAGTCAGCCCAGACTCAGTGACACCTTGCACAAAGAGGGTTAGCCACAAAATGTCAGTTCCATTAAAAACAGAAAAAAATTAAAAAAGATAAAATGTCAGAAAAATGAACAGAAATATTGTGGTTTCCAATTTTTGAATTTGTTTTTTTATTCTTTTCCACAATTTTCAGAATCAGAGTATGCAGAGAGACGAGGGATATGACTTTAGTTCCACTTTGCTCTAAATGTACATTTTAAAGATGAAAATATAAAATTTGTGGGAGAAATCAAATATGTAAGAAAAAAAAGTTCTATAATATTAAAAAGAAGAGAAGGTCGTTTCACAAAGTAATACATCCAGAAAGAAATAGGCTTCTGTCTACTTTGGTTACCAGGAAATTGGTAACAATTTTTTATATAAAAGAAAGTTGGTGGGCAGCAGACTTCTATATTTAGAGTCTAAAGATAAATCTGGATGTTGAGAGGTTTTCCATTTATCCCCAGCAGACTAAACGTGGCATTATTGCATCAGTCTCTGGGGGATATTTAGGTGGAGAAAAGTCTCTCTGTCCCACTGTGATTGATTTCTCCCTCTTTGATTATTGAATCTTGCTGCTGAATTGAGAAATCATGAACAAGCCCAGGGCCTTATGATTCCTGATGACGGACACCGAAGCTTAATGTTTGCCAGTGATGGTTTAGAGATCACATTGTAGAAGCTGCAAAAGAAAATAAAACAGTCACACATAAGCAAACAAAATGGATATTAAACTGTTTTAAGATAAAGTGCGACAGTAAATCTGACCTAACATAGATTTCAATAGTGAAAGAGAAGCCAATGATACGCAGGTCATCTTTAAGATGTTTATGTAAACCTTTCTTGCCAAGAAAAAGGGATATTAAATCACATAATTTTGTTAAGGACTTCCCAGAAATTAAAATTAACACAATTACTCACCGTAATATCAAATTTGTTTTGTTTTTCTGTTTATTAATTCTACTGGAATTTGAAAATGGTTTTATTGGTCATATGTAACACCAACCACTTCTCAGTGTTAGCAAGTGCAGGGTGGAGGGTTAAAGTTAACTCAGATCCTTCAGAAAAGCTAGTTGCTGATCTGACTGAACCTGGTACGAGTGGAGCTCCATGATAAACAGTAGTGCTGATATCATTTTACTGGACTTATGATACCAGCTTCAATAATAAAGAATAAGCAGGAAGAGTCCAAAAAAGGTGTTTGATTTATAAAAAGTTGAGGAGTCTCAAAGAAGGCTTCCTCTTTTTAGCCATATTGCAGGTGATCAGCATGTGAAAGGGCTTTTTTTTTATTTTTTATTGATGGTTCATTTCGCTGTTGATTTCAACCTTTTACTGTGGAACAAAAGTGTGATGGTGTAATGTCATTTAATTGTTGTAATAGCTATCAACGGTCTCTTGAAATGCTCTTTCTTTCAGTTTTGTCCAACCATCGGTTTGACATTACCTGCCTTTGTTGTGCAATCAAGTGATTTTTCCATCTGCCCACGATGGTTTTTAAGGCCCCACCAACCCACTTTGGACTGATTACAGCTGAAGGCAGATAATTGTTCAAATTGGTAGTAAATCAGTTTCAGGTTTAAACTAAGAGCAGGCTATTATTTATTTCTTTATTTCATAGAGACAAGTAGGTACATTTAACATAGCATATGCTATTACACTTATAGCCATGACTAGTTTGTAAAGCTTTCCCTTGAGGGCCCTTTATATAAAAGACCATTAAAACACAGAAACACACCTAGCAACAATAAGCAAATAAACATGCCATGATAAATTAGCTATGAATTTAGAGAGACCAATTAACCTGACAGTCATGTTTTTGGACTGTGGGAGGAAGCCAGAGGACCTGGAGAGAACCCACACATGCACAGGGAGAACATGCAAACTCCATGCAGAAAGACCCTGGGCTGGGAATCGAACCCAGGACCTTCTTGCTGCAAGGCAACAGCTCTACCACTGTGCAGCCCTCATTAAAACATTAGAAGCAGAAAATGGCAAACAACTCCTAATCATTCTGAAGTTATAAAAATTTATTTTTGCCAGTTTTACAGCCTTTTATTAACCATCCATCCATTATCTCTCATTATCTGCGGTCAGATCGCGGCTACTTTGGCTAGCTCCTCTGGGGTAATCCCAATACTTTCCCATACTAGTCGAGAAACCTCGTCCCTCCAACATGTCCTGGGTCCTCCTCTGGGTCTCCTCCTGGTGGGCTGTGATCAGAAGACCTCACCAGGGAGGCATCATAACCAGATTCCCAAGCCACCTCAACAGCCTTTTGAACATAATTTACAGAATTGAGGTTTGTGCCCAAAGATAGGATATTAGAGGATACGACCTCTAACATGGACATTTCACAGCTACATTTCAGAATGACTTTAATGTTTTAATAAATCACTTGATGACTACTAACTATACGTTTTTACTTTGCAGTTTCCAAAAGTGGAAAGTACACTTTCATACAAGTATGAATGTCTTTCATTCAAGATTTCATCTTTCAAGCCAGTTTCCATTCGTGCGTCTCCATGTTTAGGATCTCTGAAATGGCAGTGGATCAGTGGTCACATATGTGTGAATATTTGCACTGAAAACTTCCATCCATTCATTTTCTGTTCACCCTTGTCCCTTACAGGGGTCGGGAGGGTTGGTGGTGCCCATCTCCAGCTACGTTCCGGGTGAGAGGAGGGGTAGCATTGAAAACATTCGAAGTGTAAAATAAAACAGTTTTTACTGTGACAACACAACTCTGCTGGGAGTACAAGTGTTGTAAAGTTTGTTGCAGAAAATTTAATGTTTTTGAATACAGTCTTCAGCAGATCACTGATTGCCTCCAATTTCTATTTTTACTCTAAAAGTTACCTCTGGGAATTGTTCAGTAATTGTGCCTCACCGTTAAAGAAGCCTCGCTGCTTTCTGCACAGCTGGATCGCAATATCTTAATGGGAGACAAGGTCAGGGATTCTTTGTTTAGATACTCCACAGAGGACAAAAACAGAAGACAAATTGTGGTGAAACAAAAAGACAGACGTTGCTGATTGCAGTATGGGGGTAATTGGATCACAAAAAGGTAATTTAAAACAGGGTTGCAGCCAGGCTGTGGTGGGCCTGCTTGTGTGTGTGTGTGTGTGTGTGTGTGTGTCTGTATCATTTTGTGGTACATTGTTGGATACACACAAGTCTGGTGAAGTAGTTCAGTCGATGCTTGTAAATCATTCTCTCAAGAACACATCAGAGATCATGACTGTTGTATTGTTTACATAGAAATAATAGATGAACTTCTCTCTCTCAGTTTTAACCACATTCATCAGAAACTGTCATCCAACACAGCC
The DNA here is from genome assembly GCF_019740435.1 of Gambusia affinis. NCBI lineage: Eukaryota > Metazoa > Chordata > Actinopteri > Cyprinodontiformes > Poeciliidae > Gambusia > Gambusia affinis. The sequence continues at coordinate 21,575,224 of NC_057872.1, forward strand.
TGAAACCCGAGAATCTACACTACCAGATCGATTGCAGTGGTAATGAAAAGCTCTTTGGATAATAATAGTCTCCAGTTTGTTTGTAGTAACTCTGTTCTTTTTTAGAGATAGAATCAGCAATGAATTAGAACATCTATGTGTTGATGTCACAGATTTGGGTAGAAAAGGACATGGCTGGATATAATTAGTTTATTTTTCTTAATATAGGACCTTTGACAATTTTTCAAACCTCTGTTTAAACTTTTTTTTTTCATAAAAGCAATTGTCATCAAACCTATTGAGACTTTGTGATGTTTTGGAGATTTTTGACGACTCAACGGTTGGTGTTGCCTTGTGCTTTTGACCACTCTCTCACTCACAGGCAATCTAGTTCTTTCAAAGCAGTTCCTCCATATGGTGTTATACTGTTAAATATTTATTTTAACCAGTCCATCATATGACAGGTGCTCCATATGGTGAGTACATGACACAATTGATTATTAGATGCATGAAAATGTCTTTTGATCTCTCCTGAGGAGAAAATAAGTAAAGGCAGACTATTATTCTATCAGTATTGAAAGAAACGGCTAAACTATCACATACTCACCACAACACAAATGTAACATTAAAGTAGTTTTCTCAGTCTGTGTACCATTCATTGCATTCATTTGTCTATTGGTCTGACTGGCTTATCTGGTCCTGATTGATCAATCGATTGTAGCAATTGATCGATCAAGCTAAAGTTTGTTGTTTGCCAATGCTAATTACCATTGGTTATGTAAACCTGACCAATATATTAAAATTAAATCCTGTCCTGATGCACTGTTTTTCATATTGTGTTTTTCTTTTGGACCTAAAGTTGAAATAAGAGAAGCCGAGCTTTTTCTTCTTTCCCTGTTTTTGGTGTAAAACAAAGTAACCAGCCATTGTTTGATTTTCTATTGCCAATTGAGAGAAGAGCAAATGATGCACAGGTTTTCCTAAAACTGCATTTAAAACGTGCTGTTTTGCAGTTGTTCAAACTATCACACATCTTGATCCAGCTATTCATGTGACAGAAAATAAATGATTGTTGGAAAAAGTCAAATTAGTACTGGTATAGATGTTCAGAGATGAACTTGGTAAATGAAGTACAACATGACAAAATGAGAACCTAAAGAGGGAATTGTCCTTTAAATGTCCTTTGCAATCTGCTGAAGCAGATTAATCCCAGAAGCACTCTGAAGTGTGATGAGCTGGTTAGACCTTCCTGCTGGATAAACTAGCACAGTGCTTCAGTGTGAAAACTCTCCCAATCTATGAGGCTTTAGGTGAAGCCCTGCAGTCTGTATTGGGACTGTTGCTGTGTGTCGCTGAAAATGAGTCTCCTGGGCAGAATCAAACATGAACTTCACTGTGGTTTCCTTTGCAGTTGGACAAGATGTATGAAATTAGAAATATGCAAAGATAATATGTCACCTACGGGGTGTGAATTTTTAAATTAATATTCAAGAGATACCATGAATTTTAACAAAACAAGCATTTGGAGGAACACTTCTTTAAACTGGAAGAGATTACCAAACTTGGATTATTCAACCAGAACCCAACAACCTATTATTTTAAACCAAAAACAGTGGGCTTCTTGATAAAATAGACTTTCTTTATAGGAAGACAAACTGTAAAACAATTTAAAGTCTTGTTTGACAGAAAAATCTGTGGTTAGGTGAATTTATGAATACTGAATTGCAAAAAAGGCGGTCGTCCACTTTAGTGGACCTAAATTCTGGTCAGTATTCTGTCCCCAACAACATCACACTTCATCTGTGTTTTAATCTACCTTGTGCTCATTTTCTTTGCTTATGGTTTTTTTTCATATTTATATTGGAAGATCAAAATGTATATCCCCAACACAAGCCCCAACATGACTGAAGTAAACAAGTGCTTAAAATGATATGTGCTCTCTACCTTTTCATGAGATGGATGCTCATTTGGCTTTGACACTTAGCTACTAGCGGTAAAAACTGAGAACATTTTATTAAATTACTGACATGTCAAACCTGTGATAGCATTTTTGTGAATAAATTGTTGACAAATCTGGTTATTGATAAATTTGGTTTTGATCTGTCGTAAATGTCAAACATTTATGACAGAGATCCCAGTACTACCCCGAAAGCCTAAGGTTTTTTGAAACACAGGGACATTTTTTGTATGTATTTTGTTTATTCAGTCAGACAGCGAGTATAACCTCTTTCAGCTGAAAAAGACTGCAGTAAACGGAACATGTGCCAGCATAGCTTTGCAAAGGCCCAATTTGCTGTCTGCATTGTCTGATTAAAAGGAAACATCCCTGGTATTGTTTGACCAGGCCCTTTCAAACACAATGCAATTTGTGTTCCATTCTCATCTGTTTTGTGCGTTCTGTTTAAAATATTGCTGAGGACAAATCAGTCAGAAGCTTTTTTTCAAATTGACAAACAAGTTTTATTTGGGTATCCTTCATTTTGTCCACATAACAAAAAGCTATTGTCAAAGCACATGTCCCACAACCACTTAGGTAAAAACATGCTTCAATCAGAGTGATTATCTTTTGAAGTTTTTATATGAAAGCAAAGATGTGCTGCATTAATAATTGAATATAGACAGAGGCTCTGGTCATTGTTAATTTAGTCTTTTATGTCTCTCTAGATTATAAATTATCATGGCTACAATAGAAGAAACATGCTTAAATGGCAACACAATAAACAATCCATTTGGCTGTCAAAGCACACATTAACAAAATGCAGGGTGTTGGAGCTTCTTTTCCCCGATTTGTTTGAGGTGATTCCTCACATCGGCTTTTCCCGTGAAGATTACTTTTATTTTAAAAGCCTTACATTTATAGACACAACTTATGAAGGCGGAACCACTAAAAACGGAAGCTATATGTTGGTTTATTATTATTTTTTAAATTAAAATCTGTTCAAGTTAAATGGATTTTTCTGTAACAAATCTGATTCAGGTTGATCTAATTTTCTGCTCCATATGCTGTGTTGATGATTTTTTTGTTCTTCTTCTTTTTAGTAGGGGAGAGCTATTTTTTGTCTCTGTCCTTTTGAGTACCATAGAGATTAAAATCCCAAGAAATCTTTAATAGGATTTCCATTTTAATTTAAGCATGTTTACAAACATTAGGTGCAGCTTCATCTGTCAAAGCCATGTGTCCATTTTGAAATATTTCTCTTGAAATAATGAATAAATAGTGCAGGCTAGACTTTTACTGCATATAGTTGTTTTTGTCTTTTTTATCTTTATTAATTAGCAGAATCACTGTCTATTGTAGGGATGTATAGTTTTCAGAATCATTAAAAGGTTTTGGCTGGTTTGGCTATCTTTTATTTTTATTTTTACTCCAGCTTGGTTACCACCACTGACATACTATCAGCTTATATGTATAATTGTTTTACACAGAAAATGTGTTGAGTTTTACCCCCTGAGTGTATAATAATGTTCCTGGTGTTCAGGTGAAGTGTCTGCTTTCCAAACAGTTCTTGTTTGTTATTCTTTTTATGCCTTGAAAAGGATTCTTTAAAATTTAACTTGAAGTTGCTTTGTTGTAGTCCTGCTCCATGCCTCTTTCCCCTGTGTTCGTACCTCATCCACCAGCCTTTGCTGACTCTGAGATCTATAAATTTATATTATATTTGGTAGTGCTGAAAGTAGCTGGAGTTTCAGAAAGCCTATTTGAAAACTTCAGCTGAAAAGTTTGCAAAGCTTTGCTAAACAGAGATGTTAATTAATCCACAATGATGAAATGTATAATGATTTTGTAAAAAAAAAAAAAACTACCATAAAGAAGGCAAACAAGTACGGTTATCAGTCAAACTAGGACTAATAACACGCTACGTTAGGCAGGTAGGAAGGAGGTGGAAAGGTATTTCCCTTTATTGAGTGTGCACAGTAATGAGTTTTGTTGGGAAGAAAAAATAGGTTATTTTCTGTAGGTAAAACAAGACTTGAACCAATTTTCTTAAGCTATTTAATTTCCTGTACGATAACCAGCATCCTGTTTCCACATGGTTTCTATGTTCCAACAGTGCAGATGCTTTGATAATGTGCCACCTTTACATCTAGTCTAATCTACTAAAACAATTCAGACACATTTTTAATTTTGCCTGTATTATAGAGCAAAACAACCTGGTTAGATGAAGAAAAAAGACAATTTAAAGCTATTAGAGAAGAGTATGTACTGTGAAATTTATCAAAAATATTACAATGGTTATTTTCAGTAAAGTTTGCAACATCTAACCCTCAAAGCATGCTGGGAAATATTACTTGGTGTTGAGTTTGCTCTAAAAATACACCGTTCTGTCCTCGTGCTTGGCTGTAGTTCTTTTGTGCCCTTCCTCCTTTGGAAGAAAGCCTTGATATGTTGAGATTTTTTAACTCTTGCACTTTTCCTTTCACTTCAGCTAACTAGAGAAAACCACGTTCTTCTGGCAGGTAAGAGTTACAAAGAGCACATTTTCTGTTGCAGAGCTCTGACGTACAAGTCCTTTAACTTGGCAAAATCAATAAATTCCTTTAATTTTAGTGGTGTTGTGATTTTTACATTGTCAACATATTTTCCTGAATATTTGTATGAAAATGATTTTATTTTTGGTATAAAATGACATAATAACACTTTTACATTTAATAATGTTAACTTCCCAACACTGCCAGTGAATCATGGTGAGAGTCATTATCTTGCCTGGAGTGGATGGAAACCTACCAAATTTACTCAAAGTTTTCAATAACTAATCAGGGTTAGAAAAAAATCAAAATCTATATTTTACACCTCAACTGTCAGCAAAAAATGTCCCCATAACAGTTAACAATGTCTCACATTTGAAGGAAAATTTAAGAGTCTGTTTATAAGATTTCAGTTTACATTTACTTCCAACTGCAGAGCTGGTTATTATCTCCAGATAGAGTTATACTTTATTCATATTTGTCATGCGGAAACTACTGTGAAGTTTGAGCTTTTCCAAAATTAACCCTACTCATAAATGTGTCCATTTGAACATGTGTTTCCAAGTCTGGTCACTTTACTCAGCAAGGCTTAAAGGTTTCTACTTTTGTGATGATAAAGGACCTGCCACTGGACATGCACACTTTGAACAATTCTTCTAAGGAGACGCTGCTGCCGAACTGATATTTAAATTTTTCAAATTAAAACCCCCAATTACCATAATTCCTTTGTGCTTGACCTGTGAGAAACCAGTTCTTAGATACCTTTGGCAGTGGGCTGATATTAACATACTGCTTGTTGCCCAGCACAAGCACAAGGTGCCTGCACTGAAGGTACAGTGGATTGTTGTTGCCTTATTGTCTACCTGGATGCTGTGTGTTGATATAAACTGAATTAAATAGGTGTTCTCATCAGTATCCAGTGTGACTGTGATGTGGGATGAATATGTAGCTTTCCCATTGCACTGGTGTCAGATGCTTTCAGAGTGCAAAAGCACCTCTTGCTACCCACCTCATCCTTCTCACTGTCCTTTTCCAGCTTAACGCAGCCATCTGTGCGTTTATTTAGCAGCTTCTCCCCCCAGGGCAATTTGCATTCTCCTCATTCCATCCGGTTTCTCCCCTCAAGGGAATCAGTCAAGGTGTTTGGACCGGAGAAGTTCCCTGAGGATGTCTACAAATTGAACAATTGGTGATTCCTGTATTCTATTGAAATTTACAAAATTGTATCAAAATACTAAGAGCTTGTAAGCAGAAAAGTATCTTGAAGTTTCTAATTGCTTCTGTAGATCAAGAGAAGGCAACTGGACTTTCTTTCTTGGTTATTAAAAACTTTTTTTATTCTCATAGCTTTTAAGATTAATTACACCTGGTGGTTGTTCCTTGTTGATGCCATGCGTTATGGTAAAAAAGTCCAAATAGAGCCACTTTCTATTTGTTCTTTTTATATTATTAAATATTAACTATATATCTGGTCAATTGAATTTCAATTCTCCATGACTGTCATTTATCAGACAAATTGATAGAAAAGTAGGTCAAGCCATCAGTTTCAAGTATCCAGCATATTGTTAAGTGAATCTTTATCAATGTACCATAGGGTCTCACAGGATTAAGTAATACTATTATTGGGTCACTGCTGGAAAATTTCAGTTGCAATTGATTTGATTCTTAAACATTGCTGCACTGTGTGAAAGTCTTGGCTATTGGAAAGCTGCATGACCTGTGCAAAATAATTGTTTAACTTTTGGCAAAAAATCTGTGGCAGGTGTGTATGCTACACTAAAATAGGTTGCAGAGTGATGGTGGAAGGTTATTTTTAATTTATTTATTTATTTTTTTTATGTTTTCCTGCATCAATTTAAATGGAAGACAATAGAGTAACAGGGCTTTATGGACATACAGGTTTGGCTTTTCTATTCATGCATGTTCTCCTTTAATCAAAAACTGTTATACTGACAATGTTTAGACTTACTGAAGTCATGTTTTGGTGAATGCATGCCACAAAGTACAGACTGTGTATAAGGCTTTTATTCATTTCATCTCTTCATCTCTGTGAAAAACATACGTGCAGTTAAACAGTTTTGGGCAGCGTAGGAGTGAAGCGCAAAATAAGAGAACAATTCAGCATAAAAAACAGCAGATGGTGAGGCATATGAAGCTAAAGGAAGATGTCATTTTATTCTAGTGTAAAATTAAACCTGAGGTAATAAGCCAAACATAATGCAAACTGAACTGTGATCACATATTATCTGTGAAAATTCTCATTGCATTTTCTTTCCTGCCATAACTCATCTCTCTCATACCAATTATAACCATTTAAAATAGCCAAGATAGCTTTTATTGCCAATCCAATAGCCATCATGGACTGGAGGTCATGTGTGTTAATATTTCATCTTCAGCCATCAGCTGGGATTTAACATTTTGTTTTATTTAATTTTAAATTCCAATACAATCCCTGCTGCTTTGAACAGAGGTATCAAAACCATCTTCGAATGACAATGAGATTTATGAGTAATTAATGCTTTGGTACAAGCACAACTTTGTCCTTTAAAAGACACACTAATCCTGGCTGATGTGGGGATCAGAAAACATGCTGAGAAAAAGATGCTCAGCTTCAAATTCAGGTAAAGCAACGTAGCCTGCAATGGCTTGTCATTGGCTTGATAAAGTAGAGCACAGATTCAATTTGTTTTTCCCACTGTATCCTACAAAAGATTACTGAGTAAATATGAAATGCAGTAATTTCACCTATTTTCAGAAAATCATATTTGGCGTCAACAACTGCTATCAAAAATTTACATTAAGTGGCTTTGACTCTTACATTGCTGTGGCTCACTCTTCTTTGCAGAATTGCTTATAGTTTACATGAGGCTATATGAACATTAATGACCTATTTTTAGTCAGACAGTTTCTGTTAAAAGTTGTTTTCATTCTACATGTTTAGCAAGAAATTGCGAAACTGAACTCGACTTTCAACAAAATATCAGATATTTTATGATTTACCTCAAAAAATAATTTCCCATTATTCACCACAAGTCTTCTTGGCTTTAAAGTGTTTTGTCCTTCAGAAATTAAATCATCATATGACAACTTAATTTACACACATTTGCATTACTTACTTAAAACTTAATTTCCATCCATCCATCCAAAGATTGATGGATGAATGGATCCATCCATTTTCTTCCTCTTATCCGGAGTGGTGTCGCGGGGTTAGCAGCTTCAGAAGGGAGGCCCAGACTTCCCTCTAGCCAGCAACTTGTTCCAGCTCCTCCAGGGGAATCCCAAGCCGTTCCCAGGCCAGCCAAGAGACATAGTCCCTCCAGCGTGTCCTGGGTCTTCCCCGGGGCCTCCTCCCGGTGGGACGCGCCTGGAACACCTCACCAGGGAGGCGTCCAGGAGGCATCCTGACCAGATGACCTAGCCACCTCAACTGGCTCCTCTCGATGTGAAGGAGCAGTGGCTCTACTCTGAGTCCCTCCCGGATGACTGTGCTTCTCACCCTATCTCTAAGGGAGAGCCCAGACACCCCACAGAGAAAACCCATTTTGGCCGCTTGTATCCTCGACCTCATTGTTTCGGTCATGACACAAAGCTCATTACCATAGATGAGGGTGGGAACGTAGGTCGACGGGAAAATCGAGAGCTTCGCTTTTTGGCTCAACTCTCTCTTCACCATGACGGACCGGTACAGCAGCAGATGCTGCGCCAATCCGCCTGTCAATCTCCCTTCGTCCCTCATTCGTGAACAAGATCCCGAAATACTTGAACCCCTCCACTTGGGTCAGGACACCCCAGCCGGACCGGAGAAGGCACTTGTTACACCCCTAGAGTCTAGGGCAGGGGTAGGGAACTCCAGGCCTCGAGAGCCGGTCTCCTGCGACTTTTAGATGTATCTCAGCTTCAACACACCTGAGTAAAATAATGAGGTCATTAGCGGGACTCTGGAGAACCTGACTGCACTTAGGAGGTCATTCCTCAGCTTCAACACACCTGTTGGATTCAGGTCGTCCTAAAACTTAATTTATTTATGCAAAATAGCACATTTTTCTTTGCTGCTGAGCTGACATTATGACCAACAACATGGGTCACCACATTATAAATACTAGTCTAAAAATGACAAACATTACCCGGAAAAACTACACTGGGCAGAGGTTAGACCCCACAAGCCATCCCTTTCACCTTTAAAAGGTAATCAGACAGAAATGCTTAAAAATGAATGCAATGTTCTGATGCTTTTGGTACATTCAGTTGTACCAAATGTTGTGCTAAATATAAAGTTGTACGTCAACAATTACAAAACAAAAATGTGAAAATAAGTGTTTTGATGCTGGTTGTCTTCATTTGCAACATTTTGATATGTCTGTGAATAAGTGTTTCTTTTTTTTTTTTAAGTTGTTCGAAGGATGTCCCTTTCATGAGGAAGGTTGAAAAACAATAGAATAAGACAGCTAAGTCTGAGCTTCTCTCTTCTTTATCAGCCAATAAAGAAATGTACATTTAAACAGGTTTCTTTTTGAGGATAATGTAGCGACTGAAATCCTGAAATCAAAAAGAACAGGTCTGTTCTGTAAATCATTCATTGGACAAGCTAGAAAAGTGAGCTTTTCAAATTTCACTATGGATTTAGGCTTGCTGAAAGAGGGTTTCACTCATTTTCTGAGACCAAAAGAGGTTGTTGTTAATGTCTTTGGCATCTGATAAAAGAAACTGATGCTGCTTCTGAAACCTGTTGATAAAACATTGATGCCTTTTGTCTGAATAAAGTCTGCTCATGCACCGTTAAATATTGCAATAATATACCTGTGTTTTGTCAGCCTGCTCTGCAAACACTGCGCTGCTTTATGTTTATGTTATATCACATTATTTTGCTCTAGATGGCAGAGAGCACCATGTTCTCCCCTTTTAAAAGCAGATTCTATTTATGAAAACATAACACCCTGTTCTCATGAAATCTCTTGCCTCCTCTCTCCTATACAGCCTCATCCAGGCTTCCTCTTCCCCTGTGTCACCTGGATACGTCCCACAATTTAGACTTGTAACGCTATTGATTCAAATGTAAACAGGACATTGTTCTCATTTCCCCATGTTGGCACTTCACCTTAACTCGTACATGGAAACCCTCCTTACCTTTGCAGTATACTTTGAAAATAAAATCACCAACTACATGAACCAATGTATGGGAATTTGCGAGGTTGATGTAACGAGCATGCCAAGTAACCTAATTAATTTGAGAGAATTATATTGACATCGTACTTTCTTTCTGACATTTAAGATAAACAAACTCGCTCTTCTTTTTTGTTTCTAATTTTCCAACGTTGCACCGAGTTAATGTAGTCCCTGACTCAATAATAAACTGGAAGTCATTCACTGCGTGTTCATCTGCAGGTAACCAGCTTGATCTAACTGCTCAGAGACCACTTGGATTGCTCTGCTGTTCTGATGCTTATCATCAATTTCAGTTTGGGCCTTCATTTAATGGGCCAGTCTTATTTCACACTGAAAGGTAGATTATATGCATTATTCACATTCTAATATTGCGGTGATATTACAAATCCTCCCTCGCTTCTCGTCTCTGCCACATGCAAACAAACTCCCCCTCCCCTACACACTCTTGCCTTACAGTGATAAAATATGTGCATAGTTTTTACAGCTTCATCAATTGAGGAGGTGCACAGAGGCATAAGAGATTACATACAGAAGTTCCTTGAGCTTGTTTTTCTTGTTTCATCTTCCTCACATGCCGATGAATTGCAGAGCTTTTCCTTTCAGAGTCTCCCTGTGCGGATTTGTGAACTTCCAACTCAGTTGCAGCAGAAAATATTGTAAACAGGAAAACAAAGCTGGGAGCCCTGGGTAGGGGAAACAGGATCTTTTATTTGTGAGTTTAGTAAAGAGACGTTCAATGCACCATGCATGTATCTGAAGGCCTTGGAGGCTCCCCAAAGCAAGAGGCAAACTTGTCTAGCTGACCACAATGCATTATTTAGATCAAAGCTGATGGGAAATGAGGGCATCTGCAGGCCAACTGGGCTTGACAAGAATTATAATGTTTTTTTCCATGGACAAAAAACTGAAATTCATGTATTTTACTTCATTAGCATGATGGCTTCTTAGGTGTTTGGAAAAAGGGCTAATTTCTTAAAAGAAAGTAGCTTTTCTGAGATTGTGTTTTTTAGAAAAAGATTATTCAAATCTTCTTTGTAAACATGACTGATCCAAGAAAAGCCCTAAAGCAGCAGCTTTTGAGCAAAACCAATAAATGACAATGTAAATAATGCTCCACCACTCATTCCAGCAATTTATTTGAATAGTGAAAATATCAGCAGAAAAATCAAGCATTTCCAGGGAATCCATTTTACTATCTGATGCTTTTTGTCAACCCAACAGCACAGAAGGACATTGAAATTAACTCCAGCTCTCAGCAGACACTCATTTTTGAGTCCACTCTGCTTAATGCAAATAGCAATTTATTTAGGTTTAAATTTGTATCAATCTGCATTAGCTTTCCCCTCACTCAAGCTATTTCATGAACAAATTTAACTCTCTTCCTAGCCAGAATAAATTTAGTATCTGAAAACTGAGAGAATTCATTGATCTGCAGCATTTTATTTGCCCTTCCAACCATTACATGCATACCATTTGGTTGAAGTACTTTTTGAAGACCAACTAGTAGCAAACAGACGTTAAAGTGGATGGGTGGTGTCACATTGTCCTTATAAGAAGTTTTTGAAAACGACATCACTGTAGAATAATTAGACCTTCACAATTAAAAATTTGACTAATTATATGGCAAAAAGTCATGTCTGCACCACTGTATAGTTCCTCAGTGTAATATATTCTGGTCATAGTTATGGTGATACATGTAGGGAAGACATCCAATGGGATCAATGTAACAATGCTAGTCACAACTGCAGCATAAGCATCAGTGTCTGTGAATTATAGGACTGGACTCACCATAGAGCACTTTTGTGGTGAGCAATGGATTTCACAAGATAAAGCTTCACATTTACATCGTGTTTTGGTTTGATTTCCAAATCTGGACAGGAGATGTAATCTCACAACGTTCTAATCTTGTGTTGTAAACTTTTTCTATGCAATGTACAGGTGTGTGTGTGACCTTGTTGGCAACTCCTGGCTACTTTTACTAATGAATTTATCATGACATGAAGGCACATATCTAAATTTATAATAATACAAAAAATTGCTCTGAACAGATGTTGCTTTGTAGGAATCTACTCTGTGATCTTTTATTGCAATTTTCGCTGTTCTTGCCCATCGTGAGCTAAAAATATCAATTTTTGGAATTAATCTGGGAGGTTGTAACTCTCCAGATTAGTTTTGCTTGTAGCTCTGCCAATTTTTCATCATGAAAGGAAGAAAAGGGGCTTTTTAAAAGCTGTATTTATTCAGTTAAATATTGTGTTTGACGGCTTCATGGCGTCTCCAGAACAACTGGCAGCATGGAAGGAGAGGGGGAGGAATTGTATGTTTGGCTGTAACCTTTATACCCCCCTTGATGACAACATTGAATCAATAAGTTAATACAAAATATTGGAAATATAAGGGCAAGAAGTCACAGTCCACCTGCTATGACCTTTTAAAAGAAATCCAAGGAAGCTGTATCTAAAAACAACAAACAAATCTTACGCTGCCAGGATTGTCTTGGCTTTGCAGAACCTTTGCATTAAAGTAGCAGTAGGTGAAAGAATCTTACAGGATCAGTCCAAATCAGAGCAACAACCAAGAGTTATATCACAACGCTCACAGCTTCCTGAAACACCCCCTGTGCTAAATGGACTTGTTTGTCTACCAAGGGGGTCCTGTCAGGAGCTTTGATGCCATTAATATTTGATGGAGGTAACCTTTATCGTATCCCACTGCTACAGATGACCTTTTTCATTTTAGCTAGACTATATTCTTCAGTAACCTCACTTGTCCTGATTCTGGTTGGACACAACTCAGACACAAATTGTTTCAAGATCCAGCTTCAGTCAGAACAGATTGTTCTTATTTTATTCACGGAAATTCTTTAAGTAATTTAACAGGCTATAAACCTAGGATATAGTTATTTTTATTTTTTTTTCAAATCATGAAACTTCCAGCATAATAATGGCTGACTATTACAACCTGTAGGAAGGTTTTATTATTGTCAACACATAAAAAAAAAAAAAAAAAAAAAAAAATCCAGAAGGTGATTCAAACAAACTTCAAACTTGTCATTAATAACGTTGGTTCTAATTTCTAGAGTGGTGTAAAAGAAAAAAACAAAACAACAACAACATTTGTTCCCTTACAAATTTCTTAGGTTGACATTTAAGCCAAATCTCTATGTCCATAATACCCTAAAAGACTATTGTCTATTTGTCTTTCATTTACATTGGTGCAGGAAAACATACACAAAAAAAATAACCATAACCCTGATCTTCTTCTCTGATCATCAAATAAATCTTAATATCGATAACTAAAACATTAGTAAATATCGGTGATTTGAGCACATACTTTTCAATAAACTCACATCCCTGTACATAAAAATATTGCCTTTGGTCTCATAATACTTTAATTGTGGTGTCTTTGTTAGCTTCAGGGGAAAGTTACTATAATTAATAAAAATACCGGCTTTAAAACATCAGTTTCTGTGCAACCATTCAACATGTTATCTTTCAATTACTGAAAAATGAGTTACTCATTAATTCATTTTTATTGAATATAAATATTTACTGAGTTGTCCAGAGTTAGACTTGATGTTGTGCCTTGAGTGATTGCCCTGCTGCATCTATAAAATGTTCAAGGATGCTTTATTATCTCAATTTTGTGTAGGCAGAAGACTAATTGCTCTCCTGCTGACACAAGTATTGACAACAAGAGGTCCAAAGGTTGGGCTTGTGATTTTTTTAGATAATTATTTCTTTTGTGGGATTTTTAGATAAATGTTCTCAAACTGAAGATTGAATGTTTTTCCAAGAAATTCAGATTGATATCATTTTACAGCCATATAAGTTGAATGTTTTTCATGTTCATCAATAACGGTGGCTGTGTGTGTACTCCCCAAAAATTAGTTTGCATGATTTTTTTGTGTTATCCTAAAATGTAATGGATGTAATAATTTTTTTTTCTAAAACAAAAGTAAATGGTATATTTGTGGTTTGTTTGATAAGTCTTAATGCTAAGCAACCGTAAAATTGACCATTTTAAAATGGTTATTGCAGGATGCTATTTTAGTGTTCTGTAAATGATTGTATAATATTTTGTTGTTTGTCTTCCACTCTTCCCACTCTCTGAAAAACAGACTTCCCTGCTTTGGCAAACTTTGATTTCCCAGGAGAACTCGGCAACTAATCGGAAGATTTAAACACTATTATTTTTTTTATTTTTTTTGCTTAAGCAGTGCTTGCCAGTGTCTTGACAGTTTTGAAATTAACAATGTGCAGCTCAATATCATATTAGAAAACTATCTTCAATTTCATGTTGTGAATACTTTTCTTTTTAGCCAGACAAAAGATCAAAAAACCAACTACAACCTAGTCATCATCACACAGAAGTATGAGAAAACGTGTAATCAAGATCATGTCCATCTATCAAACAGACAGACTCATCCATTTTGATTCTAACTAACTTACAAAACATGCATTCCTGCCATAAGTACATTATTTTGCTGACATCAAAACAGAAAGTGGAGAAAAATGTTTAAAAGCAAACTCGATCGTGTTGCGAAGTGATAAGATTAACTCTACAGATCATAAACCAAAACTGGATTACTGCCTGAATTTATGCTGTATTTAAACTCCTGTACATTCAAAAGCTTTTATAAAATGAAATGAAAAATTCAAATAACAGCAGGTTTATAGTAGCTGTGTGTAAAGATATCACATGTTCAAATCAGTTGAAGACGCCTGCGGTGAGCTGCACTTCAGTTCAGGTCATTTGTGTACAGTACAATTATTTTTGTAATTTTTTTTATCACAAATACATTTGTCACATCGTGCAGCCTTATGATTTTCAAGATTTTTTAATAGCAGTATTTGCAAGGAAGCACATCAGTTAACATATCTAATGATTTTAAGTTTATAGTCAGACAAGATTAATTCACTTTGGGAATGTCTGACTACCTGACGGGTTTTTGCGAACATTGCAGTAACCTTCAGCTCTTCATGGTGAACAGTGACCAAATGCTTTACTCTGATTGTAGAGTTTACAGCCATCCTACACAAAATGGGTGTGCAAGCAATGCACTTATTTCATAAATGTCGCTCAGCACACAGTTTCACAAAATGGGCTTTAAAGGCTTTAGTTATACCTCACATGAAACACATTTTATGATAACATGCATAGAAAAATAAGTAATTGTCTAACCAAATTTACAATTTAACAAAGACTGTGTTTTAGAATGGTATTTGGGTGCATTTGTAGCATAACTTGCATATGCAATTTCCTTTTTGATGTGCACGGTCTTCCATATCAAGCATTTCATTCACACAGTGTCTCAGATTTTGTTACTTTATTTTCATGTCTAGGAGCAGGTTCGCAGAAAGCATATCAGTCTTCTTAAATGGGTCAATTTAGGTTGCTCTTTCCGCCGTACAAGATTCAGAAGACAAATAGGTATAAAATTGCTCTAGGCGACACTGGATAATGATTTTATTTCATTCGCCGTGCAGTGTCCAGCAACAGTCGGGCAGATTGTTCTGGGAGCAGATGTGTTTGTGCCATTGATCTTGGCCATCTGATAAGGAAAGTCAGCGACAAGCTGTTAACCTCAAACAGTGGGAGCATTAATCCATTTCAAAACATCCTGCTGCTTTTCACCTCGCTCTGCTCAATTTTCCCTCTTGTGCAGGCTTGCTGGGGAGATCAACACAAGCTCCTTAGTGTTCCTACCTGCCTCACAACTATTTTCTATCTACCTTCAAATATGATGAATTAGCTATTTCTTGAGGAACTATCAGAACTCCAAAATAGGCTGGTATTGGAAAACAGGGATCGGGTTGTTTCTTAAAAATCCAGTGATTCACATTTGCTAGGGGCTACAAAGATTTCATGTGACTGCAGCTTTATACTGATAAGAGATTTAATAGAGAGTTTTATTGCCCTACAGCAGTTTACAGGCTTTCAGTCAACAGGTCAACCGGTTTCGAACAGTGCTTCTGTAATGAGAAACGGTACCTCTGAAAAGCATAAACCTCAGGGTGGGCCCCCAGAAAGATACAAGACCAGGCACTAATACATATGTTAAAGGAAGTTGCATTAAGGGAATTTTACCATTAATGATTGTTTTTTTATAAAAAGAGCTGAAGGTTAATTGAAAGTGCCTGAAGGTAATTTATTAAATCACTTAGTAAGAAACTGATTACAAATGAAAGGTGCGACTGATAACTGCTTCAGGAGGATTGCGTGTCATTACAGGTTTTACACTCAGTTCCAGCACAAAGTTTATGTAACAGTTTCTAATTTAGCTAAAGTCAAGGGAAAGTCATCTGACAGTCAGAATGACGACTGGAGGATATGAAAACTGATTGAAAACCTTAAGAGGTGAGTAAGGGAAGGTATGGAATATTTTAAATGCTGCTTTTCTGGTTCTGACATCAATGTAGCATAGCCTGTGTTTGTTTTTAAAAGCATTTATAAAAAGGTTTATCCACTTGTCCAAGCATGGTTAACCAACGGGACATAAACAATGAAGTTAAATTCAGCAAATTAAAAAAATTAATTATATGTGATTATCATGTTTGATTTAAGAAAGGTTAATACACACAGAGCTTCTAGAGTTGCACATTTTAAATGATTAATGTGTATTTTGTAGCAGTCTATCGAGTGCTGAGACTGTTTGAACTATTACTGCTTGTTGCAATTTATTGCTATATCTTGTCTATATATGTCTATAGAATATATTTACATTTATCATAAAACTTAATAAACCAACCTAATTAACTAGCTTTTTTGCTGAAATGAACATCTATTTGGTTAGTTTGATTATCATTCCAAAAATAAGCCTTGTTCATCACATAAAAGTCTGTGTATTGGCCTTATGTAGTTATATGAACACTTTTGTTGATGCTTTTCTTCAATTATAGGTTTGCATTTGAGTCTAAAAGTTCAGGATTTGGGTTTGGTAATTGTATGTGGTACTGAAGTGTTGGGGTCAGATATACTACAGCCATCACTACGCAATTGTTTTAGCTATTTAGTATTTCTCATGCCACTTATGTTTCCTTGTGATTTTTATTTAGTGATCAGACATCTCCCATATTTAGTGCATACATTTTGGTGTCAATACTGATTCTTTGACTTGTTTCTTCCTATTTATTTGCTTTGTCCATTGGAGGTTGTAAACGGTATTAGAATAATTCCAATCATAGTAAATGCTTTCCCTTTTAGAAGTTTAATCATGTGGGTTTTCATGTCAACATTTTCCTAATTTTTTAGTTATTTAGTCTCTGTAGGCTCTGTGGGCTTAAATATAACTACTAGGTTGTATATCCAGCTTGAAAACGGGGCCACTGAATAGCAAATTTGTAAAACCAGGAAGCCAAAATCAATGCAATAGTATTTTCTACCACTTGTTGGAAGTCTGGCACTTGATTTATGTACAGTCTGGAAGAGGTTTACTGAGGCCAATAAAAAAAACCTTTTACACTAATCAGGACAGAGAGAAACAAGAGCTACCAGTAACTGTTTCAGTTTAATGTGTCTAAAAGTCTTGTTTGTCCACTATAAGTAAAGATTATTCTGCTGTGTTCCTGTATCTTACACACTGAGTCTTACTGATACTAAACGTTAAAGGCAATAACTGTCACAGGATTTCTTTTGTCATATTATTCTGGATTTTGGTGTTTGGGTTAAAGCCAAGCGTTGATACAAAATATATCTTCTGTTTTTCCTTTTTAGTTTTGACCACACTAATAATAATAATAATAATAATAATAATAATAATAATAATAATAATAATAATAATAATAATAATAATAAACAATTGGCAATTTTAATAGTTTCTGCTAGCAATAAAACCTAATTCTTCATGTCTTTCTCACTTTAAACATCAGTATCTAAAGGAATATTTAAAAATTTAACCTGACACCTGAAACATCTGTGATCCCTTCATTACTAAGAACCAATGGGTGATGTTATTGGTTTAGAAAGGAATGTGATTGTTTAATTTGGTGTTAATTTATTGTTTTTCTGAAAGTTTTGTAGGAGGTATCTTACACCTAAAATTGGAATATATTTATCTTGTATACTTTCAGCTTGACTGACTTCTCTAGAGTTTCAGCCAGCATCTGTGAGAAGGTTTACCTGTAAACATTTGTTAACACTAAGCTGGTAAAAAGCTCTTCCTATCCTCAGGTTTTGGCAGTGAATTTAACATGCTCTCAAGTTTCACCAGGCAGCATGTTTGTGCAAATCCTCACAACCATTGTTGAACCAGGGAATTAAACCTGTTATCTGGGAAGAAAATACCTGTCAGAAAGTATTGCATGGCTGGATGAGGTCTTATTTGCTTTCCTCTCACATGTGCTTTCCGTGTGGCATAGACAAGCCAACCTGTTTAAATGTAACGATCTGGATGTCTGAACATAATGCAGTTTGACCCGTTGTTAATGATGTCCTGACACTTGGTTAGCAGACCTCCCTATTTGGCTAAATACATCTAATTTGAAGTGACAGAGTTGCACTTGTTTCTCACTCCACACTGTGTTTACCGGAAGAATATTTGGGGTGATGTGAGAGGTGAAGGACTCAGATGGTTTGATGGGTCCAAGGGCTACAGATTCAAAGAATATAATTCTTTCTACTCAGCTCCACCTCTTCTATGTTTGATATTAGGTCTTTTGCTTCTAATTGAGATACTTAAATATCTCAATTAGATTATGACTTTGGAAAGAATTAGGATAATAATGCTTTACAAATACTTTCTTAGTATGACAGAGTATTTTTAGAAGAAACACAACAATTATAGCATGAGAGGAACAACTATCACAAATTCAGTTCAGAGGAGGAAATAATGATTGATGAGTTACAACATCTTATTTTATTGTTCATGTTATTTAAAAGAACAGAAGGTGTTGGTGTGGTATTCAAAACCGAGCAGGGGGAGTTTAGTGTTTTGCCCCAACAGATGCGGCAGATGGATTGACAACATTGCTGTCCGAGCGCTTCTCTGCATAAACAAACAGATCCGCAAAGTTTTGACAAAATAGTTTTGGGTGCAGAAGGGGACAAAGAGTTTGCCAGGAAGAGGTGGATGACATGAGGTTCAGAACAAAATGAGGTGATTCTGTTCTGAACCACTGTCTCGGTTTCCTCCCCGCAAGTTCAAGCTTGTACCATCAATAAAGAGGGTTATCTATGCCCAAAGGGCAAGATTCAGCTTCAGCTCTTTTATTGTTCTAGCTATTAAACTTTTAAATTATTCTAGATGAATTGTGCTGTTTGGATGAATTGTTGCTGATGTATTTTCGTAAATGTGATTTTTTTGGGGGTAGTAATTTTCTTTTCATCTCTCTGTATTTTTGTGAGTGTTTCTGTCAAATTAGGAGAAGCAGCATTCAGCATCTATGCACCACAAATTTGGAACAAACTTCCAGAAAACTGTAAAACAGCTGAAACAGTGACTTCTTTTAAATCTCGACTAAAAACCCTCCTGTTTAGGATTGTATTTGAAACGTAATCAATTACAAATTTATTGACGGAACTTGACTTAATGTCGTGTTTTGATTGTTGATTCTATGTTGCATTGTGTTTCTGTGTCTGATATGATGTAAAGCACTTTGAAATGCCTGAAATGTGCTATACAAATAAAATTTGATAGATTGAATTTGATTCTGTCGTGACTAATTTTATTGACTGCTGCAAATGACTTGCCCGCTCGGGACACTAAAGTATTTCAAATTCAAATTAACATGGGTTGAAGTATGAAAATAAAAGTCATTGTCCTGTTTATGACCCACGTCTAACTGATTATTAGCCTCAAATTTGAAACTCGAATATTTTACAGAAGAGTTTGTGATTCGTCCAATAACTTCAAAGTTACCCAGGTCCAATGGATTAAACAAAAAAAGCCCAAATCATACCCCTTCCACCACTTCGCTTGACAATTTCAATAAGAGTTTTAGATTGTGATATGCTTGGTTTGAATTTGTCTGAACATAGTGCTGTGCATTGTGGGCTAGCAAGTCTTTTGAACAGATGTTCTCATTTTGGGTAAAATAAATGTGACTTGTGTTCTGTTTGTTAATTTGTATCTGAGTGTTAAAGCAACTGTAAATATATGAGGAGGTGCTGACTCAGCATACAAGAGTTCATCTTCTATCTTTCAGGCAGGGAAGGGAAACTGTTGCAGGACACCAACCCTGGTGGCCTGCAACTTTTAGATGTGTGTCTACTGCAGCACACCTGAGTCGAATAATGAGGTCATTAGCAGGACTCTGGAGAACTTTACTGCACTTAGAAAGTGATTTAGCTATTTGATTGAAGTGTGTTGGATCAGGGAGACATCTAAGAGTTGCAGGACACTGACCTTCAAGGATTGCTCACCCATGCTTTCAGGATTCCTGCAGTAAAAACATTCTCTAAAAACACAGTCCATCAGGGCCAAAAGGGGCTCAAACCTTTAATCAGAAAGTACGGTGGAGTGCATGTTTTTGAGCTCTTCCAAGAGTTTGGCATGTCAAAGTAAATAATTGTGTCATCAGCAAAGACAGAGTGTCAGCTGGACAGATGACAGAAATTGTTCTAAATCAGTAACGGTGAATTATATTTACAGAGTTTTGTCCGATGTGAAGCAGAATTTTTCAGCATTTCCCAAAAAATATTTCACCTTGGTTTCACTGGAGATTAGATTGCAGTAAGGTGATGCTGGAGCGTTCTTTAGGTTTGAGGACATGATGGACATGGACATGATGGACATGATCCAGTGTCGCCTAGAGAAATTGAGTCAGACATCCAGTATCTGCTTCTGTGATTACAATTTTGTAAGAATAGCAACACTAACATCAGCTGCTAACGCTTTTTTTGAGCACATTTGTCAGAGCACCAGTACACTTTTCTATTTCTGAAAGTGCCATAAAAGCCAGCTTCATAAAATAAAATAAGCTTTTTCTGTCCTTCTCTATCACCATTGTCCAGGCATCTAACTCTATTAAGAACAGAAAGAAAAGAAGGTCTTTTCTTTTCACACTCATTAGGTGTGAGCAAAAGAACCCTCCCTTCTTCCTGCAGCCATCTCACCTCTCTTTGACTCTTAAATCTGTCTCCAGGCTAGCTAGGAGTATTTGTGGTGGAGCTGGTGCCATTCAGCATGTGATCTTCCTCACTGATACTGATGTTCTGAGAAAAAAAAGGAATCAATGTGCTTCTATCCAGCTTAGACATTCTATTGCTTGTTACTGTGATACAGAAAAACTGTATCACAATAACAGCAGCAGACCAAGAAAGTTATCTTTCCTCCTACATCTCTCAAAATGTTTGCTGCACTTGATGGAGAAACATTTTGAGAAAAAAAAAGTTGCAATTACAATGCCTTTTTATCAAAATGGGTTTTAGTATCTAATTGTGTTTTGCTGCTACAAATAAATAAGAACAGTTGTGGATTACAACAGTTTGACAACATATTGACATTTTCATACCAAAAAACTGTAATAGGCAGAAATCTTCCTTTCCTTTCCTCTTCCTAGGAAAAAAAACATGTAGATGAAAAACATTTCTACCATCAAAATTTAAGATCCAGGTCTTCTTGAAGCACTGGGAGTTTAGACAAAAATGTTAAAGTTTATTTTTTTACACTCTTGTTACTTTAAACATGTTCTTCTATAGAAAGCATTTACGGTAAATTGGTGTAAAGTGCAAATATTAGTTACAAATATCCTGCTGTGGTGTCATCTCTCAAATGGAGAAAAAGTCTTTGGAGAGTATATCAATTGTTCGCCGACCTCTGATATTAGTTTTTGTTTTACTTGTTATCTGGAAGAAAGAAAAAAATACAGATGATTCGTGTTTTCTCTGACTGGAAACATCTTGAATGCATGTGTTAATTGAGATGTTAGCTAGTACATCAGCATTGCTTCAGCACTGATCAGCCAGTCTGAGCAGAGTTACCTGAGCAGTCCTGATGGGAGGCATTTAGGGGATTGTAGTTGTAGAACTATGTGAGACAGGAGAGGAAGATGGAGACAGGGGTTACGAGAGACTGTTATAGGTGTGCGCATTTGAAGAAAAGAGAAACAGGGATGACTGTGTTTGGGATGAAGTTAACAATCTGAATTGTACTGCTGGCCTAGTGGGGGTACAATGACGCAACATTGTACTTACATAAGACAGCAAGTTATACCACCCTGTTTATGTTTTGATAATGTTGCCCCCAGACGGAAACTGTAGTTTGACCAGAATGTTGTATAAATGTGCGTCCTTTGAAGACAATAGGGGGGCTTTAAACACATTGCGACCAGGAGCCTCTGCATTCATAATCTGGGCCCAGTTGCATATTAAAAATTACTGCCATGACATCATCAATAGACAAATATACTTATTTTCTTCCTTCCTCCTTTTTTTAAATCTATGCTTCCATCACTTTGTGACCTTTATGATTTTGGGCAACCTTATTGGTGTTCAATGTGAGCATCTGCTGGTGTCAGACTCTGCTCACCTGATTGAGAATAACATTAGCAAGAAAAGTGCAAGTTCATAACACTTAGGAATAAATTAGCCAACAACAATTACATTAGAAACAAGCTCTTCAATGTGAATATTGCATATGGCAATATTCACATCCTCAAATGCTTTCTCTGTCATGCCCAGGTTCAATTTTGTTAATGTTTGCATTGAATAAACATGATTATACATATAAAAAAGTTAATAGTCAAAGTTTGATCTTTGTGCTTGACTTTATTTATACCGATTCACATTGCAAAGATTGCCGGTGTCATGTCAATGTGTTACTGGTAGTCAGCACAGAGATTCTGTTGTTTTCATTGCTTAGCTCTGCTGAGTCTTGTGAAATATATGTTTCTAATGTTTCATTGATTAATAGCATAGTGGTAGGTTTTTCTCTGAGTGTTTGAACTCATCAGACAGATCCACTTTGCATGCGGAGTCCTAATATTGCACTCGTGAGTACTGTTATCAGTATTGTATAGATTAATGCAGAGGGATAACCATGTGTGACTGTCTGCTGTGCTATGAGAGCCTGTGCTGAGGAGTGTTCCTCTTTTCTGTTGGTGGAGATGGGACCCATCCATCAGCTGAAGGAGCAGAATAACCAAGAGTGACATTCAATTACAGTATGCAAATGTGTGTTCTTTATTTATTTATCAAGGCTTCACCATTCATTTACTCAATTAACTATTTTGGACATGCACTATCATGAGGAGATTGCAATATGCTTTCCAATAACAACCAATAATGAAATGTATTATTACCAATAACATTAATGGAACAAGTAAAGTGAGACTCCTCATCACCGTTGGATGAATGACAAATTAACTACAATAAAGGGAAAAACATAGAACAAGGACTTGCAACATGATAACTGTTGCACATTTAGGACCGTATGTACAAAGATAGCAAATTAGGAGCAAAAACAAAAAATCCATGTGCAATAAGTGGGCGTGTAACATGCAATCTACAAATATGCACATGTAATTGATTGGATGTGCACAAGTAATGCAGACCTCCCTCTTTTCAGGAGGATTTCGCGTGTGCTACTGGCTATCATCATGGAGGGTGTTGGAAAGTAGAGTGTCCATAAAAGAATGATAAAGTGGAAAATTATTATGCTGGAACTATGAAAACAAAAAAATCAATAATACATTTTATGTAAATAGATTTACAATGTGGTACAATGCAACAGTGATTAACCAAAATAAATCTCAAAACAGCTGATTTAACATCAGTAACAGTCCACCTGAACCAATCCTTTCCAATGTGTTTCCTGCTAAAAAAAAAAAAAAAAAAAAGAAGCTTGCTTTCCTCACTGTCACCCTGCCCCAAAGCCAAAAGTGAACAATGTGTATAATGAAAGCCCTGATCTTGAAGTCTACCTGCATCTCCACAGTGTCTGAGTGGCTCCATTACAGAATGAAAAGTGAACCTCTTTTGTTGCTTCCAGATTTGCTCATTATTAAGGAAACCCATTAAGCGACAGAAGGTGACTTTCCCTTTCACAACGATGACACATGGAAAGAGACCTCTGTCGGGTTGGAGATAGAAGCAACTGATGGGGCTTGGGAGGGGGTTTGACCCAAGAGGAAAGAGGTTATTGATTGACTGAGCCAGCACTGCGTCCTGTGCGCTCTGTCAATCACCTGAAGACCCTTTTCTTTGCTGCTCCTTTTTCTTCTGGCCACGAGTGAACTCCTAGTTCCCAAATGCTACTCGGTCATAATTTAACTTCATTACTGTGTGGCTGACATCTAGGCAACAAGGGGGGAACAAACTGTATCTTCCAACCCTGCATGTTTGCGATCCACTGGATGAGCGACCTTTTCTATCGCCATCCATCCACAGCTCTCCTCATCTTCTCTTTGCCTTCATTCGAGTTCCCTGTGGTTAGTCTGTCACTGCCTTTCTTATCCTTGTGCCCTCCCCATGGTGCCCACAAATGCAGCTCAGCAGCATTGATAATGGCCTGACAGACCACAGTGGTGGGCTTGCATCGGCTCCTCAGCCCCGTCCATTCTTCCTCAAACCTGACGTCTTGCCTTTGTCACCAAGGTCACCTTGCTGCCTGTCGACTCAGTGAGAGAGCCTGTCAGGCTGAAAATGGGAGGCATTCACCTGCCTCCTTTAGTTTTTCTACTGAGGTTGCTTGCACTAAGTGTGTTCAGACTGTGTGACGAGGTTGTAGACAAAGTAACAAATGACACATCTTAAAACAATTTCAATCCAAAGGGCAAAGTGAGCAGTTCCACAAACTTTTAAGCTATCATCATGTTTGCACAACACAGTTATTTGAAGAGAGACCGATGACTATTTACATGGAAAACAGAGGTAACAGGCAGTTTTGCTCAAGGACTGGTATAAAGTCAGAACATGAATCTTAAAATAATATCAATCACAGTTTAATCATGTTTTCTGCTAGTCAGAAAATCAGAGTCTAAGGGTCATAAAGAGTACGGTTACGCTAAAAGATTTCTCGTTGACACTACTATTCAGATTTACTCTGTTAACATTATTTATTCTTATTGAAATACTAAATTAACAAATTCAATACATGACCTCATTCACTTTGTGTGTGGAAGATTGAAATGAGATACTTATCAGATAGACTTCGGCACCAGTACTTATTGTTCTATTACTGCATCTGACAAGGTGATGATATAAATGTTTCTAAAAGATCTTTTCTGTGTTAATCTGTAGCAGATTAATTTTATTCTGAAGTGAGTGAATGCTTGAATGATACAGGTAAGGCAAGATTTAAATGATTGATTCCTGATTCTTCAGTAAATATCTCCAGTTTATCCTGTTTTTCTTAGCCAAAGCTCTTTGACTCTGGTGGTAGAATCAAATCATGCACAGGGCAACACAGCATCACAGATTGGTGCAGTATGAGCTCCTTCTGTGAGTGAGTAACATGTTGGTTAGCATCTGTCAGATTATTTGAGGTACCCACAAATCCCCCATTTTATTGGGATTAGTGGAATAATGTCAAATAGGTCATTGTTCACCAACTAAAAGTGAATGAACTTTAAATATGCAGGAGCACAAAACACTTAACACTTGAAAATGATTGACAAAGTTGCAGACAATATTTTTTCTGTAATGGTAGTTGGACAATCAAAAGTTTATGTAACGTATCATCAGACGAGTCTTATCATTTAAACTTAATAATTTTGTAAACATTATCATGGTTAATTAAATATGCTAAAAATGCTCATGCTGTCTTGAGCCTTTTTGCATTTTAATTAGTTATAATTTTCAGATTTGCATAATTTTTATGGAAAAATACAAATGACAAATCACGACAGTTTAGTTACCTGTAACTCCACTGCGTCCTTGTTCATATTTCTTGTAAATAAAAAGCCAGAATGTAGCCCTACACCCAAACAGACTCCTTTTAGATTCTCTAGCAGATTTGTAAGGAAAAGAAACTTTACTATGCAAATTGTATCCAGCAATCAAAGATGACTGAGACAGTCAAACCTAACCCTATAACTTTAATGTAACCCCAATTAGGATACAAGAAAAAATAGCTAGCCTCTTGAAAACTTTGTTGTGCTTCTTTCATATGAAAATGTCAGTTCTTTGCCCTCTCTGTGGTATTTGCACAGCCATTATAGATTTAACACCTACCTTCAAAGTCAAGTGTCTTGCACTTTTGGCTGTAGCTGGCAAAGAAACACTTGAAAGAACTTGTTAATGCTCCATCTGTCATGTGTGTAATGTGTGGGTCATTCGAATGAAAATGAATTAACCCATCCACTTTCATATTCAGTAGAAGCTGAAAAGTTTATTTATTTCAAGAACTCTGTTCACTAAGTGAGCCACATTATACAGATCCAATGGACACAGTGATTTTTTTAAGCGTTTATTTCTGTTAATTATGACGATCTATGATGTACAGCTATGGAAATACAACATTTAAGATTAGAATGTAAAAATAGATTTTCATAAATTGTAATATTTATTTTAGTCATTTTTAAAAGATAATTTTCGTCTAACAAACGAGCATAATCAGAAGGCTTATTTGTATGACTGTAGGTGATTAGAGTTCTGAATATGTACTTTAAAAGTGAGGTACTAAATGTTGCTTGTATAGCTCAAACCAATACAACAACTTACGTTAATGTGTGCACATGAAGAAATCAGCTCTTAATTAATCTGAAAATCTCCAACTCTATCATACATGGTTTTATACTTTTTATTTATTTTACTAAATTAAATATAATCTAGGTAAATGCAAAATAATCAAGTGATACTTTTCCATATTAGAGCCAAAATTACATTTGGCTCATTCTTGTTTGCTGTATAATTTTCCTTCATTAACTTCTTGTTTTTGCTTATGGTATATAATCTCAAAAGTCCAAACTCTAATTAGATTACCAACTCCAGCTGGGTGGTGAAGTTGACCTTAACTTTTCAAATATGTTAAATCATGATTTACTTATTCACAAAGTTTGTAAACTTTGCTTTGGGTTCACAGTGAAGAATAAAGGAACTGAAACCAAGTTTTCCTCTGAGCAGCTGGCTCTCTTGACCTGCGTCATTCATTTCTGTAGCTGCTTTTTAGTTTCACCAATGTAGAGGTTTAAACCCTGGACATTTTCATTCAATATGTGAGAACCTCAGGAGATCTCCAAGCACAACACTCAGTTGAATTTCAAACCTAACAACACTCTCAGATAGACTGGTTCACCCACAAGGATACAAAACACCCACGCAGAACTTTAGAGTACCTGTACATACAGTATAGTGTTTCAATAAGTGTTTGAACCTCTATATTGGATAAACTAGCCAGCAGCTATAAAAATGTATGGCACTATATAGAAGAGCAAGCACATCAGGTCAAGAGTAGTTCAATGGTTCATGCAGTGCTATTTTGCTAATCTTAATTTGTATCAATAACCAAATCAGAAAAAATTACAAGAGATGGATATATCAGTCCTTCCAGTGTCTCAAAACCTTTAATTCAGAAGACCTAGTCAAAGCCTGAGTCAGTTTTTCTCTATCACAGCAGAATGCTCCAGATTAGATGCACCAGATTATCCACAGATGACAAAACTGCTGTCAACCGAAATTCTGTGAATAGTTTTAACAATCAACTATATCCACACCAGTAAGCTATTAATATCAGTTCATAATTCAACATTGTCATAAATATGATTAATGTTTCATTGGATATGTTTCAAAAACAAATTGACACACGTGGGTTTTTAATGTAGATCTAAAGGAACTCAGGGTTTCAGATGTTTTGCAGTTTTCCAGAAGTTTGTTCTAGATTTGTGACGCATAGAAGCTGAATGTTAGTACCATCCTGGAACCCAGTACCAAAATGTGCAGAACATACTTCATGAACATAAAATAGTAAATTCTTTGCATGCCAGTGCATATTGTGAAACAATGATCTGAAAGAGACCCAGGACATCAAGACTAGCAGTGTCTTTAAGAAACATCTGACATGTAACAAGCCAAAGAATTGCAGGACAGTCCAGTGGGTCAATGATGCATTTGTGGTGGTCTAAACTATGACTTATGAGCTTTGAGCTACCAGTTTTACTCTTAACTGAAGAAGCAATTTGGACAAAAAAACACAACTAAATAATCATGTTTACATAAAAAAAAAAAAACCCTGTATTATTTTTTCCGAAATCTCTTAGCTACATTTGGTTAATGAGGAGCTTTTAATTAGGATATAATCCTAATGTTGGAATAGTTGTCCATATGTGGCCTTTTGAAGACCAGACATTTTCTTCTTTTAAATAAATTTTTTTTCCAAGTTTGTTGAACCTTTTCCTTCCATGTCATTACTGATTTCATATGATTCATCACATATTTCACTCAGCAGTGACTTGGTCATATCCCACTGATTCATATGTTAATAAGTTTCTAAGACAACCCCCCATGGCTTGCAGGCAGAGCTTGAAATATTCCTTTCATTTTTCTCCTTTATTCACAGCAACAGCACTCGCTGTGGAACACACAGCTTTATCACTCCTCCAGCCCACCGGATTTTGTTGACCTATCTTGTTTTCTCCCCTGCAGTGGAAAAGGCATTTTTGGGATAAACAATGCACTGAAATGTCACCAGATTCCATGGAGTCCAAGAGAGCTGTGCCATCAAGCTGGAGGGACAGTCGCATTGTCATCAGCCATTAGGCAGAATTTCATGTCTTATTATGGTGTGACAACAATGTATAAGACCAGCTTTAAAAATAACATTTAAATTTAAAAATTATGTCAAAGCAAGTCCTCTTTCATTCTTTTTTTTTCATTTATTTATTTCTTTTGCAGAAAATTATTCCTTAAGCTGAAACCTGTAAATAATAATTATAATACTAAAAATCAACCTTTAAGTAACTATTTAGCAGGACACAAAAATGCTTTATTTTTTCTAAATCCCTTGTGTCACACATACTGGCATCCTTACATTTAACACTTTGAACAACTTCAAGTTGTGAAAAGGAAAGCACTTACTCATGTCCTCTAACATTTCACAGTGTTTTTAGTTACAGAGTGAAGGATCTTTGACCATTCCTCTTTGCACATGTTCTGAAAATCATCCAGAGTTACAGGTTTTCTACTCACACACTCCTTTCTTCTGTTCACCTCACTGATTTTTAAAAGGATTAAGGTCTGTGGACTTAGATGACCCCAGAAGGTGTTTTTATGTTGTTTTTTTTTTTGTTGTTGTTTTTTTTTAGAAAACATTTCTGATTAAAAATGTCTGAGGTTCAAGGATAAGATACTCTATTTTTCAATGAACTTGTGATGTAGAGAAACTCCACATGCCAAAGAATATTAAACATATATGACTTCTTATTTCCATGTATTATTAATATGATCTGATGCAAAGGGTCACTTCAATTGCTCACTCTCCAAACTAGGAAATAAAAGGAAATAATCCATTCAAGTAAGGTAGATTGAGGTTCTAAAATGTTTTATAATATAGTATTTTTGTTTGTTTGTTTTGTGTCATTTTTTTTAGCATAGCCTAGTTTGGTGTGTGGCATTAATGGGAAAAAAGTACTGATCGCCTATGTGGTACATACAGATTGCTACAAATAGAAACTATTGGAACCTTGCTGGTACTTACTTGATTGTCTAGGAAAGTTCTCTTCATTTATGAAGACACAAATTCCAGTGATAAATATTTTTTATTTGTCAATCAGACTGCAATGTTGTGCGTTGCGTTTTGTACCCCTTTAAGAATTTCTGCTTTGTCTGTGTGTAATAACATTTATACAACACAATTATAACAAATTATAATTAATCACCACCAAAGATAGTGGCCTGGTTAATTTTCTTCAAACAAAATAAAGCAAATACAAACTTGCTAATTTTAATTGCTTCTAAATACCTGCTTAAGGCTTGCTTTTCCAGCATGTGTAAAATTGACTTTAGCAGTCACAAGATTACAGACCAAAAGGTGCACAGAGCTTTTAATTGCTCTCAACATGTCAAGATAAAGTAAAATAATGTACAGTCAATTCTATTTTCTAAAAATTGATGTTTCTATAAATTTACATTTCCTTCACGATAACCTCATGTTGAGGGTTAAAAATGTACAAACCTTTTTCTTTAAATTTGTTTGAGAGTGCTACAGTAGAAAGTATGCAATTTTTTGAATCTAGGGTAAAATTCCAAACACAATAAACTCACACAGAATAAAAATAATTATGTTCCTTGAATAGAAAGTAACCTGATGTTCAGACCAAGAGGCAGGAGGTGGCCTGTAAATGAGTTTTACCCCTTTTAATTTCCTGCTGGTTTACTGGCAGATCTCTCTATCTGTGTATGGTAGACCCGTTGGTGTGCAGTGCACTGGAGTATTTTATCAGCTGCTGTAGCCATCCCAAAGCAACAGAGCAACTGGTTCTCATGGTGAGAGACGATTGGATTCTGACTGCAAACCAAATGAGGCTTTAAATGGGGCTCTGCACATTCTCCGTGCATGTAATTGTAGCCCATCGTTAACCTTCCAACACAGTTTTTATGCTAACTATTCTGCCCCAATGCAATTTGGGAATCCAAAAGGAAAATTAATGAGGATGTTCGAATTCACGGAATGCCCATCGGGCTAGATGACTAAGAAAGGTTTTACACAAAACAATGGTTTTATAGTTTAGCAACTAGATAGTGGTCTGGTCTTTGAAATTTTTAAGCAATCTTGAGGGGTACGTACGTTAAAATAGTTAATGAATTTAATCGCTTTTTATTGATAGATGGATCTTAGACGTCCATGTTTCTTTAGACGCCTCCAATACGCTTTCATTTGGGATTTTGATTTGAGTTGATGGAAACCATCTAAGTCTTCCCATATGAGCTTGTTTCTGAGGACACCCAACAACAATGTAACATCAAATATATAAACTCTCATTATCCACATGCTAATAATTTTTTCTACTGGTTTTTAGATGCAGCAAGGAAATAAGAATGGAAAATTATCCCAAACAAAACTTAAAATTGCTTCTGGAATGGAAAAAAGAAGATTAACTACTGAAAAGGACATTAATTAAGCTATAAGAAAATCTAGAAGCTTTTTTTTCAAGAATGATATTAGAAAAAAAAATTCAAATAATAATGAAAAAACACAACATTTTATAGATTTGTGTTCCTTAAGAAAATGTACTTGTTGAACTAAAGTTGAACCTTTTTAATGGTTCCTCTTTGGGGAAAGTTTAAGTTTGAGTGTAACAAAATAGCAAAACCAAACAGCAAGCTGGAAGAATTTGATATTTAGTGTAAACTGAAAATGGTGACACATTTTCCTCTCATATTCTCACATGTAACTTTTTTTAAACGTATCTAATTCTGATGTTTACAGTTCAATACCAAATAAATACCAATACCAAATAAACAAGAAAGCACAATATTTAAAACATAGCTTTGTCTGCACAAATCTCCCTTTACTATTAAAAGAAATGTAAAAGGAAAGAAAAAGTCAACACCCATGCCCTTTGTGGGAAAGAGCATTGATATAATTACAACTTAATTATCTCGGTTTGGCTACATGACTCTCTTCATGTCTATCACTCAGGAGTTTTTAAAATGTCCCATTGGTGTAACTGTTAAAGCTGTTATGTTTGCCAGTAGCCCTGTCAGTCTGTTTTAATATTCAGTACATGACTCCTAATGATAAAATACATAACAACAGAGCGGTTGCAATTCAACACATGCCTCTTAAATCCTGCAGCGATGTTCCCGTTGACTTTACTTCACTGTTGGCGTTGTCCTTGAAGTTAAGTCCTGTTGTTGTTTTTTTTTCCTTCATGCAGTCTCAGTCTGGCTGCAGCTTCACTGCCCTTAGCGACTAAGTGGTCAGAGGTGGGGTTAGTTTTATCTGAGGTCACCTCTCCACTATCTCAGCTTTTGTTCCTCAGAGAAATGTTTGGATCTTGCAAAGAGCTACTCTACAGTTTTGATTAAAGCTTGCTCCTCCTTCATAGCTTCTCCTGGAGGGGAGAGGATAAACTGTCAGGATAAAAGTAGTGTTGTCCAAGGTTGGCAACAATGAATCTCATCAGATATACATGAACAGACTAAGCAAAGAATAACTGGATTTTCTCTCCACTACAACCCTGCAGCTACAACTTTGATCGAAATGGTGACCTTGATGCAGGGGCATTGAATGCTGAGTTTGGTGGGTGTATTTTAAGCTGCAGGACTATTTCTAAATGCCACGCTCAGATGCCAATCACACTGAAAATCAACTGAATTGCTATTCAAACAGCATGATGACTTGGTATTTGGATAAAATGTCCTTTTTTTTTTAGACAATTGAAAATGCTGTAAGTTGAAGATGAAAATGGGGGGTAATTCTCAACAAAACTTGCTCTCTATTTAGATCTTGAAGGGTCTCTGCAAGTAATTTTCACCTAGCGTGTAAAAGGAGGGAAAAAGCTGTTTTTCTGTTTAAGCAGGAGATTAAGGATGATAAGTATGAACTCCCTTAACACCCTTAATGCTGACACAGCCAAGTTGCCAGTTTTCCCAAATGCAGGTGTTTAATTCTGTACCTCTAATGATTTTTCCCAAAAATTCATAAAATAAGTCATTATGTGTGACACATTCTGAAGTGTTCACGTTGCTTGGTTTGACAAATTTTTCACAAATACTGTCTAAAATGAGGTGTACTTTTAAACGTGCAGACCCCAATTTTTGATAAATGTCTCTACCATCTTTGCACATCTGCAGAGAGACATTTTTCATCAGCCCTCTGTGCAAAGTAAGCTAACTCCATCTGTGAAAAACAATTTTCACATTTTCGTATTTACACTTAGGACTTACTATGAATAGACCACAGGTGTCAAACTCCAGTCCTGGAGGGCCACTGCCCTGCAACTTTTGGATGTGCCTCTGCTGCAGCACACCTGAATAGAATAATTAGGTCATTAGCAAGGCTGTGGAGAACTGATCCACACAAGGAGGAGGTAATTAAGCCATTTCATGCCAGTGTTTTGTACCTGTGGCACATCTAAAAACTGCAGGTCAGCGGGCCTTGAGGACTGCAGTTTGACACCCCTGGAATAGACCATTTAATCAAATGGATGTACTTTTTCAAGATCATTTACCATGCTTTATATTTAATGTTTAATGCTCTGCTGGAAGGTGAACCTTTTATCCATTTTACCACCCACAGATCAGATCAAGAGGAATATTTGCACATGATGCTGCTGCCAGCAAGTTTCATCATGTGGATGCTGTGCTCAGAGTGATTCTGCCACATGTAGCTATTTGTATCGAGGTAAAAAGTTAAACTTTGGTCTCATCTGACCAGAGCACTTTTTCTCATCTTGACTGTTATGGCAAATAGGACTTTCAAAAACTTTATTTCAACAATGACTTTCTTCTTGCCATTGTTCAAAAAAACCAAAAACTTTTGGGATTTCCAACTCGTATTTGTCCTGTCAAGATTCTCACAACCAAGATGTGGATGTCTGCAGCTCCTGTGGAGTTAACATTTGTCTTTTAGCTTTTTACTACTCTCTTTGTCCAGCCTGACAGCTTAGATGGTTGGGTATATTTTAGTTTGTGACTGCTGTACATTGTTCCCCTTCCAGTTGATAGATTGAGAGGAATGACTTTTACCACTTCTGCGACTTATGAAGACAACTGGTTGCATTCTATTTTATTTTGGGTCTCCTCCACAGTGCCCAAACTGACAACTTTCATCTATTTCCAACATCCATGTAAGAAATCCTTAGAGCCTAGAAACATTGCTTATAAAAATGCACTTTATTCAATGAATCCGATTCAGGTGTAGCTGGAGAACTCATTTTTACCACCAACATTTTATTGTTCTTATGCAATCACCTCACTTCCTTGTTAAATTATGTTTTCATTGATTTCATCCTTTGTGTTTTTATTGTTTTACGAGACTAATTTAGTGGCTTTGGTTTTGTTTAATCATTGCTCTGCAGCACTGGTGCAACTTTTGTCTGTTTGTATTGCTATATGTATGAAATTGACATGAGCCATCTGAATTGCTTTTAACTCACAAAGCAGTGGTATTAGATGAATTAGTCTGTGTCTCACAGCATCCCTGAAATATGAGTCACTGCAGAGAAATGAGCCTTTTTCTGGTCCTTTATGGATTGCAGGTCTTTACCACTCTAAATGCTGTTTCTGCCGCATATCTTTTAAGTTAATTAAATGCCAATGGTAAATAGTTTTAGTTTACCAATGATAAATGATCTCAGCATGTAAGCCGTTTACAAAGCCAAGGCTTTGGGCCGCTCAATACAGTGAGGGAAGCTTTTCTTGAACAGGACCCAGCATCTAAATGGGCAGTCTGGTCGAGTGCATCATTCCCATGTCAAGGAACAAACAAATAAGATGAAGTGCTTTCTCAAAGTCAGTGTAAAGGACAGCCACACTGGGTCCCAACAAACAATGATAGATGAGCAATACATGATGGTCTGGGCCACGAATGGAGGGAGTGTTCAATTAGTAGGAGCAGAAATGGCAGTTTAACGGTATGGCGAGAGAAGCTGGCAGGCATTAAGAGACGCTAAATTGAAAACGCATACATCTCAGAAAGCTGACAAGCTCATTCCCTTGCCCAAATTGGTCACAAATTTATGGTTTTCCATAACTGTTCATGTTTTGACACCTCATATTTCAATCTTTAAAATGAATGGGGGAAAAGTACAAACGGCACTTTTTTTAACTAAGTTTTGGGTGGCCCTCTGGGAAGAATTTGCTCTAAATGCTAAAGAAGGTGAACTCAGCCACATACTCCACTTCTATACTTTTCTAAACTTTACCATTCAGCTGCTGAATTTGTGGGACACTGAAGGCTATGTGCCAAGATATTGTGAAGAGTAGCAGCTTTAACAGCACTCTGAGCAGAACTCATGAATATTTATGCACTGATTAGGTGCCTTGATTTATCAAGCTGTTACATAAAGGAATGATGGGTTTTAAGAAGTTGAGGCACCTTCTGGGACAAAGGAATAGGACTTTTAATAAAGAACCTTCAACTCCCATAACAGGCTTTCATTTAGGAAAAATGTTGACTGTGTAGAAAACTTTCAACCTTAATCTTTGGGAGATTAGTTCAACAGTGCAGAGATAACATATTGTGCTCTGTGATCATAAATACTACAATCTATGGCAATGCTATTATTGCTTCTTTCTTTTAACAGAGTTTCTTGGCAGCCAATCTAAACACTTTCACACAGAAAATCTAAATGGGACTGAGTATATATATATTTTTTTACTTATTTTACAGTCGATAGCCCTGTTAAGGTTTAAAGTTTAGAGTTTGTAGTGTTTTGTTTCATAGTCAACAAAAGGCAAGGGCTGCTTGTGTAGTAAATTCTTGAAACATAAGATCTTGTAAAATTACAAAGGTGCAATATTTCATTTTTAAATTAAACAGCCCTGTCTGACTGGGTGTTGTGTGAATCTATCAGGTGACTAAAGCCCTACACAAATGGAAACCATTTACCAATTACATTAAGATAGAACTGTGACAGACTGGCAACCTGTCCAGGTTGTACCCCGCTTCTCACCCAAAATGTCTTGCTGGAGACGGGCACCAGCACCTCTCCTGACCCCACTAGGCACAAGGGTGAAAAAAATGGATGGATGGATGGATTAAGTTTGGAAAGAAATTTGTTGTTCAATTAATACATTGATGAATCAATTACTATTATTCTTGAGGGATCAGCTGAAAGAACTTGGTTACAAAGTTCTTTCAGCAGCTTGAGAAATTTAAGAAGTAGTAAGATCTGGACTAAAGACTAAAATATAGTTCCTGAGAACTCGGTATCACAGGAACTGTGATGAACCTGATGAACATTCTAGTTCATCAAATTTACTTTACATAAAGATTTTGCTTTATGGACTGGACAAATTGTTGAACTCCTAGAAATTTCAGTTCACACTTGTTTCTAATCCCAAATAGTATATCTGAACAGTAAGCCACCAGAAATTTAAATAATTATTCCTGACTAAGATGACCGGTATTTCCTCACCTCTTGGTGGTCCGATGTATTATCGTAAAGATAATTTTCATGTTTTTATTCTCTGAAAGCAGAAAAATCCTAATTATCAGAAAATAGTGCCTGTACTCTGGGTTTTTGGGTTGGTTTTGCTTTTCGTTTTATTCAGTTTTATGTTTTAGTTCACTTTAGTTTAGCCCTTCATGGTTCTTTTGATATTATTATTTGAGGTATTTATTGTAATTAGAATTGTCTTATTGCTTTTCTTATTTTCAGTACTTTATAGCATTTCTAATTAGGTTTATTCTTTAGTTTCCCTAGGTTCTCACCTAGTTTGTCTGAGTCCATGTCAAGCGTGCTTTAATAGCTGTAGTTTATTTCTATTTTATCCTTCCAGTTATTTCTTATTTCAGCCTCCCTGCAGTGTTTCTAGTAATGTTTATTTCATTTTCATCACCCTAGGTTTAGTTATTCATCCATGTCTGATTCTATGTATATCTTCTTTTAGTAATTTTAGTTAGGTTATTTCTTAAGTTCTTCTAGCTCCCCAATAAAGTTACTAGCTCTTATTTTGTCACTAGGTTCCTTTAGTCTTTCTTTAGTAATCCTAATTAGGTAATTTCTTTTAGATCGTCTAGATTCTCTAGCTCTATGTTCCTTAGTTCTTATTGTTGTTAGATCAGCCTTTTTTTTTTTTTTTTAGGTTTGATTATGGTTTCCCTCATATCTTTCTCTCCTAGTTCATCAGGTTAACTTTACTCTTAGTGTCTTTTGTATTAGAAGTATTTTTCAGCTCCCTGTTTCCTCCCTTTTGGGTTCCCCAGCAGATCTCCTTAGTTTCCCTGTGCCACCTTCTCCCTGCCCCTCATCCAGCTCCTGTGCCAACTCCTCACACCTGCAATCACTCTTCTCATCTAGGCCATTGTTCCAATTACTACTTCCCAGTACCTAAGCACCTCTTTTTCAGTCACAACTCACCAGTCCGTCTTGCTACCCTGCTTATCTCCACGCTCCTCCTTTCTCCTGTGTTCCTTAGCATCTCTTCATGTCTCAGTTTTGGATTTGCTTTGGTTTGTTTTTGTGTTTCCCTTGGATGTTCATTTTTTGTAAGTTGGTCTCTGATTTTGTTAATTAAATTTTCTAAAACGCACCACGTCTTTACCTGCTGCTTTTGGATCCACCACACCTCATCATGACCAATAGGCTTGAAAACATTAGTCTGTTTATAATTAATGTGCACAATGTGTTTCACTTTGTGAAGTTGAGTTACTAAAATCAAATGTTTTATATTTAATTTATTGAATATCTCTATGTTGAAATAATACGAGTGAATAAAAACATATTTTGCAAATAGGTTTAAAATTAATTTTAAACCAGGTTTTAAAATCATTTTAAAGGATTCTCATAATTGTAAATTCTCACAAGACTCTTTAAACTACTGTATTAATAATGTTAATAGAGGAAATAGAGCCTCTTGTTTCTGTGAGTAACAGTAGCTATACACATGTACCTGCTTTTAATGGTTTTTTATTTTTATTTTCAAAACATCATTTTAATTATTGTTGATGGACCAAATCTAAACATTAATTGATAAATCCATGCTCCACATACAGACAGCTGTGTAATTTTATGATTTATTATGAGTATTGTGTCCAAAGTGGGAATCCAATGCATGTTATTTATTTTAAAAAATATTCTAACTTATTACTTTTATAACTTAATCCTGAATGTTTCTGAAACATAAACAAAAGGGTTATTTAAAAGAAGTTCCCGTTTGTTTTTAGTCTCTTCTTTGTATGATTTCATCTATGATGGAGAACAGAGACACCAACCACTTTGTAGATGATAAACAATTACAAGGGGATTAGTTATTAGATTATGTGATATTGCAACTATTTTTCAGACGTAACATTGTTTACCCTTTCATGCTGATTGTATCATCAGTCATGGTAATCTTCAGAAGAGTGATTTAAATACTTGGACTTGAGGGCTTTTTAAGACGCCAGCTGCAGTTCTGACCTAAAGTCTATTTAAATTCATCAGATTTGGAGAAGTTTCTCTTTGTTCTAAAAGTGCTCCTTGCCCTCTTATAATTGGAAGGTAATGAAAGAAACTTTAATAATTAAGCGATGAAAGATTATTTAAATAATCCATCTACTGTCATTCTTTTTAATCATAGTTTTGTTCTGACAGCACTATATATTTTTTTCTTTTTTAGAAGAGTTGCTTGTTTTATTTTTGGTATTCAGTCCAAAATAACGTCTTGTTTTTATTCAGTGGGAGGAAAGAATTTGAATTTAGGTAAACAGTTGTGTCCCCATGTTGTTTTCACATTTTAAGTTTAATTCTGCATGAATACAGATGCACTATAATTACAGTCTCTGGATGTTTTTAGCCAGATTTTGAACACAACTGGATAAAACACCAAAAAACATAAACGGTTACCTTTTAAAGCTGACAAAGAATCCCTTGCACATGTTCGCTAAGAACTTATGAAAGCCCCGCTGTTCACTTTAACGTGCAACTTACTCTGAAAAGAACACTTTCAACTTCCGCTTTGTTCTACATTCAAGTCGGCCTTCCCTCCTGATCCTTTGAGTGACAGCTGAGATTAAACACCCTTTGAACTCTATCTAGTTATTTGGAAGAGCTGTCTAAATTGAGGCAGTGTTATTTCATTCTGTCTTGCTGAGTCAGTTGGAAAGTGGGCAGGGGGTGGCACTTCTTTGAATGAATAAAGAGCTGCTAGGAAGGAAAGGTGTGCAGACATATTTCAAATGCATTATACAGCTATAATGAGAATTGTAAAGGAAAGAGGATAAAATTTAGATTAAAAATGTTGTGAACAGCAGCTTTGCTGTCATTTAATCCCTTATATGAAAAACATGATTTTGAAAGTTAGTTTTTCCTGCTAAGGGATTTGCTGAATATGAGAAAAGTTCTTATTTTAACTCTCATATCAGGAAGAATAAGCCAAGTGAATGACTTTCTGAATGGAAATATATCAGCATAATTAAAAGAAATGTAACACATTATTCATACAATAAAAATATTATTTGGTGTCGTATAAATTTGTCGAAAGCCTTGTTATTTCAATTTAGTTATTAAAAAATGCTCTGTGCCAGTAAATTTGAAAAATATTGCTGCCAAGATTTTTAGAGGGTCATGCTTTATGAGCCTGAACACAAAAATCTGTTTTCTCAGAGTGTTTGCTCTTAAAAAACAGATGCATCTGTCATGTCTCTCTGTGTAAATTTTCCCATTTGTTGTTCTGAAGCAGAAGAAAAAAAACCCATAACTTTCTTGTTGGGAGTACAACTGAAAACTCCAAGAGAAAGAAAACAATGAATTCATATTATATATGATGAAAAACAGCATTGCACAACATGTGGACAAACTTTTGTGGATCCACAATAACATCTAAAAAAAAAACAGGGCAGGTCACGTTTTATGTCTTCCCTGGTAAAGTTCTAAAAAAGTCTTGAAAATAATTGAAATAGAAAAG
Organism: Gambusia affinis; assembly: GCF_019740435.1. Classification (NCBI taxonomy): domain Eukaryota; kingdom Metazoa; phylum Chordata; class Actinopteri; order Cyprinodontiformes; family Poeciliidae; genus Gambusia; species Gambusia affinis. The sequence goes on from NC_057872.1 coordinate 21,614,266, forward strand.
AAAAAATGCCAGCACGTGAATCTAAATTGAATTGATTCCTTCAGTGGGGAATAAAACTCATGTTAGGAAATATTTGTCACAGAGTTCTCCAGTTGTCAAAGTATTTGGAAGAGAACACTGGATCACAGAACGTCTACCATGCTTAACATGAGGTCTTTGTCTTTATATCAGGGGTGGGCAACCCTGATCCTAAAGGGCCAGTCTCCTGCAACTTTTAGACTTATCTCTACTTCAACACACCTGAGTCAAATAAGAAGGTCTGGAAAACTTGACACACTTGGGAGGTGATTCAGCTGTTTGATTCAGGTGTGTTGGACCAGAGAGACATCTAAGAGCTGCAGGACACCGGCCCTCGAGGACCAGGAGTGCCCACTCCTACCTTGTGTATCTGGAATATTCCCATTCCAGATACACAAAAAGGCACCAAAAGTTTAGCTTAGTTTCTTCCCAGTAGAAAGTTGGTCCCAGTTGAGTCTAACAAACTACAGGCATTCAAGTTTGTGACAGGATGACAGACTTGCTCTGTACGACATATCTCCCAGGCAACTGATTTAGATTTAAACTGCATTTAATGAAACCTTGTCACTCAATCGAAACAGCTATGATATGTTAAACATTTAAATGAACTCTGTCAAAGACATAAAATAGTTTTTCTCAGTGAATTTGTGATTATACGTAAATATTTTTGAACAAAAATGCATTAGCCTATAAATAATGTTACTTGCAGACAATCTTGCAAGACTATTTGAAATGGGATGAATGAAAATATTCTCCATGAGAACATGAAAATTAAAATGTACACAATTTCCAATTGAAATCTTAAAAAATGCAGTTGCTTCCATCACAGTAATGACCAGTGTAAAATGAATAATTCATGATGTTAATGTTGCCCTATCTGCAAGTAGGAGTTTTCTCTTCATCAGAAACAACAGAGCAGACTGAAGCGAACATCTGATCAAATGGCATTTAATGCACCTGTGAAACAAACCCTCCATTTTCATCCCTACAGTGGAGTTGAGCCTGGAGAGCCAGAGTCATGCAGGCACATCGCAGACATATGTTTCTGTCAGACAGTGTTAGGGTTGATTCACGTGGAACACAGATGCCATTAGAAATAGATGTCAAAACAGTCCTGGATGAATCGGTCCAAGCTGCAGCAATCTGGTGACTTCCATCCATCACTGACCTCTGAAAATCAGGGGCAGCACCGATACACTGTACGCTTCACTTCATATCTCCAGGCACATATTTTAAGAACTAAATGTCACTTTTTGCACCTGTAGTAAATGTAATTTTTTTTTCCTCCTGCATCTAAGTTGCAGGGTTCTGGTTAAATATTGTTTTTGGGTTGAAACTCTTTGGTCAGCAGATATAAGCAAAAACAATATTTTTTTTTCGCCCAATTAAACTTGCCACATTTTGTAATAACTAATTAAAACAAATATAGCAGTGTTTGTATGATCCTGAACTGTAGCTATTTGTATTTTAATGATTTGAAAACTATAAAACACATTAAAAGTTATGATATTTTTTACTCTGCTGTTACTTTGCTTTCTTAGATAATGATACATAAAGCAAAACTAAATATTTGGGGGGAAGGGGCTGGAGGTGTTGTACAAATAAGGATTGAGAGAAAATAATAGAGGAAAATCAAAAATGGCTGGAGCTGATGCTTTATTTACTCTGTATAAAACTAGATTAATCTGCATGGACGCTTGTATTCCCTTTCATTAGAGGGAAAGATTTTTGCAGGTTTCTCAAAAAATATGCTGAGTCAATTCAATGATTTGCTACAACACCAACTGCTTTGTCTAGTCGGAAAAAATGACTTTTTCATAGTTAGAGTGCCTGTGCTTCCTTTAAAATGAGACCTTGGACGACTGGTTGTATCTGTGATCTACTAAATTGTGTTTGAATGTAGGTTTTTTCAACCAATGCTGAAGTTCTGGACAGAATAAATACAATACCCTTTATTAAACAGAGCTATTTAAGTCATTTTGCCACTTTTGAAAAATGTATTTATTCCTTTGTCTTATGCCAGTGCTGGTTCTTAGTCCTCCAGGACATATCAGTGTCCTGCAGATAGCTGCTATTCTCTTTTATTTTGAATGAATTTAATCTTTCATCCAAATGGCCTCTTTAGTTATTCATCTTGTCTCTAAATGTTGCTATTATATTCCAATTATCAGAAACAATAAGCGTGCACTTTATTGATTGTCAATAGAAAACTGTCCAGTTTGATGGTTTTTTTATGATCAACCATCTTCAAAGACAATATGACAATTATTTACAAGGAAGTTTGGTTCATCTACAGGGAGACGATATCTGACTTTTAAATGCAAATTCATTTGTCAAAGTTGGATTCAGACAAATTAGTCAGTGTTCAAATGTGTCTGCAAACTTTCCAAAAAATAAACCATTAAAGATTTTAAGAAAGATGATCATTTTGTAATCAAGTCTTTGCTTGTGATGAATTCCAAACAAGGTCTGAGGAGAAAACATGCAAATAATAATTTTATGAAAAAGCTTGTTTTGATAGCATGACATGTTTTTCAAATCTGAGCCCTTCATACCTATCTGATGGCTTTGGTTTTTTATGTTTTTTTAAGTGGAGGGTTGGACGTCTTGATTATGTCTGTATTTATATTCATCAACAGAAGGTGATTTACTTTTGATGCAATAATTTAATTAATACAGAAATATTTAAACAGGACAAAATGGAAAACATAAATCCCAAATTATTTTCCACAGTTAAGACAGTAGTAATAATGCAAAGGCAGTAATTGAGCACATTAGAAGGATTATAGAGATTTGACAGGTGGTGTTGAAAATTTTAAAGCATAAACTAGAAAACAGTAGAAGATGAGTCACAAATATATGAGATTACTCGTGTACAGAGCTGCAGACAGATGCAGAATGACTACCTGGATGGACCCCTGATTACTATGTTTCCTTTTTTGTATCATTTTGTAATACAAAAACATATTTATTTAGAAAAAAGTTGGGTATTGAAATAAGTGCCATGTGGCGGCTTGTTGTTTTGACATCTTTTGATAGATCTGTTGTGACTTTCCCCATTCTGTTTGGTAAATGATAGTTGGATGGAAGGAGACATGGATTGATGGACTGAGGACTTGTCTGCAGTAATGTGAGCATTGCTGCTGTTTGTTACAGTGAAAAAAGAACTGTGCCAAAATGTGAAGCTCTGGATTAGCAGGTTAAGTTGAAACTCTCACCTCTGTTTTTGAAATATGGATCTTGACTGAAAGAACAAAATCCCAGCTACAGGGAAACATACGTTTCAGACACATTAGGATTTTGGTAATCCAGAAACCATAATCAATGCTAATAGGAAGCAGAAAGGATGAGGATAATGATCTTCAGAAATTACACTGCCATGAATTGTTCTGTTGGACAAATAATTTCATACGTCCATTGAATATGGCCAAACACCAATATTTTTGGAAAACTTCTAACATCATACCCATTCCTAGATCACACATGCCTTAGAAACTAAACAACTTTGAATTAATGGCACCCATATCTAAGATTATGAAGGCTTTTGAAAAGACGAACCTGCACAGATATAAAGCTAATATTTACTTACTGAACTGGTAAAGGTTCAGAAGATCCAACATTGTGATGCATATTCTTTTAAATTACCAGTCCAGCTTTTACTGTTGCTTTTAGATTTTCTTAGGAGCAGAATCCAGCAGGTTTATGCAAATTGACATATGTCTACCTCCAAGCTTTCAGGTTCAGGCTCACCACAAGCTTATGTCCGTTCCCCATTACTCTTTCAAATGTTTGCAGATGGTTGCAAAAGTCCTCCGGAGAGCAGCTATATTGAAATGTTTTCTGATGACCCTGCACTCCTCTCGCTGCTTTGGCATTCAGAAACAGGTCGTGGTGTGGCATTTGTTAAAAGGATAACAATAACTTAATGGATTTCACTGTGGAAAAAAACATGCTTGTTACAGGTGAAAAGTTGGACCCGTGTCCTGCCAAAGAAGATCCCATTAAGACTAAAAAGGTTTCTGAATCCATTTTCAGGTCCATGACAGAAACATTTGTTTGATATTAAAAACCTGCAACTCACCTAGTATGAACAGATATCCATGTCTCTTCTTAAGGATTGCTTTGCAATGTCATCAAATTGTATGCCAGGAACATTTCCTTTTAATTGTCATTTGATGGAGATCTGTGCATGTTTGTGCCACACAGCTCCTTGAGACTAGCGGCAGAAACTTGGAACTGTGAGGCTGCTGAACTTATTTCATGAACTACTTCCCAGTCAAAGGCTCATAAGAATGAGACAGAGGCCAATTTCAAGCCACCAAATCACTTGTAAATTATGTTTCATATAGAGCACTTTTAGAACAAGTGAAGGTAACATAGTTACTTAAGCTATGAAATGGAATTGTGTGCCTGAAAAGTACATGATACCTTCATCGAAATCTTCTACAAATAGCATAGACAGAGTGGCAGCACCTCACTCTCCATTCTATAATTAATAACCTACATCGGATCATTTTGGAGCTACTTGGTTCAGTTTATCTGCTTGCTAATCATGCTTGGCAGTCTGACCCTTTAAACCACATATGTCAGAGTCAAGGCCCGCGGGCCACATCCGGCCCGTGAGAAGATTTTTTACGGCCCCTGGGATGATCTTGATTTATTATTAGAACCGGCCCGCAGACCGCAAGCTGGCACCCCGTCTGGAAAAAAATATCTTCCTTATTTGAACTGTAAGTAGTTTTTTAAATGTTCTGTGAGATGATGTACTTCCCCATGTATTCATAACAACCGGAACTTTCAATATCCACCAAGTTATTGCCGAAATATACCGTCTATTAAACGAGTGCCCCCCGGATTAATTACACTCTCTGCAGCTGCAGCTGCGAAGTTACCGTATTAACCCGATACTTGCTGGAAAGTGCAACGTCTCCCCTTTCAGAAACCGTTGGAATTTTTCCACTTAGCGCTACGTGTGGCGGAATTACGGTACTGCAAATGTAGACGTGTCGCCGGCGACGCGTCCGGTCTAGAAGGGTTATTAGCACAGCAGTGTCACCATAACTGTAAAATTAACTTTCAGATACCCATCAAAAATGGCAAAAAGGAAGGTGGACACTGAGAACTGGGGATTTCCTCAGCTCAGAGCCTTACCCGAACATTGATGAACTTGTGGAAAAGATGGGACACCACCAAGTATCACCCTCAACCTCAAACAAGTGAACATTACTGTGCAATCACATATTTAGAGTTTTTACTCAGTTCAAGTTTAAAAGTTAAAGTTTAATATTTGTTTTCACTGCATGTTACTTCTCCTTGATGAAAGTGTTGTTTTTGATTAATAGATTTTTGCACTTTATTTTATTGTATTTCAATCCAATTATATTTTAAAAATATTTCAGTTGTGTCTGTTGAAAATTAAAGATTACTGACAGAGCCATAAGAAAATATTGCTTTATTTATCTGATCATATTGGAATATATTTGTTAGGTTTTCAGTAGGTTCAATTAGGTTCACTAGACTATATGCGTCATTTAAAAAAATTTCAATGAACATTCGATCAGTCCGGCCCTCGGCTTGTAGCTAAATTTTTTATTTGGCCCTCCGTCCATTTGACTTTGACACCCCTGCTTTAAACCAACCTGGTCCTTTTTATATCCCTCCAATGTGCGATTTTTCTCACCAAATTTTATGGAAACTATGTGGGCTTTTCTATATTTGGTTTAGGATACAAGCAACCCTCTCTCAAGAACACTATGTGAGTTTAAAACCGTTGGTTTGCTATGAGGCTCAATTTTATCAAGATACATCAGAATTTATAACAAAAATACATAATAAAACAGAAAAACTGACATTTCCATTTTGTTTTTTAGAGAGTGGATTTTATGTTGGATGAGTTTTATTGATTTTTCTGTCTTGTTAAAGGATTGAAACAAGAGTTTTGTTAGGCACTTTTGTCTATTTTTTTTTTTCCATTTGCAAACTAGTGGTGAACAGTAAACAATCTGATTTAACAAATTCAGAGAGCTTGTCAAACTTCCAACTGTTGGTCACATATGTTGATAGTTTTTTGTCTCCTTTGTTGCTTTTTGTCCATCCTGGGTTGTTCATGTAATCTTCAAAGTGTGTGTTTGAAGATGAGAGCAACAGAATGCTGTACATGACTCGTCTCACAGAGCAGAAATTGCAAGCCTCAGTTATTCATCTCAACTCAAGCAATGTGGCTTGTCCCAGATGGATTAGAAGACACTGAACTCACCTCAGGGGAAAGCGCCTGGTTATTACTTCTGTGTTTGACTGTCCTGAGGTCAGTGACCACCCTTTGGCAGCCAGCAGAGACAATCTGGCTGTTTTTGTTTGCTTTTAATAAAATTCTGATTGGTTTTGACTTCATTTTTGCCAGATTCTGTTACATGACATGTGACAGTGTATCACCAAGCTGCCTGTCGCTCGGAACGTTTGCTGGAGATAGGCACCAGCACCCGTCCCGACTCCACTAGGAACAAGGGTGTACAGAAAATGGATGCATGGATGGAGCCTTGAAGGAAGTTGTTTGGATTAGATTTTATCTTTAAGTTATATTTATTTAGCTCTTTTTAGTTTTCTATTACATATTGACATTAACTAATAACGGGCTGCACAGTGGCACAGTTGTTAGAGCTGTTTCCTTGCAGCAAGAAGGTCCTGGGTTCGATTCCCGGCCCGGGGTCTTTCTGCATGGAGTTTGCATGTTCTCCCTGTGCATGCATGGGTTCTCTCCGGGTTCTCCGGCTTCCTCCCACAGTCCAAAAACATGGCTGTCAGGTTAATTGGTTTCTCTAAATTCTCCTTAGGTGTGAGTGTGCGCGTGCATGGTTGTTTGTCTTGTATGTCTCTGTGTTGCCCTGCGACAGACTGGCGACCTGTCCAGGGTGAACCCCGCCTCTCGCCCGGGACGCAGCTGGAGATAGGCACCAGCAACCCTCCCGACCCCGTTAGGGACGAAGGTTGTTCAGAAAATGGATGGATGGATGGATTAACTAATAACATAGTAAGCTTTGATCACACTGACACCAGGAGAATGAGTCAGACTGAATCAGAGGATGACTTGTGTAACAGTTTTCCCTCCTCTTAAGGGATAAAATCCTGGCTTGCTGCTGACTGGGACATCTACTGGTTAATGCACTGACAAAATGAGAAGGAACAAACGTACTAATGCATACCTTTGTCTTCTATCGTAAAAAAAAAAACAAAAAAAACGCTTTATGCCACACTAAGCCACTTCAACTATGGGAGTGAATGAGTGGCTGATGGGCTTGACTGATGATGAAATGGGCTGCAGAACCGGGGATTAAAAACAAATTTGAGAATGCAATTTTTATTTTTACTGAAGTAGATGCACCATATAGCAGTTGTTTTATTTTTATATGTAAATTAAAGTAAGAAAAATATTAGTATGAAATAAATGACTCAGACCTTACCCGTTTGCTTATCCAGTGCCCATGGCCAAGGAAGGACAGATCGCCTTACAGCACCATCTTAGTTTTACAAATAGAGAACTGAATAAGAATGTGACAAATGAAAATCAATATGCTGCACTCACCATTATAAGGTTTGCAGACCAGGTCAGAATAAGCAGGAGAGCTTGTTTATCAGCTCTCCTAATTATTCTGTACCTGGTCTGCAAAGTTTTTAATGTTGAATAATATATATATATATATATTTTTTTTTTTTGTTTTTTTTTTCATATAGTGTCTAAGAGAAAAAGGAAAAGGCCCAAACATCTAACTGAATTTAATAAGGCTAATGTTGATCACAGTTTTAATCCTGCTGAAATCCTTAATTGTGTATGTCAGATGTTGTTTGTGTTTTGCTTTTTCCCTCAAGAGGTTATTTTTAATCTTTTTCTTATCTAAAAAAAATTCTAATTATTCTGGAGAAAAGTTTGATTTTAAAACCAGAAAGCCATAACACCTACAGCATTCTTCAGACACAAACCGGACTAGACACCCTGTTAAAGCACACGCTTCTGTCAGTGTGTTTAACAAGCATTAGTATTCTGCACCTTGTCCAAGACCAGCAGGCTGCATCAGTGGGAGATGACACAGTGACAGTCCCCAAAGCCAACACCCTCCATTTGTTTGTCAGTGTCATGTCTTCTTTCCAAACTCTTGTCCTGCTTGTTCATTTCGGTCCTCAGAGCCTGTCACATTTCTGTCCAGCGGCCCCGGTAATCGTCACTTAATTGTGCCCTCCATGCAAAGCAGGGGACACAAGTACAGCTGCGAGAGCAGCATCCTTCAATTTATTCTTCACTCTGAAATTATTAATTAAACTCAATTCTTCACATTGCTGGGAAAGCAAATGAATGCGAAATAATTATGATGGTAATTGCACGTTGCAGTAATGTAGAAAGTGGTCATTAGTCCTCATATTTTATTTATGTAACTGTTCTTGAGACCCAGAAGGTTTGTGATCTGCGCTTTTAAAACAGAGGGTGACATGTTAGCAGTGTTTCACTTATGTATTTTACATTTTACTTGTGATAGTTACCTACTTACTCTTTACTTAGCTCTATATTTTAAAATTGAGTCTGAACAAGCATCAAGTATAACTGAGTGAAAGCGAAATCCTTCATTTGTTCAACACATTGTCCGACTGAAGATTGAAGTTCAACAAGTTCTTTGTGAGGGACCTTCAAGTTTGACCTAAATAATTAATTAGGTTTATTGAAAAAATTCAAAATATTAATAGGATATTGATCCTGATCTCGGAATGGCAACATATAATATTTTGAGAAAATGTGTGAAGTTAAAGAAAATTTTGTTTTTTTTCCTCTCTCTGTAGTCTGTTCCATGCTAACTTGAATACATTCAATGCACTTTTTTCTTACAGCTTTTAATCCTTTTTCGCGTTAAATAGTGGTTTTTTATAACCACTATTCTGTCTGTAAAATTTAAAATATCTAGGAAAGTACTTAAATTGCTGTGTTTGAAAGGATCCAAGTGGAACACAAATTAACCTGGGCTCTCTTCTCCCCACAGATTAGGATTTCAGAGTTTCATAGGGACAGAACTAATCCAAAAGTGAGTGAAGACACCATAACCTGCAGAACTGCTGCAGTGTAATAAAGGACCCAATTGTCTGTGTCGCTGTAAATGTGCTCGATTTATAATATTTTTTTCTATGCTGCTGTTTTCTGGTCAACTAAACACTGTAACTATAGCTAATAAAGCCCTCACTGTTCAGTGTAATTTAAGAGCATCAGCGTTATTCAACAATAGATTCTCTTGCATGAAATTTCTTAAATTGTTTCGACTAGCATCAGTCAACCTTATGAAAATCACCACATTAAACATGTTGGTCTCCAAACAGCAGTGTATTTTCCATGTAAGGTACAGTTAGCCACAACTTCCTCCAGTCTGTTGAATAAAAGGTCGTAAACCAGGTTTCATTTTTATAATTTTTGAATAACAAGATGCTTTATTTACTCTATTCTGACCATAAATAATCATTCAGTCCATCCAAACTTATTTTTGTGCATGCATTTGTATCCTAGTTTAGCTTACAGTTGTGTTATGTAACATTTTCCCATTCATGAGGATGTTCTGTAGAGTATGGGCATGCCTTTTGTAAAGTTACACAGTCACAAACAATTATAAGAATAATTTGAGATATTTAGTTTGTTGTAGCTGAAAAAAAAGTCATCTTATCAAAGTCATATGTCCACCATGGCTTTCAAATATATCAATGCCCAAGATAAACTAGAACTATTAATTTTGTAGTTAAGCTTTCTACAATTGGTGGGTTATCTTGCTTTTGCAGAAAGCAATTTTGCGTTTTGATTATCTGGATTACACAAGCTTTTGTTATTGGCAACAGTCAGAAGGCTTAAATTGTTTTTTCTGCAGCTTCTAAACACATGATGTAAGACTTCCCAGTTCAAAAACTGAGAACAGCTGTGACTAGACCTATTTTGCAACTCAACCGAGCCAATCAAGACCAAGTTCAGCTTTTATGTGCCTCCTGGCTACAAAGGAAAACTTTTTCTATGACCGGGTAGAAACTGTAATCGTTTGAAATCCAGTTACATGGACTAAACTGTAACTGGCACATATTCCTTGGATATACGGTGGAAATAGCATTCTGCTTTCAGTATGCCTTTCTTCTTTAGGGACGGGAAAACTAGTCAGACCTGATCGGAAGATGGATTAATTTAAAACACCAGGGAAATGCAGATGAAATCCAGTTAGAAGCAGCAAAAAAAAAAAAAAAAAAAGAGATTTGGTAGAAGTTACCTTCTGGAGGAAGCTAAACAAATGAGGATTTATACAACAAAACAGTTTATATCAAACCATGCTTATGTGTTGATTGGTTCAGTCATACATAATTCATATTGACAGACTTCAAGATTTCAGTCATACATATCTGCATCCATAACTGCAGTAAAAGTGAGAACTCCAGCACTCTTTTCAGGTTTTCAATTAACATTTTTGAACATCCTGGATGAATTTTTATCCACTTCAAAGTTTGTCCATCTTTCCTGATAGATACAGAATTACATAAGCTAAAAGGTGTGTTTTTCTCTGACCACCTTTTGTCCATATGCCATTCCACCTACATATTTGGCATTTGCTCCAAGGTATATGTTGACATTTAGGTTAAATACAGGACGGCGGGAATAAGAGGAGAGAACTTGAAATACTACTTTACCTTCCAAGAGGAAAGTGGATTTTAACAACAACAACATGTTGGACAATTTAGGGAGTTGGTGTCACCTGAACAGAACAGTCAAAGATTTAGGAGTTCTCAAAAGGAAATGACCATGTGAAAGAAATTGAGACCCTTTGATGTCTGGTTGTTATCTGCCCGGTTGGTTTTTCTCTATTTTTACTGAACTGCTATATGAATCTCCTCTCCTTCATTCAAGAGAGAGCCCAGTGTCCAGTATTGATTTTTCTCCCCATGCTTTTCTTACCCATCTACACATAGTGGCAGGCAGGGGGTACATTTAAAGGATATTTCGTGGCCATCATGTTTCCGATATTGGATGTTTATATTAGAGGTAAATTTCTCAAAGGAGAGAAAAATTTCATTATTTTTTTATTCGGTCCTGGTTGCCCTTTGTCCCCTGGTAGCAGTTCTCTGGGAATCAGAATATAAAACCCCCAAAAGACAGACTGAAAACTATTCATTTGCTGCTGACAGATGACACAGATTGATGCATAGCCTGCAGATTTACTTGATTCATCAAAAACACACAAAGAGTGCAACAGAGGCTGAGAGAAGAAAGGGTGAAAAATCATTTGAAATCTGCTGAATGAGTTCTATTTGCATAATTGGTTGTTTGCTCTGACAAGATGAATAAATACAAATACATGCAAAAAAATAACAGCAAAGTCTATCTCCAAAAAAGTGTCCACTGCTAAATGAGCATGCAACAGAATATGAGTGCCTCCGCTTCTCTGCTAATGAAATTGAGTTTGCACTGTCAGTTTGAAGCATGACCACAAGTGAGAGAGTAGGAGGGTAGGGGGTCAAATTGTATTATTTGGTTCCAGCCAAGCAAAGACAATAACATATGAACTCCAAAAGCTGTAGAAAACTTTGTTTTGATAATAAACAGGGCCCAGAAAAAAACTGATTACCTATTAAAACTGAATAATACATGAAGTCAATCTTTTTATTAGCAACAATCTAAAGAGTGCTGACAACCTTCGGTTCAGCATTTTGTGTGAGAAGATTTGATGACACAGTTTGTCATCGCGTTGCTTCATTTTCTCTGTGTATTTGACACTGGCTCATGAATTCTAATAAAAAATGAAGATGAGTGAGATATTTTAATGCACTTCCTCTTTTGAATTGCAGATCTTCCCTCCCGATTCGCTCCATAAACCCAACAGTCTAGCGTCGTCCTCATCAGTAATGTTCACTTTAGGAGTGGAGTGGTAATAACATTTTGTTTCATGATTATAGTTTGCAAATTCATCACATTTCTTATTATTTTCACACTTTGGTAAAATGTGCAATATATTATTATATATTGAAGTTATTGTACTTAGAATAGTGCCTACAGAATCACTATCATATCCTGCATTGTAAATGGTAATTTAAACTATTTATTATTAATAGAATTAGTTCTTGTAATAACGGTGTGGGAATCTATTTGACATTTCCGTTAAATGGAAACGCCCTAAGCAACGACATCTCTATTTGAGTCTCCTCAAAGAGTTTAAAGACAGTATAGAGTGTACATGTAAATGTTCAAGCTTGAGGAAAGTACTAAAGATTCCCTAAAAAAGTAAAAAGAAATAATTTTGGTAATCTTGGAAATGGATTTAAATTTCTGAAGTTAATGAGTATTAAATGTTATACAGCAATTGTCTTATTTACTGTTCTGGAATCATATTGTTGATAATTGTTACTAAGCAAAAACACAAAAAACGTTTAGTTTGATTTAATATCAGACCATGACACAAAAAATCTGTGTATTTTATACAGTTTATGTACATCTGGTTTCAGCTGTAAGCAATATCACTGTGACACAATGTCTAAATCTTAAAAGGAATCCTTTCAAGATACACAATAGATGCAATCTAACTCATCATTTCAAACTCAAAGTTAGTATAAGCTAAAATAACGAAGATGCAGGTACAAACTTCCTGTTTTGCACTCTTCAGTTACAGAAGTGTTTAAAAGACCTTCTGTTTTTGAAGTGGTGATTAAGAAAGTAAACATTGTGAAGAAAAAACGTATTGAAAATGTCTGTCTTGCGCAGCTAAAATGTCCAAAAAGAAGAGTCTTTAATGATATGGTCAACAAACACTTTAGATGTTATCACAGTAATAAAAAATAAATAAAAATCTTTAGTTCACTAGATGTTAGTTACATCCAGACTAAAATATCATTTAATATTTTGGAAAATGAAAATGGGCCAATGATTTTATTAGTCCTTCTGACAACAAGCAATTGGCACCCTTCCCTACACAATCAAGCTCCTTTTATAATCAGTTGTAGAGTAGCTGGCCCAATCACAGTCATCAGTGAAATAGATTTTTTCTTCTGTGCTCTCAGATAATTAGCCAATTTCAACAACGAGCTGAATTAGATGATTGATTAGTTCAAAATGGAGCTGCTCAAATTCTGGCCGCAAGCACTATCACTTGACTCTAAGATGCCAGGAAGAAAGAGTTTGGAAATGCAATGCGTACCCTTTATTAACTTCTAGGTTGGGGTAATAATATCTGAAGAAAAGAATATACTAGGGTGACCATATTTTCATTTGGGAAAACCAGGACACATTTGTGCGGGGGACACCACGGCACGTAGGTCCAGGGGGGGGACATCACAACACCTTGGATTAAGAACAGGGCTGCCCACACTAACGCGGCTCAGGGATTACGTCACACGCAGCGCCCTGCGCAGTGCCCTAGTGCCCGTAAATTCAATGGTCCAATGAAGGTAATTTAAAAACCAGGACATTTCCTCACTTTCTAAAAATAACCCGGGACGCCTGGGACAGGACGTGAAATACGGACATGTCCCGGGAAATACGGACATTTGGTCACCCTAGAATATACTATAGTGCCAAGAAACAGCAATGTAGGAACCGATTTCAAGTGGTTGGACAATGTCTTTCATGTGAATAATAAGCGCGTTGGGTGTAGAATAAAACCTTCTTTTTAACAATTTCCTGCAGAGTGCCAAACAGCCATGGCACAAAGAGTAATCGTCCACAGATGTTAGAGGGCAAAAGCACAGACATCCATCAAGCCTGTCATGGAGCTTCCCATCTCTCTAAAGAAACAAAACACCCTGAAAACTAAATTAGTGAACAATTGTTCTGGTTTGTCAGTGTCCCACAATTGACCCTTTTAATGCAGAGTTTCCCATCTTAAGCCACAACACAGCGTCTCCTTGTCCTTTAGAAGCAAAGATTGACACATCCAGCCTGGCCTCTTCCAACACTCCCTGGTCTCTTGCCCACATGTGCTTTGTCTCGTCTGCCCTGCCTCATTGGAGCAGTCAGCTTCATTCAGGCAGGATCATGGGGGGGCATTTAGTCATGCACTGTCAGCTCCGCTGTAGTCTTTCGCCTCTCCATGTGAGGTGTGTCAGGGGAATGACACACATTCAACCCAACCTGATCCAGGTCTGGCATGCATGGAAACACACACTCATACCAACACTGTGACAAACAATATCACGCGTGAGGGCAGGCTGTTGAGGAGGGATGTCTAAAAGGCCAATGCTGGTAGATCTGCTTGACGGGATTGTGCTGGTTTGGAGAATAGCACAGTATCAAGGGGAAAAAGTGAGCAATGACACACAAGAAAATGTTCTTAGGAATGCAGCTGCAAATAATTTTATTTCAGAGCACAACTGAAATGTTACTACAAAACATTCTTTTATGGTATAGTGCAAACTTTCATTTTATGTCTACATATTTTCATTCATATTTATGTTACAGTTTCATCATCTGCCTACAATCACATACAAACGTCTTACATAACTGAGAGTTTAAATTTCAGTTCTGCTATGTGAATAGGGATGAGCATTTATCATATCATTTCTCATTTATCACAATAATTTTCTTATAAGAATTGTGATTTATTGTTACCACAATAAATTCCAATTAATAATGTTTTAAAAAAATAAACTCTCTGCATTGTTAGGATTGTTAGATTTACTATTTTCCTTATTGTTTGTTCAATGATAGCATTGATAAATATCAATAAATTTGAAAACATGACTAAATGTAGTTACTGTCTTAATTTAAGTGACATAAATCACACTTATTTATGTTACTGGTGTCATAAAGATGCCTATTACAAATATAACACCACAATAATATTATCACAAGATACAGCAATAAAACTTTGAGTTTAACCTCTTAATGTTCTTTAATCCAAATCTGCCAAGAGTGTAAAGAAAACTAATTAAGACTGAAACCACCAACCCACCTTTTGAGGCCCATTTTATGAGGGCCATAAATTGTTCTTGTTTTCTCCTTCCAACTTCCAACACTTCTGAATTAGCTATGGTAAATTTGTTGTCGTTAAACTGTACTTAAGAGAAACTATGCTGTTAGTCCCCTGCTTGTAATTCCCATTTGGAAGAAAAGGGATTTTCTAAGAGAGATGCAGGATATGTTTCTGAACAACAAGAATACCAAAAGAACAAGATGGAAATCAATGTATTCTAATTCCAATTCAGCTCTTCAACTACATTTTGTTGCTTGTACTTGTGACAGTGCAATGACAATAAAGTTGAATTCTATTCTATTCTATTCATTGCAACAGAGATGAACAACATTTTAATTTAAAATCTAGTACTTCTTCTCCTGAGAATTCTGTTGTGTTCAGGTTGTGCATGAAGGCTATGACACATGTATTCTACAGACATCCATGCCCTGGTGCATGAGCAAACATTATTGAGCTAACATCATTTTAGTCCTCATCGACATTTCTTACAGCATGTTTTATCTGCATATAAAATGTAATCATAGCCTTGAAGTTTTATTAAAAAGTAAGTAATATAGAGGGACACTCAGACAGTAATCCCTTCTCAGTTCAGCTCACCATGTTTAATAATGATAATGGTAAGAGGAATTTGTTTCAGTCTGTCATTTTCACGCGCACACACACACACACACACACACGCACACACACAGCCATCTCACCAACAGCAAACTGTAACTTAAATTTCAGACAAAGTCAATGCATTCACACATATACTGAGGGCAAATCAAACCCGCTCCAGCACACACACGGACACACCCACACGCCCTCACACAGTTTCAGTGTGACACAACATGGGTGATAAGCAATTTCCCCTCATTGTCATTATTAGATTAGTGCTTGTATTATTTGAGCGAATATATTGGCAGCAGTTGAAATGAATGCCATGAGCTAGACTCTAATACATTTCTCCTCTGTCTTCTCACTGTGCCATAAATTCCTGGTTATATATGGAGTGAGTTTGCCGGAGGGGAGGTCCTACCAGTGCCACCCATCAGATGGGACACTCACTTAGCTTAGATGATGTGTTTCCCCTTAAGCTGAGAAAGGCAGCAGAGAGAATTCAGATTTCAGGGACCTTTGCTACTTGATAAAAAGATGATGACTAAATCCGAGATGTAAAGTGGCTGAACACTTTGGGAATGATTATGGAGACAAAATACTGTGACTGCAGTGTAAACTGTCTCTGTGTTTGCTTTGGAAAGAAAACCAATTATTGGATGTGGATGCTTCAGTCCAGTTTTTCACCAAACAGTTTATTTTAGGATTTAAAAAAAAAATCAAGAAAAAAAGCGCATCTGAAATTACCTAGCCTTTTCTTTTTTTAAATCCCACACTTAGTGGGAGATGCTGATATGCACAGACGCAGTTGCAAATTTTATAGGGTTGTGATGCATGTTTGTGTCTCTTAAATGCTTTCCTTCATTTCCTCCCTTTGATTAGTCGACTGTTGAAATAAACTCAGCTGGGGCCGTTTGATGACTTTTGCTATGAAGGATAATTGGTTCATGGGGATTATGCCCCACCAAGTTACCTGCTGATGGAGCTCAGACTCACAAGGTGAACCTATCTACAACCAGAGCGCGTTCAGCTCTCCACCAGGGTGGTGCTTAAAATCTCATGTGAGGACGAGTACTGCTGAAAGATAAGGAAAACAATTTATTCAATTTCAAAATAGTAATACCAGGTGTCTTTCCAAAATGGCTCAATGAGTCATTGACAATAATTTAACATTCTAAAAATCGTAGTATTTAAAATAATCAGCAGTTTATTTCATCCATAATTGTAATCTACAAAAGATGACTACAGTATTGTAATTGGGGCATGAAAATGCCTACAAAAGCAGAAAACAGATTCCACCATTAAT
The DNA here is from genome assembly GCF_019740435.1 of Gambusia affinis. Lineage (NCBI taxonomy): Eukaryota > Metazoa > Chordata > Actinopteri > Cyprinodontiformes > Poeciliidae > Gambusia > Gambusia affinis. Next base: position 21,631,147 of record NC_057872.1, read on the forward strand.
GGTCAAACAAAGATTTAGTCAGACTGAAAAATTTTAACAAATAATTTAGTTATCAAAAAAATATTAAAGGTTCTATCAACTTTATTGATAAAACCTTTTTGTGTGTGTAGCGCATACAGAGCTGTGTTCCGCTGGAGCTCCATTCTTTTCCGCTCTTTTTCAGTATTTTTTAAATTGTAGATGTTCTGCTTGTCTCCAATCCTGCAAATTGAAAGACACGACCACAGGTTTTGTCTTTGATTGTGTCCATTTGACATGAGCATTTATTTTGCTTTTGTAACTGTCCTAATTTGCTTTCTCCTGTTTTTTGGCAGTGGTTTTCTTGTCTGATAATGAGTAAGTATGTATCAAAAACAACTAAAACATAAAAGTCAAATTTTCATTATTCCTCAAATGAATTAAAAGTCTAAGGAAATATTGAATTTACTCTAAATTTACATTTCTAATTTTGTTTGAGCATTTCCAGAGGCGTCTCAAATGCATTTAGACAAATGTTGCACAGCGTACTAGAATCTGTGTACCAGAGTGTAATAGTTTCACCTAAATGGGAGTTTGGTAAATGCTAACTGAGCTAATCAGAGTTGTCCTTTTTCTTCTTTTTTTTTGACAACATACACTTTATGTGTGCTGCTGTATAAATACCCTGCCTTCTGTAGCACTTTGGTGGGGAATTAGGAAGTATTTTAGGCTTTCTCTGCCATGTCATGCTCGTAAATGGCACACCTAATGAGTAGGAATAGCAAAAAATCCAAAGCGGAGTGTCACCCCTTCACAGTGCAGGGTGTTAATGGTTCACAACATGACCAGGCATGTCATTAAAGTGCTTTTCAGGACACCAGGGTGTCTAGGCAGCAGTAGTAGGTGTCTTGTAAGCCTTACTCTCTTCTTGAAGTGCTACAATCAACTACATTTCAGTTCCAGTTTAAACAGCTTTTATGTTCTGAAAATTACAAGAAAGATGCTCATCAGCAATTGGTTTAATTGAGATAGGAAAGAAAACCAAAATTAAAAAAAAAAAATATATATATATATATATATATATTTGCCATAGCACACACAAGAACCCAGCTTCTCTTTTTTCAGTTCAGTGTTTGAGTTTTGTAAATTCACTCCTGTCTGTGTCCCCCTCCCTCCCGCTTTTCAAAGATCTGGAGGAGGCAGGTGGACTCTGAGGGTTCCTGTCAGAGCAAAGCAGGAAAATACAGCTAAATCAAAGAGCCCTAATTGTTTTTTAATGTTCTTCACTGCAGGGAGCATGGTTTTATTGAGGGAGTGTGTATATTTGTTTATGTGAGATCTGTTTGTGTAGGCTATGTGGGTGGAAAGCAATGCTGGGCTTTATATAGAGACTCAATTACATTGCCCCACACACTCCATAAAGTGCAGCATAATTATATGGTAATTATCATAATTTAGAGGCTGATAAAGACAAATTAAGGTCAAGGAAAAGTGCAGATACCCGCTGCTCTTTTGACTTGACTTTGATTTTGAGCACTAAATTTTAAATACAGTTTTCACATGTTGGGGTCATTCAGTTTATTTGCATGAACAGTAACCCTCAGACGCATTTAATTTGTCTTTATGAAAATATTTCACTTGCACCTTAAAAGAGTTTATTTTATCTTTCCTGTAGCACAAATAAACCATGATTTAGTTCTCATTAAGTTCTCGCTTTGGATGCTAATGTAAAGATCCTTTAAAAGAAATAATAATCTGCCTTCCTTTTGAGTCATTTTCTTTCTGCTTAAACGTTGCTGATTGCTACCTTTAGTGCTAATAGCATCACTGACATCTGAATGGAAAATAGCATGTACTTTCATCTTAAGCGAATATTTAACTAGAGACTTTAAACCCATAAAATATGATTTGAGGATGTGACTGTGACGCTAATTGATGACTCTTCCTTTTTTCAATGACACTTCCTTTTTTTCAATTTTGGTGATTTTTGGGGGAGTTGAACACGAATGAAAAAAGGAAATTGGGTTATCTTCTTACATGTTCGGGTCCACTTTTCACTGGATAGCATTATCATAAACATCAGGAAGTCTTAATGAATATTTGTGACAGTTATCACTATGTATCATTTGGTAAATAATGCAGGATTGCATTAAAAGTTTCATTATTTACCAAATGGTAAATGGTTAAGTCTACTTTAGGTTCACAACATCTGTGTCATGTCAGTCCTATGCACACCCCTTCAAATAAAGTGTTACTGGGATGATTTCCTTTCTACATCATGGATGGCAACTTAACTTGAGCTTAGTTTAGCCTTTATCTAACAAGCGATTCTGGCAAGCAATCCTTTTAATATTCAGAATCAGTGATATAAAAGCCTTCTCAACAAATAATTTCACAGACTTCAAAAAATATGCGACCTATCTATTCTTCATCCCAAACCAAACATTTGCTTCAGATACTAACTTAAAATTCAACCTACATTATGTTCTTTACTGACACAAATGAGAACATTTTCCTGAATAATTATTAATTATTAACCATTCTAATTATTAATATTTATAATTAATTGTTAATTATAAATATTGGATTTATGTCCCAACATTTGTTTCTCGCAATGCTGGTAGGTTCAGTTGATGGTGAAAAATTTGTTTTTGCTCTTTGTTTTGATATTAAACAAAGAGTTTATTATCTCCTTGTTTTTAAAGTGTCAGACGTCAACATTTCATTTTCTCTCCTTGGTGATATCCAAATGTTGTCTCAATCTGATGTGTTTGTTTTATGTAGACGAAGCAGTAAAAAGATGAAAGCTTGAGTCTACAATTTAATGGAGAACTGTGCACATAAATATTCTGCAGAATTGGTTTTAAATGAAGTATGTTACCACATAAATGCAGTCTTTTATTCCTGCTCTAGCTCTAAGGTCTCCGGCCCACTGTGCAATTCACAACCTGGTCTGTGAAGAAATCCTCTACATCTTTAAATGTAATTCTGCTTTTTTGACAGGCATCATTTGAAGGTTTGAAAACTGCTAAAATTACAGAAACTTATAAATTGCAGAACCTTTGTTAAGAATAAAAGCTCCTATTAATCTATGAATTACATCTGATTCATCCAGGAGCCACAGCAACTAATAAATCTCTTGGCATTTCGGTGACATTTATTTTTTTACGTCATTAAGCACTTTGATTGATTAAAGAATAGATTCATTTCTTTCTGAAGCTCAATGTCACAAGTGGAGGCATTTACTAATTAATGCTGAGTGAAGTCATCATTAATTACTAACAATCAGAGCCATTATATGTAAAAGTCATGATTACATAAACATTGGACTGTGCACTTGAAAAAGGAGAGTAACAGCTCAAGAAACACACCAGCTTCTGAAGCCAAACTCCAGTCAAGACTATGAATTTATTTAACCTTTGTGGTCATACTAATGCTCTCTTTAGTCTTTCCACATTGCTGCTTTAATCATGCATGCTTCACAAAGACAAGTGTCCCCTGCAGTGTCCCTGCATCCTCTCAGCGGGGGGTAACTGTGAGGATCTCTGCTGCTGTGCTCATGCCAGGTGCTTAAAAATATGTAGCCAATTCTGGGGTGGAGAAAAAAGGAGAACTATTCTGACTCTGTCCTGGTTTTCTCTTCTCTAAGCTTGCAATTGAATGTTAGAAGCATGCTATTTAATTTCTTCCTCATTATGCCAATTTCTACTGGAATAAGTTACTATTTTAGTGATTTTTTTTTTTTTACTACAAAGAATTATGACCACTGATTGCAGCTATTTTGGTTCTTAATCCATTGCAGAGTGACCAAAATTGTTAAATCATACAGATCCAGAAGGTGATACAGAAAAAAAAGTTTTAGTTTTCTACTGTAAATGTTTCATTTATGTTATTAAAGTAACTTTTTTATTGCATTGACAAAGCACAAATTACATCTATAATGAAACATGAGACAGTAATAAATGGATACGTACAGAGTAATGTTTTAGTTTCTTAATAATACCCAAAGGCATTACTTTTCCAAACAACTATAATAAAAAAAGCCTGTTGATTTCTTTGGTAATGTGTTTCATATGCTCTGATTATAATGTACCTAAATGTTTCACCCTGACTGTCAGCTTTCACCTCATGCAAAATTGTCCTCAAAATCAGGAGATTACTCACAGCATAATAATAAACCAATAGCATTATGTTTATTGATAATACTTTGGATTTGATGTTGCTTGATTTCCATCTCCATAACAACTCACTCCACTGATACACTGTTAAAAAAAGAAGCCAGTCAACGACAATTTACGTGTGATGCATCAATGTTAAATGTGCAGCAGCATAAAGTTGGTGCTGAACTGTTAAATCAAATTAAGCTGTGTTTTGAGCGTAGAAGCTCAGTATCTGATCCAGTCTAACCAGAGAAGAATATCTCATTGTGCTGCATTGGGAGGCTCAATTAAACCTGTCTCCATCTTAATTTAGACTATCTATGGACTAATGCAGCCACCAGCACTGAGGATACAAATTAGCAACAAAAAACCTAACCATGTTTAAAGTTTCTAATGGTGCCTGTTTAACCTAAACTCACATTAAAAATGTGCCAAGATGGCCTATGTCTCATCATGTTGTCCTAAATTGCGTGTTTTCGTTGTCTTTGCCTCCAGGACCATTAACTTCTCTCACCTGATCCTGTTTTTGTCTGCCTAGCTCTCCCTAATCTTCTCTCTCCATTTTGTCTGCCTTGCACTTACCAATGAAAGCTGAGGGGGGAAACTCAGTGGGAATTAGCAGATCCTCTGTGTCATCGATGCCACAGAGACTGACAGTAAAAAGCCAATAATGAGCCCTACATCCCTTATTTTTCCTGTACCCTGACCGGGCTCTCCTCTTTCCTCCAGGCTGGATCTTTTTGCGGTTCAGAGGTCATTTGTCTGAGAGGCTGTCACACACTTTCACCATGACTCACACTTATACTCATTAGAGTTGAATTAATGGGATCAGCTAAACATTGCAGATGATGGATTTTTGAGCCCTTTCTGTTAGCAATTACTGTTTCAGGACTATTGATTGTGCCAAACCTTGCTAGAAGGTGCACTTCTACGTGAATATATTGTACAGCTTAATTCTCTGATAACTACTGAATCAAAACCATCACGCTCGCCATAAAGCCATTGATTGTTTATGGCATTCCGCAAGTCAACATCTTGTTTTGTTCCAACAACAAACATGTATTATATGCTATTTGACTCATGTATTGTATTACCTGCTGCTTTATATTGTGTTGAGCAGGAAACTGAATCTCGATAAAACACAACTTTAAATAATCAATATCAAAAATGACTCATCAAGAAAAGAGGCAAACTTTTTAAATGTAGAAATTATCAGGAGCAACAAACTAAAAGATAAAATCACTTAAGCGGAAGCTTTAGGACACCTTATTAAATCTGCAAACATTTAGAAAAAATTGGCAACATTGAGAGTCACTATATTTAAATATGTTGCCTCTCTTACAATAGCTCCTCCCTTCCTTGAATAAGCTAGTTGGAGGGTTGCCAAACACAGACAGATTACTGCAGGATGTAATAAACCTTATCTGCTCAATGCAAACTGGATTACAAAGGCTAGAAAATACCTCAGCATGGCTTATCGCATAAACATTGGGCAGATCGCTGCAAATGATTTGAATAGCATGTTGCTTAAGGAAGCCCATGCAGGCTCAAAGCAGATGGTGCAAGCTGAGAGGCGGAAGTAATTAAAATGGCTAATCCTTTGTGAGATGGTGTATTGACGCCTTCTTGCCGCCTGCACTCGCCTCAACAGCGACATTCCCAGAAAAACTGAGGTAAACATGATGCATAGGCTGAAGTAAATGAGAGGTCTGAATAATTTTTGTCACGTTCACATTTGTCAAAGTCAAATTGCATATTGCGGTTATTATTTTGGACAGTCCATACAGTCAGGATGTTTCTGCTGGATTAAAAAATGCCCTGCTTATGCATAAAATCTGTCCAAATTTAAATAATTTATACTGTTTAAGCCAGATTTTAAATATACTTTATGAAACTATACGGAACCATTTCTTCACTAAAGGATAATAAATCTGACTAAACTGTTTCTGTTTTTAGGTGAGTTGAGCTAAATTCCTGAAAAATGTATGAGTTTTTATGGCATTGTTAATTATTTTTCACATACATAAAGATTCCTATGTCGTTAAATAATTTGGAAAAGCCCAGATGATGATGTCAAAGCTTGGATAACAAAGCATTTTAGTGAATTGAAGGCAAAGTGGTGGAAGGATCTAAAACTAACACCCTATCAAAACAAGCACATAGAAACCCCAAAAAAAACAGTTTGCAATTAGGAACCAAAAGCTAAATTTTTGGGCTCATGTCTTGTGGTCTAATGAAAAAAATAAAAAAAGAAAATACTATAAAACATTGTCTGTTTCTCATTATTTCCCTATGTAGCAAATATAAAACACTTTAGAAATCTGAGCTAACCTAAAACAAGGAATGTTTAGTCTAATTTAATTTCAGTGCATAAATGAGGTTATGTGTCTTATTACAGAGTGTGTAAATATATCTCTTTATATGTGTTCTTTGTAAGCAATTTTGTCTAAAATGTTGGACTTAATTCCATTATGTCCTGAAGCCTTTTCTTTAGAAACGGAGGATTGTATCATTTCATATATATTGGGGTTATAGCCTTTGCTTCTTGCTTCTGGCAATATTTTCTGTGAGCTTAATTATTTGGTGTTCTCAACACTATTGCTTTTCTGTGGGAAGCAGAAATTACTTTTATGAGGCACATCAGATTCTGATGGCTGCCTGCACCATCTTCATTGTGGAAGTGTAAATCAGGATGCATTACCTCAATTGTCATTTAGAGACCCACAGTGATGAGTATGAGGCTATAATATTCTATTCTTGCCATGCAACAAGCAACTTGATAACACATCTGTGCAATCACTACTGCAACAAATGCTGGCAGTGGGCAGACCCAGAAACGTAGTCGGCAGTTATGACTTGGCAGAGTAAGTATTTATGTTCATAATGTGCGACCTTCAGAAAATATGTGGCTCATGCTGGCCATTGGGAGCTCAGTGATCTGTGCCATACAACGCTGAGGTACATTAAACCAGAGACAAGGTACATGAGCCGTTGTCATAAAGGAGAACCAACCTCTAAAGTGTGACTGCAACGAGTCTCAGTGTGCAGCTACAATCTGAATAATAACATTCAGGGCTGGAAATGTGCCACATTTTTAAGTCCAGAGCAAACATCAGTCATCTCCTTGACAACCCTAAGATTGCTTGCAGGGTATTAGCATAAAAATCTGCAATTTATTTATTCCTGGTGAACTTAACCATAATTAAATTGGATATAATCTACACAAGCAGTGAGTATATGTGTAAATGAATCAAGATAACAATTTGATGAAAAACTTCAGATGTTTGACGATTGAGCTCTCTCACTTTTAATTCTTCATCATTTAATTATAAATTAAATTATACTAAATGATAATCTGACTAAACTGTTTCTGGTTTTAGGTGAGTTGAGCTAAATTCCTGAAAAATGTTTAATTCTAGTAATGTGTCTCTTCTAATTGTTAGGCCTGCCCTGTGTTTCAACCTCCTACTGCTTTTACAAATTGTTAATAATCAACAAAAGTTGACTTCTTTGGCAAAAGCAAAATGACAAAAAATACATTTAATATCAAAACAAATCTTTACACAATAATGACAATAAATAAAAAATGTGAAACATAAAATAAGTGACAGCTAAATCTTCACAACTGTTAAGGTGAACAAAGTGGTGACCTTAACAAGTCACCAAGCAGCATGTAGTTGTAGGAGTAAAATTGCACCTTCCAGATTTGTCCACACAGACTCTGTGCTGTGGTTGAAACAAAAGGTACAGACTGACGGGCTTTGACTGTCTTCTACTAATGGCCTATCGGAGCATATAGGTGTTTTAAGAATAAGGACTGCCACCCTGGGATCAGTTTAAGGGAAAATGTGTCATTATGAAGTACCATATAAAGAAAGCTGTGCTGTCAGATCTTTCTTTGAAACTTTAGTGTAAAATCGTTCACTTCCAACGACTTGTGTAGAAAAAAATCTTAGCAGAGAGCACAGACTCAAAAGGATGACCTAAGGTTCCTCTTTTTTTAACACCAAGCTTTTATTGGTTTTTAAAGCTACAAATACAAACCATTTGTCATTTTCCAATATAAATTATGTCTGCATGTTCACAACAAAAGGAGGGTCAATTTCTGCTCTCCTCTCTCATCTCCTGGGTGTGACATTTCCGCTGTGCAGAGCCTGCTGGACTGTTGCGTTCTGGAGGACACACAAAGTGTAACAACCACATAATGAGACCACCTGTAGTTGTGACTTTAGTGTTATGTCCAGTGTATTTATTGTTCCCCACCATCCCCTCTTTACACTCAGCAGGAAACAAACACAGAAACCTACAGTATATATTGTTTCTATGATGTTATACAATACAATATGTGATTCAAAAGCTGGTGATCATACACTTTGTAAACATAAATAGCCTGATCATGATTTCTGGAAATTTCTTTACGAATTAAATTTCTAATTAATGCAAATTATGAGCCTTTGTTAAAAAATAAATTATTCCGAGATGTTTGTGTGTGAGAATTTGTGTGTTTCAGCATAGGGTGAAACAAGAACTTGACATCCTTCAAGTATAATGTAATAATAATAAAAAATCGATGCACTAACTAATCCAGTCACATCTCACTGCATTTAAAAAATATATTATTGACTAGCAACTTTTCACACACACTTCAAACTATTACTAGTGTAGGTGCTGATTTTGGCTTGTCTGCATTGTGCAGGTGGTCAGCACTAACCTTTTATTATCTCCTCAGTTGAGGAAAAAAAAGGACACCCATTGAAAAGTAACACAATCACACAGAAAGCAATTAGTGCCAGACTTCCTGCATTATTGAGCTGAGAGGTGTAATTACGCAGATGAAGTTTGTGACAGCTATGAATGTCTGCTATACAAGTTGGTGCCATTACCCATCCCTGTTTTTAATTAGTACTTTGCGCAATTTTTACTGCAACATCAGGGTAATGATGCAGAGAAAAGAGCAGACTGAAGACACAAGCATAGTTTGCTGTGGAGAGCATACATCCAATAACATAAATCAACTGATAATGTGTTTAAGTGAATCTAGATTGGTGCTTTGTTAACATTACTGAAGACCCTTCCGCCTTTATTTGTAAAAATGATGTTTTTTTAACCAACAAGGGTAATTTGAAGTAGGAATAGAAGATATCTTGAATCTATTATAATTGTAAGCAAGAATAGCATATACTGGTACACCAAAAAAGATTACATTATTTGTCTTACACCTTAACATTTATGTGTACGACTGTCACTGATGATAATAATTAGGTAAAAATATTAATATTAAAATTGTAATATGAGGAATTTTTGTTAGTTATTTTGATTTTGATGGTTAAATGTGTAAAAGGCTGAAAGGCTAACATGTTTCTTATTTAGTCAGTCTATCTGGCCCACCTGTGAGTTTGTCTTCTGCTCTTTGCACCAATAGATGCTTTCTTTGTCCAGAACTTCTTTAGAAATAATGTTGCCCTTAACAGGGTGATAAATGCAAAAACTGACCATCTGTGATTTCTGTTGAAGCCAACCCTTCGCATTTTGTGAGGGGGACTTGCCAAGGAATATTGTGGATATTAGCTATATAGGTAGTGCCTTCTTGGTTTCAACTGTGCGCATTACTGCGTATTTAGATGTATTTGCAATTTGAACTCTTAAAATAGGCAGTTAAGCGTTTTTAGATGGGATCTTAAATATTTGCAAATTTTAGCTATTCGTGGGTGGTTGAAGTCCCTAACCCAGTAAATACCAGGGATCGATTAAGCAGATAGCCAGCTTGAATTTTTATTTATTTATTTAAATTTTTTTTTGGTCGGTTTTTTTTGGATTTCAAATTATAGTCATGGACATAATAAAGGAAGTATAAAGACCCATTTTGTATAATGATTATAAGTAAACAAATGTTCATAAACTGATAAGGTAATCTGTCCACAGATTCAATTAGTCATCTGTGTGAATGCTGTTTCTACCATTAGTCTGTATGAGTAGGACTACCTTTCTTTGTGAAGTGTGGCACACTGTATTGCTTCATCCCAACCTGCCTCTTTTTTGGAAATAAATTTTTGCAGGAAAAACATTACATTTTATATCCGCAGGTTTTAAAAATTGTATATTTCTTATATATCAAAGCCTTTTACTATTAACCTAAACTTTTGTAGCCTGTGGAAAACATCTTCATGTTTACCTAAAACATGTTTCTGTCTGCAGCTGTGGCTGGCATCTTCATGCTTATTTAAATTAAAGATGTTTATTGCAGTTTCTTGGGCTTTTTATAGCTTCAGATATTACAGATTATGGGTTAAGTTCTCAAAAGGTTTCAGTAAAAGTATAATTTTAAATTACTTTAGGCAATCACAGACGATGCTGGATGACATCACGCTTTCTGTTAATACAAACTCTCTACGGTTGTGTTACTCTAGACACTGGGAGTTCAGTCTACAGACTCTGGGAGTCAGGGGTCCCACCCTTTTGGACAAAAAAGCTTGCAGTGCTTCCCATCTGTCATCAGTTCAGTGGCCAAATGAGCCTGTTCTTTACTGGGAGCCAACAAGATGGATAGACCCACTTCATCAAGACTGCATGGGACACAGTAGAAGCACTGCACTGCATGCCTCTTTGACAGCCGGCCGTCCCCCACTGTGCCTCCCTATGGTTCCCAATCACAGAAATACAGAGAACAGATAACTCATTAGCAGCATTACCGCTGGGGCTGCATATCTCATTTCCCAAATAATTATTTGCACCTATTAAGCCTGAAAGAAAGATTAATCCTTTGATTGTTTATTTGGTTTTGAAATATGCAAATGTATGTTCATTTCCTTCTGAATCTGCATGTTTTACCACTGTAAAAAAAAAAAAGAGGTTAAGTGAGTAAAGACAAGAATTCAGAGAATTCAAAGAATATGTCTCAATCAATAAATAATAACTTGTGCAATACCAAAACCTTTAAAGGCAAACAAGCAAGTGTTAAATACATAACATTGCATACCTCAAGACGGTTTGAGACGGATAATCACTGAAAAGATTGAGCTCCTTCTCCTCCTCCCAGTTCTACTATTATTATCTGAAGCATCACTCCATGTTAAATGCAACCAATCAGAGCAAGGAGGAAGGTCTTTGTGCTGTCCATCAAGCTATGTATGTCCTGCTCAAAGTGCTAATGGGAGAGAAACAACTCTGACCCTCCTCCTGCTTCTGATTGGTTGTTTCTAGTTAGCACTGGGGCAAAGGCACAAGAGCTTGGCTCTTTTCAGATCTGTCTCATAACATACTGTCACAACATAGTGACAGTTTCAACAAATTTGTAAAAAGATATATATTTTTTATTTATAAAAGTTAAATACTGCAGCCTGAAGGAATGTCTGGACTATACGCATGAAACCCAAACACCAGATCCCACCAAATCTGTAGTTTTGAATTATTCTCTACCTGGTCCTGATCCAACCATCACACTTTGACCTTCATCACACTTGCTTAAATCCTTTAAATTACCTAAAGAAAAAATGTTACTGGCTAATGTAACCCACCTATAATAGAGAGATAATCAATGTTACTAACTTTACCTCTGAGTGTTCATATTATGTCTGATCAGTGTATTTAGCTGGAAATGTTTGAAGGAAATTTTGAGTAAGACTGAAGTCATTGCAAAGTCCTTCAATCGAGAAGCAAAATACGTCATCTGATCTGTTTTAAGTTAAGATTCTTTGTGTTCCAGATTGACAGATGTAAGACGAAAATGATCGTATTTAAAGCGGCAATCAGGCCTGTTTCCTGCTGTACACTTATTTCAGGCCAGCCGTGGTATAAAGTCACATTCAGCAATATTATGTGGATAAAATACTCACAATCTCAAGATACTAAATGATAATGTCAGGTATAAATTCTTATTGTAATAGTAATTTATTTCTTGAACCTAGTACATTAAAGTCATAGAAGTGACACACATGAACATATAAAACATTCTTTTAAGTGATAATTCAAAATACATTAAAAATAATGCATTATAAGCATGTGATCTGTTAAAAGAAAAACAGGACAAAGCAGAATTCGATGAAAATGTCAGAATTGTTTGGTCTAAAATTCTGATACAGCGGTTTAAACATCAGGCTCACTTACTCCTCCTTAAACAGAACACGACTGAAACTTTACATAGAAATCAATGACTTTCCATTACGTAAGCAAATAATAATAATAACCCAACAGCAAATGTGTGATGAAATCAAATCTGAAGGTGATACAGACATACTGTAGTTAAACCTTTTCATACAAAAGTCTGTATTAAACATCATAGACATGATTTGCTTTCTTTAAGTCAGTCTATGTATGGCTCTATTATTAACTTTCACTTTGACTTTGTTTTATCCTGCCTCTATGATTCATTTAAGCAGAAACTTTCTGCTTCTCGTCCAGCCTGAAGTGATTTCCAGACTCTTAAGTTCTAAACCAGCCAACCGCAGCTGGACCTCAAAATGTGAGTATTTAGAGGTCCAACTGTAACCCGACTGTTAGTTCTCGCTCTCTCTTTTTTTTTAACACTTGATATAAATCATAAAATTTTCTCCACTTATTCAGGTTGAAGTTTGGGGTAAAGGGAAGTGCAGAATCATGTCTTATATTAGTGGTGAAGAACGTGTTTTTCATTGCAGCTTGGTTTGGGCCTTTAAGCCACTGTTGATGGACTTGTGGTTTATACATAAATGAGGTCACATCTCACATGCTGGCTACTCTTCTAGTTAATGTTGCTTATAAATTTTCCAGCTTTAATAACATCAAAATTGCCTATATTTTCTATTGGGAGGCTAAAGCTGAAAAACCAAAACGACCCAAACATCCAACTCCTTAATTTACAATAAGTGGAAGCTGGAACATAAAATCTTCAGGAAGCTTTATTTGCCAGTACTAAAAGCACAAATTTAATTACGAGATGAGGTTGCATTTGCCACAGAGTGTACTTCAGCTTTGAATATAGTTCATGATTAAATTGTAAACAGCCAAAACAGGATGACAAACACCTACCGTCATCTGTTTCTTTCATTTCTCCCCCTCATGCGTTTCAACAGGCAGCTGATACATTCAACTTTTCACCCTGAATAAGTTTAGCATCAGAAAACAAACACTTTCATAGAACTGACTCTGTCAGCAGATTTGGATCGTTGATGTTGGGATTTTTTTTCCGCCCCCTTCCTTCTTTCCCACAAGTGTATCAGCAGTCTTTATTTGTAAGCAGAAGAAAAAAAAAGGACAGGATACAAAAGTATGAAAGAAACAGAAACTAGGGATGTTGTGATCTGTTTGCAACTCTTTCGAATACTGATCACAGCATTTTTTAGTTATTGATGTCAAAGTTGCTTAGTAAGCTCCACTCCTAAAAGGTGCTTTTGGTGTATTGTCTCAGATTTAATGTTAAACAGGGGATAATATGCATTTTACAGGCACATTAGGCCATTTTGTAGCAAAATCAAGTAATTATCTATTACCTTCAGTTGTAATAAAATTGCTGTTTACATTACAAAGAACAAAATAAATCTGACTTTCCATCCGATTAAAATTTTCCTGTCTCGAACCCTTTCCCACACTCCTCCCATCATCATAAAAGAAATGCTCCTTCATTATGCTGTGAAGAGAGAAGTAGCTTGTAAGATAAGCTCAGCATAGGCAGAGCATTGTGTGAGCAAAATAGAAAACTGGTATTATCTTTGGTGGTATATCAATAAGGAAAATACACAGCAGAATTTTTTATGCTGAGAAATATTTTCTTTTTAAGAAGTATTTAAAAATCTACATACCAGTTGTATTTTAAGTACATGTGGGTTACATACATACTAATATATTCTAAACTTGTGCAAATATTTTCAGCCACATCCAAATATTTTCTTGCATGTGTCTAATTTTCTAAACTAACATTGAATTGTCTACCTTTAAAGACAATTCAATAAAAATAGTGTAGGAAAAGTAATTACAATATTTTGCATTTCAGGATTTAGTTTGAAACCAGTCTGCTTATATCAATACATATGATACTGAAACAATTAAAACTTCCAGAGTGATACTTTTCCACATTTTAACATGTTGTGTTCTTAAAAAATACACCATCTCACATTGCCTCCAATATCCAATTAATCCACAGAAAGTTCCAGCATCACTTCCAAGGTCTGCATGAAGCACAGATTACATTCACTAAGAACCTACCAAGACACACATAAAGGATTTGGCCAAAATCACAAAGAAGATAGCATATAATTGCTTAGATCTTCTTATCTCAGACACAATCTCATTCCCTGACTTCAATAATATTTTTGGATGAATGAGGAGGTTTTTCTCTGCATCACTTCGTCTTGCTTTCTTTCCTGAGAGGGCAAAATAAAGAGGAAAAATAAATAAATAAACTCTTTACCCAAAAGAGGAAAATTAATCCTTTCTTCTGTATTCTTGAGAAACCTCTGTGATTTTCAACTGTCACATCGCACTGCTCTGCTAGTTTTAAATTATCACGCAGATGATGCAGGCCTGTGTGACAGCCTGTTGGTTTAGTTCACGTTAATGAAATGACATTAAAGTGCTTTTATGGTTGGCTGAAGAGTGAACGCATAGGAAAGAGGCACACGGTGTCGTCCTATGAGAGTCCGCTGAGGCGCTGCTGTGCAGCACGGTGGTTACTCAGGCAACTGGCTCCCAATCGGATCCAATACATTGCACACTTCTCACACACAGGAAGCCATTGTCTCTGTAAAATGCAAATCCAATTTTCAAGAGCAGGAAAAGAAGTGTGCGCCGACCTTTCGAAGCCATGAAACATTGTGAGAGCATCATTTAATCGATTCCTGTTCTGAGACAGGTTCGGCAGCTGTTCAGGTGTCGATGCCTGATGACCGCGACGCGTGCTGCCTGTCTACTGTTTGCCTGAAGTCACCTTGGAATTTATCAAGTTTTCTTGCCTTCTGTCTGCAGAGAGTTTTGTTTATTTTGACTCAACTTTCTTCCTGCTGTGAGTAGCCAACTCAGCCTCAGGGCTTTCATACCTGTCAGAGTCACAAGAGCCACAAGAGCTTTTCTTGTTTCCATATGAACACTAGCTCTGACATACTGAAGTAGCTGACTTTTCTTTTTTATTGTGATCAAATCAAGAAGGGTCACTGTCCCATCGGACTATGTCATACTTCAAAGTTGATGAAATAGCTGTGGAAAAAAACCCTGCAGTTTTGGTTAGTAACATTCTTTATAATATAAAAAAAAAAGCCATACTTGGAAAATATGTACAGTTTCTGTCTACTTTTCCAATTTTGCCAGTCATTAAATGAACTGTCATGTCAAAGGTAGAAGTGATTAATTATAGAATTAATAAATAACTTAATAATCTGATGATGAACACAAGTACAACCTGGTAAAAATGTTTGCTCAACATCATTACTCAAGGGGGATTATTCACACACCAACATGGGCTGAAAGGTCACCCATGAAGGAATAGGTCATTACTGCAAAAAGAAACTAAAAGACAAGTTGCAAATATTGTTAGAGGAAAAGGATTTAATGCATGGAGCCCTCAGGGTGGCAACATGACAGAAGTACACTATACAGAAAGACTGACACAACTATTTAAGACATAATCCAACAAATGTGTGGAACAACCTAACACGCAAAATAATGAAAAAAAGTAGTCTGTTTTGTCTTCTTTTTGTAAATACTAATTGCAAATTGGAGTGGTGTCCACTGGCTGGTGCTACACTCGGAAATTTGTACTGATCACATGAAAAACAGACTTCACAAAGTTGAAATCTGCTTTCTTCTGAGCTGCACTCTTAACCTTCCTGTGCAATTATTACCTTCTAGACTGGGTGCTTACTTTTGATTTAGTGGCTCATTTGATTACTTGCATCACACAACCCAACCACTCCAGTGTGTGTTTGTTGTTGTTTTTTTTTTTTGTTTGTTTTTTTCTAATTAGGCTATTTTTAACAACGTCATGAGACATCATGAGGTTTTTTTTGTTTGTTTGTTTGTTTGTTTTTTTGTAAGTATAACTGTCTGCTTAATTGAACTTTCTCAATAATGGCTCAGACTGTAAAAGGTATTTCTGTATCTAACCATCAACAGCAGAGAAAATGTAGCACAGGCTCCAGCTTTACCTGCATTGTTTGTCTTTTTTTGTTTTTGCTTGTTTTTCTTCATGCATACAACAATGTGTACAAACAGCTCAGCATTATTTCTCTTTAGAGGCTCACTCCCAGAAAATAAAAATGACAACCAGACAAAGAGGGCCATCTATCTTATTTGCACTGCTTCCCTTGTCTCCCACAGACCAGCACAACCTGGACCTTTGTGATAAAACGAGAGCCAGAGAAACTGGGAAGATGTTTGTTCCTCTTTGGATGAATGCAACCTTCATGGAAACACTCTGCACTGTAGCACAGTGAGAAGTGATTACACAGACCAGACCGAGCATCAGATAGGCAGAGTTTAAATTCACACTTGTTTGGTTTCAGGGTGAGTGATGGTCATTGTATATCACCCCCATCTGCACAGCTGATTCCTGAGACATAATGAGAAGTGCAAAGACAAAGTGTTGAGAGGCTTTGCTTGGCTGTATCATCGTTCCAACTTTGAAGGGTATTTCTAACATCCGCTACCTCCAGCTGGTGCTTCCATCCCCCTGGCACTGCCTCAGCTGCTGGTAGCGGTCTACGGCACAGGGTTATGGCCCCTGTCACTGGCATCACACAAAGGAAGCAAATAAGCCAAGCTTGCATAAACACTCTCACACAAGCACAGGACCACACAGGCTTCCATACATGTATGGAAGCAGAGCCACAGACAAAAAGCTTCTTTATTTTCATTTCTGAAGCGTTTCTAATATCTTTGCTTTGCTCATGCATCTAATTTAACATACAGTTCAAGTCAGAAGTTTTGTTTCAGTCATTGTGAAATTTATATTAAGATTTTAATGATTTACCTAAACTGTTCTTTTCCATCATGCAATGATGACTCAGCATACAAAACTGGAGTGCAAAGGTGCATTAAAGTGAAACCATATGACCAAAATTGCTCCTCTTGAGAAGGCAGGAAATTTGGTTCAGTGGAGAATCGGAAACGAAAACCACCAGAGAAGAACAATTGCACAAAGAAGATGAAATAATGAAGAGAGGATAACTTCTTACCTTTTGCAACTCCCTTTTAATCAGCAGTTGCGGTTTTGATGCTTGTTTGGGATCATTGTCGTCTTGAAAATCTTTCTTGAATCCACCTTTCAGCCAGGTATTTGGAAGGGATCAAGCACGCTTTTATTCTGAAGGTAAAGTTTTTCCCTATTGCTTCCTGAAAAAAACGTGACGGTAAAACAACTCTTCAGACCTACATAATTGTCGACCATGTTGGGAGCTATACATGCTCCAACAACAAAGGTTAGTTTGAGTTCAACAGAAACTCAAACTAAAGAAAAGCAGCATATTGTTAGGTGAGCTTACATTTCTTGGAGGACACACACATGAAATGGAAATTACATTGTTTAGTTTGTAGTTGTGTAGTCCTGCTTTTAGTTTTACTCATACCTTAAAATATTAAATAAATCATAAACATGCATGTTAAGTTGACACAATTTCATCAACATTAGTGACTGACCCAACTAACTGTTGAAGTTTTTTGTTTGGCAGTTCTTCCTTACACTTTGAGAAATAAATCCTTTAAAGGACTTTTTTCCTCCTCAGAGCATTTAGATATGCAATATATAAAGACTTAATAAATCACTGTTCAGGTAAATTTTCTATTTCATTCGTCATGTCTTAGATCAGGAGCCCAGGAACAAATGTAAAGTCAGCACCATTGTCTTGTGTCTGTGATCATGCTTAGGGACATGCAGTGATGCCTGGTGATGCGTAGACAATGAATCTGAGGAGTCAGACAGTGATTGAAAGAAGTGTGAACTAGGATGACTGATCAGTGAGTCAAATCACATCTACTCTGTCAGCTCCTTTCAGACTGTGCTCTTTTATCTACAGAAAGCACCCAGTTGCTGAGTACAGTGTCTCTGCTGTCAAAAGTAGAGCATATATGCTTTTTTTGCACTCATTTGCAAAAAGTTTTAATCCTTCCTAGATTGGCTGTAATTTAAAGGAGCTTAAATGGAAGATGTTTTAAAAAAAACTCGTCCTTTCTTCCCTGAAACTCTGATGTTCAACATGTGAAGCAGTGGCACCTCTCACAATGAAACAGGTCAAAGCAAAGTGCAGAGCTAACACTTTTTGGAAAGACCAATTATAGCTGCCATAATCTACAGCGGTCTTAAATTAAAGCTTTCGGAGAGCGGTGGGATGTTTTCCTGACACTGGCTGGGGGTTTACGAATCGATGCATTGTACTTTTAATTACAGTCACACATTCCCATGAGTCACCACAGCATAATGATGCTTCATGTTCTACTTTTTATTGAAGTCTTCCTTTGTAAGTTATGTTAGAAGCTTTCTGTTGTGCTGTCCACATGGTTGGTGAAGGTTTTTACACTTTTTAAGTAAAACAGATGGTGACAAGTGGATAGAGAGTCCTATGAATAGATTTATCTCATCTCATTTGTATTTTTTTGGTGTGATATTGTACAAAGAGTGCTTTCAAGATCAAACAGAGCATCTGCTCTCTGTTATTCATAAAAAAAAACAAAATTGTATTTACCTTTCTTCAATAATTAATGCCTTCAATGCTTTCTCATACAAAAGTATCCTAGCAGCATTATGTAACTTTGAGTCCTACTTTTTCAATTCTTTTCAGTAAGCATATGCACATGATAATAACTCATGACATTCAGTGAAATGAGTTATCCGTTATTTGAATAATGTGATGATAATATGATTTATTATAGGAGGGATGAGGTTATGTAACACACCCTAGGGCAGCCAAACTGAAGGTCTCTCAGTTTAACATCAGTAAACAACCGATCCTTATATATGAAAATAAGAATTGTGGAACTTTATAATGTTTTTTTTTTTGTTGTTTTTTTTTTAATAAAAACCCTGAATGCTATCATTCAAATGGATTCAGTCACACTGAAGGTCACATTTGTTGTAAATTTAAAAGCAGTGCATGCATAGAAATTTGAAAACACATTTGGAACAGCAATGTAACAAAAGTAAGAATCTAAACATGTCTAGATACAAAGTAGTGAATCACATCCATGTGGAACATTTGTTGCAGTCGAGTGAATTGCATCTCTTTCAATGCGCTATCGTGTTGCATATTATGTTTATTTTAAGATGAAAGGCATAAAATTTATTGTTCTAATTTGTCAATAGAGATAATATCATTGTGTCTTTTTTTATTATTCTTACTAATTCAACTGCCTTTAATGGGAAGGCATCAAAGTTCATATGGTCTATAATTATGAGATCAGTAAATCCATATTGGTGCAGAAAAAAAAATAAGTAGTGTTATTATTGTTTCATTGAGTAGCACTTTCATCAACTCAGTAACAGCAGTCCATGTTGGAGTCCTATATGGCGTATAGGATGTCCCAAGATAAAATAACATTTTATTGTTCTAAAGGACAAACACTGGGCGCTGCAAATTCCAAAACTCTAACCAACATATTACATTCACACTTAAAACCACTTTTATAAAAAAATAAAATCCATAATAAGAGAAATAAATAATAGTATATAAAATAAGCAATGCTAGGGACGGCCACAAGTGCCACTGAATTTTTCAATATCTCCAAAAAGATGTGGCTGCCTTGTTTAATTGGTAGTCACATTGTGCATGCTACGTAGGAAGCTAATGCTGGAGATTTAGTTGCTTAAGGAAGCACATCATTCTGCCATTAAAACTCAAAACTGATATGCAGTAAGGTAATAGGGGTAAACAGGCAGAATGGCATGTGAGAAACTGGAGATCATGACGGAGATGTCTTGACAATTTAAAGCTAAAACTCTCCTGTTTAAAAAAGTTTATAGTTAAAAAAGCTCACATTACTCAAAGATACCTCTACAGATATGCCACCCATGCCTATGCTATGGTCTCAAGCTTCTGGAGGACATATTGTTCAGCTTTATCAGTTTTACCTCCATGTTATGTCACAAAGAAGATTTTTTGTGTTTTATATTTAGGTTTAGAAAGATATAAAGTCCAGACGTAAAGGTTTAAACCCCCTGATAAAATGCAATTAACTAAAATTAAGCCTAAATGTTTTTCTCCTTTAAAATTAACTTTGCTAAACTGTGGTGTCAAAGGTCAAAGTTAAATTAAATACATTAAAGGGATACATTAAATAGCATGAGCTTTTTTGACCCTTACATCATTATAGAACATTATTCCCTCATCACAACCAGACCTGGAGTGCTAATCTCCACGGGAACCATTCAGCTGTGCAAAATGCCTGGAAGGACCGAGGCACAGCTTTTCCTCAGAGTCCAAGCTACCGAACTTCTGCCTCAAAGAGCACCCAAGCAAAAAGCTGTGACTCCTCCACACAGCTCCTTGAGACTAGCCAGCCGAAATTAGCAAACGCCTGATGGAATTGCTGAGGTCATTATTAGCTACTTTTCAGTGCAACACTGGTAAAATATTATCAAAGGGATGTTAAAGGGTTAAAAGAGGAGTAATAGTATCATAACTTCCAGAAGGCAGAGATTCAGAAAGAGCAGAAGTTTTTAAAGAGACAGAAGCCCACTTTCAGGGTGTTAAATTATAAAGTCAAGTTTCTTTTATATCACATTTGATATGTACAGCATTTTCATTACAACTGAAGGTAACTTAGTAACATGGTTGGGCTATAAAATCCTACTACATGCCTGGAAAATACATAATACTGCCCCTTTAAAAATATCAGTAAATCTCAAATAGGCGATTAGGTCTTAAATGGGGTGGAAATGAAATATTTGTCACTACTCTGTAAATTATTTTGGACCTGAATTGCTAACTGGTACACAGCTGGACGGCTTCTGTTGGGGCAACATCTTTCTTACTCTGTCATTTTGTATACGCTGAGTAAAATCATTAGCTGAACGTTTGCAGTGTAAATTTATGGCATCTGCTCACTGTTAGATTAGTAATGAGCCTCTCACTTATGCACTGCATGAGACCTGTGAATTATATCAGGCTGTCAGGTGCCTAACTGAGAAGCAAAACAACAGAAAGAAATTAGAAAAGTTCTTTTTCCTAATATAGTTTTCCAAGTGAGGGTCAAGCAGTACTTCATCAGGAGATTAAATGAGCACCAAAGTTTGGAGACTGTGGAGCAGGTTCCCATTAGGTAGACTGACAGCAGTGGGAAATCATCTGCAATAACTGCAACCTCCCCTGCTCCCTGCAGATGTACAGTAATTAGCCCATCCGCTTATAATAGCTTAACGATTAGTGGCATGCCACCATTTGTTATTTGGGAGATTTGCTTTGTTGACTCATTTGGGAGGTAACTGATATGCGTTTTTTGATGCGATTACTCATCATTAAGGATTTTTGTCTGTTGTTGTTGACTCTTACTGAATGAAAACCTATTTAATATAGAGTAGGGGTGGAAATTGTTTGTGTTGCTTCTTTTCAACAGAAAAACAATATTTATTTTCATGGAGAAACAGGCTGATGTTTTCACTAGATGTTTTTACCAGCTTGCAGAAGAATGGTGTAATGTAATATTGCTGTGGAGAGTTCAATTTAATTGCATATACCGTACAAAATCTTGCAATTAATAAAATGCAAGTGGCAGGGAAACAAACCCCCCAAAAAACAACCTTTTTTCACCATCCTCTGGTCATAAGAAATTCTTTCTTTATACACTAATGTGTTTTCAAAGGTGCCCTGCGACAGACTGGCGACCTGTCCAGGGTGAACCGCGCATCTCGCCCGGGACGCAGCTGGAGATGGGCACCATCAACCCTCCCGACCCCTTTAGGGAAGAAGGGTGTTCAGAAAATGGATGGATGGATGGATGGATGTTTTCAAAGACGTGTCAAACAGCAAACACAATAACTCCTAACACTAAGATGCTTATACATAGATATGGTAATAAACCCGGAGTTGTTGGAACTGTAAAGCACCAATACGACACTTCATTGAACTGGCTGTGAAGATTGGCCTTCATAGTGAGCTCTATGGAAATGCGAAAGATAATTCTGCTGGGCAAATCTGAGCCAGTTGTAAAAGTTACCATTAAGTTATACCAAGGTGATGCTTTCTCTCTCCTTCTGTTCTTAATTTATCTGTCTCCCCTCTGCCGTTCCATAAAATTCTATCATAAAATTGCATTGAACTTGGCCAAGGTGATATAAATTTACATTTCAAAGGTTTAATGCGCAATTTTCTAAATGAGAACAATATTCAAATTTGATCTGAGTTACCCTGCAAATTTGTAGAGACAATGAACTGTCGCTTGCATTGAGTCTTTAACTCTGCAGCAATCCTTTTGCATTTGTCGATAGGAAAAGGAAAACTCCCCTTTACCAGAATTGTTTTGACAATTTGTTATCAGTTTCCTGGATGGAAATATCTCGCCCATCTTACATATACGCAAATTCTAGAGCAATATTGTAACATTTTGTCAGCCAATATGTTAAAGTAAAATCTTCAAACCCTGTCTTGTTCTGCACTTTGCAGTGACTCTTAACAATATGTCTGAATAAAATGCTTGGTTTTAGTTAAAGTGTTGAATCATTTCAAGCTGATTTATAATGGACTTTAATTTCTTTATATGATAGCTCCTCTTTTTCTGATTGGTTTTCTCTAAAGGCTTAAAGATAAACCTTATGAAGGAACACTGCAAATGTTGGCCTCTGTGTCATTCACACTGCATGAACACACAATGTGTGCTTTTGTCACACCATGCACCCATTCAAACTCAACGACTGGAAATGAATAATTGTGAATTACAGCCAAAGAGCCGCAGTACTTAAAGGGTTTATGAACTAATTATTTTTCCTTTGGTGCCCATAGAGAACCACTCTGGAAAGAAACTGTGGCAAAGAACAAACTTAAATGACTTTCCCTCAGGACAGTATTTCAACAATTCTCACTCATACTTTTCCCCTGCTGTTCATCTGTGTTCACTGCCTTATACTAAATGAAGTTTCTGACTTTATCCCTCTCTTTGTCTCTCAAATGGCTGTTTGAGTCACCGGCTGTGGCAGTACGCACACACCGCCACCAGAATGTTAATAAAGCATGTTGAATAATGTCATAAAATCATCGCTCATATTTTTATAACCCGCATTTCAGTGTTGCTGCAAATATTAAAAAGTCAGCCTGCAGGCAGACATATTGCCTGTGCTGCAGAGGAGGGGAATGATTCCTTATACAAATTTACTCTCCCAATGTCACCATCTGTTTGGACAAATAATCCGTTTCCCTGAGGATCATCACCAATGGCTTGAGATGTTGATGGAAGATAGAAATGCCATGCACAGCAATTATTGATTAAGCAGACATGTGATCAATAAGCAGTGATCAGTGGAGGAAAATGCTAGGTGAAGCACACAAAGCCTTGTCCTCTGACTGACTGAGTCAACACATGCCGGGCTATTTTTACCTTTGCACACAAATAATCTGCAAGCATCCATCGAGGCACGCCTGCAGTGCTGCTGGCCATGAAAACTGTAAACAAAGGCAATTAATCCCAAATAATTTGTCGCACGTACCGCAGTCAGGTGGATGAACGAGATAAGAATCAATGTATAAACATAGGTGCAGCCTCTTTGGAGCCACTCTATCCTTCACAATGGAAGGGTGACCTTTAAGAAACGTTCCTCACAAACAGAAGCAAATGATCAACGGCTCCACAGGATGAAGAGGGAATAAACGCACAGTACCTACTAATCAAATGAAAGTGCAGAAAAATTATATTAGGTTGGAAAATAATTGGGTTAGAGCAGTTGAAGGGCAGCAGCAGCTCCAGCTGTTTCACCTCAACACTGCATACAAAATGACACAGCCCTTCCTCCATTTCAGCACACAAATAAAAATAATAGTACTTTCTCAAAGATGCAGAGGCAATTGTAGCCATTCCTCTTCTTTTATTTTGGGAATGTTGTGTTGTGGTCTGTACACTGTTGCCTTGCAGAAAAAATGATACCGGGTTTGAATCCTGGGGTCTTCCTACTTGAAGTGTGCATGTTTTCCCCATTCGTGAATGGGTTCTCTCCAGATACTCCGGCTTCCTCCCATAGTCCAAAAACTTGATTGCTTCTCCAAATTGTCCACAGGTGTGTGTGCGCATGCATTGTTGTTTTTCCCGTGTGTCTCTGTGTTGCCCTGTGATCCAATGGGAACCTGTTCATAACAGACCACTGGATATAGGCACCATCATAGCAGCAGAAAGTTTGGAAGTTTCGATGCAGATCTCATTAATTTAAATTTGTTTCTCGTTCCTCCCTTGCCTCAACCTTAACTCAGCTGCGTCCACTTCTCCCTGATTAGCTCTTCTGATTCCTTGGCCACTTTTACATATCCCTCACTATTTAAACTCTTCTGTCTTCATTGTTCTACTCTATATCCTCCATCCATTTTCCATATTTTCTTGTTTTTGGAAAATAAACAAGAAAAGCAGACAATAATGACAATAAACAGTCATCATTGTTCTGTTTCGAGCTCCGTGTTATACCAGTTTTCCCTACTGTTTTTGTCCCTCTCCAAGACCAGTAAGTTATATTTCTGTTCCACTGAAATCCAGCAAGTATTAAGTCAGCTCTCCATTCTGCTTCTTCCTAAAATACACCAAACATGACAATATACTAAGTTGGATTATATGTGCAGATATTTATGTAAAACCAAAATTCAACCTGATTGAAATCTGTGAGATGCTGAGCTTGGCCAAGTCATGGAAAAGCTTTTTGTCTTGTCTGCAGTCATGAGTTTATCACTTTGTAACTCTCGTCACCCTGTCCTCTTGTCAACCCCTGTTCCGCCTCTCCTCTCCCTGTCTTTTTCACTTTCCTGTCTCTTTAATCTCTGTCTTGCTCTTCCTGGTGCTTTCACTCAGCCGTCGTCTCTGGGATTCTAATAGCTCCTGTCATCCAGGAGGATGTGACAAGGGACTATGAAAGGGTGGCAAAATTTCCTTAGGCAAAGATTTGACAAACATCCTAATTTTTTCTGGACTAAACAGGAAGATTATTGTTTAGCCAGATCAATAAATGTTTTAAAATGTTTATAGTGCAGATTTTAAAGCATCTAGACTATCTCCAATATACATTTATTAAATTGTAGGTTTTATAATATATTTGTTTATACTACTCAGCCCAGTCATGGCCATAAATATGTTTTTGACATTGAATTAATCACCACAATATCCCAGTGTGGTTCATTGAAAACACATTCTCTCTCAAGCTAGGAGGAGCGTGACCTCAATGTTTTATTGAGAAGGAAGGATCCTGTCTTCCAACCCTAACCAGATCTTGTCAGCCTCCCCAAATGGGTTTCATTTTTTTCCCGTGTAAATTCTGGGAAAACATTATTTTTTTTTGTCACTGATTTAAAGAGATGTGTAGACCTTGTAGAATCGACTTCCTAAATTGTGAATTCTTATGTTAAAAGAGAGCTCTTTAATCACAAGTTGTTAAAGAGTTAAGTTCAGGAGCAGGACCGGGAGCTGAAACACAACTCTAATTATCACACTCTTCTATTTATAACCGACTCACCCATACACACTTAGATTTGTGCTCTTGACCCACCTCTACTCATTATCTATTTGTTTTTCTCAGTCTTTTTCTTTTATCAATTCTTTCTCTCATCCATCCATCAATCATTTATTTCTCCTTTTTGACCCCTTTTTTGGCCCACTGCTTCCCGGGTTGCCAACTTTCACTCTTTGAGTATGACTAAACCGTTTCCAATATTTTCCTCTCTTAGTCTGCTTGAATCTCACTGGCAAAAAAAAGTAAAACAAAATGGAAGAATACAAAATAAAGCACTTCCATCACCCCCACAGTGCTGTTTGGGATCGTTCATTCTAAACTCTATGGAATTTTTAGCGCCTATTTTTAAAGGAAAAAATAGCCACCAACATGAATTCATAGTCAATCACTTCATCTTTTAAAGAAAAAAAAAAAGTGGTTTGAATTTCATTGTGTTTCTGCTTTGATAACTTCTTTTTTGTTTATTTATTACAACTTTTTGTTATGTTAGTTAATTTATTCCCTTATTTCACCTCTTTTGCCATGGAATTGACCTTCGCTGGATGTATGCTGTCTCTGCTCTATGTTTCATTTTCCTCTGCCAATCAGTTTGCTCCTCTTCCCAGCTGTTTTCAATTGATTAGTCCTCCTTGTTGCTTTGTCAGTTACAGCTCTCCTTCAAAATATAAGCCTGTCTGTTCTCACTGTTTCCAGGTTTTTGTTTCATGTCTTGTATCTTCCCACATTGATGCTGTAAGTCACCCATTGTTTTTTCCTATTAAAAGATTCTCCTCTGCAAGCTTCTCTGTGCTTGCGTCCTCTATATGCACACATTATGACATTTACATGTATTTAGATTGCTGCCATCTTCAGGAGGTGTCATTAATTTTTTTTTATTTTTTGCTCTTTTTTTTGTAAGCTTTCCAGACAGTGTTTAACATTTACCCAAGATATAATTTTACATGAAGATGAGCAGCATGCATATTTGGATAATCTAGTCTTTCTTCTGCTTTACACATCTTCTTCCAAAGAGTATTTTATATAGCAAGGTTAATACTTTAAGCTGACTTCAGCTCCTCCTGTTTTTACTTTAATAAAAAGAGATTCAAGGGCTCTCGTGACATGGTACAGTCAAAAAACATCCTGAGAGGTTCTTTATTGTAAAGAAAGAAGCAAGAATTTATACTCTGTTGATGCTTCTCCTAAATGTCTTTGTAAAGCTTACCTTGATCTCAGTTAAAAGCAGAGTTTGAAAGCTGAGACACTCGTTAAATAACATTATCTTGCAGAAAACAGTAGTTTTTATGTGGTTTAAAAATTTACATTTGGTTATTTCTGGACACAGAATAGCTCCCTAAAAGCCTCTTCCAGTGATCAGAGAGCTGCATTAACGGTAAATGTAAAGCTTTGTGAAAAAGCCAAATACTGTACCGCTATAGCTTTGCATTTGTTAAACAAATGGACAGCAAATGCACAACGGGACTCGGTCTAAAAGGTACTTCAATAATGATGTGCATCAGTATACGCAGAGGGAGAGCTGGCAGTGAAAACTAATGTTAAGCTTGATATAAACACTTTGGGAAGCTTTTAGTTCACAGAATGCTCCATCACTTTCTCTGCATGTAGCCTACATTTGTTCAACAGACATTTAAATAGTGACTCGAAAAAGTCAGATATTTTTTAGAAGCCTTTTTTATTTAATACATTTAATAAGAAATTGAATTGGTGAGGTTATAAAGTTGGTTTCGTATTTAATGCAACAACCTAACAAGTGTCTTCACAGGTAAACTGATCATAAGTTAATGTGCTGAATAAGAGTTCACTACTTGACACTTTCAGTGTTTGATTCATTTTAAAGCTGTCGTTTTTTCATTCATTTCTAAATACATTTTATAGGAGTAATGATTCGATGAGACTGGTATGCAGAGAATTCTGACTGAAAAGTATCCGCTCTGTGTTCACCACGTTCAGTTATGTTGGATGTTATCCAAACTTGGGTCAGTGTTTTTAATGTCATGCCTCAATTAAAAACACTGGTTCGTGTTCTGTCTGCTTTTACACAAAAAAATTATTTCAAAAATGTATAATGCTTAAACCATTAGTCAATAAATTAATCTGACTCCTGCTAACATAATGCAATTTAGTGGGATTATTGTGGCTCAGCTGATTAGTAGTTGTGAATTTGATTTCAATATTGATTTACTGAGTACAGACTTAATTTTAGAACCTTTAATCATTTATATTGTAAAACATACTCTTAAGCAGACATTATAGTAAAGACAAGGTAAGGAATACTGAATCAAAATGACCATAATGAATAACTGACCAGAGAAACTCATCAAATCCATTTTTAAGGGGGATTTATCATGCAAAAATTACATTATTCCCAATTTTCTTCTTCCATTTTGTTTTTTACTGCTTCTAAAAACAGCTACAGCCCTTAAAAAACACCCATTTGGTTTTTGGCAATTAGTTATTGTTTTTGGTAAACCTGAAATTTACTATTTCAGGTTCGATCAGATGATTTACGCTGTAAATGCTCTGTACGGTGGCTGCCGGAAAAGATAAGTTTGTTGTTATTCCAGCAAAAGTACTTGCTGTCTTCTTGTTGGTTGTGCCAGCAGCTTTATTTTTACTTTTCAAAGATGTACGGTTGTTTGCAAATTGCTGTTTGCAGCCATTTTCATCTGCAAGTGTAAAAGGTTGAGTTGGGAGTCATGGCCAGCACCAACTTATTTGGATTTAAAAAACCAGAGGTCCTAAACATATCGCTCTGAATAGACCACAAAATTGCCAGAACTGACTGAAGAATGAGCCAAACCAGTAAACCTAAGACTTATCCTAAACTATTCTACTCAAGGAGGCATAATGGCACCTTTAATGGTTGATAATGTAATTTGTAATTTCTCAATAGTCCTTCTCTAGGCTATTGTGATTACCAGAGAGCTTCATCGAGCTTTCCAAATGAGGGTGATGTTTGAAACAGATTCTGTTACAACTGTGACAATGAATGAATAAGATGACTTACAACAATGCAGAATGTCCATGCAAAACAGTTTTTTTATTATATGCATAACCTCAATGAAGAAAGATGGAATAAAGGATTCTACCTCATCTAAATCCTTCACAGAGGAACTTAAATCCACTACACACAGAATTAAGCAACATTTAAGAGATTTATTTTATCAAAATTATACATTTCAGATAAGACTACGTATTACCAAATAATAGGTTATTAATATGCTTTTGATTTGTTAAAAACAAATAATTCTGAAGTGGTGAGTAATTTATTTCACCTGATAACTGTGCAGTAAAGAATACATCATCAAACTGGACAGATGCGAACCATAATATTTTTTATGACTTGGCATTCAAATATCTGTTTAGTGCAAAGTGTATTTTTGAATATTCTCTTAGGCAAGGTTGCCTCTGAAGCCAAAGATGAATGCCAGCAGACTCCCACTGATGGCATGTGAGACAGTTTGGTGTATATATTTTTATTAAACTTGATGTCTTTTAGCAAGACTTCATCTGCCGTTGTTGACAGGAACACTGACATTCAATTGAAGTAACTCCCAATATTACATTTAGCAAATATATAAAACTCTGTGAAAGCAAGGCAAGAAAACCTCCAACTTCTAAGCCTCTGAGATTCTCTATCGGCTTGTTCAGGGTAAGGAAAACAGATGGATAAATGATGAAACTCTTTGCTGTGAGAAGCTATTCTTCCTGATTTGTAGGAGCTTGATGAGTTTTCATTACTGGTCTGTCAGCTCTCCTGATCAGAGGTTCTCACAATCACAAAGCTCCTCAGTCTTACTGCTGTCAGCACTCGGCAAACAGACTCCAGCTCTGTTGACAGACCAGAGTCTGCATTTTTGTGGTATTTATCTTTTTTATTCATTCACTCCAAAATAGAACGCTCACAAATTCTCCAACACACACACACACACACAAATGTTTCACTCACTGGTGCAGATCATTAAGAGGCATCTTTGAATTTCTTGTTTATTTCAAAGCTCCTTTACATCATCATGGTGTGGGCTTGGATCCTCTTCACATCTATGCCCATGTTGCCAATAAATGTGTTCAGCCTGGCATGCCATGAAGCTAGATTAGTTATTGTCTTCATTACCTATCGCCAGTCAGACCTTGGGAAATAACCTCCAACACCACACATGAATTTACATGCTTCCAGGTGATTAACTCCACTAATTGAGATGGACTGAGGTGCACCGGCACAATGCAGTGTCCTTATCACATTCAGTTCAGTGCAGCATTGATTATTTTCCCACATTTCATGCATTTTCATCTGAGCAGGTGTCAGAGGGTCCTTTAGCATTCAGCATCCTGCTGTTTTTGTCATTTTTGGCCACTTCATCAGATTAGCACCTGTGGTGTCGGGTGAATGCAACTGAAGAGCAAATTACCAGCTGATAAAACAGAACAACAGAGGAAGTCAGTTCATCACTCAGTTTAGATGAATCAATAATGCACCAAAGATTAATCATCATATTTAACTATATTGATGTCTCGTATGCATGGAAAAATGATATTTGGATTATTTGTAGTTAAAATACAGGTGCTCAGTTCTAACAGTCTGATCTGTATTCATTGTCCTTGTTTGCTTTGTCCTTGGGTTAGTTTGTGGTTTTATGCCTCAGCTAAATTCAACACCTTTGTTTTGTGTTACTGTGACTCTGGACTGAGTCTCAATTCAGAGCCCCATTTCTTAATTTAGTGACAAGATCAGAAAATGTCATAATAAAATAATTTGTCCCAGCCTGAATTCCAGATGTGCTGCACCTTTGCACGAAACAAATAGAAATGCAACAGTGTTTGAGGTTGAAAAGACTAAGAGTCAGACTGAGCCTGTTGAAAAGAAATGTGCAAGTGGGATTGAGGTCTATAAAAAGCCTTTTCCATCAAGGTGGAGTTTAGATTTAGGCCAAGGTAATCCCAGATGGTTGGCACTAAAACAGCAAAAAGTACTATAGCCCGTGATGTTCCGCTGGAGTGGGGGATCGATGCAAGGCTGAGATGAGGATATGAGTGGGCTAAAAGTGAAGAGGGGAACAAAGGCATCCGATCATGAGAAGAAGGACATGCAGTGAGCTGCAGATGATTAACAGGATCTTGTAGTTTATCTCAAATTTACAAGATGGCAAGGTGCCGATACAACAGTTCAGATGATATTGGATATCAGCTGCTTCAGTTAAATTAAAATTTGTTTTGAGTTTTGTATATATATATATAATTGCTTAAGGATCTTGCTTTTCTAAAAGCTGGGACAAGTTTTGAACAATGCTTAAAACTAATAGAAAATGTGATAGAAGGAAGTGAGGCATTCTGGAATTAGAAACAGCAGGCCTAAACAAGCAAGCAGAAGTTTGAATGTAATGCATAACAATTTTAGTGTTAAACCAGAAAAATGTTTCCTGTTTCATAAAGCTAGAAATGTGTAAAATTCATTGCACAATGCACAAAGTTCTTTAAGCTATACAAGACAATCCTAAAATGAGTTCACAATCTGTTTTCACAAAATAACATGTTTATTAAATTAATATCTCATTCAAAGCCAAACATTTCTTAGCAGAAAAAGACTTCAATTATTATATTATATATATATATATTTACTTGTTGTTCCAGTAATAGAACATCTGCTCATTTTACTGAAATGAACAGAAGAAACTGACATCTTCTGTCTTCTCTCAAATTTTATATTTGCAACTGAGCAGAAGGAAAAAAGCAGATAAATGTACATAGAAATGCAAAGAGATGTTAGAAAAATATTGTAGATTTCTGCTTCAGACAGATTTGACATATTTTAACAGATTGTTCAACAGGTCATTTAAACAATCATTCTGTTACTACACAGTCCTGCCTACTCTTTTCTGCGTTCCTGCCCCTTTTCTTCCTGTGACCCTACATGTGAGGTCTGATTGACTTAATAGCTCATTCACTTGAAGTGATTACAGATTTATCAACCTCCTACTGGTGTATTACACGGTCATTTTGTGCTACAGTAAAGAGGCACATATTTGTAAAAATAGAATAAATTCTTGTTCTAATGTGTATTTTTCTACCAGCAGATTGTATATTTTTTCTTAAAAGTACTTGGAGAGATGAGATTAATGTATCTCAGTTTTCCAAAATACCATGAAGTAGGTAAGGACCAATTTCATAAGTCATGTGTAAGAAAATAAATCTGCTTGGAATTTAGAAACTTAGTAACTTGCAAAGGCTGCGGTTCTGGTAAAAATGCTTAAAAGGTTTTAAAATTAAAACTAAAATCAATCATTTACGGTATAATGGTTGAAAACATTTTCTACCGTTCTTTAACAGTAAATTTGTAGATTGATTTACTGCCCTACCATCCTATTTACTGTGATTGTTGACAAACCTAGATACTTATCCATCCCTCTTGTCACATTTCCTGTTCTGTTCAACTTTTAACTGATTACACTGACTATAGTTTTGTTTATTACTTGTAAAGTTATTCTTAAATTTTCATCTAATAATTTTCTTTTACATCCAACAAACTGCAGTAAAAGTAACCCAAATCACTGCTACGAATACCCTCCTATCTCCTGTCCAAAGAAAATATAGCAAGACATCAGCAGCCTCACTACCTTCCAATCTTCATATTTCACATTTCTGAGTGGCTATATCTTTTTTGTTCATGTGTAGCAGCTTCCTCGCAATAAATTTAGACTTTTGCATTTGACTGTGGTTAGAAAGCTCAGAATTAGGATTCTTAACAAATTTGATAAAAAAAAGTGGAGTATACAGCAAATTTAAACTGTGTGGACTGCAGCACCTGCGACTTAAAAAATCCTGTCAGTAAACGGTAAACATAATAAGATTAAAGTCACATTGAAGCGGTGATTTGGAATTAACGGGATGCTAGAATACTGATGTTTTGACATAAGAAGGAGATTTTGTATAAATAATGGCAAGGAAATGTAAAAACACCCGGAACCAGTGCAAGTACGTGTAACCTCCCCGTGCTGAGTTGTGCCCATTTCATATCTGATGTTATGCACTCATAAGTATGAGGCAATACTTGCTTTATTTATTTTAAACACTTTTCTTGGTCAGTTTTTCTGCTTCAATATTTGTGCATCTTTTATTCTCTTATATTTATTTAGTTTTTTTTTGTTTTTTTTTGTAAATTATTTTGGTCAGCATAGCTGTTCTTAAAAGTACCACGTACATAAAGTGAGGTTGTAAATAAATTGTTTAACTATTATTTTTAAAACAGTAAGCAAATTATTTTGTTAAAAGAAAAACTAAATCTTTCTGCATTGCATAATTTAAGGAGTTGTTCCGGGTGTCAGATGAGGGACTAGGATGCAGGAGATGGAGAGAAAAAAGACGTCAGCGGACCCGTAAATAATGAATGTTTTGTTAATCTAATACAATTACAAGTTACAATGGTTTTGCATGAAGCATATATTGTAATTTTACAATATAGCAAATTTGTACATTTTTTTCAGTTCTTCAGAATCTGTTATTCATTTAGAAATGCAGTTCTAATCCAATATGTCTGGTTAGATTAAGTTAATGATTTTTTAATTTTCTAATTAGGTCAGCAGCATAATTCAAACAATAAAATACTGAAACTGTTTTTATTTTCTCAGTCTATCTTATCATCTTCTGTTTGTAACTTAGCTGAGAACAGATGCAAAAGTAGGTGCAAATTATTCATATCTGCTGCATTTGATCAGTTAATTTGTGACTCAGTTGTTAAAATAAAGGACATGCAAACAGACCAAACGTGATGTTGTACTGCTTTGTTTTTATACACATGCTGTTGTTTGCTGATGATCAATCAATCAAGTTGGCTGAATTATGCTTTTGTCTCTTGCAGAAGCTTTAAGATTATAGTTGGTTTTTTAAGCTGCATTTGCTGCCAATCTAATCACATGGAAGAAACCGTTCCTTCTCTCTGCTTAACAGCTTCTGCCTTCTTTAGTGAAAGCACCACCCGACAACCTCTGAAGTACAAGGGAACATACAAAATACCCACACCAGCATTTACTGAATTGATTACTTTGCAGGCAGTTTTATTCTCAAATACTTGCATCTCCCTCGTTGGCAGTTTAGACATGGAAAGGTTTTACTGTTCCCTCTTTCAGGCAGAATGCTGAAACCAGTGTTAAATGGAATGGTCAAGGTTGTTAACACACTACCCTGCAAATAGGTAGGCCAACACCACCTCCAGATGCTGAATCATAAAACAAGCCAAAAATAATCATAACTCCCCCTAAACATATCAGCTCTCAGTCTCAACATAACCCGCTAACTCCTTAGAGGGTTATGTTGAGAAGCAGTGCTTGTATAAGGGAAGGATTTTATGGCGGTTGCACGGTGGAACAATTGGTAGCACTGCTGCCTTCCAGTAAGAAGGTTTATGGTTCAAATCCTGGCCTGGGGTCTTTCTGTGGGGTTCTCACTGGATGTTACGGCTTTCCCACAACCCAACAACGTGAGTTTAAGGTTAACTGGTCTCTCTAATTTCCCAGTATGTATGAGTGTGGGCATGCATGGTCGTTTGTCTTGTGTTGCCCTGTGATAAACTGGCAACATGTCCAAGTTGTTTCCTGCCTCTTGTACAATCACTGCTGAAACAAATCTGTTGTGCATTAACTAGTATTTTATATACAACCCTCCCAAATGAAAAAATCATAATGTATGCCTCTTAATTTTATGTTAAAAAGATCAAAACCTTGGAGAAGATGTTTAACTTATGTCTTAAAATAAGTTCTAAAAAGTTGTATTAGAGAGATCAAAGCTAATAAATCCTCAATTGTAGGCAAATTTTTAGCTGGGTTGTTAAAGCATCATCATTCTTTTTCTTCTTTAGTTATTCTGTTTCAGGTTTGCAGCTACATTTGACATAATTCCTATATTGGTGACCCAGTTTTGGCAGCACTTCAGCTGTCTGATTGATGGACTTAATTTATATTCTATCGTTTTGGGGCTCTTTAGTTTTATGGTTTGACTCGAAGACTCCAAGATTACCTATCCACACCATGCCTGAGGGGTTAGTGCTCCAATTTTCAACCATGAAAAACGAACACTAACCGACTTATTTTGATCGAGTATAATCTATGAGAGATAGTGCACATCTCATGCACCCAATGATCTTTCGTCAGCCTACTGTCCTTGTTTTGATTTCCTCCTAACATATCTAGTATGAAATGCTAAAGGTGTATTTAGATTTTTTCTCACAGATTTGTTTTTTACTCACATTCTGGTTTTGTACAATTTAGTTTAAACAATTATACCACTTGAAAGAACAGATCGTTTTTTTTATTGTCTTTGTCTATGCAAAACACTTGAATTGAAAGAAATCTATATCTTAATAAAAACAATTTTGACATCTATCTAACATCAAATTGATGTCTCTGAGGACAAGCTGCAATTATTTTGAACATGAAGGTATAATAGATTCCATCTTGTCTTGTCATTACATAAAAGACAATCTTTTCTCTGCTAAACTTCTGAACAGCTTCACTCCCACACTGCTTGTTTTATTTAAGCATTCTTCCCTACAGATTTCTGCCTCCCGAAAAAAACAAGCTGAATTTCTATAGCGATGAACCTACTGAGCAGGAACCACCTCTAGGTTCACACACACACACACACACACACACACACACACACACACACACTTCAATTTGAACCATATGTTCTTCATTAAATCAAGCCACTCACTGATGAGCCTGCAGCTATCCAGTAACCTCCTACATCACCCGCTGTTTAATAGGACTCAGTCTGTAGGTGAGAGCAAAAGAGGAGGATTTTTGGGTTGAGATGAGGTGAGGGAGCTGAGGCAGGGGTAGATTAAGTCCCTCTGGGAGACAACGCTGAGTGTGTTGAGAAGGAGCATCTACAAACAGATTGACAGCAGTTGTATCTTTATTATTTGCCACCTCATTTGGATTTCAGAGTACGTGTTGGTGAGGAGGAAATGTTGAGCTTTACTCATCTGGAGAAAAACATATTTGAGTGTTTGTGTTTTGTTTCTAATTAAGTAATTTAATGTTCGTTGTCTCTTGATATTAGTTCCTTTGATTTCAATGTGTTTCTTTGGTTGTTCTTGCATTTTATTCTGGGCTTTTTGGTTTTGTCTCTTAGGTTAGAATTACTCCTTAGCTTTTGGTTAATGGAAACTGTGTTTCCATTCAGTTTTTCCCACACCCATTATTCTGCCTCCCTTTTTTTCCCTGCATAGATTCTCATCCAGCTGCTCTGTGTTCTGTTAAATATACTCACCTGCTCTCCATGCCACATTCACACAGTATATAATCTCCTTGGTTTCTTTGACTCACTGCTGGATTCTACTGTTTCCCTGGTTCCTTGTTGTTCCATCATCCTCTGAGTTCTTAGTTCATCATTAAATATCTCCATCATGTCTACCTCTGTGCTGCTGCTATTTGGTTCCACTCTCCAAATGTGACAGCATCAACAGTCCTCCTCCTTAAAATTTACTGTTAATTTAAATCTTCGTTTAGAAAATCCATGAAAGATTCCTTGCACCGCAGCTCCGTATTTGTTTTTGTTAGTTTTATTGTATGTTTGAAATCTGCAGGTGTGCTGTAGCATTTCAAAACTGGTTCTAGGATTGCCTTAAATGTCCTTCTTGGTTACAAATATTTGATGCTTCTACTGGGTGGCAATGTACCAAACATCAAAATGCATTATATGTGAACCCAATGAGCAGGGATAGATCAAATAAATAATGTAGATTATTTTTGTTAAATACAAAAATTAAAAAGTGCACGTTGGGATCTGTGAATTAAATTTGTTTAATTGAGGGAAGTGAACTAAACTTTTAACTACTTAATGCGTACAATGAATCAATAGAACATGACACATTAAGACTGGGTCATATTACCTCAAATCAGTTTTGCAATATAGTATAAATTTATCTCAATATATGATACACAGATCTTATGCAGTGATAAAAATGAATGCAGGTGTCATTTATCCTTTTGACCTGGTTTGAAGTGGATAAGGAATTAAACTTTGATAACCAAATGCAAATTCTCCGATGGGCTGCCTTTGACTCAGATTTCACCCCTTACCAATTATATTCCAGTTTTAAAACTGGTCACAGAAAGGAATAACTGCTTATTGCAGGATACTGGACAAAAATACACTACCAAGTTTCTACACACTACAATAAAAATTTGATTTAGAAAAAAGGGACTTCTCTAGATGCCCTGCGACAGACTGGCGACCTGTCCAGGGTGAACCCCGCCTCTCGCCCGGAACGTAGCTGGGGATAGGAACCAGCAACCCCATATTAAAAGACTGCATCTCAGACTCTAATGAGATAATTCAATTGGTTTCACAAGCTTACCCCACACCTGGCAAGCTCACCATTTCCTAAGTTTATAAGGGATTGTTGAGATCCAAAGGAGTGTCAACATATTATGTTAGGAAAAGATGGGCGGAAGAGTTGAATACTGAAATAGCACAAGAACAGTTGGACAATATGTGTGAATCCGCTGCTTCAACCTCCTCCTCAAACTATTGGCGTGAGTTCAGTTGGAAAAACTTATGTTTTTTTAGAACACCAAAGCAGCAGTTTTATAGAAACTCAAATGCTTCTAAATGCTGGAGAGGATGTGGGGACACAGAGGCAAATCATTCCCATATTTTCTGGTCCTGCATAAAGATCAAGTCTTATTGGAAAGACGTTTTGGAGAAGATTGAAACAATTTTGGATCTTAAACTCCAACAACTTACCATGTTATTGCTGCTCGAAGCCGTTCCTGAGAGTTTGAACATGAGCAGTATTAAAGCAATATTTACAATAAACACTGTGCCTACAGTGTGACTAGGTCTTCTAAATAAGTCATATGACAAGTGTTTACAGTGAGGTCAAAGACTCGATAACAAACACAAAATGAGGAAAAAAAATATTTTCACCCAGCTGAGCAAATTACCGAAGACTAAATTACCCACTCTTCAATGAATGGAGTAATAATTAAGTTCATTATGCACTTTGTTTTCTGTTAATAATTCCTTCTCTGTAAAACAAGGAAAAATGTTGTTTAATAACCCATTTGTCTATTGGTTAAACATCCACAACGCTGACAACTTGCAACCCTTGTTGCCTTGTTAATGTTTGTAATGGGGCCATTATGCTCTGTCAACACCTGATAGACATCAGAAGTGTCCAGCAAACCAAATACAAAAGGACAATGTGTGACATTACATGGTGGAGCAGCATTAGGGTTGTCTTGCAGCAGCAACATTCTGGGTTTGGTCTCAGCCTGGGTTCCTTAGGCACATGGTTGACTTTTTCTCCTTGTCCATCTGGTGG
This sequence comes from Gambusia affinis, assembly GCF_019740435.1. Taxonomy (NCBI): domain Eukaryota; kingdom Metazoa; phylum Chordata; class Actinopteri; order Cyprinodontiformes; family Poeciliidae; genus Gambusia; species Gambusia affinis. Next base: position 21,669,173 of record NC_057872.1, read on the forward strand.
TTCTCTCTCTGTACTCTGGTTGTCTTTCACAGTTCAAAAACATGAGTGTTTAGATAACTAGACTCTCCGAATTGCTCTTCAGAGTCAGTGTCTAAATGAATGTTTATATGTTCCATATGCCTCTACAGATGGTTCGTTGGTTTGTGGGAATATTGTCATTATTGATCTCACACTTGAAACAAAGCATGAATATGCAGAATGTTGGTGATAAATCACCCTGCCCTACTACAATTTACGTAAACCTTTAAGCCCTCTGTCCAACCATCATTACTCCTTATTTCTTTCAACCGTTGCTCTTGGAGTCTTCATCCTTGTTTAGTTTTCCACATTTTGATTGTGAAGTCAGCACTCTGTCGGTTGTTAAACACACTTTTGTTTAGTGGGGTATTTTGATGTGTTACCTGCACATCAAAATACCCCTGGGTTTTGATGTGCAAACAAACCTCTTTAGATCATCTAGCTTATTTGTTTTGTGTAAGCTCTATGCATGTCCTTACAAACGTTGTAGACCTCCAAGTTAGGCATATTACACCATTCAAAGACCAGATTTTCTTAGACTGGTGCCACAGGGAACATATTGTGTAGACAGCTGCTGTATATTTATTTTTGCAATCTCACCCATTTTAAGCTGGAATTCCCTACTGGGATTTGAAGGTTGTTACCTCCAGTCAGCCAACAGGCAAGAGGTCAAGCTGGAGTGTTTTTACTCTGTCAGCTTTGAGCTTAATTACCCCTCCGCCTCACAATCGTATCATCACATTTTGAGGCTGACTCACACGCATGATGAAAGACGTGTCATCTCAACCACTCTCCCTGTTTTTGATAATGATCAGCAGCATAAGGACTACAAACACAAGTGTTAGGATTTGTTTTAATTATGTTCCCCTGTTATGTTCGGATCATGTAGTTTAGTGTTGTGTAGGTGTATAATCAAGTAACAATATAGATCAAGCAGTAAACTTAACTTGGGATCACTTGTTCATGTGGTTGGATAAGAATGAGGTAAAAACTTCTGTAAACCAAAGGTCTTTTTCTGATTTAAGTGAAAATTGCATAATGTAAAGATGGTCAGAAAAGTAGACGTGTTTCTTTATTTTACTTTTTTTTTCTTTATTTTCTTTGATGGTTAGCAGAAGGTATGAGGTTTCTTATTGCATATTTTATTCTTTGTTTCACACTGGATTCACTTGTCCTGTTTGCTGCCAAGAAGTTTGCTATCTTATTTATCATACCTTAAACGTTTGCGGGTGACCCACTCCCCCTGAGTTTTCTACTTGCATCTGTCGGACTTTTCTTCCTTGTTTTGTGACACTATCATTAAAAAAATAGTATTTACAAAACCTTGGTGATGGAGTGAAACCTTTAAATGTTATGGACAGGTGTGTTTGTTGGACATCTCTTGCTTGTTAAGCAATGACCTTTGCCTTATCTCAAGCCATTTTCTGTAATAAACATGTCATTTCTCTTATAATGTGGTGTCTCAAGACAAAAATTCTTGTCAACTTTGTTTTGCTTTTGCCATGTTTCCTTTCGTCTGGTAATAACGCACTGTGCCTTTTAAGGTTGGAGAAGTTTTAGTAATTGAGTTATAGGTTTATGATAATGAAGAGAAGCTAAGCTCATTGCAAATTAGATGTATAAAGGCAATAAAAAATGTAAACTCTGTCATCCACTTGCAGTGTTTTGGAAAGTTTAATTGTTCAGTTGCCAATTTTAATCACCTCAGACCAGATTTTATCATGCAATAAGGATCGATAGGCTTGGATAAGCTACATAAACTGCATATATGGAATTATTCCACTGAATTTGTGCTTTCATTAGATGGAAATCTTTCTTTCCTTGTCCATTTGTCAGTAATTATAAGAAGATGGTGGTACTTTTGAAGGTCTTTTGAGATTTCTTCAAAAGTGGCTGACAAAGGCTTCTCCTTCAGCTGATGACAGCTTCCATTCAGTGACAGAAATTTTGACCACACATTTTTGTGACCTGGAACTATTAATCACCTGATGACTTTGTTATCTGAGAAAAAATAAATCACTTTGTGATTTGAGTTTTGGATCATAAAGCCTTTTGTGTTGTGGAACTACACCAACAGCAGAAGCTACTGCCATCTGTTCAGAAAAAAAAAAGAAATTGTCTATCACCACTGCATAAATCTGTTCTAATGGTTTTGCAGTGAATAAAATCAGTTGAGGTAATTCATTTTGGAACAGATGAGGAACTTTGCTGAGGTTTTACAGGTGTGGACAAGATGTGCTGCTTCAAACTCAAGGCAACACATTGCACCTCATTCATTTAAAACTGGAAACAATTGTCGTACCCTCTCTTATTTATGGTTTTAATAGCCAAGCTCAGAGAATTAGTAACACAGCTAAGATGGTAGATTTTGAAATGACAGCAACATAGCAGAGCATTTATGGAAAAGTAAAAGACACAAATTAAATGCAACTTCTTATGCAAATAAAGTCTCTGCAATTGTTGTGTGTTGTTTTGCTATTACTATAAAATAGACCCAGAAAGTAAGTCAAATTTTGGAAGTTTTGTGTCCATGTGAAAGAAAGACCCCCAACTCATATTAGTTCATAATGCTCCATTGGAGAGCCCAAGTTAAGGCTAAATGTACCTGACTGCTTAAAGGTTCTGGTGTCCATAAAACTCAAAATGGAAAGCACCTAAACAGTTTCTGGCCAACTTAGGAAACAATTTCCTCCTCTATATAATTATACCCCTGAAATCCACAGTCACAGACATATTGGCATCTTCTTGTGAAATTTAAGTTCTGAGCAAACAGTCAGCAATTAATCGTACACACAGTCCAGATTCCTACTGTTACTCTGCCCTAGGTACAACAGCCACTCTCCTGAGAAACTTTAAGCTCAGTCACTTTTGTCTTAAAATACTTTACATTTTAGAAAGCTTAAGTTTATTTTTTTTCCACCCTATTTTTCTCCATCTTGTCAGACAAGTAGGCAACTGTATGTGTAATATTTTTTGTTGAAGCTTCTCATAATATTTAGACTACTGCAATGTCACAACTTTATGTGACCTATGCAACATTTATGCAGCCAGTCTCTCTGAATACATAAGTCACGTCATTAATTAGAAATGTCCCCCAATAAACCCAGCTTTATTTCCGATCTTGCACTTTAAGTCTGCACTTATAAAAACCTTCATTCATCAGATGAGAGCTGTCGAGGGTTTGCACCCTACATTCAGATTCAAGTTGATGCATTCTGAAATGAAAGGGAAAATGATCAATTTTTCTGAAGAATCCCACATTTGATAAATCAGGGCCTTTGTCTCTTCCGAATATTGAAGGCTAATTATTATATCATAAAATGTTTACAAATTTGAGTCAGTTGCTTACATTGGTTCTTTGCAAGTGAATTGAATATGTCAATATACATGATATGCAGTTAAATAGATGTAAATTAATTGTAACATTGTCCTGGAAAGTGTTGCCACCTCCTGCTGCTCTCACATTTTACTTTATTTCCATCAAAAATTTTCCTGCTATTTTACAATTTCTCATTTTTGTTCTTTGGTTGTTGTTGTTTTTTTCTTTTTTTTCAGCTTTTGTTTATTTCAGTTTTGTCAGAAAGATGCCTTTGAAATTAAACTGAATCATCAGAGATACTAACAATTTAATGATTATTAGAATTATTCAGGCTCCTGCATAAACTTCAGCAATAAATTACTTTCCATTTTTCTGTGCTATCCATTGCTCTGACCCAATTTTAGAGCCAAAAACAAAGTGTTTTGCAAAAACAGCTTGGACATAAAAAGACAAAGCTTTTCTTTCTAAAATTTTGGCTCAAACACTTGCATTATTTCCTTAATTTAAAAATGAAATTGAAATTGGGCCTCTGTGTCTTTAAAAACTCCTGCTCTTTCTGAAACTTCACTTCCAGGAAATCATCACAATGCCCTTCTATTAATCTTTTAGCAATCTGTTTTTATGAACATTGCACTTAGAAATAGTTCATTAAATGAGCTCAGCAAATGTGCAGTTCCGCCAAGTGTTTGCTAATCTTTGCTGACTACTCTGAAGGAGCTGAGTGAGAGAGTTGCAGGGCAAGGCTGCTCTGAGAGGCACAAACAAGGAAGTTCTCTAAAATTCTTGCACAGCTGAATGGTTGCCATGGGGATTTATAGAATTTTCTAACATGCATGAAAGAATCAAAGCAACACTCAAGAAATGTTTTTGATGGGGGGACAACATTATAACATGATGTAAAGCTTAGGAAAGTTGATTTTGCATAATGCTGCCCCTTTAAATACTGAGGTGAATGATTGGACAGTATTAATTGCATCCAATGCAGGGTTTGTTTTGTTGTCTTTTTCCTAAAATAGCATGCTGATCCTGCATGAAAGAATCAAAGCAACACTCAAGAAATGTTTTTGATGGGGACAACATTATAACATGATGTAAAGCTTAGGAAAGTTGATTTTGCATAATGCTGCCTTTAAATACTGAATGCTGATCCAATAGTTTGGTAGGTTTGCAACATGAAGACCTCCGTGTGACAATTTGTCGTTTAATTGCAGTAAACATGGGAGTGGTCATCAATTGAGACTATCCATCACTAAAGATCATCCTGCTTCCCAAATTTGTTTAGTCAAAAGTGGAACTCTTTAATTCAATTATGTAAATGTATTACTCAAATGACATGGTTTTATGTATTTGTTCAAACTATAAGTTTGATGATTGAGGCTTGAAAAGTTTTTACCCAACATAGGTTTCAGGTTTTGTTTGCAGTAAACAAATGCAGTGGTTATTTGTTTAGTCAAAAAGTGGAACTCTTCAATTATGTAAATGTATTACTCAGCATGACAGGTTTTATGTATTTGTTCAAATAAGTTTGATGATTGAGGCTTGAAAAAGATGAAACACCCCAAATTCAGTTTCTTAGAAATAGCTGACTTTTCTTTTTAAGGATTTTAATGCAACAATTGTCAATGCACTGCACTGCAGTACTAATTGAGTCAATACTTAGACAGGGCTCCTTTTGTATGAATTACTGCTTCATTGTGTTATGTCATGAAAATAAAGCGCAAGTCGCTGTGGTGACATCCTTCATGCTGCCTGTGATGTTGGCCTGGGTGGCTCATCTTCCTTTTGACCGTAAAGCAAATGTTCTCTCGTGTGTCTTCAGTTTGCTGGCCAATCAGACAGTGATATCATTATCATTTAAAGCATTACACATCTTATCATTAAGCCTGCATTTATTGGTAAATAAATAAATAACATGTTTTTTTCTTATATCGCTGATGTAATATCCATCCATCCATACATCTATCCTTCCATCCATTTTCTGTTTACCATTGTCCCTAATGAGGTCAGGAGGGTTGCTGGTGCCTATCTCCAGCTACGTTCCAGGCGAGAGGCGGGTTTCACCCTGGACAGGTCGCCAGTCTGTCGCATAGCTTATGTAATGTTGTAATCATAAATGAGTTTTCATGAGGTGTAAGCAGAAAACATTATAATTAACAAAGTAAGGCATGCAAACATCAGCTTGTGTGTAAACGAGTTACTGAAATGAATTAATTTTTCAATGATATTCAAATTTATTGCATATCACTACATAGCTGTAAGTAATGAATGTATATTATAGAGTGTACGAGTTCCAGTTCTTGAGCTGAATTATTGAAGCAAATTAACTTGCAGATGCTGTGCAACGCTGCTAATTAAAATGAAGCTACTATGCCGTGACTTGTATGAAGTCCATAACCATAACACTTCAAAAACATTGTTACAGAGCACATTTCAGACAGCAGCACTTTGGTGCAGTGGAGGTCAAATCCAAGACACACAATTGAAATGTGTTTGGGTCTGTTTTCTTGAAGAACCAATGCCCTGTCTATAATAAAGTGCACTGCAAGCAAAATCTTACTGGTCTCAAAAATCTGGTCTAGTTTATGGTGCAAATATCTTACACTTGAAATAAGACAAAACTGACTTACAAGTAACTTTTCAGCAATATTGGAGCTGGGCTTAGGTCATTATTTCCTTAACATTGATGAAAAATTATTAGCTAATTTTTTTCACTTATAAAAATGAGAAATCATGGGGCAAATGTCTGAATGTCTTCAGGGTGAGATTGCTTCAAGAGTATCTATAATGTCATGTCTTTGCAGTGCAGTTTGATATGTGCTCTAAAACACATCCATGTTTAACACAATTGTTGTTGGTACCTTTCAGAACCTTATGAAGCTAGTGTCAGCTTCTAACAAATCTGAAAAAAAAAAAAACGTATTCAGAAATTTAGCAAACAGAATTTGTGGTCATCTGAACATACCAAATACTGGGAAATTTTTCTCTGACTTAACTGAAGACTGAAAAAATGTCTTTATACACTGTAAGTGTCAACTTTCAGCTGTATGTCAAATACAGAAGTGAAAATCTATAAGATTTATATTCTGACATAACTGACTAAATCTATGTCAACTTCACATTTCCTATGAAAAGTGAAAACTGAAACCAGAAAAACTCAGTGTCCCAAAATTTGCTGAAGATGATGCGATATTTTGGATAATTTTATGATATCTCATAACCATTAATTCCTGTACAAAGCATGTCAGTGGTGCTATTCTGGTTTCCCTTCAATAACTACAGCCAAGGACTTCCAATATAAGAACCACAGGAGGCCGTGGCGTCACCAGAAAGCTCCCCTTGCTCCACGGTGGTCCCAGCATGAGTCATTTAAGACCCAAATCAGGACATTTTAAATGCCTTTTTCTACATATAACACTTTATATAATCTAATTAAGAATCAGCAGTAGCACTGCCATAGTTAGCAAGCCTCAGGATAACCAGACGTTAGTTGCTCTTCAGAATGTTACAGAAGCTTTTTAAAAGAGCAGCAAAGACTATTAAATGGCACAACAAGCCTTTTCTCCTTACACCTTGTAATTTATCCATGTTCATTTTTTGCATGTTCATTTGTTATTATTGGTGCATTTTGACTGTTTGATGTTGAGTCTTTAATGTTACAAACCATAAGAGGAGTTTAGAGGAATATCACATTTGTGATGAAGGGAGAGTCTAATGGAAGATGCAATGAAGTGACATTATGTAAATGCAGTATTGCTTTTTGAAGCTTTGAATAATGATCTGTAATAATCTTAACCCATTTAGACTGGAGGGTTTGTTTAAAAAGCATTCAGCAATTTAAAGTGTTTGTAAACCTTCCCTTAAAATCTAAGGAATCCAAAGAGTACACACACACATTTATGCTATAATTTATGACATAAAATAAATGTAAAATCAGAACTTTTAAAGTTTGTTGCTGTTACAAGACTCCCATGGCACTTTGAAAAGCACACAAACAATTCTTAATGGGAGAAATACACCGCTGTGCTTAAAGGAGTTGAATATACTTTCCTAAAGCCAGTAGTCACAATTCTATAAATATTTGATGTTACTGACATTGCCTCTGAGAAATTATTTAATAGTGTTTTCAGTTATCAAAATATTATTTTATTTTATTTTATTTTTTGGGAAACTGCGATTTTACAGGATTTGAGCATCAGGGAGAGATCAGATATGGAGTGAACAATGATAGACAAGTTTATTGCAAATAAACTTGTCTATCATGTACAGATTGTCAGTATCTGGAATATATGCAACTCCAGGCCTCGAGGGCCGGTCTCCTGCAACTTTTAGATGTACCTCTACTTCAACACACCTGAGTCAAATAATGAGGTCATTAGCAGGACTCTGGAGAACTTGACTGAACTTGGGAGGTGATTCAGCTGTTGGATTCAAGTGTGTTGGACCAGGGAGACATCTAAGAGTTGCAGGACACCGGCCCTCAAAGACTAGGATTGCCCACCCCTGTACCAGGGCATTTTAAATAAAAATCCAAGGGCATTTACCACGTTTGAGCCAAAACAATAGAGCAAATCAGCAAAAATATTTCTCCAAACACAGACGCAGTCCCTTTCCATGCTCATCTCAGTCCCAAGACTTGAATCTTCGAGATGTAAACATGCCTATCACAACACCTGGTAAAATATTGGTTTCTGGTGCAAAATTTCATAAAACTTTTAAATAAACTGAAGTGGAATGAGTTTTTTTTTTTTTTTATAAAAAGCTAAATGTGTATGCTCATCTGAACCAACTTTTGTCGATAGAAGATGCTTAGTTAGACTTCTACAACAGTGTTCTGAAACGCAATCAAAGCTCAATTTGAAGAGGTTTATCAATGGTCAACCTGATGCTTTGGATTTTGTTTTATTTGAGTGGAGGGACATTTATTAGAAACCTTTCATTATCTTTGTTGAGGCCTTGGAAAAGGAGCCTTGGTAGGATCAAGAATATTTTTACTTGTACAACATATTCTGTATGTCAGTTGTTTGCTAAAAAATATTTAACTGAAAATCCCACCTTTCGGTCTAATTTTATGCATCAGATTTTGGGGGAAAAAGTTTCTTGGGTCAAGAAGCAGTAGTTTTAAATTCTTACCAGCGGTGCATCAAACTGCAGTGAGATTTCACGGGAAGGTTGTCATTTCTTTGGTGCAGTGAGCGGTACGACTTTAACTAGATAGTGTGGAAGTTTCCCACCAACACACCAGTCCCCTGCAGTGTCTTACATACATAAAGATGTGTTCAGAATGAGTATTTTTAGACTTTCCATCTGGAGGCACAACTCTGTCCTTGTGTATACGGTCACAAAAAGTTCAGTTAGAGAGGAAGTACTGGAGGCATTGCTGCAAAGAATTTGTTCTCCAAAGCAGCCAAGCCCTAACCAATGTGACACATTTCCTTCAAGCATTAGTTTAGGAAATGTTCTTTTTAACTACATAAAATCACTCCACTTCCATATCAGCTGATATCTTGTACTAATATTAAATTTTAAAGTAAAATAGGATAACTCAGAAACTTACAGGACAATCTGCATGAGTTGCTTTATATCGTCACAAAGATGTGACGGTATAAAGCTTACACTTTACAAAAGCTTTGCTGTGTGTAGTACATTGATGTACCAACAGATTGTGTTATAAAAATTAGACAGCTTCTTTTCAAGCCTTACAAATATTCACATTTCTTTGGGTTATAGATCAACTCCACAGATGTCCAACATGTAGACTCGACTGTTTGATAGCAGGCACTTGAAACAAATCAACTTGTCACATTTTTTTCTCTCTTTATGCAATGTTGGTGAGTCAGCATGAAAATCTGAATAAATCAATACATAATCTAGCAACTGCAGGTTGCTCAGTTTCATTTGAATTAAAATGAACAAAACTGAACACAACTCATTCATTGCCTAAAGAAAAAATGCTTGTTTTTGGAGTGTTAACAAAAAATCATTAATGCCATTAACACTAATGATTTTAACAAATTACTCTTTGCTTCTGCATCTAGAGGTCCAGTTCGAGTAAAGTGCAACTTAACTAGTTTTGTAATCTTCTTTTTAAATTTAAAATTAATGAAAATTATCTCAACTACTGACCAACATTCAATAGCTTGGTTCAAAACTATTTATACACCTGGCAAAGTTAGTAAAAATTATTTTCATTCAGTCAAGAATTTCTTAAAGAAAAGATAAAATATACGGCATAATTTGATTCATAAAAACTACAAAAGTGAAACGCTGAAAAGGTTAAAAATAATTTTTAGACTTTTTACCACTTTTAATTCCCTACTCAATTTATATGTAAACTTTAAGCTATTGCTCTAATATGATGTTCATCTCCTATAAACAACCAACCACGAAAATGTTCATCTTGCAAGCTTTCAAATGAGCTATGTATAGAAAAGAAGGCAATCTTTTATGGCTATGCTGCTGTATACTAATTGTCCGTTGACACTGGATCAGACTGGCTTAGTTCAGGGTCGTAGTTTGGGGAATTACACAGCCTTTACAATAATCTCTTGCTTTAAGCCAAAACACTTTAAATATTCCAGTGAATAAAACCAGCCTGCCTTGAAGTTGGTGATATGTGTGAAAATGTCAAAATATTCCACTCTGGCATTTGGCTTTGTTCTTTTCCCAAAGCCTCTCAGTTCATTTAAATCATAACAAAAACCTCAGGCTACCTCTGCAACCCAACCCTGGACCCACGCGTTACTTTGCATCATCCCACCACATAACTTATTCCTGACATTTGCTTGAGTATAGTTATGGATTCTGTTTTCAACAAAAAAAGGAACGATATTGTGGTGCCCATATGATATAGCATGATTACATGACTCGCTGATTGTTTTTTTCTCTCATTTGGCTTTACCAAAATTTTCCACTTTAGTTTACTCTATTCAAACAAAGTCGTTGAAACAATGAAGCAGATGAATGACTATGTTTTTCACAGTAAATTATGCTATCCATCAAAGAAGAATAGGCAAAACAAATAATGAAGACCACTTGTTTTTGAAAGTTTGTTCCCCCTAGACATTTTCACAATTGGACTCATTACAGTCAAGCATAAATTAAGGATTGTTTATGACAAAATGTATTGCATACAGTAAGTGTGAACCAGAAGAAAAAAAAATACCATTTCCAAAGTGTTTTATAAATGCAATATCCAAAAGGGGTCTTATGCATTTGTATGTATCCGTCTTTACTCTTAAAGTCCTGCATAAAATCCATAGCAAAAAAATGCCCTCATCCTCCATCATATTTGTAAACTGATACATGCCTTGTGAAATAGTAAGTATCCGATGTCTGAATGTATGCATGCGTGAATGCAATAAATTAGCAAAAATCTCAAAAATCTTTTTCCATAAAGTCAGAATAGGTTTGGTCTTGAACGTTCAGAAAAGAGATTGACATAGTACAATTACATTAGGGCTGCAACAACAAAATGTGGAAAAAGTGAAGTGGTGTGAATACCGGTACTTTGAAAATGCACTGAACATCTTATCAGTGAACAAAAGTGAATTTGCAAACAACAGTCATAAATGACCACATGACTACATAACTATGGATCACATGACCACATAACAACGTCTGAATCAATCTGTTAATGCTTTATACGTTCCACCATTTAAAATAAACACACTCAAAAAAATTGTGATTTAAAGTTTATTGCCTCCTAATTGTATGTAAAGACAATCTTGTCTCGTGTTCTTTGAGTCTGGTTTTATCTATTTTGCTTTGCTCACCTAAAAGTGGAAGCACCTGTTTAATCATAAATAAGCAGAAGATGAAGGATATTTCTCCAACATCATATCCATTGCATTTCAGAGACATGCCATTGATTAGTCTGAGCTACTACAGTCATTTGAGATATTAAGGTAAATTGTGGTTCATGCAACCTTGTTTTCTGTTTGTAAAGTAATACCTATTTTTTTTATGAAATAGAAACAACGCTTCCAGTTATAGACTGTCACTTTTATGTGTTTACTTGCAATTGCTTTCTTTGGCATCCTCTATGTTGCCTTAAACCTCTGTCATTGTCTGTGTGCATTTCTTCCTTCTACCTCACTCATAACAATATATTTACGCCGTCCACATACATTACAACGTGATTTCGTCTCTGTCTCTTGTGCTTCCCTTCTCTCGTTCTCTTTCACGAGTGCTTGCAACACTACGTGTTCATCATGCTGACATGACATCATCAAAGCCTGAACAATAAAGACATAAACACTTCATGCTTTTGAAAGCAGCTGACTGTACATTGCTTTCTGCTAATAAATAGAGACACTTCAGTTTGGCAGAACCTGCAGGTTAGGACATAAACAACACAGGGGAGGCAGAACATTATTTGTGAAATTGCAGCCAGTGAGTGGGTGGGCAAAAGCGACCGCATCCATAAGACATAAACAGAAAATGTTTAGTGTACTTCAGAGTTTTATGCAAATCTGTGACAGTTCCTACCAAATGGATTTTTTTTTTTTACATTTTATGTTGCTTTTTGTTGCAAAGTCAACAGGGTGCATTGGATAATGGTAAACTCTTTAGTTATTCTAAGTATGGTATTAAGTTGGAACACTTGATATTCTTTCACAAACTTCACAATTTATCATTAACACCATTGTGTTGTGAGACAGAGATGTCCCAACATCTGATTAAAAATTGAAGAATAAATGAGGAACTGGGAAGTTTGATGGGCTTTGTTAATAAATATTTGACAGTAATAAACTGAAAAAAGTTATTTTAATATGTTCTTTGTTATGGAAGTCATCATTCTTGGTTACACTGAGGGAAAGAAAGAAAAATATGCTTGAATAATTAGAAGCACGTATTTACATATGATGTCTTATTATTATTTTTCTCGTTGCGTGGCATTAAATTAATTCAAACTGTTCCTGTTTCGGGGCAAAATTTTCGAATGTGTAAAAATATTGGGCTATTTCAAGATTTTTATACTTTAAGCTTACTGAAATTCTATTAATATTTGGTCAAATTGACATTGCACTTCTTTGAATTGTTAAATGTTTTGGGTTTTCTTCCACAGAAGTGGTTTAACTTAGTGATGTTTGTAAGCTACCTTTCTCACATTATTTTTAGCTCTGCCCCCAAAATTTCTATTAGAGTGCAATATGTGGTTTGTAATCTCCACTCCAGGAAAAAATTGAAAGAAACGGCTTTGTTGTCCTTGAATACCTTTACATGGCGGTAGGCTAAAGATCATTGTCCAAACCTACTTGTGCCTACTGGCTAATTTTACTATTTACTTTCTTCTAAGTAAAAATATTTTGTATGTTGTTTACACAAAATTCTCTTCAAATATTAATTAAAAACTCATCCAGGCTACCCTGCAAAGAAAGGGAAAGGGAGATGTAAAAGGCATGGAAAGTCATGACACCAGCTGAAATCTGTCAATAATTAGGAAGCAATCCCACCACTTAGTTCAAATTGATATCAGCTGGTCCAGAACCAAAGTATTGGGTAACAAAATAAACTCTTTCACTACCAAGGTGTCACATGAAAAGCCTCTCTCAAGACTTTCGCAACATTATTGTTGGAATACACACATATGACACTGGCTACAGAAGATCTCCCAAACTACTGAAGGCACCGTCAAGGCCATTTGTCTAAAGTGGAAAGAGTGAATAAACAAATGTACTCTCAATAAAAATCTGCTGCCATCTACCAAAAAGATTATGAAAGCAGAGTGGAGGTGTGTCAGCAAAACAATGATCCCAAACACACAGCCACTTGTGGTTTTAGAAAAATAAAATAAAGCTGCTAGAATGGCCCAACCAACTCACTGCAACAAAGGAACATTATAATGGGTTTTTATGTCCTGCAACATTTTTCTACAGTTAACAATTGAATGTGCCTCCCTTGTTTGCATCTATTTGATATAGTGAAATGTGTGAGCTGCAAGAGTTTCACGTTAGGGTTCATGTGCCTTTTTTAGTTGTTTTGTTATAGGATTGCATTTGCATGTTAAGGTTTTTACTTTTAAGTTTTTGTTTTAATCAGTACTGCTTTTTATTAATTTAATGTGTTATGTGTTTATTTTGAAAGTTTTTGTTTTCATTTGTGCATGCAAATACATGTAAGGTAAAGGAAATGATTTCACAACTATGCCTCTTCTGGTCATAGCTTACCTATCAGCAAAAAGGAATTGAAAAGTAATGTCCGGGGTCACTTTGTGATTGCTCCCTTGAAGATTTGTGGTGGTCAATAGTAAACTATTTCTCTGTTTCTATACATTCTTACTTATTTTTGTTTTAATAAATTGGATTGTTGATTTTTTAAAAGTTATTTTGGGCTCAAACCTTTGGAGAGCAAATGGAGAGGAAGGCGGGTAATGAGAGGGAGAGACATGCAGCAAAGGTCATCAGGCCAGGATTTGAACCTGCAACTTTTGTGTCGAGGACAAAGGCCTCGATACGTGCGCCTCCACAGCACACCTGATTTTTAACTCCATTTTCTTTGTTGGTCAAGGCTGTCCCTCCCAAGAAAAGAGTCCAGATGAAATCGTTTCAGAGAGAGTCTGTTGCCCTACCAGGGCTGTCCACAGTCGGTCCTCGAGGGCCTGCATCCTGGGCACCCCACATTTCTAGAAATGGATACGTTTCTGTTAATACACAAACAGATGCACTGTCAGAACCTTTCTGTTGGAGGTGCCTGGAGTTGTTTTCCCCTGCGAAGGTTGCATGTCGAAATCTTTTTTTCACAACTTTAAAGAGAAATTCAAGGGCTAAAACCCATAACAGCCTGGAGTCAAGAGCTACAACATCTATCAATTTGTTACTGTGACAAGATCACTGTGTTTTCCTAAATTCAACCAAACCATAGAAGTTACTAACTGAACCATTGAAGTTTCTAATTTAACAATGAGATCAATTATGAAATGTGTACTACAACTGCGAAAATTTGGTTTGTACAGGTTTTTAATCTAGGGTGAGCTTGAATTAATACCATCCTATTTACATCTACTTTGAAGTGAATGAACAGTGCTGCTTATATTTTACTTTTTTTTTTTTTTTCCATTTTGCTGTTGCTTTCTGACTACTAACTGTCAGGGCAACAGCTATTTAGGGCATCTTGTAAATATTTTAAGGATAGCTTTGACAACGCTTCATTCATCATCATTTTATGTGCCTGATTTTGAGCTTGTCTCCTCTGTTTTTAATGCAAAGATGGAAAATGGGAACTTATCATGCAAAAGCTTTAATGCATGTCCTAAAGGTGTACGTATTTGTGTGTTCCTTCAAAAGAAGGCCATCAGAACCCAGAGCAGATGTTTCTTTATTTACTGCCAAGCTAATGAATAAATGTCAAGTTCAATGTAATATGTCTTTTCTCTCTCATGCCTTCTGCAGATGTATTCGTCAGTAACATTCCCTGTCACCAGCTCATAATGGTTACATTTCACTGCTAGATAAATGAACAGCACCATAAAATCCTGGCTCTTGCCTACTACCTTTTGCAGATTTAAGAGGCTTAGCAAACTGTGTAGTGGTCTTTATTGTTGTGTAGCTGTTTTACACAAGAGCCACATTGTAGTGGATTAGTCACACAAGGCAAACTACACACTTGATATGTGAAGAACATGGATGGCCACTCATTTGGCAATCAAGAAATTCTAAGTGAAAATGTGGGTGCTAAGCACACTTACCAACTACAGTGGTTGGACTTCAAGTTTTGATTAGTGAGCCATACTACTATAACTGTCTGAGAATGTAATTGTGCTAACATGTCAAGAAAACGAGCAACACATTTAGGGATTAAAGGTTTTGACACAAAAAGCACCAAAAGAATTCTCAAGCTATTTGAATGTGACATTAGGCTTCCTTGAACAGGTTAGGTTAGGTCTATGGGTTATACAAAACATGTTCCTTACATTTTTTTTGCACAAAATCAAACTGTGCAGCTCATTGAACTGAGCAGATTTTGTATTTTATATGCTCAGTTCTGCATATGTCAAGCTCCTTTCAGAATAAGCTATTTTAGGACTTTGTATCACTTTAAAACAAAACAAGCTGCTTACTCAACCTTTAACCTTCCATATGAAACCGGCTGCAAATGGGTAATTATACTACCAAACATCTTTGAAAAGCAGAAGTAGAGCCTCCAGCACCAACAATAAGAAGGCACCAACAATACACTTGTCTTGCAGCAGCCTGTCAGCTGGACAGCTGACCAAACATCCTGGAATTAAGCTTTGGTTGCTAGGTGTTGGACTAGGCTTCGCTGGGGTTGCTAGGTGAGAGCTAAATCTGCTGATTTGTGACATTACATTCCAGACTTTTTCCAGACACCAAAAGACAGTAATTCATTTCCAAAACCCAACGGGGTGGCATTTACAAGAGCTTGAACTGTTTTTAGAAGCAATAGTAACCCAAATGGAAGTACAAAAATGTGCAAAATGTAAATTTTGTTTAACACATGCATTTTAAAACATGTCAAACAGAAGCAGTTATAAGAAAATTATGAATATGGACAAAGAACATGGATAGAAAGTTCAGCTGAAATATAGTTTTGACATTTAATGTTTTCTAATTAGTGAAATAACCCAATATATTTAGCTTGGTAAGTTGTTTAAGCAGAAATCAATTTCAGAGTTTTAATTTCAATTTCATTTGACTGATAATATATCAAATCTCCTTTTGTAAAAGCAAATAAAATTATTTCTCTTTCAAGATGAAAGCGACCATATAAGAATAGCTGAACTAATGTTTTATAAGTTGTCATCTCCATTACATGTAGATTTATATTTATTAACCTTATTAGGCAATTTTTCTCTTTTTTTTAGTCTTACTTTTCATTCACTTTTCCACTTATTATCAAGCTTTTGGTTTTCTCCTTATAATGAGTTAATTTATCTGATCTGAAGAACACTAAAGGATTTCTCCAGACAACAATGTTGATAAACAAATTATCACAAGAAAATAAGCCTTGTTATATTACGAATGTAAAATAATTAGCATATAATCTTGAGATAACATAGATAGCAATTGAAACCACTTCCTATCTCAGGTTCCAGAAAACAGTCCTTCAAAACACCACTGAAATTGGTAGAGGCAGGGAACTGCATTTTTAAATGCATCCAAAAGGTATGAGCATCTTTGAGTTTCCCTTGGGGATTATTCTTGAAACCTGCAGGTGTCACATTATCAGACATTTTCCTGTGGATAGTTTTATGTTTCGTTCTGCTTGAACAGCTTGTCTTTAAGACTCCTGGGAAGCTGTGATATGTAGATGTTTTATTTTCTTAAAAATTCCAGTAAAAGAGTACATAGTCACCATGCCACAAACAACAAACAATACCAGACTATTGCCACTGCATGATACCACATGAATGCTGCCTTTTTTTGCTAACTGATGTTACAATAGAACATCAGTTACTATAGAGTCAGTCATACCTGGTTAAATAAAGGAAAAGGCTGTACAAATATTTCCTTTCATTTTATTTATCCAGGTAAAAGTCCATTGAAATTAATTTGCAAGAAGGACCTGTGCAGAAATCTGCAACACGAAACAACCTGGTTACACAAAATTAAAACAAACCATCTTAATGCATACATTTATTAAATGTATGCAACTCCATGTTTGCAATTGAAACACCTTCAACTCTTGAAAAGACTTTTTAAAATGGAGATTTTTCTTCCAAGAAGCTCATTTGTGAGGTCAGACACTAATGTTGGATAGGAAGGCTTGATCACAAAGGTGCTGAGGTCAGGACTCGGTGCAGATTAGTTAATTAAATTTTCACCAATCCATCATGTCCTTATTGCTCTCATTAAGGAGGCCAGTATGTTGTTGTTATTGACATATGCTGCTGTTAATAACACTAACACCAACATGACAGGTGTCCAGTCATGTTGAAACATGAAGGGGTCATGCCCATACTAGTCCCATACTACTGGACACAAAATTATTAAAAATATCTCGTTATGTGGAGGGGTTTTCACTGAAACTCAACTGATGAAAAAACAACTCACATTGTTATCCCTTTGCACCAAGGTTTACACTGAACAGTGTAATTGGGCAAGTGTCATTCTCCAGACAAGTGGTGAACTCAGAGAGGCATGATTTGCTGCACCATTAAACGTGGTATTGCCTTCGACCCAAGAACACCCAAGAACACGCTTTTATCTTGATGCTTTGCATCAAGATAAAAGCTTGAATGCAGTTGCTCAGCCATGGAAACCCATAATAAGGAGATCTATACACACTGTTACTCAGCAAATCGGAAGGCAACTTTAAGTGATTGTAACACCTGCAATTAATTGACCCCACACTTTTGACGATATAGTAGTTTCTTTAAAGTTTCTACAAATCTTCGCAAATTAATGTTTGATTCTTTTTGTATTTGAGCCCTGCCTCACTCATTTCAATAAGACACTTTAAAGATTTTTCACAAGAGCTGAGAACAACTTTATACATTGGTGTTGCCTTGTTGATTAGTTATTGTAACTTCCCAACAACTGTTCAGCAGAATAAATATACAGTTTTCAGCAATAAGTGTTGGAAATTAATCAAATAAGCTGAGTCCTAAGTAATTATTCGGTGCTTTGAAGGCTTTTGTTGCTCTGGTGGTCATTTGAACTTCCTCTCTCAGTGTTTTTTGGATTTGCTGCAGTTATGCATTATACTTATCACACAAAAGTTTAGATTGCATTGAAGTTATTTAGTTTCATGAAAACTAAATAACTAAATAATATGCTAAAGTACATCAATTATGCCAAAACATAACTGGGTTGTGGATGCACTGCTGGACCTGAGCAATTGCATCGCTTATGGACTGAGTAATGTGCATTCAATTTGTTCTCCCAAGTTGAATAGTTTACTGTACACTAGTTAGTGACTTTTTTACAAAACTAAAAAAATATGTATGAAATTAAATGAATTAACATTTTGCAGTCAACTGTGTCAGAAACCAGGACAACATAAAACAGATTGGTTTCCATACAGGCTTCATCCCTGCAATGTTTGCAGGTGCTGTTTTATCGTTTTATTTGTGTAAATACGTGTTTGATGGCCAGATGCTCCAGCTCATTCTGCATTGTTTAAATTGAGAGCTGCTGTGACTGATGGCATAAATCTGCTATTTAGTATGAAATAATCTACATATAATAAATCTGGAATCATTTTTCAGATATTTGAGGATGAAAGAAAACCTTAAGAATGCAATACTGAGAGAATAAAGTCAAAAAAATAATACATAGTGCAGTAAGGCAGTTATTTTGCAGTAATGGGGCCCTTTTTGCTTAATGTGAGCTTTACATTTAATGTGTAAAGCTCACATTAAATGGAAATCCTGACTGCTGCATTCTGTAGAAAGAACAATACAGCTAATTGTTCTGACAGGTCAGCTTTACCTTCAAATTTAAATTTCAAACCAAACAAAAGGTTTTCTGGCAAAGTTCTTGTTAGGTTTCTACTAAATTATTCACCATTTTGGGCATTTAATCTTGTTAGATGCATTAAATAAGCCCAAGAGCTGCAGATTCATTCGTTGTTTTAAAAAGCCAGGATCAGCGGTTTCCCTAACAGAGCTCATCGCACCCCATCATCCTCTTTATGGCCATAGTTTTTAAAGATTGGCTTTTAATGGCAAAATATTGTTGTGATCCTTTTTTTTCTGCATAACAGCTGCAAGATTTACCTGCTAATATTACTGGGGTGGTTTTCATACTACTGTGACAGTAACAAAATACAAGAGTGATTTATAACACTAAATGTTTTTTTTTTATGTACTGCCAGTTTTCTTTGCTGTAAAATGAAGGCAGCAGCATCATTACATCAGTCACTTTAAATGTTTTATCTAGGGCAGAAACAATTCAAGGAACTCCAATGACTCAATCTTAAAACAATCCTGGGAATCTGGGTGCAGATTCTTTGACTTGATGCTTTGTTTAAGTTACATTCTGTTATTCCTGTACATTCTGTGCTTCAGGATCCATTTAGTGTGAAGGAATAAGATAGAAGACGGCAAGAAGAAATTATGAGAAATATTCTGTAAGTTTGGAAATTCTTCAAAGAAAAGAGAAGAAAAGATACTCTTCTATATACCAAAGTAACTTAGCAACGTAGTAGTACATCATTATTGAAATAGGTTTACCTGATAAAATAATGAGCCTTTACAGTAAGAGCAAGAAGAAGATGCAAAGTATTATCATGCACAAACTGCAGCATATATAGTGAATGGATATTCAGTAATTAGGAGTGGATTGATTTGATCTGCCTGCCCTTGTGAGCAGCTTCTTCTTATTTTGTTATGTGTCAGGTCTTGCTGTTTCAAGAAAACACAATTGCATACCTTTTAAGATTAGTAGTTGGCATCACAAACAACTGTATATTTTTCTTGTTATCTGTCTTTCAACCTTAATATGTGGAAGGAAAGGCAATTTAATTTCAGGTACAAGGATATCCATAGTACTTTACATAATTAAAAGTACAAATAAGCAAAGGGACTTGACCTAGAACAGATAAAAGCAAGCACATGCTGTGGGCGTGTAAACGTCCTCAGTCTGTGCTCTGCTTAGGTATAACATCAAAAGGCAAGCATGTGTGTGTTCATGTATATTTCTGAATTAGAAAAAGGGGGCACAGTTTTTAATTATAGACTTACTGAACGTTGGAGGTTTCAAGAAAAAATGGATACAAAAAAGATGCATATAGGTGACTATTGCAATTTAGGTCAATGCATTCAACTATATTGTTCATTAACTATGTATCATTTTCCAACAACAATGGACTGGAGACCAGTTTGCATAAGTATTAAAGGATTTGTGTCTTTAAAAAGAAAACCATAAATCTCATATTATCAACAAGGTGTGTGAGAGCAACTGGAGGAAATACAAGCAGCCACATAATAAAACCTGAGCAAATGAATCAGCTGTCACTCAACAGAATAAATCTAATGACTTTTACTCTATTGCAATATATGCACTTACAACATTGAATCTGAGTGTTGTTTTTTCACACATTGGAAAACTAAGTCAATCCTTGACAATAAAAAGACCTGAAAAAACTGAAATATCAGTTTTTAGATGTGACAGCATGGAGATGAGATTTTATGCTCTGAGATCCTCTAGAGCACATTAAGGCAGCTCTAACAAGCCAGTCTCAGTACATCTCTTTGACCTCCACTCAATAAATGCTGGTCAATAGTGAGCAGGTGGCTGTTTTGCAAAAATATATGCATATGAATATGAATAATGTGTTTAATTCTGTGGATCTGGATTCAGCTTCATACTGGACAGAGGAGACTGAGTGAGAGATAAAGGAAGGCAGATTCTCCTTCCTGTACACATAAGGTCATGAAGACAGTCATAAGAAATTCAAAGTGAGCCACTTATGCATTCTATGTGACATGAATGCAGATCTGGAGCTTTGCAGTTTGACAGCATTAAGCCGATCATCACTCAGTCTGTTTTGTGTCAAGATGAGCCAGTTAAGTGGCAATTATTTTAACATTTTACCAGAAATTAGGCTTCAATTTAAGTTCAACCCATCTGTTGTATATCAGTCAGTTCCAAGCAAACTCTCCTTAGGTGTTGAACGAGGTTTGAATTTTCATGTCTGCCAAAACCAGCCCTGGAGTGTGAGACAGACAGCTATATTATTTTGACCAAGGGCAGCAGGTCATTATCTTGTTCTCATGTTGTCTTTGGAGGATTTCTGGGCAACAGTGAAGTGCTCACACACACAGAGAAACATGCGGACACACACACAAGTAATGAAGAGATGCACATAAAGACTAGAAGAGTATCACAGCAAAACAGGACTAGTAGTGAGAAAAACAAGTCTATTAATTGGTGTCCTCAAACGGGGCTAAGGTTTGTCAGAACTCTGTCTTTTCCTTAGGGCTTTTTGTAGTTTTGAAAATAAACCCAGCTTCACTTTAGACTCAAAAGCATCCCCAGCACATTGTACTCCCAAAACACCTTCCAGAAAACACATCAGGAGATACAGGTAAGCCTTCTCCAAATCCACAAAACACATGTGAACTGGTACCCAAACAGACAAGACACCCTCCGCAGTTTTGTTCTGCTCTGCAGGCAGGATGAAAGACACATTTCTCATCCTGAAGGAAAGATTCAACAATTACTTACCAACACCCCAGAGAAAGCTCTTCCAGAACAGTGTCTTCTCAATATTTTGAACACACACCTAGGTACCCTTACTTTATTG
Source organism: Gambusia affinis (assembly GCF_019740435.1). Lineage (NCBI taxonomy): Eukaryota > Metazoa > Chordata > Actinopteri > Cyprinodontiformes > Poeciliidae > Gambusia > Gambusia affinis. The sequence continues at coordinate 21,690,720 of NC_057872.1, forward strand.
TATTTAAAAATGTATGTCCCAGTCCGCCATGTGTCATTAAAATGTTGTGTGAAGTCCAGCAGTCAAACAATGTCCAGTCCCCATTTTCCCCTTCAAAGTTCACAGAGTTTTCCAGATGTTCCGTGAGGCCATCTAAAAATCCTTCAATTTATCCTCTTTGATTTCCTCCCATCATCAAGTAGAGCCATCGATTTGACCACCAATTAATATAGGCCAGTTTTTCCAGGATTCCTCAAAGCCAACCAAGTCCTGAAGTGTTTCTTTCCCAGTTCAAATCAGTATATTTTCTTTCTAAACCAAGATAATATAAGTGTCATTAAATTGGCAAGCTAAGATTTAGTTTCCATAACATGTTTAAAATGCTATTTTCTAAGGTTGAGTGATTATGCAACATACTTTGGTCAGTTTTCAAAAATTAAATTGGGTGTACAAATTTGAGTATATAAATGGGTTCAAAATGAAAAGCAAACTCTACAAATATATACTCCCATCAATTTTATCTCACTCCCATTAAGTTGCACCTCAACAAAAAGGCTTATAAAAAGAGGCATTAACAAGCTTTATAGAAAATGTAGATAGAAATAGTAGAAATAAATTGCTTGGCAAACCTTACTTGGGAAGGCCATTCCAGAAGTTCAACTGAAACCTGTTCTACCTATTCCAAAGAATTGATTTTTTTGTTTTACTGATAAGAAATCCAGTTGGACTGGAAAAGCCAGTTGTGTCAATATTTCATCAGTTAGATGATAATTTAAGATAATGTTGAAATATTTTGACATAATTATCATTTTCCATTATTGTGTCTTTCTTAAAGATGTCACCAGTACAATTGGTATCAAAACAGCTCCACAGACTAATGCTACCACCTCCATGCTCCAGGCCAATATTCTCTTTCCTTGAAGGCAACACTTTTGAAGCTGGGGTTTTCTTGTTACCCTTTCAATACATGCTAATGTAACATTGATTTTAATAAAAATGGACTGTAAAACTGGTGTTTAAGCAGTCTCCAGTTTATGCCAGTGTGGAGCCTTAGTTTTTCTAATGAACATTTAGCCAATTTCCTTTCTTTGGATGACAGATTGGGTCTTCTTTCAGACTTTGGCAAAGTAGACATAAAGTATGAATAATCCAGTTGTCTAAAAATGGCTTCAAAACACTTTACCCTCTTCTTAGAAATCACCATTGTTCTTGGGGAAATACTGACAAGAAAATCTGGCAAAGCAAGGAATTCTACTCGAAGTCAGAAATGATAGCTAATGAGAAGTTAATAGACATTTGTTTTATCAAGTAAATGACATTCAAGACCTTTAGCGACCTTTGGTGGAAGAATTAGGAAAATGTATGTTTTTAAATATCCATGTGTGATTTGTGCCAGTTTATGCCAGGGTGCGAAAAAATGGCACATTGGCCAGTTTATGCCACTGACCAGGGTGCCAGTGGTACCTAAAATGTAGAGATCTTTAAAATTATCTCTACATTTTAAAGAAAATGTAGCGATAATTTCCGATGACTTCATTATCTTTTCATTCTGATGAACGCTGCAGGAAAAGGCTGTGAAGACAAAGAGTAATGCCACCATTTTGATGTGCGGCTCTCTCACTTTTTGCCACCGCTGCACAAGAGATCCACATTTCAAATGCTAGCAGGCATGCAGGAGCTGTAGGGGGAACTGGCAGAAGGGAGATATTGTGGGAGGGCTGATTCGATCAAGCAGCAGGCAGCCCGACTTCTCCCCACCCCGCTCTTTGCCATCCATCTCTCTTCCATCGAGCGGGGAAATAAAAGTGACAGAGTGCAATCACTGTCTCTTATCTGCCAATGAGGAGAATAGGTAGGGATGAGATTGAGTGACCGACTGCCTGTGGCATGTCGGTTGTATCATCCTTATTGAATTATGACTCGGCAGGATGTGGGATGTCATGAACAGGGCTGGGCCATAGTTAGATATCACATGTGTGGGTTTAGTATGAGTTGACAAGGCAGAAAAGCAGCTGTAATGAAACCAATCTGTATTGACCTTCATAATGTACTGTATTAGGTAATAAAATCTGAAAAGTATTGGTCTCTCTATGTTGAAACAGATGAGATTCCGCAACAGATTGTACTGTAGAAATATTGAAAAAGTCCACAACTGCAACACCAGAGCATAAGTTTTAACTTGTGCTAATTTAATTGAATTTAAGCAAGACAAGGCACTTTTATTGCTAGGCTATAACACCCTTTCAGCAACAAAGTATGTGAAATATCTTTAATGCACTGTTGTGCAGCAGGTCTGTGATTAATAAACAGAAGTATTTTAAAGTCTATTATTTGATCTACAGTGTAACGAATTCAGAAATGGGCTGATGAGTTATATTTTCTTATAGAGAGAACATGAGCAGCAGCGTTCTGGATCAGGTGCAGCTGTCTGGCTGACTTTATTGGCAGATCTGTGAAGACACTGTGGTAGTAATCAATTTGACTAAAGAGAAATGCATGGATGAGTTTCTCAAGATGTTGTAGGCAGATATTAAGAATCTGCCTACAATTTTCTTTTTTTCTCTTTTTCCGGCAATATAAAGCTGTCTTTATAATTTTCTTTACGAGTCTTGAAAGGTTTAGGTCTGAGTCCATCTCTACACTCAGATTTTTGGCCTGATAAACAGTTTCTAGCTGAAGCTATGTGCTGACTCTTGATTGTTCCTTGATAGGTCCAAAATATATACTTCAGTCTCATTTTCACTTAGCTGGACAAAGTTATAAATAATTTACCATATATTTACCCAAACAAACCAAGATATAACCAAAGCAAACCAAAACCAAACAATTTTGCAACCTGGGATAATTGTCAAGCGTAAAGGATGGATATTTTAACAAAGCACTTATGGATTTAATTTAATAAGCTAAGCAGATGTTCTATTCTTATTTGAGAACTTCATAATACTCTCAAATAACATCACTCTCAACAGTGGTCTGGTGCTGACTCATTGTTTAAGTTTTCTGTCTTCTCTGTTGACATGAACTATGACGTGCTCTTGTTCCTCAGCCAGCAGTTGTAATGTATCTTGAGCCCAAGACTCAAATGTTTCATCATTTAAGGGCAAAATTATTTTTGAAATAAGCAATGTCAGATGTCAAATCTCCATCTTCGTCTGTTATGCAAAACAAACCATCTTTCCTAGTTCTGCAAAGAAAGTAGGAAGGCATACTATGTCCTTATCTGTTTTGTGAAATAGTGATAATATGAATCCATTCAGCATTTTTATATTCAGAACAGTATACATTTTAAGAATCTGCAGTTGCTTTCTGAGGCTTCTTATGCATTTCCATTTTAGATAAGGCTCAAAAGGCTGGTTTTGTGTCGAAAAGTGCAATTTAAAATTACTTGTCTGCTTCAAACATTATGGAAGTTGTATTTATATTAGAATTTTTATCTCCAAACTGTGATGATACTTGTCCTTTAAATATTTGCTTGTTTACTTTGCTAGTACTATGTATTTGTCTATCTTAGTCCCCCAAGTCATGTGCTTTTTTTCTCACCTATGATTAGAGCTACACCAAAAGCAGTCAGTTTATTTTGTGCCATAAATATATCTCTTATTTTTCAAAGTGGGTGACAGCTGTGTGATTCAGCAGCGTAGCCCTTTCATTGTACCGTGTAAAGTTAAGAGACAAGGGAAATGAAAAAAAAATGGCTGAAAATCATCCTCAAAGCACCAACACATCAATGGGAAATGTTCTTCCTCCTCTTCCCGCGGCTGCTCCTGTTAAGGGTCACCACAGCGGATTATCCGTTTCCATTTCTTCCTGCCCACTGCATCTAGTAACCTGCATGTCCTCCCTCACCACATCTATAAATCTTTTCCCTTTTCTTCCTGCCTGGCAGCTCCATCTTCTCCCAATACGCCCAGCCTCTCCGCTCCACGTCTGAGCTCTCTCCCTGTGATATACTCATTCCTAATCCTGTCCATCCTCATCCCTCGCAAAGTAAATCTTAGTATCGTTGACTCAACTGCCTCTAACCCTTTCTCCTGTCTTTTCATCAGTGGCACAGACTGCAACACACCTAACATAGATGGTCTCACTCCCAATTTGTAAACCTTCTCTTTTTGTCTTTCTGGTAGCTTTCTATTTCAAATCACTCCAGGCATTCTCCACTCAGTGTACCAAGAACTTAAACTCATTAATTTTCCACTTCGAAGATCCTAAACATTCCAGCATCCTTCCCATCCGTTTCAAGAGCAAGGAATTCACATCATGTCTTACTAAACTTTGAAGCACAAAAACTTGGCTATGAGTCATTTGTCCATCCATACATTATCTCAACACATTTGTCCTTGAAGGGCCGTAAGATGGACCAGTGCATATCTTCAGCAATCATGGGTTGAGTGGCAGGTTACACCTTGGACAGGTTGCCAGTCCATCACAAGGCAACATAGAGACAGACGGGACAAATAACCCTGCAGACACACACACACATCTAAGGACAATTTGAGAGATAAATTAACACTCATGTTTTTGGACTGTGGGAAGCCAGAGTATGCTGCTTCAACCCACAGTCCAACAGCCCTCACCACATTCTAAAGCAGATTAACTATAAATCAGAGTGATAAAAACACATCAAATTATGCATGGCTGCTGGAGATTCATTGCAGCCCATTGCCACTATGTATGCATGTATGAATGGATGGATGGATGGAACAGGAAAAATATGAATTGCATTTGGATTTGAAATAGATGTTTGTCACTGTTTTTTTCCAAACCAAATTTGGACCAAAAGACGAACATTCATCTTTATCTTAACAACATTCAGTTTAACATGTAAAAAATAGATATTAACCTCTGTGAACTGTTAAAAAAATTTCTAAAGTCTAATTTGGTTTTGAATAGAGATTCGCTCTTGTGCTGGACCTGTGTGGTGCTTGATACATCTACAACCAAGCAGAGTTACAGATAAACTATATATTAATTAAACATTAATTTAAACTAGATAAAATAATAACTTAAAAGTCCATATTTATATGTTTGTAAAATAAACATTCATGATTAATGTCAAAAAGTACACATTTGAAACGTAAATATTAATTTGAAATGCTGCACTTTTAAATTAAAGAACTTAAGTTAGGTGTTTTGTGCATTTGACTTCAGCGCTTTGTGGATTGATTAACAATGGTTTGCTTAGTTATTTTTTGTGGTTTGCTCAGTATTATTTTCTTTATGATCTGAGTAAAATTCATTTATCTGAGCTTAAATAATACAGGTTAGCAATATTTATTTTTCTTCTTTTTTGGGGCTGATTTAAAGATTTTTACCTGCTTCTGTAGAAACTGTATAAGAAATGTCTTGACACTGTTAAATAAATGGAAGGTAAATTAAGAACATTGGTTGGTCCTTTGAGTGGAATCCAGTTGATTTTAAAAAAATCAGCATACATGTATTCATCCCTCTTCAAGTGGGGAAACTTCACAAATTAAAGGAGATCTTGACAAAGACCATGAGGTACATGTTTTGTTTTTTTTTTTCTTAATTTTTTGTGACGTTGAAAAGCCCATATTTAAGTTTCTCTGAATTTTAGGGTGTCAACAGCCTTTGTCATGTGTTCATAATCAAGGTTTTGCACCATTTAGCAATGCAAGTTAGGCTGTTTGCTCTCATCTCCCTGAAGCAGTCAGTTTGTCTAAAGGATTACAATGTCATATCCATCAAACTCAAGTAAACAAATACAGAAATAGCTCATGGGGAAACAACCCTGAATTGCCTGGAGATTCATTAATGACAAATAATGCTACTCCCCTCTTAATGTCATGCAGATAAAAGGTCTTTGTGAGATTTGAAGCACTTTTTTCTTTTGTAAAATAAGTTAACATGTATGACAGCGTTTCAGGGAGCTGTTAACTTATTCATACATACACTGTCAAAAAGCATTCTGCCGTAAGTATCAGTAGGCAGTAATTGCACTCATAATGCACCATAAGTGCATAACAGTAACAAACTTACTACGGTACTTTTTTTACATACTTTTGTGGGAGCATTGGTCTGCTTATCTGAAAAGGCATAAGGTAAGACACGGATCCCAAGCCAAGTTGTGTCCCACATTGGACTGACCTTCCATTGCATTCCTTGTCTGGAACTCCCCTCACTCAGTGGTGGCAGTTAAACAGGGAGGTAATGAGTTTGGTTACATTACTGGAGTGACCACAGCGGTAGCTTACACAGGTCCAATCACACAATGTATAACTTTCCATTGTGTATGGATGATTACATCTGTAAGTTTTGAAATATGTTAAACTGGTTGCACCCTGTCATAAATGAGGGATTACTTATGGTCCAAATAATATTTAATGTATTTATTTAAATTCCAAAAACTCTTTATTTCCTTTCAACCTTAGTACATACTCAGTTATTTAATCAATTGCTAATTCAGCAATTATTTAAATTGGCCAAAAGGTTTTCTGTTTAAAGAAACACAGATTGCACTGGGTAGTTGACTTCCAGCAATACCGGTTAAACAGTTTTATATTCTGTTTACATTTTAATGAAATTTATGTATATAGTGCTTTAAATAAATGACCATAGATATAAAATAAACGTTCACTGTTTTACCTCTCCTAATTAGATAAATATTTACCCAAATTGCATATGGTTTGCAAAAGAGTGTAAACGGATTCTGGTTTCACATCAAGGGAAACAGGAGAAGGTCTTTGTTCACTGCAGTGAGAGGTTGATTAGCAGTAAAGAAGATAGTGTTGACCAGGAGAATTTGTAATATCCACCTCTCCTCATTCTGTGTAAAGTCTGCTCCTCATTTTCTTATCTACTTGGGTCTCAAACTCATGCATACATGCATGTTTTAACACAGAAAAAGGTGTCCGCAGCTCTAATTAGACTGCCAGGATGAAAGAGTTTGTCCTCTTTGTGTAAAGTGATATCAACTAATGAAACTTGCATGTGACTCTCTGCCCTCCAACCCCCCCTTACTTCCCTTCAGCCCACAGTCGCCCACTCACCCCACATCCACCTTAAGGTGACAGCCCCACTGTCACATCATGGCAGCTTAACTCTTTCTTCAGGCTCTTGTTGAAGGAATAAAAGCAGCAAATAAACAAAACATCACAGAAAGGGAAGTGACAGCAGAAGGATGATGTGGGTGAAACATATTACATGTTCTCAACAGGTTTTTTTTCTTTTATTTGAGAAGACAGTGGCTGTGATATTAAAACTTATCTCGCTGATGACACAGGATGTGGTGAAAATGAGAATTCTTTATGAAGAGTTAATCCTTGACAGCGTGTTGATTTTTTTGTCACTTTGTGACCGTCTTTCTGTTTCCACAGATTAATACTTTTTTCTTTCCCTGCGAGAACCGCTGTCAGTCAAATGGAGTTTTCATCGTGTGCCGGCTTCTCACTTTGATTTTCAGTCGACGTCTCTGCAGGTGGCACTCCTTTTTTCATTTAAGCATGGCAACTGTCATACCTAATGGCCACACAGAACAGACAAATATAATCTGAAACTGTTACTTTGTGGACATGAAAGACAAATAAATAAGAAAACAAAACATGAAGTTGAGTTAGATAGGATTTTTTGTTACTCTTTATGTTTGCTGACTTTTAAACCAGCACATCGACCTCCAATCACGTAGCCCTGACAACAAGAAAACAGAGGTGAGACAAAAACCAAAGTGAGATTAATTCACCCTGGTGCACTGAGTCAAAGTCAGAGTTTCCAGGGTCACAAAAGTTTTTTTTTCCTTTTTACCTAGAACAAACACGCAGGCAGATTTTCATGAACAACTTGATATGGAGAACGTTGATTTTTAATTTAAACCAAAACAAAATATTCACTCTTTCACATTTTTGTTTTATTTCTTATACCCAACATCACAAAAGCAAATAAAAGTTTCTGTATTTTATAATAAAACTGTCATCACTGTGCATTTAAACAATTTGTGAAATCCCAGATGATATCTAAACCAGCCAAGCCTCTGATTGGTTAGTTTAGAACAGTTAAATGGAGCCAGAGCTAGGAGTGTATTTTTGTCAATACCTCAAACCACTGCCCTATGTGGCATGCTGGAAAGATCTAAAGAATCAAAATATATCAAGAAAAGTGTTTGTAATTAGGAGCAGATTATCTCCACTTTCAGATAAAAAGGATGTGAATGCAACTCTAAGAGACTTCAAATAATGTTCTGAGTTCTACATCTGAGCTCCATCATTGTGTGGGAAAAAAAACACTTCATCCTGAATAACTTATTGAATTTAATTTAATGGATGCAGTTTCATCCATCCATTGTCTTCCATTATTAAGTTGAAGTGGGAACACGTCCAGCAAATATAGCCCAAACTGGCCTTTCCTGAGGAACGCTCTCCAGGTTAACTAGAGAAGACTTTTTAATAAAATTGTCAATTCAAAAGTCCTTACAAACCAAAAATATATTTATTTTTTATACTATACGATTGCCTTCCCAGCTCAATATTAAACTAAGGATGTGATATTGTATTGAAAAAAATATACATATTTCGTTTTTATTTTTTGTAGGAAATTGATTTATAAATGATTGCAGACCAGGCTGCAGGGTAGCTCAGTTGGTAGCACTGTTGCTTTGCAGCAAAAAGGTCCTGGGTTCAATTCCCGGCCTGGCTGTGCATGCATGGGTTCTCTTCGGGGACTTCGGCTTCCTCCCACAGTCCAAAGACATGACTGTTAGGTTAATTGGTCTCTCTAAATTCTCCTTACATTTACTAGGTAATAAAATCTGTCAGACATTTACCATGTGTGCATGGTTGTTTGTCCTGTCTGTTTATGTGTTGTCCTGTGATGGACTAGCGACCCCACCTTTCACCTCAATGTCTCGCTGGACTTAAGCACCAGCACCCCTCCCACGCCCACTGGGGACAAGGGTGTACAGAAAATGGATGGATGATTGCCACTTGTGTTTCCTCCCAGTGGGAGACTCTGACCACCACAGCTGACTCTTAGTTGCAGAATGGCAGCTCTGGTCCATGTTTAGGCTGGATAACAGATCTCCTTATTGGAGATTGTTTGTGCTCTGGATCTCCAATTGTGTCCTGGATCTTGTTCTTTTTTATCATGTCCACTTTCTCACAAGCTTAACTAGGGTAAAACCAGATACACCAGTAATTCCAGAGCTATGTGATGGTTTTAAATATCTTTTCACAGCACAAAAGATAAAATAACATCTGCATGGCTCCAGACAAGGTAACAGTTGGAGCATTAATTTCCTTTCTGTGTAACCCTCACCCATATACTTGAACTCCACTCAGAGGAAAAGCTCACCCCTAAACCCAGTTGGAGTAGTTCATTTTTTCCCGGTTCCCAAGCGTGACATCGGACGTAGACGAGCTGAATCTCATCCAAGCCACTTCTCTATATGCTGAAAACTGTTCATGTGGATGCTGGATGTGCTGGCATGCAAAGTGTTTCCTTTCAAGAACTCACATGTTCAGTCTGCTCTTTTTTTTATAATCTATTTTGAAATTCAATAAAGTGAAGCACCATCCGGACTGTGATCTATGATGCTTCACAGGAAAGGAAACTTAGAGAAGGTCATGGAGCTCAGTAATGTTTTCTTATTTACCAGTAATCATGGCGAAATAATGGATAACTGGAAACATAGTGGATATTTTTCTTTTGCTGCAGCTGGTTTTTTCTTCTTTTTTCTATCAGTGTGTGTTGGGAGTTTATGAGAGTGTTTTTAGTCATTGAGACACATTGATAGATACAAAACAAATTTATCCACATTAATACATGGCTTTAATACTGAAAACATAAAACCTAATGCATAATAGAATAATCATAAAAACTATACTACAGAATTGTTTTAGTTTTTTTATTTTTGTCTGCTGGATTTGAACAGGACTGTTGAAAGAAAAAGGAAAACATCAAGTGGACACACATGAAAAGTGCTTGACTGGGAGCCAAAGAATGTGGACAGAATGCTGACAACAAAATATTAAAGATCAAAGTACATTATTACTTTTTTGAGTAACAGTCTCTCCGCAGACATATTTGGCTCAAAACTATTCCTTATATCTCATTATTTGCAGTCAGAACATTTCCTTTTGTTGTTCCCAGACATAATATCAAGATGCTGATGGAAAAGTGTAGCTTAAAACAATTACAACTGACATTTTTACATGAAAGTGAAGGGGGTTCTATATTTATTTGTAATTTATTCATATTTGTGCAGAGTTTTGACAGTTGTGGGAATAAGGTGTGATTTCCAACGGTGACAGCAGCTCCCTCTCTGTTGCAGATACTTGTGATGGTTTTAAATGTCTTTATTAGACCAGACAGTAACTATCTGTGATTTGACACAGAGAATGATCAACAGAGAGGAGTGTCTCTTTCTCACTGGCTCCCTGTTATTTTGTTCCCTCGACTGCTGGCCTGTGTGCAGCTCTTCTGTTCAGAGCTCATTTTAAGGCAAGACATGTAGCATAGTTACAGGCCTGATGGTATCCCTTCCTTCGTATAATACTTAAGCAGACATAATAAAGCCTTTGCCCTATGTACATCTGCAAAAACTGGGACTATTACATGTTTCTGTATAATTTTCTCCAAATCCCAAGCCTTAGCTGCAGAGCTGGATTCATTGTATTTTTGATAACTGCTGTCCTTGTATTGCACCTTGCTCAAATGAGGGTCAGCTGCTGAGATGGGGAAAATAAAGGGAGCATGAGATGGGAGGGAAAAGCATTTAAAAGGTGCTGAAAGCTTTAATAGAAAAGGGGAATTGATAAGATTGTTAAAAAAATTAGAAAGACAAAGGTTAATTGGACTGCTACCCACACATCTACTAAATATTAAATCAAGTTAAAGTTCAGGGAATAAAAATTTTGAAATTGGTGATGAAACAAAAAGTATGACGGGTAACACTTAAAAATGTATAGAGTATATTTTTTTGTTAATAAAAATATACTCTATACATTACATAGGGTATAATATATACTCTTTTATTATAAAATATAATACAAAAATATATTTTTATTACGTTTTGATAATAAAAATACACTCTTAAAATAACTTAAGGGAGAGGATAAATATGGTAATCTCGGATTAAACTGCATCTGATACTGATTTATTGAGATGCAATCTAAAAAAAAAATGTAGTTGAGATACAATGCTCTTTTAATTGACTAAATAATTTCACCAGGGTTGCATGTGTCCAGACTGCAACCAGCTAAAAATAGTCAGATTAAGATTTGAATTATAAAATTTTATTTTATCTACTTGGGAATGTGTCAAATACGTGGGAAAAGGAACAGCAGACTCAGAGGCGAAAGTTGGATCATGAAGGTTTAATGGAAGACAAAAGCAAAGTTGAAGTTGTGGGAACAATGGAGATGAGTAACAGCAGGAGAATGTCCAGCGAGTTGGACTTCTCTTTATACAGTGGGGTGAAATAAATATGAAAAGGCTTTCGTGGTGTGGATGTATTTCTAAGATAGGATGATGATGATGATAGAGAATATAGTAATTGGTATACTTTGGCTATTATAATATTGTCTCTTACTTTGCTTTGTATATTACAAGTATCAAAATAAAAATCAGTAAACCTGGATGGTTCCACTAATTCCTGATAGAGTAAGTTGCATTTGCATAGATGTTTTAGTCTATTATTTTTTTTTCTGTTATCATAGAGCATCTGCTTTCAACACAATGTTCATACTAGTTTTATCTATATTGAGAAATTAACCCAGTTCAGTTCTTTATTGTCCCACATGCGAGGAAACTAGTATCATTCATTCAAAATGTTTTGGTGTTGATAAGAAATAGTTGCAGCAGTCAACTGGGAACTTTATAACCAGATTGCAAACCATCATCTTTAAATGGAATTTGATTCCATGTTTTTAAAATGACTTATCTCCTTTGAAAAGCCATGGTGGATGGCAATGCCTATGTTTCATAATTTTAATATTCATTGTTTCTATGGCTGTAAAGTACATTTCCTTCTTAAGGAACACCGGATTATGTGGAGACAAAGGTTTATTGCTCAACATTTTAGTATTCAGCAAAATGTACAGATGACACCCCTTGTTAAATGTAACACATTCTACTCATATGATACATAGTCCCATATTTATTATAAAATGCAGCAAGAGCTGCTACTTTATGTTAAAATAAAAAAGGATTATTAAAATACAGTCAATTCTAAGTAAGAAAGGTGTCCTCATTCACTGCTTAATGAGCTGTTCAGTACATTTTGACTTCTAATGGTAATTTATTTAACTTCTTAGTTCCTTAACTTTGCTCACATTGCATGCATGTAAATTATTTCTCAGCTGTGAATTTTATTTCCATAAAAAAAGAAGCAACATAACTAAAAGACAATTTTTGTGCCGCTGGCCTAGATCTCTACAGTTCCCTGAATTTCAACTCTTGAGCGGTGATTAAATTGTGCTTCTCAAGCGATCGCTCCAATCACACAATTTTGACAGATTTTAATTGACTTTTCCCTCACTTTCTGTCATTTGAAATCTTGGAGGGATGAGAACTGAATATAAAAAAATATATACTTTCCTTCATAAAATTCACTGAAATGTGGCAACTTTTGGGGGTGGAAAAAGGACTTAGACTAAAGAGGAAGTTCAACTTTTTCAAACATTTGCTGTTGTTGAGTGTCAGAATTATTTTTTTGTTTGTTTTACGACAGTAAATACTGGAGGATTCCTCTAAGTAGTAATCCTAGAGTCATGTAAACCACCAAGCAGATCACAAACCTCATAGTATCTGTGGGAATGATGTAACGACAGATGCCCTTCCATGTAGCACCTCAGTCTGCACACCAGGTTTCTGCTTAATGTGAATTGATGCTATTTTAGAGGCCATCTTGATACATCTGCTGTGATAATCTGTCAGTGTAATCCTCTCCTCTTTAAACTGGGCCTTTCAACAGCCAAGATAATCATTTTCTGAAGTGCTGTTGAGAACATTCATTCGTTTCCCATCTCAGTTTCATCTTCTGCCATACTGCTATTTGTTTCAGTTTTTTCTTCAGTTTTTTTCTGTTGTTGTTGTAGTTGTTTACAGTAACATATTTACTTTTTTGAACAGATTGTTACTGGATGCTGACTTTTCTATGAACTCAATTTCACGTGTTTCCCCCTTCTTTACTGTCTGCTGAAATTGAAGTGCTGCCACCAACTGTCAACAGAGTTTGAAACGTTGCGTGAGGTGACTGTTTGGAAGATTATGATTGCTCATAACAATCAGCATGTCTTCAGGCGGTGCTGTATCTACTGACGCCTCATCAAGTACAGAAGGGTGAGGAAGCCATTGGGAGGCGGATGTATGCTTTATTTTGAAACAATGATAATGATGATGGGATGGCACTAAGCATGTTTCATGGGTGAGCCATAAGAGGCAGCCACTATATACATTGTATATTGTTTTTATAGCTTTCAATGTAATAATATATTAAAATGAAAGCAGTAAAACATTCCCTATGTTGGTGAACTGTTTGGCAATAAAGCAGGCTTCCTTAAATAAATACTTGTATTGTATATTTGCGTCTAAGACATTCAAAAGTAACATAAACCTTCTTGAATTTTTTAGTGGTTTTGAGTTTTGTCTAGTTTAAGAAAACTGTACATAGGGTAAAATTACTAATCCATCTTTTGAGCTCAAATCAAAGTCTAAAGAATTTGTAAGTAAATAATAAATCAACATCCTCTGACATTTTTTATTTGCATGCACCTTCAATGTGACATTTGTCAGAATCAGCTTTAGAATCAAAATCAACTTTATTTGCCAGGTTTGTGCACACAAACAAGGAAGTTGATCTTGGATACACTTTACTGGTAATGGATACATTTACATATAAATATATACAGTGGCTTTTTTTTTTTTTTTTTTTTTTTTTTTTACTAGGGTTTGATTTAGTGTCCACCTGCTAACTAACCAAGTCTGATAAAAGGAAAAAAATTAAAATGGGCAAGTCCATCCATCCATCCATCCATCTTCTTCCGCTTATCCGGGTTCGGGTCGCGGGGGTAGCAGCTTCAGAAGGGAGGCCCAGACTTCCCTCTCCCCAGCCACTTCCACCAGCTCCTCCGGAGGAATCCAAAGGCGTTCCCAGGCCAGCCGAGTGACTGGTACCAAAAGAATTGACATTCTTAAGCTAACAGTTTAAGTACCTTTAATTGGGTCTTCTGTTTACAGAAGGTTTAATTTGTTTTTATTAAAACACAAAACATTTTAGCACAAGGTTTGGAAAGACTTTAGCAAAGTCTATGTGTTTATTTTAGAAGAAAATGTGTGTCTTATACCCGACTTCTTATGCCTGAAGTCAGTAGAGTACAGGAGATTTTTTAGTCGCACATAAAACACAAGTATTTGTCAGAAATCCCTGCAGCTCCTCTTCAGAGTTTGCTCTTAGGAACAAGTCAGTGAGCACTCTGAGCAGGTCCCATCTCTTTTGTTGGATCATTTTTTTAAGAAAGCTGTCCTGGCTTGGTAATGTGACCATTAATCTGTATTTTCTCCTGTTATTGGTAGCTGTGATCATTGTGTCATGGTGTGTATCCAATGTTGTGGATTTCTGAATTCTTTTCAGACCAATATATTTGCTTAATTAAAGACTTTGTAACCTTTCTATAAGGTATGACCTAAGCCAGGGGTCCCCAAACTCGGTCCTCAAGGGCCGACATCCTGCATGTTTTAGTTCTCTCCCTGGTTGCACCAACAACCTTTTCAGCATGTCAATGTTCTTCTTAGGCTTTCTAATGAGCCATCATTTGATCCAGGTGTGTTGAACCAGGGAGAGAACTAAATCATGCAGGATGCCGGCCCTCAAGGACTGTCTTTGGGGACCCCTGACCTAAGCTAAAACATGCAAATGAGCATTGGATTTTGGTATGGATTAGGATGCCTTTCTTAGTTGGCATGTAAAGCAAATGACTTGCTTTGTCATCTGATAACCTTTTCAAAGTCATAGAAAAATGAAAGAACTCCTTATTTTCTCAATAGTGACTAACAGATCAGACTGTTTGCCAAAAATCAAAGAGGTTGAGAGGAAGGACAGAGAAAAGAAAGACTTTTAATTTTTTTACTGGCTTTACAAAAGATAGAGCCTTGGATGGATGAATCAGTGGATGGTTAATATTTTGGGAGGTCATGTACATTAAAAAAACGTTCAAAACAAGATTCATGAAAAGCTTAACATTCATCCCGTCTAAATAAGCTTCAGCTATTTTGAAATTAAGGATGTGCAAAAATGGTACAATGTGTTGCAGCTGTCGTTGCAGGTTTTATGAAAAATTGAGTAGGAGCGCAAATTCATATATCAAAGATATGCATGTCATGACAAAATGTAAAAAAGTGTATTAATTAACTTGCGAAATGTTGTTTATATAATTGTCTGTTCTTTGCGCTGATAAATTACTGTACTATATATGGTTTCTATCTATGTGTTTTGTGTCCAAATATATCTTGAACATTTAAGCAATTATATCAACCCTTCAACTCTTCATTTCAAAAGATATTTAAAAAACACTCACACTCAGCAGCCTACAGAGGTATAAAGTCAGCTGCTGTACTTGTTCTGATGCAAGAACATAAAAGTGCAGGCAAAAAAAGACAAAAATTATGCCTGGAGATCAAACTTGGCACAAATACAAAACATAAACAAAGCCCTAACAGAGAGGGCTTGAAGACTGCATGAAAAAAAATCTAACAGAAAACCATAAAGAGCATAGTAAAATGAGAGCAAAAAACCCAAAGCAGGTTAAACACAAATCAAATACACATCAGAGGTTATCAAAACAGAGGGGAAGAATCATGAGGAAAAAGATGCAATCAAAGGGACAATGGGGAAAAAAACAAGAGCTATAATAAACACAGCGGTGGCTAACTGGGAACAAAATGAAGAACGGAGCTGTTTTCACACATGAACTTCAGTCCTGAAACAGCAAGGGTCCTCTTTGTCTATTCTGATTGCACTGTTGCTAAAACGTAGTGATTTCCAAACTATTTTCTGCATAATGCTGTGCCTCCCGCGTACTCTGAATGTATGTTCTCCTGAAACCTTTTTCTGGCATTTCCAGCTGAGACGAATTAAATCTGTTGCCTATTTGGAAGATGACTACATGTTTACACTGATATCTTTTTTGCATTGTCTTTCAGTTGGATTATATGCAAAAGATCCAGATGACAAAAAAAACATAGCCGCCGAAAGAAACAAACTGCAACTATTTCTTCATATTTCTTGTCAAGTAGAAAAACTTTTTTGTTTACATTTGCATGAAGCAAAATGTCTTCTTCTGTCAGAACACATACTCCTAACTGGAAATGACAGTGAGAGCACAGGAGGAAAAACGAGGCAGAGTATGAAATGTTACATCTACAGCACTCCGAAAAAGTCACGGGAGATTGTTGACTCCTTCTGTTTTACATTTATATCAGTGTTTTGTGTTTGTCAATCAAACTGTGCTGTTTTGAACTCTATAGAAAACAAGAAATAAGGGGAATGAGCACAAAACAGCCCATCAGCTAGCGTACTTTTTATCAAGGAATTAATTAAATGTACTTTGCTCAGTTTACATTTTTTCTGCTAACAATGCTTTAAATTGATATGCTTATATGGGGTTGTGTACAGAAGTTAAAACAGTTTAGTTTGGATGAAAAGAAATTAGTTTCTATCAAGGCTAAAGCTAACAACATGTGAAGATTTGTTATGATTCCATAACAAATTTCTAGCATTTTAAAACAAGTACACTTTCAAAGATTTTGTTGAAATTAAAATGAATGTCACTCATGAACTTTTAAACGGCATTTGCATGTTATACGGTAGTTATTTTTAAGCAAGTTTAAGGTCCTTTGCACTGAGAACCATAATGGTCTACAAAACTTTAGCAATAATGTTCATCCTGAAACACATGGCTACCAAACTGTTACAAGCATATCTGTTGAATGAACTGCTTGAATGAAAACTATAAGGGAGCATAAAAATCAACAAAGATAAAATGCTTCTTTCTCACACCAACACTGCTGTTACCTAAAACAGCCTTGGCAAGTTGTGCTGAACTTGTACATTTTCCACTGAATGAAGGAAAATTACAGATAAGGGTCCAGTGTCCATGTATGTTTAATTGACCATTTAATATAAACCTGACAGCAGTTCAGAGGCTTTTTAAATGCTGCTTGACTGGAACCAACACTTTTGACCCCAGAGATGTTTCAAGGTGACATGTTTCAACATGGCACAATTAGAATAAGCTCCATTAGGTGTGAGCTTGAATCCCTGAGAAAGGCTTCAGGTCCTGGAAATGCAATGGGAATTATTCCATAAGGCAGTGTTTCTCAATTCTGGTCCTCAGGTCCCCACTGCCCTGCAGGCTTTACGTGTTTCCCTTCTGCCGCACACCAGGACTGTATTTGTGGGTGATTATCAGGCTTCTTCAGTTCTTGATGGTCATGAAATCATTTGAGTCAGCTGTTCTGGAATAGAGGCACATTTAAAAAAATACAGAGCAGGGGGCTCTGAGGACTGGAACTGAGAAGCACTACCATAAGGTAACCTATAGCAAACAGGTCCCAGGTGAGGAATCAAACAAAGAGCAGCTTTATAATGAGAAATACCAATGGAAATAGTATTACTTCATGTGGGTCACCAGGACCCTCCCCCTGGAAGAGGAAGCATGAGTTGTCTTCCCATGGACTCACTACACATCAGAGGGGCCAAAGTACCTGGTTGCATTGCGGGATGGGCAGTTGCTAAAGGGAAGGTGCTTGGTAGTTTGATCCTCGGCTGCAGAAGCTGGCTCTCAGGACATACAGCTCAATCAATTATCAGCAAGTTGTGCCAAATGCTGGTGCTTAATCTCTGAGAAAAAAGAAACAGCCTTATCTTATCACAACAGTGTTTGACCTCCTTGCACAGGTTCCCAGTCCATTTTGAAATTCAGTTTAAAGTTTTACAGCAAGTTTTTAGAGAGTTTAAAAAGCATTGCACCAGCTTACCTACCTAAACTTCTACACTCTCACACTGCAATCACAGCAGTGAGGTCCACAGATCAATTGCTTTTGGACATTTGCGGATCCAGACTAAAACAAGAAGAGACAGAACCTTTTTGGTGGCAGCCACTACTTTGTGGAAATTAGAGTTGCTGCAGGACCATCAACATGTGGTGAGATCTGGGTTCAAACAGGCAATAGCAAACAGGGAATTCAATAAAATAATGAGGCATAAAATTATACTTTAAGACTTAACTGCATGCAGGACACATTATTTCTTGCTCTTGATGAGACTCACACAGTTATTGATTTAAACAATGTGGCACAAAAATAACTTCATTATTAGATCCAAATTAATGCCATCAAACAGAATGAATGTCTTTCCATGGGTGACTCACCAAACAGTGGTACATCTTCAAATAATGTTTGAAAAAATAATAAAGTGAAAGAGATGGAGAAAGCACATGAAAACAGCTATTTAATTTTTAGTTTGCTCAAATCCATATACATGTGTAACACCTATTACTCCCAAGTGATGCTATCCGTATGAATATGTTTGATTTCAACTGTAATGACCTGAGAACTTAGACCATTCCATAAAGTAACCATTTTCAACATACCCATGGCTTTGGGTATACAAAATAGGAACATGTCATCAGACTAAATGTGGGAACTTTGTGAGAGTTGCTATGACACTAGAATTTGTCTTACTTTGTAAGAAAATAAAGAAGTTCATGAGTCTGTCCTTTCACTCTTTCTCAAATAAAAGTCAACAGAACAACTTTATCTGTGCCATGGTTATCCTCTTGCTACATAGCTCACGTTTGGACAGCTTTAACATTAGAAAAGCATTGAAAGAGATGCATTTTAGCCCTTGGTGCATACTCAAATTCATACCATGTAACTATACAGACAGAAAAGAGGTGTGCATGGTATCACTGCGGTGTTAATAAAACTAAATAAATAAATAAAAAGGCTTGTTTGGTTCTTCACCTAGCTTTTTGCCTTACCAGAAAAGAGCGATGTTGAGTTATTAAGTTCTGCTGATAGGGTTTCCCAAATGCCTTAAGTGATTTAAATTTGAAATGTGTCCAGAATTGAACATAAGGTGAATTTAAAAAATGTGTTTTTCAAACAACTATGCCAATCTTAAGCAATCATTATTAGTCTTTGTTGAAAAGTCAATTATTTTTACTTGCTCTTAGTGTGAACTAAAAATACCTATTTTTATTTGGCATTTCTTAATTAATGTATTAACTTTTAGTCTCGATGTGATTAGATTTCGGTTTTATATTGACATTGATTTACTGAACATGCATTTTGCAAATGTGAAAAGTAAAGTTTGTTTCTTCACTTGTGAATGTTCCTAACATTTTGACAGTATCTTTTAAAAAGTATTCCCGTCATAACTATCATATTCCTTTTCCATAATCTTCTTCTCTCCTTGTTTTCACATGGTCTCATCAGAAAGTTTTTATTTTGTCCTCTCAGCTTCTCTTTCTGTAATGTTGTAAGAACCTTTCATCATTCTGTCATAGTAGTGTTTCCAGGGCACTCTGCTTGCCACCCCTGACCTTCTTAGTGTTGGTTTCTGGTAATGATGGTGATCTACTGCCGGCAGTGAAGTTCATTTTGCCGTGAGCGTCGGTAGAATTCATCAACTAAAGGTCTGCACTGTTCATGAAAATAGATGACTGGAAAAAATGCTTGGAAAATATTAGGATATCAGACCATGTAATGTTTTGCTCATAGATGATTACCAGAATATGCCGACAGATTTTTTAAAGCATATAAAAGATTTTTCTAAGTGGCATTCATAGGCTTTATCTGTTCATCTAGGCTCATCAGAATGATGACATATTTTAATTACTTCCTTCCTAAACACTGAGAAAAACATGAACGTTACCTCAAGAAACAAGCCTCACAAAACAATAGAGCAAACCCACGTCCTCCAGTCATGTAAGAACAGGTTGAATCCACAAATCATTTACCACACTTCTGATTTCCCCATAGGCTGGCTCCCACAGGATCCACTGCCTCTGTCTGTTGAGTCTTGCATTCCTTTCTTTTTCCTCAAAAGCATTCTTAGCCTTGAACTTGACTTAAGAAACAAAATGTTTTTTTTACAGTATTCTTGGACTGTCTAAAAATGTTGACATCTTCATCTTTCCATTTGATAAACAGATCATGTTATTCTGGAAGAGTTCTATTTTTTTTTTTTACATCATCAATCTTTCTCTATGTATTTCTACGTACAAATCTGCTCAAATAATCCAAGCAGATTGCAGGAAAGTAATATCTGACCTCTTGTAAGAACATATGTAGCTACTATTTTGTTTTATTTTCTTTGCAAGCTTGCTCCAATTTGTTCTAGCTTGAACCCAACATGGTAATCGAATATTCTCCCCAAAGCAGCAGTAATCAGTGTTTACTAATCTCATATTTCATATGCTTAGAATGATCCAGTATAATGCTGCTTTTACACAAAAGTAAGATTATTTTATACTGAAAAGCATATGTGGGATGTTAAAATCCAAATCACACTGATCCACATTAAAGTTTTTGGCCTCAAATAGAGTACAATCCCCACAGTCATCTGTTTTCCCCACAAATCACTCACATATACAAACCTACGATGTATCATTACATTTTCCAAAAGTGTTTCTTTTCTGTCTTGTGAGAGACAGAAAAGATAAAATTCAGATCTACATATGTTTATATCCAATCTGTGTAGAAAAGTTGACATTTGTGTCATATCTATGGGTGTTTGGGTTTTGACTTCTGTTTATGTTCTTTTTCTTTGTGGGTGACTTATATTCCACAGTTTCTGTTAGATGGATTCACTCCTTCATGTCTAGTTTTTTTTCTTTTGTTCTGCTTCCTTTTATAGCTGTGCCCTTGTTCTCATTTGTGTTTATTATTCTGGTTATGTTCTGGGTCATTATTGCCATTTAGGTTTGACAAATGCTGTTAATTCCTATGTTTATTATTCTCTAGAAGTTGCCATACTAGTTCAATTTATAATGTTCAGTTTCTTAGTTTATTTTTGTTGTTTTTTTGTATATTTGCATATTAGTTTAAGATTTTTTTCCTCTTTTGATTTCTTGTCTATTACTTTATACTTTTCTGTTATGTTTATAGTTTCATTCTTCCACATCACTCTGTTGCATCTGCCATTTTCTTCATCTGCTCCTCAGCTTCACTCTGTCTACTGGTGTCTAGTTTGATTGTCTTCTCGTCCCACTTGTTTTCTGAAGTACTTAACCTTTCAGATTCGGTCACTCCCCGTTGGAATCTTCTGTTTTTCTTATATGGTCCATGGATGTTTTTTTTTTTTTTTTCTTCCCATATTCCATGTTTCCATGCTGTTTTTGTCCTTGTTCAGGACACAAACAGTTGATTATAAATATAAATCTTGCCTGTTACGGTTTCATGATGCACTATTGTAGTGGTTGTTTGCACATGAGCAATGTTAAACTAAACATCTTCCTTTGTTTATTTGTCTTCTATCTGTTTGACAAATCTGGTATAAAAATACAATAAGCTTGATGATGAAATAAGAAACTTCATTTCTTAGAAAATACATCAGCGGGTGTTCTGTAAGGCAGTGGTCCCCAACCCCAACCAGTGTTAGGACCACTGCTGTAAGGTACAAAGAGCAACCCATTTTGGATCCTCTGGCATAATTATTGGCAAATTATCTGTTAGCATTTCATTAAAAGTATGTTATTTAACCAGGAATATCCCATTAAGATACCATATTTTTGGGAGGGAGAAATTTTGATACTTAAAAATCTGATTTATTATGCCTTGTCACCACACATGTTGCCTTTATAAATCCAGATTTATGGTGAACTGGGTGCAGTTGCATATTTATCCCAAGCCTCTCAATCTCTGCCCCTAAATGCAGGTGCAAATTAGTAGAAACACCCAGAAAGCTCCCACCACATGTCTAAAAAATACATTTAGAGGTAATGGCCACTTCTAGATGCTGCACACCGAATAGTGCATTTTATTTGGAAGGTATCTTTCTGTGCACCTTTATAATAAATAAAAGCAAAAAATTAAAATCTAAATATTTAAAATAAAACCCCCAAAAGAACATTTTAAGAGTAAAATATTTGTACATGCTGATCAAAGACAATGTTGAAGTGAGTCAGACTGCAAGAGAGTGATGTTCTCCTTGTGCATGTTTTGGTTCTCTCCAGGTACTTTGGCTTCCTTCCACATTTAAAAAATATGACTGTTAGATTCAATCTTTCCAAATTTCTCTTTTGTATGAGTGTTTGCATATATGGCTGTCTGTCTTGTATGTCTCTGTGCCATCCTGTGATGGACTGGAAACGTCTTCTTCCTCTGTACCAATGATTTCTGGTATATCCCTGCAATCTAGGACAACAGTCACTAGGTGTAGGCATCAGATGGCTACTTTGTTCCACCAGATTAAGTGGTGTAGGGCAGAACATTTTTGTATTTTTGACTGTTTTCTTGTGGTAATAAATCCAATTATCCTTGTTGTTTTTTGTGGTGCTACATGAAGATGAAACCATGTTGTTTTTCATAAAGGCATTATATAGGTATATATTACTGCAGAATTTTTGAAAATCCCAAACAATCTATTATTTTTTACAAATGTAGAAATAGATTTAAAAAATACTTCATTTAACACCAATGTGACATTTGAATGACAGGTGTGAAAATAACTCTACAGAGCGCCTCGTGGACCCTATACTTGTATTCACAAAAACAGAAGATCTGACTCGTTATATCAATACATTTCGACATACCATCCTTCCAAGTTTGCTGATATGACACAGTCCCAGTAGACTTGCTTGAATAAATTTGCATCTAATGATGATAATTGACAGGAAAGGGATGAGACCGGTTTATAGACAAATACAGGTAGTCTGTGTGGTTTACAAGAAATCCTCTGAGAAGCCAAGACTCAAAAGCTTACTGGAGCACTGTCACCATGCTATTCATAGTAAATATGTCTTCCTCCCTATTTCTCAAGCAGCTTTCAGTGAAAGAGACCCACGGGACTAAATATAAAGTATGTAGCTTGTGCATATTTTTCATAATTGCTTCTAAGGTGAGACAAGTCTTGGGAGTCTGTTTGTGCAAACTCCAAAACAGGTTGTTTGAATTCAGCAATTTTGCCAGCCTGGCCTCAGTACTGGCTTTTAGTAAATTACTGCAGTTGGATTGTCAGTCCCGACTTTATTTTTTTTTTTTTACTCTCTCATGGTCACCAGAACATTTTGTATTTAAAATATTTGCAATTGAAAGTGCAGTCATTGTGACGGTGATGATGCAAACATTTCAGCTTGGCAGAGCTTTCTGAGGTGACCAAATTAAAAAAAACATGTCTGAGGAGTCATAAAATTCAGTTTGCATGCTCTGTTTTTCATTTTGACCCTTCATGAGTTTAATTGGGGAAATATTTTTATCTCCTAAGCTTCAGCAAGAACTAAAACAAAGTTGGCACCATCAAATTAACACAGCGCACATTACTACATTACAGTAAAAAGGCAATGGACTGAGGGAGAATCCATAGGAACCATACACAGGTAGGAGCTCTTAGCAGAAAGAACCCCAGAACCTTCTTGTGGCAAGACAGTTGTAACAGCGCTAACACCTGTGCACTCTTCAGCTCTTATGACTTCAAATATATATTTCCCAACATATAAGGTTTAGAATCTTATACTAATAAGAAAACAAACAAATAAGAAAATTTAGGAGAAACTGATTTCTGTAGCACTTAATCTCTGTGATCCATTTACTGCATTGTAGCTATTCATGATTTTAAATTTAGTTGTACCATTTTAATTAGGTTGTGCTTTTTTGTTCCCATGCAAGCAGTTGTAAATGATGAAAGCCCAAAACACTGCTGCCCTTTTCAAATCATTCATTGTCAACAAATTTCACAACACATCTGCTGTTTATACCTGAAGTATGGTTTTGTGAGAAATGAAAAAGCAGCACATCTGCCTTTGTACACTTGAAAGTCAGAAAACAGAAGTGACCTCGTTTAAAAAATAAAGTATCATCAAATAGCAACGCCTGGCTACAGATAGTAAACAATATCTGCTCCCTGAAACAATGATGTCTTTGAGATGTGCCAGAAACATAAAATATTCATCACTGATCTGCAGATTTGCTGGAAAGGTTTCCTCACCTTTAGATAATTCCTTGTAAGAAGAGCTTTAGCTTTTGAGCTCTGTGTTCTAAGATAACCTACAGTAAATAATGCTGGGCTTCACTTTGCTATTCAGTTAATGTACCGTACATTAACTGAATATATATTAGGGTTAGAGATAATATTGTAAACAATTTGCCTTGTAGGCCATTATTAGCCCTTCTGCTGTCCTGAACAACTGAGACATGAAATCCACTAGACTCTTGAAGGAGTGCCAACAGTAGACCCTTTGTGTCTTATGAGTTTTAAGTTTGGGCCTCCATGGATGAGATTGGTTTGTTCAGCTCATTCAACAGATACCTGGATCTGTGAAATATGAGGCATTTGTACCTTAGGCTTATTGTTAGTCTCTAACAATTCTGATAATACATGTAGAACTGCCCAAACCATCACACTCCACCTGGTAACCTTTTTTTACTTTTCAACATATTTTTTTTTCTTTTTTTAACAGAAACAACATAAACTTTTTCAATAACCTGAGCTACTGTGGCTCATCTGATGAATTGGACCACAAGCGCCAGCCTTTGCTCCCCACTTGAATCAAAGAGTGTTGACCAGCTGTGACCCTGAGGTAGGTTCATCAATGTTAGACACTAACTTCTGCAGACCAGGAACACCCAGTAAGAGCTGTAGTTTTGGAGATGGTCTGACCCAGTCATGGTGCTGTTTAAGCTCAATCAAGTCCTTGCTCTTACCATTTTTTCCTGCTTCTGACACAACAATTTAGAGGGACAAAAAGTTCACTTGAAGCCTAAATAACCCACCCACCAAGAGGTGCCGTGATGAAAAGATAATCAGTGTGATTCACTTCACTTATTAATGGTTATAATGTTATGTCTGAGTGGCATGAGAGTGCAATCAATGTTTCTTTCCAATATCTTGATCTCAACCTCTGCCAGTCTTTTAGTACTGTAATTCTCTTTACTTTTAATCATAGTAATTTTAAAACACATAGCAGCTTAAGTTGCTAAATGGATATTTTCTGGTATATTTGCACAATTAAATCATATGCAATTTTTAAAGTTTTTAAGAGACTTTAAAATGTTTTGAAAATCAAACTGATTTATTAATGCTTCAGAAAATTAGAGTATGGAAAAAATTGACATCATAAACTGCCTAACACCTTACAGTTACAATTAAGTTGTGTGATTAGAAGAATTGGCCTGGCCTTTGCCTCAAAATACAATTCTGCTTGATTCTCATCTCCCTTCAGTGCTCCATCTGGGCTTTCTGCCATTGAGCTTGATTTCTCTGGATGAATTTCAACAGGGACAATCAGCGAACAGAAAGAGGAGATGTAAAAGATGTTGATTTTCTGGTAAGCAGAATCATCTTTTGTATTTTGATTAGGTTCGTTAACCCTGTTTAGGGACCCCTGTGGATACTTTTTGGAAATTCTTGTACATTTTAAACTTATTGTTAATTAAATTTAAATTAAGGACACCCAAGTTAGTGGAGTCAATATCTTTCTCTACCAAAGATTTATTTATTGTTTTAAATTATTTAGAATTTTGATTTTCTTAATTGAAATGCACCTCGACATAGAAGGCAGCATTACACTGACAATTGAATAGTACTAAATGATTCTTTTCTCCTCTTTTTCAGCCAAATTAAAAAAAAAAAATCAGTAAATAAAACACTAGTGAAGTTTCTCATCTATCTGGCTCAGCAAGGTTACATTTCATATTCATTGGAGAGGGCACTTGAACTGTTGTGTTGTTGACGCATTTTGACAGGGAAGACTGACTGCAACTGCAATGCAAAAGATGAAGGCTCAGGATGAATGAGTCAGTGAGGTCGTGTCCATCTATTAGACTATCATCAAACACAGATGCAGTCAAACCAAATGTCTCGTCGCTGCCATATCTGCACAGGTGTCTCATTAATGTTTCTGGCAGTGTCCTACACATCATCATTGCCAACCGATTAACTGCTGTCAGTATACTTTGTCCCTGCCTTTCAAATTTAATTCACCTATTTCAATTTAGAGGACATGCTGAGTGCAAGCAAGTAGTTTCCCATCAACTTGTAGAAGAGGCGGTTTGCAATTAGATGTACATCATCTTACAAAGCACAAGTCAGGCTGATTGTGGTGTAACAGGCCAGACAGAACTTCTTGCAAGTCATTCATTTTGTAAGAAAAAAAAAAACAAAAACATAAGATGGTTTGCTCTATCTCTAAAGTTATGGGGATTTGGATCTTCATAATGTTTTATGTGAATATCAAGGACTTTTTCTAATTTTACCATTGACTTTCAGAATGGGTTGTAAGTATCTGGCAGAATATGAAATCAATCAAGAAGCTTGCCATGTGTAAAATATAGAAAACTATCTAAACCACATGTTTGATCTGAAGTGGTGAGGATCAGCCTGAGCCAAAACAGAAAAAAAAAACTCTTTATTGATTAAATTCAGACATATAGTTATGATCACATGGCCACTTTACATCGTATGGCTTCACTCAGTCAAACCATTGGGACAATTTATATCCCTTCAGCTCAACTTAACTTTATTCAAATGTCCCAGAGAGGCTGTTGAGTGAAGTCCCAACTGAATAAACAGAGTACGAATAAAAATGGTTAGCTTATTATTGTCATTATTATATTGATCAATGTGAAATAAACCTGTTGATATGTACAATAAAACACAACAAAATGTTATAAGTAAAAAAAAAAAAACTACATTTAAAAATGTAAATTCCAAAGTCGAATCCTATTACCTTTTCTGTTTTCTTGCATTAGAAAGAGAGATTGCTGTGGGTAGGAAGGAGTTTCTATATATGTTACATCTAAAAAGACATATCCTCAGCCTGGAGCCAGAGGGCAGGAGCCAAAACTCTGACTTAAGATGATTGGTTCAGTCATCTTCCCTATGATTCAACTGCTGAACAGCTCAGATAGAGAGTTCTGTTTTTTTATTCCAATTATTTTATTCCATTTTTTCACAAGAGTTGGTTTCAGGCCTTAATTTTGGCAATAGAAAGGGAAAACAGGCTCAGCATAAGAAGTATTCAGTCACAAGGAAATCTTGGGCTTACCGCCTTATGACACAATTTTTGATAAGTGGAATACTATAGATTGATTTATGCTTCGGATTTGGTATTTTGCCTATATCAAGTTTGATCAAATGGCAACAATTTGGGTTTTTCTGGCCAGGTGTTCACAAAAGGCATTTTAAAATACTAAACATACTAGTTTGGTGAAAGTTTTCAATTGCTAAGATTATAACATATTTTAGTGTTTGAATAATTCACTAGGCAGAGTTAAGAACATTCATAATTTGAAACAAATTTCTTTGAAATTTATTTTGTATTGGCCTG
Source organism: Gambusia affinis (assembly GCF_019740435.1). NCBI lineage: Eukaryota > Metazoa > Chordata > Actinopteri > Cyprinodontiformes > Poeciliidae > Gambusia > Gambusia affinis. The sequence goes on from NC_057872.1 coordinate 21,718,196, forward strand.
GATAATAAATGAAAAGTTGTCAATGTTAAAAAATCTCAAGGGAATATTTTCCCATCACCTGAAACAAACGTTTAAATGTTTGGACAGTACAGTAGGAAATGTCATGCTACTAATACAAATAACTACAACACCAAAAAGCTTCTCAATTGAATTTCAAAAGCTAACCAATTTGTGAAGAAAATGCTTATTTACATGTTATAATTAAAATTAAATTAAGAGAAAATGTATGAATGCTGAGATTACATGATATTATATACAATTATATAATTAAATAAGTCAATATTTTATTAAATTAATTTGTTTAAATTTTAGAGGCGTAAAGATGCACCATAATTGCTTTCAACATGACTTTGTTTGTTTTTGACTCTTATTTTGAAGAACATATGGCTCTTTGCTACCTTTTATTGTGTGCCTTTCTGTGTTCTAGCTTTTTAGCCCTAACATTTTTCTTTTTGATAAGTAACATATCTGGAACAATGTCAAGCTATCAGAACATATGATTTCAAAGGAAATCATAATTTTGTTTTGAAGTTCAACTTCAAAAACATTTAAGTTATTCCAGTCTGATTCTTCACTGAACAAAAATTCCTAAATGGAACTATTTCATGAGAGAAATATATCTCATAATTAGATATATAATAATAAATATAAATGATATTTACTATTGTTATGCATTTTTATATATATGTATATGTATATTGTTTTAGACTGTGGCATTATTGGACATTCAAATTAGTTGTAGTATGTAATCGAAATAATAGAAGTTCAAGTTTATTGCAATTCATAATATCAATTACAAGAAATGCCTTTGACTTTTCTAGTGCTTTACTCGTGTATTTTCCTCCATGAGGTCAAACTGAGTTTGTTTACCATGTGCTGCGCTCTGATTGGCTTTTCAGGTTTATAGTACCGATGTTAAGGCGTTCAACATCTGGATGAAAAGTGAGCTGTGCTGGACGCGACTATCGTTTTATGTTCACTCATTCAACCAATCATAGCAGGGAATCTTTGTCAGTACGCTTTCTGATTGGTTGGAGCTCTTGTCTTAGTGAAGCAAGGAGGCGTGGCTTCGGCGGCTGTCGAGGTGTTGTGATTTTCAGTCGGACTGGCTGCAGTCCTGTGACAGTATTGTGGGGCGCCTTTTCTCTACTGGCGCTCTGGGAATACTAACTGTTTTCCGAAAACAACCAGCTTCTACACTAACAACTCTTCGTTTTTTTTTCTTTAAAACGGCTTGCTGTTGTTCCTGCGACCTCATAGAAAGACTGCTAGATACATTTTGCTACAGTGAAAGTGCCGTGGAAACAATAAGGTAAGAGCTGCCTGCTTTTCTAGTTGCGGACTGTGCGGTGCTGTCTCAGCTGTGCTGACTTTGCTCATTAAGACTCTGAGGATGCTCTAACTTTGCACAGAAGCGATGTTACAGCAGCAGCGTTAACTGCTAATAAACAACATAAGAATTCTAAATTGTTTTTGAACTCTCGCCAAGTTAAAGCCTTTCTTATTTAATTTTTTCCCCCAGCGGTCCAGTCATTCTTTGCGCTCAGACTGAATTGAATCAAGCTTCTCATAGATGGAATCGGGTGGACTTTTGTAATCTTCTTTAATAATTTTGTAAGAGATTGGTTTTTGTGTGTGTGTCTGCATTTGTTTTTCTTAGTCCACCATGTTATTGCAGCAGGAGTCTCTGCAAGTTATTGCAACCAGATCTCAGTGATTGGCCTTTTGTCTGGGACACAATTTTCATCTAAACAGCCGCTTGTTCCCAAGAGAAAGCTTTAACTTGTGCAAAACCGTGCACAATAAAAAAGGTGAGGTAAACAAATCAGTCTGACAGGACGCGATCATTGCATAAGTGTTTTATATTGTATTGATGGCGAACCTTTCCCTCCCACCTCGCCTACATTTTGCCTCTTAAATCATTCTTACTCCAGCTGCAGTTTAGTCTCGATGCCAGAATCTCTGGGGGAAGCGATGAGCTCATTGTTCTAATCTAACAGGTTTCTACTTCTTCACGCAGAGTTTAACATCAACCTGTGTTGGATCTCGCTAAAAATACACACAGATTTAGAATATTTTTTTTCTACCCTTATTTTTTTTCACCCCTAAGATTCCTCGAAGCGGCTGGTGGTTATTTACCTTGAAATAGATGCTTCGGAGTTGCTCTGCAGAAATACGGGTCTTTGATTTGTCTCAGCCTGTTGTGCATTAGGTGTCTCATCTCCCTCTGTGGGTTTTTAGTTTCAGCTGAGGCTAAGAACAATTGAACAGTAAATATATCTCACCCTGCACAACAGGAGCAATCGTCATGATTACTTTCCCCCCATATTTGCCTCATTTTTCTGACTCAAACTAGTCCTCTCCTTGCAAAAGTTTTCCAAGGATTAAAAAAAAAAAATCAGTTCAACTTTGCCCTGATTGGACTGGGTTATTTGCCGATTCTAAATGCTCCTTTGTTTTGATTTTCTGGTCAGATGTTTAAGTGCTGTCCATGTGGACAAATCTTGTGACTTTCTTTGGTTTAGCTTTGTCTCCTTCCTCTCAGCTGCTGCAATGACTTTGCAGGAAGGGAAGGGGTGGTGGCACTCATGGCTTGCGGTTTTCTTACCACACTTGTACAATGACTTTGCACTCTTTGCTGCTTCCAGAGTATTGCAGTATGGTTTCAGGTTATTCTATTTGACATGTAGCTGGTGTGCTGACAAGTAGGAGTGCTGCTTCCGTGCAGGGCGAGTGGGATGCTCCTGTGTGGCCCGATTCTCTACCAGCAGGTCTGTCTGTGGCGCTCCCACTCGCACTATGAATAGTGCAAACCTATCTACATTCAGCCCTCATTTGTGGTGGTTGTCAACACTCGGCATAAGGCGGCCTCTGTTTTTTCCGCTGCTTATACACATAATCATTAGGGAAAATTTGTTTCTGCTGACAAATGAGTTGGTCATAAATGTGAGAAAGTGTCAAGTGCCCAGTATTGCATTCATTCCTCATCATTGCTCAGAATTACTTTCTCTTCATCCAGTCCTCGTTCCCCGAGCCCTGATAGGTTTGTCGCTTAGTTTGTGTGGTTAATGGTGCATTTAGCCCAGTGTGTAATTTTATTTCCGATTTCCATTTTATCGTTTGCTTTGAGTTTGAAATGACGGACCCTATATGTGCGGATGGCATCCTCCTAATGGTCCTCAGGGTAATGATGGTTGAAATAGGCTTCTAACCGGAGGCTGAGAGCTCTGGCCCCTTGGGGGACATTCAGTTTGACTATTTTCATGTCAAGATGAAGTGTTCAGTAACCGTGTCTATGGATATAAAGCGAACACTCTAACTTATTTTGCAGCTTTGATCGGTCAAAAAGGAAAAAAGCTATATTTCAGTGCAATGGATGAAGACGCTTTGCATTTTCTCCCCAGGCACTCTTGAAGTTGCTGAATAGCTGCACTCATCTGCCATTTCCCCCATTCTGTGCTCAGAAGAACTTGAGGGCGTTGCATGATAGATTTCAGGCTGTTGTCGTGCCACCTTAACAACAGTGATTTGTCTGAAGTGTCTCATATCTCCAAGCACCATCCGTAACAGCTGATGTCTAAAGAATGGGTTGGTGCAATACCGTGCTTCAGGAAGCAACAGTTAACCCAGCCCCTCTTCACATCCACAACATATGGGACTTTGTTTGGCCCTGCACCTGAGAGCGGCACTGATCTGTGACACCTCATATTTCATTTTGATAATGGTTGGTTACCCGTGGCAACTGTGCTGCCAGGGAGAGTCTTGCTTCTTGAAGGGCATGGGAGGAAAGATAAAAGGTAGGTGGGTTATGGGGATGTGCACTTCAAGGTTTTTTTTTTTTTGTTTTTCCCCCTCTCAGTACCTCCACCCTTTCCTGGCTGGTGTATTGTAGCCAGTGAAGGGTGTGGAACCCCTGGGGAGTGAATTATTACCTGTCAGCCCTGCAAGCTCCCTGCCATCCATAATCCCAGCCTGACACAGCACAGGCCAGGCCGGGCTATCTGCTGAGACCACCGGGCCTTGGACTCAAGGTCTGGCCCTGTTGAGGCCACAGCTGGTAAGAACATGTTGCATCAGGTGTAACGAATGCACAGTCTCATACCTTATGCAGCATGGCATGTGGCTCTTCCATCATTGCCGTTTCTGAATGTGTTTTTTTTTTTTTTTTTTTGTGCTCCTAGACCTGAGAGGAAGAAACTTCTCTTCTTTGCCTTTGTGTTACATTTTCTGTTTTGCTGAGTTGGTGCTCTCAATCTTCCAGGTATATTAGTATGCCTGATTTTTAAAGTTCATTTAAAGATTGCCTTTGGCACCGATGTAATAGATGGTGCCAGTTTTGTTGCATCTGCTTCCCTATTATTGGTCCAGACTGATGGAAGTTAAAGTGAAAACAGTACTGACAGTTATCCCTCCCATTGGTGTGATCCAAAGCCTTGGCAGAATTGTAATTACACTTGATTCCAAAAACAGGCGTGTAGCTTTATCCCTTCTGTGGTCCTGGTGTGGGTTCCTCCTGCAATGGAAATTACAGTCAAGCTGATGAGCGTGTAAATTACGGTAGGGAAGCTTCAGAGTTCAGTGAAAGGCTAGAGGGGTGAGATAGAAAAAGAGGCGGGACGTGGCGGACCACTAAATGGACAAGTGACAGCCCTCGGTCCGTCCATCCAGACTGGCTGTCTTTTTGTGGTTTCTCCAGCTTATTCTTCTGCAACGTTAACCCCTTGTCAAACATGGACTTGGGTTTTTCTTGCCAACCCACCAAGGCCACAAGCAGTGAGCAGAAACACTTCACAACTGTTTGGTTATGTGCTTCATGGAGCACAGTGGATGAAGTCCAGCAATTAGAGGGGAGCATATAACCCAAAGCTCGCAAAATCAGCAGATTCCCCAAGATTTATATTTCTATGGCAGAGAGGGGCTCCGGGCCAATAAAAGCACCTTTAAGAATTGAAAGCTGTAATGCTGCATGAATTTTCAAAGTGGCTGTTCTCCTTTGTCTCACATAAATGTTTAGACATGCCTGGTTTTGGCATGAAGTTAGAGTCATTCTTGACTCATGGCTTTGTCTTTAACACTCCCCAGTCAGTTGTCCCTGTTAAAGAGATTACCCACTCCTTCACACACGTTCAATCATGTGTTTCAAAAGATGCACATACTATGCACAAAGTAGCATGGAAACTATCCAACTTGTTTGAACCACTTAATCCTTGCAGGTTGTTAGGGTGCTGTTTCCTATCTCGAGCAGTGAGCAAGAGTCAAGGTATACCCTTACCTACAGCGAGGCATTCTAAATTTGCCAGGTAAGGTTTTGGAGCAAAAAAGGAAATACAACATGGACGAAAAAATCCCCATGCAGTGGGAGAACATGCAAACTCCACAAAAGAGTCAACAGCTGGGGCTGAGACCCAATACTTTGGTTTTGCAAGGCAACCATGCTAAAACTGTTCCTCCATACAGCTTGTACTTAAAGTTATATCTAAAAATCTTCCTCTGTGTAGCATAAACATAATCTTCTCGTGTAAGGATAATTAAGAAATCACAGCAGATTTAATCACTAATTTAAAGTGCAAGAAAAAAAATCCCCTTTCCACTTCTTTGTTTAATGATGGGAAACATCTGAGCTCAGGAAAGGTGTGTTTATTAATAACCTTGATCCATAAATTTCTGCTAACGATTTGTTCTGTAGATATTCTCTGTTAATTAAACATGCTTTTTGCAACCTGGTTGTGTATAAACAGCCAGTTCGTTCTTACTCACAGGTCATTTACTGTATAGCAAGTTGAATCACTGTTACCTTCAGCTGCTCTTATCAATGAGAATTATTGAGTAATCTTACTCATGATGGAATCACAGCAGGGTTGTCTGTACAAGTTTAAGTTTAAGACATCTTATCTGCTGCTGTTTGAGTAACTTCATTGTTGTGTCATACCATATTTGGAAGGTTTTTGTTCATTGCTAAGCATTCCACCACTGTTTCTGTAATATCATCTTCATCTGCAGATCAGAGCAAAGAATCCATGTTTTCTTTTTAGCTTGTGGAATTCATAAACAGAGAAATCCCAGATCGGAACTCGCATCTATATCACATTTCCGATGCAAAAGTAGGATTATTGCAAAGTACAAAGTGGTATTTGTTTTTACACATTGCCACATTAAAATAAAAAATGTCCATGTATTTTTGTTGAATTGTTTGTTTAGAAGAACACAAAGTAGCACACGACATATAATGTGTCAAAAGCACAAAAAGTTTAGTGAAGTTTTGCATAACACTGAAGCACATATTTTTAATTACTAATAAATAATTACACACTGTAAAGGCCCACATTGTGAGCACTGAACTTTAGTCTTTTTCTATATTTTGCCTTTTGTTCTGCATGCTATTTCCATCTTATGTCTAATTTGTGAATTTGATTTTTATGTAAGCAGCACTGTATGAAAAAAAAAACCCAGTATATTTCTAACAACTTTTTTTTCACAGCATATTAGTTTCCGTGCATCATACTTTTTTTTTTTTTAGCTCATTTTCATCCTTTTTGCTGAGTGGTTTTCTGCGCTTCATTTCACTGAGATTGGCTCTCAATCAAACAGTGTGGGCGGCACAGTAACGATCCTTTTTCTTGGATTTTCAATTTGTGAAGTTTTCTTTTCTGTTAGTGAAGTTTTTTCTTTGCCAGTTCTACTGCTGTGGCTATCACAACTTTGTACTAACAGCCCAGTTACTCTCTCTCCTCCCCCCCTTTACAAACTGCTGTTTTTTCTGAAGGAAATGTAACCATCCATCTTTGTGCCAGAGGTTATTTTGCTACAGAGACCTACCAGTCACCAGCAGGTCTTCCCCATCTCTTTTATGTGGTGCATGCACTCTGTGTGAACATTTAGCTTAGCTTTTTTTATGCTCCATGTCACAATGATATGGAACATACTGATTATCATTGGTGATGCACCAATCAAGATGACATTGATTCTAAATGGTCAGTTTTTCTTGATCAGATTTATCAGATATTAAAAAAGGAATTTTCTTTCATGTTTATTAAATTGATTACGCTGCACACCAAAATTACAGTTCAGTATAATTTTGGTTCAGCTTTCATTATTTTGGGATATTACCTTTTAGAAGGAGGAGATAGACCTTCTAGTGATCAGCACAGCTGGATTGAAATCTGATGGATCTTTAAAAGTTAATAAAATGGAACTTTGTGTAGGGAAAATAGAAGTGGACTATAGACGAATCCTTGGGGGTCTGCACACGTGAGAGGAGTAGTTTGTGTTAATATGGAAATCATAAAGTCAAACATCAAATAAAAACAGAAATATTGGCCAGAAATGCCTGATTAATGCAACTGCATTAAATCGCTTCTTAAAACTCATTTTTATTCCTTGGCATTTAATTGAACTAGTGTTTGATACTTTGTTTTTATTTATTTGTGTTGTTGTCACTCTTGTACAGCACTTTGGTGCAGTTCTATGCCTGTTTTAAAGTGCTATATAAATAAATTTGACATTGACATTGACAACTGTAAGTGTCATCAAAAATGTTTTGTTTCATTTGCTCTCAATTAGGTGTTAAAACTTTCCAGCCAGAATGTGAAATTTGTAGTTTCAAACTTAGAAGGTGGCAGCATGCCTGAACTGCTGATTTGTGCAGCTTGAAGATAAGAAAACAACTTCTATCTAAAGAGGTGTGTTCATGCAGATATTTTGGGAATCTTTTGTCAGGAAACTGCTTCCAAGAGCATCTTCACCAATCGGGGGATAATGACAAAATTAGCGCCTCTTCTTTTTTTTCTTTCATCATCAGCTTTTTAATACCTGAAATATCAAAACATTATGACAGAAACTCAGTTCTGTCTTTTTGTGAGACAACTCCGAAAAGCAAAATATTTCTTTTTTCTTTCTATGATCATTGCTGCCTCCTTTATACTTTATTATGGTTATTCAGCTGATGACACAACACAGTTTTAAGGAGTATATTTTTATTTAAATAGAAATAAATAAAAAAACAACAACTGATTTTTATAAAATCTTCCACTTTTTCTACATATTGTATCCTCTGATTAGTGACAAAAGTAACAGTGTATGCAGACATTGATTACACCCATTAATTAGCTGTGTTAAGTGATGATTAGCCTTTAATGTATTATAGTTTAAAACAAGTTCATTGTAGATTGTGAAGTTGAAGTCGTTCACTAATAAATAAATAATCCTTATACTTTTTAAGTTATTGATAACTGAAATGAAGACACAACTACAGAAAAAAAAAAATCAGGACTCAAGAATAAGACCATTATTTTGTAGGTGGAGATAGCTTGTGGATAAAGGTCAAAGTAATTAGTATGACAAATTCCTAATTAGTTAAATTATTATGTATTTTGGTAAATAGCTATAGATTTACATTGATATTGAAATGTCATTAGCTGTTTACAGAACAGAGTGAGATAAAAATGTTTTTCTATAGTGCTGCTGCAAAATTTAGCAATATTTTCTTGTCAGGTTTCTGGTTTCCGCCTTGTCTAAAGCATTTAGATTTAATATGCAAAGCAGGGCAGCTCTGCTGATTTGTTACTATAAAAGTAATTCTGAGTTATGGCCATGCATTATTGTTGATTATTGTGAAATGGGAATTTTTACAGCCCTGAAAGGTGAAATGAAGCAGGAAATTAAAAACCTAAGATAAGGACTTCTTTTATTTTGTCATATTTATTCAAAGCTGCTTGGTTCACCTGGTAAGATCCCATTATATCCCACCCTTGCTGCCCACACATTTAACAGACAAATATTCATATCTTTAATTTAAGTATGCAGATCTCCCAACCTCCTTCATCCCTCCCAAAGATTTTTCAGATGTCTTTCAAAAATTGAATGCTCTTCTCTAAGCGGTGTAACATGATCCCTGTACTTGATCTCCCAATTCTCAAGACAAGGAGAAATTCAGACATGATTCACAGCCTATTTCATTAGATTTATTTGAATTTATTGGCTTTCTTGTGGTTAATTTTTCAGAAAGCAATTCCCAAAAGAAGATTTTGATCTCTCCTAGCACATGTTACACTCAGAAACCTGCAAAAATTAATCTAAGAAGTCACTGCAGGTTTCTTTCTGAATTTTATTTTATTTTTTTCAATTAGCAATTAAAATGAAAGCGTGCATGCTATTATTGGTGTACATTTTGGTTTTCACCATATGTGCAGCGAATATTTGATTTGGACTTTGTCAACTAGATAAGTCTACACTCCTACACATGCTGTGGTCATTTTCCTTCATTTCCCAGAACTACAGGCTGGTTTCCATCAAACTGAGGCTATTTTTAGAACAGTCTTCAGTGGGGCTATCGGGGGTATGGTGGGGTTCAGTTAATGTCATATGAATCCAAACTGGGCAGTGGTCCAATGTGAGTAAAACATACCATCCCCTCCTCTTCTCATGTACTCTGAAACTCTTCCCATTCCAGTAATATGTGTGTGTGTGTGCGTGTGTGTGTGTGTGTGTGTGCGTGGTGGGGCGTGTGTATGTGTGTGTAGATTTATTAACCAAGTGTTGACTCACCCCTGCAGCTATGCATGTGGAAGTGTGTGGGGGGAGATTGCTTTCTTGAAGACAGTTAAAATTAGCTCCTCATATTGCAGGAGAGTTTTTAAACTGTTCTGCACAGAGGAAGAGAAACAAAACCAGCATTTTTAAAATGGAAAACAATCTGCTTTATGGTAAAGACTTTTGAACTGAAATTAAAACTTTGGCAATTTCTTAACTTTCAGCTCATTGGATGATTCACATGTTGATGGATTCACAATTAATAGACTTTTTTTTTATTCAATCTATAACCTGGATAGAATAATTCAGTTCAGTAGGGACATTTCAAGGTACTATTATAATGTCTAAAGTTGCAAATCTGGTGCTAAAGCTAATTCTCAAAATACTAGTGATGGTTGTTTTCATAAATTTTTGGTTTCTGGTGAATGTTTTTACAGAATGTAATGGGAAACAATGTTACTAAAGGTTGGATAACAACTGAAGGTGACGATGGTCAAGTTGGTTTTCATGAAACTGAATTGGAGTCAAACTGTGAAGCTCCAAACATTTGAACAGGTTCAGAGTAATTGCAGATAATTCAACATAAGTGTGTTTGTGTGCTCCTGCAGTGATGTGGATGGCTGCTTCATGCAACAAAACATGATCATTAATTTACTGTGAGGGTGGAAGCTTGTTTTCATACAGAGATGAATAAACACAACAAAACACATCTTGTTAAGTCACGCAAGATGACTGCATTTTCCAGGGTATGGATCTATTCTTTTTTTGTTTTTGGTTTGATCTTTCCCTCCTCATTGCCTCCTACATTCTCCCACTTCCCTTAATCTGTCCCTGAGGGGTTAGTTTCTGGTGATTGACAGGAAGGATACCATCCGTGTATAAACAAAATCTCGGACCACACTATTGCTTTAAAGTCACAAGTAAATGATGGGAGAATGTGACAAGAATAAGGGTGCAAACACACATTCACACTCTAGCCATGTCTTAGACTGACAGTAGCCCTCCAGCGAAACCTTGTGCACTAGTGTTGACCTGTGGCTTCAGGTACCAGGAGAATAAAATGTCAAAGTCCAAATTAAAGACTTGGACAGAAAGACCGTTCACAGGAATTTATAGTTTGAGGCAAATTTTTAAAAACCTTTCTGCAGGATTTGTTTTTTTTTTTTGTAGTTATTTTCTTGACTGCTGATTTTAAAACCCAGTTTTACATCCAAGTCATTTAAGCTCTAAACATCTTTTTTGATTGCTTCTTATGTTTTACTTTTTCTTAAGTTTGTCATCAAGATTTTGTTTGATATTCTCTTCATGTGAAAACAGTGCCCTGTCAGTGTACTGCAAATTAAAAAACCTTGGTTCTACTAAATGTCATAGTTTACTTTTGCTCTTTGTGTGATTTATGTTTTCAAGGGTCTAAAGTCCTAACTGATCCAAACCCTTAAGACATTTTTATTTATTTTTTTGCTGGACAGTTATTTCTTTATGTGCTTTCAGAGTTTGACCACAAGTCTTGAACATGATGTACCAGTGATATCTTTAAAATAGGAAATTTATAAAAGCTCACTTTGTTGCTTGGTCATTTTTCTTAATTTAACATTTTGTTCTGCAGGCATAACTAATATTTGCAAACCACTATCACTCTTCTCAGTTCATAAAGGTCTCTGACCGATGTAATTTTCAGTGTGGAATAGGATATAGAGATCCACTCATAGGGCCGCATTTTAGCTGGCAGAGTGCACTCAGATATGTTCAAAGAGCTGTAGGATTGTCCATATTGTACACTATGTAGCACAGATTACAACACTACAGATTTTGACACACACTCCCACTCACACAGTGCAAAGCTGTAAGTGTGTAGATTTAATTTAATGCACATAAAAGCCGTTTTATTGTTTTTCTTCTTCACCGCACCTGTAAATTTAAATTGGGTTCTTGGTAACTGAGTTTTATTAAAAACAAAAAAAGTTGAGGTAGATAATTAGGTGTCGGAGCTCTTCTGTCGGCATCTGTCGGGTACATTTTTGGCAGGAATAAAATTCATAGGCAAAATTTAAGCAATTAAAAAAACAAATAAATTAAAGTTGTCGGATCATTGTATAGTGTAGTGCATTAACATCAACACCATAGCCCTTCTTTTACAATAAACCTTTTTTGCATACCACACAAAGAAATGTAAGCAAAGTTTTGCACTTTAAGCTTTGAATTATACATCTTAAGTGCCAACGCAGAACAACATGAATAAATAAAAAACAATGCACATATTATCCATGTATTAAGCTTGATCATTTGGAATGTAAAATGTGGTTGAATTGGAGATAAACTAAAATAATTGTGTGTTCCTTAACACAGAGGCACAGCACTAGTCAGTAAAATGAGAAAAATAAGAAAATGTAGAAGACTTTGCTAACCTCTGACTTCATTTAGCAGAAAGGAAACATCTCACGGTTGTTATTTATTATTCTGACTCATAACCCCTTATGCATGGCGTGTGAGTTTGCAGTGAAACCTGCATACCATACAGTCCTCTTTATCGTCACCCAAACTGAAGTGCTTTCATTCTTTTAATTTGCTTCATCTTTGTAAACCCCTAAAAAATCTACTTAATTTAGAAGTTCTAGGTTTTCCCTTGAAATTTACAATTTAAAGTGAATTTTCAGTGCTACTCACTGTCTGCCTTTGTTATGTGGATCTATTCCTACCTCCTGCTACATCTAGAGCAGCTGAAATACCAGTGATTGTGAAGTAAAAAAACAAAGATGCATAGATTATGAAAAAGAACCTTGTTCTTTCTGTTACCTGTAACTGTACTGAAATATTGACAAATTAAAATTAGGAAAGCAAACTTGCTGATATTGGTCTAAATCTTCAACAAATGGCTTCAGATGAAGAAAAATATGAGGTTTTTTTTAATCTTCTGTGTTGAGACAGGGCTATGTTTTAAACTAAATGAAAAAGGGCTGCTAAAACACACAAACTTTTTAACGTTGTTAATTCTGTGCTTTTTCTGCCAGAGAGAAAATATTTGTTGTTAAGAAAAATGGCTCAGAGATGATGCAGTGTCCAAAGTCCCTGGTGAGTGATTTAAGTGGGGCACAATTACAATACTAATGTGGAACATGTGATACTGATGCAGTGAGTGGATGTTGTTTTGCTTTTTAGTGGATTTGATGTCATAAAAATGTCCTTGACTGTTTAAAGGAAACTATCGGTCTATGAACTTAAACCAGCACCTCCCAATGATCTGTTGCTCTTCCTACAACATGATCCACTTTAGTATTTACTACTTCAGCCCTTCTGATGTGAAAATGAAACATGTCAGAGTACAAACAGACTAACTGGTCTGTGCCCGACATGTGCAGGAGACACAGGTCACTTACTGAACTGAGGCGGTCTATTCAGCAGGAAGATCTTTTTAATTAGGCTATGTTCTTTTAATTAAGCACCCAGCGTAATGTCTGTGTCCATTTGTCACCCTGCTTTGCTCAGGCACAGCTGGTTGAAAATACCCTCTTTTGTGTCCTCAGAGTTTCAGAGGACCTTGCTTCTCATTAAATATCCTCTTTCATAGAAGCTTACTTTTTTTCTGGGTTCTTCTTTAGATTAGCATGATAATACCCCAAAGAGAGTTGAAAAAGTGGTGGAGAGCTGTTGCTGGACTGCTCATCAGATTGAACATGTTCAAGACCCTGGTTATTATCATTCCCAATGCACCATCGGTTAAACTATCAGCCTGAATTCCGACATTTATCTCCAGTGTCATAGAATGAGTGTCAATTGCATAGGGAGCACAGTGGCAAATTACAGGTTATGTCTTGCTCCTAGGAGCCTGGATCTTTCCCCAGTGTAATTATGCTATGCTAATTCTGCCCCCCATCCAGTTTCCATGATGGAAAGAAGGCTTCCCAACAGTTTGGATGGGAATTGAAACTTGAATGAGTAAATGTATTCATTTGCACACTGGCCATGCCCACAAAACCTGAGCACATCCTCCCTTTTTCCCTTGAGCCAACAAAAAAATAAATAAATAAAAATGGCAGCAAGGAAAGTCTCCACTTGGAGCTTGCAGCCGTTTTTCAGAGACTGGGTCAGCTACAGGTCAGCCCACCTTGAACTCCTCAGCTGGATTTATTGTGTCGTAGGTGGACAGGGTCAGGCTGCACTCCTCCCCTCAACACGAGAACTTTGTTAGTGTCGGACATGGAGCAGACACTGGCACTACAGACAAATCCCTATCCCTCCCTCCAAGGAGATCCCCGCTGGGTTCAGAGGTCTTGTGTTAAGGGTGGTGGCATGACCTGAATACTGATTGATTTTTCTGCAGTATGCACCAGGGTGGGACTATGGGGGAGGGAGTCAAACCTCTTATGCTCACCCCCCGTGGAGAAGTGGAATAAGGGAGTTTTGCACAAAGACAGGAAACGCTCCTGGTCGCAACTTGTTTGACTTTTCTGCTCCACTGTAAACCTCAGCGGGTGTGTGTTTTCACTTTGCCTGAAACAAGATACCACACCACATGTTTTCGCTTAGCAGACAGCTGAGTGGGGAGAGGGCATGAGTGGGGTCTGTTTGTCATTTGGTGGGAGACAGAAGAGGCTACACTACAAAGTTCCTCTGGAGGATTTATTACTTGTTTAAACACTAGCCCAGGCTGGCCAATGAATATTGTATCAAGTATTCCTTTGGCACAGTTCAAAGGAATCAAAATGGGACTCATTTGATAGCTACATAGTAGTCATAATTAAAAATCACAAATATTCAATGAACATTTTTTGTTAGTTATCCCTAGGTATATATTGGATAATGTATCTAAGAAGAAGGAAGTTGGGGTTTTTGTCTAGAAACATGGTTTAGAGAACTGGAAGACGAATAATGGATGCGTTTCAATGTCAGCTGAGTGAATATGAGAAGCTTTCACATAATCTTTTGGAGCAACAGTTATCTATACTTTACACAGAATCCTCTGTTAAATATGGAATAAACTTGACATCTTCTGTAGGTGTTTATTTTTCTAAAATTTTAATCACATTTAGTTTAAACTCATTTGAATTTGAATGCATCATATGCCAGAAATATTACATTTCGATTTTTTTTATTTCAGTTACACAACATGTAATTTGTGGTATGTCATACCAAAGTAGATCCAGGTGCTTTGTCTTTGAGCTCAAAAATGTTGCAATTTAGTTACTGGACTGACATGGTGTCGCAATTTTAGTATTGGACTGAGCTTGATCCAAATTGTTCATCAGCAAATAACAACTACTTTATGAGTTTAGTTGATCAGTAACCTAAAAAGCCTGTAAGTTGTTTTAAGTCTTGTTTCTGCTCTGTAATATATAATTTTTTCATTCAATTCTAAACTTGTTTTCTTGACAGGCTGAATATAAAGCATGCAAGAATGGCAAGCTGACAAAGTTATTTAAATGGGATTAAAATAAATCCATTTCTGGTGGGTGTAATGGAGAAAGTCTGTAATATTTTGGCCTCAAAATCATGAAATATTGAAACAGAAATCTCAGGAAAAAATGTTTTATAAGAATTGTGGAATCATTTGGCTGCATTTTGTTATGACTATTTAATATGGGTGAACCCAGTAATTATCTTGGGGAATTCCCATGTGCAGCTGAAGAAGACCGTAGCTTCCACATTCTAACTGTAAACAACATTTATCTTTGGGCATCAGACTCTACTAAGCTCCATAGATACATTAACAATCTGTTAACAGAGCCTTCCACGTTCCTTTCTTATCCTCTCTCCCCAAGCATTTTAATACTTCCCTGAATGAAACAAAAATCACATTTGAAGTTTGAACACAATCTCTAATCAAGTTAAATACAAGTTATTTAATGATTATTTCAAAGCTTTCTGGACTGTAAAATTAGCCTAGCTAAGATTACACCAAATGAAACTTTTTGCTAAGTTATGTTTAAGATACACTCGCACACTGTATTTTGTAAGACTAGTTCATCAGCAATCTTTCTTATTTTGAAATCATAGGTGTGCTTTGGCTAAACTTGTTACAAGGCTGTTTTTGAAGTGCCCTACACAAAGACAACTCTTTAGGTTAAAGTTTATGTCTGAGCAGTGTCTGGTTTGTTACACTGACAAACTGAGATCAGTTGTTTAATTAGTTTAGCTTTCTTCTAAGGTAGCCAAAACAGATGCACCGCTATGAAAATTTGGGCGGATTTCATTTCTAATTTTTATTCTACTGATAGGGGCAATAACCAATACTTATTGAAAGCCACATCACCAACATTGCTTTGATTGTTTCTTTTAAACACCCCCACATCCTGCACCACATCACGATCACAATCACATAACGAAACGATTGACACATAACCAACTCCCTCCTTTCTCTCTCCTGAAACATAAATGACAACAAAGTGGAAATAAGCATTGATGATTCTCCTTTTTAGCATATTGGTCTTGGACCAATAAGTGAAAGTAGGCTGGTATTAATAAAATCGGCCAATACCAATGTCGCCAATACATTGACAGGCACCAAACTGTAGTTGAGTGCTTAACAGAAATGCCTCTTTGTAGCTTACCAATTGTAGTTCTTTGTTCCTTTTATTTTTTTTAAGGGAGAACCTTTTTAAAAACTGTTTTACACATTTATTGCACTAACTCTTATCCCTGATCATTCACCTTCAAGTCTGTGTGTAGATTACTGGTGTTAAGTCTATTTCAGTAGGATAAGTAGATGTTGTCAGGCTAAACAGTATGCCTGAAGAGAGTATCTTGATAGTAACCAGGCCCCTCCATCCAGCCTCTTTGAGTTCATTCAGAAGATTATCAAAGTAATTATTTATTCCCTCCATTTGGGTGACTGCATGTTGTTTTCTTATGCTTGTTGACCAGAAACAATGAAAAACATTGCCAATAAAAATAAGAGCCACTTCTTTTTGTGTGTAAGGTTTAAAGAGTTAAAATATTTATACAAGCAAAGCAAGCTTCCAATGCAACTGTACTGACCAAGTTCTGATTTTATTTCTTCAGTTGAGGTGATGTACTGGATCAATTATTTTTATTTTATTTTTTTCAGTTTAACACATTTTGTCCTCATTGGGCTTTTAATGACAAAGTTTGTCTATGTCTCTCCACTGTTGTCTTACAGTGCTTTAGAAATGTGAGCAGTTTGTGATGTCCAGTATTTCTAAAAATGTACCAATTACCTTCTCCTTATCTTTTGGTTGAATACTTGTGTGAATCTAGCATATGGCCTGATCCACGTCAACAGACCTAAAGTGTGCCACAAAGGACTCTTATTAAATTCATCCAGTTGTATTTAAGGGCAATTTTCAGTCTGGAGACTGAACATGCTTCAGAGATATTCAGTCTAGACCTTTTGTCGAGCTGGCACAGGCTTTGTTTTGCACAAGGCCTTATCTGCCTTTTTGATGTTTTTGTATTGTTTCTTTCCAGCTTGTACTGCTTGTTGCCATAGATGGTGAGCAGACACTCTGAACTGTTGAAACAAGAAAATAATAACCGCATGCCTAATAGTATCAAATTATCCAGGATAAACTATTACTGATAAACAAAACACGATTGTGCTTTCTATCTGGGGCTTTTCTGGGCCTCTTGTAAAAATAATAAATAAATAAATAAATAAAGGAAAAAGAAGTTGAAAGGAAAAGTGAAGAAGAAAAAACAAGTCTTTCAACCGACTTTGCCGTAACCTCAGCTGAACCATCACCAGTAAGTGACAGCCAGCTGGACAGTTTAGTAGTAGTGAAGTTGCTGCTTCTCTGAAGGTTTCTGGGCTCAAAGGTACTTATAATGTTCTTTTTGAAAATAATGGATCAAAGTTTGGCTTTGCTAAATGTTATTACTTATTACATCATCTGTAGAAAACTAAGTAAACATGGCCAACAGTTTTTCTCTTTGAGAATGTATGACGTAATTTTATAGGTTTATAGACTTGTGATTGCTTTTGCATTATAAATAGGCTTTTTGGCTTTTGAAAAAAGGATTTAGAGCATTAATTTACATCCAAATTGCATGTTTGTATTTCTTTTATTGCCATAACTTAACGCTCTTAAACTTTTCTGCATTTTTGCTTATTCAGTGTAAACACAAACATTGGTATTGATACTTGTTTTTATATACTATGTGTACAATCATGTTTGTAGATTTTGTGCTAAAGAATCTGCGGAATATTGGAAAGTAAATGTAAACATTATTTTTCTGTGTGGAGCAGTGGTCATCTTTATAGCAAACTTTCTGCAAATCTTTCTCATGATGTTGCCAGAAATTCAGCTGAAAACATACTAGGAGTTGATGCTGGCTGTTTAGGAGATGTCATGTTATTGGTTACATCTTACTGTAGGAGTCTTCGTTTTTTTTTTTTTTTTTTTCTTAGGTTTGAGTTTTGGCAAGGTGAAGACATTTTTCTTGGAGCAGATTGCCAGAGCAGATTGTGAGCTGAGATGCTATCATCACAATTGGCTAGTTTGAGCTGTGGGATTTGTCAAAGGATTTTGTTCACTTATTGCAAAGGCATTCTGCATCTCAAAATATGCGTTTTCCACTGGGTTTTAGGCTGGTTGCGTCACATTAACATGGCTCTTCAAGGCATTTTACTGATGACATGTTCTGGTAGATCTACATAGGTTTTCATTGTTATTCATTGCAGGACTTGGCATCCTTCGAAAAATAAAATATGACTGAATTCAAAGTATGAGGTGGCATCAGTTGCAAGCTGCTCAGTATTATGTCTGTGATACTCAAATGTAATGCTCATAATTTTTTTCTTTTTGTTTCATCCAGATCCAGAGACAGCTGCGGCTGAAGCCTTTTCCAACCCTGTCTGCAGGATCGCTGCAGTCAGCAGACTGTTTTGACGCTGTAAGGTAAGGACTGCTGTTAGTCTGGAAAATGTTGTATAATTAAAAGCTGGAGATTAGATTAAATTGCATAAAATACAAGAGAGAGTTGCTCCCTAAAGACATTACAGAAATGGCTTAATTAAAGTATGCTTTACAGAATTGCTGCAGTTGGCAGCTTTTCAAAATAAATCATTGATTTTTCTGTTAATAACATTTTTAATATTTTTTATCATCCTACATTGTTTGTGCTTTGTGCAAGGACAAATTTATAGAATAAAATGTACTAGATTTGTTCTTTATTGTTCCTCAGTGGGGAAGTTATTCCAGTGTGTAGTTATTCCAGCTCAACCACCACTTCTGTGGTTGAATATTATCAATATGTCTATGTCTAGATGATACAAATGGGAAGTTCTTTACGACATTCCAACCTGGCCTCATTGGAGTTTCACACAACATAACCTTGAGTAAAAATACTGAGGCCTCACATTAATAAAGAACTTACAAAAGAAAAAGAAAAAAACAGGAGCATGATCTAATAGATTTTTTAAAAAGTGGAAAGCAACAATTATTCTTCCTGTTGTATTATAATACTTCTTTCAATATATCAATTTTGATTTTTATATTTATTTGATTTTGATCAGGTGGGAGAGGGACAATTCTGTGCTACTCTATGCTCCCTACTGATGGAGAAAACTTTAACTCTGGCTCTGACTCAGCCTTACTTGAGCTGAGATTTGGAAAAAAGTTGAGCCAGTTCTCATTTTTGCAGTTGCATTATAAAAATCACGTCATTTTGTTCTCAACCTCATGCCGTCTAACCCTTCTTGCTACAACACCCTAATGCACTTTTCACCCCCTTTTGCATGATTTGTCAGATTTTTGTGAGTGCATTTGTTTTTGTGGAAAATAGCTCCATCCTACTGAACTTCCAGAAGCTGTTTTTTCAGCTAGAGAGCAGTGTGAATAGTTTTGAAGAGCAAATGTCAAAGTCCATGAGGAAGTACCTACTGTTGGACCAAAGCACTTAACTCCCTCTGCTCGGTTGTGTGCAGCAACACAAACAAGCTCATGTGATTTTGCTCATTTCCACCAGAGAAATCATAAATAAACATTTCGCTGGTGGAAATGAGCTGCAGATCCGGACCGGAACCGGAACCAGCGGCAGAGATGGCTTTCACAGTAAGTATGGGGTTCGAGTTGGTGCTGGTGCTTCATAGAGCACCATTTACATTCTTTAAATGGTAAGAATGTAACAGATAGTTTGGTATGTCAGTGTTTTAAAAATCCAATCTTTCCACAATTGCACTTCGTATTTGATAATTCAGTTCTTTAAAAACAAACTGTTTTGGTCTTCTCTAAGAATTTATATGCTCTAATAGAAGACTGACAGTAATATGAACTTTGTTGTCTCAATACAGAAATGTGTTGGTAACTTAAACAATCGCAGAAAAGTCACTTTGTTTGGTTTGTAATTTAACTTCTAAACTTTAGAGTGGACAGCAGAGGACAGGACCAAGGAGATGACAGTAGATCTCATGGGAAGGCTCAAGGCAGATGGTTAGCCAGACACAGACCTGCTGTGACCTTGATAGAATCTAATACTAGCAATGAAATATCTTTGAAACAATACAGCATTAACACTGATTCTGTGTGCTTCTCTTGAGTTGAAGTGTTCATAGTCTCGTATCGTTGGGTTATCAGAACAGCAAATTTCATTCAGAAGAGACCTGCATTGTAATCTAATTTGTTTTGTTTCGAATGAAGCAAGCACTTGTCAAGAAATTGAATAAAAGCTCCTCAAACTCACCGATTATTGTGTAGCTCAAACTGTGTATTTTTCACCACATTTACCTAAGACTGGTGAAGTGAATGTGCAAGAATATTTGTTTTAGTTATTTGGTTTAACAAATGTTATGCTTTGCTAAAAGTTCTTTGTATTAAATATATTTCCTATAATTTTCTTTGGAAAAGTATGTTTGTTGACAGTGTGATCAGACTGCTATAAAATGTTACACTCCACACATCATGATATCAATTTGTGTGTGTAAATTATAATTGATGTAGAAATGTGTTCATGTAATCATTATTTCTTGTCTTATGCAAACCAAAACATCTCATTATAGAAACTAAATTCAAAGCACTTATTCCTGATCGGTAACTCTTTGTAACCTGATATAATTAAAAAACGAACATTTTTGGGAAGAACATTTACTTTCCTCAGAAAGCGAATCATCAAAACCTTTAGTTGCTAATTTCACAATCATCCATTGCATTTATTAATTTGGCAGTGGCTGCTTCAAAATCCTTCAGCAAACTTTGCAAGTTTACACAATAAAATTGTGGTAATTTTGAGGATGTGAGTTGAGCTGACATGATTTACATAATTTTAATTTTGAGAGAGTTAAATAAGTTTAAAATTTTGATTGAAAGGTGTGCCACTAAAATTGTATTTAATTGTGGTAATTTTTAAGACTTAAAAATTAATTAACTGTGGTCTTAAAAATTACCACAATTTATAAGATTTTAAAAATTGTGGTAATTTGTAAATTAAGCATCTTAAGTGCTTGCATAATAAGATGCATTAGCTTGTAAGAATTATTTCTAGTAAATTAATATGCCTTTATTTTAGTTATACTTACTGCAGAATGATCTTGGTTTTGTATCTGCAAAGCCACACCCCGAAATCACTCCCTGCTTGCAGAATGCTCTGCATAGAAACAAAATGGCACAACCTGTTTTTGATGGTTATGGCATGAGAATCCAGTTTATATTTAGTTTAAAGTGAGAGGAAAGAAATACATTATTAACAACTTATCCACACAAAGACTAATGTGTCCTTAACAGCCTGAACATTGTCTACATGCAAACACATGCACACACATGCACAGCGGTCACCAAACGCTTACCTTAAAGCAGGGGTGTCAAAGTCAAATGGACGGAGGGCCAAATAAAAAATTTAGCTACAAGCCGAGGGCCGGACTGATCGAATGTTCATTGAGATTTTTTTAAATGACGCATTTGGTGTAGTGCAGCGGACCGGCCCAAGCCTTCGTAAATTTCCTGCGGGCGTGCGTTGTGAGGATCGAACGGGGGGGGCGCGCGGTGTGAGGATCGCGTTTTTTTCAGACGGGGTGCCGGCTTGCTGCGGGCCGGTTCTAATAATAAATCAAGATCATCCCAGGGGCCGTAGAAAATCTTCTCGCGGGCCGGATGTGGCCCGCGGGCCTTGACTCTGACATATGTGCCTTAAAGGATTAGCTGTTGGATCATAAAACAACTAAAGTTCAATTCTCAGCTTAGATCTGCAGTTAAGTGCTGTTAAGGGTGCAGTTTAATGTTGCAGAGCGAGCTGCAATAAGTTCAAGCTGGTGTTGTGAAAAGCTAATGTGTGTGCACAACTCTAATCATGGTGACGTTGTAGCCGCTGTGGTAAACTCAGTAGGTGTCAGAAACTGAAGCTTGACTAGGCCCTCTTCATCTTATAATGCTGAAAGTTTCTTACAAGTATGGATATCCTTCCTCCAAGCTTGTTCTAATGAATTGCAGCTTTTACTTTTCATTATGCTTGTGCTGAGTTTCTTGTTTCACATTCAGTTGGCATGTCACAAGTTTCACAAGAAGATTTCAATTCCAAACCAAGAAATACTAATGAAACAGTTCAAAATGTAATCTTCTGACAGTAACTTGCTCACTTGATTCTCTGTGAGGGTTTGTTGGAAGAAATGGAAGTTTGCATAGTTCCTGGCAGTACAAGAATGATCTCATGTCAATATAAGAAGTGATAATACAAGTCAGGCAGAAGACAGGGAAGCATAAACGCCATCTGTAGCATGATATTGTGCAGGCCTCTCAGGCTTTGAGCTCCGTTAAAGGACAACCACGATCAGAGCTGGGAACTGGCTGGTGGGCTACGGGTGTGGGGGGGGGAGTGGAGGGAAGAGGTCGTTGTGAGAAACAAGAGGAGACGGAGGAGGGTAGAGGTGTCAGTTGTATAATTGGGGTGAGGGGATCTCTAGGGTGGATAGAGGGAAGCTTTATTAAGATCGCTCTGGTCTGATGTGCTTGCATGGCCGCCTTGCTCTTCCTCGCACACCCACGCCTGTCCTCCATTTCCAAAAGAGACTTTGCAACAATAAAGTGGTGAAGGTCAAAGTCCCGAAGCTCCTTTCAGTTGCACATAAGACAAAGGACCTCATTATTGAAAAAAACCTGTGGAGTATGTATCTTTGGATTCTTTTAATTTAAGGACTTAATATCTTGTATCACTTTCAAGTCATATCTCAGTTTCTCATTGATGAAATTGTTATTCTTAGCTTTGCATCAACAGTTATTTAATGATGTGTCAATGATACTTGAGTATTATTTCAAGACATGAGTCAGAATTACATTAGCTCTTTTCATTTGCAACTAAAATGAGAATCATTTTGTACACTGCTCATTTTGATCTAGTAATCTAGTTAATGTCCTACTTGAAATGTATTCAGAGCAGAACATTTATGAAATATTTACAATCCAAAGTTTAGAAAAATTATTGCTCTTCACCCTTGTTTTGACTCCCAACAGAAAAATAACTTCCCATGCTATCCTTTCCTTATGACTGATCACAGAGCCTGATGCTGAGATTAGGCGCTTTGCGGCTCCGACAGCTTGGATTGTTACTTTTTGAAATATCAATATCAATAAATGAATCCTTTTGTAGAAATATGCCTCCCTGACTTGAGTGTGAAAATGTTTGCCGTCTCACAAAAGGGGATTTTGTGAGTGACACAACAAAGATTTCCTTTAAAAGCATCAGGCTGTTGTGGGAAGAATTAGCAGCTTTCCCCCCAAGATCTCTGCTGTAAATTGGTTTCTGTGAAAATTGTGGAAAAAAAGTGGGACTGGGGGTCTATTCACTGCTTTCTTAGTATCTTGTTAATCCCCCACAGCTTAGACCGCGGGTAGAGCTGCTTGCACATACAAGGCCCTCGTGAAAATGGCGCCACTCCTCTTCCAGCCCTCTTTCGTCCTCCTTCCACTCGGTCCTGCAGGGCTTGGCTAATCCTTTGCCTGGACATGACAGGGAGACTGCTGGTTTGTTCAAAGCTGGCTGGACTTCAAAGTTCTGGGGATATTGGGACTTCAGGAGGTGGAAGAAAATTGGGTCTGCTACAAGGAAAGACAGTGAGGGCTTCACCTCATCTTTTCTTTTACAGGTCCTAAGGTGATGATGAAAAATACCACAATGTGCTCTCACACAGGCTTTGTTGGTCAGAAAGATGATATGGTAATCTGAAATTCTAAGAAACATTATTTTTATTTTTTTTTAGGAACAAGAATATACAAATCATTTAAATGAACTGTGTTGAAATTACAAGAGTTTAACGTGGAATGCACAAAGTTCCTCATCAAATCTCAATGAATTGAGAACGATTGTCAGTACAGTTTGAGATGCAGTGGTTGTGTACAACCAGGATTAAAATAATCCAAGCAGCTTGACTACATAAAAAAAACAACTTTTAGGCAAAATCAATGTCTTGTTTATTTAATCAAACTACATTCAGTTCAGTAGTCAACTGTTTAGTAGGGCACAACATGTTTGTTTACATGAATTATAATAAAGGAAGACAGAAAGAAATCAAACAAAATGACCAAAGATGCTGTAAGTTTTGGATTCAGTCAAACCATAAAGTTAATGGATGCATTTATGATTCTTGAAGTAGCACTAACTAAAGGTGGACAACGAGAAATCAAGGTTTACAACTTGATTTCCTTTTAATTAATCGCCATTGGGATTAGTGCTTAATGTCAAAACTGAGTGTAGAAGTGATTTTATCATGTCAAATGATCACAAGGGTTTTGAAGACTACATTCACACAACAGGCCTTTATCCGCAATTTCTTTTTTTTTTTTTTGCATAGTCATTGAGAAAACTAATTAAATTCAACCATATCCAGATTTTTGTGTGAATGGTATATGACCACAAAGTGACCAGCATGAACATAAGCAGGACATAGACTAACTATAGAATAACTGATGCCACTGTCTTTGGATCAGTTTAAAAGTTGTTGAGCTCAAAAAGCTATATCCACAAGATCACAAAAAAAAAAAGGAAGCACATCTAATAGCAAAGGCATTTTGTGGAACATTTTCTGTAACTTTTGTAGAGGAGTCTGGATGCATAGAAGTGACGGGATTGTGACGTGATGCACTTTAGCGATGCAGACTTCCTTCATAGTTGCAGAATTCTAAGTTGCTGTTATGTTTGGATTTACTTCATCTAGACCAGGGGTGGACAATCCTGGTCCTTGAAGGCCGGTGTCCTGCAACTCTTAGGTGTCTCCCTGGTCCAACATGCTTGAATCTAACAGCTGAATCACCTCCCAAGTGCAGTCAAGTTCTCCAGAGTCCTGCTAATGACCTCATGATTTGACTCAGGTGTGTTGAAGTACAGACGCATCTAAAAGTTGCAGGAGACCGGCCCTCAGGGCCTGGAGTTGCCCACCCCTGATCTAGACACAAGTCTCACGTCGGTGTCGTAAAAGACCGGTAAAAATCTGATGGTACTGTTCAGACTGCAAACACTTAAAACATTTTTGGACACATATCTGATTTAGTACCACTTATGGAAGTGCATAAATGGCTTTTTTGTTGTTGTTGTTGAAAAGATTGAAAGTTGTATCATACTTGCCTTCGTCTGCCTAAAATACCATGATAGCCTATTACTTTGTGTCATATTTTTGATAAATTCTTACCTCATTAGTGGTATTCTGTCACAGATGAACTCTTATTGGTTATTCTCAGATTCTCTTCAGCTCATTGGCTGTATGACATCACTCGGGTGCCACACCTCTGCTTGTGATTGGCCAGCTCTTCCTGTGGGTCAGTTTTGTGAAAACATTTGTTGTGAATTAGCAATCAGGACTTAACAAAGGAGGAAGAAAGCTCTGCGTCCAAGCAAGAAAGTGGGCTAATTTAGAAAACCATCCCTGGCCAGTCACTGGAGCCTCAAAACTTTTTCTGATTAAGTTTATTTTTGAGTGAATCTTTGTGAAATGCCATAATTGTATTTTTCACTCCCATTAGACACATTTATATCTTAAGAATTTTTTTCAGTGTCTTTATTTGTTAAATAACTTTGTTCCAAATCCAAAGTGAAAGATCTACAGTCATCTAAAATGTTGTGCTAAACAGAGCATCACCATTCCTCTATGTGAAAGTGACCTTTCAGCGCAGCTTTCAGCAGACCTTCCTGTGTATAGATGTGTCTTATCCAAAGAGACTTATCGTGGTTCTGTTGCTACTGACCATGTCGGACCCCAGCAGGAACTTTACTGTTTGTCTTGAGTTGATTGCTGGCAGAGGTTTTCCTAAGTAGATGACACCCATCATGACATCTGATAAATAAATACATACTGTTTTAGGTTTTAATCAGTTTAGTTCTTGCTCTTAAAATATATTTTGTACTATGTAGGATTTCACATATTTGTTTCTCAATAAATAGAATAAGAATTGAAAGAAATATGCTCCTCTTCTTTTTGAGTACAGTTTAAGACTCGTTGTATCTTTAAATTCTGGTTGAACTTGTATTTATATGTTGTTGAAAATCGTACTTATTATATTAGGAAACATTAAATTAGCAATGTTGTTTTTGATGCATACTATTTCATTTCTTGATGTACTGTTTTGAACACACTAAAAGGATCAGTAACACTATTTTCCTTATTGATATTAATGAAATGGCTGGTAGTTCTCAACAAATTGGATGATCTAAAATGTTTCTGTTGCAAAATATAGTCGTTTCTGTGCTTTATCTCATAGTAACCTTCTCCATTTAAGCAGAATAGTGCCAACTTACTTTCTGTAGCTAGCGCCACATGTTGGCATTACCTGCAGAGTAAGACTTTAGTTTCTAAATTAGTCTGTCTGTGGGCCAGACCAGTTAATCCAACAGAAACACTTTCAACTTTATGAAATGAAAAATGAAACAAACGAAGTCCTTGACAGCTAGAGCCCTTTTTCAATTCATACTCAGAGAATATCTCAAGCTCATATTAATTTGTTTCTGAATTTTAATGTAGTTAATTCATATATACATGCTTTATTTGCTCTACAGCTCTTGTCCTTTTTGTTCTCTTTTTTTGTTATGAAAATTATTAGGTATTGAAGTGTCTTAATTGCTATAACGCTTCAGAAGGTTCCCTCATATATAGGACCTTGATTGCACTGAAGAATGATTGCAAAGTCTTTACAGCTCTCAAGTTGCCGTCTCATTTATTCAAGATTCATTTGCATATGCAACACAATAATTACTTTTAAGTGGACTGCAGAGGGGGTTAAAAATAAGTGTCGCTCATACAGGAAAATCAGAATAAAATCAACGCTCACACATCCAAATTAGTTTGGGGGGTCAGTAATCTGTTAGAACTTTTTACTCCAAGGAAATGCTTCATAATGCTTGGTTAGTTTCAACTCTGTATTATGTGAAGTGGTGGAAGAGCTTTGTCTTTTTATCTTGTTGTTGGCACTGTTCTGGGTGGTAAATCTGCATTTTGTTCACTTCATTGAATGCTTTCTTCATTATTATTCTTTATTAACTACCTGTGAGCAAATTTTTAAATATTTTTCAATATTTGTCTCTAAGAGTGTCTTTTCGATTTATACCAGAGCTTTAATGCTGTAAAATGATACAAAATAAATCAAATGAGAGCACAATAAAGGAAAAGCATAATAGAGAAAAAAAAGACTGGACATGTGTAAATGATGATTCAATGTTGATAGAAATGTAATATTTACTTAGAAAAGCCTTCAAACCTTCACCACCTGACATACAAAGTTAATTGAGCTTGTTTTATCTAATAAATTTGCTAAGTCTTGTTAGCAAACAAGATCTGTCAGCAGAATCTTCCATTTTCTTGATTAAAATCTATGGCTAGTAAACTATTTGCCGAATTAATCAGTAGTGAGAATAATTATAGTTGTAATCTTTAAATAGATGGTTGGATTGTTCCCAGTTGTCACTCAACCTGTCTCAGTCCAAACATGCGCAGTGAGGCAGAGACTTCAGTGACAATAAAAGCCACTGGTATATGACTTTCCTTAATGCTTCATGTGGTTATTGACAAGAAGCTGTTGGCATAATGTGGGCGGATCAGTCTGATTAGTCGCATTGATTGCCGAGCAGTGAAGCTTGGCCTTATCCTTTAAACTATTTTAATAGTCTTCATGATAAATCCAGCACAAACATTTAGGTCATTTTGCTAGCGACTGCCATAATTTCTGTCAATTTAGCACAGGTAGTTGGATTTTCAAAGTGTAAAGTTATCTCGGTCCAGTACAAAAGTGTTTTTACTGGCAAATTTAAATCCGCGATCAGTGCAGTGCTCTTACACTTTCCACATTTAACATTTAATGAAACTAATGACAGAGTTGAAAATCACAACGTCTGGCTTAAAATTTCCTGAAATACAAAAAAATATCATTTAATGCTCCTAACTACATTCGTGCCTTCTTCACCTCTGGAGTCACTCCTCCAATTTCTGCCAAATTGTGGTGTGAGGAAGCAGAACACTCTCTCCACAGCTGCACCCTGAATTTGTACCTCAGTTCATACTATCTGTGGGAACGATTCACTGAGAGGGGGTTTGAGCGCTCTCAGAAGCACCTGTGTGTTCCGGAGATCAGGGCATGAGAGTGGGCGGACGGGATGAGAACAGGAGGCAAGGACGATGCCGCTGAGAGGGTGAAGAAGGTGATTACTGAGGGTCGCCTAGAGAAAAAGTGGCACCAGGGAGGAAGAAGATGAGGATTTTTTTTTTGTGCAGCAGAACATTTTCAGACACTCACTTATCAGTCTTCATTCAGTTTGTGGTTATTTTCAATCACTCTGTCAGCCTCTTGAAGCCTCTCTCTCTCCTCCAGTATTTGGCCTATGCTCTTGTATTTCTTTTTTTTATTTTTTTTTTTTTGTTAACCTGACCAGCCTTTCACCTTTATCTTCAGCAGAGCTGATTGTAGAACACAATGAACTGATCTCATATGTATTCATAGTCTTCAGAGCATTTCATTTTATTCCCAAACCTTGTGTGTCACTTAGTGCACAGCCTTCTGGCTCTCCTTTCAATGTCTTTCTTTAGCATTTTCTGTTCAGCTTCTAAGTCCTTTTTTTACTCATCACACTGCCTTGCCTGCTCTGAAAAAATTTACATGGCATCACAAGTAGAAAGACTTGGTAAGCTTTTTAGAGCCAGTCATGGTGCACTATTCCCCTATTGTAATTGCTGCTAAAACAAGCAGCTCTGGGAAGGTTCATTGTTGGTGAACCAGCCATTACTGACATCCCTCCTCACCTGCCATAGCTAAGATGCTCACGCATTTCAGGCTGTGATGAATCCCCTTTTGAGATGGCAGGACATAAAAAGGAGGATGATCAGAGACGAGAAGCACTGCACAATTGGAAGTTTAAAATAACTGTTAGAGAAATGGCAGCACAACTAAAACCTGTAGTGTCTCAAAACAAAAATTGCTCGTTCTATCAACATTTTTGTTTTCCAGGTGAGTTCAACACTTGATAGCTCAAAGTGGTGAACTTCAAAAATAATACGCCTGCAGAGCCCTTTCAAAGATGCGTTTCCTGTTCTTAACTTATTCTCACCAGGTTGATTTTGAACTTTAAATCAATATGTAAGCCTTTTTATTTTTTAGTGTCAGAAGTCATTTACTTTATTGAAAGGAGTCTCTGCTCACAAACTTTATTCCTGCCAAAACTTGTTTTTTATTGCACCACCTGTAAGTTGTTTGCTTTAAACCAGCTCTTGCATTTAGATGAAACCTTGGCACTGCTTTTGTCTATTAATCTTCCAAGGTGTCTGGAAGATTTTCTTAGAATAACTTTAAAATTGAACCTCCGCTGTGGAACATACCCTTGTACATCCACCAATTTGCTCCATTAAACTTGATTTTAGGGTGTATTCATAGGGTGAGTAAGACTTTTCTTAGTAGTTGTTCTGAACCATGTAGTACCTTTAGTCTAGTTTGCATGAACCACATTGATATATATTGTGAGTTTGAAGGTGCCTTACTTTGTGTATTTTCAGAACACTTGTAGCAAGCATTCTTGTTTTCTTCTTCTACACAGACCTGCGACTGCGCTAGAAAGGGAAAGGTGAGGCGGCTGCTGGCGTAGAGCAACTTTGCCCCAGCAGGTGGAAACAGGTGTCATTACTTACGGGGTTTTGCTTCAAGCACCTGCCTCGAGGCGGAAACAAGCTGGTTCTTGCAAAAACAAAACCAACAAGGCAACAGATGGGAGTGAACCTATTTATTTTTCCATTACTTCATCTTTAGTTGTGTGCTTTGCTCGAAAGAAAGTAAAAGTCAGAAATAATTGTTGTTTTCATTTTACTCTGATACTATGAACTGTGTATGGACTAACTGCTAATTAAAATAGCAAATGTTTTTATATATATATGTATATATATATAACATTTCGATAAGAACTCATATTTTTTGAAATTCTTTTACTCCTGCATTCAGTTTTTGATGTCTTTAACCTTCAGATATCAGAAAGCGCTGTCTTTGATGAGGTTTTGATGGAACTTGAGGTCAAGTGGGAGTTGGGAACGTACTGCAGCTTGATCACTACAGTGCCCCACACTTTTACTGACATCCCTGGTAAAGATGTAAAAACTCTCAAAATAAAGTACTCCTATTGCAGTGGTGTAAGCCTACAGTGAAAACGTGTAAAAACATTAGAGAAATCCAAGTTGTCTCCAGTCTCATGGGCTTTCTACAGAATTTAAATCTGGGTACTGAGATAGCCCTTGAAGAAGGTTGATATTCTATGGGATGAACTTTTTCTATGTTGTTGACATAGCCTTTAGACTGAGTCTGACTCATTTTTATTTACAGTATTTTTCTGTTTGAAATAATTTGTATCACCATGCTAAAAGCTTGTCTTAGGGTTATGAATTATTAGGAAGACATGCAATGATTTTAGTGAACATTGTGACTGTAAAGTGATGGAACCAATTACACTGCATGCACATATGACTCAAATCTAATTTTATTTTGGCATAATTTGACCCATATGCAACTTTTTTATGGCATTCTGAATTTTCCAGTTTTTTTCCAACCAGAGAATAAAATAAAAATCCTATTTGTGCCACTTCTATAGAAATCTGATGCGTATCTGATTTTATGCAACTTTTAAATCATTAATTTGAAACATTCTTCATAATTCTGTACCAGAAGAGGCCAGACATAGTAAATGTGGACATAAATGCTGGCTGAAGCCAGCAGCGCTGAAAACCTTTTCTTTATTCTTACCTTGCTTTGTCTTGTAAAGATCTTGTGACGATATTATTGACTTCTATTTCTCATCAAATCTAAAATTGATCCCACTTATGTTAGTGACCTCTATGCTCCTCTCCTGCGCATGCGGCACGCTTTAGAGTCACTAACTGTTCACACAGAAATCTGATTATCGTCATTTAATTAGCAGTATGAAAGGCTATGCAATAGGGGGAAAAATAAAACGAACAGGTTTTATCAAAAAATTGTAATCGAACATCAGGACCTGCTTGGTGAACTGCAAATTAAGGTATTGGAAACCTTAATCTAGCTCAACTGCTTGGTGTTATTTGGAAATATTTGTATGTTGATGCATCACAGAAGACACAAATACTGATGATGGAAACAATTGTCTCTTTTGTTGTTGGAATATTCCATAATGAAAGATGTTTTCAGCTGAAGGCTCTTTCCAGTAGTACAAATAAGTAGTTTCATTTATATAAAATGTAGTTGTGCACGAACCGTTTTTTTTTTATATATTTTTTTACTTTATACTCATTTACACTGAAAATTATTTTTATTCTCCATTATATAATCTGACAAACGGCTAAGAACTTTATCCTCAAACAGAGGTCAGATGAATTATAGAGAGTGCATTTGGTTGAGCATCACATTAGTAGAATGGAAAATGGGCTACTTTTTGTTGCATATAAAAAGTAGAATGGAAAATAGTTTTTCCAAGTCTTGTACAATTAGAGGATTATTTCCCCCTATGTTGTTACAAAGTTCTAAAAATGCACAATCCTGGCTGTGTCTTTAGGGCAAATTCTCAATAGTTCTGTGTTGCTGATGGACAAAGCTCATCCATGGGCAAAGTTCAACAAATCAGCAGTTCTTTCCCTGCCATGAACCCCATCAGCCACGGGTCCGTCTTCCCCCCTGCTATTGCTTTTACTTGTCTCCTTTTGAAATGCTAATGCAACTGAACGATGCTGGAGCTCTTCAGCCAGAAGTGAACTTTTCTCTTCTTGAAGAGAATTTATGGATGGTCATGCAGAGCTTTAAAGTTTGACCCAGCGGGTTACGAGAGGTCTTTTTGTTGTAGCCAAGTCATTTTGGGCACTCTCTCAGCAGCTTACTGCAATGCATTATGGACATCAAACTATTATTATGTGTGATGGAACAAAATTCAGCTCCAGTGCCCATTTGGTACTACCACCCAGTCTTTTCCCCACAAAAACCACTGATATGTGGAGGCTGTTGGCTGCTTTTTCTGTGCTAAATTAAATTAGACTCTTGGGAAACATAAACATCTTGCATCTTGGCTTCTCATCTTGTTGTTTCCCACCCCCCTTGCTCAAGTCTTCTTTTTTTTTTTTCAGAAAATGTTCTAATCAAAATCTGATCCACAGTAAGTCGTCTTCCTTGATGTTTGATTTATTGGACTCATGGACATGATTACACTTTCTTCAGCAAAAAGGAAAAAAGGCATTAACACATAAGTGCAATTAGTTTCTCTGTCATACTTCAACAGTAAACAAGAGTGAGGTGGAACTCGACCTCGAGGCCTGGTCTCCTGCAACGTTTAGATGCATCTCTGCTTCCACACACCTGAGTCAAATAATGAGGTCATTATCAGGACTCTGGAAAACTTGACAGCACTTGCGAGGTGATTCAGCTATTGGATTCAAGTGTGTTGGACCAGGGACACATCTATGAGTTGCAGGACACTGGCCCTCGAGGACCAGGATTGCCCACCCCTGCTCTACAGAGTGAAGGAAACAGTGTAACTGTCCCTTTAACTGTAAGCTGATTTTCACAGTTCTTTGTTATTTATCTAATGTCAGAGCACCTACCAGAATACAACTAGAGAAAATTTTTGTTCCGCGAGTCTTTCCTGAAACTGCACCACCTTAAAACCAGCTTGCTCAGGTCTTGAAAGAAAATAAATTAAATATTTGACATCACTAATTAAAAAAAATACAATGCATGCATTATAAATATATCTATGGCAGTTTTTTTCTGGTTTTCAGTATTTGTAGAATTTTGCTATTGCTGCTTTTAATTTTGGAAAGGACTAGGTGTGGTATAGTGGTAGAGCAGAAACCCCAAATGCTGGTCCTCCATGCAGTCCATTAGGGAAGGTCACCTGGTCTCAGGACCTTTTGTTGCCCCCCCATCCCCTTATTTTTTTGCTAATTTCCTGTCTGTCAATACCTGCCATTCATACTGCAAAGACCCTAATGACAAACACTGCAGGGAATTTCTGCTAAATGTTTATGGCCTTTCATTTTGGTAAATAAAGCTATATAAGAATATTTTAAATTTGTTTCAGAAAATTATGTTGTTGTTTTTTTTACTTCTAAAATCAAATCCCAAAATGGGGAAACATTTTACAGACAATTCCTGCAAACATTTAGTTCACATTGAGATCTGAACTTTGATGTGTGCTTTGTGTTTGGTTCTCTGACTGCATAGGGTTTGAAGAGTTTTTACTTGTGAATAATTTTTCTCAGTCTTTATAATAAAAAAAAAAAGGTTTTCTAATCCTGCCCACAACAATGGACAGCAACAGTTGCTCTTTTAAGCTGATGCTGATGTACTTGAGACAAGCACACTGTGCAGACTTGATTGTGCATTTTATTTGGAGCAGCTGGTCTCTACTTTTCCTCTCGAGTCCATCTTAAAACGTACTTTTTCTGATATGACTCTTTCTTCTTGTTTAATAACTACAGTGTTGAATCTGTATTGAGTTTTTGCATAACTGAAGCTGCATATAATTTTTGAACCTTTCAAAGAGCAGATCATCTTGTGGTGAAGCCTATTTTTTTCCCTTTGTTAGTAGATTTACACTCCATCATACGCCTACTACTGGGCTTCTAACAATGTCTCTTGCACATAAACAGGACCTTAGCAACATATTGTTGTTTGATTAAATTCAGTGAATCTACCTGCTGTCCTTTACTGCACAGAGTTCTTTAAGATACAATGCTGGATGTTATAAAACAGAAAAAATTATTAAAATCATTTTTGCCCAGGGTTCATGTTGGTTATTGAATGCTCTTACTTGATTGAGGTATTTAATCACTTTCAGGTGCAGAAAGTTTTCAATACAGCAGCATCTGTTTGATTAAACCAGAAATATAGGAGGGTATGTAGAACTCATTTATTAAACCTGTCAGTTATTCTGTATAGTTAAGAATAAGCAGTCTGAGATTCTGTTGAACATCACACAACAAAGATAAGGTGAAGTAATTAAATGAAAAAAAAAAGAAATATATGGTTATTCTTATTGAGATGGAGATGTGAGGATCTACACATAGGATGGTTCAGACCAGCATACCTCATCTGATGGTAAATTTGAAAAATGAAAAATAGATGCTTTTGTGCAAATATTTAAACCTCTAAATATCCTTTAGATTATACATTTATCAGAGAATCAGATGGCATCAGTGATCAGGGATGTGGTTAAGAGAGCAAAACTCCAGTGCTTGTCATAATAAATTGGACTCTGTCTATGGTGTGCAATACGCCTCAACCCCTAGGGGGGGAAAAATAAATAAACTTAAGACTTTGCATAATAAGAGTGTCAATATTTAGAGAAATCAGACTTGACAATCAACCCACTACATCACCATTTTTTAGAGTTGTCAAAAACATTTGACACTGTTCACCATGGCATTTGAAAACTGTTAGAAAAAGAATATGCCCAAATGATTGCTTCAGTGATTCAATCATTAGTGATAGCCTCGCCTTCATACCACACATAGAGAACCTTGTAAAAATAGTGTGTTTTTAAAATAAGTTGTGCTTTTCTTTTTTTTTTTTTTTTTTATTACAAAGAAGCATCGTGTTGCTGCAGCATTTTTGCCTGTTATGGATTGTGGAGATATTTTTATCAGATTTTATATACTTCTGCTTAATATCTTCCAACAGTTGATTCTATTGCTTCTCTGAGGTTCACCACTGTGAGTTTCACTTTCCGGTTGAAGACCTGCTTTGGCCAGTCAGCAGAACATTCATTTAGCTTTACATATTAGCCAATTCTCAGTTTGCTATCTTTCTATATATGCTCTCTTATATGCAAAGAAACAAAGAGCATGGTTGTTTTTCTCTCTGTCTGCAAGATCACTTGTTGCTTTCTATTCCATTTGCACACACTGAACTTGGTAAAAGAGCTTTTGTCCATTCAGCACCCTGACTGGAAAATGACAAAGTTAACTTCATTGAGCACTTTTCAGTCCTTAAGGCCAATTCCATGACATGCAATTGTGTCACTTAGATTGCTTGTTATTTTAATTTAAATTTAAAGATTTTTAAAAATGTTATATATACTTATTTTTTGACTTTAAGAAACACTTTGTCGTCAAAGCTTTGTAAAACAGAGAAATCCAACTTTTCCTTTGTAGATGTTTAATTATCAATACAGTATTTGTTTTTTGTCTGGCACAATGGTCGAAATGTGTAAGAAAAATACAATTCACCTGAAAATTCTCAAAATCTTGTCAGCCCAGTTTATTAAAAGTACTCCTTTCATTGTGGTGAGACACACAATGAAACATTGTTTTTTTTATTATTTGTAGACATGAGAACTACAGTAACAGTTGTTACCCGCACTGACTGTTTGACTCTGAAACTCCTCAGAGTTTCTAATGACTTAATTTAAAAATACAGTGCTTCTATCTGTAAATCAAACTAAACTAATGAAGCATGAGAGCAAAGGCTAATATGATAAAACAAGCTGGACTATTTGACCATCTGGTCTTCGCTGTTTCAGTGACTCCAACTGGTATGAGTTCCAGTTTTTTTTGTTTGTTTTTTTGTAGTTGCCAGAGTCTTTATCAGAGAAACTATGCTGCAAGTGAGAAGTTCTGTGCTCAAATAAAGGATCCTGATGCTGTGAAATTCTTTTAAAGTTTTCTGTGAATATTTACATCTGGGATGAAACTCAAACTGAAAGAAACGGAGGAGCATCAGCTCAGACCCTCTCATCAGTAATCTACCCTGCATTGACACCCTTTTTAATTTATCCCTAAGCCTCTCCATTACTTTCTGTCAGGCATCTTGGGTTAAACGTAATGTGCATTCTGCAGTTTCAGGGCTTCCTCAGTAATTAAAAGGCTTGCAGCATTGGCCTGTCTTTCTGTTGTTTATATTTTCCATTTTACCATATCTGCTGGGACCAAAGGTTGGTTCGGTGTATGAAGAATGACAGCAGCATGTTCAGACTCAGCCTCACCTCACAGGGCTGCTGCTGCAGCGGTCTGTCAGTTCTGCTGCATTTCAGTGCTAAAACAGAGCTGCTCCTGCAGGCCCCAAGCAGGAGATCAAAAACTTGGCAGGTACACCATGCATGTTTTTTTTTGTAGTTTTTTTTTTTTCCTAATTCTGTTTTGCTTTTTTCATATTCTCTGTTCATTATTTTTGTATAAGTAAGCATTGCAGGCTTATTCATCTGAAACATGGCCATGGGGGAGACTGTAGGACTTCATAAACGAACCATTTGAATAAGAGGGTGGGTGGCTTTGTTATTTCAGGTTTTATCATAAAACATTCCCACTCAATATTTCCGGTGGATTTGATTCTTAATTGAAAGCTGCCTTGGAGCAATGTTTTATAATTTGGGAGTGGAAGGTGATGAAGAAGAAATCCCGACTCTAAGCAGGCAATATTCGCACATCTTCATGTTGTCTCCTGAGCCCTCCCCAGCTCTGTTGTTTTTTTGTTTTTTTTCCTAGGCTCTTCCTGTCATTTTTCTTCACGAATCTTACTCTTGCTTCCATTGACATCACCTTGGCAAAATCCCCGTTGACAGACCCTAAAACATTTAATTGACTTTTCATTGACACAAGCTGTAATTGCCTTTTAATCACAGCTCTACATCATGTTTTGAAATTCAAATGAGCAGTGTCAGCTCAGAGAAAAAGCCCTCTTCAATGCTTTGCTGTCATTCACAGATGCAACAAGAGGAGAGTTTCAGTTTTGGAGTCTTGTGTAACATCGCCTTGTCCATTCTCTCTGACTGAAAGCAAACAGGAACAAGCTGTTTGATGCTCGTCTGCAATCTAAACACCAGCTAGTGGAAGGGAAACATTCAGGCTGTCAACAGCTTTTTTGTGACAGCCCAGGCTTTATCTGATATCTGTACTCGTTTTGCCTCTGAAACCAGGTCTGGCAGAGAAAAAAAAAATAAAAATCACATCTTGAAATAATAAAGCTGCCTTCAGAAATTATACATCATAACTTCGCATTGTGCAAAATTGGAATAACAACTTTCGGTCCTGTGAGATTGCATGAGAGCGCATAGAGTTGTTCGTCGATTTACTTGAAGTGACCAAAAGTATCTGACTGATCCAAAGAAAATGCACAATCTGAAAACTCCAGTTGTCTCTTGCGTTTAAAAATGCCCCTAAAACAAGATTTATGGAATAGTCTGTTGTTTTCCTTAGGTGTTCCAATTTTTCTAATGATTTTAGTGATTTAACTATAAGCAGCAAAGAAATATCTATACAAGATTATATTTTTCTGTAGGCTTTATTTGAGATGGACCATATTTGGCAGGTAGCCACATTAGCCACGAAGATGTGGATTGCGAAGGCCGTCGATAAGTCAGGGTCAGACTTCCACCTTCGCTCAACTCTCTGAAAACAGTTCCCACGCTCCCTGCTTTCAGTGGAGGGGAAGATGAGAAGAGGCATCCGCTCAGATAAAATCAGTATTTCTGTGAAAAACCTTTTTTTTTTTTCTATTCCATTTCACTGTCTATTTTAATTGTTTGTCCATCACAAATGATCCCCAGACAGTCAGTGCCTTGAGATCCTTCCTATGTATGCATCTGCAGTATAGCTTTTACTATCACCATTATTCCTGTCAACACCAAAGAAAGGAAGTGAGTGACTGTGTTGGGATTGTACTGACATATTGTATGGTAAAACGAAAATAATACATTTTTCAGAGTCAAACGCCAGCTCAAACCCATAAGATTTAACTTTCTTTGACACAAATACAATTAAAAACCCTCCAGAATCTGTTCAAATATGTTCAGTTACTCATCTGCCAGTGATAACTAATAATCGGCTCTCATGTCATTGACCCAAATATGCATGAGAATTAATTTTTTTTTTATTTCATTGCACTTTTTCTTTGTATTTTGTGAAATTCTGCTGTGGAAATCAATGCTTCATTACTTGGCTCTGTTTTTATTGGCATTTGTAAAAAGAAGAAAAGGGAAAGAAAAAAAACGCCACAGAATTTTATCTTTAAAAATTTTCATAAACTCATAGACGATAGATGTTCTATTTGTGCTGCATGGTTGCTACCCTAGAGGCTTTAAACTCATAGACTTGGTAGCTTTTCTGCAAACTTCACTGAAAACCTCTAAACAAAAGTTTTTCTTTCCTATGTTTCACCTTCTGCTTTTTGTCCCTTTTCATCTGACTCTGCCTCTGTTCTTTTGTTGTCTTGTTTTTCTGATTCTCCTTCCTCCGGTAGCTCAGTGATTGTTAGTGACGTTTAGCGACTCTTCTTGGGAGAGAGTGCGCTCTCTTTAAAGCATCCCTGATGCTTCCCAGCAAACAGTGACAGCACAAAAATGTAAGCTGGCAGCTCGCATGTAAACCATTCAGCGCTGTAGACCTTGAACAGGGTTCTTTCTTCTTTCACATTGGGCTTATTATCCATTCTTTTGTCTTTTTGCTGGTGCAGAGTTTCTCTTGTTTTACTCCTGGAAGAAGTAGAGAAACATGGAGTTTGTGTCTGATTTCTCCCTCCTGTTCCTTTTATTGCAATTTTCATTTAAACCTCTCTGAGTCAGACTCAATTTGATTTTTCACCTGCAAGACAGCCCCCTCCCAAAAATAGAAAGTTTATTAAAAATGTTTTAGCTTACATTGTAATTAAACTGTCATGATTAAAACCCAGAATCCCTGCTAAAAGCCATGGCTCTATTCTCACCTTCTCACTCCAGCAGAAGGGATTCATTTTCCAATTCACTAGCCTCTGTTTGATTAATTTTGGTTGAATCTTAAGGAAGCCAAATATTAATTCAGTAATTTCTGTTTTTTTATTAATTAAATATAAGTGAATATATATGGATAACCTGAGGATTTCTATAAATCTTGAAAAAGACAAAGGTTCAAACAAACGGTAAAACATGGTTAGTTTTAAAATAAAAATGGAATCAGTGCTTAAAACATGTACTCTGAGTACAAAGTCATGATCTAATTCTTCATTATTAAATCTTAATTTAGGTGAATATTAATCTTTCTGATAGGAAAAAAAACAGAAAACCAAACATGAAAAGGGTAATTATTCCTATTTTTAGCTGGATTTCCGGTTCTACCCAACCTAAATGTGCAAGAACCATTGCATTCTACACAAAAAAAATGTGTGCCAAAAAATTATTGCATGAAAGTGTAGTTTCAGTTGGAAATCAATCTTGTTTCTGCACAATTGCGCAGATTGCAATCTATTTCAGCTCAAAGGAGAGAGGGGGAAAAAAAAAGAAAAGGAAAAAAATAACCCAAACACTCATCTTGAAATTGAGCCATTCATCACAGAGTAAACCGTATAACTGAGAGGCTGCACGAGGGAGCAAGGGAAGGTTCGGAGAAATAGCTTGGGGGTAAGGAAGAGAGAAGATGTTACTGCAGGAAGAACAAACAGAAGCTGGCCCCTTTCTCCACTCTCCACACAAGGATGTGACATTTCTAAGGGTGGTGTGTTGTCGCTTCAGGACTAATTAACATTCCACGATATCCCAGCTGGAGGTGGACGCCCTGATGGCGCCTTTTGCTGTGTTTGTCCATCATTTTGTTGACTTTCTCTAAAAGCATCGGCTCTCAAGTCCACCGTCCCGGATTGTGATGTGTTTTGTGCGACAACAACAATGTTCAAGTGTGTTCTGCCTGTTTACCACTGCCGGCGGTGTCGGGCCATGGTCACCATGGCGACAGTGTTGGGCTGAATCATTGGAGGTGTCTTAGTCCTCAGGGGAACACAGATCTGAAAGGAGTGTGGCGTGCGCGATGCACTTTGTTTGCTGGGTCAGTTCTGATTCTTTAACGAATGTCAGTGGGACGTGTCAGCAGTTTGTCATTGGTTTGTTGCATGCAGCACACAATCTGTTATGAAATCTGTTGGAGTGTCAAAACTTTAATTTCTGTGCATTAAACAACTATCATTATGTTTATAGTTACAGTAAGTTTGACAGACGTTTGATTGAAGTTTTAGTTTTTGTCATAATTTATTCTCCTTCAGTTATTTAAGTTATAGTCTAGTTTTAGTTGAAGTCAGAGAAAAATTTGTTCTTTGCACAGTTTTGTCATATAATGGGGAAAAAAAGTTTACTTTTTTATTTCAATGCAGAAGCTAAGAAAAAACATCTAGCTGCAGGCCATGGGGAACAAGATCCAGTCTCATGCATCTCATCCCGCCTTTCCAAACAGCTAACATTGAGTCTAACTAAATTTCGGCTATTATTTTTGGCACATTTGTATTCATTAATGAAAATGTCAGTCAATTTTGTCATAATTCCAGTTTATTTATGCGAGTTCCATGTATATTTTATTAGTTTTTAGACGAGATAAAAAGCTTGTTGACAAAAAGTGTCAAAGCTTTTTCATCAATAAAGTTAACACAGACGTGTCCTAGTTTGGTTTTAATGAGACTCCTAAAGAAATGCATGTTCAAATATGGGGGAACCAAAATAATAGCTGGATATTGAAGAGTGATGAGAGTTTGTAATTCCATTCAGTGCAACAAGTCATTTGATCAAAGTAACCTGAAAGTAGGAGAATAATGACTGTCATGTTCAGGAAGAACAGAAACGGCTTAATTTGCAGGCCAAGTTTTGCAGTGAGAAATTCTTTATTGATTGTTTTTCTAAGGCAGATTCTGTGTAACTTTCATTGGTAGAGATGCACAAATGATTGAGTCATAAAGAGCAAAATAAACACATGTAGCTTATTGCCTGTTGTTGCTCATTTTAAGAATTCTAGTTAAAGTTTTAATGTCTTTATAAAATGGTATAAACTAAAATCCAGATGAATGGAGCAGCATTATCCCTGACAGTCAAGAAAAAAAAGTTGCATAAGCACTTGTTTTAGTGTTTTGTTTTAAATCTTTATGAAGAGTCTAAAGTAATTTAAAAGAAGAGAATGTATGCACTTCACTGTGAATCTGCATCATTGGATAAATTGACTTTTTGCGTTTTTTTTTTTGTTTTTTTTTGTCAACACTGGTACCATAAGAATAAAGTGGATTGAACTGAATTGCATTGAGTTTAGAATTGGGATTACCTTTGACTCGTCAGGGGAAGAACTAATGAGCTTGAGAGATTTAGTTTTGATATTTAGAGCTCCTCCTTGTTGTCAGCTCAAATAAAACTCAGAATGTGAACTCTAGAGTGCTTTTTTCTTTTTTTTACTGTGGGGAGACTTTTCAACCACCTGTGGGAAATTCCACAGACATGTCATCCTCTTTGATATCTGTGATTGTGCACTCTACCTCAACTAAACAGTCTCTGAAGCTGTGGCTGTGTCTCTGTGGACCGATTCCACCGATCAATTCCTCAGCCCATCTGTCTGGCAGGCTTATTCACCGTGCTGCATCTTAGGCAAGACGAACCTTCGCTGCAGGAGTCTTCATTAAACCTGTCCTCTCTCTGCCCCTCCTCCTTTTCTGTTTCTCTGCAGGCCTGGGGGAAGTTAATGAGAAGATTCGATCAACTGACACCCCCCACCTCGCTCCTCCACATCCCTTTGTTCCAACTATTATCTTCCTCCAATGTCAGCGTTGACTTGTGCACTTAACTGGTGAGTGGTGAGTCAGTAGTGGCTTAAACTTCACATAATGAGATTTATTTTATAACTCATGAAATA
The DNA here is from genome assembly GCF_019740435.1 of Gambusia affinis. Taxonomy (NCBI): domain Eukaryota; kingdom Metazoa; phylum Chordata; class Actinopteri; order Cyprinodontiformes; family Poeciliidae; genus Gambusia; species Gambusia affinis. The sequence continues at coordinate 21,759,702 of NC_057872.1, forward strand.
TATGAGATGTATATTTCATGGGAAATATATATCTCATGAAATATATATTTCATTATCATTCAGACCAATACCCTAAACAAAGGTATTTAAATATTGACTTAAACCAGTAACTTCATGTTACTTTCTCTAAAAATGTTGCACAGCTCAAGCATCAAACACATTGAGCAGAAGAGATGACCAGCTTGCTGGAAACTGAAAAGAAATACAGAATTTATTTTCAGTAAAACAACAAATGCAGAGTGTTAATACTAGATGACACGCATCAGTATGGCAGCCATGGTTACCATTCAGACCAAAGTTTAAAGGTCAGGTCAAGAGCTTTTGAGAACAGAAATTAAATAATCCCAGACAAAAATATATTTTTTGTGACTTTATCAACCTCTGTTTTGTGGAGAACTTTAGGTTCAGTTCCTTTTCAAAAACTGCTTGATGTCTAACAAGAACCAGTTGGGCTGAACTTTAGCCATTGGACATTGTGCATTTTGATTCTTCTTAGAAAGAAGATGCTTTCTCCTTCTTGTTATAATGATCAATATTTACAGAGACCTATGGATGCTGTGGTCTTGGATTTCAGAGTATGGTTTTGTAGCATATGTACAAACTATCTAAAGAAGAATAGAAGCAATAAAGGTGCAAAAAGCATTTACCTAAAACTTTTCCTTTTAAATTCAGAGAACGTATCTTGGTTATTAAATTTCTCAGGGATTGCTTTTTCATTTGAGCTTAATCTTCTCTTTAATAAGTAACACTGTGAAATCTGTTGTTGTGTTTTTATACTGGAGATAAGATTTAAATAACTTTAGAAACGAGTAAATTTAGACTCAGACATATACATAACATGGGACAATATGTGAAGCCATGTTGTTTGGACCTCTCTCTACCTGCTGCTGTGACATGTGGGAGGTACAGCGTGATGGTGTGACTCAGTTGTTATGCTAGAGAAAAGGACTTGCTGTTATGAATGGCAGTGGTAGCATTGTGCAGGTCTCAGCCTGCTGCTGAATCACGGCTTTAAACTAATTTTGAAGGTACAGCAAAGCCGGTGTTCTTTATACTCTAGCTCAGGGCCTGGCTCATCCAACCCTTTGGCTCAACCTTGCATGCCAATTACCCACAACTCGTCTTTCCACTATTGTCAAGAGGAAAAGACTGTAAGGCAAAATATAGGCTTATTGGCTAAATTGTTGGGGTCTAAACTTTTCTTTGGTGTCTCTGTGACACTCTAGAATAGTCATTTGCATGTCCCATAGGAATTGTTAACATAAATGCATTTTATGTGAATTACTGCACTGAAATGGCATGGCAACAGTTGGTACTCTTGACAGGACTCTATAGACTCTTTATTGAGTTTCTGGTCTGTTGAGTTTGGATTGAGATTGGTACTTTTGGCAGTGTGGGAAGGTGCCAAATTCTGCTGATTATTGACATCAGCTTCTCCAGAAAGCGTGAAGTGCTCTAAAACATCTTGGTAGGTGTCATGTCCAACTTTAAACCACAGTGGACCAACACCGCCAGATAACGTGGCATTGCAAATCCTCACTGACTGTGGAAATGTCATAAGGGTCTCAAGCAACTTGGATTCTGTGCCTTTTTTTTCCCCAGACCTTTTCTGGGTAATCTAAGTTAATTTTGATATAAAAGGATGACGTTGCACCACTAAAAACAATAGTATATTTAGAGTGCCTTGGCCTAAGTAGGATGTTCTGATATTGTGTCGAGTTTAAAGAGTTGCTAAATACAAGGAATGCAACAGTGGTACCCAATATCCAGGCTGCGTCTGTGTGTGGCGGCTCTACAACAGAAGGTGGCAAACTTGCGGGTTGACTTTGCATTAACCACTACAAATCTCTGAATGCATTGCTGGTGGGTAGGACCCACAGCGCCTCCTTTCTTGAGATTCAGCTGGCTTTGACCAATTTCCACCAAAGTAAATGAATGTAGAAAACTGAACTTTAATGAATGTCATCTTTATTAACTTTTCTTTGTCACTACAAGACATGAACATGAATGTTTATGGATTATATTTAAGGACATACAATTTATTAGCATGTGAAAAAAGTTACAATTTAAACTTGAACTAAAAAAGGTTTAAAACAAACTTAATTATGGTTATTGTGTTCATTGTATTTGCTTGTTCTCATAAGATGCTTCATGGCAATATTTGATAATATTTTCCATTAATTTATTCAATGGAGGTCAGTCCATGAGTTTGTCAAAGTAGGTTTGATAATGTAGGAGCTCCTTCTCCAGCTGTCATTATTGTCTTTTAAATCTCTTATAAACTCTTGAATCTTTGCTTCACAGTTCTCTCAAGGCTGTGTTTCCCTGTTTCTTATGAATTTTCTGCTACCACAGTTTCCCTATTTCACTTAACCTTTCATTTATGTGCTTGGATACAGCAGTCTGTGACCAGCCAGCTCTTTAGTAATAAGCTTTTGTGGCTTCTGGAGGGTGTCAATGACTGCTGGACAACTGTCAACTCACCAGTCTTGTCCACATTTTTGTAGGTAATAACACAATTTCTGAAGAAAGAAATTCTGGTTTCATTTGTTTTCTGAAATCAAATTTTCTAATAAAGAATTAAGTTTTTTCTGTTTATGTGTTAATCTTTGTGTAGTAAATCTAATACATGTTTGAATTTTTGAATTAAATTAATTAAATAAAATAGCTTTTTGATGATTTATTGACAGGTTTTGCACTCTCCTACTGTTTCATATTTTTGAGATTTAAAAGTTTGGTTTTGGGTTACATAAACGTCCTGAATTCAGGGTCTTTTCTTTCCTCTAGCCCTTTCACACACTCCCTGTTCTTTCAAGATTTCAGCTTGCACTCCCCCTCCCTACATTGCACCTCACATGGAGCAGATGCAGCAAAAATGATTTAAAGAGTTGGACCTAGATCCACATCAGTAGATGTAGAGAACAGGAAACAAGCAGAATGTAATCCTGTTGGATGTTCTCACTTTGCAAATCTGATTCTTTTGTTTGTTTTCTGCTGGAATGGAGCTTCTGTGTAGCGTAACCAACACCACTGGTGAACATAAATTGATTTTAGTCGGGCTCCTTTTTGGTTATGGTGAGAAAATATAAACAGCTTAAAGGTGTGTTTATGTTGTGGGCCAAATACAATCATGACTCTGCTTCTTGTGACTACATTGGATGGTGGTTAGTTAAAATGTCATCGGGAAATCCTGACCTGAGGCCTTTTCAGACTGCAGTAGGAAAACAACAGCTGCTTCTTACTCCAGACATTAGTCTGCTCTGCATCCAGCGACGACACTGGTATGATGAGACTTCTGCAGCAGCAGACACACAGAGTTCAGGTTGCTCTTACCCTCATTGGCTGCTATTTCAGTTCTAGTATGTCAAGCTATAAAGATAAGATAGAAATGGGCATTATCTTGGAGTGGTGATGCTTTTGGTTGGAACATTATTTTATATCATAGACATAGGGACTTTCAGATAAATCACTTCTTAAAGTGTAGCTAACTTTTTTTCTGATAACCTGTCTAAATTGTATATTTAGGGTTCTATGTTTATGTTTTTATGTGGGTTTTGACATTTCCTTGTAAATTTATTTCGTTCTGCAATATTTTGCCTGATGCTGTCTCGGTGTTGGCCTCTTTAGATTGAAAGATGACTACTACAGTTGAGTTTTTTTGTCACTCACTAGCAAGTTTGACAATCATTTGCAATTTGGATAGATTGGAATGGGTCTCCTGGTCTGACTGCTGGCAGCAGTATGCTGCGGGACGGACGATTGTGTAAGATTGACTGAGATGTTTAGGAAGCTCATTGCAGCATTCATTTCTTGCGCAGGACAAATCACAGCTGGAGAACAGCTGCCTGATAGGGTTAGGGTTATCCTAACCGTAACCCTGTTACTGTCAATAACAGTGGAAAAGTCGGTTGATTTATCACTAGTTTCTTTTTTAAATAAGTCTCCAGAGGAGTCTGAAAGGTTGCTAAAGATGATGACAAGGAGGATAAGTTGGCAACAGTGTTTCTGTCATCTTGACCAGAGCCTCATGTACTCTTACCGCTCGTTTCCACACTTAGTCGTGCCCTGGATTGTCTCCTAGCTCCACCCACTTTGGTGGAATTATTCAAAATTTGTTAGAGGTGGGAATATGCGTTCAAAGGTGGTTAGTTACACTTTAAACTACTAAATAGTTCAAACAACATAACAAGACTGATCCTAAAACCAGAAGTTCTCATTCATCATTTCACATTTTATGTGTAAAGATAATGGAGTTCCCCTGTTCAATAAAGCTGTCTCAGAGATGCCAACTCTTCTAGGAACTGTTTTCCACAGTGGTTTCCTATGTTTTGAGCATTTTATCTTCACAACTGGTTAAACTGTTCTGGTCTATTAGAACATAATGCTGGTAGTCTGTCTCCATGCATGTGGGGTTGGTATGTTAATGGTGAACTGCATTCCGATCCTCATGTTTGCCCGCAGTAGTCTGTCTGCACTACCCTGAAGGGATTCACGGTTTCACTGTGCGACCTGCCTCTTGTTTGTCTGTGTAATGCATTAAGATGGATGCAACCATCCCTCTGTCAGATGATGAATTGTGGGCTGCAGAGAAGATTCTCTGCTATGTAAAAGAGGCACTTGCAGAGCTGGCAGTTTCATCAATCAGATGGGGGACCTCTGTAATGTTGTTACACTGCAGAAAAAGAGAAGTCTCTCTTTTTATGCAGCAGACGGTCGTGGACGGAGGGCCTTTTCATTCTGTTCAGATAATGTTTATCCCCCTCAGTGTAAAACGAAGCGTGACTCAGGTACATTAATGAAACATTTATGGACTTCAGATCCTTGTTTTGGGCTTTAAATCAAATTGATCCCACTGTGCAATCAGCTTTCTTCTTACAAGTGTAGCGCTGTGTCTTCCCTACTACTTTACCATTTTGTTCAGACAACAGTATCAAGGTCTCAATTAAAGTGACACCTGGAATCTCACATTCACACATTCCTATAAAAGCCTGACTGAGCTCCCGGTCGTAGAGCCTGGAGCTGCTTAGTCAACACATTAGAAGCCTAGGTGATAAATTTAGGCAGGTGAGATTCTGCAGCTGAAGCGACTGTGAGTTACAGATTCAGGGCTATTAGTGGGGGAATTTGTGGGGCAAATAAAGGTGAACAAGGATTAATGTCAGATTTGTGTATCAGAAGGAAAAAAAAAACAAAAGAAGTTGTATTTTACCGCTTTAGCCTTTTTGTTGTAAAACCTTTCTAAGCAATAGTAGATATTTAAAATGAATATAGCTGAGGCTCAGCTATTTGTCTATGCTTGCATGCAACACTTGACCATCTAAACATTTCAAGATGATTTTAATATTTTGATGCTGGTCTTGTATTGATTGAGACTTTAGTTAATTTAAATTAGATTACAAAAATCCCTGTATTCCAACAACACAATTAGTAGAAATCTTGAGTAAAAACATGGAAAATAACCTTAAAATACACTTTATGCAGCTGAAGAGTTTTTAAAAATACGCAATTTTATAAATCAATGAAATTAGTGAGGAATTTCTGGTTGGTAATTAGTAATTCAACATTTCCCGTATAAGGCGAGAGGGTAGTCCAATAAATAAGAGACTGATGTGTTTTGAGTTTCTTCTCTTGACATAGTTAGATACGGGCATAAACTACTACATAGCTATAATTATAGAGTGAGAAGATACAATGCTGGAACTATGACAAGTCTGGGCATGACTCAACTTTATCTTATGACCAGGTTCAGTCAGTCGGACAGAAATGCATTAAAAAACTCTGCAAAGAGAGTGGGACCTTTGGGTCATCAGGTCTCAATGACAATTACGTAGTTTTAAGGCTTTTTGTAGTTCTGGGTCAATTTGCCATCATCGTTCCGTTATGTTGTCATTCAGTCTCTTTCTGTTTTCAGTTTGCAAGCACACCATTAAATTTCCCTGTACTAAATCATGTGTCTGTCTATGTATGTATGTATTTTTCTTTTCTGTCAAATAGTTTCTTGAGTTCTAGTAGATTATAGTCAGAGAAAAGGTTTACAAATCAAATTGTATCTTATTGTGGCAGCATATTTGCAATGGTTTTGATTCCGATCACATTTTGGGCTTATTGACTGTTTCGAAATTTGCTAGATTGTGATTTGTGACCAGTATGACTTTGTTCACATAATGATTATGCAAGATGCCATAGTTAAGGTAGTTCATAACCTTTGTAGATATGTCTTTATATATAGATCTGTATCCTTTAAATCACAAGTCAAGTAATTTCTGTTATTTTTATTTTTTTTAGAACCAAGTTATTAAAATCTGACATAAAAACTCTGCCGTTCGCATCAGGCTCGACAACAACATAGTTCCTGTTGAATTAAAACTATTCATTCACAGCTCCCTGGATCTCCAGGATTATTTTGTGCGTCTGATCTTCTTGCAGCACCTGCTGCAGCTCTACCGCTCTGTTCTCTTGTTTCCCCCTTCATGTTGCCACCCTCTCATTCTCTCTGCATGTGGTCGTTGAGTCGTAGCCGCTCTTAAGGCAGGAGGTGTGGCGTACCTCTGGCTGCTCCGACAGATAAGCCAGAGCCTGCCCACCTGCATTCCCACTGCTCGTCATCCGAACAAGCTCTCTGTCTGCGGCATTCATTCTGCATCAGGAGGTTGCCACATGGATGGATCCAAAGTAAATGCCTCTCCGCCTTAATTTTCATGTGTGATCGGGGAGAAAATTACATCCAATTTTCTTGAAATAAATGGTAAAAGTCTCAAAAGATGTAAACCAGTGAGTAGTTAGAAATCCTACCTGTTCCAGAATGAGATGGAGATTTAGTTCATTTTCACTTGACCTTTATTTTCCTCTTGAGAGCCAATTTAAAAACTGTGGGAGAAATAGCGATTCATATTACAAAAAGCTCAAAAGTTAAATTATGGATTTGTTCCCTGAAAAATAATAGTTCTTTTTTTAAATAACTTTTAAACCAGGCCTTTTTCCTGCCTCAGTTTCATTTGAATAATGACTGAAATGGTGCAGAGAGGTGGGGTTGTGTTATATGCTATGATATTAGTTTCTATAAATCCAGATTTTCTTCACTTCTGTTTTTTCATGTCTGTGATTTTTAGCATCTCTGAAGCTGTAATTTGTCTCAGCTGTAGATAAGGATTGCAAAAAGACTCCATCCAAAAGGTTGAATTTTGGTCTAGTGTGCTCAATATGTTTTGGGGAACATATGTTTTTGTGAAAATAAATGTTTTCTTGTGGATTTGGAAGTGGCACACAGTGTGTCCATGAATGTGACCATCACATGTTATGGAAACGCCACTCCCTGTGAGCACACATTTGTCACACTTCTATGAGCACACAGACGTTTAGCCTTGCAATCCACTTTAATTGACTTGTTAGTGCAATAATGATGGCTATAACATCAAGTTGTCATCCCTGATCGTCCAATCTTCTCAGCTGTCAGCTTTTTATTCCCTGAACTGAACATGCTCTCTGCACGTTCAAATGTGTCCTGTACGCTGAGAATATATGATGAATATAGCATGTTGGCTAATTTACAGCTTGGAATCATGAAGGAGCTGTATTACTCTGCCTTCAGCCAAAGAATGGGGCTGATGTATGAAAAGAAAGAGAATGGTAAAGGTCAGTAATCAGTGGCTAGTTATTGTGCAGCAAGCAGATTTGAAAAGGAAATTGCTTTGTGGTCAAGACAGGGAACTGTATGTGTATGGATGGTAATGTTTTTATGTGTGAGATTGTGTGATGATTCTGTTTCCACGGAGGGTTTCTCTTGGCAGAGAGTCTTCCGGCTGACCTGTCAGTGTTATTCAGCCTACAGGGCTGTGAAATGACCAACCACAGGGCTCACCTGGGGCCCCACAACCTCTTTCAACTGTTCCCCCCAACTTAGTTTCATTCCTTTTCACTTTCTCTGGTGCTTTACATTGACTCTCTGCCCGTCATTCCTGCATTCCCTTCACTTTATTATGCAGGCTGAATCTCTTCCTTTTTTTCCTGGGATGTAACGTTTTCTGTTTGGAGCCTGTTTTCAAGGGTTGGGGCTGAATACATCAACTGACAGCTTGATGTACTGAGTGTTTTTTTTTGTTTTTTGTTTTTTACTAATGCCTTATAGAATATTCAGAGATGCACCAATCCAATATTATTTATATCAGTACCAATATTGGGGGAAAATTTTTAAAAAAAAATCTAGATCTGTGAAAATATTCCTGTTTTTTAGGATTTATTCAGTCTAATTCTCTGATGTCATGCTTTGTTATTTATTTTACATTTTATTTAGAATTCCTAATTGCACCTTTTGAGCCATCAGAAAGATGACTTGTTGCAGTTTATTTTTACATGTATGACCAAGGTAGACAACCTATTGTTTTTGTCAGTTTCTTTATTGTGTATTTTACTTTGCTATACTCCTAATTGCACTGAGTTAACATATTAAATGTCATTGTTTTTACATGTTTGACCAAACTTGTGAAGCCATTGGTGCATTTAAGTGTGCTGTGCTAGTGCAGAGTTGACAAATAAATTAGTAATTCATATGTCTGTGTTTTTAAAATAGAAACATTTTACATCAACTCAGCAGTGTCTGTATTGTGTGACTGGCTCCTTGCAGTTTTTCTGAACTATTGCTCTGGCAATCTTCAATATAGTTTCAACACCCTTCACAAACTTTTGATTGTTGTGTATTCATCATAGCACACTGTACTTTTTCAGTGATGTTGCAGAAAAGGATTAGAGAAAGGGAATCATCCTCAAGGTGCGGACATCAGCCGAGCTGACAAATGGGAGGCCTGAACTTGGACAGCTATTAGCAAACCACTTAGGACTGAAACTAAGCCAGGCAGATGTTCATGAATCTCCTTTGCTAGACCACAGCGTGGCTGTGGTTGTAAACACCACCTCATGCCCTTTCTGGCCTACCCTGCCACCGGACCCCATGTTTACGTAGGACTGATCACTATTGAACAAATCCTCCAAAGACACAGTAAGGGGTACAGGTCGTTGTCTCATTTAACTGTCGTGACTCATTCAAATGGCACAAGACTCTTTTAGCTATTGAAAATGAGGACTTTGACAGGCATGTAATATTTACTGCTCTATGTTTATAGCCAGATAATATGATTTCAGTGGGAGTTTGGCCAAAGTCATTTAAGAAACAAAGCAAATATATATATATATATATATATATATATGTATATATATATATATATATATATATATATATATCATGCACATGTCCTGAATTACACCATCCAAGGTTGTTCCAGACTTCCATTAAACATTTTTTTCTAGTTAGGTCAACTTGAATTTTTTTCAGTTTAACTAATACAAAACAAACCAGATGAAATGCTGGCTTCATGACCTTTGACTGGTCCCTTGCAAATAACACCTCTGCCAGACATCAGCAATGATTTTTCTTCTTTTAGTGTTTCAGCTACTGCTGTTGTAAGGGAAATATTCTATTTTCCTTTATTCAGATGAAAATAGTAAGATGTGGGGAGGGCAAGTGGGCAGACGGAAAATTATTTTTAAAGTGGAAGAAATGTTCTACAGCAGTTGTATTTAAGTCCAGGAACACAAATGAGCCTAAGTAATATTACTGTGTGCCACTTTTCAAATAATTTTACCTTCTATGAGCCTTTTCCAGAGAATCTGATCTTTAGTTCTTGCAACAGATTTTAGGGTTTTGGTGTAATGCAGCTTTTTTTTTCTTTCTTTGAAGCAGGCTGTATGTTTGCTAAAATTGTTACCACCATTTCCTTTTCAGCATCCTGATAGATTCTTATCAGACTTTGCTCTAAATGGTTTCTTTAAATGCGTGAAGTCTGCCACTACCATATCCTGAGAAACATGATGTTCTGTCAACACTTCATGTGATACTCCTAAGAGGTTGTACTCCAGTTATGGTCCAGTGACATCCAAAGAGATGCACATATCCCAAGTTACCTCATGTGAGAAAATATATATATTTTTTCCTAGTTCTTTATTGATATGCTTAACAGGAGATTTTAAGATCCAGCACTTTTTTTTTTTCATCAGCAGTTCAGTCTTTTGATTATGCTTTTGTTTCTACTATTGAAAATCTTGTGAGGTTCGGTTTTTCAACTCATTATAGTAAAGCAATGTTCTTTGAACTTATAAAATATGGCATCAATCATATTAAGTAGAGTTTTCAGAAGTTTAAGAATGCATTTGGAACCAGTGCAATGATTTACATATTGAGAGTATCTAACACCATGAGATGTTTCAAAACCTTTTATAAGCCATAAGTTTGGCTCAAAACAACTTATACCAATTTACACTGGTCCAAGAATACTTTCCAAGTGTTGATAGATTTCAGCTGGTGTCTTGGCTTTCTTTTCCTCTCTGCACCTTCCAATGAAAAACTGAGTGAAAGTACATTTGCCTTTGATTTAAGCTTGTTGTAGCACTATTGATATATAGCACACTGGCAGTTATAGAGCTAATGGATCAGAGCAGTGTTTTACAAGTCCAATATTACCCACATTAAAGGTACAATGACAATTTCTATGACAACATGTCATAGATATGTTGTGCAGCATTAATCCTGAACACTTTAGAGCAGGATCATTCTGCGGAAATTGCATTTGTGGAAATCCAAAGGCTCAAGTCATTGCAATTTGACTTGCAAGAGTCCCAATCACTTTTTCTGCTGCGATGCAAAGCAAGAGAATGTGACCCTACAGGAAATGTTAAGATGACATTGCAGATGACATTGCAGATGACAACCAGAAATGTGGTGTGACTGCTCCTTGCACAAGCACTCAGGAGTTGGTGACTCTTGAGTACAGACTACAACATTGTTATTGAAACTCAGAAGAGTTTATGCCAACGTGGATTAAACTTTGGACAGAATGGGACTTTACACGTTTACCTGCAACCTTGGCAGTGAGTGATTGTTTTTCATTTTTACTGTTTGGAGTATTGTGGTTTGAATAACTTAGTTTAAAAGCATTGGAACAAACCTTAAAAAAATAAATAACCAAAGTCAGACCCCGAAGTCTCATCAGAGATTTTTGTAAAACATCCTTCAAGAAAATAGTTCAAACTAATATTGTTTGTAGTTAATTATATGTGAAAATTACCACTCTAACTTTAAGTAAAATTGAGTATTTCACAGTGGAATGGAATAAAAATCTAATCATCAATTCTATCTTTTTTCTTATAATAAGCACTATAAAACTTCTATTTATTTTTGCACAGGCTTTTAGTCTTGACAAGGTTTTATAGCTTGTACTTTTTTGCATAATTAGTCTTAGATTAGATTTTCAAACTTGGAAATCTGAAAGAAAAGTACTTTATTTAACTATGTCTTTCTTCTGTAATGGTTGCATTTCAAAAAAGGACATATTGTACTTATGGCAGTATTTTGGAATTCCAACTGAGATTATTAAAAACTTTATGTAAGAGTACAATAGGTAACAATTTAGATCTCTTCCCTAGTTTTAAGCTAATTTGAAATTGTCAAGACAGGTATGAAATAATAGACTGAATTTCTACACCAATTTTTCAGTTTTACCGACCTGTCAAAGCCCTTCGCTCTTGAGCCAAATCTATCTAGTTGCACATAGAAATGCACACACACACACACACACACACACATATATATAGATTTGGCTGTAAGTGCAGCCCTGAGGGACACATTAACATGTAGCAGAAGGAAGCTGGGATCAAACCCTCAACTTTCTGATTCCAAGACAACTACTCCTCCCATTAAGTCTCAGTAACCCTATTAAGGACCTTCCAAGATTATGATTATTTTTGATAAAGTGTAGAAAACACATTAATTGCTAAAATGCAATGTTTAGTGGGATATAATATTTCAAGCAAAAAAGCTAATAGCGTCAGTCATACCAAAAAATCTGTCTGGATTGCTGCATTCTAACAAATGTGCTTCTAATGTGTTGAAGAAAAGTGGGAGGTGGCTGTCTAATACTTTTAATTCAGCAATGCACAGTTTTGTAGTTTTATTATTACATTAACATTGCATGTAAACAACTGGCTTTACGGTCCAAAACCATTTTACTGTTTTTCCTCACCATATCAAAAATACATTGGTGGTTGCAAGACTGCTATAGTTTTGAAATTTAATAATGTGTTTTAGATTTTATAAAACAATAGAAAATGGAATCCACCACCTAGGTATTTTGTTTACTGAGGATCTCATCACACCAGCAAGCATGCAAACAAAAGCTTAAGTGTGTGGCTGCTGAGGTAAAATAAAGGATGGCGTTGACAAGGCAACAAGAGCTCATTATCTCATTGTCTATGCCGGTCCACGGTGCCTCATCGATGGGTGCCAGAGAAGAGTTTGCAGCAGACAGATGGGGTTGCGCCCCACGTTTCATACAAAAGACGACTGAACAGGAATAATGCATCCACAAAATGACATGTTGGTGCTGTAATCCTGGATTACCTGTCTGACTCACTCCCTGTTGTCGTGGTCCTCCGAGTCGCATGTTCTGCCTCACAAAAGATGGCATCGGCTCAGTCTCGACTCTGACGAGGCTGTGTTTGATCTGAATTCTCAGGATGTTATTGGTGTGCTATGGGAGCTATGTTCGTAATTCTCAATTGACCAAGTTTGGAGCGGATCTGTGCAGGGAAGGGACAAGACATTTTAGCACACAGGGGTAGAGTAGGGTGTTTATTTTTTTTTTCCCAGTCATTATGAAGAAGGATTTTGGTGATTTTCTATGTATACTTAGTGTAAAAATGGCAACAAAAACAGGAATTATTGAAGCAAAATAGTATGAATTGTTTTATGTTTTGAACAATGTCTGTCATTGCCAATTAGAAACAAGATAATTGGTTGAATTAGTAAGAAAAACTTTATTTTTGTAGCATTGTTTGAGTTGTAAAATAACAAAGCAATTCCAAGAGCCAACATTGCATCAAAACACAACAGAAATAAATATAAACAGTGTCTCCTCTTGTTTTCAGCTTGGTAGAGGGAAGCATTAGGAGGTCATTGGTCACAGGAACCGATGGAACTCCTAGGGACATATGGGTGCAGAAGTCAACTGATATAACCTGGTGCTTGTCCAGGAAGAGCTCTCCAAGTCAGTAAAAGGATCTTCAATTGCTCTCTGAAATAAACTTGAAGCCTGTGTAGCTGAATCAAGATTGGAGTCACAGTGAAACCCTGAAGGATTTTATCAAAAGCCTGACAGCAGCATTTTGAACAACTATTCTAGGGAGACAAGTGTATGGGGCATTGCAGTAATCCAACAGTGATAAAATAAAACCATACATTATTATTTCTAGTTCAGAATGTGAGACGATGGTGCTTAGCGTGGAGGTTTTTCTCACATGATGTAAAAAAAGAATGAACCAGAGATTTGACGAGGTTAAACCGGAATCAAATATGATTATTTATTTAACAATATTATATGTGTTTGTTAGTATTATTATTGTTATTACAATAGCTTAGAGTAATATACTCATTTTTAAAGAATTTAAATACATTTTTTAAAGTTTGGTTGATTTTTTTTTTTTCAGCTTTTACTTAACATTCATGCAGCAACTTTGTAGGTGAAGTGTTCTCAGAGAAGATGTCCCTCAAGAGAGAGCAGAAGACAAAGCTTTTTTTCTACCTCTAGACTATCTCTAGTCTAGTATTTCTTGCATTTAATGGCTTCGCTTCTGTCTAAATTTCTGTTTCGCAGCAACAGGGTATGTTCTGCAGCAGGTGTTTACCAAGGGATACATCTTGTGTTTGCAAAAAAATGAGTGGGAGAAGAAGATCTGCTGTTTTTCCCGCTTGAAATTTGCGTTATTTTAGTTGAAAACACACTGGCAGCCTCCAGAATTTTGGGAACAAATAAACCCGTAACTGAGAGCAGGCAGAGATACTGGAATTCCATAACTGAAGGCTTGTTCATCACATGTGTTCATCATATGCTGCTGAAACACATTTTGCAGCCGTCTTTTTTGGCTGACGTGAGCAAGAAGGCACAGAGAAACACAGTGTGACTGATAAAACCGCATAATAAATATATTATTAGATCTTAAACAGACCACACCATTTTTTTTCTGAAATATTTTCCAAAGTTTTTCCAACCCCTTCTAAATTATAATCTCAGAACCTAAAAATGTTTGAGTTTTTAAGTAGCACACGTTTTAACAGTTGAAATTCTCCTCAGATCTTAAGACAAGATTAGCATGATTTTGGGATTTTTGCCATAGAGTCGAGACTGATATTTTAAACAGAGAAGAAAATAATTAAAAACATGTTTGTGGATGCAGATGTGTCTAGTGTGCTGATTAAGGAAAACAAAAAGTAATCACGATTCAATTTTGTAACAAATCTTATTTGTGATGAAGCCACTATTTTTTTGACTCTTATTACTTTAATCATTAGTTTCCTCTCTAGCTTATTAGATTAAGCATTTTGTTGACTGAAATCTAAGCAAAAGTTTAACCATAAGTCATATCCATCCAAGTGACTACATAAAATACTAGTGATGAAGATTGAGTCAACCTATTCTTCAACTGTTGTGAGCTGTCGCTCATATTCTTGTGGTATTAAAACTAGTCCATTTGCACTGTTTTAATTTGCGTAACTTTGACATGAAATGCTACAGTTGTTCTTTAAGGGCATTGCTTATTAATATTTTTTTTGGTCTGTAGCTCATTTAACTAAATCCATGAATGTGTCTTTACGTCCCATTGTGCCAATGAGGAGGCAGTAGGGTAAAGTCCAGAAAATATTCTTTTAATGTTAGAGATGCTTCTTCAAAATGTCAGCTTGGTGACGAAAGCTGTAAAACTGCTCAATACCTCCAAAAAATGTGTAACGTTTTGTTACAAACTGAAGACCAAAATCTGGTGTTGCCAATAAACTCCGATATTGTTCCATTTTTTTTATTTTCCCCCATATGGATGTTTGCTGAATTGTTACCATGTTGACTCTCTGTATTTGACATGACTCATTGAGAACATAGATCATAACATATTTTAAAATCGTTTCCTAAGGCGTTCCTTGGTCAAGAGGGATATATAGGAGTGATTTTTCCAGAATCTTCTTCCAATGGGTTGAACCCAAGGGAGGGAAGGAGATTCATGGGGCATTGTGATCAAATGCTTTAACAAGCTTTACTTACTTACTTGGTCCAGCCACCTCATGGAAGAAGTTCATTTCAGTAACTTCTCCCCAGCATCTTGTTCTTTTAATTAAATGTCATTATTGTAGGTGAGGAGTCTCAACAGAGACAGACCATTAAACTGAGACCTCAGATTTTTTTTTTTGCTCTGTTGTGTTTTTTTTTTTCTCATAATGACAGACTGGAGGGCATGCGTTCCTGGATAATAGTTCACAATCCATCTGTCCATCTCCTGCTTCATCCTCCCATCACACATTATTAGGATACTAAGATACTTGAACTTCTCTGCTTGGGTAAAGATTGAACCTTGGCCTTTTAAGCTATGCTTGAAGGTGAATCCTACCGTATCTAGTTGGTATTGGTTAACCTCACTCATCAGCTTTGCTGCCTAACCTCCAGTGAGGTGACATACCATGTCTGCAAAGCTAGATTTTGCCTCCGGTAATTGGCATGTCCAGGCACTCAAAAGCTTTCATGGCCCCTGATCCAGATGTTCCTGCCTTCAGGAGGAAAAAAATTGTAATGGACACAAAAAAGCACCTAATACTTTTATATTTTGTAATTTTCTCTGAAATCAACTTTTTGGACTTTCAAAAAACTTCCCAAGTGAAAAATCTGTTCAGTCTAAAAATGTCCAACATCTCAAAGGGCATTTGCTCTTTTAAAGCTGTACTCAATGGCTAGTTTGTATTTATTTCAGAACAAAAATGTTTTAAAAACAGGTCACGAAAAAAATGTTTCAGGTATGCGTGTGGATCATGAGAAAAAAAAAGTTAATTAAAGGGTTCTTCAGTCGGTTTGAGTCAGGGGGAGAGATTTAAGAGCTTTTTAAAGTTATAAATTTACCACTTGACAAACAAAATGAGAGCCTTTTGGCATTCAATAAAATCTCCTAGGATGAATGTTATTTTTTGTCTGGTATATATATAGCCCAGTGACGCCTCATCTGACTTTATTACTTTTTTTGTCAGCTCACACGACATTTGCTTTTGACATATTCCAATTTAGCTGTCAAAGTTTATAAAAGCATGAAGAAGGAAAACGCATCAATAAAGCACAATGCAGAACACAATCTGCTGTTTATACATTTGGACCAATAAATATCCAGAGATTGACTGCCTGGTTTAATCAGATATAAACAGATATTTGTATATTTGAATTGATGCATAACCGGGAGTGGTAAGCAGACAGTTGATGTAATTGGGAACAAAGAGGGAAAAAATATATAAAAATACTCAACGTCTCTATGCCTCAGTAATCCACATTTACACGGAGCTCAGCTATATGTGCTTGAAGGTTTAGGAACATTTATTTGAGACTGCAACAAAGTGTTCATATCTTTATGTTCACATAAATATTAGTGGAGGCGTTTATTGCAGGATGACGGTGGGGGTGAAAAGGAGCCTTTCAGTATAATGCGCTCTTTAATAAAGACACAAGTTGGCAGATTGGGAGTGTCAGCGCATGTGGCACATAACCTCCTGAGGTGATTTATGAGCACACTGCTAGGCTATTACATTACAGGCCCCAGTTCTATTCTGTGATTGTGATAAAAGCACCCCAACCTCTGTTGAAACACCACAGGTACAAGCATTTTGTTTTAGTTGAATATCTCCTTTTTTTAGATAATGGAATTATGCATGAGGAGAATGTAATCGTGTTGTCTGTGTAGCAGATGTAGCTCATTTATTAGGTTAGCTTTTGTGCTTTTTGTCCTTCAGAGTTTGCAGCTCCTATTCAAGGGGGAATGGGCTGAGACTGTTTACATCTTCATTAAATTTTCAATTGTTGTTTGAGCTGAATTATTAGATGTGCTTGTCTGGAAAACGGTATCTTTCCAGGGTTCCGTTTGTTTTCCAATATTTCTATACAGTTGGAACCAGAGAGGGGTATAGGGCATCATTGTGTCTTTATTTAGGTGTTTTATCAACACTTAATGAGTAAATCAACACCAGACAGAAATCTATGTTTTTCCCATCATCATCTTAGTCTCAGCAAACCTGCTGCAGCAGGAGCTGAAGAGAATGGAGCATAACAAAAAATACAGAAAAGGTATTTCAGGTTCACAAGTTTTTCTCTTTTATAGATCAAAGAAATATAAAGTAATTTATTACCAGTTAAAAGTGCCTAAAAACTTTTATCAGATTAAACAAAGTCGCATACAAACTTCTAAACAGCTTCAGTTCCAGTTTTTTTAAGGGCAGTGGGGGATATCAACATTTGTGCCTTTTAGTTTTGTAGGGGTTTTATTCCCTAAAGAATAATTTCACTCAAATTAAATGTTGCGTTTTTCAAAAACATGTAAATAGATACATTTATTTTAAGTTCTTTTCTAAAACTTTTCAAATAAAATTATCCGTGCCTCTTTGCTCTTCACACATAACGTAAACTTCTACTTCCAAAAGGTGCAAATCTGCAGTTTCTTTCTGCTCTGCCAAG
Source organism: Gambusia affinis (assembly GCF_019740435.1). Classification (NCBI taxonomy): domain Eukaryota; kingdom Metazoa; phylum Chordata; class Actinopteri; order Cyprinodontiformes; family Poeciliidae; genus Gambusia; species Gambusia affinis. Next base: position 21,777,275 of record NC_057872.1, read on the forward strand.
CTTTGGACTTGGCCTTGTGTTTGTGGAGGGAGATGGGTGAGAGGCCGACACAGCGAGGCCAGAGTTTGCACAGCAGAGCATCGCAGCTGAAACGCCAGTTGTCAACCTCCGGCGGAGAGAAAACTACAGGGCATCAGCCGGAGTGGTTTGGAAAAAGGACGAGTCAGGGTCGCTTTCAATTAGCACAGCATGTCATCACTGCAGAGAGCCTCTAGGGCAGAAAGGAGAAGGCTGGTTGTAGCCGTGGGCTTAAAGAAGGAGAAAGGAAGGAGAAGGGGGCACAGACCAAACAAGACAAGATAGAAATATAAACTCTTAAAAACTTGCTGTATTCTGACAGAGAAGTCAGAGTTTCTCAGCCCTCCTTCAAGGGAAAAAATGTGCCTTTTGCTGCCTTGAAAATGTGCATCTAAGCACATTCAGAAAATAAACATTTCTTTTGTTTGTTTGTTTTTTTTTTAGTATTTTCCTTCTACAGTAAATCAGTACAATTGGGAGACAAGAATTTCAGCAATTTCTGATCTTTTATTAATACATAAACACTGCATAATGCCTTCTTTCAGAAAATTCAAGAGAAAAATCAGTGTTTTGCAGAATTTATGAAGGCGTTTAAAGGTCATTGGCAGCTCTAGACGGTTTCTGACAGGGGGATGGCTCTGTTGGCCGCATCGTCCCTTGGGACAGGGTGCCAACAGATTCCAGTCATGGCAGCTCAACAAAGCCTCGTCTTTAGACATTTTCTACTAAACTAGTGGAGTTGAATATGAGATGAACTTTGTCAGCTGTGAGGGTCCATCTCAGAAATGCCTCCCAGAAGAATGAGAGAGTGGAATAATTAATGGGTCTAGCAGTCCACTTAACTCTGACAGCCTCTGAAGAAATTATTTATAGGAATAGAAGGTGCAAAGACAATCACCTTGTCAAACTTGCTGATAAAGATCAGTCTCTGATTTTTTTTATTTGATAAAAAGATGACAAATATTTCCTTGGAGTTTAAAGCAATAGCCAGTGCTTGTTGTCTGCATGATTGCCACAAATAATCGGTTTTATGTCCTGGACATCAGAAATGGCTACTAGTTGCTGCCCTTAATGCTCTGATGCAGGGTGGGATGTTTCCCTCCTTAGACCTCTGAAAACCAGCAGAGCAGGATACGACTCCTGGTCTGCTGCTGATGTGGCAGTTTGAAACAAATGAAGCTGCTCCCCATTTGAAATTCATTGGCTGTTTGTGAGGCTGTTTATGTTTAGTGTCTGTGTGCAACGAGTTCACTGTGGCAGTTAGTTGGAAACTATTGCGCACATGCATGCTTCCCTTCATGCTGTGAATGGAAACATTATTTTGGCATTGTTCAATGTGTTTGACTTGGATGGAAAAAAGTCTATCAGACATTTTTCAATTATTTTACTGCAAGTACAACTAAGTAAGTAATTTAAGTATCGCTCCTCACAGGAAAATCTTGTTGAATAACAATAAGAAAGTATTCGAGTTATCATATATTTATAACCAGCACTCCTCCCAATAAACCAGGTATATCACACACCTCATTTGTGTGCAATCATCATCTACATTTACTGGTTATTTATGTGTTTCAGAGTACTTTGTTTGTGCCTTTTAAACAAATGGTTGATTTTCTGCTTTAAAAGTGACAGCCATCATTCAACATGATGCAAAATTAAATGTGATGCTTTTCATTCGTTAACACTTGTGGAAATAAAAATTGAACGCAATTTGTTTCAGATACACTTTTTTTTTTTTGTCATTTGATATAAAAAAATATCAAGTTAAATGCATGCATTATAGAAACTATATTCACTTGGTGTTTTGGTAAATAAAAAGCTTTATAGGAAAGGTACTCTTTGTAGCTATGAAATCCAGTATTTCTTTCTAAAAAAAATGTAGTTGCTTTTGTTTGTTTTTTTTTAAATAAACATTTTTATAACATTAACATTATTAATATCCTTGTGGCTAATGAATACTGTTTCAGCAGATAGAAAAATAACCCAAACTTATTGTGTTTAATTTAACAGTGTCATATTTTTTACACCCTTGACATATAGGCTCTCTCTGGCATTTCTTTAAAACAACGTTTAAGATGCAGGAAAGCAATCAAGGAAAACATTTAGAGATTTTGAATTCACAAACCAGAGATGTGTACATTTCTCTAGCTTCATATTAGTACAGCTGTGCAGGCTATATAATGCTGTGGATCCAGCGGCTACTTTCTGATACCTCAGACCTTGATGGGAAAATCAGAAGCTGCAGGTCGGCCACATGTCTGCATTATGCAATCCCGATTATTGGTATAAAATGGGGTTTACTGAATTAGTACTAAAAGTATTTCTAATTATGAATAAAGCTAATTATATCTGTAGTAAAAAGCAGCAATGTAAGCACATGCCTTTTTGCATGTCATCATCATATAAGAGGACCTGATTTAAAAAAAAAAATAAACATTGTATATACCCATATTCAAAATTAACCTGATGTTTTGTTGAGTATAGAGAAAGTAAAGTAGGTTCTCACACTCTGACTATTGGGTCACATGGTTACAACAACAATTTGTTGTAACCTTCTGACTCTTCAAATTCTGACTCTTCTTTCCCCAATTGTACATTCCTCTGCTTTTTTGGAAGGAAAGGTTTTTTCCACAGACTTTCCTGGAGTTTATATTTTGACAGTGAATCAGCTTAAAGAGGACACGTTAGAAGACAATAATTTAATGTATCGGTATTCCACAACTTCTCTACTGGAAATTTAGGGCTCCTTGATCCATGATACCTATGTCAAATAAGTTCAAAGAGACGCTAAATGGGTTTCACATTCTGTCTGTTGGATGTTCCCATGGAAAAAAAAAAAGTAAGTAAAGACGTGCCAAGAAATAGTTTCCTCTGCTGTAGTAATGGTAAGTACCTTGACTTGAATATGACATCTATAGAGGGAGCAAATGATAAGAGTGAAAAAAAAATTTCCAATGTCAAATACTTGAATCTGAATAGCATAGTAAAATCATTAAAATATCTTGCGAAAAGCTAACCAGCAACAATAAGAATGATTTTATTTCTATAATGCATACAAAATTGTGCCATTGATTATTGACAAGGGTAGATTTAATATATATATATATATTTCAGTTGTTTAAAATTGACATTATTTTTGCATCATTTTATCTTTTGACAAATGCCTGTCTAATTTCCTAGACAGGCATTTGCTTCATTAAACTTATGTTAAGTTTAATGAAAAACAATTTAACATATAAATCTACAAGTTGTATGGATAATTTTGGGTTTTACCTATATGTTCCATAGTAAAGGTTGATTTAATAGAAGGTGATGTGTATTGGTAATGTGGGGATGCTTTAGTTCTGGTTAATACTTCATTGTTGAGTGTCACAAATATAATGTTGCTATTTGGGAAGCATCAGTGTAAATAATTGCACATTTACTCCACTATGTTGTCCGATCCCTCTTTACCCTACTCTGAACCAAATGTGTCTTCTGCAGCTTTGATGAGAGCTCTTTATTAGTTTTGTATGAAGGGAAAGTGTGGAGAACAAATTGAGCTCAGGCTCTCTGTACATTTCTGGGCCTTTTTGTTTTCTGGATAGTAATGGCAAACAAGACGCATGTGGGAATAGGAGGAGAAAAATTGTCTCAAATGAAAACACCAGCAAATAACACGACCGTTGTTTTTAGTTAACATTGTGGTCAGAGCAGCTGAGCTGTTTGCTTTTAGCAGGTGCATTGTGGGGAAAGGCCTAGAGGGAATTGGGTAATTTGCTAGACATTCTTTTTACTACTGTGTAGTTGTTTGGCCTTTAATTGAATTCTTGTGTTCAAATTCTGACTCTTCTTTCCTCAATTGTATATTCCTCTGCTTTTCTGCTGTGAAAATTTCTACTTTTAGTAGAGTAAGTGGATATTTTCCCTTTGGTAAGTCTCTTCACCCCTCGTAATTGTCACTGCTCCAATTCCTCCCCTCGTCTAAAAGATGGCAATTAATCTAATTAGTAATCAATCAGCCATTGGGCCTCCTGCCTCTTCTGTGCTAATGGAGGATATGACAGGCCTGGACCCTGCATTATTAATACCTCCATTTCTGGAGCCCAGGGCCCCCTTGCCGCCTACAGTCAGGGGCCATTGATCACGACCACAACCCAATGAGCTCTGCAAGGACTGTGGGGAAATATCCACAAAGTGGTAGGAGTAATAATGGGGAATGTGGTGGGCTTGGCTGTGGTGCTACAAATTTGTTTTACTAGAATTAGGGCAATTTTTGGAAAAGAATTACTTTGCCAACTTTGCTCAAAAGAGGAGATTAAATTGACACAAAACTCCTGAAAGTGAGACCTGGCGTGCAAGGGTATGCTCAAGGTGGGTGTTTGAAGGAGTAAATTGTTTTTTTAGAGTGGTGTTAATGGGAATGTAGGGCTCCAAAAAGCTCATTAAGGAAATGTAGCTGGCTTCAAAACTATTATGGCAGGATAAGGGAAAACCTCTGTGGGGCTATTCCTTGAAAATAAGATTAGAAATTATAGAATCTCACTAACACAAGGGTGCAATGATCACAGTCTGCCAGGGAAACAGTTTCTGCAACATTATCCTTCATCTCCTATGTATTCCAATCACATTGTCTAATAGCTTCAGCAGATGAAGTTGCAGCACTTGATAAAAGTCCCACCTGCTGATCTCATTTCGTATAATCAATACTGGTTGCCACTCTGTTCAGACTGGAGTGGAAAAAGTCTGAGTCAAGCAAGCAGACAGGCTGAAGGTCCTCCTCATTCTGTGTCCTCTTTAGCTAAATCTGCTCACCCTAATTTCTCTAACCTCTCTGCCAGTGGCTCTTAATCATGTTGCTTATCCAGTCCACATGTTGTTTTTGACAACACACTTTCTTTTGAAATTGATTGAGCGCTACTAAAGAGTAACAGTTTGTAATTAAGAGATGGGGATTCTAGGCCTTGATGTCTGAATTTGTTTTGCACATGTGGTGAGTTTAAGCAGATCCTTCTTGTTTTGGAATTGGTAATATTCTGTGCATTTTGGGGATTCCAGGACAGCTGCATGTTACATGTGTTCAAGTTTGTTTAGGTATAACATAAAGCAATGATTCAGTGGGACTGGGTTGGTGCAATCTGGTCTCCATCTAATATGTTGTAGCATCACTTCATTTTAGGAACTTATCATCCTGAAGATTGTTGATATGAAAGAAAATACTACAAGAAAGGTAATGGCTTTAAACCAATATATTTTAAAGCAGTTTTAAAATCTTTAATAAATTAAAGTGTGTGGTTTCTTTATTCTTCATTAGCCATTCAGACAAAACTTTGTAATAGATCTGTTGTAAAAGGAGGCGTTTATTGTAAGGTTCTGTTTAAATAAATCCTCCTCTCCATGTGTTTTTAGAGATGGTATATGATACTCCAAGAGCTGCCATTGTATGACTAAGACATTTGGTCATTTGGCACAGTGACCTTAACATTTCCACCAGCCAGCCCCTGGCTCCCTCCAGTTTTTACAGCACACAGGTTAAGTCACTACAAACCGGCATGTTGAGGCTGTCACAGAGCTCTGCTTAATTTACAGAGAGTCTGGGGTCGTTAAGAATTTATAGGCCTTCAATGACTTTATGGTGCTATGATGGGAGTGAGCGGCTGTGTTCAGCCAGCTGTAGTCAGCTGCCTCATTCAACAGGGATTTAGACAGCAGCTCATCTGCTGCGCTGCGGGAGTTGGTCAGTGGACATGCTTGATCCATGGCTAAGGTTGTAGGGAATTGCTCCAAAGTGAGGATGTCTCTTCCCAATGCTTTAGTTGAGTGGCTTGAGGGGGGCGGGTTGGTGAAAACATGCAGATGAAGTGTCTCCAGGGGTTTCTTTAGTTACTGGAAACCTATAGACCAGTTACTGTTACTCAGCCATGATCATCATAAACTACTTAAGTATATGTCAGGGGAATGCTGAAATTGCAATAATGGATTCCCAGGAAGTTCATTAGTAACATATGCTCCTATGTATAATGTGGTTTATTTGGATGGGGAAGTAAAGGATGTCAGTGTGAGACAGACTTTGAAATGCTACATACATGAGTGTGAAGAACAAAAGCAAGCTTAAGGAGAATAGGGATGCTCATAATTATATGGAACTAATAGAAAGCTGTGTAAATAACAACTGAATGAGAAAGGAAAGCTGAATAGCCTGCTTGGGAATATGTTTGTGCAGGTAAAGCTGATGCTTCAATAACCCTAACCACCAAAGAGATACGACCTACATGCTTGAATAAATAGCCAGCTAAAAGTTGTTTTTGGTTGTGTTGAAACTTAACAGATCCATCCATATCCCCTTCCCTGGTGGATTTGAATGATTTGCCTTAACTTTATTTTACCTTTCCAGTTTTTGTTTCTATTATTGTGAACACAGGGTTTGTTTTGAAGCAAATGTCTGCCGTTCTATCAGCTTCCATACTGTCTGTTGCAAAACAAGGTTTAAATAGGTACTTAAAGGAAGTTATTAGTTGCAATTCTGAACTGAAAGGAACAACTCATCTTACTTATGTAGCATCCACTGATGAATTTTTATGTTGAAAAAAGTCCACTTGCTTTATGTTGTGCTGTTGTCCTCTGTTGCTGTGAATTCTTTAAAGTATCTTATTTTCACAAAAATCTGATAGTAAATAGTATTATACAAATAATTACTAAACAAGCACATGCAAAACATTATGGCATATATCACATACATTAAAAATATATCACTGTGAGATAAACTCATAAGTTTCATTCCTAGCTACTTGCAGCCCTTCTTAACATACTAGTCTAGGAAATAAACTTGCCTTGTTGCTCTTGATGTGTATGATTAAGAATTTGTACGCCAACGCATTTCTATAACACTGTTTTTGTTTTGCAGCAAATGACCTGCAGCATATCTGCTTCCCCATCTTCCATAAACAAACCTGCACACTATTGGTTTCAAAAACAAGATTTAGATAATGTACCCTGCATTTAACACAAGTGTAGGCATCTTATACGAGGTGCTGCATTTAGTTTATAGAACATTCCTGGCAATCGGTGGAGAGTGGGTGGAGCTTTGTCTTGAGAATTAAACAATTCTGAACTTTTGGCCCATTTCATGTAAGGATATTAAGCTGGGCATGTTTTCACAAATGGACCCATTGTTTTCCAGGCAGAAAAGCAAACTACTCAGACATCACCTACAGTCCTCCTGAACCATAAAAATCCTCAGCTTCTTTATTGTCATCACAAAGTTGTGCCCATAACCCAGCTCTGCTCAGCACATCTGGCTCTCTTTATGACTCCTCTGCTTGTGTTAGCTGTGATGTTATGACAGCACAGTGACTGAGGAGATTAGTCTGAGAAGACATAAAGCCCTTCTTTATGAGGCCTCTGTGGGTCACCGGCCACCATTTAGGCAAATGTGACAAACCCCTAAGGTTTTTAAAGCAGTGGGTTTGCTGTGCAGCTGTTCGTATTGTGCATTCTTATGTGGTTTTCTGTTTGTTTTCACAGGAAGTTTGTTGAAGACTAAGCATTCTTAGAGGAGGATCCTCAAAGAGCAGGTTTCTCATTTGACGGCCCACCAACCGAGCCACGTTTGTCCTTCACGCAACAAGACAGATCGTTACCTTGGAGGAGTAGGAGGAGCACAGATTACTGGATCGTTGGACGTGACAAAACTGTAAGATCACATGACCTTCTTTTCTCCTCTTGTAATGTAACTTAAATGTCAGACATTTTAAGACCTTTTACCCTCTGTTTGCTTCCATGCACATCCTTAGAACATAAACTTTATAGGCATAGTGTTTGTGACTATTCCTGTTCATTTTGATTTTTTGTTATAGACTAGGGCTGGAAATATATATTGCTTCTGCTGTCTACATCAACCTAACTTTGCGTGACTCAAACCCAACCACATGATTGGATCAGCACATAGCAACTCTTTTTATGATTAGCCATTCATTCTTTCTGTATATTGAAGATTTAGATCAGCCCTTTCTTATATATCTGTAATGTGAAAATTGTGTCTTAGACTAGTGCATAGCTATGAATTTGAGGAAATGTATATGCAAAGATTTAAACAGCTGGAATTGTGAACAGTATTTATTATAAAGACATATAACAATGTCTCCGTAGCTGCAGTGGAGGTTGTATCTGCTCCAATTCACAAGGTTTCCGATGGAGGATGAAAAGATGAATGGAGAAGTTTTGGAGTTTAAATTTAGCAGTGTGTTAGGTAATGCTATTACCGTTTTTTCTCTGATCGTGTTGCCTTTGCAGGTTATGATGATATTGTTTTAGCTTGACCAAAGAATAAAAAGCACAGTGGAGGGTTAACACCAGCTTTGTCCTCACGAGCTCCTGTTTTCACTCATTGAATGTTCACATTCTGGTTCTCTCTATTCATGCTTGCTTTTCAAAGCTTCACTGTTCTGTGATCCCCTCTTTTGGCTGGCTGTGCACACGTGCAGCTCAGGACCAAAGTAGAGTATTCTGCATCAGTCAAAGTGAATAGAAGCCCACCATGTTGGCAATGTACTCTGCTGACAGCAGGGAAACATCACTGCTGATTCCTGGTTGAGTGTATGAGAATGAGGTTTTGTTGCTGTGCTGGATCTCTGGCATCATGGTGGCATGAGGGGCCCCAATGTCATTATTGATGGCACAAAGATGCATCAACGTAGGTTGAATGGGACAGAATGGCAGTCGGTGCGGGTGCACAAGCATGAAACGCGATCAGACCGCTGAGTTGAATGGAGGTGTTATTCTGCCAAATGCAGGAGTAAGGGAGAGGGAGGCAAAAAGAATGAAGGGCATTGCTTTCATATCTTGTCACCCACTTGCTTAATAATGCAGGCACTATGTCGCTGCCACTGTGAAAGAAGCATAGTTTTAAATGTAAGAACATTTGCTCAAAGCCCACTTGCCAGGAACTTTCTGAAACGCTCTTTGTGTGGATCGTCAAAACACAAAGCGGCTTTTTGAAAACCCAGCTTCTGTTGTGATGAAGGCAGATTTACTGCAAATTAACTGAGATACAATATTAACCCACATATTTTTTTTGATCATAGAATTTGTAATCACAAATATTTATGGGTTTCCTGTTTATTTATTTTCCTGCAACCTGCAGCTGGATGTTGTAGTTGGAGTAAAGAAAGATATACTTAACTTTGTGCCACAGTTGGACTGCAGATGACTCTCTTATTTCAGGTTAAATTGTGAATATATTTTTCACACATATATATATTTTAAGTTTGGCCCTAAAGCTTACATGAAGTCTCTCAGGGACAAAAGTCAAGCATCCAATGTCCTGATCCAAATTTAAACCCAGATTCTTGTGTGTATCTGTTTCACACTTGAGTCACCAAGATGTCCCATGTGTATATTTCATTGTCTTTGCCCTCTTATAAACTCACATTGACCTCTCTCACTCATTACCCAAAAGGCTCAAGTCTTTGCCTCTGCCCTTATTTTCTTCTCTTCTTCATCTGTTTCTCTACATTTTCTTCTCCAAGCCATGCTATCGTTCAGTGTTAAATGAGGGCACTGCCACACTTCGATGTGCTGTGACAAATTGGCACAGAGGAGGCAGATGGTGTTGGGGAGGAGACTGGTTGTCATACCATTTGCTGCAGTGACATGAATTGATCTTTGCGCCGCGGAGCAAACACACAAGCTCCATTTGTGTAATCTTGACTTTGGCTACTTTGTGTGCACCCACACATCACACCCCAGCACACTCTGATCCGCATGCCACCCTACCCTACACCCGTCCCCATTAGTATCAATGATGTGTGCAGTGGAGGCTCACATTTGCTGTCGGAGGGTCTTCGCTTGGATCCGCTCAGAAAGCTGAAAGAATGCTGAGGGATTTCACACAGGGACAGAGAGCTTAGACTAATGGCTGACTGCTGGGACTCTGGGAGCCCTAATATACAACTTACTGTAGATGCATAGCATTATCTGCGTTCTGTATATGACAGCAAGCTGTACATGTTTTCAGGCTGTTCTATTTACAGAACTGCTTTTATTTAACAAAGTTTACCCTTAGGGTTTTGGTGAAGCTTGACTCAAGTCCCTGTGGATGTTTTTCACTGCAACATGACTTTTAGTTAGATCATAGTTTGTCTGACAAGGAGTGCCATTGCTCATTAGGCTGAGTCCTGAGGATGTGGAACTGCTCCCAAGTTGGGTTCTCTTTAGAAAAGCAACGGATAGATTTTTGAAACACTATCTAAAATCTTGTGAGGCTGCATGAACAATGTTGTCTATGCAATGCAAAAGTTAGAATTCAGATACAAACAGTGCCCAGCACAATTATTGAAACTACTGCCGTGAGTACTCTTCCAAACAAAGCCAATTCAGAATTGGCTTTGTACATGAACAAGAAATTTGGCATTGGTTCGTCTGAGCTCTAAATAGGTTTGAGTTTTTTTAGAGTTGAATAACACTCAGGTTTCCCCTACTTTTTTAAAAGATTGGAGCATTTATCTGGAATCCTTGCTCTACCTTTTTGTACTCTAACCAGGTGACTGGGATGCCAATAAAAAGGTTTACTTTGTCTGATGAACTATTTTATGTCTTAAGTTGGCAAAAACACTTTTATAGTTAACCTGTTAAAAGAACCAATGACAACCCTTTTTCAGTTTTCTGGCAGAGTCCACAAGATTCTTGCCTTATTATTGTCTTCTAACAAAAATCCTCAGGAAGAGAAGCAGCCCTATAACATCAGAAATCCTCCACCATGCTTAACGAGACACATAGACATTTACAATAGTCAGTCAGAAATTGCTAGAGAACCCCCAGAGAACATATTGGCTTGTAGAAATTTATGAAGAGTTGTTAAACCCCTAGATGCCATTCTTACTGGCAGTTCTTCAACAAACAGCTTAGGGGAATTTAATTTTTATGCCCATTACCATCTTCCTCACAATTTTGGTGTAAAATACATATGAGTCCATGTCCAGCCTTGTTCCTCAGTGTTTGTGTTATTTTTTAAATTTAAATTTTTGTCCTGACTTTGTGCAATTTAGACTTGTAGTTTTATTTAGCATAATAACCAATTTTGACTCATTCAAATAAATATGTAACTACCTGTACATGTACTTGAAAAGGATGGTGTTTTTTTTATTTTAAGGAGTGGTTAAAAATACTTTTAGTCATATTTTCACAGAGAAAGACAGAAATCAATGCCTTCCAATGAAGTGTTACTAGACATTTTGATTAATTAAAAAATAAAATATAATTGCCAAATTCAGGTGTTTTTACAAGTTATTTGGCATAGTATTCACATTGTTGTATATTTATTAGAAAGCCTGCAGGCCCAGTACAGAAATATTGATCCACAAACCTGTAATCCTCTGGGTCTTTGCAGCATGCGTCTATAAAGAAAAAGCCTTTTTTTACTTTTCTCTTTTACCAATTTTTAGGCTACGTTTTGGAATGCTCTTTTACAGTGATCTGATGAGATTTGTGATTACATTCCCTCTAAAACCCATTTCTTCTGATTTATTTATTTATTTTTTATGCACCTTTGGTGAGGAGCTTTGACTAACTAAACCCACATAAACACTAAATTCAAACTTCAAACAGATTCCACATTTTTAATAAAAGGTCCATGTGCTTTACACCCAAAAATGCTTAGCCAAGGTCAGTTTGATTGAGAAAGCACACACTACTGCACTTACATGTCTCAGTTTGAGCAACAGAAAACAGTCAAGTTTTATAATAGCTCTTTGTAAGGATAAACAATCTGCAGGCATTTTGCTCCATGTCTAGCAGTAGCATTTACATTTTTGTATTCATGCTGAAACAAAAAGCTTTCAGACCACATAGTTTAAATTATATCTGCTAAGTTTAAATAAATCAAGCCTTGTGAAAGGAATGAAGCCCCACCAAAAGATTAAAACGAGCTCTGCAGTGTTGACAATCAGGGCTATACACCAAACAGTCCAACATCTGTTTCAGGAACCCGTCCCAAGAGCTGTGGATTGGTGCTACAGTTTAACGTCAGCTTTCACATCTCTTAACAATTTAATCTCTTAGCTTGGGTTGGAAACATGTAGTCAATTTGGATAATGAGGCAAGGATTACTTAATGTTGAGGTGAAAGTCAGGCAGCCCTGCAATGCTTGACTCAAGGCTGTTTATAATTACAATTTAAGTGAGCAAAGCGTCAACAGTCTTTATTTATTTATTTATTTATTTATTTTGCTTTTTAAATAAATAAAGGTCATACACAAGCAGATCTGATTTCAGTGTAAGTCTGAAATCTATGGTAATGCTTTTTTAAATAATAAAATAGCCTTTAGTTTGTATGCTGATTAAGAAAAAAGCAGACACAGTTGGAAATTTCAAATCAGTAAAAATATTGGAAGGACAAATATAATTTATACAAAAATGTAGGCCTGCTGAAGCATCTAGAATAGCAGAAGCTGAGATAAATGTAGTTCAAACGAGGTTGCCACAATGAGAAAATCAACTCCCAATTTAACAGTTAAAAAAAAAGTTAAAATTTGAACATTGACAAAGTTTGGCTATGATGCAAGCATGAACCAATTAACAAATTTTGCTACTATCCTAGCATTATAATGTTAGCATCAAGAGTAAATTTCAGGAACTATACTAATAGTGGTTTACATGCTAAAGTTAGCTAGTACTTTAGCTTTATGCTATCTTTAACATACTCAACCCAACATCATATAAAAATAAGTTACGTGGATCCCCTAAACCAGGGGTCACCAACACGGTGCCCGCGGGCACCTGGTCGCCCGAGGGGACCTTGTCAGTCACCTGCGAGCAAGTTCTAAAAATAGCCATTGTCATTAGGGAGCACTGCCAACGAAATTACTGAATTTAATGTTTTGTACATTGAATTAATAACATTTGTTTATATTTAGATTTTTTAAAGTAAATTATAAAAAATGTTTAAAATAAATTCCTTTATGCATAAAACTCTTTTCTATGGTTAAAGTTCAGAACTGCACAGACGCCTGCAGGATTTTATCGGAGGGCAGCAGCGCCTGCAGCTGTACAGATGCTCCAACTCTGCCTACCTTAAGATTTTCCTTGAAGTAAAATTAGAAAAGAATTAATTCTGAAATTTTTATTATTGAACCCTCTTTACAATTAACAAAATTGTGGAGGTAAAAAAATATTTTATGTGTCAAAACATCTTGGACGCAGCGCACATCTGAGTCTGTGGGGGTGGACACACCAAAGCTAAGATCTTATTGGTCAGTTTGCTTTCGTTTATTTGGCGACTCGGCACTTTTTCTGCAAGCTAAAAATTAATGAGCAGAGTTTGGACCTCCGGTAGTTTAAGAGCGGTTTGGATCCCTGCAGATCCTTTACTTCCCCAACCCACAGTTGGGCTAAGACTGTGGGTTAAACAATTTAATGTACTCGAAACGTAAGCTAACATTGTTGCCTCACCTTCTCCTCCTGAACCTGGGAATCAGCCTCCTCCTCTTTCCGTGGATATACCGGGTCTGCTTCGCTTCCATGTCTTTAGAATTTAGCATCGTTTGTGTAAAAAAAAAATTAAAAACGGGGGGAAAAAAAGGTGCGCTGCTTTAGTGGTTTAGGTTTGTGCGGCTTTTGTGTGGCTTTTGTGTGGCTTTTGTGCGACGCGCACATGATGGGCGTTGGAGAGGTGGTTGTGCTCTTGCAGGTCAGGTGCAGTAATAGTTTTGTACATATCTTCCGATCGGTCGGACATTTTTTTGAGACATCTGCTGGTGTCAGCCAAGAGGTTACCCGTCAGCTTTTTAATTCGCGAAACCACAAAAAAGATAATAAACCGGCAACCCGCCAGAACCGCACACTGTAAAAAATACAGGCAGGATCTTAGAACTATGGGAGAGTCAAACTCCATTCATCATTTTTAGCTCACAGAAAAAGCAAACTGACCAATAAGATTTAGGCTTTGGCTGCCCTTTGACCCCCACAGAAGAGTGCTACATACAAGATGTTTGGCACAAAATAACTTTTTCTTCTCTCTATTTTGTTAATAGTAAAGAGGGTTGGATAATAAAAATACAATAACTTTTCTTTTTTTATTTAAAGGAAAATCTCACAGTGCGTCCAGCTGTACATCTGCAACAATCCATACTCTGTCACTTGTGGGCAATTTAGAATCACACAGAAAAGCTCCAAAAGGGAATCAAACTTAAAACTCTGTGAACTAAGAACCTCTGATCACATAATAGCAATTAACCATAGCTCCCATGGTAAATCATTACTGATAACTATTGTGAATAGTCCCTAATATTAATATGATCAGGCAGCATGTAATCATATATACATATATGTATTATTGTTATAAAGGCTGAGCCAAGAAAATTTATGTCTGTATCAAAGAAGTAGCCCTTCATGTTGCTCTGTACCCGTGAAGTAGCTGCCTGTGTCATAAAGGTTGGTGACCCCTGCCCTAAACTATCTAAACTTGAAGTACAGAACTCCAGTATGGAATAATTGTTATTTATTCATCATTTCGTGTCAACAATAAGTCAATTAATAAATAATGGATCTGTCAGTAACGTTAAAAATGTATCATTAGGCTATATGTTTACATCTTTCTCTCATTCTTTGGCTATGCGACCTTTGCATTATTATAACTACATTCTCAAATTGGCTGCCCTTATGCAGAAATTATCTAGATTTTGTTGTCAAAAAGCAAACAGTTGTGCTGAGGAACTTCATGTTCATGTTTCCCTATTAATGCAATGTGTCAAAAACCTTTATCCAACTCATATTAAATTTGATTCCTTGGATAAGATCCAAAATAGCTGCTTCAGATAGAGGGGGGATTGTTTCTTCAGCTTTTGGCTGTGTACTCAGCTTGATGGTGTATCAAGCTGCTTCGTGAAGCCCAAAAGGAAAACAATATATTTTTCTTTCCATGCTTTTCTCCAACTGGATTGGAAGGACAAGGATTAGACTGAAACTATGATGTAAAATCAAAAGCTCTTTGTAATGGTAGCCATTTTTCCATTCCAACTATCCTTGAATAAACACTTCATGTATTCTTATGTTTATTTATTTATTTATTTTTTTGGTTCAGCATGTGTTCTTTCCCAGAAAACAAGTGTGCGTGTTGTAATAGGAAACAATTAAAGTTAAGTTCAAGAACAAAATTAATCAATGCTAACAGTGTTCTTATGAGACTGTCCCTACGAAAATAAACTTCAAAATGTGTTTGTGAACATTAGGACGGCTACCACCTCGAATAGAGGAGAAAGCCACAAAGTTAAAAACACAATGCACTGAAAGGTGCAAGGGTCTCAGACCTAACTTCAGTTGGAATACTTGGAAGTGAGAGACTCAAACAAAGCTTTGTGTCTTCTAATGACAGAATGTGCTCCATCATTGAGAAGACTGATTAAAAGCCCTTCGCTTCATAGTCTGTGTAGTTGGAGCATATGGCCTGAGGGCTTAAGCATAGAGAGAAGACATCTGCAGTAGCAAATCACTTGGACAGAAGTAAGGAAATTAAATCTCAGAGATTAAAGTGAATCATCTCATTCTGTTTGCCGAGTGATGCATCGTTTTCGAACGCAACCATTTTTCTGTTTGTTTTGTTTTGGGGGTTTTTCTGTTGTCTTATGGAAAGTGGATGTGAAAGTAGACAGGAAGAGTTCAACCAATTCCTAATTTACTTGTCATTTCTATTATGCTTACATCTTGTTGGTAATGGTTTCAGCGAAGCATTTCTTTACCTGAAGCCTTAGCTTAAATAGAACATGGATGTGATTAATTTTGTAAAATGGCCAAATGTTTGGTTTTTGGAAGGCCAGTGGGCCATTGGCTATGAAGATAAAATATTTCAGGAATCAAACTTTTAAATTAGCAATGTAAGGTCAAGGAAGCAAGTGTTTATATATACACTTTTATGTGTGCTGTGCTGAAACTTAATGAATTTTGAATCTAAAGACCAACAATATATTGTCAACATTATTCCAACTGTAAAAACTGTTTTGTGTGTTGCCTAAATTATATAAATGTAAAATAAATACTGTTATATAATGTGGTCTTCATTTTGATTTTCAAAGATCAGAGTAGCTCTAAACTTTCACAGAATTAGAATGCATTATCCTGATAAATGTAACATATTAGTGATGAAGATTTTCCTTAAGCTATGGCAATTAAATGATTCTCATTTGGAACTAAGAGTCATATAGCATGCCAAAAAATGATCCTCTTTATCCTTACCCAGCTGCCTAAACAGTTAGTACAAAGCAGGATAAATCCATGCTTTGTTTGCACCAATTCCTGTCCCTACCATTTGAGAGTTGCAAATCAAGACTCAACAGACAAGGTTATATTTTTTTCCAGTCTGGTAATTTTCGGTGTACCTGTTTAAATTGTATCCTCAGTTTCCTGTTCTTATCTGATGGGAGTGGCACCCTGTCTAGTCTTCTGCCGTTCATGTGCTTTAAGGTTTTATGTGTCGCACATTCAGACATGTTCTGAATACCTTGGATATACCAAGTGGTTATTTCAGCTACTTGACTGTCTGTCATCACGGACGAGCCTGTCTAACCTCTGACAGAATAACATTTTATTCTGCACCACTGTAAATCTGACAGATGATTTGCTTAAAAAACAACTCTGTAGATGAACCGTTTCTGATAGTATACCACTTTTTCTCGTACCACCATACAATAATGCCATCTTCAATGACACTAACACCCTTTACTTCTCCTTCTCATGCATTGTTTAAACTTCAGCAAGTTATGTATTTTGTTTCATGAACAGAATTTGACAGCTGATGATATGTATCGTTGTAGAGGAAACTGGTAACAATTACTCCTTGTGGCTTGTGATGGTGATTATGCCAGGAAAAGCCTTTCGCTAAGATTGTTGTGAATGCTTCCAAGATGTTCACCTTGAACTCCAGAAAGTCATTCTTTCCATTTACCTGAGAGTTTCCAGTGGCTCTTCAGCTGTTTATCCCCCCCCCCCCCCCCCCCTGCTGTAACCATAACACTGTTTTGCATTAAGTGATTGTCTCAGTTATTGAGGGAATATATTTTTTTTTCAAGCACTGATTTAACTTCATCATTACCCAGCACAGGGTCTTGCGCTGAGGAGGAACATGGCACCTGCTCATGAAAAATATGCCAAAGTTAAGCATCAAGGTCGTGGTGGTGGAAGATTTCTCAAGAGGGCTGAAAAGTCTTCGACAGAGTGAGCAAATACAGCCAGGTGGCTGATGAACTCCATGAATAGTTTGACAAACCCTATCGCTGGTGACAAATTAAAGTGTCAGCGGCCGCTCTATGTGGCTTCACATTTCCTGTGTTGATCGTGATAAGCTCCACTGCTGAGCCAAAAGCACATAGCTGTCTGCAGAACAGCCTGAAAAGGCAGTGAGGACAGAGGTACAGTTAGGAGACCTGGACAGATGCTTGTCTCTATGAATTGATGATACCAGACAACCAGACGACTGGCTTAACCACAGATACAGGCAGGCAGACCCAGTAGGTGTGGCTTCTAGCATGATCTGCTGTCAGATACCACAGAGAGGCGGTCATGCATTTACAGATGAGCTTCTATCATTCTAGTTTTCATCAACAAGCATTCTATTGACGTTATACACGTAATTAGATGAAATGTGTACTGTGTGTATCTTTTTTGGCAAATGAAATACTCGAAGCATGTTACTGGCTAAAATGCAATACCACAGCTTCCCTTTATTGTATGCTCATCATTTGTAGCAAAGGATGAATATGGAGCTTAAAAAAGTATTTATTGTAACACCAACATGTGAAAAGCTCAGACCCTTCTGATATGATTCAAAATTAATACAGCACAAAAGTAATGTGTTTAACATATATGTTTTTAATTTACCAGTTAATAATTTTATAACAAAAGGCGTAAGTTGGATTTTTTTATGTTTTATTATTATTTAGAGAAATGGAATCAGGTGAAGCTAAATTTACACCACTTGAATTTTGGGTAGAACATATTTACAGGCAAATGTGTTTGATTCATCTTAAAAGCTATGACATATATCACTGCTCTGGAGGTGCTATTTCAACAAATTATCTTTTTGAGTCTATATTCTAGTTACTGAATTATTTGACAATTATTTCAATAATCGATTCATCACGAGTAAACCAATTAATTGTTTCAGCAATCAAATGTCTTGCAATATATAAACACTTGCTTTAAAAAAGGTATTTAGACTCCAGATGTTAAAGAGTCTATTTGGTATGCAGTATGATTAAATACATAAAAAGTGTGAAATATTTAAAAAATGTATTATTTTATATACTTTTATTCTATTCATTGTCACTGAAATACTTCTGGTTATGCTAAAAGATTACCTCTAGAGTAAGCTTTTCTTATGGTTTGTTTCAGGAAAATTTGGTAACAACTCAGTTCAAAGAGTTCTGCTTTTCAGACAAAAGTCAACAACTCTTAAAGTTATTTTATGCTTTGTTTATCAAAGCCAGATGTATCAGAAATATGAAGCATGAATGGTATGAAGCAGTGACTCTTACAGGCACGCACACTTGCTCTGCACTGGAATTTCAGCTGCTGCGTTCGCACATTATCAGTCTGTCATCTTCAGTAGATATTAATAGGTTTGTTGCCTCAAAATATATCAAGAAGTTTGGAGTAAATGTCTCAGGCACATTCTCATTTCAGGCCCATTTGAAATATGTGGTGTAATTTTAAGGATAGCAGTACATACAAGACTAAACTACAGAGTTGTGTTACAGTTTTTACGCAAACTTAAAACCAACATTTTAAGGACAACAAATGGAAACTATGGGATTAAGAAAAAATGTAAGATTTAGGGTGCATTCACACCAGCCCTGCTTATTAAAGCAAAAGTCTGCTTTAATCTATTGCTGGTTTGTTTGCCCTGTTGATTGTAAAAAAAAGTAAAAGGTTTGAAAGCAAATGTTAATGCAGAGCACACCAAAGACCAGGATCTGGTTTGCTTGGCACAGTGTTATATGAAAGCAAACTGCACCAGCTGAAAACGTAACAAATGTTGCAAATTTGTTCCATATTCATAGCTGAGTCTACTAGAATATTAGAAGTGGAAACACCCTTAGATTTACACTTGCAGAAGAGAATGTTTGAAATGATAGAGATTTAGAGTTTTGGGGGATAATGTCCAAGAGATCTTTTTTTTTTTTTTTTTTCTGTGTCTTAAGATACTGAAGTGTAATATCTGGTGATGTGTAGCTTTTTCAGAAATGTGTATGTGTCCACATTTCTGAAGCCTCATATCTTATTCATATCAACATCATAACAGTGGCATTTTGGTTTCCAGCCACGTCAAAACGTTGAAATTCTAATCAAAGCTTTAAAACCTGAAACCAAAACTGGTCTGTTCTTATTGATCCAATGTTAGCTGTTTTTTTTGGGGGGGGCTTTGTATAGATTTTCCCTTCAAGGAGCCAGACTATATTAAGTAATAGGTCTAGAAGTTTCTTAAAGGTTTTTTGAGGAATGTTTTTGGTGATTGTTGATTGACAAGTCTGTTAAAAACTGAACTCCAATATTGAAGGCAACAAACTGAAGCAGTTACCCTTAAAACACTGGACATCCAGGAGCATCTTTTTCTCACAGCTATTTCAGGTTAGCTGGTGTTTTATCTTTATCTAGAATTGAAAATATTGGATACTTTTTTTGGTCAGATGACCTGTCCATATGCAGTTCAAACAAAAACAATTCATTTCAGGCACATTTAGGATGGCTTTTTGATCAGTTATAATAATTTTTCAACCACATCCCAGCAAAATGAAGGTAAGCTGTTTATTTGAAGGGTGTTTTATTATAATTTGATTCAAAGTTTTCAAATAATATTCCTTACATTTAATGTCTACATTAAGATCTATGTCTACATTTAGTGGTGTGTGTGTATGTGTGGAAATCTTAATAAATTGCACCAAAGTCATCTTGTGTTCAAGATGATTGAACACAAATTGTTTTCCCCATCTTAATAAGTTGGCCGATTTCCTATGTGAGTTTACAAGTGGCTAAGTAAACTGAAGATGTGTCTGGTTTTTGCAAACATTCTAGGTGTTATTTTGGTAATATTTATTTAACCAATTTAACCCAATTAAAATTTTGGAATTATCCTTTGGAAAGTGGAAGTTTTAAATTCAGCAGAACTATTGTCTGAACCTGGAAGATGTTTAACGATGGTTCCCAAAAGGTGCAATGCCTTGTTTAAAATGCCTGTCTGCATACAAGTTTTACAATAGAAATCCACTTTATTTTGCTCTTGAACGCAGACACAATCAGCCTGTTGTCAAGGCAGCTGCAAGAGTAATGGCCCCAGGTCTGCTCCTGAACACAGACTAATGAGAAGCTCAAATCCGACAAGCACAGTGCATTTATCACGCACTTGCACTTAATGACACCACCACCCAGACTCAACAGCATGCTCACGCCGGTGTCTGGCCTCTTTATGGATGGCCTCGTTTGTCCCCTCACTTTTCTATTATTAAAACTGCTTGGTCAAAGCTAGAGAAAAGATGAAGAGGGAGGAGAAAGGGAGGAGAAGGATGTGTGGACTGTTGGAAGGAGACTCTCTAGTAAGTGGGAAAACAGCTTCTGTTGAACATTGAGAGATTTGACAGATAAATATAATGTGCAGTGCTTTGATCCACTAGTATGAATTGTAGTTTTATTTGAAGCGTGACATAAAGCCTTGAAGAAGTACTGCTGATTTGGGGAACTTGAAAGAGCAGTCTGTCAAGGTAGAGTGTTTTCAAATGTTACCCATCTCAATAAATATAAATTCAGAAAAGTTGACCCTTTTAGATAAAACTTTTTTTTTCTATAGTGGTATTATTCATGCTAACACTAAAATAATGACATTCTTGATCCAATGCCAGTGAAATACATCTTCATTGCACTGATTTCAGCGTTTGAGGAAAGTAAGGCTTGAGAGACGATTTGAGCCCCAATTAGATGGACTTCTAAGGAAGCTCTGCTGCCTCTAATGACTGTTGGAGGTTTAACAGAGATAAGCCCTTATCCTCTTTAAGCCTAGGAAAGGCAATGTTATCTATACCAGGATCAAGGCCATGCGTTAACACACAATTCAGTCACAGTAGACGTATGCGTAAAGATTAGCACCCAATTGATGGAGTGAAGTGCCAGTAGGGCCTCATGTATCCAAAATAGTGGACAACTTTGATTGATGCCCTCAGAGCTTATTTTACCAACAATATAATTGAGAAGTTCGGCAGATATAAAATGGACCAATCTAAAAAAAAATCTCAAAATATTTACTTGAAGATACATCCAGTGAGACTTGCCTTATTTATCAACTGTACAGTGGTGCTAAATGATTGACTGTTGATGCAATATTTGATCAAATTAAGAGGTCTTAGTTGGTCTGAGTTTTTGTCTTTGTCAATAATTACAATCTTAAACAGGTCCCTGTGTAGGACTACTTCTTCTTGTTGCTGCACCCATAAGCTGATGAAGCTTAAAGGATTTGAACATGGATCCAAGGTAAAATGGGATTCTTTCTGTGATCAGCTCAATCAGTTTCAAAATGAAACTTCACAGACATGTGACTTGGTCTCTTGGCTTCAGATTTCACCTGTTGAAATGATGACACTAAAAATTTTGTTGCATTTGATTCAAAGTCAAATTTATACCACAGGAGACTGCCACGGAGAATGTGATCTTCTCTGAGTGCCTAATTAATCTCAGAAGAAAACTACAGAAAATGTATTTGAAAGACTGGACACCAGGATTTGCACATTCACTTGTGTTTTGTGGCTCCTGTAATTATAGTTTGTTGTTAAAACACAGCCTGTCAATCTGAAAGTTGGGATTTATTGTCTAAATGCTTCCAGATCAGCGAGCTATGAGACACTGTCATTCCTGTCTTCTCTTCCCTCCTCATTGGGATTTCTGTCTTTCTGCTGTCACTGTTCATGTCCTATTTCTTGTTTGATGCCTCTCTCTCACCTTATATCGTACATGTTCCATGACTCGCTGCAGGCTTTGATGAGGTGCGAGGAGCCTCACTGCTCTTTGGCGTATGCTTGCCTGTGGCTACTGGCTTTTTATTTTTTTTTGTAGAAGTCAGTTCTTACAGCCATAAAATGAGATAAACTGAGGTCGGAAGCTGCGGGGGCCTTCAGTATGGGTTTGGATGATATCATCAGTAAAAGACAGCGGTAATAAAAGTGAGGTCAGCTGCCACCGTGGGCTACTACCCCTGAAAGGTAACACTGTCCTGATAAGACTGCTGTCTCTTTTCATCTTCCCTTTTTAAAGCTTGTTTTGTGGGATGAAGGTGACATGTGGATCTCTGGTTTGAGTGGAAAAAAAACGACAAATAATTGGTTGGATACTTGCCGTAGAGTATGTTTGTCCCAACGACAATGATAAAGTGTTTAATCTTCCTAGGAATGGAGAACCACACCGGCATGATGATGCCATTATCTCTGAGAAGCATTCTCACCAAGAAACCTCACTTTTACTCTTGATTTATATTTTCCCGCATCAGCATAGACCAGTCAGGTTGCTAAAACCCTTTGCTTATAAAAGCAGGGCTCATTGCTTTTCTTCTCATTTAAAATAAATATTGCCAAATGTTCTTTTGTCCCTTGGGCCTGTGCTGCCTCTTCTTTCTATTCATGTCCTGAAAGTCCTGTTGGGACAACGTGACAGTGATGGATCTTCACGTTGACGGCTGTGTGATTACCTCCACTAACAAGGAATAAAGGCAGTGGAGGAATCTTCATAGCTCTTTATCATCCTTTGATCAAGTCTCCGCCATCCTGTCTTCCTGTGTCTTATCGTTGGAGTTTAAATCTCAGCTTTGGCAAAGCTAAATCTGTGGCCTCCTCTTTTGTCAAGACTAAGAGATGGAAGCAGGAGGCCCTTTTCTTGCATCACAGTGACATCAAAAGATTATTATTTAATATGAAGACATTTTGATCTACACAGGAAAAAAAAGGTACCAATCTAGTTCTGCTATCACTTGTAGCACATTGTGATCGACTGACCTTTAAAGATGTGATTCTTAATTTATTTCTTTTAATAGAAGGCAAAAACACTGCGGTAGACTGATAACTCATTCAGGATGTAACATTATTTAGAAAATCATTTGTACCAAAGGGAAGATGGAGATCAAAGAAACCCTGACTTGCTCTGTGTATGGCACACAATAATGACAAGTAAAGAACAAAACAGGAAGGAACATCTTTACAAGGAGTTATATGTGGGGACATTTGAAAGTATTTTGCAATAACTACATACTTTTAGTTTCCAGTTTATGCACAGATTGCATTTGAAAACAAATGTAATAGTCTCTAAGTCTTATGTTTGACTGCATCTGTTGTGACAGAAATTGGATTTTGGAGGTTTGCCCACCACAGTTTTTTTATGTTGCTGATTGTAAAACCATATCAGAGATAGCAGTCTCATTGGCAGACTAAGCTACTTGCTCTCTCTGTGTTGCCATTTGGGCAACAGAAGTGTAATTCCCTCTGTGGTTCTGTCCAACTTGGATGAAATGTTTCTTTTGTTTTCAAGTATTTATTTCAAATGTTTTAGGTTCAAGATGCTGTCAGAAGAATCTGCATCTGGCAAGTCAAGCCTTAGTAACAGAGAAATCAAAACATTTGATTTACTATTACTATTTACTATTCCAAACTTGGACAGGCAGCATGCAAATGAATGCAATGGCACTCATACAAACTACATTTATAATGCAGGCAAATTCCTGGGCTTCCTGCATTTCCTGTGTTCTTTGTTTTCTTTGTTTTTTTTTTGTTTTTTTTTTTTATATGATATGGGGCTTTTCCTCACTTGATGTATGAAAGTGTTTGCAATATGAATCTTACAATCCTCCACTGTGGAAGCATTTCTGTCTCAATGAATCAGAATATCATCAAAAAGTTTATTGACTTTAGTAAACCAACTCACAAAGTGAAATATAGATCATTCCATTTTCTTTTCTCTTTAGCCTTGATGAAACACTTTTGACGCTGTCTGTCATTTGATGATTGTCATTGATTAATCTATATAAAATGCAATCTGAAATATTTCACTGCTCTACACTTTTTTGGGGGGGTATTCTAACTTATTGAGTTGCATTGGTAAGTGAGTTGTATGACAAGTGAAAGCTGTCAAGTAAAATGTGAAGTTGAAAAAATTTCAGCACTGGAACACATTTTCTGTTTTCTTTGGCAAAATGCACTTTGGGAAAGTTAGAATACCTAAACACTTCAGCATCCACCTCTAAGCATTCCCCTGGGGTTTTCCTCAAGCGGATAAGTTGGCTTACTTCAGCTGCTACATCAGATTAAAGACCCTCAAGTAGAAAGGTAAAAGTGAAAACACGCAAAATACAGAAAACAGAAACACTCAGCTTTTTCTCAACTTGCGCTGAATTTCACATCTAGGGCCTCAAAGGAGTATCCAGTTATGACGTCCTTGAGGGAGTGACAGTGCTCGGAGTTTTGTCAATGTAGGGTTCAGGTTGTGTGTCCCTATAACATTCTGAATTATTGATGCCAAAGAGATTGGATGCCAGTTAACATTCACTTCCATATATGAGATTTGAAAGACAGTTGAGGCTTATTGGTGTGAACAAATGCCACCCAGCATTTTTTAACATATCTATTTGATTAGGTGCCACCAGAGCAAGCCTCATTTTAAATACCATGAGCACCCCAGAAGATTGAAGGTGCATCTTGACTGACAGAGGGCACAGAGGGTTAGGGGAGTTATAGGTCTCTCTGAAGATTAATGTAAATAATTAACAGCAGGCAGACAAATGAAAGGGATCTCACTGATGCACGCCCAATCCCTTTTTCTCTGATGGTCCTTTGGGCTTTTTCTTTCCCATTGCAAATAGACATGAAGACGATGGATGATGCCTGCAGCGATTTACCGATCGATCAGAGTACCGCCTCACTGTCTGAATCCTGCTTTAGATCCTTCTGTGTAAAGTCTGGCCAGCTTTTTGTCTGAATAAAGAAGTCCTGGGAGCAAGCCTTACTGGAGGCACTCCTGCTGCTCCCTAAGACTAATTCCTAGTGCACTCAGTGTCAGTCAACAACATCCATTTTTATCGAATATTCAATCTTTATGAGAAGCCAACATCTTTATTTCTATTCTTATAGAACAAGGAGAAAATTGGATCAAAGCAGTCCAGACATAGTTTCTTGGGCTTCCGTCTCTTTGTATCAGCATGCCTTTACTTTAACACAAACTCTCTTAAGATCTGTCATGGAAGCTGAAGTATAAAGCACATCCTAATCTGTAGGGATTATTCATTGAGAACAGAGGAGCAGTATTTTGACTTGGGGTGACAGTCAATGGCCCCTGCGAGGGGACAACCCATCACTTGTCTGAATTTCATAGATACTAAGGTCAGAGTAGTGCTCCCTTGGGAACTAACTGAGTGGCAGAATGGCAAAGAGGGTCCCAGCCTCCTGACACATGCATCGCAGGCCAGATCCCATCCTCTCCTCTTCCTACAATGACACAATGGAGGCTCTTGGGGAGTAAAAATAATATCATACTGACACAAGGCAGCTGATATATTAATCCAAGTACTCTAGACCTAAAGGGACCATTGATTTTCTATTCCTTGTAAAATGCAAGAAGCCACCCGTCATTCCTCTTCAACCATAAAAGCTAATGAACTTAATAAAATGTTTCCCTCAAGCCATTTTGTTTTGGACACTGTGGGATCTCTGAAACATTCAGAAATCAACAACTTTATCTAACATGTTTTTATTCAGCTGCTTAGACGACTTGTTGAATTGTCTATCTTGTCAGGTAGCTCTGGAGGTCTAGTTCTAGAGTTTCACTATATAAGTAGAGGTACACAAAATATACTTTGATAGAAGATTCAGGGTTTTTTTTATTAACTAAAAATCTTACATCTAAATCTTGGACTCATAATTTCAAAGTCTCAGTCATTATCCCAATTCTGCTGTTGCCAAGGCATTTTTTTATTAGGACGGGTTGTATCTACCCTGGAATAAGTCTTGCACCATGTCTGACACACACGTGAACACAAGTCTATAGAATCCACCTCTTTCTCCTGTGGGGGTTGTTCTCTCAATTGTTGTTCAAAGCTCCAGGATCCCAGTTCCAGTTTGCCCTGGCAACGTCTGGATGCTTAACCACTGGAAATCTAATTAGCAAAGGTTTCCTCAGCCTTGCTGGGTTGAGAGCAGAGTTGCAATAACCTGCAGGTACAGAAAGAAATTGCTAAAAATACATATATTATGGTAATATTCAAGTACAATGTTATATTCATCTGCAGAAAATTCAGTTCCACAGTTTTCTTAGTCAGCTGTTGATGGTTTTTGTGGTGTTAACTCCCAATGTAAGAATGATACCAGTGTTTGAGAAAAATAACTTGGATCTGATTGGGATGAGCTGTGTGATTTCTGTCATGAGACTGCAATCAGATCAGTGGTCCAATGAATCTTACCAAAGGAGAACTGGGAGGGACAACGTGGCTCAGGACTCAACAACACAATCTTTGTCTGACAAACAACCATTTCTGTCATGCGCTGCTTTTCCTCCTGTCACATTTCAACTCACATGTGGTTGTTTTGACAAGACATTGGAACCATTGGGTGCAGACAGGCCCTGGAAAGCATGGAGAACCAGAAAACCTAACACACAAAATGGACGGTTTGATTTGCTTGTTTTAAACTTCACCTCTTTGTAAACACAACTATCAAACTTTAAAGGCTTTTTTCGAAGCAGCTAAGGTATTGCTACGAGAGGAGCTGCAGAAACCCTACTTGAAACTCAGTCATACTTTTTCTTGCATACATTTCATAACATCACATATCACATACAATATTACAATTGTTTCTTCTGATACTCATTAAACCTTCAATGTCCTATGGTTTTCTTTGCTTCATTTCTGAATCCTAATATTTCATAAAACATGTTTAATTCTTGATGTATTTACCTGATCACCTTTTATGGCATTATTATGGTTCAAGTGATGATGTGACTAATAATGTCTAAACATTACAAAAGGTCCAAGTTTGTGCCAACCACAGTGGAACACTGTATTTGTAGGAAATAGGGAGGAGAGCCACACATCAATGGTTGTAATTTCCAAATACTTGAGACCATTTCTAAAAATGTTTATGAATCCCTATTGTAATAGTACAGACACCAAATATGTGCTAGTATGCATTAGTACTCACGGTGGAAATCATCTTGGCATTAACTTTCACAGTCTTCCTTGTATCACGATTTGGGTGATACAAGGAATCGGCTTCAAGGAAAATGAATGTCGCTCTGGATTCTTTGCAAAGCCCAGCCAAAATTGTGTCTAGTCACATTGCACTGAGGTATTTTAGGATCCCAAGCTGCATTTTATTTTGAATAATTTAGATGGGCTGTACAGAAAATTCTGCCAATCACCAATTTTTTTACAAATAACTGGAGGTTGTGTTTCACAACAAATTCTGCAATACTAAACCGCAATTCGATGGTGGTCCACTCTATGTAACAATATGTCTAAGTGAAAAGTGCCTTGGCATACAGACACAGGAAACCTTGCTGGCTCTCATTGTAAACATGTTTCAAAAAGGTTTAAAATAAATTACGGTAATGTTTTTACTGCAGTAACATAATGTTCCACTGCAAATTTTACAAACATGTAACTGTTTGATTGTAGTACATTTTAGAGCAGAAGAAAAATCATATGTTGAGAAATATATCCTCCCCCTCTGTCACAATTATTGATCTCCCTGCTGTCAATGATGTGTTTACTGGATCTTTTTTTTTTTTTTTTTTTTTTTTTTTTTAAACATTATTCTGCTAATCTTGCAATAACCATTTTCCATATTGCTGGAAGTGTTAGTCAGATTCTTGTCTAAAATGTTCTGGCATTTGCCTGAAGCTATCCCATTGCCAAGGTTCCCAAGTTCTTTGGAAGGAAAACTGGCTCATAATATCCCAGATCAGTCACAATGTGTAACAGTGGGCTTTAGGAGGCACATATTCATTTTTTGTTGCCCACCAGGCTCACCTGAAGGTTTTGTTGCAGAATAGTCTCATTTTTACAAAAGCACACAGTTCCAGGCAAAGTTCTAATAGCATTTAGCAAATGTTCTTACACTTGTAGAAAGAAAGGTGGTTGAACAGAAAATGTTTTTTTCTGTCATCCCTCTGAAACAATTGCTTGGCATGTAAATGGCATCCAATGGTTGGCAGGGGTATTGGTGATACCAAGATCTGCTTCTGGTGAAATGTTGCTTTTTTCCCTTACCATCCTCGCCATCTTCATCACTGTGAGTGGGTACAAATCCAGGCTGGTTGGCATTAGTTAAGATTAACTACGGATGCATCTGTGTCATGACTTACTTGTATTCCAGAGAAACAGAAAGTTATGCATTACAAATTAGAAGTTGCTACAAAGTCAGGCTAACATAAAAGGATTTTAAAACTACCTAAATAATGCTTTAGTTTCATTTCTTTAAAGATATTGTTGGGGTACTGGCAAATATGCCACCAGGGACTTCAGTTAATAATTAATTGTTAACTTGGGATTTTTATCCTGTCTTAGTTAATGTACTCTAATTTGTTTTTAATTTTTCGGTGTGCAGGAAGAAAGGGGATTTATTTGCGACTTTTTAAGTACACCTATGGGTGCCAATAAATTTGTCAGTGTCTGTATTAGTTCCCCCTAAGCTCAGGGATATCCATTTGGTGACTATACAAGTATAAATATAAAATATTCATTGGCTATTATAGTTTTGCAGATTAGTCTTCATACAACTGGGAAATTGCAGAAAGACCAGAGAGCAGTTCTGAGTCAGGTGAATGCTCTGCTTTTAATAGTGTGCATCAGGTGTTGGTTAAATATATAGTTATATACTAAGATTAGACAGATGCATGAAAAGCAATGGAGCTGATTGAGGACAAAATTGAAGTTTGAATTTTAAATTACATTTTATGAGACTGTATTACCAGAACAAGCGGGGGACTATAAAGCAATAAAATTGTGTCGACTCATTTATCCTGTTAGTCAAATGCCTCATGTCTTTACAACCATTTCATATCAGCCCAGAGATACAAAGCTTTCTATTCATCAATGTAAATCTTAGATAATCAATAAGGTTCCCCCACTTCTCAGAAGCCTTTACCCTCTAAAGCGGTACAACAGTCAATGTCTCCCAGATGGCTTAACAAGTCCAGTTCATTAAAAAGCGAACGATCGGGGCCCTCCATTCCAAACCCTCGAACACAGAGAGCAAGTAGTGGATGGGAGAAGTGGTGGCTTATTTCCCTTTGACAGCTGTCAGCTCATCAGCCACCCACTCCCTCTTTAGACACGTAGTCATTAACCCATCGACTCTCTGTTAGGTTTAATTAAGAAAGTTAACACTTCCACTTGGGGTTGTTTCAATGGTGCATTTACATGGCAGGTAAACAAGGGATCTCAGCAGCTGATCTGTTCCTACTGCAACCATTTAGGGTAAATGTGACAAACATATCTCTCTGTTGAATAAACTTATTCACATCCTATTGCCTCAGCAGTTTAGTATCATATTTGAAATTTGTTTTTCTGTTCCAAATGTAATACAGCAGCTCGGTTTTGGTACGTGAAAGAGATGCATCTGACTCGTGAATGTTTGCTAGGTTTTCACAATTTTTTGGATGCCTTTTGAGCTCAATGAGCTCTATAAAAAACACCATCAACCTAATTTAATTTGAAAGGTCTGATTTAGATAATTGAGTTGGAACTATAGAGTATTCTATTTAGTTTAAGTTTGAAAATGAAATTGGTGATCTGCATTGGACCTGAAAATCTGCTCCACTCTCTATAATGTCAGATCTACAAGAGTTCAGACCAACCAGTTTGCCTTGTCTTGTTTTGCATGCATCATCATCTCCTGGCAGTGTTCCTTGAGTTCAGTTGGATGTCAATGAGTTCAGACTGATTTTGATCTTTTTTACACGGAAATAATGTTCCTTGGATGTGCTGCACACGAAGACCGGTTGAGCATGTCCATAACAGACGTTGGTCATATTCTGTGGATTGCTTTGATGTTTAAACTCATGGTTATCAGATAAAAAAAGCTTGCAAACCACTGCAGCCTATGAGATATTGTCCTCATATACTGTGTAAGGCTTGCAGCACAAGCTGTTGTAATTTGTTCTTTTTGTATTCTCTCTGGGCTTCCTTTCTGTTCTCACCTAAAAACATGTGGCTAAAGTTGTATTACCAAGTGACAAAGTTTGTAAATGTGGGAAAATCTTGCAGTGTAGCCAGTATATTGGACAAACTTATGCACTAGTTGAAGTCATCACAGTTTAAAGTAGCAGCCAACCAGCATCAGATACAAAACATTTATGACAACAATCCAGACTGACATTTTATTATGGTTTTTAAGTAAACTAAAGTAAATTCTCAACTAACTGCATCAACTAAATAAAATGAATTTTATTCTCTCCAAATACAAGAACTTTTACCACCAGTATAAACAAATTAGATACAGTTTCTTGCCTTGGCATATTTTTCTTGATAAAACTGTCAGTGCGTCTTGTATTCCCTTTGGTTCCAAATCTGACATTGTTAATTTTAGATTCTCTGCTTTTGGTTTCTGAATTTCTTATTTCATTTTTCTATGCTCCTGATTCTATGAAAAATTAGGATATGTTTATTATTAGTGGTGCAGATATGTGCCTCTTTGACACCTCAGAGACAAATTACCAGTAAGTGGAAAAATAGTTATTGTCTTGAGTTGTTTTGATGGAACTTGGAGTTTGATGCAGGCATATTCTGGGGAATTAAAGAGTCTATATGATTTACTGAGCTTTAAAAATACTACCAACTACCAAATTATTTTTAAAATAACTTCAAGTTAGTTTCTGCAAATAATTTCAAAATGTTATAGAACATCTGGATATTAGAAAATGTAAAGAAAAATATATAATATTTGCTGTTTTTGGCACATGTGAACTTACCAGTTCCCCTTGAAACCAAGAGCTCATCTAATAAACAAACCTAACAGCAAATGTGCTTGTTCTCTTTGAGCTTTTGTTTGATTATTACTTTCGATAATCACCTTTTATGTCACCTTTAGACCCATGGTTCTCAAACTGTGGCATAAGGGTCTTCATACTCAAAGTTTGGCTAAAACAAACATTGTTCAAAAGAAAGATTAAACACAATCATTTGAGAGACCTGAAATGAATGGTGGAGAACCAGGGATAAGTGCTGGTGGCATTCTTTGCTGTTAGCTTTTACTCTGAGGTCAGAACTTGGATCTGGGAATAAAGTCACACCCAACTTCACAGTGTTCCAGCTGCAAGTTGAACAGCTGTATTTCCCTGTTTTTGTGCTCATTGAACAGGATATCTACTAATAGCAACACTAGCTAATAATAACATACTTCTCATTTTTTTACACTTGAACATCATTTCATACATCATTTTTAAAGAAATATTAAAAATGTAATGATTAGTGACTAGTTTAAGGAAACAGGAGAGCAAATAAAGAATTTATTATTATAGAGATATTGCTCCACTTTTAAATGTGTGGGTTTTATTTGGATTCGGTTTGGGGAGTAACTTCCAATGTTTTCACTTGAAATTACAGCTTCAGAAAGCCTTGATTTTAATGTTTGCAACTTTAAAGCAAAGTAAAACTAGCTGACTTTTTAAATGTGTTTTTAGGACATTGACTGAAAAAGTCAATGTCTTGTTTTAAAGTGCCTGACATGATGTTTGTATCAGAAGACCTATTTAGTTGGGTGTTATTTGCTATCATTTAACACTTTTCTAGATTCCTGATACAACTTCTTATCCAACACAAACAATAAACACACAGCTAAATACAACAGAATGTCTTTTAGAGCGTTGGGAACAATTGAAGAACAACTTAGAACATTAGTGTCAATATTTTTTAGTATTAGCAGTTAAGATTAATATGTTTACGATTAGAATTTATTTTTTCCCGGGGCGCGCTGTGGTGGCGTAGGGGATAGAGCGACCCACGTTTGGAGGCCTTGAGTCTTCGACGCGGCCGTCGTGGGTTTGATTCCTGGACCCAGCGACATTTGCCGCATGTCTTCCTCCCTCTCCATTCCTCTCAGCCTACTTTCATATAAGGAACACTAGAGCCCACAAAAAGACCCCCTGGAGGGGAGGGGAAAAAAAGAATTTATTTTTTTCCCCATTTGAATAAAAGCATCTAAAAGAATAATCTTTGATAGAAATAAAGGCAAATACATTAAGTTATCCTGTTATTTGATAGAAATAAAGGCAAATACATTAAGTTATCCAATTATTTCTGTGTTCTCTAATGAGAGGCAATTTTTGCATTACTTAAATTACTGAAAACTGCTGCTGAGTGTGGACGATTTATTTCTTCTTTACTTAAAATTTTCCAGCTTAGAGTTATTCCTTTCTCTCAGAAGTCATTAGTCTGGTTACACTTTCCTATCTCTATGGTTCATGACCTGGAACTAACAGTAGGTCGACTATATAAACCCCATAATTCCTTTGGGGCTCATTCAGTCTTCATAGAACAATGCTGAGCTTTGCATCCTTTCAGCTGCAGGATTTAATTCCCTTTACCTGCTGTCGAAACTCTTCAAGTATTAGTGTGTGGCAGTAGATTGATGAATTTTAATTTTGCACATTTATGTGCTTAATGAAGATAGACCACAAAGAAGAATACCAATTTCTTTGAGTTAATGTTTTCTGACTTTGATTCTGACATTGACACACTTAATGTATATATTTATGATCACCTAAACTATTTCTTTCTTCATCCTTTCTTTAACCAAGACTAAACTCCTTCATATTAATGGTCTTTTTTTATTAGACTGTCCTGACAATTTTACAGTTCAAATAATTTGTTACAAAAAAATTTAATTAAACCCCTTTTTGCTGGCACATTGTCCCTGTCACTTCAGGACATGTAGTCACTAGACTCCTGAAGGTGTGCTGTATATTCTCACCGCAATCAGGAAGTTGTGATGGAAGGCTGTAACAGTGCCGTGTCAGCTCTGAAAGACATCCTTGGATGGTGAATGTCGCAGGTGGTCCGATAGCCTGTTTCTTCAAAGCTCGTTATTGTGTGCTGGTGCTTTTTCTGACATGTCATAACCTTCCTTTCTTTCTTTTTTTTTTTTGCTGTTATTTCAGTAGTTGAGAAGATGCTCAATGTTCCATTTCTGAATTGATTTGAAGTAAATGTAAAAACAAAACAAAAAATAAAAATAAAAACATATTTTTATATAGCTTAGTTAATTATTTGCTTTAATTTTCATTGTTTAAATCAAATTTAAACATGGATCAATAAAAAAAATGTGAAAGTCCAGTTTATTTCCCATTAGTTTAGCATGGATTGTAAATTATTTTATTTTATTTTATTTTGCCATGTTATTTCTCCTTTTAGGTGAGTTGGGGAGCCTGCTGTCAACCATGAGTTTCTAGTGAAGTTTCATATTCTGCCAAAATGAGGCTGACGTCCGGATCGCCTCGACCCATCCTGCCAGCCTTTCTGGCTTCCACCATAGCCGCCTTTTTACTTCAGCTGTCCTCGGGAGCTGCACCGTTTCCACAAGACCTGGAACCAATCAGCATCGTGGGCAGAGAAAGTAAGTTCAAAATCGTCTGTGTTGCCAT
The DNA here is from genome assembly GCF_019740435.1 of Gambusia affinis. Lineage (NCBI taxonomy): Eukaryota > Metazoa > Chordata > Actinopteri > Cyprinodontiformes > Poeciliidae > Gambusia > Gambusia affinis. The sequence goes on from NC_057872.1 coordinate 21,810,913, forward strand.
GGTGAACCTTGTTCCAGGAGTAATTGTAAAACAAGGTGAGGGATTATATATCATCAGCTGGAAGCATGCATTAGTGAAAGTGGATGTGTGTAAGACCGTGTTTGTTGAAAGTAACTGTGCAGAGATTTGTTATAGGGTTTGAATTCATTTTATTTATTTTTTCTTCATCTTGGTATGAAATGAGAAAATACACAATGCAGAATCTGAGCTGCATTTTGAACTGTCCAAAAAATCTGTCAAACCAGACAAAACTAGCAAGTCCAAGCTCTAAACTTTCAACTGAATTGCTTGTTAGTTACAACTGTTTGCATCTGATATGTTAAATATATATAACAACTCTTTTCTGCTTTTTTTCTGTGTTTGATAAATTTGACAACCTATAAATGTTCACTAATATGTATTGTCCCATTTAAAAAAAAAAAAAACTTGTACTATAAGGGAAAATTACAGTAATAACATAAAAAACTACTGCAGTTATTGAAAATATGTCCTTTTATAAAACCGTAGGGTTGAGAGATGTATTTTTATTTGTTTTCTAATAACTTAATACCTAAAATACCTGAAGCTGCTAACAGAGTGAACTTTGCAGGAGGACAGTCAGGAAATAAAAGTGACAATGACTGCTATAAATTCATTATATTTCACTTGAGATCATTCATTTTGTTTGAATATCAGTGCAATTTCAGTGATAGCCAATAGAACCTAATGGAAAAAAAAATGTAACTGAAAACCACAATAAAATAAAAACTTGAGAAAAGGTTATACTGCACAGTTTGACATGTCTGACACACTGTCTTTAACATAATATCCAAGAGAATCATCTGTAATATCCTGTCATTGGAGAGGTCTACAGAAGAGGCCTTGGCCACCAACCATTATGACCCATAATTGATTTAAGAGGTGGCAGAGATGATGGCCCTTATGCTGTAATTGATCTATCTGGAGTAGAGGAACGCAACCATTAGCAGAAATAGCTGCACTAATAGTACTATATGTGGAGCTGCATCCCAGGTGTAATGAGAGCAATTTGTCACCTCTGGTTCAAGCAGGTGACAGAGTGGGACAAGGTCTCTCACAACTTTGACATGTCCATTATGAATCATACTACTTTGTCTGAATCAAGTCTATGAAATCACACCTAAGTGACATCTCCATTTGTGAGAAATGGGACAATTCTAGCATCATAATCTTGTTTGTGACAGATTGTGTGGACTGTAAAGTCAGCAAATCTTCTAAAGTGAGTGAAGATGTTTTATCTTGAAACTTCCTTCATAAAAGTCAAAGCTATTTGGGGACTTTTCTTTGGAATTAGTTTCTTAGCTTGATGTTCTGAGTGGTTTAAGCGTTTGACTGATCAAAGGCCATGCCGCAGAAAACCAATGACTGTAGCTAATGATTCTTCTTTTATGTGGTCCTTTCCATCAAAACTCCTTTCAGCAAGTTGCAGAACACATAATGTTCCTGCTCATCTACTTTGCATTACTTCAAAACAGCTTATTGGTTTGAAACGATGAGCTAATTCTTTACAGCGGTTAAAGCCATAGAGCGTATAGTTTAATCATTCCCTGTGTAAACATGCTTTATAAGTAGCTTTCTGTGTAAACCTGTGTGTGAAAAATATTCATATCTGATATTTTTTATATCGGATATGAATTCCCAGGGAATGTAATGTACAGAGGACATTGAATAGTTTTGGCATGGTTAATATACATTTCTTTACAACAGGATTTTAATCTATAACTATTGACTTCCATGGTTGATGTGGATGATGTCTCGGTGTTTGCTTTGAGGTGGCCCAGTCTTATTTTAGCCTAAAGCGCTTTTTTGTTGTTGGTAGATGTTTTTGTTTAGTACGGAGTATTTTCAAGGGACTTCAATCTGCTGACAGGCTGTCATTTTGTCATTTAAACTTCTGGACACCATCACTCATTGTTAAAGCGTCTAGTGAGTTAATGTGCTGTTGAAGAAGAGATGGGGGGAGAATGGAATTTACATTCAGTAGAAGAGGAAGGTAAAAATGAAAATCCTCTTTAATGGAACATGGAGCTGATGTATCACTATTTCTATTTGCTCCAGCTCACTGGCTTCATCTTATCTCGCAATTTTTGTGCAACAGCACACTCAGATTTTTCTTATGCCTGAACACACCTTATTTCTCTCAAGTTGTAGTGTACCTTTTTTTTTCCTCTAGTGTCTGTGGATTCAAAATGTTCTTTTGCAAGGTGGAACTATTTAAATAGCACTCATGACTGCACCAAATTAAACTCCTGTGACCTCTGAAACAGATGATTGCTATTTTAATGCAAGTTGACCCAGACAGACAGTCTCTCCATTGAAATGATTTTGTTTTTGTTCCTTGTCTCTACTTGGCACAGACCCCAGGCGTGTCTGTTCAGAAACTCTTACCAGAAGCCATTTATTTAAATCAGATTGACTTTGGTGACATAAGTGCCTAATTTGCAACTTAGGAAGTCTTTTTTTTTTTTGCTTGCTTATCCACCTCTACAAGTGCACATTAGCATACACTAAAATCATTATTTTATGTGCAGAATAATCTAGGTTATCACCTTGAGTAATAATTATACGGTGGCTGAATATCTGCCTATTGTTACACATCTCCATTACTCTGATACTTAAAAGAAAAATATAGGGGGAAAGGCTTCCTTTTAGTTTTAATGTTGCCTTGTTTATTGTCATTTACATCATTCCAACTTTACATTGCTACTTTAGGTTTTAATCTGTATTGAGATGTGGCTCTGCTATAACTTATTGTATTGCGTCCACTGAAATGTTTCCTTCACTCCGTCTTTCAACCCATGCAGCCTCGTACCTCTACCCCAGCTTTCAGGGGCTCATGTCAGACAACGACACTATCCGCCTGGGCCTGGACTTCCAGAGGATGCTGCGGATCAACCACATGCTTTACATCGCTGCTCGGTTAGTCTTGACTCTGGAATAAATGTAATTTAAATCTCTTTTGTTTGAAATTTTATTATTCTGGATCACCTCTATGTTCAGGCAAAGGAAAGCTGGCATTTAGGGTGGATGCTAAATTGTTGTACTCTCAGTCAGTTAGTTTTTGCTTCTGATTAAATAGCTTTTTATTTCTTTCCTATTAAAAATAGCCTGATAAGTGAGAAATCATAACCATATTACTGTAGGTTAATTCAATTTTTTTTATATCCAAATTTGTGGAATGTGATGTATGTGAACACCTAGAGAAAACTTAAAAAACAAAAAGAGAAAAAGAAAAGTTCTCATCTAGATCTATCATCGAAATTTAATTACCCACTGATACTGTAATCTTATGATCCAGGGCAATTTAAAAAAAATGGTTCTTGTGGTTCTAATATCATATAAACTAATATGAAAAAGCCACAGAACTACTGCCAATTCCACTACTTAGTACATTTTTAAAATGGTTCATTTATGGGCATATTCACATTTTGCATATAGCTGCTAAACCTGATTCACTGACTTGTGAACTCAACAGGGAGTTGAGGGGAACAACATATTTCAGAATATAGCAGTAATTAAATGAAGAAAGCAAACTTTAGTTATTAACTCTGCAACTTTAGTGAGGGGAAAATGTTAGTATGTCATCTGAAAAATCATTACATCCAGAACAACTGTGAACAGCATTAATTAATAATGTTCAGATGTAGCTTTTCACCATATGTGTTCAACAGAGATTGAGAAGACTAACACCAAATCTGGTTTACAGAAACAGGAAAATTTAATGCAGTAAGACTTTCTTTCTTTCTTACTGAAAGGCAGCAGGGCTAACAACAAAATGTGAAACTTAATGAACAAAGAAGTAAAGTGAACTTTATAAGTTCATGTCTTGGTTTTAATGTGTGTATAAATGAGGCTGATAAGGTACTTTTTGAAATAGGAGGATTAAGAAATATGATTAAATATGAAACTGTCTTTAAATTAGCTTAATTTTAACACCTAATCAGGTTTTTATATTTTAATTACATTTATTTCTGTTTCTGTGGCACCTCTTGGCCTGCTAGAACCTTCACTAATTGTAATCTTCACCATTAAGTTTCCATTAGGTAGTTTTCTAAAAGGCGCAAGGTTTTTCCTTCTCCCTTTTGCTAAACAAGTTCTGCTTCAGCATTTGGCTTCGTTCCAAACTGCAGCACCCCGCCTGCCAAGAAATCCATCTACAAAGGTATAGAGAGCCCTGATCTACGTAAATTGGCTTAATATTTTCCACAGCTGCATGCAACATAGTGTGCCTCACTCCACTTAGTGAATCATGTGGGTTTTGTCAATAGCTGGGGAAAAAAACTTTTGTAAGGTTTTGAAGCCAAACTTTTTTTTTTCCACCATCTAGATGTTTGCGTGAAGCTGGGATCAATCTCTTTGAGTGAAATCAAAGCTAGTTTCTTTCTTTGTGGTTGAACTGCTGAGATCAAAATATTATTGAAGTCTGTATTCAGAAAGCCTATAGAATGAATAAAGGCATGAGGAGATGACTGTTTTTTGTCTTGACTCCCTCTCTCTTGCAGGGACCATGTTTTTGCAATCAATCTTGGCACCTCGTCTGAGCAGATAATCCCACAGCAGGTAGGAAAATATTTTCACTGCCATGATTGAAAATCTGCTTCTGCTGGTTTGCCTTATGTGATACAATGTATATGAAATTATTCTTTTCAGATTTTACAGCTGATTCTCTATCCCTCGTATCCCACATTGGGTTAGTTATTTTCCTCTTGCAAATACTTTTTTTTTTAACTTAGAGATTGATATTCAGGTGTTTGATTTCATGATGTTTTGGAATTATTTACAACAATAATTCTTAACCTATGCTTGGTCACTTTTAGCCATTAGTGGGCAAAATTGGAGTTTGCACTGCTTGTATATAAGAATACATGGTCCATTAGTATTTTTGATGTTCTGTTTACTGCAGTGTCTACTTTTCTTACAGTGAATTGCTCTGGCTGACCATGAGCCAGAAATTTGCTTAAGTGCTAGGCTACTGTTTGCATCTTTGCTCCCTTTTTTGATATTACTCATTGATAATTTGTCTTAAAGTCTTAAAATATGTCAACAAAAAAATGAGTTGTTCGCTTAACCTTCACCTTTGCTTTAAATTATTCCATTGTGAGCATCATTCTAAAGGCACATTAATAAGTTGGGGAAATGTATGATGTACACATGATATCTGATGTATGTCATGTGTATATCCAACATAACTTGTACATCAGCTTTTGATCTTCATAATGCTTCAAGTCACAGCTGTCATTGCTCAATCAAAGTTTGCAATATTGCAACTGCAAAGGATTACTTTAATGTGGTTTTAGTAAGCTGATGTATTTTAGATACCATGCATTCAAAATCTACTTGTCAACAATATAATTAGCCAGTTGGAGGGAGGAACTTAAATAATGGTTGATGCCCACACTAGATCTGATTGTTGTGGCTGAGATGCTAAAGTCCACAGGAAATGGTGGGGTCATTGCAATGATGGGAAATAAATAAAAAAGAAATATGGGGGTGTATTGTCATCAATATTGTCATCATAGTATTAATAATAGTATCTCAGTGACATGTTTTTCTGATGTCATGCATAACATTAGCAGTAAGCCTTGTGTGTTGAGAATAACTGGTGTGATTTTTAAAGGTGAGGAATGGAGCACCCCGAGTTATTTATGCAAGGCATTTCTTTTTTCTTTCTGAATCGCACTGTTTACACAAAAAAGCAACTTCTTGTAATGTTTGAGCCTGATTATTTTCTACACTTTGCCTTCTTTTTCATTCATGTAGTAAGCAATCTCTCTCCAGACATGCATCTACCACAAATGAAATTGTGTTGTTGTTGCTCTTACAGTGCCTTGTTCTCCCCTATCTGAATCTCATTTGTCAAACATGATTGCACTTAAATAAAGGCTCTCTGAGGTCTGAACTTTTTGTTTGCTTGTATTTAGATTAGCCCCAAACATGAATATTTGTTTCGATAAGGGCACTTCTTGATGTCAAGGATGATCTAAGCTGCTGATTTGGGTGAAGGCTTTTGCACAATGAAAATGGGAACTTCTAAGCACCACATTGTTCTCCTCTTATGCGAGAAGCTTAGTATTAAATGTTTGAACGTGATGCATTCTTTATTCATTCACTCAAACTTCTCCAGTCTCCAATATAGCGGCAGCAACTGAGTGGAAAATTATAAAGCCTGTTCCCATATTCTCCTTCTCATTCTCCTTTCTTTCTGTTATCCATCTCCACTAGATCATTAGTGTGTGACTGATTCATACCACCAGAAAATGGTATGTTCTCATCACAGATCCATTCCCTTTATGCAAGCTCATTTTAAACCGCCTCTTCATTTTTCACACCAGGCGTTCATTCACGTTCTCCCCTTCATTGATCTCCCCTGGTTTGAGTGGCTGTATTTTTTTATTAGTAAACCAAATCGAGCTTAGAGGAGACCAGAAATATTACGATAGTGCTGACATTGACTGAATTGTATCAGTTCTTCACAAAATTAAATCAGAGTCGTGTTGAGAAAATAATTATAAAATTAGAAACTAATTTTTTTGCAAACGTTTGTCATGTTTTTGCACATCAGCAGGAAGTTAAATAGATATTAACTCAAAGTACAGGAGCCTTGTGGTATCATTTTGTTTCACATCGGTCTGGAATCAGAGCTGAACCTTGCATTCCCTGTTTTTTCTTCTGCAACTTTGTTTTATTTATACCAATCTCGAGACAAACAGAAGAAAGAATGAAATCTAAAGGTGTTGACAATAACTCAGTAATAGAATCTAAAAGTAGTATTCTCTTTATATATTTTCAAATAGCCTCCAGCATTCAATTTGCTGGTTGTGAGATTTTCTTTTTAATAAAAGCATATTTTATCTCTCAGTAAAATCAAAGGTGAGGTGTTTCCACAGAACAGATAGGTTAATTTAACAGTTTGATTGATTCGCCACAAAAACAAGGAATTATAAATGTGAAGTTGCATAATATCTGGAGGCTAATTATTTGTAGCACATTTAAACGGATTCCAGGAAATCAGAGTTTGTTTTATCCTGGATAAAATTCAGGGATATTTAAAAGAAGTGATGGCTGAGCAACAGCGGTTTTAACCTACGGACTGGAAATGGCTTTTCATGGTCGGGGGCTGTTCCAACACACCCTATCATGCCACTGAGGAAGACATCAAACTTTGTCTGATCATATATTGTTATGAGATGTTGGCAGAAATGGAGCTTAATCGACGCAGACATGTAGACAACTGCTTGAATTCTCAGAGGAATGCAGGAGGTTCGGAAGAATTTTATCCGTAAATTAGTTGACAGCGAGGAGGAATGCTTTAATCCTTCGGCTGGCAAAGCTTGTTAACAAGTTGCTGAATCTTTTTTGTACCAGCTCAGCATGTATGAGGCTGTGATACATAAAGTGTGAGTTGTTTCCATGTCTGCAGATGGAGGGCAGGATTGTTTTTAATTTGTTTTTGGCCAGAAGGTTAATTGGGATTAATTGACTCCTCTTCATATAGGCTGTAAAGTGATCTGAGCTTCCTCTTTTGCAGTCTTTTGTTTCTCTTGTATTCACAGCCTCACGGATTGGTTCTTATCTCTGAGTGATTTTTATCTCTGAGGAGCCACAGTGTTTGGCTGCCCACTGATGAGCCGCTCAGGCACTGCGGGGGTCCCTGATACTTCCCTGTTTGTTTTTCCCCCACAACAGTTTTATTGAAATTAATGAGATTTTTATCACAGCGGTCTTGTAATGGCACTTGAACGACTGGGAGCGACGGAAGCTGAGATGGTGAGAAAGAGTCTTGTCTTCAAGCTGACAGTTGCCTGTCTTGTTGTTTTCCAGAAACTGACTTGGAAGACGAAGGATGTGGCGAAGTGCACTGTGAGAGGGAAGAACAGCGTGAGTGTCATCATCTAGAGAAATATATTTTCATCTCTCTACTTGTGCTGTTGGTCTGATTTCTCCTACAATCCTCCTTGGCCCATGTTTGTTTTCAGCACAGTGGAAGTTTGCACTAAGAAACCTAAAGATTAGAATAATGTGCTGTTGAGCAGTAAAGTTGTTTGTGTCTTGCAGGAAGTTGCTAAAACCTCATTTGATTTTATTGCTTTGCAATAATGCTGAGCTTATCCTCTCCTGACAGGATGAATGTTACAACTACATCAAAGTGCTGGTCCCACGCAATGACGAAACTCTGTTTGCCTGTGGCACCAATGCCTTCAATCCCACCTGCCGTAACTATAAGGTAAGTTACTGCACCGCTGTGTGCCGACTGCTGGCCTCAATTACAGATAAGTGATTGTTTTGGGGCTATAATGAGACACTGTGTTTGTGGCAGTGTCCTTGCATCCTCTCAGTTGCACTGTGTTGTGTTTTTTTTTTTTTTTCTTTTTAAATGGAAATGATACACTTTTGCCACATTAGTGTCGCCCTGCCTTTATAACTCGTATGTTCAGATCACAGACTGATACAACAGGTAACAACAACACAGCTGGATAATAGAGTATAAACTTCCTCTAGACAACTCAGTAACATAAACTTTGGTACAAACTTACTCCATCTATCCATCCATCCATTTTCTGTTCACCATTGTCCCTAATGGGGTCGGGAGAGTTGCTGGTGTCTATCTCCAGCTACGTTCCAGGCGAGAGGCGGGGTTCACCCTGGACAGGTTGCCAGTCTGTCGCAGTACAAACTTACTATTGACACATTATTTACATGTGTAAGAATTGACTCGACACAATGAGGATAACTTTTAGCAGCAAGGTTGATGATGATAAATTTGCTTTAGTAAATGGTGAAGCAGACGAGCAATTTTTGATAGTTTGGAACGTAGATTCAGAAGCAGGTTTATTGTATCTATTTGAACTTTCTGTGTAGAGAATAGTACATATTTTGCATATTCATGTTCAGATAGGATTTGGTGCTTAAGTCTTTCACCTTGGGAATCTTTATCTGTATTGGTGATGTTTTTCTTTTTTTAATGTTTTCTCTTTAAGAATTTTGTTGGCTCTTGTGGCCTTTATTTGATAGTGAAGTGACAGGAAAGATGATTCACAAAGTTGGTAATTAACCCCTCTATGAAAGCATAACCTTGCCTTCAGTCAAATTTTGTGATGTAGACATCAACAAAGCTGTAGCGTTTTAACCAGTAGGAACATTCAACTGCAGTAGCCAACATTCAAACCAAAGAAGGCAGCACTGAGACTGCGTTTTGGCAAAATATTGCAGATTTAAGCAAATATACACAGACATATCACAGTGTGCTCAAACATATAAAAGTAGCACACTTAAGAACCAATTTAGACAGCTTATTTGCAAAAAATGTTGATTTGGATAACATTTACTCTTAAAAGGTGTCTGATTTGGATGTATGTTGGCTCTTCAAGTGCTTTTAAAGAAGCAGGATTTATTTTGATCATCTCTAGCTTACTGCCTAAAATACAAAAAATGTGGTTTAATCAAAGTGCCCTTTTGCGTTCCAATGAGAATTTGCAAATCACATGTAAACCTCTAGTTTCTACACAGTGCTTACTGTGGTTTTCTATAGACTGGGTAAAAGCAATAAGTAAAACTCAAATCTGATGATAAAGTCTGTTTAGTAAAGATCTTCATTATAACAAACTTTGTTTTTATTTAATCATCACCACTATTGTTGTGCATCTCTGTGGCCGATGCAATGCTAATCTCAATATGATGCCAGTTTATTTTCTTCCATGCCTACTTGTTTTATAGTCTATTAAAGATTCAGTGTTGCTTTAAGCTAGCGGCGGTATCACTTACGAAATTAACTGTAATGACAGTAAGGTTGTTCAGCTGTGCCTAAAAGTTTGTTCCCAGGCTCTTCTGGGACATTGAGGAGGTAATAAAAAATAGAGTAATACATAATAATAAAAAAAAAAGAGAAAACATGGTAGACTTATTGTATGAGAAGTCTTCTTCTCAATCACTGTATGGCTTTCCAATCTGACTTTTTTTTTTTTATTATTTGTTATGGAACAGATTTCATAACCTTCTTCTCTAATAAAGATCGTTACATATTTATCCATCTTGAAATTAGCTAGGAAATAGTTGCTCATCCATTTTGAGTGTCTTTGTCAAGGACAAGGTCAAAACTGAGGCAGGTAAAGCTGATTTAAAGGCAGACTCCCACAAATACATCATACTTTCATCAAACTTACATTTCTGTATTTCAATGTCATTTTTAATTGGTCCTATGTAACATTTTAATCTAATAAATGAAATGTCATATTTTTATTATATGTAATTCTGAAATAATTCCAATTACAATCTTCTCTCTGTGTGTAATTAATCCTGTACAGCTAAAGAGACCCTGACTGATTTCACCGTAACATACCCGCCTGTCTGTCATATTTTTAAAGGCATTCATACAATTAGCAATCCAAAGAGTGCTTAGTGGAAGTCTGTTGACACATTATGTTAACATTAGTTTATAGAAAAACATCTCTTTATTACTCAATAAGGATCTAGCGAATGCTTTTATTGTTATAATCAGATTAGACAGCTTCAGCATTCTCCCACTTTACTGAGAACATCTTGATAGTTTGGGAGACCTGAACCACAAAAGCTACAGTTATAATAAATCTCCTGTGAAATGACACCCACAGAAGCTGCTACAAAGTGAGGTCGACCCACGGTCTTTGCAGAATTTGTCATCTTGAAAGAAAGTCAGTCAGTCAGCACTTCAGCCTCCAAACAGCTGTGAACTCACACTGACTATGTGCATATGAAACAACTGATTTAATGTATTTACAGGAAGGATTCCAACACAAATTCAGCACTTATACAGAGAAACTCTTCTCAAGTGTTAGCATCAACAGACATTCTTGTTGGCATATATGAAGCATCAGATGTTTTTAGCTGAAAAAAGTGATCAAGCGGTTATTTCGATATTAGCAGCAGGTCAGCACTGATCACACAGCTGTGGGTGTCGTATTTATGTTTTACATGGTCAGCTGATGTTTGTATTTTATGTTGGTGAAAAATATGTTGGCTCAACAAGACACAGGGAGAAGCAATCTGTTGACGGAACACAGAATACGCTGATGGTTGCTCCTTTTACACCTCTGGCACAATGAAGCTGAGGGTGGAAAAGGAAGAAGGAGGAAAAAAGTAGGAGTGGGAAAAGCAAGTTTGTGCCAGTTTCACCTCAGCTTTATTTACCAGTGATCATGCCTGTAATAAATCACAGATGCTGTTGGTTAAACGAAATAAATTTGCCTTAATTTTGGATCGTTTCTAGATGAGTTCCCTGTGAAAAACTCCTACGGTTTGATTTTTGTTGAATGAAATCCAGCATGACGTGACCTTGGAGGTGACATCACCCGTCTGGACTATGATTCATGCCGGATCATTAGAAGAGGGAGTACAACTCATGCAACACAGTAAATCTGACGGTGCAAAGGAGTCTGAAAAAAAAAAAAAAAAACCTAAACAAAATAAAACTGCGAACAAAATTTAAGTCTCCCACATCCTCAGTGAATTGCCCCAGTTTAAAGTGTCAGAGGTGATGAGAATCTGTGCTTCCTCAAGCTTTCAGTGGCTTTACCAGGAAGATGAGAAGTTCACTGGAATGAACATGATTTGTTGATAAAATTATCAAAGATTATGGTATTTCACAGTGGATAGTAAAGGTAGGAAATGTTCAGCATGCATCTTTGTTTTTTTCTTCTTCTTTTTTTAGACATGAGCAAGGAGCATTTAGTGAAAATGTCTCAATTATGGAACCCAAATAAGGATGTATTTTTTTTCCTCAGCTTGGCACAAGTGAATCAAAGACACACGTGAAGAGTTAGTGTAAAACTAATATTCAGCATTTTATTGGGCTGAGGAAATGTAGATGTTTTGTTTCTACTTCAACACCTAATGATTTAAAGTTGTTCCTTTCAAATTGCTCCTAGTTTACTGTAAAAAAAATAAAATAAAATAAAATAAACTGTCAGAAAATCATAATCAATTGAAATTGAAACATAAGTGAGACTTAAGCGTTTCTGTATGTACCTAATAATACTGAAGAAGAGTATGTGTGAAACTAACATGAAATAAATTTTTAAAAAGAAAGATATGAAGTAATGCAATGGTTAAAATAGACATATATGCAACAGTTGCAACTTTCTAAACGTACACTGTAAACCTTTTTTGTTACAACTGTTGTGTGAAGAATATAAATCCTGAAATGGTCATGTTTTACTTTGAAAGCTTTAATCATGCCAACACTGTCTCAAACAATTACTGACAAACTGAATTATATACAGAATCAGGATTTTTGTGTATGATTATGTGTGGACTTGTCTCTATTTGAATATTAAATCCTAATGTGTTTGCTGAACCTCTCTTCACTAAATATATAATTTCTACTTACTATTTATATATAAGTCACATTCTCTACCAGTACTATAATGCATATGAATTGGAAAAATAAATATTTTAGAATAAATAGTTATATTAAGTACTCATTCTCAAAATCTTCTTTCTATTCATACCTTGGAGATCCATCTGCTGCCCCATGTCTCCAGGAGTAACAAAGCTACCTCTGCTTGTCTTTCATCTTCATCTTTTGAAGATTTCTCTCCAAGCATTCTCTATTAATCTGAGTATAGCTTGCAGCGGTATTCCATGAGCTATCAAGCCCACAGGGTGTGGGAGAGTAAATAAAAAGACATTGTGCCTTAAGGTTGGCTCTAAGACAACCCAGCTGTAAATGCTGAAGTCATGGAATAAAGGGAGACTTGTTCAATAAATGCCACAAATTCAGTGAAAGCCTAAAGTGAGATGGATTGGAACATTTTCTTGATAAATAGTCACACATTCATATCTCCACAATTCTTCAAGTAAACAGCTTGCCTCATCTACTGAGGTTTGAGGGTGACGTTCCACATAGTATTGAAAATATGCAGAACTGCACCCATTAACATAATTGTGATATCTTCCTAATCTCTTGTAGGTAATGATTTACAGCTGGTGTGCTGCTACTGGTGGTTCTCTGACAGTTTCTAAGATTCTGTTAGTTGGTTTTCCTTTGCCTTAAGTAGTGACTCTGGCCGTGTACGACCATTTAAATCTTTACACTGTTGCTGGGAACTGGTTCATCAGAGTTTGATAGAAACATATGGACCAAAACCGATAAATATGAGGGATCCATGAAAACTGGCAAGCTAAATAATTTTTTATGGCCTAATTTGAAAGAAAAACACTAAAAACACTTAGCTTCATGATGTTGTATTGGCATCGAAAGAAAATAAACTCACTGTTTCATGTTCTCCTTCTTTTAACCCTCTAGTGTCCTCCCAGCAAAACTCACACTTATGACCCTTGAGATCCATGTGGATAGTGCTAAAAGACTTTTGTTTTCCTCTTGATGTTTACTCTGCTTCAGCCCTGACCTCATTCTTGATATTTTATCAATGTTTGAACAACATATATAAACAATTTGCCATTTAACTTGTAACAGAACCAAGTTATTCATATATATATTAAGGTTTTGTTGGCTCTAGTGGCCTTTATTTGAAAGTAGTTTGACAGGAAAGAGGGTAATGAGAAAGGGGGAAGACATGCTGCAAATGTTGCCAGGCCTGGAGTCGAACCTGCAACCACTGGTACGAGGACTAAGGCCTCAATACTTGGATTGTGCGTTGCCCAGGACCCCCAGAACTACATTATGTATATAAAAAATCTGATATAATAAAGCACAGATGTATATTTTGATAGGTGAGGTTTGTCCAGACTATGTTTTCTGTTTATTTCTATGCAGTAACACAGTAACCCTAAAGTTTTTAGCCTTGTTCTAAACCATTAACCTATTGGAAAATTCTAAAATTAAAATAAAGTTAGTAATTGCAAAAATTTTAAGAAATATAAACAAAGAAAAGATTTAGAAAATGTGCAGAAATGACTTATTGAAGTCTAACTCACTGGTCAATACACCACACAGATATGCACTCCAAATCACCTTTTTACAGCTGAATCTGTATACAGTTTGTGAGCTCATTTGTAAACTCTCTGTGTGTGTTTACAAATCCTTCCTTAAATTTTCTGTGCTCTGGACCTGGTTTGTAGTGCTTCATGAAACACTGAGGCAGGAGATCAAAGTTTGAGACGTCTAAGTGTGCTCATAAATCCGGAGGTTGCTTAGATCAGCAGTTAGAAACTAAGCCGGTGATATTGAGACATTAGCTTAGAGCGATACTGATATAAACGGTGTGCATAGATAAACAGTTTTCATAACACTACGAAGGATTAAAAGACATTTTTAGTGATGTGATAAAGTAGCTCCAAGCTGACTGTCATGGAAAACCACTTTAGCTTTTTGCAGTTTTTTTTTTTTAATACAAAGTAAGAACTGGCTCTAGAGCCAGACCTGGTTAGCACTGAGTCTGCTTCAGTGGAAAAAACTCTCCCTCAGTTTTAAACAGGGTTGTTTCAACTCTTTCACAGCACATCATGTATATAATGTATAATGTATAATGTAATGTATAATATATACATTTTATTATGTATATATTTCAGGCTCCAAACTGACTTTCCAAATGAGTAAATATTAACCTTTAAACATTTTAAACAAGGTCTTTTTTTTAAGCTACCACTTTTTCTACATGTTTTTTGAGGTCGTAGTGTCAACATTTCATAGTTTTGATCCGATTCCCGGAGCAGTCTGAGGGATTATGAAGTAAGCAGAGCTTCTCCACAGGTTGACATTACCTGGATGTTCTCCAAATTCAAACTCTGGCTCAGATGTGCCAGCGGTCCTGCAGAGAAGTTGATGTAAAATGTTTAAAGGGCTGCGTTTCGACCTATATTCACACGTTATCATCTTCCTGCCACAGACTCCCTTTATAAAAAGAGCTGCTGATTTACAGCTTTACCAAAACATCCTCTCGCCTTGCACTCCTCATCTGTTTCCCTCGTCTGAAAAAGGAGGGGAAATGGCTGTTCAGATTGCTGGAGAAAGAGGGAAGAAATATAAATCATAACAAGGAATCTGTTTCTGAAACTGCACAGAAAGGACATGTGCAGGAGAGTGGAGGATTGAATCAGATTTGTGTGGCTGTGAAAGACATGAGTGGATGCCTGTCTATGAATAGGCAGCTTTGCTGCCCAGGCTGCTGAGACAGCTGGTGTGTAGACAGCAGAAAGGCTGTCGTCAGCATGCATTAATGATGAAACAAAATCTTAAAGCGTTACAACCGTCTGTCTTCCTCTGTGCTGTGTCTAATGACCCTGCGGTGTCTTCACAAATGTGCAGAACTATCACTTCTAATTTCTGAATTTATTTTTATTTAACTAAACCCTGAGTCGTTGTTAAGTCTGTGTAATACAGTTGATTCCTATTTCAATAAAACGGAAAAATCCCATCAAAAACAGCAGGTTGGAGTCTAAACTGCAAAACTTTCTGTCGTCTTCAAGTCAGTATTTCTCCTAACGTTCTTAACACTGCTAGACTTTATTTCAAGGAATACCTCAATGGTTATAATAGCTTTGCAGAATGCAGTCATCCCGAAGAAAGTCTTAACGGTGCATACCACACTTTCTGAAGAACTTTGAATCCAAATTATTTTACTTTACCGTTAAAGCAGTGCTTACGTGAATGAAACTTTAGAAGTGTTTCTTATAAATTAAACATGTTTCCACCAGACCTTAATGCTGCTAATGCAAGTAGTGGACATATTGAAACACTAAGTCGGCCTTACAAATTGTAACTGGGGGCAGTAAGAGTTTATCCTACTCGCTTGAGTTTGATCCCAAATATCTTGAAATTTGATGTGGGAATGTGGAAAAAATTGGTGAAGTTCAAAGTGTATAAATGTTTTTGCAAGATCCTGCCTTTGTATTAGCATAAATACTAAATTAGCAGCAGTTTGTTAGATTTAATTTAAAGACACCAGCACCTTAACCTTCACCATCTTTACTAAAGCTGCTCTGCAGAGGACAAACTAGATATTGCTGCAGTTGTGAGAAATTGCCCTTTAACTGTTGCTACATCCTAAACATTGGAATCAAGCATTAGGAAATCTGTGGTATATATTTTTGTTTCATTTCTGCAACTTTGAAACATGGTTTTGTGAAAACCTCAACAAATCCAATCAAAGTTTGCCTTTGATGCTTCAGCAGAGCGGAGTACAATAAAATTGGAAATAGTGCCGTATGTTTTTTTTTTTTTCATCAAAAGAAGTCAAACTTGCAATGCAGTTGGAATTCTTAAAGCTGTACAGAGATGATGGTGAAGATATTGTCTTGCATTTCATATATTTTTAAGTCTAATTCACATTGTTGTTGGTGTTTATCCAGCACATAGAAGTTAAATGTTTTATTTTGAGGTTCTAACAACAGAACTGGTTTGTGTTAAACTAATGCCAATTACACATATTGATAAAATACCAAAATAGTGACCTGAAATACGTCTTTTGTCGGATCCAAGTTATTATTTGCGCCAAATTTAAACATCACTATTCGCAATGCCCATCCAGTTTTTATTCGCGTTTTTTTTTTTCCCCACAGTCCTAGTTTTGTTTTATAAATATTGAATGCAAAAGTACCAATCAATTATTTTAATCTGCAGTAAGAATAACAATAGAGCAGTAATTACACAAACGTGTCGATCAGATTTACATGACAAACTAAGCCACCGTGTTAATGGGCTACTAATGTGCAGTATGTGTATATTTTTGTCACCTTACTGCCACAAAGGGCATTAAACCTGCTCTGTGTTCCTTTAGCTTTCCCAGCCCACAAACACTCGCACTGCTGGGTTTCATGCATTGTCGTATTTGAAGTTTACAACCTTGTTAACAGCAGGTTGGAAAATAGCAGCTTAATATCTGCGGCCGGGAGATAAACTGGCCTGTCTGCCTGAGCAGCGGGACTTGCACACACTGCTTTTATGGAAACGACCCACATATAATGCATCAAATAAAACTAATCTTTATGGTGCATGTTTTGCCTTTTACTACTGCAGATTGATTTAGTGCTCATCCTTTATATTCAGCTACACTTTTCATTTTTTTCAGACTTTTGATATACAGGACAAATTGATTCTTTGTCATCAGTGGTGCAGCCACAATGCAGAGCTTTGCTGGTGTTAGCTTTTGACCCTTAGCCCTAAAACTTTGTATGTGGTCTCGTTATAACATTTTCAATTTTAGTTATGTAGCGCAACTTAACTGCCTTGCTACTGAAATGTGCTATGCAAATAAACTTGATTGATTGATTAAGCTTTCTCTCTGTTTAAGATGTCGACCCTGGAGCAGGAAGGTGAGGAGGTAGTGGGACAGGCTCGATGTCCCTTCGAATCCCGCCAATCTAATGTTGGCCTTTTCGCAGGTGAGTAGTCCAAAGTGGACATTAATTTCACTGAATTCAAAATAAAACTTTCATAGAATAGACAACCACTGGTCCTGTTTGATTTTAGTGCATTTTAATTGTACAGGTCAGGCTAAGAACAAAACATCTAATGTCACACTGAAGGTATTACGTTTTCCTACCTATTCTCCCGACATATTGGAAATACAGAAACCTTCGATTTGCTCCCAGAATCTGAACTTCGATGACGATGTGTAAAGTTTATAGAACCTTTCAGCTACTATTCTGAAATTTAGCTTGAAGATGTTTTGAGTCTGAACCAAGTTTATTCGCCCATCCTGTGAGAAACAAGCTGCTCTCATTTTCAGCCATGCAATACTGAATGCCTCATAGATTTTTAATGTGAAATAAAGAAAGGAGAGTATTTCCATGACTTGCAACATGTATTTCTTGAGGCATATGTCATATTCAGTGAAGAAAACCCCACAAACACCTACAAATTATGGCAATCTAAGAAAACTTTGAACTAATGTTATGGCTTCTACTGCTGCTAGTACTAATATCTTTTCTGCCTTAAAGAAGGTACAATTTGTTTTGTTTTTAAAGGACCTGAAATCAGTGTTAAATATTTAGTTCCAGGTTTAACTTCTTTGTGTACTGCAGTGTTTGAGTAGAGCCAAACCTAAGACGGTTTAAATGCCAAATATAACGGGGAAATAACCCATTTATCTGCTTTCACTAAAAAAGCAAACGCTTTATAGCTAAACTATGCCTTAATAATTCTCCAGTAAGTGTATAATTTTACGATTTAGATTTGATTAATTTAGATTTTGAAGAGAGCAGAACAGATTCTTCAAAAAAGCCTGCAATGACCTTTTAGTTGAACTCTGAATTGAATGCTAGAATGATGTTTAAAATTGCGTTGAAATTTTTAAATTGGGTGTTAAGGAACACAATTTAAAGAAAATACGATGGCTGGTTTTCTGGATGGATATTGCAGTCAACCTGATATATTTTTTTGTTATTTCACCAATAAATAATCAGTAAGTGAAAAAAAGGAAATATTCCTTATTTGACCAGTAACAGTAGAGTTTTTGGATTGTGCAACATTTTTATCTAGAAATCTTGTCACTCCTATTGGATTTACTTTATAAAACAATAAGAAACAAAAGATGACACTTAATTTAAAGTGCATGTCGACAAAGAATACATCATTGAAGGCTTGTGTGGTTAAGAGTGTTATTTTAGTTTTAACGTTTGGCTCTTCAGCGGAGATAATTTATAGTTTCCTCTTTACGATTCTTATTTGCAGTTGGATTTACAGTCTCTTTGCTAATGTTAGCAGTAATGAAAACTGATACACCCTGAACACGCTGGGGTCAAACTCGGAAAAGAAGCGAGAGCCAAATCCGCTCTCTAAAGCTGCCAGGTTTCCACTGACATCTGAGCAAAGTTCACACTTGCTGCTATTCAGACTGGCATGTTCGCCTACATCTGCTCTACTTAGCCTCCTTTTAAAGAACATCAGCAGCCATCTTTTATCAAAACACACATTTAAAGCCAAGCTTTCGGAATTGTGCTCCCCCACAGTGCATGTCAGTCTCTGGTTTATTTAAATTTTCTGTGTCCTTCAGGTGGTGACTTCTACTCTGCGACAATGACTGACTTCTTGGCGAGTGATGCAGTCATTTACAGAAGTCTGGGAGAAAGTAGTCCTGTTCTGCGCACAGTCAAATATGACTCCAAGTGGCTCCGAGGTAATCATCCAGATGTAATTATAGGCTGCTGTGAAAAGACCCAGTCACATTCCATTTGTTCCATTTGTCAACATTATCAGTCCAAATCTGTAAATAATTTTCAGGCCTGACAGAGTTTTTTTGATGCTCATTAATCTGTTTTGTGGAACCAGGTTCAAGAAGCTTTGATAAAAATTAGTTGCATTTGATGAGATGTCTGGATATTATTTTCTTGATTGCCGGTGGCTGATTAATTCTCTACTTCTTCATTTGTACTTGTTTAATATTTGAAGCACATTCAGAGCTCTAAGAAGTTGCTTGTCTGAACATAGAGAAAAGTACAGAATGTAAAGTCTGCAGCCTATTTTATCTAAAAGGAGAACTGATTGTACATCTCACTTATTAAAATGGATTAAGCCTGAACATTGTCATCTTATCTGCATTCTTTACTCCTACCATTTGGTCCTGGTTTCCAAGACAACTCAGTAGGAAACTACGAAAAATTTTGCCAACTTCTTTTACCATTTTTATTCATAATACCGGCAGTTATATAAGTAGAATGGACCCCAGTTATTCACGGGGTTCATAATCCACTGCCACCAAAATTTGCAATTACCTGAGACAGGCTCTGAAATACGTATGTGTATTTTAATAGTTTAAGTACCAAATTTACTGTAATATGCATTAACACACACAGTGCAAATCATCTTAGCACTACCACAAAAGCTAACAGTCATGGTCTTTATTGTTTCTACTCTTAGAGCATTGCAAATAGGAAAATGAATCAAAATACCAGTGAATAGCATGCCAAGTAGAGTTGTGCTTGTGTAATTCAACTTCCCTAGATGTTTTTTTTTTCTCTTGAATGTTTTCAATAATGCTCTATGAAAAAATCTGAAAATCAGAAGATTTTCTGCAAACAATTTATAGTTACTCTTGACAGATAAACCTACAGTTAAATCCATGAGTACTGACCCGCAAATAAACTGGGGTCCACAGTACAACCAACCCTCTAAATAGAATACATTTAATTCATTTAAAAATAAAAAAAATTAAAAATAATTTGTCAATTTTCCACATTAATAGTACTTCAAAACACTGGCATTACTTCTGTCTAAAAGCACTGGATTGGAAGAACAGAATGGTGGAAGATAAATGAATAACGGCTGATAATTAAGACAAATTGTACCACTTTTTGCTGCTCTGGCACCTCACACATTGTTGTCTTTATTGTGGTTAATAAGCACTAGTCCAGGTTCGGTGCCCTGTATTTACAAGATTCACTCTCAGGCTGTTCATGTAGCTGAGCTGTATTTGAAGTAAGTCATAACTTCTGTTGATGACTGAAAATCTGCCCTAACATTGTTATTGTACAGATTTATGACTGTCAGTTGCAACAGCTTTGTAGGGATAATAGCACACAGATGCCACAGTGCATCCACTCCTTGGATGGTCCAAGGATGGTCCTGCATCAGGGATGGTCCTGATGCAGGACACCACCATAGAGTTACTTGCTACATGGTGGTGTAGAGCAAGTGGCTCTACACCACCATCCAAATTCATTTATATTTAGGAATACTAATCTCCACACCCGATTGGATCCAGAAGGTGGATTCTAAGTTTAACCACACAAATACTGCATCCTCTTTAAAAAACAATGTTCATAAAGAACTATTTCATCTTCTTTTGATTATTGTTTTTGAACTTCTGTTATTTTGCAAAATCTAAAACAATTTTTTTTTTACCAAAATTAATTTTTGGGAGACTTTGGTGAAGATTGAATCTTAATGAACAGTTTGGAAAACGTCTGTGCCAGGTTGATGCTTTTCTAACTCGAGCTGATTATAATGTAATGTGACCGTTGATCCTGGACCATCTGTGCTCTTTTGGTACAATAGTTTTCTGTTGACTGTTTATTCTTCCGCTTCTTTCCCAATATGCAAATGTGCAATTTCACATCAAGGAAGATTTCTTTGAGCCCTGTGTTTACCACATTCACTCTCAGGCTGCTCATGAAGCTGAGCTGTATTTGAAGTAAGTCATAACTCAAACCGTGTTTTATGATGGGCCTTTTTCTCCGTCCTTAGAACCCCATTTTCTTCACGCCATTGAGTATGGGAACTATGTGTACTTTTTCTTCAGCGAGATTGCAGTGGAGTACACCACCCTCGGCAAGGTGAGCGGAATAAACAGCTTTATTTCTAAGCAGAATGAATGTCAACAACAGCATCGCTTGTCATGCAAATCACATCCTCTGTTTCTCACAACACTGGTTGTGTTGGATTATAAATCATCTGGTAGAGGTTGAGGATTTTTCTGCTCCTGTCTCTTCAGGTTGTTTTCTCCAGGGTTGCACGAGTGTGTAAGAATGACAACGGGGGTTCCCCGCGGGTCCTGGAACGGTACTGGACGTCTTTCCTGAAAGCCCGGCTGAATTGCTCTGTCCCTGGAGATTCTTTCTTTTACTTTGACGTTCTGCAGTCGCTGACCAATGTCCTCCAGATAAACCACCGGCCTGCGGTTCTTGGAGTTTTTACCACACAAGCAAACAGGTGGGGATAAGGAAGATTATCTGGATGTGACTATTAAGCAAATCTTTCTCATGCAAGGTCACAACATTGATGTACAGATCATGTAATGTTGTTGTATGACCAGGAGAAGGTGAAAGAAATGTACAATACTAAAGGTAATGTAGCATTTCTGGTCCACAGCAGCGTCCTTTTAATCATAATTATAATTGCTTAATTATTTAAAGGTTGTTTGTGTCCATCTCAATTCACATCCTCAATTTACACACATAACTGCGCCTGTCTTGCATCAGTGACAACCTTATGGTGCAATCAGTCATTCAAACCGCTCTGGTTTCTTTATCTGATTAAATGATCATGTCATTACTTCACATGGACGCTGTTCATACAAACAATTTCTCCAGTTTCTCAGTCAGATTAAAAGTGTTTGTATCATTCACAAGTATTTTAGTAAACTACCTTAGTCAAGGGGAAATTTTATTTTTTATTTTTTATTTTTACTTAATCTCCCATGCCACAATTATTGACCTCCCTTCATTTCATACTTACAACCCAGTTTTTCCAGTAACATTCAGCAATGTTGGAGTATACAGAAAGATGGATTTTCTCTTTGCACAATATTTCTAGATCATATCTTATGCATTTATTTATTTATTTATTTATTTATTTATTTATTTATTTATTTATTTATTTATTTATTTATTTATTTATTTATTTATTTATATTTTTACTGACTTTATATGTGGAGGCTGAAAAAGTGAAATTTTGTCAATTGACACTCAAAATCTAAATAGATTTATTGGCTAAGATTTGTAAACAAGGACTTTGCCTTCTAAGTGCTGCTTTGGTCATATGATTTAAATCGTCATACTAATAAAAGAGCTATTGATTGCCATTTTTTTCAGTTGTCTGACAAAGACCACTAATGTTTTGTTTAACATGCCCTGGTGTTTCAGGGAAAATAATGGAAGTGTTTTGTATTGTCTTCTAAAGTGTAAAACTTAACAACAGTACAGTCTAGTTGAGAGGAAATTTTTAAAAAATAGACCATCCACACCACAAAAAAAGAAAACAAAAATTGTATAAAAGTTCTTTTGTAATGGTTAAATGACTGTGATTTATTTAAACACTGGTTACGAGATAATAGAAATTACAAAATGGCTTCAGTTACATTTTTCAAAGTGATTATGAATGTATTATTTGTACAGATAGTTTGTTAAAACCAATTGTTTCTTATTTCCCCTACCATGAGATTTTTCCCCACAATGAATTAATGTTCTTGAATGTAACAATAAGTTACTGCAAACAAAGATTAATCTATCTTAACAATTTTTGTACATCTTTACTACACATGCCGGAAAGTGTGAAGGTGCTTTATTTTGGAATGATGGTTGGGACATCAAGTCAGGTTTTAACATTTGAGGCCGTCTCTAAAATTATAGGCCTATGAATAATTATGGATCCTCAGCAGGAAGATGAATGCACTGGTTTAAATGCACAGAATTTCTAAAACTTCAGCTTTCTCCCAACATGCATTTGATTTTTTAGCAGCATTTAGACACACTTTATATAGATATTGTAAACAGATATATCCTGGTGGCTCTTATTTTGATTAAACCTCAGTTATACATACAGGTGTGGTGAAATTGAATAATTTTAATTAAGAATAACTCCTTCTCCTGGGACAGCATCACCGGCTCGGCAGTGTGTGGTTTCTACATGGACGACATAGAGAAGGCCTTTAATGGAAAATTCAAAGAGCAGAGAAACAGTGAGTCAGCATGGACACCTGTTCTAGAAGAACAAGTCCCAAAGCCAAGGTGAGTGATGCGTCTTTAAGCTGCAAACTGTCACTTTCCTCCAGCATGTTTTTGTGTGCTTGACAAAAGAGTTTTTGCAGCTGTTGTCATTATTATGCTTAGACGTCTTGTGGAAAATATAAAATAATAAAACAAAACACGCACATAAGACACCTGTTCTGCTCGCCTGCTCTTCGCGGAAAAACAAATGGCTTGCAAGTGTTTTTGCATCTGTGCTTGTTGAACAGGATTTATGTCTTGTTCTCTTTTTTTTTACTGTTATTGTACAGGCCAGGCAGCTGTGCAGGCGAAGGCTCTGCAGCCACCTACAAGTCGTCCACCACTTTCCCAGATGAGACACTGACCTTCATCAAGTCGTATCCACTCATGGATGAATCTGTCCCCTCAGTCAACGACAGACCCTTCTTCACCCGCACCACCAGCAGGTAGGCAATTTGCTCTAATCACCGGACTTATGATAGAAATAAGGAATTGTTTAATTTGTGGGAAAGAAGACCAGGCAATTGCTTAATCCCTTAATGCATCAGTCCTATGTTATTAAGCTTATCAGTTTGTTACAATAACTCATCATGAACAGAGAGGTTATCATTTTTTAATTTCCACATACGCTAAAGTTGAGCATCAAACTGGCCCTAACTGGCCCACTGGAACTGTAATTTACAGCTGATATTAAAAGTTTACTCACCACTGTATAATAGCAATTTTTTTCTGATGATTCATCATGTTCATCAAAAACATGATGAATCATTTAAAAATCTTTGGCAACTTCACTGAAACATATACCCTGCACAAATTCACTGAAACAGAAATAAACTTGTCAGAGGAAAAAATATGCCAAATTGTGCAATAATGATGTTGCTCAAGCATGCTGACTGAAACGCTGATATTTTATTGAAGTAACTTTTGATTGAATGTTAGCATTCTGTCAAAAGAACAAAACAAACTGTAGATTTTCCACCTAAACTGTTGATTGGTCACAATCATGTAGTACAATATAATTGCAAGAAAGTGGAAAAATTGTTTTAAAATCTCAGTCACAACAGCGATATAATTATAGTTAGATTTATAACACATGCATAGGTCTTCTCTACTGAACACTCAGGTAATCATTTCAGAAGTTACTGTAGTTTTCAGGGGGCGCTCAAACTTTATTTTTCAACAGTTTACAGAAGCATATAGTGTCCCTTTTGCTGAATCAGATTAAAAACATCACCTACTAACTTCCATATTGTGTTTCAGTGTTTGAGGATTATGAAGCAGTGGTCAATTCTTTAATGAGCTGTATGCATTTATTCTCTGTAACAACACAATGTCCAACACCAGCGGTGTTTTCACACGCAGGACTCTTGATTGGTATAGATGAGGGAGCTCAGGTGGAACGCTCAACCTTGTACCTCATTAAAACCCATTGAATTTACTCAGCGGTCGATCTCGGCCCACATCAAAGGCAAGGCTCACAGAGAGAGGGTCTTTTTTCGAGTGCAGCCCTGACCTGCAGGCGCTGCACAGCAGCGTGCATCGAAAGGCAGGAAGCCGTCGGTGTGTGGGAGAGCGCTTCGCATGTTGTGACATTTGAGAGTCCACTGATAGCAGACGATGATACGGTGGACATGGAATCATGAAGTGCCACAAGTGTTTCATTCACCACAGCATAGGCCTCAGACAGGGGTTGTACGCACACATCAGATACACAGATTCAGCCTTCATACACACACACACACACACGCACGCAGACACACAGCATACAGGGGCTGCCTCTGTGCTTCCTGAAGCAGAGCCAGGCTGACAGCCAGCCAGACACTGCTGTGTCTCCACACTGGGGAAACGTGTACCGCTTCACATCTGGAGCCAAAAACATCACATCTGCTGCGTTTTTTCCCTTGGGACCTGCTAGATAAATGAAATCCCACCACAGACGCATCACGCCATACTGCCGAACCCTTACAGGGATGTGCCAGTCAAGTGTGTGTGGGTAAACACAGCAACCTGTGTGGGACCATCTGGGAGGCGGACTCAGGGACAAATGAGGGCACAGAAAGTGCTCCCAGAGTCTGTGGGGAAAGGATCCAGAAGTAATGTCATGCCAAAAATATTATTAGTCGAAATTTGTTTGTTTAAATCCTCGTGCCGTGATGTCAAAGTGCAGTCATAGAAAATGAATGAACAGACAGTGGACTCAAGGTGCCCTTCAGCAAAGCCTGCGAGTCCCAGTGGCTCCAGTGGAGCCTGCAGTAGACGGTGATACTGGTCAGATCCCTGGTGGAACCACAAGCATACGGTGAATATGAAGCAGAGTGTTGCTGCAAATGAAGCAACAGCCACCAGACAACCTCGTGAATGTCAAACAACGTCATGCAAAGAGAAAGTTGAAATCTGGGACTGAAAACTAGACTGAGTGTGGGAAAGTGGTTGAACAGCATGAAAGATGCATCGATTGAATAGTCGTGGGTGGACAGATAGATGCATTAATAGGATGAAGGGATTAAAGGGAGTAGGCGATGGAAGAAGGGGATGGTGTGTTGGCAGATGAATTGATTGCGCACTGAGGATTTACACAATGAGCCCAGTGGTCGCCCACTCTTTATTTTGTTTACTGCTGAAAACCAACATTTCCCCAGCAAATAGAATTAATTGTTTTTTTTTGTTGTTTTTTTTGTTTTTTCCTTTTGTATCCCATTAAGGTTTAAGTTGACCCAGATAGCTGTGGACACATCAGCTGGACCCTATAAGAACTACACGGTGGTGTTCCTGGGCTCAGATAATGGTCATGTTCTGAAGATCCTGGCCAGCTCAGAAGGAGCCAACTCTTCCTTCAACTCCCAACTACTGGAAGACATCGACGTCTACAACCCAAACAAGTTAGAGAACACATCCTTTATATCAGTGTCATTTACCAATGGCTTTATTGCTCTGTTCATTTGCTTTTCTTTTGTTTCTTCCACTTCCTCCTTGTTCTGCCTTGATCAGTCACTCCCACTCGATCTTTGGTCTGTTGTAACACTTTGCATCGTCTTATACAGCTGGAGGAATATTTTTTTGTCCCATCTTTTGTCACAGCTTGAAATTCTCATCAACATGAACTTAAATTTATTTCTGACATGTTGCATAGTAGAGAAAATGCATGCAAAGCCGTTTTTGTTTGATTCATGTTCTCAGGTGTAACGTGCAAGGGGAGGACAGGAGGGTTCTGGGTCTGGAGCTGGATCGGGATCATCATGCTCTCTTTGTGGCATTCTCCAGCTGTGTGATCCGAGTCCCGCTCAGCCGCTGCCATGACTACACAAACTGCAAGAAGTGAGTAACTTGGGAAATATGCCTAAAGTATTAGTATCATGCAGAGAATTCACAATATTAGAGATGCAAAGATCAGAACTGAGATTTGCTCATACAGATTTGTGTTGATTTGGGGTTCATTCACACCATCCCTGTTTGGTCTGCTGTAATCAACATCTAGTTTGTTTGCCTATAATGTCCAGCGCATTTGGGGAAGTGTGACTATAGTGCATATATGTATATTACTAAAGAAGGTAGCTCAATAGTGTCCAAGTCAGTTCTAAAATATTTTAATGGTTTCCCCTTTTTTTGTTTTTACTCTGGGAAGTAGGAAGACCTACATATTCCGGGACAGGAAGCTATTTACAAGGAAGAATTGTGAAAAGCTTATATTTAGCTCTGATATTAAGTACGTTGCTATTAGGCCTTTGTGAAACATCAAAAATGTAGTGTCATCGCAAAAATGGCACCATGGTTACATTCCAACTGATGCTGTATAATTGTTTATGTTTTTCTATATTTTCTAGAATTCAGAAAATAACATTTATATCAAATCTATAGATTCAAAACTTTAGATTCCTGTTTGTGAAGATACAGACATAAAAAACACGGAAAGCATGTAAACAAACTGTCTCTGAATAAATGTAACTCATGAAAGAGTTACAACAAGAAATATTTTCTTTACAAGAAAAAATTCTTCTCAGCAAATCCCCATCCCCAACTCTGATGCTTTTGGTGCTTACTATTTTACCACAGAACCCCTGCTGGTATGGGAGAGCAATAATAGATACAAAATGTGTTCCTATTTTCTTTGCATAAAATCTCGCTGCTGCATTTTACACAGTGCACTGGAGAGTCACAAAGACCAAGGGTAGTTTCAGAACATTGAGTATGAATCTTTTACTATATACAGCTGGTAAAAATACTATTGAACATGTCAGCGCTTTTCACAGAAAATATATTTGACATAAAATTTGAACCAGATCTCAGAACCAATCCAAATAATCAACACCTGCAAATAAATCATTAGAGCTTTGTTCACAAATTAAGTTATGCTTAAAAAATCCAATTGACATAAAGACATAAAGTTCTTACTATAAAGCCTTTCTGATAGTAACTTCAAGGTATCTCTGTGCATTGCTCAGGTGGGATTCTGGCCAATTCTTTCACACACGTGAAAGTCTTCATATCCTGAAGGTTTTGAGTCGATTTTCTCTGATTTTCTTGTCTTTAGACTTTCAATTAGATTTACATCAGTTGATTAACCAATACATTCTTGCAATTTACATCAAGCCTTGGAGTATATTCTACTTGCTTTTTTCTAGTAGTATGCAGTGATTGTACATAAAATAATTAGAGTTTATCAATTACTGATTTTATGATAGGAACTGTACCTGCTTCTCTTTTTGAATCTCTCTCTTGTCTGTTGAGTACATTTAAAGTATTCTTTGAATACTTGCTTTAAAAAGGTGAATTCATGTTCTTTCCACTTCCCGATTATGAATCAAGGAGTACATACAGGAACAATAATAGGTTTAGAAAATCAGCTGCAGTCATTGCTGTCCTTGCTTTTCCTCTTTCCACTCTGCGCAACACTGGTAATGATTTCATATAACTGGAGCAGGAATGCTTTAAAAACACTGACAAATTTTAGAAGGTTTATTGGTACTTATTTTCTGCACCATAAAACTTCCGTCCACATTAATTTGTGGAGTGGCTTGTTGATCATTTTGTTGCATATTTGGATTTCTTGGGTTTTTGCCTCCTCCTGCCTTGAATTTCATGCTAAAATAATACATTTACTAATTAAAACACTGATTTCTTATGTACTTATTTTAACCGTTGTAAATAACCTCCTACTTGTATGCAATAAATTATATTAAATTAAATTTGTTGGTGAAGCAATTCAGAAGATTAGCTTGCATTCTCTAACAAGGTTAGTTGTTTCCATTGACTGTATGAACTAAACTGGATTCACAAAAATGTTTTCTTAAAAAAATGTGTTAATGCAAATTAGGTTTATTAGAATCATTGCATTAAATTCTGTACAAATCTGGATATATCTCAAAGTACATTTTTGACTATTTGCAATATTTGTTAATATGTCATTGTGACAAAAAATGTTGTGGTGTCTCAAATTGGATATATGATTAAAAGATGAACATTTAATAAAATTTGTCTTATAAACAATACTTTTCTTAAATATTTGTGAAGAATCTTGACAATTTGGAAAGAAGTTATGGTTTTAATCATACTTATTTCCACCTCAGAAACATGATTATTATATGTTTTAAGTGTTTTAAACTGTTTAAAATAAAAACTTGCACAAAGCATTGATTAAAAAACAGCATACAGCTGAATCTTAGTTTCTTTCTTTGACTCCAGCTCCTTTGTTTTACCAAAATCTATGTTGCCCCAGCAAATGTAGTTGGTTTCCGGTTTCATGATCTATTTTTGGGGCTGTGAGGAATGTTGGCCTCTTGCAAGCCCCACTCTTTACTCCATCAAAATCAGAGGAGGGGTTACTTCTTCAGCTTGTTTTGGGAGTGTGTATACCCTCATAGCATGCAAACCCCACATTGCAAAGGTCTGGAGAAGCTCTCAACATTGTTTAGTCAGAAATTGGTTCCAGCTGATTGGCTGGTAGCCAGCATTGGCTTTTGTAAGATAGAGGAGAGAAGGAAAAGCTGGAATGAGGAGTTGGAGGCTGGGATTTAGCTCTTTTTGTCTGACTGGCTACGTTCCCTGATCCCTTTTAGAGACCAGAACCACAGCATATCTCATGTTTAGATTAGGGGCCCCCAAAAGCCACATCAGGAAGCCAGGAGGTCAGATTTCTGCCACCATATCCTCCTGAAACACACCAATGAATCCGTTTCTCTCCAGAGCAGATGTACGTCATCTCTCTCTCTCTCCAATTTTTTCTCAGTCTTGGCTTGTTTCTCTTTCTCCCCCTCGCTGTGGGGAGTATTATCAGGTTTGTTTGTTTTGGTCTGTTTTTATTTTTTCCACCCTGGGTCTTACTGCCAATATTAGGATTCAGAAAAAAAAGGAAAAGCTTCCATTTCAAGAAGCAGCAGGGAACTGTATGAAATGGGGAATTTTAATAAAAAAAAATACAATAAGAGGAGAGGCCCCAAACCCTGTAAGTCTTAGAAGCTCGAGAAGTCCTTTCAGTTACATTTCCTGTTTGATATGAACTCAACGAACTTGCTCCATTAGAAAATATCTACTGCTTCTCTTTCCATAGGCATTTGATTGATAATGTGGATAAGCGGTCACATTTACTTTCTTAAAAAAAATCCCTAAAGGGGGCCATTGAAATGAGGTCAGACTATTATGCTCAAATTTAGAGCACAACTTATCTTTTTTTAAATAGAATCAGAAAAACATGCATTCTGTTTTTCCTCTAATGCTTCTAATCATTGCCAAATCATGATTCATCCTCCACAAAGATGCTAGACCTTTTAGTCTAAACATAGAGTTTTAACTAATAAATCTTACATAGAGTGACAGAAAGCTGTATATTTTAAGAAAGTCAACTTTATTTTTATAGCACATTTCAACAAAAAGCCAGTTCAAAGTGCTTTCCGTGAAAAAGCATAAGAAAAAAAAAACATTAAATTACTAGATTTAATCTATGTTCTCTAATTATTAATCAAAGGCAACTCTAAAGAAATGAGGTTTTAGTCTTGATTTAAAGGCTCTCAGTGTTTGAGCAGTTTTGTTCAGTTTTCTGGAAGTTTGTTCCTGGTAAAACTTCTAGATCAGTCAGAACTGTTATAATAAGGGCTATAATAAGGGATCAAACATCTAAGAAGGTGTTGTCACAATCAAGTGAAAATTGACAAGAAATGACCCTGTGATGAAATTGACAAGAAAATATTTTATTTTTCACAATCCTGGCTTACTTTGTGCCTACAAACTAAAACTTCAAACCAAAGAGACTGCTGTAAGATCAAAAAATAAAAACAATATCCTCATTTTCTTTTGCAATTTAGCCTCTTTTCCTATTTGTTTTGTTTGGACAACATTTTCATGTGGGATAAAATGGTCCCAAAACACTTCATTTAGAGGTAGCAAACAATTTCACTCTGTGACTGAACAGCTCCTCTATCAGGGAAAATTGCATAATTACTGCCATTAAACATGGGAACATACAAACTGAGGATATTAGAACAAATAGGCCTATTTGGGGTTCCTTTGCAGTGTGGAAAAAATTATTCAAGGCATGTAAGAGTATTGTTTTCTTCCTCCTGCCTTCCCCTCCTTCCTTTTTTCTGTAGATTCATATTTAACAGATTTTGAATAGATAGCTTGTACATTAATACTAAATGGGCTACAGAGGAAATTTGATTTGAAAAAAAAAAATTCTGATACCCTGGCATACTATTCTGTCGTCCTGACAGAAAATAGTATAGTATTTTCTTTTTTTTTTTTCTAGACAAATTGGAAAAAGTATCATTACTCAACCCATTACGTTCAGGTTGGAATTAAAATACTTAAATCGTAAAAGCACATGCAGGGTTAAAATTGTTTCTGTACTACAATGTTTTTCCTGAGCAGTTTAGAGTAAGTCTGAATTTTCTTATCCCAAAGATTTTTGCCAACATGAATATGAGCCACAGAGACCCTCAGCAGCTGTATTGATGTTCCTTACAGTTTCAGCCTGCACACACACACGCACATTTGTGTGTTCATGAGAGTAAGGTCCAGAAAGGTGTTTTGTTTTAAGGAGCGGCATGGGACAAATATAAATCTGTTGGGTTCAAGAACTGCACATGCTGTACAACTAAGAAAGAAAGAACCCAACAAAAATGATTTCACTGTTCTTCTTTTCCTGAAGTTCCAGACAGGTTGCTTCAGGGTTGTCGTTTAATTCTGTCAGATTGTTGTAAATGAATGCCTCTGATGGAGGAAAGAGGGGCAGAATGGAGAGAAATCTGCATATATACCTTATGGCAAGCATATGAATAATTTATTAAAGTAGCACTTTAGTATGCGGTGCCACATATTAGCAGTCGCACACAGTGAGGAGAGTCATTTTAGATTTTCAGTAACCAGAGGTCCTTAATCTGTGAACTGTTTGATTCAAAGAAAAAGCCTCTTCTTTTATGTTTAACTTTAATAAATTCTGCTTTGATTCACTTTTGAGAAGTTAACACTCAATTTTGAAAAGGTAAATTTATAGACGTGAGAAAGTCAGTTTCATAAAAATATCTGTATTCTTTCTACCTTTGTAATACTATTAAACACTGAGTTATATGGTAAATATTTCTTTTGATGTTGCCTTACTTGGAGGTGATCTATTTATATGAACTGTTCAGTTAAAGGTTATGAGATAACATGTACGGTAACTTTATCCTTCAGTCACATATCCAGTTATCCTTGCAGGGTCATAGGGGAGCTTCTGTCTGTCTGCAGTGGTCATTGGGCCAGAGACGCTGGTCACCAGTCCAACAACACAGAGATACACAGGACAAACAACCATGCACCCACACACATATATAAACCAAAGGGCAATTTAAGGCAACCAATTATTTTGACATCCATTGTATTAGATTGTGAGAGTCTGGAGAAAGAGAGAGAGAGAGAGAGAGTACCCAGAGAGAACTCAATCATGCGTGAGCAGAACATGCAAACTCCATCAGAATGTCCCCAAGCCAAGATTTTACTCCAAATTAGAATATGTGCTCTGATGAAACTTGTTTGACAGAATGAAGAGTCTTTTGAAAATAACACCTTTTAGGCATGTATTAAACATAGTTTTCTTTAAGCCTACTTTTCTTAATTAAAATAATTTTTTTGTTGGTCTGATGTCTAATCTTTGTTGTCGTGTTTCATTAGCTCTAGGAGGGAAATCGTCATAATCAACAGAAATGAAGGCTTGAAGATATTATATGTATAATTTAATCACCATAATGTGTTTCACTTAGTGAACTGAGTGACTGAAGATAAGCAATTTTAAATGTCATATTCAATAAACTTTTAAAATTTATTAACTCTATAGACATGTTAGTCTACCTCCATCTAATTAAGGATCTGCCTGTAATTTCCCATACTTCTTGCTTTAAAATCTATCATGAAAAATTATAAATCAAGTCAAAATAACTCATTTTTATTTGTTTATACCAGTGTAGCAGCTGACAGTCATTCCAAGATCATCCTAACTAGACTGGAGGGATGCTCCTTTTTTTAAATAAAAGCCTAAAATATTTTGTTTGGTGCTATACCTTTTGTTTATTTCATTCCAGTATCTGGCAGATGGAAAAAAAACAGCATTGTCCAAAATCTTCCTGTCTTTAATTCACTTTATTTTTAGCTTCCAGCTCTAGGCACAGCAGGGGAATAATAGTTCCTCTCTTGATTTCCTCCTGCTCCAAGCTGACACACTGATGTGTTCTCAGTGGGATTCCTCACCAGATTTTAAAGGCTGGGGATAAAGATGCACACACAGTGCACCGTCAGTTCAACTGTTCATAAATCATTTCAGACTCTCGAAACGGGGCCCCCCCTCATTAAAACTTATTTAAACTTGACTGCCTCGGAGGTTTGGGTTTGACACAGAAGGAAGCACGTAAGCGTTTTATTGTTTGCCGTCGTTCTTTTGTCACTGTGTACTTTATGCTCATTATGTTGTCGCTGCTGGGTGAATGCCACACTGTTGCAGACAATAACTTGTGCAGCTGTGAAAAATATTGCTCACGCGCTCGCTGTCACCCAGTGTTGCTGTGGAGTTTTGTGATGGTAGGAGGAAGGTCACAGGATCCACGGAGCTTGAGCTGAGAGAAAAGTAAAGCAATATCTTTAAAAATCAAGCTGGAAAATAGAATTCTACTGATTAGAAGAAAGTTTTAATCAACGAAAATTAATTACGGGTCTGAAAGTCGAAGAAAAGCTCTAAATGTTGTGATTCTTTACTGGTGGGGATTGTGACTAATGGCTATTGATTGTGGTTAATGCTGGTGACATTAAGGGCAGGATGTAAACAGGTTTGAGTCTCGGTGTTATTGCCTGAATCACAGAGCGGATAGACAGAACAGCAGACAGGATTACATGATTGAACAATCCTCTGACTGTAGGCTGATGATAAAGCGTGTGATCTACTGTAATATGACCATTCAGATTTTGATTAGTCATATGACCAGCAGTTCTGCCTCTAACATGTGCTTTAACATTAACAATAGTACAACTTTTTTTATTTTTTAGTTGTAATGGAAAGAAAATAAGAATCAATAAAAATGTGAATCAGCAGGTTAAATCTGAAACTAGCATTTTTATATAAATATGAAGGAATTATCATTCATATTTACTTTAACTTAAAGTGTATAGATTTATTACACTTAGGATTGTTTATTTACATTTTATTTTGGTTAATTTTGAAAATGGTTTGGTGTTTTATTCAGCACATGGCCAACACAAGTTGTTTTAAACAGATGTAAGGATGAAATGTCTTGAGTTGAGATAATGAAAACTCAAAATTCAGCTAAAACATATTAAATGTTAAAAAATATCAAAGCATTTTAATACAGAAATGCTGGCCCATTGAAAAGTACATTATGTACAGATACACTATATATTTGGGTAGAGCTCCTTTTATATGTTGAGGAAGGTTTTCATTAAGAATAGAACAGAAAAGGCCTTTATTGTCCTGTACTGGAAAAATTAATGTGTAACAGCAGTAACAGATTTAAAGGTACACACAAAAAGTTCTTAAATTGTTCCAAAGAAGAATTTATAAAAGTCACATCATGTTATTAAAAGTTGCTAGTTTCAGAAGATTTTTAAAATGCTTATCTGAAACTGCAGAAAGTCTTCTCATCCAGTAATAAAAGAATAACTGTACCATAATTATCACATTTCTCAGTGTTCATTATTTAATAAACAGATTTTTTATTTTTTATTTTTTTTTACTAAAAAAATAACAACACAGCAATTAAAGTTGAATTGTTCGGTTGGTTAGAATTTCAGGTGCACTGTTTGTGCCAGGCTCTGCACAGATCCTGTCTTTTTCCTGCCTTTGTTAAGGCAGAGCTGAAGAGGATGATAGGTGTTGTTTGGTTGGCTTGGTGGCAGGCTAGTGTCTTATTACCAGACTAACATCCAGTGAACTCGATGTTCTTCACACTTCATGGTCTCCTCATTTCCTTCTTCCACTAACAAACCATCTCCCTGTGTCTGTTATGCAGAAGCTGTTTGTCTTCACGGGACCCTTACTGCATTTGGCTCAAGTCAGACAGCTGTGTCACAGTCTCACCTGGATTCAAGTAAGTCATACACACACACGCACGCACACACACAGTTAGTGCTAATAGCTGTTTCATACTTGTAACCTGGGAGGGCAATGCAATCATCAGGTGATGATTGACTTTCTTAGCTGTCATGACTGAATTACTTTAAAGTGCATGTCAAAGCCTGTCAAAGTCATTTACCCGTATGTGGTGCACAGCAGTGCTAATGCAGTATATTATCACAAGAGTCTCCAGCTAATGGAATCTGCTTTTAAAGGAAATAATGAAGGTCCCTGTGTCTTTTGTACCAAAGTAGATGTATTTAAAAAAATTTACAATTATTTAGATATGTTTGAATTAATCCAATTAGCTTTAATGCTAACAATGTATGGAAAGTGACAGTTTCTTTGCTTATTTTTCAAAATAAAAGTGTTCTGGGGAGTGCTTACAGCGACACACAGGCATTGAGACGACGCTACATGTTTAGATCCAGGCTCACATAAAGTGAAAATTTTAATATTTCAAAAGCCAAATGCAATTATTTGTTGCTTAAAAAAGTTGTTTGTTGTTTAAAAAATGCTTTAGAAAAAAAAGAAAAATCCTAACAGTGGTTATGAATAGAATTCTGTGAAAAATAGACTAATCTGAAGAAATTTTGAAGGTTTAAAGTGGCAGATTTTGTTGGATTGTGGACATAAGACCTGTTGTGGAATAACTGTTTTATTGGAGTATGTCAATATACTAATTATCAACAATTGGAGTCAATTAATTAATTAATTAGACCCTTGTGGATGTTTAAAAGACCTTTTTAATTCGCAGTGTTTCTCATCTTTCAATGATATGAAATTTTAAATGGTTAGTTGGGCATTATTTTGCTTTTCTGTGTGGTTTGACAAAAGCATTTACTGTGTCTGTAGATAATATTGTACTCAGTACAGACCAAAGGTATGGACACACAGCTGTGCCCATACTTTTGGTATGTACTGTATAATATGTACATAAAGACGACTTTGCAAAAATAATGCATAACTTTATGTCTGAGGGACGTAAAAATGAGTATGGATGTCTTGCTCTAAACTTGGCGTACAAGTTGAATATTTTTTGTTGTTGTTTGTGTTATTGCTTTACTTCTCTGGACATTTATTATTTATGTTTATCTACGCAATGCACAATTATTGTAATCACCGTGATAAAATTTAAATTGTATAATCATGCCAAAAAAAGGCATTAGAATACTTTTTTTTTCCTGAGGAACACAATCCCACATTAAAGAATCATAAGAAATGATCAGTAGGATTATATTTATTGGCTCTTCTACCAAGTTCAACCAGTTTTATTTTTCCTTCTTTTCTGTTTGAATACGATCGGTGTCAAGTCCTATGGCTAATCCATTAATTACTTGTTTTCCTTGGGAAAGATATGATGTAACATTCCTCTTATGATCCACTATTTAAGAAAGGGAATACAAAAGAGCATGCCATTTGCATAAAGAAGATACTTTTTGATCTCTGAGTCAGTTTTTTAAAGTAAATATTAGATACATATGTAGAAAATCACCCAGTCCCAAATGATTGGTAAGGTGAAGGATCAGTGATGCTGTGTCACTGTGTTACACTCCCAAAGCTTTACCTGGGAACCTCATCAAAGATCATGATGTAATAAACCTTTGCTGTATGTCAGTACATGAAGTTAGCATTTATATAATTTCATTAAAAATCCCAATTAAAACTGGAGAGCAAAAATGAAATCATGCTGACTGTGAATAACAAATACTTTTTGACAGTGCTTCTATGTCTCCGTTCTTTTTTAAGACATTTGAATTAACAGGAGTTTAAATATGTAACATTCGAGAGTTTCTTTTCCTGTAAATGTTGCATCAGTAATTTTCTGCCTGATGTGATTTATTGTCTTTATTAAGAAATGTCTGAAGATCAAAAGTTTTCAGATTTGCTCCAAGCAGGATGTTGCAGCTGTTAATTATTTTTTGGTCTGAGTGTTAATAAGTGGTGAGATCAGTCTCTGAGGTATTTGCTTGGTTTGATAGCATGAGCGGCCATATAATGACATTATTAGTTTTGTAACTTGAAGCATCAAAGGGCAGATTTGCAACTTTGTCAATAATGTGCAGTCAAGCAAACGGAGAAGCAATAAATTTCACATCTCTTCTAACTCCTCCAATGAGTTGCGCAGATGCCCATTTAATCTGGTCCGAGGACATCCTCTAAATAATCAATAGCTAATCTGGAACTGGACAAGTGGGCAACATCAACATGATGAATATTTGATCACTGCTTTCTACTCTGATAGTTGGTTGACTCATATTGTGCATTAATCTTGTTTGTTGACAACTGGCTGCGGTGTGTGAATTCTGTCCAAGAGAGGATGCAGCGCACATGTTGCTGTTTTTTATAGATCCACTTATAAACAAGCTTCTAAACATCTGAGCAGGTGGAGCAGCTGAAGGGCAAAGGTAATGAGTTAGCTCTGATGTTAGATTAGCACAACAAAGTGAAGCATTTCAAATGACATTTGTAGGGAGCTTTTTGTGCTATTTATACCTTTAATGCCAGGTGCATCACGTTGCTATTCATTGTTTTTATATCAAAAATGTTGATGAGCATTAGGAGAGAAAAATACATTGTTTAAAGCCAAAGATTTCTTCATGTAATTACTTTGGTTTCATATTTTATCTGAAAACCAAGTTCTAACTGTTGGTAGTGGGTACATCCTGGACCTGAGCAGGTCACCAGTCTATCACTGGGCAACACAACCATGCACACACGCACACACACACACACACGCACACACACACATTTACCGAGGGGCATTTTAGAGAATAATTAATCCAACATGCATGTTTTGTGGGAGGATAGAATCCATCCATTGACAGCATGCCAACTCCATTCAGGAAGACCCTGGGTGGGATTTGAACCCATGTCATTGTTGTTGCAAGGCAACAGCACTAACAAATGCCACTGTGCAGCTCTTTGGAAAATTTTGAAAATTTGAAATGAAAAATGTGACGTAACATTGGTTTAAGGATATCTTATAATGACTTATATCTGAGAGCTTTAACTATTCTTGTGTTGCATCTATATGCAGTCTGTGTTGAACATATTGGAGAATATCAGTTGAATTTTCTGTAGCTGGTGTTAAACTCTTTCTTCTACTTACTTAGACCAGACATCATTATCATGGTTGTTTTGTTGTGTCTTTCAGAAATGGTGCAGTTTGTTGTTCACATGTAAAGAGTTTAGTCGCATTGTTGGTAATTTTTGAAAGGTACCCACTATGACAAAGCTTAAAATTAATTGATTAAAGACAATCTCATACTTTTTGATTGGCATCCACTTCATACCACTGGTGCATGTCAGTGGACAAAGTTGCTGTAAAATTTTAATTATACTTCAATGAGCAAGGAACAGGTTAATTACTCAAAACCTCGACTCCTCTCTTTCCGTTGGTTTGAAACCCGTCCCATAAAATAAGAAGTGGGTTTCGTCTGCATGTGTTTCAGTTTCACAGCAGTGTGCTGCCCTGTCTAAGAAAATATGGAAGGAAGACGGATGGGTGGTTGGGTCGACAGATGGATGCAAT
The DNA here is from genome assembly GCF_019740435.1 of Gambusia affinis. Classification (NCBI taxonomy): domain Eukaryota; kingdom Metazoa; phylum Chordata; class Actinopteri; order Cyprinodontiformes; family Poeciliidae; genus Gambusia; species Gambusia affinis. The sequence continues at coordinate 21,849,411 of NC_057872.1, forward strand.
AAAGGGCAGAGGAAGGGGGCTGTTAAAAGTGCTATTTTCTTGTCCTGATCATCAAGGACTATGTGTGCTTGTGTGGTTGATGTACAACCTGCTGCTAAATCACCACACTGGGTGTTTTTCCTGTCTTCCTTCCTATGTGTAGTGGTTGTAAACTGTTGCTGCTGTGTGACATGAATCTGCATGCATCGCCATCACACACAGAGTCGGAGAAGGAGCCGCTTTCCAGTAGATTATCTTGAAGGCTAAAAATGTGCCGACCTGGAATTATTGCATATCTTCTGCTTGGTCACTCAGACATATTACTTTCTCTGCCCTTGCATGGAAAGGGACTAATGTTTTTTTTTTTTTTTTTCCCCACTGAATGTTTTGTCTGTGCACTCTGATATTTGCCCATTAGGAATCAGCTAATATATTTGGTTGTTTGCTGTTATTAATATTGTTGTACATGAGAGTAAAAAATAATACTCTGAGTATTTGATAACTTTATTGGTAAACTTCTGATGCATGTTTCTTTCATTCATTCACTTTTTTATATAAATATACCACATATTGGCCTGTAAAACAGCTTGTCTGACTTGTTAATTTTCACCCCTGGAAAGCATAAAGTTTATGTGTGGCAGGCGACTCAAACAACATATTAATGTGATCTTGCAAAGCTTGTCTCTCATACCCATTTTGTTTTCATTTTTCCAACCCCCTTTTAGTGCACCAGTCTTGATTTGCAGTCTCACACGTCCAATAAACGTAATACCTATAATTTGTATGTTTTGTGCCATTAATAATGCTGCAATCGGGTATTTGTACTGAGCTCCATTCACAGTGAAGAAAATGCCAGTCAAAGACATTAATTTGTCCATAAGTAGAAGTGTCTTTTTCCAAGGCTTTTTGAAAGGAAATGTATGTAGATTTTCCTTTTATCTAAAGCTCTCCATAATAAACTAGTGCAAGAAAGGCTGCTAATGATGACATGAAGGAAATTAAAAACCCACCTACTTGTTTTTATCAGCAGGGTGAGGAGCTGAGGCAGATGAGACAAGTACAAATGGCCATTAAATTGGGGAAAAAAGTCAAACTCCTAATTTATATTTTATATCTTTGTTTTCAGATGTAATTTCATCAACTAGTTGCAGCTCAATACACACTAAACATATCTTGCAATCCTTGATAAGTTGATAAACGTTAACAAATATCCCACAAAGCACTATTTGATGAGCGCCCCCAGATGTTCAAACTGTGTTAAAACAGCTGTGAGCTTTAACACATTAACGCATCATAGCCTGTTTATTTAGTTCCATGTCTGGGCAACCACAGGCTGAAATAACCAATGTGATCTCTTAAGATGGGTCATTGAAATTAAATAAACCGAATGTAAAGAAGCATCTTAAACTTTGGGGAAGCATTTTATTTTTTTTTTTCATTAACATTTAAAGATTTTTCTGACTCAAATGAAGACTTCTGCAATTGTTGCTGGATCATTCTCTGAAGTGCAGCGAGATGTGCTCTGTAAATGCAGCAACGGAAGTGCCGATGTGGCTTCACGCTAGCGGGGCCCATAGAGTTCCTTGCCGAAGTTTGATTTATGAGCTGCTTTTAGTGTGCAGGACAAAGCTACGCTGGAAACCAGTGGACCAGAACCTTGGAGAGATCAGCCAAGAAAATCTTATCCAAACCCAACAGCAGTATCAGATTTCTACCAGAAAGCTAGAGAGAGAGAGCTGTATGCACAGAAAGAAAACATCACAATGGGGAAAAAAAATTGAGGTCTGCGTAAAAGAGTTGAGCAGAAGAGGTAAAGATTTTATTTTGCAGATAATATTTTAGAATAATGGAAGGGGGAAAAAGAAGTCTGCTTTTTTTATTTGGGTTTTTAAATTTGAGAGAAAAAAAACAATCAGCTGCAGCTGAATATGACACTCAGATTTTAGACTTGCATGAAGGGCTATAGCTTGTTTTTATCAAGGCAACCGAAGATTAGCTGGGAAAAGGGGAAAAAAGGAAGGAGCATTATACAGGATGATAAGAGTAGCAATGAAAGAAGAGAATGATGAGCTGATGTGAATCAGGCAGCAGCAGAGCCCACAGTTGGATTTGAAGAATCTCAAAGTCATCTACCTCCTGGTACTCACTTTTTTCATGGACCATCAGTCCTTTTTTTTTTCCTTTCCTCCTTTCCTATCCAGAGGAGACATACATTTTAATGGCTGATTTGTGGTGGCTCAAAATGATAAAGAAGAAAGAACAGAAAGATTTTACATGAAAAGACTGTGGCTGAAACTCTGCTTTTTTTCCTTTCTCTGGATGTTTAGTCTTGTGTCATCCATAATGCATTCGACCAAAGCCTTACGCTGAAACAAAAGGCTGCTGAGGCAGAAAGATGGAAACAGATCCAGGAAAAGGGAAGCAAATCACCTGTGGTGTGCAGGTGGAAAAATCTTTTTAAACAAAAAGCTGCTTAGATTGGTGCATCTCGCATTACATCCATGAAAGTTGATTGATTTAGTTTCCTAACTACTTATTAATATTCATACACTAGTTTTAATATTCACCAATTTTCTTTCTTTGCAAAAATTATATTTTTTTTGTCTGTTGCTTGATATTTTGAAAGAAATTAGCAAGCAACAAGCAATTATCATGCCTGCTTTAAAAAAAAAGTCTTAGCTTTAATTGTAGTAAATCAACTGAAAAGTTCTGTTAAGTGCTTGCATTGCTAAGGCAGTGTGCATGTTTTACAAACAGTTCCAAATTATGGAAATAACTAAAAATAGGACACAGTGTTTTTTAAAAAAATTATTATAACCGGTTTTATTTTATTTTATTTTATTTTTTATTTTTTTCCCCACTAGGGGGTCATTTTGTGGGCTCTAGTGTCCCTTATATGACAGTAGGCTGACAGAAAAGGGGAAGGGAGAGGGGGGAAGACATGTGGTAAATGTCGCTGGGTCCGGGAATCGAACTCAAGGCCTCCAAATGTGGGTCGCGCTATCCCCTACGCCACCACAGCATGCCCCATAACCGGTTTTATAATGAATATAAATATGTAATTAAGCACAAAATTCTTTATATCCCTAGAACTTTGATTTTTTTTTTATTGTTATTTAATCATAAAGTGTGTTTTTTATAGGAAATGCAATAATCCAATATTAGAGTGTTTGTTTTTTTTCAATACAACTACATGTGAGCATTTAATACAACCTTACTAGTTAATGAAATTCTAACAACAAACCACTACTTCTCAAGGACAATCTCTGAGTTTCCCTTTGTATACAAACTACAGATAAGAGTTCAGAATAAAAATATGAGTTTACTGTATAAGGCATCCTTAGTCATTTTCGCAAAATGGCACAGACTGGTGAAAATTGATAGTGTGCTAGATGGTTACATTTTCGTTCTACATTTTAACAAGTTCTCAGAGATGAGTTATCAAGTAGAATTGCACCAGATTTTTGGACATGACTGAAAGCAGCAGGGCTGTTTCTCCAGATGTTTAGTGCAGCTGTCCCAGAATTTCTCTCTGTGCAAGACTTATAGTAATGTATAATAAAATATGTTCCTACTTTTATGACTGTCTCCAAATTACAAATGCATTCACTTTCCCAATAACATTTTTAATATTGTAATAAAGACACGCATGTAGTTCTTGTGACTTTATCACATATAGGTGTTTTTTGATACAGTTGGCTACACATTGTCTAATATCTTCCGTATGTTGCTCCATATGTTTTTGAATCTTGTAGTTGTTATTTTATTTGGCAGAGACTCACCTTATCTGGATGAGAGTTTGGCTTGTTGTGTAAGACTGCATTCATTAAAGTTAAAGGCTGCAATCCAACAGCTTATTTTATGTCTGATCTGTCGAGTAAAATCAATAGGGTCTCTCTGAGTGCAACACTCTTTTATTGTCAGCCAGAATCCAAATAATGAACCCCCAGGAAAACCAACATGCCATGTGAAAATACTGCCCAATGTTGTTAGATGATGTTGATCTAACAACTCTTTAGCTACCTAGAGAGGACCAGTTAGAGTGGGAAAATAAAGGGGAAGTAGCTGGTTTCTTGTTTAGAAAGTTGATTGAATTAAAACAAATTAATCATGTTTGTGTTCAACTGCTTTCTGCTTATAAAGCCAATTACTACTATCCAGTCTTGTTTTTCTAAAACAAAAAGGGAACATGCTTTTCCACTAGCCATCACAGCTTTTCCTTTACAAACATCAGTGCACTGCATTTGGTCAAATTAAGTTCCCTGCCTCCTGCTGAGGTTGACATGTTTTTATCTTGATTTAAGTAGATTTGAGTTGTGGACTTATTTTTTTTATTCTTCTGCAACATTTTATACTTAAATGTATAATTAGCATGGGCTAAACCATGTTCATATTTAGCACAAGGCTAATTTAAAGGATTTATTTTCATAGTGCATCAAATATTTTGTTGTTTGCATTCTGCTTTACAAGGTGTGTTTGTTGTAGTAATGATAAGCTGATCAGAGTGCTCACATCTCTTCACTTGTCTTTAAGATGCAGCCTGGTGTTTATTTTTCCTTCTGCATTATTGTTTTTTTCTACTTTTTTTGACATTTTGATTGCTTTTTCAAGTAATTTAGAAACTTATTTCCTCACATAGTGCAATGCACATACTAATTGGTTTGTGACAGGAGAAGAGGAGTGCATGAATGCTTATGCAACGTGGATACTGGATCATTACACTTGAGCTTGTGCTGTTTATAGGTCTGTGTTTGTTTTATTTTGGTTCAATGCACCGTGTGGGAGGATAACTGGCATTGGTGGGAAACTTACCACGGTTAAAGGCGCTTGACTCAATCTCATTACTCAACCATCGAGCGGATGAGTCTGGATGAGCCGTCAATTCCTAACGGATGTGAAACGGAGAGATTGAGCGTTTATGAGGAAGAACAGCATAAAAATTGTAGACTTGTTTTAATCATCACAGCAGAAAGTTGGCTATCAGGCTTTCTGTTCAGTTTGAAAAGGTTCAGAAGGTGAATTAGGGTGGTGGATTTGGCTACATCAACAAAAGTGAAAAGAATTTTTCAGTGAAAGTTTTTTTTTTTTTTTCTTCATTTGCAGTAGAACACTTCATTGAAGTGTGTCTCAGTTTCTGGGTGTTAAATAAGATTTAGTCCAAAGAATATAAAGCTACGATTAATTAGGCAAGCACTCATATTTATTTATTTGATACATTTTATAGAAAAAATGTTAAGCAAATAGATGTCTCTGACAATCACTGAATGCATTGTTGTTTTAATTATTATTTTTTTTATGCTTTCTCTGATCAAGTTGACTAAAAACCACAGTTATTTTATTTTGTTTATTTTGTTTGGGGTTTTTTATTTTATTTTATGTATTTCATAAAAGGATAAACATCCAAAAATTATTGAATAAAAGTGTTGTAGAGAAGATATGTATGGTATATTTTCTTTTTATTTAGTCACTGAGAAGTAGTGCATTGTTTTGTCAAATAATTTAATGCTTAACACTTGAGTATCCAAATATAATCAATTTCTTCATGTCAAAATCCATGGTAAACAAACTACTAAAAAGGTTGTGACAGCAATTCTCCCATGTCTGAGCATTTGTTTCCTGTAGATATATAAACAACTCTCTGCATAATCTCTTGATGCCATTAACAGCAGGAGGTTCAGCAGAAGGAGGAATGTCTCCATAAATATCATAAATAAATAAATGACAGGTTTTTCTGTCAGTAGCTCTGGATCAACACACTTGTCTCTGCACTATTTTTCTCTGACACTCCAGAATCACACACTGAAGCCTTCATTGCAGAGCAGAGAAACTGTAGGTACCAATTTTACCAGTGGTAGCCTTGATGCAGCTACAAAAAGTGCTGCGTACAAGTAAACTGGGAAATAAGTAACCTGGGTGCAAGATAGAAGTCACCCCAGAAAACTACAACTCCTCAAAAATAAACTTTTATAATCTGCTAAATGCTACGGTGGCATTGCAGTGTTGTTGGAAAATTTAATTGTTCTTCGTGCCCCTTTGTCCCAACAACAGAAACGTGCTGACCTTCGCCAGACACAAAACAGATTAAATTGTTGAGTCGTGCACTTACCTCCCGATCTCCAATCAGTCCTCTGAGTGAAATCAATTTTGTAAAGAGGTGCTTTGTTTGGGAAGGACATGACAGTGAAATGGATTGATGTAAATTTACTAACAAGTTTCTTTGTTGCTGCTTGTGTGTGTTTGTTTATGTTCAGAGGCGGGTTTGAACAGGACGTGGAGAACGGCTACCATCAGCACCCCGATACCTGTCACGGTGAGACGGAATCCATTTAAGTATTAATGCACGGCAGGTTTTTGTCTGATTAGTGTTAAAGTAGCCAAAGGAGTCCTCCACTTTGGAAATCACTGGTACCTTTTATGATGATGCCTCAGCGTATTTCAAAGAAATTGCTCAAAATCCCAAGTATCTGTACTTGTGCATTGATCACAGTGAGTTGATCATACCGAGGCTCTGAAGTCTGAAGTTGTGTTTTATGTTTCAAGAGTCTCACTGCAACTGTCCCAAACACACCAAAAAGATGTCACATTCCTTTTGGTGTGTTTTCCAGGCGCAGCTGCTTAATTTCGACTTGACTCTCCAAACGATGCTAGTGTCCTTCAAACAATTGCTGCTTGCCATCTCCTTCTGATGGATGGATGGAAAAACTTCGGCTTATCATAATTCACAGTATATGCCGATTCCCATATGATGCCGCTTTACAATGAAAGTTCTTCATAGATTTTCTTTAGCTCATCTCAAGTAGCACTTAAGTTGGTGTGTAAAAAGCAGTTTTGTCCACTGAAGTTTGCCATCTGTGCTTTTAGCCTTTGTGTCAAACTGTGTTGACCATTTTGTATGTTACATTGTAATATAAACTTGCTTATAAACATGCTGTGTTATATAAGTTGGAACAAAATACAGTAACTTATCATACTTTGTAATAATAACTTGTATTTTTTTTTTTTTTTTTTTTTTTTTTTTTTACTACAGATGTCTTGGCGACCACACGCAAGCACAACCCAGCGCTAGATTCAGCTTTTGGTCAGTGGACTTATTTTTTCAATTTTTTTGTTTACCTGCTTCTGCTGATTTAGCAGATCCAGATCATCAGAGTTTTATTTAATTGTATTATTTGAATATATTTTGTTGGGGTTTTTTTTATTTTTATCTCTGATACTCAGGTGCTATTTTTATGACCATTTTGTAAAATATGGTGTGAGACTCATAATTCAAGCATTATTTTCCTAAGAACTATTTCTGGAGTGATTACGTACAAAAACCTCAAAGGCAATTGAAAATATGTTTTGGGCTTATTAACAGTCACCTCTGCCTTACATTTAGTTTCAGAAGCTCCTTGATTTTGATTCAGGAAGCAGAAATACTTGACTCAGGAAAAAATCCTGACAAAACAGCTTTAAAAAGAAGCTTACACTGTTTCAGAACTAATGTCAAGGCTTCCCTTTGTGTGAGACTTGATTCTGAAATGTGATAACTCGCACTGCTTTCTTTTAAATACGGACTAGATTCTGAGATTAATTCTCAGAGTTTATATGCTCTTGGAAAAACTTCAAACCTACTCCCTCTCTCTAAGTGGATGAGCTTTTTCCCTTTCATATCCAGAATGTAAGCATATTTAAAGTTAACAACATGGGAGGTTTCAGAATATTCCAGTGAGGCAGCAAAATGGCTGGAGCCTCTTCGCTCTCTCTGCCAGTTTGACAGTTTAAACATTGAAGCCATTGTGTGGGGCATCACTCCTCTGATGGACCAGGAGCTCTGCTGGCCAAGCTGCCTAATGCCCTGTATCAAGAAAGATCATCATCCCTGTCACGTCCCATTACTTCTCCCGCCAGCCAGGCTGAGCAGCTCCTCTCAGCAAAGCCGGAATGGAAAGCAAAATGCAGCGAGGATGGCGATATCTCATGAGACTGAGGCGGTGCCGTTGGATGCTCTCACAATGCAACATTTGCCTTTATATTTACATCTAAAGCACCCAATGTGTCATTTTTCAGGCATATTTAAGTTTTATTTTCAAATAACATATAAAGACTCTTCCATGCAGCTGATTAGTTTAGCCTATCGTGTTGGAGGATAACACGATATAGCTCAGATGAACCATGTTCATCTCTGTTTCGTTGTCTGAAAAGAGGCCTTGTTCTTGCCAAAGCCTTCTCTCTGGACCACTGCTGCCCTCAATAAGCCTCCCAGCTGGAGGAATTGCCTCTCATTCGATAGGAAGATTTGATGAGCAATCCTACAGCTTAATCCTGCTGGGTTCTCACAACCAAGCTGCTTCACAGCACTGTTTGAAAAGCTCATCATACACCCTGATCCTCAAATGTTGTCTAATTGTTTTTGGGTTTTTTGTTGGTTTTTTCTGCACTGATTCACACAATCAGCCCTTTAAGTCTCGCCACTAAAGATCAGTTATTGGCTTTTTGAGACAATAAAAAGCTCCATAAGTTGAACAAAGCTGTTATCACAAGGGGTTCTGCTTCCTTTAAAGAAAAAAAAACGTATACAGGATCCATGTCTTTCTTTTATGCTTCTGCCACCTACACAATCACAGCAGGCAGAGGAGCTTGTGTAAATTAACTTTCTGATCTTGTATCTCATGATACTTGGGGAAAAACATAGGACTTATAAGATTTAACTTTGCTAAAATTTAATTCTGATAGACTACAAACATGATGAGGTAGTAGCGCTGCTGGGGCCAAACACCCTGTGGTGTGAGTTTTTAATTTGCCCAGCACAGATGGTGAAGTGACGGGGCACCTCATTCAGAGTGAACACTGTCAACTGGCTCACAGCAAGGAAGAAAACAATCACTTTCCCTCCAGCCTAAGTGTCAGTGCTGCAGAATGCTAACGTTACTGCTGGCTTATTAGTACTTTAGGGCCAAGCCAAAAGCAGCATGCTGCTCACTGCAGTTTAAAGACAACAGAAAGCTTTTGGTTCAGTCAAGACGTGGAGTGTGTCATTGAAATTAATTTTGTTAATAATACAAGGCCTGTGGCAGATAATGCCCAGCATGTTTCTTGGCATATGTCTTATTTGTGTGCTTGTCTGCTCCAATGTGACAGTTGGGAGTAAGCTTGGATGGTAACTCTTAAATGGATTCCTTTTATGCTGAGCTCTTCTTGTCTATGACATTACCTGGGCAACACTATCTTTCTTCTGCTGATGTGATGTCTTTCAACATGCCAGCTCTGAGAGCAGATTTTTCTAGCAAACAACAAGAACCGAGTCCCATCAAGCAGAGAAAAATGTTTTGCAGTCGGTGCAAGGAAAGATGAGAGTTTATATTGGTGGGCAAGCCATGTAAAGACAGAATGGGCTAATACAATTATGTGAAAGAAGGTGGGTGGTTAAAATTGCAACATATTGTTACAGGCCGTATCACAGAACAACAGAGATAATTTGATCTAAATTAGAAGTAAATTTGATTTAATACCATAGTTGACAAATTCTGAAAAATTCCAGCAAAGTGGGTGGAGCCAAGATACACTAAGGAGCGTGGCGTGTGGATGAGCCGAGGATATAAGAACGAGGAAAAGCGTAGCGTAATTTGGCATATTGAAATATGGAGAGTGACCAGAGCAAAACTGGTAGTTTAGCCACAGATTGTTTTTTTGAAATGGAGGATTTTTCACCCACCTTGTCACGGCAGGTTAAGGGAGCCTTTATGGAGCCCAGCAAACCTTAGCCTCCTCAGTCGAAGCCACTGGTTCAAGACACTAACTCAACAAACCCGGAGCTATGCTAAATAATATACTAAACTCATGAGTAATAAAATGCTAACTTGAAAAATACAATTGAACAGTACTTGCAACTCCAAATTCCGACTCGCCACAGAGGCACGTGACAGAGTGAGGTGACTTTATACCTGAACGTCAGGCCGCGATGTACACATGAACCAAAATTAAGAGAGAATTAAGATAGTTTACATAAAAATCTCACCATTTCCACAGGAGCATAAACATATTACACTCTTATTGACCAATTTATACACCGTATCTGGATAAAAACATTGATGTTGTTTAGCTACTCTTTAATGCAGCCATGTTATTGAAGAAATAAACAAAGAAATTGTATTTTCTGGGTGCATTTTTTGATACTTGCGACCACATGCAATTCACCACATTACCTTGATATACAGATGCCTGGTAGATTAGAATTTGACAACATATCACCTTTCAACTATGTGCTCTGAGCTCCTTTAGTGGGTCAAGTGAGACAGTAAACTTTGTTCTTCTCTTCTCCTTCATTCACAGATGTTTTTGTTGCATACAAATTCAACACCCTTATTAGATATTGTAGCAGGGACCATTTCCCCATCTTTCTACATTGCAAAATGTAGAAAAATCCAAATTGGTTTATATAGGAAGTATATCTGTAAGCATAAAGGATGTACACCTGGAAAAGAAAATTCTTTCTGAGTTCTATCTGGAATATTTGCTACAACTCCTCCTTTTGAGTCCACATCTAAAATGGTTTATTGGTGCTCCTATCAGCTTTTGGAAAGGGACAATTTGCTTCGAATGCTGAGCTGATGTCTGCAACAGCTATTTATTATTTTACTTGAACTAGTCTGAAACTCATGCAAATTCCCCGTTACTAATATTAGACCACCGGCAGGAGTGTCTCCTGTATTAAAGAAACAACTGGTGATAGAGGATTTGTTCTTCGTGCATCTGCAGAGCTTTATTTGTTCGAAAATCTAAAAATATCCCATGAAGGTAAGGAGAAAACTTCTGATCTGATCTCATTAACTTCTGTTCTGTGTGATCATCATGTTGCTCATCGTTTCAGGGTGAAGGTTTCTTTTCCACTTAGGCCTCATCCTCATTTCTCTAAAGTTTATTCTCCACGCTGTGTCACATTTCACTAATCACTCGCTCTGTTGCCCTCCCTTCCTCCTCCTCCTCCCCCTTCGCTACAACCACAGGAAAGACCACACCCACAAGCGCCAGCACCACCCATCATGGGGCGGCATTCCCAAAGGAGGCAGGTGACTCTGAAAGAGGTACAGGTCCTGATCGCCTTCCCCCTGTGGGGGAACAAGGGTCACCTGACTCAGAGCCAATCAGTGTGGAAATGGAGGGTAAGGGGGAGGGACATGCGTCCTCTTTGAACTTTGACCTGCAGGGGATTTCATTGCTGGGCCCTGATCGTCTAATTGCACACGTCTAACCAGACTAACCTAAAAAAAAAGATAACTACATAGTGATTCACTCTGGTGCAACAGTTTCCTGTTTACAGCATGTCCTCTCCTCTGTATCAAGTGAAATACCCTTGTTTTATAAACATATTCTGAATTTTATAAATTATTTTTTTAATGAGAGGGATGATGTTGAGTACTAGAGCCCAGAAATAAGCTCCTGTTTTGGGGCCATTCAGGGATACAAGTGGTGGTATGCATGCTAATGAATGAAAATGTTATTCCAGGGTGAACAATCATTTCGATTAGCTCACTAACACATAACTCTCAATCTCAGTGAATGGCACAAAGCATTGCTAATTAACTTTTATCACCTATATACTTCATTAGTCTCAGCGTTACATGCTGAGATGCATCACTTCCCAGCCAGCCTCACTTCCAGCTCAGGGTGTGGAAATTGAAGAGCATATTGTTCACATGCAGAGTTAAGCATGACTCCAGAGAAGCTGACCATGAGTCTAATGCACTCAAAATTTACAAAGGGAATCTGGTGCGTTTCAGTGTTTTTAACTCTCGTTCAGCAAACTTCATGATGTAAACAGTACTGTGTTGTTTTAAATGAACTCCACTAATCAAGTAGAGGAGATCTCCTTCAAATATTGCAATAAACTGGAAAACAAAAATACAAAAAAATTGAGTTTGCTGCTATAATTTTGGCTACTTCGGGGGGAAAAACAGAACTACCTGAAATAAAAAACGATCATAAATGCCACAGACGATAACAAAGATGGTAGCCTTAAATTTGTATTTAGTTGTTGAACCTTTGCAACAAGCTAGGTCTGCACTTCACTACGAGACGTCAGTATTTTCTAACAGCTGGTTTGGCCCACTCTTCCTCTACAAGCTGTTCAAGCTGTCTGAAAGATGTTGCTTCCCCTGTCCTTCCCTATTCTCTATTACGAGACAGTTATACCGAAATATGCTACACTGACCTATGTTATTTTTTCTTATGCTTGCCTTAAATCTCTCCTGACTAAATCTTCTTTCTTCAGGGAGACAGGGGACCTCCAGAGCTCTGTTGTATTGTCTGTACCATAAAGGTTAAAAAGATGTTTCATAAAATTGATTACTAGAAGGCTAGAAAGAAAATAAAATGAAAGCTTTAAAAAAAAAAAATCAGTAAAAGCGTCCCAACAACCTGATTCAGTTTAACTCTAAATTTGTGTCAAGATGTTGCTGCAGTCCACCATTTGGAGTCCCCTGCAATAGTCCATTGCATTGAATAATAAAGCACCTTTGCTGATTTGAGGCCAAGCATTTGACTGCTCTTCTATACACTAAACATTATATATTTCTGGCCATAGCTACTGTGACATTGACCCGTTTTTTGACCTCAAGAAGCTTGGATTGAGAGATATAAACTTTTAAGGTCTCTTATTCCACAGTTTACAGGTCTTATTGCTGTTGTGTGGACACACAGACCATGTCACAAGACCACAAACCTCAGCAAATAAAATAAGCTCTCATTCACACAGACAGCCTCTGTGGCTGTAATGTTGAGTTTCTCAGACCTAAATAAGAAAAGCTCGTAACAAATAAATAACCAGCAGGAATCTGAACCCAGCAGTCAGAAAACATGAGTGCAGGGAGAGTGTGGGATAGGGTATAGTGTACGCAGCAGTGCAGTCTATTTCTGCCAGAGACTGACACTAGCGCTTCAATCAGGAGAGCCGGATGGCTGTGTTGATAATCGGGGAGAGGCGCTGAGCTGGAAGAAACAGCATCCATGTTCTAAGAGGGACTCCTACCCCGCTATTTTCTTGTCCATTTTTGAACCAGATAACATTTCAACAGTGTCACACATCTCAGCTGGACAAGAGAAAAACATTCCCGAAAATAAAAGTTGCACAAATGTGACTAAAATGACCACTGCGGTAAAACAGAGAAACATTGCAACCCTTTTATCATAAAAGTTGTAACATAAATTGACTTTCATAATTAGATTTTAGAATCTACTCTTAGTAATGTAAACTGTAAGCAGATTCACAGAGAAACTGTGGCTGAGAGGATAAAGAGATGGTAATTATAAAAATGGAAATGGAACAACTCTTCTCTTCAATACATAAAAAAACTTAATCAGCTTGATTGTGTCACTATTATTGAAAATGTCCAAATATGCACAAGACAAATAAAAAAAGAAACATCCTTAAAGATAAAAAAAGGATCAAAATAGATGAAACAATATAAATTTATCATTTAACTTATATTTTAAGCTCTGGTGTTTTTACTATGCTTAGACTTTTCCCAGGGAGCCGTAATTATTGACTGAAAAATGTAGTTGTTAAATTGATCATCAACCTATTGGTGACAACCACGTTTCCAGTCTGCTAAATTCTCTCTTCACTGTTTAGTGTCAAAATCATCCTGTCATCTCTGACCTTTAAAAAATATCCACTCAAATGTGTGAACTTACTTTATACCATTTTAACAGCTTATACAACATTCAATGAACCAAGATACAAATACAGACCTCTACATTTATTGTAAGAGTACCACTATAAATTCATGAAGCAACTCATTTGCTCATATCCACACAGGTGCAATATATTATGTAAAAGATTGCAAACTTAGAGTAAAGGCCAAGAATCTGCTGACTTGCTGCTATTTAGAAAAAGGGCAGAAGTTAGTTTGCAGTAGAGCTGCTTCTGACTGGGGAATACACCCACCTGTTCACTTTGTGTGAACACAGAAATCTGCACATTAGGACTTAAAAGTTTCAGAGCTCTCTGGTTTGGTCATTCCCTCTGCCTCCAAACCTCTATTAGGATTTAACGTTTCCCTTCCCTCCCTCTCTCTCGAGTTTAGATGAGCTAGTGTCAATTAGACTGGGCGAAAAAGGGATTAGCTGCTAATTTATCTAACCAGCATAGAGAGATGATGATGATGACGATGATGGAGACAAGTCAACCTTGTACTTTCTGTCTCATTAAAAGAGTACAGAAGGAAAGCCGGGAGTGAACTCGGTCTGAACCTTTTCATGAGGAGAGTCTGGTTTCCTGAGGGGGGGATATTGATGCCAGCCAGTTTTCTAAAGAGTTATTTATACATCTAAAGACCATGGCAACAGACACAGACTGGATCGTCAGTCACTTAGCTGAGACTGTGGATCCCCTCTAACCACCCTGAAAATATCTAAAACTTTCAATCTCATCAGAGATATGGCACGAATTTGTGTGGCTTCCGATACGGTGTCTCTATTTTAAGAACCTGTGGAGCTCACATGGTGTGAAAAATAAAACAGCCTACAGTGGATTTTTAGCAGTACCTTTACTTAATGTTCAGGCTGGTTTTAAGATTTATCTTATGCAAAAGAAAAGTAACAACAAAAACAACCTTTGATTTTACTTTGATCATGTCTTTGTGCTTTAATCATGTTCCCATGAGAAATAAGCTCGCAGCATTACAGATCTTCCATCATGCTCAACAGTAGGAAGCTGTTTTCTTTTTCTGTCGCCAAACCCGGCTGGGGTTTTGTCACCACACTCAGTTTCGGCAACATTTAACAAATCACACATTTACACTAGTGATGGTAGGACAGAAAATGCAGTTTCCTGACATAAATGACAAACAACAGATTGAAATGTAAATGTCATATAATGGTTATTATCAAGACTTGGTGACCTGTGTCACATCATATTCATACCCCAGGATGACGAATATTAACAAATTACTAATTAGAAGTTCCGAAAAATTCTGAACAGATTTAAAAAGAAATTATGGACTGAAGAAAATGCTTCAGTTAAATTTAGTCTGTGTCTACTATTGTAACATAAATAAATGAAAAAATAAACATTTATTTATTTTAATATGGAGCTAAGAAAAAAAATGCTCACCCTAACCCCAAAAGTCAATGTTTTCAGTAGTTTTGCTTTTTTGTGCCGTTATCCCTTTAAGATGAACTTCTACCTCTCAAACTACTCAAAGTAAAACTGCACGTTAAAATATTTAATACAGTTTTAAATCTTAGAAGCTCATGTTACATATTCTGAACATGTTCATTATGGTAGTTAAATGGAGATCAAATCAATTTCACCAAGCTTATACATTCACACTGGCCCACTGGCTGTCTCCTATATATGATTTATCACAAGCCAGCCTTGATGTGCAGACGTACATCTTACTCCTGAAACATATCTGCTGATGTGAGCCACCCAAATCATTGTCCGCAGTATTATGGTGCCCATTAAAGGCCATGCAGCACTGGAGCATTTTCCATCCATCCAGCTCAGCCTCAGCAATTTACATTTTATTATAAATGACATCTGCAAAAGCATAACTCAAGACATGCAGTAAAAACTGACCTAAAAAGCATTGGACATATCAAACCCTTCATTTTCCATAATCGCCACTAAAATAGCTTTCTATGTCGGCTATTTAAACCCAGGTCTGAGTATCGCTGAAGTCCACAGGGCCCACAGTGATCAAATCCACCTCTGCAGAAGTCCCGACCCTTCGCTCTGACCCCCTTACTCTTCAATCAGTCTCACTGACCTCTGGGGAGTGTCACTCCTACTTCATCTGCCTGTTTTCCGTTTTTCTGTTTTTAGTTGGACTAACCCTTTTAAGTGTACCTGCCTCCCTTGTTGAATTGACTGTCACTGAACCTCTGCATTTTTATTTTTTTTAATAATCTGCCTCACTGAGTTTGGTTGAAACTGTGCAGCTGCTTTCTGCAAGTTTCTCCATCTCTTAAAGCTGCAGTTCACTCTGAAGCAAACACTGCATGGCAAAATTTAGATTCTTTTTGATTAGTTTTCTAATTTTTTGCATGATACTTATTGGTGCTCAAGTTTAAGGAGAGTGGCTTTGGCCTGAACTGCCTCTTTAAGTTGGTTGGTGCAGCCGCAGTTTTTCCAGTGCCTCTTTTTGCTTTTTAAATACAAATAATGACAATCAAAGTTGCACTGGAAGCAGTTTGTTTGGCCAACCACTGAATGGCTAAATAAACAGCCTATCCTCTTTTTTATGGTTTTAGCTGCATGTAATAATAATATTAAAGGACTTTGCATGTGCTTCTGTTAAGTTATTGCCTTATAAATGATTATCCAAGTTTTACTGTACATTATCAAAATGTAATGGTGCACACAATTTTTAAAAACCAAAAGATGTTTTATCTAAGAAATGACAGTTTAATAAAATTTATTATGCAGTCTGTCCAGACAGCTTTCAGAGGTTTATTTTTTCCTTTTAAACACTGAAAGCCATAATTCAGTGTCATCTTGAATTGAATAATCAATATCTCAAATGTTGAATCAATAAAACCTGAAAGGTGTGAGATTTTTCTCATTTTGGGGATTAACAAAGATTTCCAAACCCACCTTGACACTGCT
Organism: Gambusia affinis; assembly: GCF_019740435.1. NCBI lineage: Eukaryota > Metazoa > Chordata > Actinopteri > Cyprinodontiformes > Poeciliidae > Gambusia > Gambusia affinis. The sequence goes on from NC_057872.1 coordinate 21,865,978, forward strand.
TCTTTGAAAGTGATGTCCTACTTAAAGCAAAGATATGAGGCCTTGCAAAAAAATATTGACACTACTTTTGTCAAATTTTTAACATAATTGCAGACGTGAGTGTATCTTTTAAAGATTGTAAGAGGTAGTTGAACCTTCATCCCAGTCAAAAAAATTTTGTGACCAAAACTGGTTTTCTTCCAGCCGTACATTTTATTTAGCACAATTCAACAGCTTCCCACTCCCTATTGAAGAGGAGCTTCTTCACAGCATGATGCAGTCACCACTATGCCAATAATGAAGATAGGCCATCATTTCTAAAAATTTGCCAAAGTATACAAGTTATCTGAATGGATGTAGATGATGAAAAACCAAAGAAAGACCAATGACAGATATCAGGTCTTTATGATGCTGTTTGTAAAATTCTCTAACAAACTTCTGCAACTTTCAACACAGCAGCTGCATTCATAATGACAGTAAATTACTCTGTAATTTGGTGACTTCTTAATGCAATTTGTTGCACTGAATTGTAGTCAGCGGTTTTAGAAAACAGGAGGCTACATAAGAGATGTTCCACACTTCTCAGATTTGTATTTGTAAGACCTTTAAAATCCATTTTCTTTTTTTCTACTTTACAAGTTTGCACTAACTTGCACTGGTCTATCAATTTAATTAGCAGTAAAATACATTGAGTTTTGTGGCTGTGGGGTTACTAAATGTGAAGAAGTTGAAGAGGTGTGAATGCCTTAGCAAGGCACGCCATACATACAGAAACACTTTATTTACTATAGTTTGGATCATCGGATCCTTTAGCATGGCTAATTTACCAGTATTTAATCAAATATGTAATTAAATATTTACTGTGTATCCATGAGCACACACCAGAATTAAATGAGGTGTTGATTACAACAATTTTTCAATCGGAATGGATCTGTTCAATTTCACCATATCACCCTTACTTGCGTTCTTATTTTTTAGAACTGCATCTAAATGGCTGATCACTGAGGTGGAATATTATGCAAATTCCTATTACAAGTGTACATGATTGAATTTACTAAGTCAACAGCCAGAATCTTGTACATGTGCAGCATATACACTCTGTGTAAGCGAGACAGCTTCTTTCTGCATAGACTCAAGTTTGTTAAAACTGTTGCCTTTACCATGTTGCTGGAAGTTTAGCAAACATTTTTGTTTTTTAAACTGGGGTTTAGAATAGGAAACATGCTCATTTGTTAGAATCTTCAACCTCAGGGTCTCCTTCAACAATTAAATTGTTTTTTTTTTCCATGTGTGGGACAAATAAATCTTCAGCATTAGCAGACTGGCGGGAAAAAACACTTGTATGTAAAGCCTGGGGCTATATTGTTTCTTTGGCTTCTCGTTGAATGGAGTACCCATTAATGGAACAATCACCTCTCTGTTAAGCTTGCAGAAGCAGAATCTAATTAGAGCTTATTTTGGAACATCCTCACTTCAGTTGCTCTGCAGGTTTCACATCATTTAAACACACCCCTGGGACAAACCAGGAACAATCTAAGAGTTGTGTGTGAACCAGAATGTTGTCTTTTTTTTCTGGGAATCTTTTCTGTGTTCTATATTCAGAAGAACTAAGCAATATTTTAAATTCCAGTGTGAAGCTTTATTGTCCTTCAAAATACAAAAAATGTCCCCACTATTAGGCAAGCATGGCATTTCAAACTTTCCTAATTATCTGTAATTGGTGTCACAGATGAAAGAGCTTCTGGCTGCTGTATTGTTAATGAAGTCAATTAGGGAGCTTGCAAAGACAGCAGTCATTTATTTTATCACACATTTTGGCAATTCCATTGTACTTTGTTTTTAGATTTCATCACCTGCAGATTTCCATTTAGAGAAACTTACACCAATTAGTGAAGCGTGGCACAACGGAAACCCTTGCTACCGCGCAGCCTATTTTTATCGGTGTGGGTGAAGCCACAGAGTGCTTGTTGTCCTATGGCGCTACGGAATTTTTTTTTTTTTTTTTTTTTTTTTTCCTTATAGTGGATCACAGTTGCCGCAGAGCACCCAGATTCAAACCCCAGCTGGGTGACTGTCAATCACCTCATCAAGGCTCCCTGCTTCTCACGCTGCCTCAGCCCTTAACCTCTTCTGCTTTTAAAATCTCCTCCTTGCCCTCTTTTGTTCTCTGTTCTTTAGGTTGTCCTCTTCACTCTTTTTTCATTATTTTTGCTTCTGCTCCTCTGTTTCATGGCTCTATGAGTCCGTTCACATTCGCATTGCTCTTAAACCAAAGTTGAATTTCATCCCTTCATCTTTTCCTTCTGGCTGTCTCTCTCAAACCTTCCCTGCTTTGCTTCAACTCACGCAGCCCATCTGTCTTTTTTACCTTTTGGCAGACTTGGATATCGCTATTTTAAACCTTCACTGAGCAGAGACCATGTTGAGTTGACACTGAAATATCATAATGATAGAGTAGAGAACTGACTCACAAGCTGTGTAAACACTGATTGAACCTTGTGAAATTAGTGTAAGAAATGGGATTGAATATGGCCTCTAGGGAAAGTGATAATTTAAGGAAATAAACAGATTTAGAAAATTATATACAGTGGCAGTGACTTTTATGGAACTAACCTTTAAGTACATTTATTTCGTGGGGGAAAAAATACTATCATAGGAAATAATCTTTTTTCATAAAATAACTGTTTCTCCAAGTCACTAGCCACAAAGCCAGTGAGGATCTACACTCATCCTTCCACCATCTTCAGTTTGCAGGATATTGAGGAAGATATTAAAAAAAATCAATTCAAACATACTCAATTTATTCTAAAGCGAAAATGAATGCCATCATATCTCATGTAATGCAGTGTCTTCAAGGATTTGCTATGGATGGAGATGCTTTGGGCAGGAAGGATCTCCTTTAGCAATCAGTCTTGCAACGAATCTAAAGGGGCCTCTGACTGAAGACTGTTGCTGTATGATACTCTTATGACATGCTAACAACTCTGTATCCAGGCAACAGATATATTTCACAGTAACAGGTCCTGGATGACAACATCAGTTGTTGGCAAGCACTGCTAATCCACCTCACTTGCTTTTGTTGCTCTTCTTTAAATCTCTAGTTTTAGAAAACCGGGCGGAGAGATGTTGGAGTCAGGGATATGATCCGTGCCAGAAAATACATTTAAATCCCACCATTAAGAGAACTGAGTGGCTTTTTCCGGTCACGAGATATCCATAACAACCACTTGATGTTAGGGGAGGCAAGAAAGTTTTGTTGTTGTTGGGGTTTGTTTTTTTTTTTTGTTTTTTGTTCTACCATAACAAATATAGATGTGGGAGTTTGCTAAAGACTACAGTTCAGTAAGCACTTCAGTTCAGTTCAAAATGTTATTGACCATCAGGGATATCGTTGGTTTACAGCAGTGATTAAGATGAGACTGAGATTAAACTTTTCAATAACACTGCAGGGGTTTTGGATATGATAAAATAATTAATTTATTGGAAATCAATTCAGACCCGCTGTTCAGCATAAGGGATGATCTGTCATACTGTGGGCCAGTTTCTCATTCAAAGGTCCTGAAAACTTCTGATTGGAATGTATGGCCGTTATCAACAGGTAGTAATAACCGTACCTGACATTTGTTTAAAAAAAAAAGTAATTTCTTGGGATGTTTCTTTCTAACTACTACACTCATTTTAAAAGTTTTACTTTTTTCTATATTTTCCAGCATATAAAAATTGACTACAGTGAAAGATGAATATATCTTAAAAGAGGGTGCAAAATATGTGACCAGAGCCGTATGTGTACTGGTGTGAAAACATAGGAGGCAGCTCAGAGAATGCAATGTTAGTAGATAAACATGGCTATTACTTCCATTGCGCCAGCTAGCTGCTTTCTTCACTTTCAGGGTATTAATTTCACTGTGACGGGTGGCACCATATGTCCCACATAGCCCTTGATGGAGTCATCCAGCCTGCTCATGAAACATGTTGTGACAGGCTGTTCATAAGCTTGGGTTTTGTTTACCTCTGCTGCGCGTTTCACCCCCTCCTGTTGTGCCACTTGAGTCATAGCCTTCAAACAGGAGGAACACTTCAACGGGCCTGTAGCTACAGTTTAAGGAGGTGATGCTGAGGTCCAGCGGGAGCAGATGACTCTCAGAGCCCAGGGAGACGTCAGGGTGACTAAAGCCAGGTGCACACTGAGATGAGAGCAGACTTTCACCATCTCATGCGGTCAGCATCACCACCGGCACCCTGATCAGTTAGATGTAAGATCTTTGAAGCTTGGAGAGGCTTCAGAGCTGATTGGTTGCTGTTGTAATGAGGCAAAAATCATGCAAGATTAAAATTTGATGTATTGATAGGCTCATCATCACCATCACTCTTGATGGCACTTCACTCCTTTCAGTACAATTATGATTTATGACTTCTTAATGTGGGGCAGTCATAAGAATACATGACCCAAGAATTCAAAACTTTTAATTAAACTTTCTGCTTAAATCATTCATTCAAAGGTGGCAGTGCATGGCAACATCTTAGCTGGAAAGCGCCTGATGATTAGATTTCCATCACATCTTAACACCACATCATCAGCCAAATTAAACCCCTCTTGTCTTGCCATATTGATTATTTCCAGGGTGTCAGATGCGTTTGTCGGAAAAAATTAGATTAGATCTTATCTGTTTGTACTTTTGTGAGTTTGAGACGGTAGTTAAAGGAGTATTATCAAGTCGAATGAGTGAAACATTCTCTGTTCAGCATCACTGATGCATGCAAATGTTTGGGCACCTGTCAGACAAAATTTCACTGCAATTTGGAGTAGTAAAATAAAAGGAATTGACATACAAAGTATATGCATCCCACAAAATGTTGGTTCTTTAAGAAGTTCATGCAGATGCATATGGATTAAAATTTCTGGTGGTGAAATGAAGTTTTGTTTCAATCTTTTTTCAATTCATACAACTGACCATTTAAAATAGTTTCCTATTTTACACACAAGCAACTTCCAGAAAAAGTGATTGTCTGACTCCAATACATAAGCAGGATGTAGTCTATGGCCTCTTTTTTTTCAGAAATCATAAGTAGTCATATTTCATTAACAGGCCTACTCAGGCATCAAAAGCAAAGGAGATACAAACAAGGTGAAAATCAATGTCAAATTTAGCAGTATATACTTTATAATTTTCCACAGAAATGCAAAACTCAAACTGAATCAAGACCACACATTAAGCCACCCTAACTTCTCTACTGCAAAGATGTAGAAGTTTAGGCAAATATGACCTTCATTGGCTGGCCATCAGCAGTAATCATGACTTTTATCCTCCTAGCAAAAATTAAACATGTATTAGAAAGAGAGGAGCTCAAAATTGTATGCAGAAAAAAACACTGGATTTTTTATTAGAACAACACTTTTGAAACTGTAAATCATAAATGTTATGCCTTGGAATGGTTTTTCGGCCAGTGGCACTAGAGCAGTTCTTTCTGAGAAGAAAGAATTAATTTAAAAAAAAAACAATCTGGCATATATTCAACATGCAAATGTCAAATATCTAGCAAATGAATGGGGGGAAAAAGGAAGTAGGCTATAACATAATCAGTTAACTTTTGTAAATTTGTGAAAAAGGGTAATGATCTCTAAATCCTTTAATACTCCCTAGCAGGTTATTGCAGAGACAGAAAGTCAGGGTGTTTACAATGATCCACAGTGTATCATTGTAAGAAAATCTGAAAGAGATTAATGGTAGCTAGAACGTACAAGAATTTCACAGGACTCAGAAAGTTTCATTGAAATGGTGATTGAAAATCCTCCAAGAAAGAGTTTGAAGATTCTTTGTTGGCTGAAGGACGGTGTTTAGATGCTGTGGTCTTTGCCAAAGGGACTGTTTGTGAAATCACAAATCTTATTGGCAAAACAAAATCCCTCAACCCTTGTTCTGAACCTTTTGGTTTGAGAATATTACAAATTTAAATGAAAATATACAAGTATTTGTTTTTAATATCATGGAAAGCTCTCGATAAAATATAACTTATACCATGTATTGTATGCTCATTTATATGTAATGTGAGGCTAGGACTTTGACACATCACTTTTGATTAATTACACTTTAATGCATTAAAAATTTTAACACATTTCATTTACAAAGGTTGTAAAAGCCATTTCTAGTACGACCATAAATCTGACGATAGATGACATTGTAGCATCTCTTGGCCCCCATGAGGTTAATTTTTGCTTCAAAAATTTTATCTGATAGGATGTTGGAAAAACCTATTCTGTGCAAGTTGTGCAAAGAGGAGTTGGCACCTTTAAAAAAATGTATTGAGTTCCATCATTAATATCAAGTTAACAGTGAGGATAATTTTGACTAGTCCAAAATTTTCCATCCTCTTAAGTCATTTATAAGTCAGTGTTGTCACAGCTTAACATTTTAAATGAATTTGTATTTGATTGTTACGTATCCAACAAACAAATTCATTATAATTCATAAAATGAACACCCTTTGGATAAAAACTAATTTTCTCTTCATTGGCACGTGAAACCAACCAGTTTGCCAAAAACTGACATGCAATCAGATGATTAACTCTTCATTTTTCTTATGTTCTGTGTGTTCAAATAAGATTTCCAAATAAATTAGACATTTATTTAATGGAAAGTTTGTGTCACTTATTGAAACAGATTAAAATCTAATGCAAACCAAATTATTGAACTACCCCCATCATCATCATCATTCTATGCATCTCATAAGATATCATTAGACTTAATTGTTTTCTGTTTTCTTCTGCAAAGCTTTCATTAACTGTATAATTTTTTTGTTTGCAACACCTGCATCCCTCCTCCCCCCCACCTCACTGCTTCTCCGCCAGCCTCCTGCTGCAGACTAATCAGTTTCACAGAAACTGTCATTAAGGGTGGAAAGGAGGGCCTGACACCACAGATGGCAGCAGCCTTTTGCAAATGAGCTCTGATTATGAGAGGTGGCAGGTTTCACTCTTCTCAATCATTTCTGCCTTTCACGCCATTAGGCAAACACAGTGCGAGGGTCACAACAGCCCAGCACATTTCCATGGTAGATTTACTTCATCTCAGTAGCCTTGAGATTTCAGTGCAATGCTCCACAAATGCCCCAATGGCTTTAAGAAAAGTATAACAACCTCATTTTAGTCCATGTTGGCAAAGTCACGACGCTCTGTGAACTATTGGACGAAGCTGTTATTTTTGGCTTGTTCATCATAACCAGGTGCTCTCGGTCCTGATCCTTGCATTGGAAATCAGTCTGTGAAAATGACATGAGGTTCCTGCTGCTGTGCTTTCATCAATATTTAAAGCTCTAACTCATCTCAGAGCTGATTCTCTCCAACTGAGGAGCTCTTAGCCTCTGCCAGTCTGAAGGGAAACGCTGTGCCTAGAAAAGCAGGTTGTATTGATCTGTTAACAGTTGAAGAAGAAGCCAGAAGCTTAGTTCAAACACCTGTCCCATGCTGTTTCCCACATACAGAAGCCCCTGTAAATACAACCGGTCTGTCCCAGTTGATACCGGATATACTAAATTTTCAGTTTTATTTTATTTTTTTATTTTTTTATTGTATTTTATCTCAATCTGAAATACTCTAACTAAAATGTCTTTTTCTCAATTGTTTTTCATTTTAAAGGTGTGAGACGACCCCCAGAGCTGGACCGAACCAATCACAGTGTCCATTACACCCTTCTGATCGCTTGTGTTTTGGTGGCCTTTGTCCTTGGAGCTTTTGTCTCTGGGTTTCTCGTCTCGTGTTACTGTAACCACACAAGTCACAAGTCCAAAAAGTTATCAAAGGATCCAGAAGCCCCAATCCCACATGCTTTATCTCTTCGGAGTCTAGCAAAGCTCAATGGTCTCCTAGACAGCCAGAGTAAAGAAGACAAGTTGGAGGTATCATCTCCAAAGATCTACAACTCCTTATTTACCAATGGTAAGGAGCAACACCCAGCAAGGAGATTTGGACATCATGGAATGACAATGGGGGACCTGGTTCATCCTCACCATCATCACCTCCATCCTTCCTCAGAGCTATCTGGTTTACCTACACCAGACTCAACCCCAGAACTCCCCATTAAAAGCATGAAAGCCTTTAAGAACCAGTGGGAGAAGAACCAGAACTGCAACAATGCAAAGGAACCAAAGTCTCATAACATAAGCTCCAGGCCCAGTTCGGCCCTGCTTCCCCAGCAGGTTTTCCCTTACTCCCATGGCTTGTCCAATGGACATCCAGTAGTTGGTCATCTGCATCCTGAGGAACGCAAAATCCACAATGTTGAACGTGTTTTAGCTCAGCCTTACCCCAGCTACCCTCAGAAGGTGATGGAGGTTACGTCTCTGGATGAGCTGCTGAAACACATTCATGATCCAAACGGCAGCAAGACCTCTCAGTTAATGAGTCCATCAGGCCTGATGGCCTGCGGAGGTGGTGGACAGCTTGTCTTTGCCAACCGAATTCAACCTCAGATTCCTGAGACGGAATCGGCGCCGTACTACAGCTCATCCACTCTACCCCGGGACAGTCTCACCCGTCGCATGGATGTTCCTCCTGACATCCCCTCACACCATCAGTCCACTTTGGAGCGGAGGCACTCCTCCCAGCGGCACTCGCTAATCTCTGCAGCTACCAAAATGCCCAGTGCAGGTGCAGTAGGCGGTGGAGGAATGATTCCTCGCCAGCACAGCTTCAGCCAACGAAGCGGCGGACCTCACCAGCCGCCACCACTTTTGGCACGAATGAACTCTACAGGCAGTGCTTGCGAGGTTCACTATCCCCTCATCCCAAATGGGTACCTCGCACGCCAGCATAGCTATACTGGTGAACAGCACGACATTCAGCACCGAGGCGCAATCGTCCGCCGGTCATCCTCTCTCAAACCGGATGTCCCTCCAAAACCCCTGTTCATACCTGCCACATCCCCAGTTAATGAACAGGGCAAGTACAACTACTGAGAAAGGAACCTCCTGGACTAGAGGAAGTTGCTCTCATTGTGTCATCTGTGAGGAACTTCTCTTTGTTGAATTACTCTGGGTTTGAGGTTGCAGACCCTGATCAGACAATACAACAAATTGCGTGGTAGCACGTCTCACTGTGGACAAAAGCCTCAACCAAACTTATTTCTGCTTTTTTTGTTTTGTTTTGTCCAACAAATATCTTTGTACCATATTGGTATTGTTCAGCTTCTTGCTAATTATAGAACTGCCGACCTTGGTGACATGATGTCACCTTGTTATAATAGGCTGCCAATGTCCTCAATGTGGATTTACAATGCAACTCAGCTTTTGGACAGTTGATGAAGGACAAAACTTGACTCATCACTCATCCTGAAGACTTAAAAGCCAGAGGCTCCTGCAATGCTTCAGTTCATGCTTTTGCTTAACCTTTTTTGATGTAGTGTTTGTATCCAGTCCCCTCCCACCCCACCCTCGAATGTGTTTATATTATGCATGTGTGTGTATATACAGTATATGTGTGTTTATATCCACACTGTATATGTATACATATACATATGCAGTATTTGTAACCTGTGGTGAAAATTCAACAAATTCCCCTGATGGTATGTTTGTCTTTGCCTTACTTGTACACTCTGTTTGGCCATACCAAACCTTGCCTAGAAATAAATGGGAGACACCAAACCTTGCAGAAACAAAATTCGACAGCTGGCTGAAGATATGTTAGCCATGCACATACAACAAAAATACATCTCCATACCAGATTCCCTTGACTTATTTCCCCTCGTTTTCTTTCCTCAGCTGATGTCATGTCAAAAGTGACAAACTTGGGTCCATTAACGTTCCTAAGAATGTTTCTTTAAGATTGGTGCTTAAAAAAAGGAATACAAACAAGACTATATACTTTTGGACCTAGAAAACATGACAAATATGACACAGCGCAAAACAATGGACTCCAGCTATTCTTGGTATTAACTTTGTGGCTATTGGTTGTAAATAAAGAAATAATTACTAGCCAAATTTTAACTGTATGTGTAAATGTGTGCCTTATTTAATAATAGTGTGTTAACTGGGGTTGCGGGAGGGTTAACGCAAGGGGCTCAAATGGCTACTATGCTACAGTATATTGTAGGTGTTTGATTTTCTACCGTTGTCACTATTGTTTATGTGAAGAGTTTCATTCCAGAATGAAAGATCCAGAATATATTCTTGTCACCTAATTGGACAAAGGCTAAAGGTAGCGATAAATTCTTAGTAACTGTCTTATGTTTTGCATATTTGGAGTAATATTTTTCTTACCCAAGACTTATTTTGAAAACGTGCCATTTTTAATTTGAAGATGTATAAACAAAAGACAATATTTTTTCAGACTCGTGCAGTGTTTTGGAATGAAACGGCTTCATTTATTCCTGATTTTCCTTTCTTAAATTGTTGGACCGGAGGCTCGTTTTGGAGGAGTGTTGGGCAAAGATAATGCACAGCCTGAGACTGAAGACATTCATGTTTGACTGTCTATGTATTGGGTCATCTTTCCTGTAAGTGCCATTGCTTTAAGCGTTTGCTTTTGTGTGTGTGTTATTTTCTTAAGTTTAAAAAGGTGAAGTTCAAAGTTCCACATGTAAGCCCATGAATATCAATTTTTGCGGTATATTTAGTTTTAATATAATGTTTTATTTTCCCAAACATATTTATTCTGATTGAACGTAAAAATTTTGGATTTGCCCAGTGATCGTCCTAGCAAATGTGTTGAGGGGCCTAAAAATTATGGTGATGGCAAGGAGTCTTTCCAACCTCAAAGGATTCAACATTCCTTTTGAGAATGTTGGAAATATCTGGTTTCAACAGTTAAGTTTAATTGTCTTCTTCAGGAAAGAAAACTTCTTGGTTGAATCCAAATATTTCTGAATCTAAATCTGCCAGGGGTATGAATAATTCTGAGCCATAATAAGCCAATGATAGAAGAAGTCACAGGTATATCATTAGTTGAGGCTTTCATATTCTCTTGAACATTTAGCTTTTATTTGTGAAACGGCTGTTTTCCAATTTCCTGTTAATGTTTTTCTTTTATGAAAAGAAGAAAACAGAGAATGCTCCCCAGCTTCTTCAGGTTTAGATTTTTGTATCATCTTTAAAAATACAGAGAATCCCACAGAAGTGCAACACCCTGTGAACTGACAAGTAGAGATTGTTCCTTGTATAAACCGCTGGGAATTGTTTGGGATACATGCTGCCAAAAGTATTTCTTGTTTTGAGGATTTACATCAGAAAGAGTGATGCCGTTCGACTCTGCCTCGGACATATTGACCCTTACCAACTTGCCAGTGATATTTTTCAGAAAAGTCCCTACACTCAAGGTTGACTGAAACCATGATCAGTTCCATAAAAACCATCTGTGTGCCATTTACCGCCTCAAAGATAAATGTTTTCTGACTGAGTTAAGTTTGCATACGTCAAACCAGAGAGGCAGAGTGTAACATTTGTACCAATTATTCTGTAAGATGAAAGGAAAACGGGGATCATTTGGATATCAACAAGCACCAGTGCATTAAACAACCTTTCAGACAACATGTGATAGAATAATAACAGGAATTACGGCAGCTACACTGTTGAAGTGGAACTGTTATGTTTTGTTTTTTAAAACCTGCTGGTCATAGGTTGAATGAAAAGTGGAAGTCTCACCTCTAAAAGCTCTGTCAGTATTTGATTTTGTGTAAATACATTATCTCTGGGCGGGATCTCATTTCAGTATTATGTTTTTCTCTTTGATTTCCTGGCTATGCCTCTTGACTTCTTATAAATTTGGTCTCAAAAATACCATTATATGTCTCTTATAATAGGAATAAATAAAATGCTAAATATGACTAATCTTTTCTGTGTGAATGTGTCAAAGTAATGCTTGTAAGATCCCTTTAGGTGATGACTACACAGTCTGCAGTGTCGCGCTATGGACCCTTTCAGTCACAGAGTATCATGTCAACTGCACTCTAAAGGGACAATGCTCATAAGCACAACAGTGTGAATCATGATTATCCTTGAAAAGGTAAGTTTTGTCCTCTTGAGATTTATTCCATTCTGTGTGGATTAAACTTTTGGTAAATATAACTGAAACATTCTGCAGATGAAAGCAGAGATGACACTACCATGGCATTGAAGACAGATCCAATACATTTCCCTTCTAGCTCTAGAATAGCTTTAACAAGTTTACATTGAAGTGAAGCATTTGTCTGTGTTTCTTATCTTGCCATCAATGTTGCCATCTCTTAGAACACATTTTATCTTTGTCCAAAGCAGGGATATCAAACTGCAGTCCTCGAGGGGTGGTTTCTTGCAACTTTTAGACGTGTTGCTCAAAGAAACCAAAATCAAATGGGTGGATTACCCCTTCAGGATGTCATTAACAGAGTCCTGCTAATGATCTAATTCATTCAGGTGTACTAAAACATTAAACAAATCTAAAAGTCGCAGGCCACTGGCACTCAAAATTTGGTTTGAACTTAAGCAAATTAAGCCCCTTTTGTGACACATCAAGTCCAATCATGTCTATTGAGTATGTGTTTCACTACTGACATGCCCTAGCATTGGATTGAGTGTCTGTATAAGGATGGGGAGAGTAAAATGTAGTTGTGTTCTAACAACATTGCAATTTACTTTTGATTTTGACATATTTGTTTCAATGCTTGATAATTGGTTAACCATCTTGTACTAAAATCTCATTGCTTCTATAGATGGTGTGAATGTCACCCAGTGGACAGATTTGTTTCAATTGATGATATATTAACATTGTTTTATTTGATGACAGATTTTTTGCCTTTTGACATTTATTGTTCATTTTCTTCAAAATAAATATTTGATTTTTTCATAGCGCAGGTTTGAAAGCATGCATTTATATACAACTGTAGATATGTCAAACTTGGAACAATTTTGACATATCTACAGCGTGATTCAAAGTGGATTAACACTGACTTTAAAATGTTGCAATTTGTTGGATGATCAACAATTTCACTATTTGTCACTATTATTTCGCTATCTTTGAGAGATTCATTGTACAAGTGCTCCATTTTGATTAAACTTTAGCGCAATCTCCATTGTGACTGCATTATCTGAAAAGTTATTGTTTAAATAGAAAGATTACAGTCAGAAAATTGCAGGAATGTTTCATGAACAGACATTAGGAGCTTTGGTGGAGATGCACTGAGGATATGCACAGGTGTATCATTCTTTACGCACCTTCTGTGCAGCTACAGCTTCCAGCTATTTGTAGAAGATAGACACATTAGGCAGTAATTAGCTGGCGCATTGTCAGCACAGTATAGCACCGTACGGGGAATAACAATGCCTGGTGGATGGTCTACTAGCAACATTTGGCTGTGTAATAATAATATTATTGAACAAATCAGTCAGAGTTAAATTTCAACTGGGTACTTTAACATTTGTTTTTTTTCTGGGAGACAGATTGCATTAAATAGATGTGTTTTAAAGGATTTATTTAATACTTCACTCCCCTTCTTCATGTTGGGAGAGCTTGTAAAACTCTTCAATTAGCGTCAGCTTTACTTGGATCTTTTGGATAGTTTATTACGACAACTGTGGATTTAAAGAGAAAGAAAATATATAAACTAAATTTAGATTTGAGTTAGGCAATAACCTGAATACATGCTATATCAACTAGATAAAATGAGCTCTTTAAAATCCTTATCTTCCCGTGTAAATCCTAAAAACCTTTTAGACTGTATAAAAAGGATTCCACAAGTTTGGCCTCCTAATTTTAAACAAATAACATCTTAACTTCTAAGATAAACTTAAAACTAACTATGAAGTTTGTAGAACCATGTTTTAGATAGTTTTTTTTTTTTTTTTTTTTTTTTATATAAGAAAATGAAGCCCTAAACCTTTTTACAGTAAAATTCCAGCTCACATGCTTACTCAGGCTGGCTAATGGTGTCCCTGCAGGCATTAAGAGTCATGGTGTGATGGCACTCCTGCAGTAAGAAAACAACCAAGAGGCTCGGAGTCTTGATGAAAGACTTTATTTTTGTATTGTTTATTTTGCTATGAGGGCTGTATATGGGGGATTGTTTGCTATTATTCAGAGAAGAATATGATTATATAAAAGTTCACTTGAATACCACCAAAAGGGATCTATGACCACAATAGTTATGTTGTTATTTATGTGAATAAAATTGTTTTGAGTTTAAAACTAATATGCACCTCAGGACTGCAATGCTGCCAAAAAGGAATTACAGATTTATTCAGATTTCTTTTCTTTTTTTTTTGCAACTCCTAAATGGTTTTGGTCAAACAGATGTAATAATTAGACAGACATAAGCTGAGTAAATACAAAAAGCAGACTTAAAATCATGATTTAATTTGTGAAGATCTTTACATCAACCCAGCTGGACCCTCCATATAGAATCTGCTCTTTTTGTTTTGTTTTGTTTTGTTTTGTTTTGTTTTGGGTTTTTGTACAGTTTCCAGAGTGATATAAGGTGGTTATTTTTGTATGTTTAATTTGCTCTTGAATTGGTTTAGATTAGAGCACAATGTGATGTATTTTAGCCAGAAAGGTTTATATTTGTGATATTGATTTCTTTTATCTGGCTGTAGTTAGGCTTCTGTGTGACTTTTCTTACTAATTACAGTCAATCTACTTATCTCACAAGGACTTTTTGTACAAATGGCCTGTTTGGTTTGGAAAGCATTTTTTTGGTTTTATCATAAATGAAATAATCAGGAACTTTATTTAGCACTCTCATATTATAACATGTTTGATCTGAAACATAAAAGTGTAACAAAAACTCAAAAGAGAAGAAATGTTTGAGGGGACAAGTGCTTTTTTCACAGCACAGTAGATTATTTAAAAGTCTGTTTTAAAAGCACTTTACCAGAAGCAGCCTAACTAAGGAAACAGATGAGAAACACATTATAGCACAGATTATGACTGACACATTTGATCTGTGTCACTTTCCATTTATTGCTGAATTTTTTGCTGGTGTGAAAGCAGGTTTTACACTTGCTAAAGTGTCAGTGAAGAGCACTCCACTGTTGCTGCAGCTGAGATGTTCCCGGATAAGCCGGTATCTTTGTGTGAGTAAAACAATGCGTTCCAGTGAAAGGATTGACCTTTCAGCTGAAACAGTCCTCCTAATGAGGTGATATTGATCCGTTTATGCAATTATACTCCCTGGAGTCTATTAGATGATCATCTCTCTGTTTGTGTGAGTTCCTGGCTGTGTGCTGGTCGAAAGCGTTGCTGGGAGATGACTTATGTTGGTTAAAATAAAGACGGAAACCACCCTCGATGATGGATAGTCATTATCCACGGTGTATTTATTGGGTTCCGACAGACCACATGTCGATCTCCCATGGCATCTGGGAAATTAGGATTTTTTTCAAACCTGTTTCCATATTTCTAGTCAGACACCTGGTGGTTATGTCACTCCACTGAAGCAACTGATTTAAACATGCAAAAATGCCTTTTTTTTTTTTTCTTTAAAGCCATTAGCATATCAACTTCTTATATGTTCAACAAATGTGCCACTACTCTGAATGTTGCAAACTATTTTATTCTAGGCCACGCAACCATAGTCTCTCTGCACTGATGTAGATTCAGTCTTCTTGTCTTGCTGAATGTTTGGAGTGGTGGAAACAGCAGGGGAGTTTGCCCTATTTCCCCAGTATTTCAGCTAACAATTGTTTGAGAGAGCTCTTAAAATATGTATTGCTTATTGAACTCTCAGCATAAATGGTTGATGTAATTATTTAGCATGAAAAAAGAAAGCACTGCCTCTCCAGAAGGGTCATCCCTTGTTTACATGACAGCATTTTGGAATGTGTCACAAGGATAAATGTGAGGACTGTGAAAAACCAAAGAAATCAAAGAACAACATCACAGGTAAAGTAAAGCAGACTAACATTTCCCTTATGTTGGGGCAGCAGTTTAAAATCTGAGGAAACAGATGGATAAGCTCATCAGGAAGGCCAGCTTTGTCAGAGGATGCTCCCTCGATCTACTACAAGTGCTGGGAAACATTACCAACTCTAGCAGAAATATCACTGATAGATTTTTGTATTCTAGATGAACAAACAGGAGATATGACAGGTCTTTGTTCCCAGCATTTGTTGCAACTCTAATGTGTCCCAACAAACCCAATAAAACCCTTAAATTCCTGCTATTCTTCCGACATATTTACATATTATTACAAGTCAAGAACTATTGTATTTAATCTGTTGTATATTAAGCCTTTGAGTCATTGGTTTGACTGTAAATGGAGAGAAGCTTAGGCCAGCACTTATTTTCTTGTTGCTTGTTCTCTGACTCTTGAAGATCAACACTTTTGTTTTCTTATGGTTGATTTAGTTAAAAACCGTATTTTACTGCACTATTGTATTACCATCCTAATGATCTATCACAGTAAAATATTGAATTAAAATCAAATCTGCAGTGATACATTATTCCATTAAAAAAATAAATTTTTATTTTTTTCCTAACATCCTTAATGGAACACTAATATCTGATCAGAAAGTTAAAAAACAAAGCTTAAAATTATACTGTAGGTGACAATTACATTTTCTAGTTTTGAGAAATACAAAACAGAAGTGTATGCAGATAGAAATGAGCCAAAAAGTAATTTGATGACTGTGGAAACTAAAATAGGTGCAGCTGTTATATTATTAGAGTTAAATAACAAATGTACTCAAATAGAGCACAATATCACAAGAAGGAAACTGCTTCTCATATTGCTGTTTTTAATTAATTGTTATATAGAAAAATATACTGTTTGTTTGATATTGCTCTTTTGAAGAATATTCAAATCCTAATTGTGATGTCTAGTGTTCTCAGGAGCATCTAATATAATGGTCTGAAACCAGTTAACCAGCCTCTCTGTAGCCTGGAGCAGCATCCATATCACTCATTTCCTCTCAAGATTGTACATGTTTAAAGCGGTGAGTTTGTTTCTGTGTTCTCTTGTTGTCAACTCACCACGTAGACCTCCAGGGAAATATGTTGATCTCTAATCCAGTTACCGGATGTGACTGCCTCTGCACTTCTGCAGCAAAAGAGCACAAAAAAAAAACAAGAAAACTATATAAAAAAACAGCCATGTGATTGATGGGGAAAAAACTGTTTTCATTAACAGTGCATGCACGGTCGCTTTCCTTCTCAAATCTGTCTGACCGGTGACTCGTTGGATTTCTAAATGGGTTTTTGTTTTGTCAGCTATTCCATCGTGACCCTTCACACCTTCCCTGCAACCCTCTGGCATCCCTCCCCCCCAAAATATTATTTTGCACCAATAATGACTTTGAATTCCCCATGTCTGCGCTTTGACAGCAGCTCTCTGACAGCTGGCATCACAATTCATTATGTCTCTGCCGGAAGAGGCTTCAAAAGGCCACAGAGAGGCCCTCACCATGTCAGTGTCTGTGATTATTTCAGCGACATTGACAGGTTACCAGTGTGTTTTTATATTTATATATATATACATATATATATCTTTTTTCTTCTCCAGAAAAGCAGAAAGATGTTTGTAGAACATGATTTCTGATTTCAGGACACGCGTAGACTTCCTTGTTCCCTACTTGAAGTCACGCTCCTGCTCTGCATCAGCATTGCATGAGTTTTTCCAAGATCCCTCCCTTACGTTTTCTCATTCATCACTGTCACCAGCTTCTAAAGAAGGAAAAATATATTGCACTTTCTTGTGCAATGAAGTAAACAGCTATGCAAAAATCGCACCAAGCCAGTAAAGAAGTTCTGGTGAGTCATTTTAAATAGCTCCAGTCCAATTAAATATTTCTCCCTATGATATGAAGTTTGATTTTAACTTGTGCATTATTAAAAATGTAATATGAAAGATAAACAAATATGAAAAAATAACATTCAGATAACAATAAGTATAGCGTGCATGTTGGATCGTGGGAGGAAGCTGATGAGAGAACTCATGCATTTTTGGGCAGAACAGGTAAACCCCATGAGGAAAGTGAATCCACAACCTTCTTGTTGCAAGGCAACAGTGATAAAGCAGTTAGGCTAAAAGCAATGCAAGAGTAACAGTTAACATGTTTGTGGTAGGAGTCCAAGCCATTGTATCTAACAACCTCTGGATACTGAGTTCATGAGTCTTGTGAAAAGGTTAAGACACTCTATAAAAGCCTGTGTTTTTTATTTCCTATTGTAACAATACTGGTGAGTTTGAGGTATTAAATGTAACCGTTTAAACTGAAAGAGCTTGTCATATGTTCTTTAAAATGAAGAATAACTTAGGACATACCCACATTTATTGTACTTTAAAATGGCTAAAATCACACACAAGGATATCACATTAAATGTATACTTGGTAAGTCTTTACTTTTTTATGGAGCTTTGATCCTTAAAATCTCAAACATTTGTAATTATGACCCTTTACTCTTCAAGAAAGAGTTCAAGAAAGCCATTACTGAAAGAAAGCCAAAAAGATTCATTTAACAGTTGCCACAAGTACTCCAGTCAGATGAGACCAAAATTAGTGTTAGCATCATACTGTGGGGGACGCTTGTTTCATCAGGCTCATGTTCTGAGAAGGCCTGAAGATGGGTGACTCCAAACACAAAGCAGTTTTGGAAGAACACATGTTACAGGCCACAAAACACTTGAACCCGGTTTGGCTGCTGTCCAGAAGGACAGTAGCCTTGAACACAGGGTCAAAGCTACAAAGAAATTTGTTTGTTCAAAGCATTTCCATTTATTAGAATGGTCCAAATTCCAGAAAATCTAAATAAAATTCTGTTGCAAGACTTGGAAGATGATGTTCACGAAGACTCTCCATCCAATCTGGCTGAGCTTGAAGTATTTTGCAAAGACAAAATAGGAACAATCTCTTTCTATGCAATAGTGGTAGAAACCTGGGGGTTTAGTTGCAGCTAAAGTTATTTCTACTAATATTGTCACAGCCAATGCATGTGCACTTTTGGATTAATTCCTGGGAAAAAAAAGTTAAACAACGTTTTTTCTTCTTAAAAATGAATGTCATACAGTGTATGTCCCACAAATGAAATTAATTGCATTTATGGTTAGTGTGCAATACCTCAATGGATAGATGGTGAATATGATAGCATGTGTCAGTGCAGCTGCTCAGGTTAATAGGTGAAGAGTTATTCATTATTTTCAGCATGACAGATGGAACCAAACTATAAGGTAATTTTTTTGTTGTGCAGCAGCACTGACAGCCCATATGAGTCTACTGTCTTGATCTTCAAATGCACTAAAGAATTAAGACTTTAATTGATTGTTAAAGTCCTAATGAAAAATAGACTGAAGGTTTGGATTTTTGTTCATTGAGTACAAATATTTCTACTTGCGCTGAAGAAACTCTGTTAAAAGAAAAAACATCCACTGCTTATGGATGTTTAAAATTCTAGCCCTGAACTTTCCTTTTGCTCAGTGTCCTCTGTTTTTTTTTTTTTTATTTTTTTTACCAATATACTGAAATTGTTCCAATTAGGCTCATTTCCAGAGTTTAAAGTGAAAAGCGTCGATTCAGTGGATGCACGTCTTTCAATTAGAGAACCAGCTGCTGTCAGAGTTTGGTAAAATCCGTGCTTTCAGATTTATCCAATAATAGCGCTTTTAATTAGGCTACATTTGCAGTCACCAAGAACTTTTTTTTTTTTACATTACTGAAATATATCATTTATATAAAAAAATTGTGATTTAAAACCTTTCATCACAGTATACAACAGTTATTTTTATTACTGGTATGCAGCTTTGTTCACTTTGGAAATTTCTAAGTTGTCTCCTGGGCCATTTCTTTCAACATGTTTTGTAAAGGTTTTCTGATTAGCAAATGCTAACTGAATAGATCTATATGAGAGCTTTACATATAAACCTAAAATTTGGACCAGTTAACTAATTTCAAGAGAATTCTCAATTGCATTTCCTTGATGATGTTTTAACTATCTATTTGTGGTGATGAGCTCCAAGTGGTAAAATTTAGTCCTTTTGTTTTATTCTATACCTCAGTTGCAATGAGCCTCTTCAGTGAAGCATCTTAAAGTGATTCTTTACTATTTCTTTTTTTTTATAAAAAAAATTTTAGTGTATGGCAAGGTCATCATTCCAAGATTAGGATCACCACACCGATTATATTCTCCGGACCCAGAAGGGAATCGAGTGAGCCAAGTTTAACCACCAAGTCGCCACATTTATATAACTTTTTAAATGTTTCCAGATTCACTTTTGAGGTGTAAATCTCGTGCTGCAATGCTGAAGCAGTGAACTCTGTAACATTGAACCTGGTCAACTTCAGACAAGATTTAGGAAACTGATGTGAACACAAAAGTTGCTCTTTAACTAAATTGTAAAAACGTTTTTTGCTCCCCATTTTTCTTTTGACAGACTCTAGGCAAGCATGCATGAGCGTTTCTCCCAGTTGTATGCTAAACTCCACAAATTCAAGCATATTTTTAACAGCAAGTTTCATAAAGTCTTTTTTCTTGCTTTGTCCAGAAGTGGTTTCTAGAAGGCTCTAACTAGGCTGATTTCTGATGTAGGTCTCTTTTTATCTGTTTGGGGAAAAAGCAACAAGATATGGAGAGTTCTAATCATCATCTGTAGCTGTAAAAAGTCTCTTTAAAGCCTGAATGTGTCCACAGACGGTACAGAACATGTACCTCAAAGAGAAACAGTTTCAGCTCTTTTGATAGCCTCAGTAAGTGGACATAAAATGTGAACTCTGAAACATCCTGAAGATGCATTAATGTTAAAATGGAAATAAAAGCAAGCGAAGCTGCTTACACTGTCAACATTTGAAGCATAAAGGAAGCTTAGTTAAGACAAAAGTCAGCAGCTTCCCCCCTCTCCTGCTAAAACTCCAAGCTCTCACTCCACTGTGTCCCATTTGAACTGTAAGCCTGTGCTGGCAGCTCGCCCGGGGCTTTGGGAAGGACTTGTGGGCTGTAAACCGCTGCACATTTGGAGGTTTTTAAATGTCCCATAAACACTGAAGAAGAAACACATGGAGCTCCAGCACACATACTGTTAAGATGTCTATCCACTACTTCCCCTTACTCAGCCAAACGCTTACTCCTTTTCCCCGAAAAAGGCTTCAGTGAAAATGATTGCATTTTTCAATCTGATGTACCTCTGCTGGTTTTTCTTATAAGCACTTCCATGAAAAAAAGCCTTTTATGCTCAGGCGAATGAGAGGAGAAATTATAGCTTTCATACGGACTCTTGGCTGCCAGGAACATCACATGGCTTAGTGCATCACAGAGAATCCTTCCTAACTGATCAAATAGGACACACCAAGCGGATAACAAAAAACCTTTTGGCTACTGTTGGGCAGGAGTCTCAGAAATGGCTTATTTTTCCATGTTAGTTCACACATTGTCAATTGTCTCACCAAAAATGTGGCTCAGCTCTGACTTGGAAGGGCTTACATCTCAGTTCAGAGCTCTGAGCCATGTGTCTTACCTCATCCTAGCAGTTGGTGATTGCAATTTTGCAAACATTGGGTTTACAGTCTCCTTTTCGGAACATTTATAAAGGTTCTCGAGGTTGGCAGGCATAAACATTGTAGTTTCTGCTGGAAAATAACTCTGAAGGGACAGATAGACTGAATGTGGTTTTAGCAGCACTGTGACATTAAGCCAATGCATTTTTATTGAAACTGATGTACAACTATGGTTTTGTGTGGTGTGCATGTTGAGAATAAATAATTCTGTGTTTTCCTTCTATCTCTTTTAGCTAGTTGCTAAGCAAAAGCTAAAGGAAATGGCATATTAGAAAATGCAAAGGAAAGCTAGGGTTAAAGAATATGACACACTAGGAAACGCCCTCTTTAGGGCGTAGCTTAGACAGAGGCTAATAAAGGAAGTTACCAAGTGTTGCCATTTTGTCCTGGTATCTCCTAAAGAAAAGAGTGTCTAGTTGCATGAGAAATACACAATGTATTTTGGTATTGATAAATGGAATTCATGAATTCAATTCACTGACTCTTCTTCAAACTCGTACATCAAGGACTTAGCATAGAGAAGGATAATTCTTCACACTGCGAAGTGCATTCACTTTGAGCCCACATTGTAGTCAAGGTGGAAATTCACTGGATGTTGATCAGGTGCCCCATAGCTCTGACACAGGAGGATGCTGTTCATTCTGCTCTTGCCTGACCAGAAACTAGCTGGTCTCCTCCTAAAGCTCCTTTCTGCTCTTTGCATCTAAACATCTCATCACAATTTCATTTCCGCTGCTGTTTGTATTCCTTTCTGCTCATCCATTCTTGTATCTAATGGCACTATAGCTTTGCACAATCAACAACCTCTATATCTGTGTTACTCTGATAACTCATATGCTGTTGCAGTTATGCTTTCTGAACCAAAGCCTCAATGCAAGTTTAAGCTTGGGTCGCAAAAATAAAAAATAATTTGTCCCTTCATGTGCAACGCTGGTGGAAATATACCTCAAAAATTGGCAGCAGTAGGTGTTGTTGAAGTATTGAGTCATGGGTTTTCAGGTTTTTATTTTGTAAAAACCTGATGTTATATTTTGAAAATATGTCCTTTCTTTCACCTCACTATGACTTTCTTCTTTGTTTTGAACTATCCTGTAAAACCCTCAATAAATCACACAATTTTATGCATGTACACTGTGTAAGATCCAAGGGGTTTTACTACTCTTCCAAAATGCTGCATTTAACAATTCCATTTTAACCTGCAGAACCCAAACTGAAGTGATACTTTCTGCGTCATTTCTCATAATTTTATCAGCTTCTATTTGCCAAAACAAGTGCTGCCGCCAGTTGGGAGGTGTGCGGTATGCCTGACATGCCTGGTGCCCATGGCCTGGTCCAGAGCCCACCTCCAACACTACAGTAGTGTGTCTGTATCAGTATGACCAGTTCAATCCAGTACAGACTGGCCAGACAAGTCAGGACCCAGCAGTTCTAACATTTTCACCCGGAGACACTGACCCACCTGTGCTTGTCCGTTTCACCCAGGATCTGATTTCACACGAAGGCTCATCTTCTACTCACTCACTCTGCCTGGCATAACTTGCTCTCGCTGCTCCTGTCAACAAGATATTCTATATTTTACTCCACCTTACCTCTCCGCCAGCGCTCCCCTGCAGGTCTGGACTCATTCGTTGTTCCAGCTGAGCCAACTGGAAATTCTGTACACCATTTTCCAGAACACAGCTCCTCTATCCAGAACATATTTTCCATATTTAGGTTGGAGAAAACAGAGCAAACTTCACCTCTTAGCCGGCATGACGACACAGATGTCCTCATGTCTTAAAGTCAGAATTTTGAGAAAAAAAAAATAAACAGAATTCTTCTCTTTTTTTGGCTCTAATCATCTCCCATAATGAAAAAGTATTTCTCCTCTTAAAGAAGTCTTTAGCTTTTTTTCATAGGTATAAACCACTGAACTAATTTTAACATTTAGAGAACCTAAGTAATGTTTTTTTGTTTGTTTGTTTGTTTGTTTGTTTTAAAGGTATTACTTATTGAGGGAGAAAGGCTATCCAAATCATCCTGGGTTTTCTGTGAAAACATAATTTCTCTCCTGGTCAAATCATGAATTATCTGACATCAACCAGACCTGGTCAGTGTGACACCTGTAGACTATTTAAGTTGAACGTGCCTGACTGCATAAACTGAGCTAAAAGATCCCAAAATGCAACACAGAATTTCCCTTATTTGAAGAAAGTCAAGAACACATGAGAGGCAGTCGCTGATTTTATCAGTTTGGAAAGAGTCACACAGTCATTTGGGACTCTAGCAAGCCAATTAAATATTGTCCACACATGGAGAAAACATTAAACAGCAGTGAACCTGCCAAGGAATGGTGGCCAACATTGCTTCAATAGCATAACAATAGCTCATCCAGAAAGTCACAAAAGAGACCGCAGCAACAATTATATCCGCTTAGACCCCAACTGAGTTGAGATCATTGTTAAACAACAAATTATATCAATTGGCGAGTTCAAAATTGAAAACCATTATTGACTATAAGAAGTCTAAGATCCATTCCAAATTAGTCAAATAACATCTTGAAAATCCTTAAAATGTTTTTGAAAATATTCTGTGGACTGAGACAAAAGTGCAACGTTTTAAAAGTGTGTCCACTTGCATCTGATGTAAAATTAATGTAGCTTTTCAGAAAAAGACCTTGCTTTCCACCAGAAAATCCTGAAAGAGAATCTCCGGCCTTCCATTTGTGACCGTAAACTGAAACACACTTTGGTTATACAGCAGGACAATGATCCAGAGCACACAAGCAAATCCATGTCTGATTAATTCAAAGAGAAAAGCAAGAAAATAAATAAATAAATTTTAAGTGACCTAATTAAGGTCTTGAATTAAATCAGATTGAGATGCTGTGGCATGACCATAAACATGCTATTCATGCATAAAACCTCTCCTATATGGCTGTAGTTTCGCATCGCCTCCCATGGCAAACTGAAAGCTCTTCTTTTTCCTTCTCTATGGGTACAGAAGCCAGAATCAATAACCAGACACTGATACTGGCACATTAGATTTCCTCAGCTGGAAATCTCAGCCTGTTTATGCGTGGTTGTAAACAGATTTTACTCATGCGGTGATAGTTTGGATTTGAAAAAATGCTGTGAATATTTAGAGAGAAAAAACGTTATGGCAGGCAGAAATATTCAGTGATTGTTGGTACCATAAACCATCAAAGTTAAGAGACCAACATTCGAATTCATACAGAAAAATACAGAAAAGGTTCACTTACCTCGATAAAAACACAACAGCTAATCTCTCAGCTGTCAGCTACAGTGTTGAATAGCATAGTTTACCAGTAGTGGAAGACGTGTGTTGCTGTAAACCTGTTCAAAGAGGTCTTACTTACTCTACACCTGTAAGCAGTTGTTTGAATTTATGCATTTTCCAACACATTAAACTAATATTTCTGATGCGTAAAGAGTGCTTTCATTGTTTTCTTTTCTTTTAATGAGTAGTTGGTTCATTTGAAGAGAAGTTTTGTTTAAATGTCATATAGAGTTGTTTTCAAAGTAATCGCTGTTCAACATCACAGTCCAGATCAATTGTCATTTTTTGTCAATGTTTTTCTGCATCACAATAGCATTAATAATGTAATAGAAAACAATCAAAGTTGTGGCATTCATACTACTAATTATGTGTAATTGATTCATTAATTGAAAAGGCATCAATTGAAAATTATGCCTTTTTTTGTCCAATGCTATTCCTCCATCAAAAACACACCTGTGGTGTTGCTTTGATTCTTTCATGCATGCTTGAGAAATCTTTGAATCTCCCATGGCAACCATTCAGCTATGCAAAACACCTGGGTGGATTGAGCGGTTCCCCTCGAAGACGAAGCTTCTCCTCTGAGGTGGAGTTTAGCTCCAATTTGCTGTAACAGTTGGTGCTTTTATTACCCTGAACTGCACTCCTGTTGCAAGATAATTTATCCATTGGTGGTCATATTGTTTTAGCTCAACACCATAGTATCCAAATAACATAAACACTGAACATTTCACATATTTAAACACACAATCAATACTTCAAAAATTGCAGCCGTAGGCTTAAAAAATAATAAGATTGATTTGTTTTGCTTTCTGATCCTTTCTCCCACAACATTATAAAGACAACCCTGACCTTAAAGCTGCTATAATATAATTCTTTAGCATCGGTAAGTAACTCCCCGGGGTCAAGTTGGCAGATACTCAGACTTGATGTAACATTTCAAATCATTGTGCTTTGTTTTACTATATATTTACTCATCATTCACCATGCTGGAATTCTGGCACCTACAAAGCTCTTTGATTTTCAGCAGCTAAGTGTTTGTGTTGAAAATTGAGCTTCAACAAAATAGTTGTCTTTGCTAAGAAGAACCTTGTGGGCAAGCCTAAGTAATTAATCAAATTCTGTTTGTTGAAAATGTTTGCTTTGAAGTGATTTTGTGTGTTCACCAAAGATAAATTATCAATAAACGCAAAACCCCACAAAGTAAAGCCAAAATTTTGTTTAATCCCAGGCTCCCTCCAAATTAAACAACTTTCCACTCTTTGCCAATTCTAAATCAAGTAAATGTGGAAAAAAAAGTTCACTTTAGGTTATGTTTACAGAACATCAATTATCCACAATTAGTTACTTTCTTGGAAAGTCATAATGCAGCCAATGTGGAATGAGAAACCATATTAAAGTGGTATGTTTGTGCAGTGCGTTTACACAAACATACAAACATCAGACACAGACAGTCTACACAGACACCTTCAAACAGAAACATCCTGATCCAGTTAGAATACTTCAGTCAATAAACTCTTCAACTAGGCTGGAAACATTCAACTAATCTACTAAGTAAAGGAAAAGAACAATGAGAAATCTAATAAATGGACTGAACTTATATAGTACTTTTCCAGTCATTTTGACAACTCAAAGCACTTCACACTAGAGTCACATTCACCCATTTGCACTCACAAACTTTTATACACTGATACAAAGATCAGTAGGCAAATAGGGGTTAAGTGCCTTGCCCAGAGGCACATCAACATGTGGCAGGAGGAAGCTGGAATCAAACCTACAACCTTCCGATCGCAAGACAACTACTCTACCATGTAGCCACAGTCGCCCACAATAAACTCACAAATATAAAGAACAATAATGAAGAAAAAGGTATAGGTTAATAAATTAGCAATAATGCTGAGGGGGGAAAAAGCTGCTGGAAGGTATGCTAACAACCATTCCACAATGTATAGATGAAGGGAAAATGAAGCATTCATATGGAATTGAGTTTTAATATGTCATAGTCAGCCATCACAGTAATCATTCAAGGGGGTTCGGGACTGTTAAGATGGTAGCCTGGGAAAAAGCAGCCCCTTGTTCTACGTTTAATTCCACACCCTCCTAAAGAGGGTGTGGTGGTGTGAGATTGCATCTGTGTTATCATTAGCAAAACTTCAGCGTTGGCAGCTAGAATAAACAACCCTCTCACCCATCTCTAAAGACAAGCTATCTTTTTGTGTAGGATCTATGCTCATATTTCTTCTGCAGAAGCTCAAACTCCCAGGTTCAGGCAGCTAGTTTCCTTTTGGTTCTTATGGTTACCGGAGACAGCAACAAACTTGGGGTCCAAGGTTCTCTTTAAAAGATATAGCTTTTTACTCTGATAGCAAGAGCAAAACAAGCATGGTTGCCACATGAGAGAAAGTGCAGGCTGTTATACTTCTAGAACATGGTTCTGCAACCTTTACAATCTTAGGAACCATGTGAAGGACTGCTTTCTTGTAAAATGTTAGAAGGTAGAGTTTTAAAACAATAAACCTGTGATGTTTTTTTTTCCATTTATTAGAATGGAAAAATGTTTTGGTATGGATTTTTTTCTTCTTTCTTTTGCTGGGACCATTTTTGAGTGTTATTCTCATGACAGTGTAAAAAGACACATAAAGTACTTCACAACTCCACACTTTCTATACATTTTGACATCAAAGGAGATTCAACCATGCACGTTAATAGCAGTCTGTTGAACTGCTTCAGATCTACTATTTTCACTGACAACAAAGAGTCGCATAGAAGGGAGCATCAAATAACTGGGGTGATAAAATAGTTGTACTCTAAAGATTATATTACAGCTTTGCTTAAAGTGAGAATATTTTTGTAATAAAATGACCCAAAATCAAGGGTTTGTGGGGATGAGGAGCGTTTTAGTGTGTTATATCCATTCATCCATCATGCCTTGAAAGTTAAACATAACAAAATTGAGTGAAAGACAAACACTGAGCCAAGGTCAAATTCCTACATTAGGGCCAAAGAGCACATTTTCTTAACACCTGAAGAGCTTCAGTGAAAAACAGCAAGTTTGGATAATGTTTAGGAGTTCATCATTCTTAAGTAAGCCAGCAGACCTGCTAATGGGATTTTGTTTGACTTGCTTTACCTTAATTTAAATCCTACTTTAAAACAGTCCTAGGCCAGTTAAGAAGTTTTGTAAAGAGAAGCTATTTTTTTGTAATGATTATTATGATACTGAATGTGTGTGAAATGATTTATTTTCCTTATATTTTTTTCATCCTAAATAAATTGATTGCATAAAAAAATGCGAAAACCTCTCCCTTGAATTGTGTAATCTCTGAACAGTAACCAGTTTTCTTTTAGGCATTTTGACAACAAAAAAAAAAAAAAAAATAATAGGTCTAATATCGTCTTTCTAAGAAAAAAAAAATTCCTGGTCTAACATGGCCTGTAGAAACCAAACAGGTTGAATGTAGTAAGACAAACTTACCATTATGAAATAATAAAGTTAAAGCACAAATCTATGTCTGAGATTTATTTGTTTGGATTAAATAGAGATTAGACAGTAGTCTCTATAAACTCACCAATCCACTCACAGTTCTGGCTTAAACCAAAGTGTGGAGATGTGAGGTCAGTCTCATCTGCTTCTCCTGAGTGTCAGCAGCAGAACTGATTACTCTGCAGGTCATAAGTTAATTGTTTATACGACTCAAACACTGGCGGGGAATATCTCATATGCTTCACTGGGAGAGGAATAAAATCCTTAACAAGGGATTAACTTCATAGGTTAAAGATAGAAAATATGGAAAATATTTCAGCCTTTTGTTGTTTCTTCCTGCAGGGATTAAACCACAGTAATGGGGACAGAAAGCAGCATACTTTCCTTTTCTCCTCTGTTGGGTCAGAAATATCCCTAAAGATTACATGGGGTGCTTTGCAGAAGTATATACATTTCTGCAAATGTGTATTTTCAGAAATGTAAATTATGCATTTTTATTCCACATTTTTTTCATGTAATAGTTACAAACTTTTGTTCATTTTCTTGGGATGTAATGTAAAATACTCAAAGTAATGCAGAAGTGTGAAGTGGAATAAAAAGGAATGGACTTTCAAACTAATACAGTCTATATACTTCAAATAAAAATACATTTTCTGAAGTTAAATCAGAGCAAACTTACTACTAACACATTTAAAATCACTTAAAATATTTTTTATCTGATTAAAAAAAACACTACAATGAGAGAACATGTTTGAAAATTATGTATGAATGTCTTCAAATTGAGAAGAATGCATACATTTCCTCATTATTTGGTGGCTTTAGCTTTTAACTGACTTGGATCAAAGGTTTTAGGTTCCATGAGCTTCATAGTAGTTTTCAATAATTCTGGTCCAGTCCTCCGAACAGAACTTGTGTGACTGGGTCAGGTTTGTGGTCCAGACCAGAACATTAGCTTTGTTATTCTTAAACCACTTTGTAACCCCTATGGTTTCATGCTTTGGGTCATTGTCCATTTGGAAGACCCATTTGTGCCCAAGCTTTGACTTTCTGCCTTGAGATGTTACTTTACTATTTCCACCTAGTGTTCTTTCCTTATAATCCCACTTATTTTATGAATTGCCCAGTTCCTCTTGCTGGTTCTATGAGACAAAATGTGAGAAGGCTTTAAGAGTAAGATTACTTTTGTAAGGTACTCCATGGCTACGACATGTACTCAGGTATATTGTGAGGTAGGGTCATTTTATTCATGTAGCACATTTTCAGCAGCAAAGCAATTCAAAGTCATGCAAAATAATTCCTACACCTCAACCCTTTTCACATTTTGTGACGTGTGACATATGTTGCATGAGTCTTTGTAGTGGAAGTCAACAAGCTGATTAATCTTGAAAGCAAATGCATATATAGAACCCTTTGCATAAGCTCACCTGGATGCTTTATGTCTCCGTTTCATTAAATATCCATGACCACCCTTCGGCTCAGTTTTGCTAACTTCACCTTTCACACCCGCCTTCTTGTTTGTGCTGACGGCAGCAGCTTTGAGGCTAGTCTGCTGGTGGTTCACGCTGATACTCAATTAGCCCTGGAACAGCAGCGGCCCCATTGAGCTAATGATTCACAAAAAAATAAAACACCACCCCACTCGCTCTCTCCCCTTTCATTATTTTCATCTCTCTCCTCTATTCACTGTAAGACATTTCTTCTCCTTGCTTAAGCTAATTTTTTCTTCAAATTACATGTCCTAAAAAGCGCCATCCCAGGATCATTACCGTCGGCATGAGATTGAAGACATGACGGTTTTAAAGCATGTAGATTTCTCTGTGCAGGCAGCAACATTTTGAGTCGTTGTCATTATAAATGAACTCAGGCTTGTGTGAAGTGTGTGTGAGAAGGAAATGGAAACCATGGGAGCAACCACAGGATTGATCTAAAAGACTCACCTCATTGATTTCTTTCTCTTTTTTCCTTCCACCTATTTATTTTCTTGTTCCATGTATCAACAGATATGCTTACATTAGTAATGGCCCTTTTACACAGAGAGGAGGTGCTATTAACAAACTGGTTATGAACAGTGATAGCATGTATTCGATGCCGGCAGCTTTGTGTTGAGTTTCTGCATCTATCTTTATTGCCTAATACTATCTATCAAAGCTCTTGCAGAAAACACCCTCTTCCTGGCAAAAACATTTTAATAATATTACAACATTTTTGAAGCCAAATTTGGCTTCAAAATGCAATTCAATTGCAATAAATTTTAGTGGGTTTGTTCCAGTGATGAGTGTCATGGTAGCCATGGTGAATTTGGTCTTCAATTTGGTAGATTGGTGATTTTATCAATACATTCATGTATCAGTGTTTCCATGCTTTACGTTCACCAGCTGTAGATGCTGCAGGTGGTGAAAGTTAATCTTAAGAGCGGCATTACAGGGTACCATACTGTGCTTTTTTGCATGAATGAAGAAAAACGTGTAAACTCTCTTTAATGTTTTGATCTAATGGATTTGGAAAATCAACAACAATCCTTTCCACTTTCTGCAGGCTTCCGTTGGGCATAAATGTCAGGAGAGAGTATGGATCTCAATTGTTATGCAGATGACACTTTGCTATCACCTGGCTTCATATATTTGTCTATGAAGCCAGGTGAAACAAAAGCTGATATTTACATGCATGCCTCAAAGACAGAAAGACTTTGGGTCAGATGCATAAATTCTGCAGTTTCATAATAAGCACGAAGGTAGAATGTGAATACTCATTCTTGTTTTACAGATTTTTAGCATGCATTTGCTATAATTAGCTGTGCATGCCTTGACCAACACCTGCGCTATACTCTGATCTTAAGCATAAATAGGTGTTAAATCTTCTCCAGTTAACTCTAACTTTATACAGTTAATTATCTGTATAAAGATGGACCATGTACAAGAGCACAAATTAAGTGTCTCCAATTATATGTAAAAGGAGATGCTAAAGCAATTTACACAATGTTATAGTAATTTACATAATGAATGATACAATGTGTTTTTAGCATTTATGCATGTAAATTTATTCTGATAAAAACTGAAAAGAAGCATATTTCATTTTAAAGGTTTCTTCAGATATGAAGTGATGCAAAAAATCAACTGTCAAAACCAAAATAACAGCAGGACTCCTATTGTGTCTTAAAAAGGGCATAAAGCTGTACTTGTTGGCTACATCTGTCACTGGTCATGATGCAAAATGAAAACAGAAGCGCAGCTTTACAGTCCAGCTCTCCTGCTACACAACAATGCAGTGATCTCCTGCTGTGAGGAAGATGTATGTATGCATATGATCACATAACTGCACATGTAACAGCATTGTTTAACATTCACAAATGCTTTCTACACCACTGACAACTGAAAAGGGACCAAGTCAGTTTGGTATTTAATGTATGTTTGCACTTCAAGCAGCAAATCTGAAATATTTAAGCCACTTCCAGCCTTTGATACAGTAAGTGAACCTTAAGAAACCAAGCACTCCAATAATGTGATGTCGTTTCCAAAATTATTGCAAACCACTAAACTAATGGTTTCTTTTTAGTTACAGCAAACCCTTTTGGTAATGATTTATTGGCTCATTTTCTTGTCTATTTGCCTGAAGAATCTATGAGTAGTACTTAATTTTTACATTTTGATCATGCACTTCTCTAACAGCATAAAATCAATTATGTTTAGCACATTTTCAGAGTGAAAGATTTGGTCTGACTGACAGGAATGCAGAGTGCCATTAAATATTGCTCTAATTTCATGAGTACCAAACATTCTTGCTAATTTATCATCAATGAAGGCCTTCACTGATTCTAAAAAGCCTCTAAAACTAAATGAAAATGTGGCCCTTCAGCAGAGATTAAGCACTGAGGAGAAGTGACTGATGTTCATCACAGTGCAGTGAGAGAAGCGACAGTTTTTCCCCTCCATTTCTGTCACTTCAGGTTTCTAATAAACTTGCCTCATTAATTCAAATGATACGACACAACAGAACCTTGTTGTGGCAATCAGAAAGTTAGTTAATCCGACCAATTAGCTTCCAAGTGGCCATGGACTGATCACTCTCTTTGAAAGGGCTTCTGATGCCCTCCATTTGCACGGTAAACAATAAATGAAGACAAAGCCACTGAACCATTTTATGAGGCAAACAAAGAACGAGAGGAGAAGCTGAATGTTGATTTCCTCTCACCAAAGCAGAAGCAGGAAATTAGCTAATTTCCCGTAAACAAAGAAGTTCATTTAGATTTATACATGTTTAGATCTTTGGTCTTGATTCATAGTTAAGTGTTTATATCCAATCCCAAAATGTATTTGCATTGCAACGCTGATGGATTGAAATCAACCCTACAATTAAGATACCTTTTCTAGATATTAATTTTTGCAGAGCAAAACTGGCGTAGGACATAAAGGCAACCAGCTTCTTCGTATGATGCTTGAAATGCCACAAATGACGAAAACAATATTGGGATTTTTACGTAGAAGCTCATGCATGCAAAGGGTGTTAAATGTGTGTACACAGGCCATAATAACAGCAGATTTTGTGGTATAAAAAAAAATTGAGAAAAGCTTTTAAAAGTGTAAATTATAATGTGTACAGTTCAGCTCTGAAACAAGCTAGGGGTAGGAATATAGAAAAATGACTAGGATGCAAAAACAAATAAGTTAACACTGACTTAAAGGTATCATTTTTAATCAGCTGACTTAATACTTCCATATATCTCTACATGTTTCGTCAACCAGCATCCTTTATGATCACTTGGGGAAATATGAGAAATAATATCGCTCTTTCTAATTTTCATAAAAACTTTTGCCACAGCATTTTGGATCAGCCAGAGGCTTTTGCCTGCATTTTAATGACTGCATGATAATAGAAAAAATACAGTAGTTGAAGTAACAAATACACTGACAAGTTTTCCAGCCACTCCTAGACAAGATATGTCTAATTTTGGCAATATTCCAGAGGTGAAGGGAGGGAATTCTAGAAACCTAGGTTGTGAATAAATCCTAGATTTATTTACTTAAAAACAGCTCTGACATAAACGCATTTCAAATATATTTTCAGTAAAACACAATTAATCACATGTATTCTTTTACATATCCTAACAAAGCCAGACACAGAAAGTGTCCAGAATGTAGTTTTGACAACTATAGAAGCTGTCAAAACTTCAAACATACTACTAAAGATCAAACATATACATCTATATAAACGTCTATATAACTTATATAGAGTATGTTAGACTTTATGTAGTTTTGAGTGAAGAAGCCACTATTACTGCAGATTATTAAAACTGCAGACTATTATTCTTCAGAAGATTAAAAACTTGGAAAGCAAAAACTCATCAGGGTCTTAACTGACTGTCCTCTGAGTCCCATCTAAGCAGTATTCAACCGCAGTTGTTTTTCTTAAACATACTAAAGTCTCAGCACAAACAGCCATAGCTGCATAAGGACACCTTGTGGGAACAGAGTGGAAATACACTTCAATCCAATAACAAAAGCCAATGCTGGAAAACCAGAGCTCCAACCTAATGTTGATGCAGAACATTACAGAGATAAGTTCTAAAACCCTAAATGTTTGATTAGAAATGACAAAAAGTCTAAGAAATGTAATTCATGTTGTAGCTTTGTTTATTTATTTACTGTTACTGACTGGAGGGAAAAGTGGAACGAGAGGAAAACCTGGATGTATGCAAATATTCTGCACTTAGTTATTGCAGTCTATGACTCCTCAGCTCTGTTGTCATCAAGAACAGTCCATTTCTTTTGTTTACAAGTAATTGCTGCTCAGTGTGAGCAAATATATCGTTTTTCATTGTATGCATTTATCTTGCAACATCAAACCACCGTAGCACAGTAGAAGGTTAAGTTTTATACCAGTTTCTCATCATTGCCTTTTTCAAGCCTACAGTTAAATTCTATTACTGTACCTCAGCTCAGGTATAAAGAAGTTAATAGAACAAATAACCAGAATGCAGAACTGAGCATACTTAGTGGTTTTAATGAAAATTTTAACCACCACATCAAAGGTCACTTAGGTTCCCTCTTATTAACAAAATCAAATAAAAATGGTGCCAATTTGTTGGGCAATTATTGTGCTGCAAAATATTTGAAAGACATTAAAGTATGAAGGAAAAATCCAAAGTTGTGATGAGCCTAATGTTTGTCTCCACCACCGGAGGAGTGGGAGGTTGCTTGACCTTTGGATGACCTTTATACTTTAATATTTTTAAACTGAGGCTGGCACAAACAAAGGTTTTAGCAGTACAAATACAGCACTAACCTTTGATGCCAGTTTTGAGATCGGTAAAGTGAGACGGCCTGACCTTTGGCAACCTGTCCTTATATCCTCAAACTTTTATAAATATTAATAAATGTATATATCTATATCTTTGTTCAAACAAGTGACACAAACTATATCTAATCATGCAAGAGTCTACTTTGAAAAAGAAAGCATGGTTGCAACAACTCAGGGTTGTGACAACTGCTAATTTTAAAAGTCTAAAGCAAACATTCAGGTTCCTACATTGAAGCTCAGGAACACTTACCTGTCAGCAGTATTTATCTAAATTTGTAGCAGAAAGGCTTTTCAGTCATTCTGCAAGATTCCTCCAGATCAGAAATTGGTTTTTCATCTGCATTGTTCTTTTGTGTCCTTGTCAAATATCGGGTCATTCTGTAATTGGCAGGTAAGATGTTCTGAATTTAAACATGTTTTTTAATCACACTCCTGCAGTAGAAGATGTATTTTCAGCTGTCTTTCCAACTGTTGGTTACTTAACTGAATCAATTTCTCACTGTGCAGCTATATTATTGTGTCTGCCACCAGGTAGGGTGCAGACAGGGTATGACTTGGTATTATTTGGAAAATGTTTTTATTTCCTTAAGTTTTTGGCCTTGACATTTTGTCAAACTACTGTATCTTTTCACACAACACACATGTTGAGTTGCTTAAATGATTTCAGTCTCAACACTAACATCAAATGGCCTATTTTCTCTTTATAAAATGCTCCAGGTGTAGCGCCACTGACATGTCCTCTGATGAATAACACCAGTCAGCTGGAATAATTACACAACATAAAGACAAACAAGCTTGTCTTTTAGTATGTCTCTTTTTTAAAATGCAGCCAGTGCAGTTTGGACTCATACTATATAAACACTCATCCTTTCAAAATGTGCAGAATAATAAAAAGATAAGAAAAGCATTTTGTGCAGGTAGTGTGAATTGACTGGTTGACAAGTTTGGGATGTTAATGAATTTTCACTTGTCCTAAAAATAAAAAATATTTCAAGCTAAAAATTTGCTAAATCCTTCTGATGGTTTAAAATTAGCTTACTTGCTGATAAATACTTAATCAAAATTTTTACATATATACTAACAAAAATTCTCACAGGTCTCTCATGAACAGGTTTATTTGCTCAGCCCTGCAGTGCAAAGAACGTTGTATGGCTAGAATAAGCAACCTCAAAAGAGAAGATATCCGTCTGCAAGATCCGATAAATAAAATGCAAGTGCAGTAGCCATTAGGCCTGCAGGTTCCCACAAATTCCCGATAATGCCTGAGATGCTCCTGGAGATTATTCAGGGCTCCGAATTGGATTAGCAAAGATGCTTCTGTTGGCAATTAGTCAATGGGAGTAGATGAGCCGAAAGAAGCACAAAGCTATTAATTAATGCTGAGGGGAAGATGGGGCCACTCATTTAATGCAGTAGCAATGAACCACTGTAAGAGAAAAGATGTCGAGCAAAGAAACCCATCAGAGGAAAATCCAGGAAGGAAAAGAAGGAAATCAATACCACCCTGAGCTTCTCTTTTTGTACTGTCAATGGCAGATGTGAACAGAAGTTTTCCTGCAGGCGGGTTTCAAGAAACTCTAACAGAAAGTTTGAAAAGTTGGATAGCTGACACGTCTTTCTCACATACGCCAGTTTTATTAGAAAATGTTTTTGAAAACTTTGTAGCCTCTAGAAAAGCTGTCGTTATGCTGTTAGAGCAAACAACAGGCAAAAAAGCGATCTTTTTAGTTCACACATCAATCTTACAAGGTTTCTCGAAGTCTATCGTTAGTGAGATGTTTTGAATGAATAATTATTAGAAATATGGTCTAATATGCTCCAACATGATTATACAGTAAATTGTAGTAGGTGTTTTTAATAGGGAAAAGTCAAGTAATGCAAATATCCAACCTCCCAGCCAAAGCAGCTGTTAAAACAGGAACCAAGAGCTGTTTTTAAACGATTGCTGAGTCTGACACATTCATCGAAAGTATGACTAATACTGCTATGTTTAACATGAGAGTAGCATTAAGTCCAGCAGAACTGTGGCTGAGAACATTTAGACCTGGCCCAACCCTGTTAGTATCCATGAGTCATTGTTATAACACTGTTCTTAGTATGCTATTTTAGGAGCATAAGCACAAATGATTGCTTTTCAAGTATTTTGAATCCCACTCTCCCTTGGTAAAAAGTGTTTTTACGAATGTATTTAAACTTAAACGTCCACTTGTGTGTTATTTAACCTTTGTATAAATGACTCACACATTTATCAGTGAACAATCAGCATCAAGAGGACCTAGGAGCATATTGGCTCCTAGGTCAGAGGTGAAGCCGTAGAGAAGCAGTTTGGTTAGATAAAATGTCATAAATGTTGGAAAGAGTCAGATACAAATCAGATGTACATGATCGTCAGGGGCCTCCCATAGATTATGGATGTAAAATGTTCATATTTAAGTATTGAGAATGACCTTGCAACCCTATTAGGATAAGCTTGTAAAGATAATGGATGGAGAATGAGAAAAATATCAAGTTTGAATTTAAGTTACAGCATATATAAATGAAAGATTTTCAAATTATTTAAACTGTATTTGAATTGGCAGGTTTACTTTGTGAGAGTTTGAAGGGTTAGGGTTATTCTTCATTGTTTGATTATGTTACCATAGTTACAATCTGATGCTATACAAGTTTAATCTGTGTTTGAACTTGGTCTGTTCACGCATACGTCTCAGCAAACTAATTAGCTGTGATTGCTTTGAAGCTAAAATTAAGCTTTGGCCTTCTCTCCCAGATTACAACAAATTGTATCAAGCTGCTGTTTGTAGTTGGGATGGTCTTAAGAAGAAGAGGAGCTCCAAATCGAATTCTGCTTGAAGCCCTGTACAATCATGAATTAACCCTGTGAGGACTCAAATGTGAGGGCCAAGTTTGTGAAACTCCTTGAAAAAGTCCTTCACCACAAACCATGAGGAAGAGACTTCTCCGGTCAGATGAGACTAAATTAAAAATGTTGACCTATGTGCAAAACTCTAAACATATCCTCTACCACAAAACATTGATATTTTGTTGTTGTGAATAATAAGCAAGTTCATGAGTAAATTAACTTCAGCTTGAAAATGCCGGAATAACAAATTAATAAATTTTTCAGCTGTGGAGAATGAGAATCACTGACCTAACACTCCAATTAATCAAAAGTAAGTATCCATTTTTAGCACAGGATGCAAGCTTAAACTTTAATTTAACTGGGATTAATTAAATTGGAACTATTGAATGGGTTGTTCTTTCGAAATATACATTTTTGTACATAAGGCCATGTATAATAGTTATTTTTCTGTTTGAATATGTTTGTCCAGAAAAAGGAGAGGGAATACAAATTAAATATTTTTTTCTGCCATAGTTTTCATTTATATTTCATCATCCAGCAATAAGTGAGTTAGAGCATTAATAATAATTGTGTGTTTCTAATAAACTAGACAGGAACTCATATTGCAGGACTCAGACTTTCTGGTCAAGTGTTTTGTCTCCCAGTAGGTTTTCTCATTAGTTTGCCTCTGTAGCTAGACTCACTTTTCTTCTTGCAGAGTCTCTGCAGCATTGTTTCCTGCCTATTAACCTGCCAAAGTAGCCTCCCTCTGCCACCTCACTGTTAGACCTTCCTCTGACTCCCAATTTGAGCATTGTCACCAAGCCTTGTTACAGTATAGTTTCTGGTAGGCTCCATGCCTTCAGGCTCACTCATCTGTGTTGCAGCCACACTGTTTAAGCTGTTTGACTGCATTCTGTTTTTAGACTGAAGCTGTCGAAGTTTATTCGCCAGATGGTTTGTCACTGTAGGACGTAGTCATCTATGGAAGCTGTCTGGATAAAGACAGACATTTTGAAAATCTCCTTGGCAGGTTATTGAATTGGCCATCTGTCTATCTCTGTATTTTACTAACTAAATGGAAACAGTTGGTAAAATCGTATTCTCTGGAGAACAAAGTCAAATGTGAGTAAAAGCCTTTGGTGTCATTTGCAGTGCTTTCAAGCAACAAACGACCTGCTGTTCTTAAGTAGCATGGACACCATTTCTGACCTCTCATACTTTGAAACTAATCCTGGAGCCAGCATTGGATGTTGATTAGCTTCATCTGTTGTGTTTTGGCCACAATAAAATCCTCTAAGCCTGAGAAGATGGATTCTGTCAGGATTCAAATCCGCTAAAGCTCATGGGAATCCAGCTTCCCTGCAACACAAGAGGGAGTCTGTCAAAACCGTCCGTCTGCCTCATTCTGAGCCTGAAAGCTTGCTTATGGTTGCATGTAAGTATCCATCTGTATCACTCATCCCCCTGCCAAACATGTAGATTGGCTCGTGTGGAGCCCTGGTTTGCATGATTTGCATGCAATGTTGTAAAAATCTTAGTCTAAGAAAGACTAAAAAAAGCTCTTAATTTCTTGATCTATCAATTCACATCAAAAGTCAGTTAGACTTTATTAAAGGAATTGTAATAAAACGTTTTTATGCAGAAGATACAAGCATGCAAACAAAAATCAATAAAAATAAATGAAATGATAATATTTGACAAACAGAATGAAATGTCATATAAAAAATACAACTGAAGAAATGTACAAATATAGAAACTGATTTGATTCATATTTAACATCAATACATTTTAATTATATTTTATTCTCTTGTTAATGAGCAAAAAAATAAAATAGACAAAACATGTAATTTTTACTTAAGTTCAGAACAATGCTAAAATTTATGTTAAAATATAAAAAGCTATGTATGTAAAACAAATGGAAGAAATATTTTTGGGACAATATAGCACATAATGTGTAGAGCAAGGATTGTGCTTTTCACTGTAATCCCAACCTAAGTTGATACGGCTACAATATTAGTCTGGTATAAAACTATCAAGGGCAGTTTTGGCAAAGTTACGTATTTTAATATATAGATGATTAAATACATTCAAGATTTATTAAAGAAAACTGTTAAGCAGTCCTTTAATTAGATACCTAATGTGAAAGTTTGAATCAGATAATTTATTGTTATTGGTCACCTGTGTAGTAAGACCACATTTTATTACTGTACAAACACAGATAATGTGTTCTCCTCTCTGATATACATACACATAAATAAATGCCTTTGGGGGAGCTGATCAATATTTCTGTTTGCGTAGGCATACCAGCCCCTTGGCTGCGCTTCCCTGGGAAATGATTCATATCGTCCATGTCATGAACTACTGATTTTTTGAGTCACGTATCCAAAGTTTTAAGACTTAAGTAATATCAGTCAACCTTTAACAGAAAGTTTGAATTTTTAGCCCTGACAACAGAATCTGAAACTGAAACTCCAGGTGTATGCAACAGATAAAAAGTATTTTATTTTTTAGTTGCTCTGAGTCAGTGCCACAGCATCAGATGTGGTTTGGGTTGACATTTGGCACCCCCAGGCAGAGCGGATCAGTACCTGTGTCAAAATTATCCACAGCCAGGTAGACACAAGCCAGGTTCAGTTTACAAAATAAAAGAATAACTGAGCTTCTGGGAGGGATTGAGTGAGCAGGTTCCAACTGAAGGTTCCACAGTGTTTTGCCTGAAAGTTTTGGCACTTTACTCGCTATTTCGTTTTTGGTTTTTTTGTTGTTGTTTTTATTTTGTATAATGTTTTTCTGATGTTTTCTGATGGGATGGAACAACTTCTAATTACTGTTTCAACCTGACTATGAGTAGTCTATTACATGTATCAAACAGGTACACAGTGTATCAAAGTTCAATGCCTCGGAGGTTGGATAGCCCCAGACCAGTCATGAGAACCCTGTTCATGGCTGAAAGTAACAACAATGGCCGTCCAATCAGAATTGGAGCGTGGACCTGTGGGAAAAAATTACCTGATCTAAGAAATTATGTTTTCCTTTACATGATATGGATGATCCGTCGCTTAGAAACACATGACAATAGAATGCAGTACATGAAGAAAGTGAAGGGGAGGCAGTGTAATACCTTGGGCAATATTCTTCTTGGAAACATCCATGTGGGTGTCCCTTTGATATGTACCACCTACCTAATTATTGCTGAAGATCATGTTCATCCTTTCACACAAATCTTATTCCCCTATTTCAACAGTATAGCACATCCTGCCACAAACCAGAAAGATAAGGAATTACTTTAGAAGCACAGAAATGAATCTGAGATGCTAACTTGGCCTCTAAATATCTCAGAAAATTGGAATCCAACAGACCATTAAGTGAGTGGTCATATTCTTATGCCTAATCCTAAAATTTATTTCTAACTCAGACTTTTAAAAATCACCCAACAAATGTTCTTATCAACAAAGTGAGAGAAATTGTCAATAGACAGAGAAAAAAGGCAGCAACCACAATTAGTAGAATGCCTGCCAAGCCAACAATTATTTTGTAACAATTAACATAATTAATTTCTTTCTGATAGGGCTTGGAAGTCATTGAATTAAAGATAAAACATCCCACATCTAAAAGGGTTTGAGCTTGCTAAGGCATACAGGCAAAGTTAAACTGAAATAAACTTTCTCAGACACAAAGTTTTATCTAAATTGTCTCTAACACTCAAGAAAAACGACTTGTTTTAGTAACGAAATTGACTAAATTTAACTAGAGTAGTCAAAACTTTTAAGGTCACCTTTGAAGGTGTGGAGTAAATTACTAGATACTTTTACATAATAACAGATATAATAACCTCGTAGTTAAAAGGGAAAGACCCAGTCTTTGCATTTGCAATTGAGATGGCATTGTTTGTTTGGAAAGAACACTGAATAAATTTATACATTTTGATTGATCAGTTTGCATTTTGGACTGCCTTAGTGATAAAGAAAAATTAGCATATCACTGCAACTTTCACAGAACAAAAGTGACTATGGTAAGGAAACAAGACAACATTACAGTTTTACATTTAAATTGGATAAGGAGACCTGACATTTATGCAATTAACATTGATATTTTATGTTAATATCAGATTAACATAAAAGATTAACTTTTTTTGGCACCCCC
The DNA here is from genome assembly GCF_019740435.1 of Gambusia affinis. Taxonomy (NCBI): domain Eukaryota; kingdom Metazoa; phylum Chordata; class Actinopteri; order Cyprinodontiformes; family Poeciliidae; genus Gambusia; species Gambusia affinis. Next base: position 21,907,438 of record NC_057872.1, read on the forward strand.
AGGCAGAGCGGATCAGTACCTGTGTCAAAATTATCCACAGCCAGGTAGACACAATCAGACACAGATATCAGATTAACTTTTATGTTAATCTGATATCTACACGACAAGCTATCTATTCACATAGCTTAATAAATTATATGTAAAAAAACAAAAATAAAAGCAGTAAGCCAAACAGCTAATGCTTAAAGTTGATCAATCGGCTAACATTATGGCTAGAAACATTCCACTGTAATTTTAGGCTAAGAAAAAATCTATCAAATATTTTCTCAGTTTTTGTTTGTGTTCTGTTTTCACTAAATAAAGAAAAATAGATGTGTTTCATTTAGTGAGTTTCAGATGAGTCGATGAATAACAGTAATTACTGTGTAAAGTGATTAGGTTTATTGAAATATATTTAAATCGTATTTATCATCAACTTCTGGTTAAAGTATTCCCCATCAAATTACTCCTTAAAAATATTAAGCTTGAATTATTATCAATACTAGCCAGTCAGTTGCAATAAATGCCAAGGTGATCCCAGTCTAAACATTAAATCAAGTTTGCCCACATGTAGTTCTCCATTAGGTCCACCAGATGGAGACGTAGCACTACTGCTGAACACTGTCAGTGGATTCCTAAATATTATAACCTCAAACCTTTTTCCAAACTCCACATCACAATTAATCTGCACATCCTGGACCAACGCTTCCTCCAAGATCTCAGCGGTTTCTGTGCCTACCAGTGGGACGCAGCTGAGTTACATAAAACAAAATACTTTCTTATCTTTCTTTTCTTTTCTTTGTTCTTGTAAGCAAGACACAAACTAATTGCATCCAACCCCACAACCCCGGACCTCCAGAATGTAATTTTATGTAGCAACAGATGCGAAATGTGCACAGAAACATCTTGTCATTTCAGGGATTTTGCTAGGTCTTCTGTGTTTTGTTTTGTTTTGCTTTAGTTTGTTGTTTTTTGGGGGCAATTCATTCAACTTGACAAAGGGTGAGAGCTCCCCAAGTCTGTTATGAATACACAGAACATATGTAGTGTTTATTGTATTGTTGTGATAGCAAAACCTTAGGGTCCTTGGTGGATTTTTTAAAAAGAGCATTCAAAATATTATCCCTGTACAGGTCCTGGTTATCAAGAATTTGAAGCAGGTACACAATACCTGTAGTGATAGCATCAGTGCTGCAGGAAGTATTGTGATGATGACTAGGCGTGTCGCTATAAACAATAAATCAATTAATCGTATGATAAATTAAAACTATCAACCTCATTTTAATTATCGGCTTTATCATTTCTTCCGGCCTTTTTCTCTTTCTGTTGATGACACTGAATGAAAAAAGGCTCAACTCCACTGCTCTCCATTGACACCCCCCTTCCTCATTTCCTAGTGTAATTGCCCAGCACACACTACATAATCTTAGAGCTGTTGGCCCATTGTTGGCCCATTTTCAAAACCTCAGAGACCACACATTAGCCAACAGAAATCCTAGGTATTACGGTTCGATCGGGTTCGATCGGGTTCGATCGTGCCATGTGGTGTCCAACAATGGACACAAAATAATGGCTACAAGTCCAGTTAACCAATTTTAAAACCAGGCATTAATCAATGCTTTACTACAATCTACCTGCAATGCATGTTGCCATTGTCAGTCTTGACTGAATGAAAATCATTATAACCTATTTATGTCACGTTAAGGAAGAACAGCTGAAAAGTTACCGGCTTTATCAACTGCACTAGCAATTTCGCTCCAACTCCTCCCCTCGTCATTTCTGTATTCTTTGCACAAAATGTTTTAGAAACATTATTGTTGTTTCCACATATCATCTCTAATGTCCGCTGGACTTCGGGTTGCGCTGTCAGCTTTTTGGGATTCCCCTCTGTAATTTCCCCTCAGAAAGCATGGAGGGGAATTCACGCTTTCTGATTGGCTACCTGTCACATTCAACAGGCTGCGTTAACGCTCTCAGTCGGAAAACCCCTGATTTAGATCCGAGCGGCCACAACAATCTACCATAAAACACCACACACTACAGGATGATCGGTTACGAAATTGCAAGCGATAATCTTAGAAGACCAATGTTTTAAGACTGTTGTAAGGTGAAAAATAAGGGCAAAAAATCGTGTAGTGTGAACTATTGCATCAGGTAGTCAGATGTGCCCATCGTCTCTATTTAAATCTAATGATTACTAAAGGGCAACATAGTATACAGACTTCATAATCCGCACTCTTTTGGTTGAATGCAGTATTTATTTCCACTTTGGCTTTATGTTTAGTTTTTATTCAAGTGCGTTTTTTGTTAATGGAGACTGAGAATACATTTTATTTTTGGTTTTGGTTGTTTTTGGTTGTTTTGTTTATTTTGTTTATCAGTTCCAGTGTTAAGTGTTCTTTTGAAAAAAAGTTTCTATCTATGGCAGGAAATCGCATGCATTATTATGTCATTTTCATTAAATCAGTGTACAAAGGTCTTCAAACAATATTATCGTTTATTGCAATAATTTGTGAGACAATTAATCGCTCAGCAAAATTTCATGACAGGCCTAATGATGACACACTTGTTGACAGATCAAGTTAAAATGTTAGAAGTAGGTCTGATATAGATTTTTTTTTAAAAAAAAGGTAAGTTACAATATTTTCCCTTTTTTACCCTTAAGCACTAGCACTGAATAAGAGAATAATACTAAAAAAGTCACACAAAAAAAGAGCACACTTATTTTTTTTTAAATAACAAACTTTTTTATCTTTGACAATCATTACACAGATAATTACTGTAGACGACATACTGTTTGGTCAGGATGTTGCATTATAATTGCCAATGACTTGCAACCAAACCAGCAGAAATGTCAGTTTTTCAGCCCGTGAGGATGTTCTTTACAGGTATCAAATCTATTTCCTCATGCATGTGAAAATAATAATGCCCAGTTCAGTGAGTGGAATTTTTCTTTTTCTGAAAAACACGGTGCTCATGTTGTGTGATCCCCTTGGTGTAAAATAGCATTCTACTGGGCTCCAATGCCAGTACAGACACCAGAACATAGTGTAGTTATCAGCAAATGTGATAAAATCATCAGAGGATGGTGACACATCAGTAAGAGCCTAGTGGCTGTGCACAATAGGTTTTCCATATGTTCTGCAATCCTGCCTTTTTTCGGGTCAGGTAGGTCATATTGAGCATGGTATGTTCTCATTTAGCTCTTTTTTAGTTGCCTAGTGTTGTTGCTGGAGCTGTAGCTTTATCCATGGTAATTATTTTTCTCCAAGTCCCTCCAAAAATTGCTCATATAGCTAAAAAAACAAGGCAGAGAAAAGCCGACAATTTATAACATATTTTGTTATAAATTACAAGGTGCTACACATAAATCTATAGTTCCAACACCATATTCAGAAGGTAACCTTGTTTAGTTTGCTTCATTTATCTGTTTTAGAAAAAAAGAAAACATACATTGAACGTTGCATAACCTTACCTTGTACTTGCTATTGCTTTTTAACATGCTAAACATGACTGACAGTAAATGGGCCTTCCAGATTTACTTTCATCAAGGCCTCATAATAAAATCATCCTTTATGGTAGTAGAATGATATACTGAAAAAAAAACTGTTGTTCTCAATCAGTTGCTTTGGAGATTGTTTTTAACCTTTTGTGCCTGCATCCTCAAAGTGTATGCAACATGCTTCTTTTTGGTTTCAGTTGTTTTAATCTTTGTAATTTCTCTAATTGAATATAGGGATAAGTTAGCTCTAGTACTTTGTTAATTTATGGGGATATTTACATTCCAGGGAAACACAGAGTCATAGAAAAATAATTATAGTTCTTATACACTCTAGCCTTCTAAAATAAAAATATTGAAAGAATGCCACAGGAAGCTGAATATTAGGATGATGGCAAGGAGGCCTTTCAACCTTAAATACTTAGTGCTCATCACCAAAATAACAGTGAAAACATGTAAAAACTTGGTCAGCAATTCCAAAAGTGCTTTGATACTGTAGACCAATGTGTCCATTGGCTATTGAGAAGGGTAATGAAAACAATTAAGTGGGTCTGGGGATGAGAATTTTATTGCCACTGAATAAATGAAATTAAAATGTTGGTTGGAAATGTTTAGGCACAGTGATGTAGTTGGTAGCACTGCTGACTTGCAGCAAGAAAGTCCAGGGTTCAAATCTTGGCCTGGTTTTTTTCTGCTCAGAGTTTTCATGTTTTCCTTGTGAATTCATGGGTTCTCTCCTCCTGGTACTTTAGCTTTCTCTCATAGTCTAAAAATATGACTGCTACGTGTGTATGTCCAGGATCTAGCCCGCCTCTCAGCCAATGATCGCTGGATATGAGCACCCTTATGAAAAGAGAGTAAGTAGGTATAGATAATAGAAGGATGAAACTGTATAATTTCTTGTGTCAGATTTTACTACTGTAGTAACATTGTAATGCATCTATTTTTACACATCTGTGTTCATGTATGTGTGTGGAACTGTACATTGTCATACATCTGTCATTCAGCTTGACCATGACCACACCTTTAACTTATCTACTTACAATATCCATACCGTACCTGGAGGATTGCTATGGCAACAGGTTGCCAGTAGCGACAGGGTACTTCCGTGACCATGTTACTGTGGCAATGAGCGGCGCGTCAGGAGAGAGAGGGGCGTGAAAAAAAAAAACAAAAAAAACATCGCGTAGCAGTAAAGGGTGAGGTCTGCCGGGCTCAGTCAGCAAAGACAGAAAAAAAAATACCCAGAGTAAGGATTTATTTTCTGCCAGAACTGAGGATCCCCGCGGTCTGCCGGGACGCATCTTTTTGCTACTGCCTCTTGTTTCGGTGAAGGAAGCTGAAGGATACCGTCGCATCCACCGGAATGGAGATCTGCCGCTGACGGAGACTGTGAAGCTCCCCTGATAACAACAGGTTAGTGTTTGGACTCGCTCACTTTCTCCTGCATCTCCTATGGCTTCTACTGAAACTGGAGGCATTTTAACGCGGTTTATCACCAAAAATAGTAGATTTAAAGTGTGGAAGGTTTACCGGTTGCAGGAAAAGAAACGGAATTTGGACACGTTTCTAATTGCATGCACGTGCACAGCGAGGAGCCCCGCTGTGTTGAACCCAAAGGTGGCTTTTTATATTTTACAGCTAGATTATTACAACATGCTCGTAGCTAAATAAAGAGCATTTGGCAATATTGAAATGGCGACATCACTGTGCTGAGACTCTTGAAGATTTCTGCGCTGAATCAGTAAATCGGTGGGTGTGTCTACCTATTATCACACTTATGTTCCTTATATTTAGATGTATTAACAACATTAAGACCCCATTAGTATGAAAACGTTTGTTACTTTTATTTTTGGCTATTATTGGTGTCCCGTTAAGTCATTCTATTTGTTCATATTTGTCTTTGCATTTCTTGACAAAAAACAAAAAAGCAAGACACACAGCCATTTATCCCATTCTCTTATTCACTAATGTAAAGCAATGTAGAAATGCAAAGTCTGAGAATAAAATTGTAATTTTAGTAAATACATGTTCAAGGCTTTGAAGTGAATATATTATTAAAATTGAATATACAATGTCTGTTCATTTTTTCAGTAGAGTAATGATAAAAGACAAACAGAAATGACTTTTCTCAAAGCTAAGGGATTCTATTACCCTTTTCGTTTCCCCCTACACAAACACCTTTTGAATTCTTTATAACCTTATTTATGGCAAACACAGACAGTGCCTGCAGCTTACATCAGCATTCCAAAAATAACCTCCTTGTTTTTCTAAATTTAGCTCAGTATTTTTGTCACATTGAGTCTAGACTGACATCTTTACCAGTCCTTGATTTGCTATTGAACTAAAATAACTCATTCTAGTGAATTGTTTCAAAAACCTGACATACCGTAGTGTATTTGAGTCTTTTTCATCCTGTGACTATTTTTGGAAATAGTCACAGAAAGTATTTGTTGATGAGCAGAGACAGATAATATGCCCTTTTTCAGATGGTTTCTCTCCTTTTTGAATTGTCACTGGGAGCTTAACCATTTTTTTTCCCCCAGAAAAATGCTGTGAAGAAATTATCCCAAACTCGAAGTACTTAGTCATGCAGTCACTGATCAAATACATGTTCAAGGCTTTGAAGTGAATTACATAACATTGTAACAAATAGCTGACTGGTTTCTGCCCTAAAGTGATAATACTCTGTAACCTGGCTGTGTCATTGGAGGACAAACCGATGATAATATGTCAGTAAACACTGATGGAATATCAATTGGCCAATGAAAAACTACTTTGTTGCTCACCATTTTTTCCTCAGTGAAAGCAATGAATCTCTGTAGTCCAATATCATTTTTGAGCTATAAGTGTGATGGATTACAGGCTGCTGATTAGTGAGGCAAGGCTGGGATTTTCTCAATTTGTGAGAGACACAGAGTTGCAGAAAGATCCCACCACCATCACCACCCCTCCTCTAAGGCAGAAGGAGACAGCTCCTCTTGTCACTTTGAGTTGTCTCATAACACATTCAGCGTTTCTCCCAAGTGATTGTCAGTGTCTGAGACAGCTCTTCATGCTTACTGAAGCATATCCAAAGGACACAGCCCAAAACAAAAAAAGGGGAAAAAGGATGGGAATTTTGGCTATGTAAACGTTACCCAGAAACATCTGTACTGCCAGGACAAATCTCAAAATGACATGGAGGAGAAAAAGATCTAAGCATGTCACGCTATATATTAAATGCAACCCAAAAAAAAATTATTGTCATCTTATTCTTACAATCCTGAAACACCTCAACTGAATCCTTTTAAGACTCTGTTTTGACCTCTGCTGACTTCACAATCTGAAGCCTTGACATTAGCCTGTGTCCCTTTAAGAGGCTCCTGTTCTTTCCGACACTCTGCCTTCATACGTCTTCACAACATTGTCTTTCCATTATGCCATTTACAATAATTTTTACCGAGTAGAACTGAGAAATAGTTTCTAATTGAGTTCGAGTTCAGCAGATGTGCAGTTTCACCAGCTGTTTGCTAAGTGCTGCTGACACTAGTCTTGAGGAGCTTTGTGTAATTAGGTGGTATGACTAGTGTTTAGGCTCCCCTAAATGGTTGCCACTACAGATTAAAAATTTTTTCAAACATGCATGAAAGAATCAAAGTTTAGGTAATAAAGTTCTATCATGACATACAAATATAAACAAACAAAAAAGTCTATCATTATCATAATTTACCAGTCATATGCTACATTATAAGCAATAAATAATAATAATAAAAACATATACTTGGGTGTTGCCTTACAAGGTTTTAATAAACAGTGTTTACAGATTCTCTTACTTTTCAGATGAATTCTGTTTTCAGCAACATTTTCTCTCTCGGGCCATTTTCTCAAATAGAGAAACGGCATCAAATGGACCCACTTACTGTTTTGAAATTGATTGAATTACCCTGCCTCGCCTATAGAAAAGGAAAACAGCTGTCTTCTCGTCAAAGTTATTGTTTGACCCCATTCTGTTTGAACAAATGATTCACACAGCTGCCTGCCAAAATCAGTAGGAGAAAAGAAATGTTGCGCTTGTCGTTATGCTCATACAAACACCCACTTCCTGGCTTCAAGATCAGCAGCAGTCTACATAATTTCACCACACAAAAGTAATTCTACAGTATTATTCACATTGACTAAATATAAAAAATCTATATAACGTCCAGGTGTAAAGTTAAACTAACATTAAAATGATTCATAAATGTATTACTTCTAATAGTAAGTAGAAATCATCATCTGTGGTCTTCAAAAATAAAAATACAGGCAACCTTACATCCGCTATATTAATTTATAATTCACCGTACGACAACTAATTTAAAGTTGTAGTACGGTGAAATCAGTATTTTTTCTTTACCCGTGGCTATCTTCTGATTAACAGTCAAATACAGTCCTAGGTTGGTGGTTATGTAATAATATAAATGATGGATGTACCCCATCATTTAAATCTGTAACTGATGCAGAAGAGCCTTAAAGGGATAATCAATTTTTTTCATTGGAGTTGTTTGAAGTACTTGTGATTAGGAGCAGTCAGAGCAGTCTCAGTTTGGATAAGAACAGAGGATTTGCAGAGATGAAACCAAGGGAGCAGTTCCTCGGAGTGAAAAACAGCTTGAATGTCACGGCTGTAAGAGAGAAAGGATAACACTTTCATACAATACGAAAATGATTTCGTTCTATAACTAGGATAAAGAACTGGCGTTTTAACATGGCAATTATAGGGCTAACCACAAATAAAATTGTTGAAGTTTTGATCCACTTTAAATGACAACTATAAAAAGGTATTTGTATACCTTCAGATTTTTTTTCCATTTTCACATCTTAAAAAAAAATCAAAAATCAATCAAAAATGATCTGAATAAAACATTTTATTTATTTAGATAGAAAGTTATCCAAAAAAAAGTCCACTGTGAAAAGTAAATGCACCCTAAACCTAAACACTGGTTGTGTTACCCCTGGCAGCAAAAACTGTTTTTAAGTGTTTATGAATCTTTCACATCCCTGTACAGAACCTTTGGCCCAATCACCATTACAGACTTGATTTAAATGAGCCACATAGGTTGAAGCATTAAGTTTCTGTTTAATGCCACAACATCTCAAGTGCTTTAAGTCCAGATTTTAACTCATTTAAACCACTTAGTGGGTGTTTTTACAATTTAGAAGTGGACTTTCTGTGTGTTGCAGGTCTTTGTCCTGCTGCATAAACTAAGTCTACTTGAACTTAAAGTAATAAACTTAATTTCCTTCAGGATATCTTGATACAGAGCAGAAATCATGGTTCCATCATGGGAGTTTGTGTAGGTTCTGAAGCACCAAATTATCACCTGATTGTTAGCCTATTTCCACCACCATGAGTATTGGTGTCCAGGTCCTTTTTCTGAAAGGACCTACCTTTTTGAAAGGTGAGTGACCTTCCTTAAAGAGTAACCTTTTTAAAAGGTTACTCACCTTCCAAAAAGTAGCCAACAGAATATTTTCCTAAAAGTCTTGGATATCATCAAGATTTCTTGTTGCTCAATGTGAAGCTAGCCTTCATGTTCTTGTTAGTCGTGGTTTTCGCCTTTGAACGTTCATCATAAACATTCAAAGACATTTATGATGCCTTCAACCTGAGTCAAGTGACCCCTGAAGCTGGAGTGATATTAAACGGTCTTTAGATCAGGGCATGGCTTTCTTTTTGAAATCTTTTAGCCAACTTTATGTTGTCATACAGTCTTTTTAAGTTATTTCTTAATTCAGCAAAAGTGGTTGTAAACCTCCCTTTGTGTGTTTAATATCATTTAACTCCTCTTTGCAAAAACCGAGTTAAATGTTAACCCAGTCTTTAACCTGGTTATTGACATTATTCAGTCAATAGCCACATAATTCACTGAATAATTTAATTATTCAGCCAATTATGTGGCTATAATATGATTATTCAGTCAATGGGATTTAACAAGGAAGGTTATGTTTTTTTCACTGCACTTCAGTTTTTCTCCCTTACATATGTCTGTCATTATCAAGCTTACTAGGATATATAATTCAATTAAACTTTTCCTTTAACTATCAACAATATTGCATATGTCTACATATGCAATATTTGCATGCTTTAACATGTCAAAGTTAAAGCAAAATTTAAAAAATATATTATTTGATCAGTAAAACCAGTTTTAACAAGCATAACTTCATTAACTAAATGCCTAGTTTTAAGGCTCAGTAATGACAATACTCATTTGGTAAACCAGACATTGGGAAAGCATTCACTCAGTTTGCTCCCTCTTCAATTTTGCAACCACATGTTGGAATTTATTACGATAAATCATAGTTTCAATCATAGTTTGATTAATAATTTCCCAAAGTAAGTACAAACTGACGAACGCCCACTTTACGGTGACAGTTTGGTGTAATGGTTAAATCCCAGTCAAATTATTGTTTAAGGTTTTTAAGTAATACAGAGAAGATTTACTACAAACCCAAATATTAAGTCAATGTTTCTCAATTTTTTTATTTGTTTTGTGAAAGAGCAACAAAATAACATAAAGAGGCACTGCCACTAAACAAAAGTTAGTGTGACAGTCCAAAGTCATCTTTCGTGATAAAAATTGCAATAAATGAGCCAAAACCCATTAAAGATTTATATATCTATATTAGGTTTGCAGTATTTGACTCTGCAACTGTTCAATGCATCTGCTTGGTAATCTGTCCTTCATCCTCCTGCTGTAAACCTACCTGGAATCATGCTTCATTGATGCAACCTTGTCTGGGGAGAAATTCATTTTTCCTCATACCTACCTGTGCTCAAAAATAAATGTTTCTTCCGAATTTAAATTGCTGCCGCAGATATGCTGCCTATCAGAGTAACTCACAGAGGACAGGGCGGAAAACGTTCACAATATCAGGCTGCATAATGATGCCAGTGACTTATCTACCTCCAGACCACATTGCCTCCAATAAATGTTGCATAACGAAAACTCCACATTAACAATTCAAACCACCAGAGTTATTTAGATTTTTATGCTGAGTTGTTGTTGTTATTCACTGATTAGGCTTTGTGGCTGGAGTTCCAAAAATAGACTCATCCAGGAGCAAATTCATTCTGGCCTGAGACTCTTTATGGCCATTTGTGAAGCCTGGGAGCTTATTTTTGCTTCTTTTTTTTCTGGTTTTACTCTTTCAGCTGTCAAATCTCAGGGGACATAATCTCTAACCTATCCGTTTGGGTTTTCTCACAGGTCTTAACCGTTGAGCTCAAATTTCACTCAGAAATATTTCAACAAACGACAAAGCGCTGGAGCCGAGACGGTCAAGCATGGATGTGCCCAGGATGGCTGAGGGCCTCTTCAGCAGCACGCTGTCCTCGTCGGGAGGTGGCCACCATGTCCCCTCCTACCTGACATTGGAGCAGAAGGCTGCCTTTGTCTTTGTGCTGCTGCTCTTCATCTTCCTGGCCCTGCTAATCGTGCGTTGCTTCCGCATCCTGCTCGATCCTTACCGCAGCATGCCCTCATCCAACTGGACAGACCACACTGAAAAGGACACCTTTGATTACCGCATTGTCTGAGGAGCCCAAGCAAAATTAGACTGGATTGATACTTACAAAGCACTGCTGCCCTACGCTCGAATGACTGCTGATTCACTTGGAAAATGTAAATTTTTCTGAAAAATTCTCCAAAGGTTCCAATTAATTATGGGATCAGTAATTGGTTGTGAAAAGAGTTTAACAGCTTCTCTCTGCCAAATAAGAAAGTTCTCAGTCAGTTATCACTGGATCCATAGTTTGAAGCAAATCTGTCAACCCGGACACTAAGATGATGAATAAGAACTCGTAAAGGTTCACTAGAAATAGGGACTCAACTGTGAAACTAAGAGGCAAGTTGCCCATAAACCACTAAAGCAAAGACTTTGGATTTCAGTTAAATTTGTACTTCAAAGATTTACTTGGTTTAGGACTTACCTGAAACCATGTTTATCTCATGTGATCAGGATGAAAGTAGCCTATCAAGTGTAGATCAGCTGAATGTTCTACACATGTCCTTGAAATTAAATATGAATTTATAGTTTTAATGGGGAATAGATTCTACCCTATGAATTTTCAAAATAAAATTTTTTAACATGTTGAATTGAATATTCAGAAAAAATGTGAAATTCTCAAGGATACTGATTTTAACTCATAACCTAAAGAAGTTCTGTGTTTTAGGAAGATGGTTGCCATGGATCCGGTCAGAAAATTTTACTTTTAGTCATCATAAAATTAAGACATGACTCAGATTTGTTCCTCAAAGACATGACTCAGACCTAAAAAAATTAACTCGTGAACATCCCTATGGTTCACAATCGTTTTTACCCGCCATCCATGAAAATTGCCAATTTGTGGATTACCTCACTCCTCCGTCTCATGTCTGAAGGTGTTTCCTTACAGTTCACACAGGGTCCACTGTTTTTTAACATACAAGCCAGATAAATGGTGGCAGTGTTTACATCCGATCACAATAAAAATTTTATGGATAATGTAGACAATCAGTGTTTAAAATAGTTTAGAAAAATGCAGTGTGACTAGTTTGGGTTGTTGAGGTTGTTTTTTAAGAGTATTTTCTTAATTTGCAAACAGGTCCAGAATACTTTGTGTGATATGATCCATTTAGAGAGGAATTTGATTGCCTTATGTCTTTATTAGAAATATAAAAGTTATTTAAAAAAAAAACAAGTTATAAGGTAATAAAGCAGGTGTTGCAATCAGAAAGAAGACATTTTTGGTTGAAAAGCTCCCTTTAATGCTTCGGAGTGAATTGAACAGACAGACGCCAGCAATGAGTTATATACTCTTGTGTGTGTGTGTGACAGGAAGAAAACACTAACCTGTATGTGTCCCTTCAACCTGAGGGGTTTTGGTTTCATCGAGTTTAGATGTAAACAATTAAAAGAGGTGTTGACATAAAAATAAAGTACAACAATTACTGTGCTGTAATGTGTGCCTAACTTAAAATATGTTCTAGGTAAAAGAGAGAAAATGGGTACATTTTTATTTTTATTTTTATTTTATGTGTGTCTGTGTATAGGGGTGAGTGCATTTGTGTGTGATGGCCATTAAAAAGAAATCTAAACAGCATTTTACTGCCTGCAGTTGGTATATTGACAGTTGGTATGCCAGATCTGCAGAGTGTTGATGTTGAAGATGATGAAGCATTTTCACATCCAACCCTTTACAAACTAATGTTGTGGCTCTTTCTTTGGGCAACTTTTCAACTGTGCGCCTTATAGTGTAGATTGTTTACATTATCATAGGTCGCAAACACACTGGAGACTCTATTGCAACAGTGTCTTTGCTCTTCACAGATGTCATATAACTTGTTAAAAAAATGACTGGAGAAAAACTTAAAAAAACTATTGTCCCTGGTTGGACACAAAGTGAGCTGTGATCCTTTTGATGAAATGTGATGTTCTTGTGGTCTGATGTGGCCTTTTACTGCAAAACGCAGATGTTGCAATGTTGTGCTGAGATGAGTTTCTCTGACTGTCTCTCTTTTTATTTCCCCTTGCACGTAAATTCTGCAGAGTATCCTGTCCATGCATGATAAATGGTGAAGTGCTTTAATCCTGATGTTGTAGTTGTGGGTCAGTTGCTCAAGCAGCCTTTTTTCTGTCTGTTCTGGAGCCTTTTGTTTCGATCTGTTTCTTTGCCTTGAGCTGCTCTTCTTTTTGTAATAAAAATGATCAGAGTCCACAACAAGTTGTTTTATGTCTTTTATTTGGTCATGTTAATAAACCAGGGTGTAAAAGCTGGTTTTGTTAAGAACAAACACATGGAATGGGGTGACAAAATGGTTCTTTGAATCCTTCCTGACCTTTACAAGGCAGTATCTGCCCGAGGCTCACACATTTTTTTTCCATTTTATCAGGATTTGGCAGGAATAGCTGGCAGGTGTCTCGATTGGTTTGCTATGAGACCAGACACTTCGTCTGGGTACAAACACGAACACAGAGCGGTCTCTAGGCTCCAGACCCAGGACCCCTCCTTTGAGCAAAAACTCTTCAGAAAATTGTGCAGAATAATAATTTCCTCTCTCACAATCTGCATATGCTGATGTGCACACCTGCAAAGGCCCCTGCATCATTTCTTATCTTATGCAGAACATGGTTTTTCTCCACAAGAAAATTTGTGAATCTTTTAGGTTGCTTAGTAATTCTGCAGATATCGCGCTTTCACCATTTCTTATTTATTTATTTTTTCAAGGGAGAGAAGAGGAACAGATGTGGATCAGAATTTTAAGTAATGTGCAGTCTGTGCTTTTTGGATTGTTATGTAAGAGACATCTTTACTAAAGCCTCAGTGTTTTTAAAAGTCAGAATAGTGAAAGAAACATCATCAATAATTGATAATTGCTTGTACTGTGAAGTTAAAATCAAACATTTATTGTATAGTTACAAACACGCCTTCTTTGACCTGTTGTTATCTGGTAGGAGGGGATATCTTGTTTTAAATAAAGAGTCATTTAAGTACAGTTTATTTTATGATTCCAGTTCACAAAAAAAATTTAATGAAGGCAGTTTATGAGACGAACTGGTTCTAATCGCATTTATCAATTAGTCATATTGAATCCAGGTTGCAGCACCATATATAATTCAGTTGACAATTTAATATAATATTTTCAATTATTTAAAACAGAGTTGCTTGGGTGTAGAACAGCTTTCCCACTTTAAATCCAGTTTCTTTCTGGGGATAATCAAAAGGGTTGCGTCAGAAAGGGCATCCAACGCAAAACATCTGCTAATTCTGTGTGCACACAGCTGTGAAAAGTGAGATGCTGCTGAAAGGATACCAACTTTAGGAAGATTTCAGCAACATTGAGTCATGCTGATCAGAAAATCATGCTGGGCAAGCAACAGGCAACAGTAGAAAGTATGCACTTAATTTAACAGGAAGAAGTCTCCACTAGAACCAGACTAGAGATAAATTATTTGTCGTAGGGATAGCAGAAAATAAACACACCTGGAGTACTTTCTATGCAGAAACCACCGGAGTACACAAATAAGATAATGCAGAAATACTTTTTATGGAAGGAAAAAGTAAATATAGCATGAAAGTAGTGGGAGCAATAGAGTAACAGAGGTTACTGGCTCAACCAGGGAATAAAATAAAACTGAAACAAATGCATTGAGCTAAGGAGATTTTCTATAGACAGAGCTGAAGTGCACAAAGTTGATGCGTCAAATCATTCAAGAAAAGACATGCAGCTTAATGTAGAGGTTCAGGGCAAGGAGTACCTTCAATAGAAATAAAAACAGAACACAAAGTTTAAAGCTTCATATAGAGCAATTGTTTCCTTAATTGTAAAGGGTTTTTGACTGCTCAGATGTTTAATTATGAAAAGAAAATATAGAAAATTTACCCCGGATTTAATATAACATTTAATGGGTATGTTATTATTTACTTAGCTAAGATGTTGAAATAATCTGGCACTGGACAAAATGTGATCAGTTTTCATCAAATCTCTGCACAACCAATAGGTTTTGTTTTTAGCATCCTCTGCAGGGGCTTTGAAATTCTGATACTTTCAGCTGATACCCAAAACAGAGGCTTATCGTTTGGGAATGAAAGCACTCATTTGCCATCCCTAAAATCTCATTAGTTCGTGCCAAATAAACATTCTAATCCTTTCTAAACACACCCTTAACCAGCAAGTGGAAGCAGCAGGAAGGAACACGAGCCATTGTGGATCAATAGCATAGTCATGCTTTCTGCAACATGACTCACAATAAAGAAAGCGACTGGTAATTAATTTTTTTTTTTTTTTGTCTCCGTTGTACACGCTCAGATGCCTTATGCCAAATTTATTCCCTCCCAAACGCCTCATTTCACAATTCAGCCTTCATTCGATTTAATGCTGTCTGAACAGGTTGGAAGAGATTGTCCCTCTATGAATGTTGAGCTGCTGTACAGAATGACATAAGGGAGGGAGTATTGATATTAGATGATGAATTTCTGCAAGGATTCCTTTATATTCTCAAGTGTTGATGACTTTCCTGTCACATCCTTCTTTGACAAATAGTTTGAAGACTTATAGAACATTCGTAGAAAAAATAAGGACCCTGAAGGATTTTTAAAAGAAAGTTTTTAGTACTGCAGATGTCAAAGACAAAGAGAGTCACTTTGCATTCACAAAGACAAGCTTTAACTCAAATATTTTAAAACATAACATGCAAGTTAATGCCACTTAGTACGTTTTGACAACACATTTTGGATATTTTTCTCATTTAGCATGTCATTTTTTTCAAGAGATAACCACAAATTCTCATCTCTCTCTGGTATTGTTGATGTAACTGCTATCTGCAGCAGCAGATTGTGGAAACATACAACATTCTGTGGTCACACTGAGGGCTCTTTATATCAACTTAATGACTTAATAAAGGGAACTGCGCAGATGATCTCTGGGAAATATTTTAACATTTGCCTTCACAAATGTAGCCTCTCTAGAATAATGTTCAGAAGCTGAAAGACAGAACTGAGTGTGAAGTGGTGAGGATGACAGTCAGATCCTCTAAGACCATCGATCTGAACTGGGAAAAGAGAGACCGTCCCTCTATGCTGGTTTCAGATGTATTTCTGAACTGGTAGTGTTTAAACATCACAGGTCCCTCTTCAGTTACTGATGTTAGGGTGGGACATAAGATGGATCGAGGATTACTATGTGAAGTAATACATCTGCTCTAGTTTGTCATATTGAAGAATGATCCAAGCAGAAACATGAATGTATCTTTCGGATACAAAAAAGCAGCATAAAATAACTAGCTGCTACATTTGATCAGAATGACTGCAGACCTTAATGTTTTAATGCATGTCCTGCTGGAAGGAGACCCTGAGGCAGACCCAGTACCTGCTGGAGAAGCTATAATCTATTTTCAGTCTGAACTGGAAATTCACTGTGATTCAAGGGAATGGTTTGGAAAATGTTGCTGATGGGAAGGAGTGATGGGGGTTGCCACCTGGACCTGGTACCTTTAAGAAGTGGTTGTTAAGCTAAACATTTCAGCAAAAAGTGTAGTTCTACTGTTTCTGTCTAGGTCAAATATTGATACTGATATTGACATATTAACAGTGACTTTTTTCTCTGATGTATGTCAGAGCCACAGCGTTTCTACAGCTGACAGGAAACGGTTGCTTCTGTTCTAGGATGCCCTCTCAACCCAGTGCAGCTGGCAGGTGTCAAAAGAGGTCTATCTAAAATAAAATCCTTTTGGACAATGTCTACCACCTCATGCATGAAGTTGTTGCCAAAGTGGAGAACTATTTCATTGATAGACTGCTGCATCATTGGTGCACGAAAGAGGATTATTGGAGATCCTTGTTCCCTGGAGATTTTGGACTTTATAACCAGCACTGATTCCAAAAAAAAGTGTTTATACTCCTGCTGGCCTTTACACAAATACTTGAACTGCTTTTTACTCATTTTAAATAACATTTCTGCACTGATACTCTGTATTTTAAATAATCTGTTATACACAAGTACATGTAAGAGACACCTTGTGATTTCAAATGAGAAGCTAAAGGGTGGGGTTATCAGAATATGAAATTTGGACTATTTTTGCTTTTTGAGATGATTCTAAAGACTACAGACATCATTTGCTCTCCTCCGGCAGGTCTTTTTGTGCCTCTGGGTTCTGATGATGTCGTTTCTCCTGGTATTTCTTGAACAGCCTGAGGGCCCCCGTCAGGTGACGACAGGCTGTATGTGAGCGCCCACACACGCTTTCAGAGCTCTATGACATAGAAAACTGCCATGACACGAACCGCTGTGAAGACTAAAACTCTGACATCAGTGAGGAAAGCTTGAACAGTTTATCCGGAGCAGATTAAACAGCAGAGCTACAATCCTGTCGCCGTTGAGCTGTTAGAAGTCTGGAGCTGGCCTGTCAGATTCATGTCAGCTGCAATGTTCTCTAATGCTTAAAAACATCTGAGGGAAACAACTGCTCAGGAACACACAGCACGTCAGACACCAGCACCGGCTACAACTGAGCCGGTTTCTGCTCACATTTCAGGTCCTCTAATAGAGAGCTGTAGTCTTTAGAGGGTTTGCTTGCAAGAAGCCGCTCACTGTTACGAGAGTCATGAAGGAAGCTGAAAAAAAGATGTCTTCACTGGCAAGGAAACAGTTCTGAGGATATTAAGCATTCATAATAGGGTCTATTGCTGATGAAGGCAATCATTAGCTTTTTAAATCAATCTGACAATGGCACTTCATCTTTTAATTTTGTCTATTCATTTTTAGTCTCTCTAAAAATCTCTAACATCTCTTTTTATGCAACTTAACCACTTTCAGAAAGCTTGGAGGAGTCTGAGAAGACAATATAAAGCAGAGAAGCTGAACCATTTAAGATAATATCAAAAGTTAAACAAATGGTTTATTTCAAATTTTTAATCATGTCATGATAAGGGAGAATTCCTTTAAAAAAATAAGTGGAGAAACCAAAGGGATGAAAGCAAGAGAAACAACAAAAAGGAATGTTCAAAATCACAGTTGTAAAAAAAAAAATACTGTTGCTATACAATGGCTGCTTGAAAATAGCAGATTTTTCCTATGCTGTAATTAATATTCTTCATGAAATTAGTCATGCTGTAAGTTCACCTATGATAACTTTGGAAAGTTTTAAGAAGTACTTTCTTGGTGTTTTATTGTTTGAACAGTATCTGTTAACATCAATATTCTTACACATGAATACAGCTCTGGCTGTATATTTAGGGTTAGTGTCATGCTGGATGGCAAACCCATGATTTTGCAGCTATCCTCTTTGCTTCAGGGATTACCATTCATCTAATCAGAAACATCCCATGGACATGATACTGCCACCACCAGGTTCATGGGGACCATGTGTTCAAGGTTTTGTGTGGTGCTAGATTTCCATCATATGCAGTGTTTTGCATGTTGGCCATAACCTTTTTTATAAATTTCTTTTTAAAAAAATAGCTTTCTGCTTGCCATTGTTCTGCAAAGTCTATATTTATATAGTGCAAGATTAATGGCATCCTTGCCATCAGATTATTCCTCCTGAGATGTAAGTTTTTTCTGATTAATCCTCTTTTCTTCTTCCTGTTTGTGGGCAATTTCCACACATTTTCTGTTGTGTCCGAAGCTTGAAGTGTACATTTTGAAAACAATGTCCCTTTTCTTTTGCACAATATTAATATGAATTCTGTGTTGTTATATCACATAAAATGTCAATAAGATACATCGAATTTGGTGGTTATAATTTTTAAAAAATATTCAAAGGATATGAATAATTGTCCTTCTTTGCGTTGGTTAAGATCCAGAAATATTACACGTTTCATTTTTCAACTTCATATTTCATTAGACAGCTTGTAAGACAGGCTTTCACTTACATTGCTAATGTTTATGCAGTCTATGTAAAACACTCCTAAGATAAATTTATTTTAGAGATTGCTCATTGTAATTCATGAAGCCTCGAGTTAAAAAAAATTTCAGATGCTCTGAAAAACCTTTGACATATACAGAAAAAGTATGACTGAAAGATTTTCCCTAATTAGAAAGGGTAATCCAATAGATGAATCAATTCATAGTCATGTCATAATAATGTAGATGTTTGTAACAGTCACCATGAAATGGGATTTTCCAGCCATCTTCCTGGTAAAACAGCCGTGAGATCACTAATTGAGATAATATGTAAATATAATAATATTCCTTTGGAGCAAATAATGAGAGTAAACGAGAGTCCATTCTGGTGAAGGCTTTCATCCTTCAAACTCTGTCTTCATTTCATGCTTTCAACCAACTTTTCCTTATGGTCATAATATTACTGAAGTAAAAGTAAAATGTACGATGTGGTAAGACGACTGCCAAAAGAGTTTTTTTTCCCATTTTACAGTTACCACCACTGTTGATTGTGCTAAAAAATGTCTGTATAGTTTTCAACCATGTTGTTGCACCATTTTTATTTTTTACTTTTTTACAATCAGATCTAGTTAAATTGTAACACACAGTCACGATAAAGATGGAAAAGATTTTAAATTATTTATCATGATGTTGGCATTAAGCATAGCAGTGCATAACACTTTTTTCTACTAGCAGTAATTGTATGAAATATCAATTCACAAGTTGCTAACACCAAACTATTGTATGTGGCCTGTTGGCAAAAGCCGTCATCAGTAAGCCTTAATTACTTCTTTTGCATAAATACTGTTACAAAGAAGCAACACTTTAATCTAGTTTGTTATACATCAAGTTTTGTCTCTTCTTGCATTTTCAACAAAGTCCATTTCCAGTTAATAATGCCTCACTGTAGGGTAACAATAGTAACTGCAGAAAAAATGTGACAATCAAAATCTTTACATATAATTAGCTTAGTTCGTGTGAAATCAGGTTTTGGGAAAAATCACAATGCATAAGACATGTTCTCTATGCTTCCAAAACAAAACAAAAATATCTGGAAAGAACATAAAAAAAACACTAAAAACGATGAAAACATGTTTTGTTTTCAGCGCCTCAAGGCAATTGCCATGTCTATAATAATCTTGAATTTATTGTGATTTCAATCTCGCAATTTCTGGCACATTAAAATTTAAACTTAATTCCAATAAAAATGTCACTTTTGTGTTCATCATGGGACTTTGGTATTTGAAAGTTAAAATATTTTGCACTTCTAACAGTGATTCCTTCCTTCATTTCACCTTTTCTCTCCCTAAACTAAGTCTTTCATTCAAATTTTTGCACTGTGTGAATTGACCAAGCAGACTAGGAAGAGGAAACAAAGGTCACAAATTTGATTCCAAGAAAAGATAAGGTGTGTCAGTGAACTGACATGACATCTGTTGAAGTGTCCTTGAGCCCAACACAGAGCTCCTATCTTCACAATATGGGTCACCCTGGATAAGAAAGGATGAAGTGCTCTTACAGTAATTGCTTCGTGATTATCTTTGGTGGGACAATTCACCGCTACTGTGTAATCAGAGGGCCATCTTCACACATCCTGGCAGTAATATGGTGAGGACAAAGAAGAACTGAAAGTAAAGTTTTATTGCGCTATCTGTACTATCTGCACTGCATGATACTTTCATGCAGTGTATGAAGAGACACAGAACATTTCTTTCCTGTCAGATTTTTCTTGCTCAAAGGCAGTGTGGATTACTAAAATATTTCTATTTACCAAGATAATTAGCAAGATAATTTATTGTTTATTGGACCTGTTTCACATTGGGTAATGAGACTCTCTTACCTGCTTCATTCAATGTCTAAACAACATATTTTACTTTTTTTCCTAGGGCTGCAAAGCATGTCTGTTTATGCTACTGCTGTAATAATACACTGATTTTATTTTATTTTTTTATTTTTTTTATATTTTTTGAAAAGGGACAGTGCAATTTAATACAATACATGAAAATTCACTAATTTAAAAAGCCAGAAAATAGCAAAAGTAATTTTTTTCATAGATCATCTTTACAAAGGGTAACTAGAATTTAGATTGGGGAAGAGTGTAGTTACAATAAATAACTGCATTTTAACTATAGCAACAATCATTTTAAGCCTAATGCCACTACTGACAACATAACCTTTTCTCATGAAGTATGAAGCAACAATAATGGAAATAAAGAATAAAGACTACTTCCTAGCCTTCAAATAAATATTTTCTGTGTATATAGAATCCCTGCCAACATCTTGACATCACAACAGAATCATCTGAGGGAGTGATGAAATTTGTAGAGCACTTTCGAAGCTTCAGAACAGCATCATCACTGGGAAAAACCATGTCTTATTTAAAGTTTATGGTTTTCAAACTCAGCTGAGAGTAAACTGGAATGTTACCACTAGTACTGGGTCTACAAGCATCACTCAGAATTTCTTATGCAATATCAGAGTCTCTGTTGCACTTGAATTTTTCAGAGTTTCAGAGTACAAGTGTGGAAGTGTGGAGAACTCGTAAACTCAAATGTCTTTGCTATTTTTGTACTTTTGTATTTTTTAATACCTGCTGTTTTAAGCAAAGCCAGTGTATCTTTCTTTAAAGAGTCCAGGCTGCTCAGTATTCAGAGTACGAAACCCACAAGTTGTCGGCTCAGTCTGCTGCCCCTGCCAAGTGATGATGAACTGTTGGCCCAAGGCTGCTTGCTGGCTGCATGTGTGAGCCATCACTGCGGTCACCAACCTTTCCTATCACCAGCTCAGCTGACACCATGTCCCCTTCCTCCCATAAGATAACAGTCAGTCTATTTGGTTGACAGCCAGATACAGTGACTTCACAATGGAGCTGGTGAGCATTATTGTAATCGGTTCCAAGAAGTTATGCAACCACAAAAAAAATGTTTTCATCACTCTTCACCCGCAAAGAATTACAAGGTAAAACCTTCAAATTCCCACTGCAAAGCAGTAAAAGTACTATGTTCTATGTTAAAAGAAAAATGGATTTATGAAATTAATAACTTTGGGGGCTTCTTTTCAGAAACTTTCTCTAATGTCTTTAATTTGCTTGAATATTTGGATTTCTTTTCGCTTATCGGCATAACTCTACTAGTTAGTTGTTCTGCAGTGTCTTTGTTGGCAGTGATGATGTTCAGTACAGGTGTTTCTTTTTTTAAACCCTAAAAAGATAAATATTTTCAGTTGCAAGTTAACGTCAGCTGTTGCAAAATTTCTAATCCACGCAGATACTTTTGCTTAAATATCCATGAAAAACAAGAATATCAATTCTTGAAAATGAAAAAAATGAAGCCTAGAAAGATTCCCCGAGCCAATTTTAATTGCTAGCTAATACTTTTTCGTAATTTATTCCCATTTTAATTCTACTCATCAGGGTTAGGTGGCACATCTGGAGGCAAAACTTAATCAGTGAAGAAGTTAATTGAATTCTAAATTGAAAGAGAATGAATGGGAAACTAATTTGACAACTACTCTGCAGCTGCAGCAGTCAGATGTTGGCTGAATTAAATGTATTTTCTTTGTTATTCCTGATAAACACAAAGCTTGAATAATTAATTTAAAATATATTATGATTGTTAATAATACCTCAGGCTAAGTTAGATTTTGCATATTTACCTCTGGCAAAACAACAGAAACAAAATTCATCAGAAAGGTTATCTAAAAATGTGTCCTTTCAGAGAAAATAACCTCTGAATTGATCTGAGAAATAAAATGACAACCTATAAACATAACATTCATCCAACCATTCTCTGCATCTGCTTATTCCTGTTAGGAAGGTCTAAAGAGACCCTCCTAACATGTTGCATTTCCACTAGCGGTATATCTCTTTTTGACATGGAGGAAAACAATGGAGTATCCATATGCAGGAAAATCTAGTAATTTTTAAAACATTGAATAAATATTATCCTTGATTGAATGATTTTTGGACAAGTATTTTGGTGACTGTGCTTCAAAGATGTAGTACACTTCACAAATGCCGACGTACAACAGATGTGATCAATATCTGACTTTTTCAAAGCAGTCTTCACAACCCAATTCCAAATTTTCCACCTACTGCCCAAAATCAAATATGTCACTTCCATATGAGATACCAAATTGGATGCATATCCAATAGTTTTCAGAGCGTTTGCAATCTGAAAGGTCATGTCAGAGGAACATTTAACACTCCCAGCCATGGTGGGTGTTTGTGATTTTTATGTATACGTGTAATCCTCTCTTATATGCCTAGGTCAAGCTTTGCTGCAGGCCTTACTATCTGTATCCTGTAAAGACCAGGGATCTTGTGCAGAAGTTATCTAATGATGACTAGAAACTCCTACATACCACCTTGAGGTCCCACACACACCTCTGTTATGTAAGGCTTTGGTGGGAGCGCACGTGGACCTTTTGTAGTTCTCCTCCAAAAGCTACATCAGTATTTTACTCACACATCGATAGAGGGGTTTTTGACTATTAGTGTGAATTCTTTGCTTTTAAAGACTAGCTCTAATCCAGTCTCAAGAGAAATGGGGGTGTTGCTGAGTTAAGGACTGTATACTGGCTGACAGAAAGAGGATACGGCCACTGAAACCATAGCAACAACAGTTAGAATCTGGTTGCACTTTGAAAATATCAGATGTGTTTTGAAGCGACATGTTAGCGCCCACAGAGTTTGATTTTTTTTCTTCTTCTTTTTTCTATTTTGACTTTATTTCTGCAGTACTTGAATTAATTTCGTCAAACAATTTCCTCTCACCTCTGCTGTTTTTTCCCTCGAAGCTCAGCTTATTTCTTTCCTCTTCCTCTCATCTTTCTCTCATGGCTCCCAGTCACTCCCCTGTCTCACCACCTTCTCTAAAACTCCTCTTTTTTCCTCATCATCATATTTTTATGTTAATTTCTATTTGTCTTGTGTGGATACATCAGTGTTGTACTTTTGAAAAGAGCAAGGATGTTCTCTTATCTAATCTTGCTCTATATTGTGTCAGGAGAGAGTAATAGCCTGACTTAATACCTCAGTTTTTGTCTATGTTTTGCATTTCTCACCCTTTTTTTAAATCTCCTTTGCTTCTGCCTTATTAATTTCTTCCTCATCAATCACTTTTCAGTTCTCCTCATTATGTCACTATTCAATAGCCCCCGTTAAAATCTGCTGTCATCCCTCCTTGTCCCTCTCCTCCATCCATCATTCTCATTTACTCTTTGCAACTTATTCAATGTCCTTGCGTCCTTTAGTTTTCTCCTAAATTTGACAGGATTTTTCTCCAGCTGTGTGTCTACCCTCTGAATCCTTATTTTCAATCTTTGTTCGCCCACCTGTAGAAGAACCATCTTCCACTGGTATGCAACCGGTCGAACTAGTTGAAGCAGAAGACATCTGTGCCCTCCCTCAGCAGTAGTCTGGCCTCCTCCCTGTGGTGTTGCTAGGGCCCCTGTTGTGATGCTGCCATCCTCAGTGGCTCCTTAGCATCATAATTTAACTGTGTTCTGTGCAAAGCCATAATGCAAGGACAAGTGATTGCGAATGACTCTCTCTATTTCTGATTATGACAAAAAAAAAGAAAGAGTATAATAAAGGTTTGAAATATAAATCAAAGTAAAAACATATCACATATTACAATCCAACAGAAATTCATCTGTGAATACAACGCTTGTTTTGCTATGATACAATATTGTAAGCATTATCACAAATTTGACCATGCAAATATATATAAACCAAAAAGATTTAGACCAGTGAGAGAGCCTTGGGACATGCCTGTGTTTGAAATTTTTATTATTATTTTTATTTTTGAAGCAATAATCTCTCATCATTTATGTGAAGGGTGCCCAAACTTTTTGCCATATGGACAAAAGTACTTGCAGGCCAAAAGAAAAAAAAAAAACATTTTTACTCTTAAAAACTTCAACTCAACAACACACTAAGCATTTTTTAAGCATTCCTTGTTTAATTAGAGAAGTAAAGTCAGATTTATTTGTAAGTTACTGTAGATCAAAAGATTGCCTCACTAAAATAAAGGCATTGAGTTTGTAAGTTAATTTGGCCTTGATTAAAACAAAAAAGTGGACAACTTTTACAAGATACTGTCCATTGTATTGCTTCTAACAATAAACTCCAGCTTAACCTAAAATATAAAATATTCAGCTACATTCTGTAAGTCTCAGTGATGGGATTTATCTTTAAAGCTAGACCTTATTCAATACTGCAGCTAAAAATCTTGACACTCTGCCATCTTTTAAACTTGACAAGCTTTATACAACAACTTTGAGCTATGCTATCAAACATTTCACCACAAACCAAGAAAACTCATTTTGTGATTTCTCTGGCTCTCTCTGACTTCTAAAGGCTCTGATATGCTTCACACGAACCAGCAGCTTTCTCAAGCGGATCCATCATTTTTTTAATTTTGCAAAACCTTGACTAATAAGATACATGTGAAGTGCCCCCAATCTTTTTGTAATGAGGTTTTTGTTCATTTACACTGTGAACCGCCTCCAAGAATTTTATTTTCTTCAAAATATTCTGTCATCACACTTTCACAAGACTTGTCGCCTTTCAAAACTCTAAGCTGGTTGTACCGCTTTGCTCAGATCATGTCAGTTTATTAATGAGCACAAGCTGTAGACTGAGAGGAACATTTTTCTCATTAGTTTAAGCAGGGAGATGATGCAGATGTCTGTCACATGTACTTTGAAGATCTGCAGCTCTGCAACATACAACACTGCTACCACGGCAACTAATCAACCATCGCTGACACTCCAAGGTAATAGAAATCTAAATTCTCATCACTTTTTACTCACTCAGTCATCTTTGCTTTGGAAAGATGTGACGCAGGTGATTTACTTTACTCATAGCCAGTCTTGAACTCATACATCTAAATGAGCTGAATGAGGTTGTTGAAAAGCTGAAGCGTTCTGTTTCTCCAGCTCTTTTCAGATTTAAACATCTAGTCAATGTAGCACAAGTCCAGTGGTTATTATACATTTTGAGACTGCCGCGTTTTTTGTGGTTTTAATTTGTTTTAGTGCAATGAGCAAAGAGAATCACATCATGAAGAATGTCAAAAAGACAAGATAACATGGAGTAAAATTGCATAAATATTCATAGGAGCAGTGAATTATTAATGAACAATTTTATATGTATTATAATAACACTCAAAGAAAATGTAAAGTACATTTTTAAACTTTAACCTTTCTCTCTCATCAGGAAGGCCAGCTCTGTCTTAGGATGCACTTGAACCAGTGCAGACAGAAGAAATCTAGATGAAATAAATTAACACCAGAGATGGACAAAGTTTTTAGCATGAAGCTGTTGCTGAACAGGAGAGCTCCTTCAGTGACAGACTGCTGCCTCCTGGTGCGCAAATACCAGGATGCAGCAGTCTCTCTCTCTCTCTCTCTCTTTTTCTCTCTCACTATATATTTACATATTTTACATATATATTTATATGAAGCATATATATATATATATATATATATATATATATATATATATATATATATATATATATATATATATATATATCCACTGCTGCCTCCTGCTTCACAAAATCCACCAGTGACACCTGCAGACATGGAAGAGATAAAACAGTCCAGACATGGACAATTATTAATATCGTTATTAACCAAATGATAACTTTAAATGTTTTTAAATGTTTTACATAACTGTGATGGGACTATGTGCATCAGTTGTGATATATGTAGATATATTTTACAGTGCACAAGTTGTTTGGTAATTTCTTGCTTAGTATGTAGATGAAATTCATTTATTCTTCTCGTAGAGTTGAATATCCTGAAAGAAATATATTTCAATCAGAATGTGACTTTTATATCTATTGTAAATTAGCAGTTTGTGATTTAACAATGTCATAATGAGAATTTCATATTCATATAGAAATGTATTTTTTTCCGATTTTGAATAACAATTTCTATTTTAAAATAATTTTCTAACGTATTATTGTTTCAGGTTGTTAATTGGTAAAGTTTGACCGTTTACTGACTTCTTCATTTATTAACTGCATTTCCCAGAAAACCCTTGTGGTGAGGCCTACGTCATGTATGCTATCAGTTTCCGGTTGAAGTGTAAATGGATACATGACACAGTTGTTTGGAGGAAGCGATCTTCGGGAAAACACTCCACGGCTAAAACATTACTGACGGGAATTCGACATTAATCCCCGCTGACGGTGTGGTAAGGTGTCGGCCGCGATGGAAGCGGTCCCGCGGATGCCGATGATCTGGCTGGATCTGAAAGAGGCAGGGGAGTTCCAGTTTAGTCCGTCCGTGAAGCAGGTGAGCTGGGTGGGGAATGGAGCAACAGGGCTGAGGTCGAAAGTCAACCAAACTAGGATTATGGAAGACGAGATAATCCAGCCTGGAAGCTAACTTTAGCTACAGTTCTTACTGGTGATTTATATGTGGCTTCGTGTGGGATAATAGAAATTTCTAGAAGGGG
This sequence comes from Gambusia affinis, assembly GCF_019740435.1. Taxonomy (NCBI): domain Eukaryota; kingdom Metazoa; phylum Chordata; class Actinopteri; order Cyprinodontiformes; family Poeciliidae; genus Gambusia; species Gambusia affinis. The sequence goes on from NC_057872.1 coordinate 21,934,769, forward strand.
TATCCCCGGCTAAGCTACGTTATTTCTCTAGCAAACACTCCTGACCACCGCCTTTTGTTTGCTAACGTTAGCCTTCTAGTAAATAAAAAGGGAAAAGCTCCAACTGAAATATAGTTACCTTACAGTAAACTAACTCTAATTTAATCGCAATGACAATAGAAAAGGGCAAAACTAGACATTAGTAAAACGGTGAGACAGGCTGCTACCGCTGGTGGCCCAGCCAGCCTTCCGACAGGAAAACAGTAAACAGTGATCTCATTGTCACATGCACCTGAAGGGGTTTGCGCTTCACAACTATAACAAAAAATTCTATTAAACCACCAACATACACATTACAGATAGAGTAATGTTAATAAATAAAGTAGCCACAAAAGACTCTAGAATCAGATGAAACGTGGAATACAATCGGATTGAATTCTGTTTTCTAGTGTCTTCTCTGGCGCTTCAATAAAGTAGTGATTAAACTATTCCACTGAATTGACATTCCCACCTGAAACTGATCAGCTCTCATATGATTTAAATATAAGGGGACTTTCTATTCCCGTTGGTGTAAACTGTTATCAGTCTCACTGAAAATTCTGGCAAACACAATCTTTATGCTTGTCATGAAACAGCAAAAGTATGTCAAACTTTCCCTCTTGACAAATAAATAAAATCTGTACTGGAAATATGCTATCCAAAATCTAATTACACTTTAAGCAGATATTATTTATATATCCCAAAAGGAGATATGTCAATTAAACTACACATTTTAATGGTCTCAATGAAGCAATTTACTATTTTAGATAATGTGCTAGATGTCTTCATTTGCTCAAGTGCTACAGGATAACCTTCAACCTCTGGGAATTCAGCCTAATTATAAATAGAAGTAAATATGGAAGTATTGAGTGAAAGTTACATGAAATTAGTAAAATTTCACGTCTGATATTTGTCTTACAGACTGTGAGACAATGTCTGCAATTTCAATGTCTTTGATTTTACAAAAACATTTTGGTGTAGGGAGATAATGTTGATGTTTGATGTCTAATCTCTCATTATATTAACTTCTTGTTTTTATTTTTGGTTTTTAAACAAAAATGACCCTAAGGAGATGGGATTGTTTTGTTTGCTGGAGTTTTTAACCATCAAACAAAAAATACTCTGGATCAAAATGTATGCATTCACTTAATAGCCACACATTACCAATTTGTTCTACCTACTTCATTTTTTTTTATATCACAAAAAAAACCCAATTTTGTTCTAATGTCGCAAACTACAGTTATACTATGTAATACACTTTTTCTGAAGACTTCATGTTACACCCCATTCCATTTCACTTCTAATTTTAGTCTCTTGTTTACACTACAGTTGATAGTCAAAGCAGATGTCAGATTAAATCAAAATAAATATGGGGAGCCTCTTTTTGGTGAAATGTATTAATTAGTGAAACATTCTGGGGCAGACAGCTTCTTCGTCTATCCAGAAAGACAGATAAAAGGCTAAATAAGTCAAAATCAGCCGAATATTATTAATGACATAACTGCTCACAACTACATTTGCTACTAAGGAGTTGGTGACATTATGCAAGATCAGCAAATAAAAGCACAAATTGGCTTCATAATGTGTTAAAAAAAAGTTTTCTATTCATATCTTGTTTTGCAAACTAATTCTGACAAATTATTCCAATACTATTGTGACTGCATTCCAGGACTGGACAGTAAATTGAAAATTGCATCTTTATGAGTTCAGACCTTATCAAGTGTTTCTGGATTAACAGCACATCCTGCCTTTAACAAAGCATCACTTTTCCCACATTTGATAGTCAAAACTAGGCAAACAACCTTGTGGTTGTTTCACTAGGCATTTTTCCACCAGGCTTATGACCTTCCTGCATCCATGGCTGAATTAAAAACTGAAGCAGCTATGTCTGTTGAAGATATTTGTCTGCAAGGCTGTTTTCCCTCCTGAGCTGACTCGAAGTAGCTTCACTGCTTTACATAGCAGCTTGTGGGGATTAATATCCAGGCAAAACACCATAGAAGAGAGTGTCTTAGCGTTTTAATTTTTATTTAAAATGCAACATTAGTATTAACTGAAAAACCTTAAGATTAGCAAAGATTCTCTGAGTTTTATGTACAGTTTAATTTGTTTCTCTAGTTAAAATTGACTTTCTGCTATCACTTTCTTCATTGTAGTTCATCCTAAAGAACTACGGAGAGAATCCAGACAACTACAACGAGCAGCTGAAGAAACTGGAGACTTTGCGGCAGGTGGGTAGCATCTAAAACGTTCTCCTTAAACATAATGTTGTTCTATTTCTACTACCGCTGCCAGCTGTAAACTCCTGGATGTTTAGATATTCACCTTATCTATTAAGGAAATAATTACTACCTTGTTAGTTTATTTCTGCATGATGGACAAAATAATCAAAACTATTGGCTATTTGTATAAAGACAATCAATGATGGGAATTTCAAGGCATTTTGTCATTTACATTGGCTTCTGATTTACTTAATCTTTTTCTATAAAAATGTAGCAAACTTTGCATTATATGTTTGATAACTTAACTGAAAATAAATGCTGAAGCAGCTGAAATGGAACCTATTACTTTTCTATAAAATACAGTAAGATCTTTGTTTTCACATTTTCCTCTGTTCAGTCATTTAATGAGTGTGAAAAGCTACTTTTCTGCTGCCGTCTTTCAGTTTCACCCTGATTGTTTCCCTGCAGAGAATGATCCTTTTAGGTCCGTACAGTAGCTTTGTTACAGAGCGTATGAGTTGATTTAATCCAAAGGATGCTTTTAACATGACCCCCGTATTATGCTTTAGGCAGAGAGAGGATTTTCCAAAAATGATTTTTGATAGTTCTTGTGCGAGTCTACAGATAGTCAGTCTGAAAAAAACCTTCACATTTCTTCAATTTGTTTAGTGTTTGTTGTATTTTCCTGTTGTATAACAGAATAAGATTTAATTAAATGTATTAGCACCAAAACAAAACCATGAAGATGCATATTGTGGTTTCTCTGGTAAAGGGACTTTCTGTTCACATTTCTGAACATGTTTGTTCATAAATGTTGTGCAAATGATTACTAATTAAATAGCTAAAGATTGCAGAAATTGGTTATATAAGGTAATGAAGAGTCTGCGAGTTTTTACCTTAGAGCTGTGGAGGTTTCTTGATATAATGTAATTTAAAATCCATTATGAAAATTAATTAAATCCAATGTCATTTATGCATCAGATTATATGATGCTTTTATGTTAATTGTAATCAAACTTGTAACATAGTGAATTGAACCACATCTTGTATTCCAAAGTGATTACAAACTGAAGCTTGTGAATTTGAAAAACTTCTGGATGGAGAAATATCACATTTTAATTTTTACCTAGTGAACAGCCAGTCAAAGGGAATTTGAACCACTTAAACTACAAACTACAAATTTATTAATGCACTCCTGCATCACAACTTTTGTATAAGTATACTATATGTATATATTTCATTACAATCTTCTTAAATAAAAAAGGCAGTTTTTTTATTTACATTTTTTTTATTGGAGTTACTCAGATAACTTGTTGTTTAACCAGGACAGGTAACCAGGACAAATAGGTAATTTGTTCTTTCAACAAATTCCATTATGTCAGTCCTTATAGAACATGCCTTAACGTCATAATCTTAATTTATTAGTGTTGTTGTAAACAACCCTGAAAAGGCTTCACGTTCCTGACCAGCTGACCTCTGTCCTAGTTTGCTGAAATCCAGTGTTTCACATAGCATGTGCAGGAGGATTTCTTAAAAGTATCCAACCGTATTAAAATGCCAAAATGGAAGAACACTCAAAGTGGAATTTTCAATTATAGATTCAACAGGTGATTTCAAAGTAAACATTGAGAAGATACAGTAAGCCCTCAGATTATTAGCCTTTTATTAATGTTTTTACTGTTTTTATTTTAGTTCTTTTGACTGAAATCGAGCAGATAAAAATTAAGGTCCTTTTTGAAAGTTTCAAGAGAATAATCATTGACCTGCTGGTTCTTAGGTTAGATTTAGCTCTTCTGCTTATATTAAATCTATGATTTCCTGTGAAGTCAACACTTCACCTTTTACTTGAAGCAGTTTAATTAAAAGCAACTTTAAAATTCTCCTCTGTCTCTCCTGTTTTTAATTTCCACTGGGACGGTCTAATCGGTGGAGTGGATGAATGATGTGCACTTTGTTTAGCATCTCATCAATTCCTGCTCCAATCTAAGCTGTAAATCACATCGAAATTGACACACCCAAAATAATGAGCTGTTTGCAAAGTCATTAAGAGGATGATAAAAGGTACATGGGAGTATTACATCACAGCGCTGTCTTATGTAATGTTTTTAAACTTGTAGCGGTGAGCGTGATTACTTTTAGTGCTGCAGAAATGTATGATTTGTGTGTGTTTCACAGAGTGCTGTGAATGTGACGAGAGATTTCGAGGGATGCAGCACCTTGAGGAAGTACTTCGGCCAGCTGCATTATCTCCAGAGTCGAGTGCCGCTGGGGGGAGGCCAGGAGGCGGCGGTACCCATCTCATGGTAGGAACTTACTCTGGGAGTTTTTACCTTTGAGCTACAGACGTCTGTCATAGTCGCACCTTAGACTTTGATCTGGATTTCAACATCCCTTTAAGTGTGTAGGCACAATGCAGATTTGCCTACAGGAGTTAAACAGGTGCTCTGTTCAACTCCTGGTGCTTTTGTTATTGATTATTGTCTGACAGAATCAAAGCGAATCTTATTCACTGTTTGAAAATGAATGAAAGCTCTCATTAACTGCAAGCAACTAATGATTATTTTACTAATTGATTATTCTGCAGATTAGTCTGACCATTAATCAAATAAAATAAGGGGACATTCTATAAATTACTCATTTAACCACTGAAACCCTGTTTATACTTAAGGAGTTTTAAGCAGTTATCTTAAATGCAATATCTACATATATAATGTACAAATTTTCATAATTACTGCTCTGAATCCATTGTTCTTTCAGCAAATTACCTTTTTTGTCTGTATTCTCAAGTTAAAATTAAACAATTACTAAATGAGTTGCTGATTATTTTATTAATCGATTCATCATAATTATCCATCCATCCATCCATTTTCTGTTCGCCCTTGTCCCTAATGGGGTCAGGAGGGTTGCTGGTTCCAATCTCCAGCTACGTTTCGGGCGAGAGGCGAGTTCACCCTGGACAGGTCGCCAGTCTGTCACAGGCCAACACAGAAACAGACAGGACAAACAACCATTCACACACACTCACAATTAATTGATTTTAAGAATTTAGAGAAACCTGACAGTCATGTTTTTGGACTGTGGGAGGAAGCCGGAGTACCAGGAGAGAACCCACCCATGCACAGGGAGAACATGCAAACTCCATGCAGAAAGACCCCGGGCCGGGAATCGAACCTTCTTGCTGCAAGGCAACAGTGCTACCAACTGCGCCACTGTGCAGCCCTCACAATCTGACTAATTGTTTCAGCCCTACACATGTAGTCATTTCTTTGCTCCAGAAAGCAAAGAAATTGCTTGAGTTTTACGTCGAAGCAGTGTGCTTTGAAAACCTTTCAAACTCCTGGTGCCTGACGTTCATTCTTGCTAATGCTGTGCTTTTAATTTCTATTCAGGACTGAAATTTTCTCTGGAAAAACAGTCACCCACAGTGACATCAGCTATGAGCAGGCCTGCATCCTTTACAATCTGGGTGAGTTAACTTACTTGCTATAACTCATATTTTTAAAGATTTTTTTTTAATACTATATGGCTTTCAGGAATCCAAGATTAATCATCTTTTTTTTTTAGTGGTCTGGTTAATTTATTATGTCTTCAAGGAGTTGTTGAAGCACTCAATATTCCCTATGATTAAACTACAATCTAATATACAATATAAATTGAGAGACAAGGATGTGCTGCAGGGAAATGCAGATCTCATTGCGTGTTAAGATGCATACATTCAGACGTTAAACCTTCTCCGACCTTTGTGTGGAATTTCACCAGGAGCGCTGCACTCCATGTTGGGAGCCATGGATAACCGTGTTTCAGAGGAGGTATGGTGGTTCTCTGACAGAACAGCTGCGCCTGTGTTTGCTCTCCCAGTGTGACCGATTCTGCTGTGGTTTCAGGGCATGAAGGTGTCCTGCACTCACTTCCAGTGCTCAGCCGGAGCGTTTTCCTACCTGAGAGACCATTTCAACCACAACTACAGCGTGGACATGAGCCACCAGATCCTTAACCTCAACATCAACCTTATGCTGGTATGTATTCTAAAGCACAGCAGGCCTAATCTCAGTTACACACAAAAACATGTCATCAATCTGCTTCTCTTTTCCAGGGTCAGGCTCAGGAATGTCTCCTAGAGAAATCCATGTTAGACAACCGGAAAAGTTTCCTGGTTGCCCGCATCAGTGCTCAGGTTTGGTTTTCCCTTAGTATCATTATATTCCGTAGTGTTGACGTGACCAGTGATTCTAATGTTTTTAAAAGTTGATGCGTGTTGTTGTGCTGTAGGTGGTGGATTATTATAAAGAGGCCTGCAGGGCTCTGGAGAACTCTGAGACAGCCTCCATGCTGGGAAAGATCCAGAAAGACTGGAAAAAACTAGTTCAAATGAAGATCTACTACTTTGCTGCTATTGCACATGTGAGTAGCCAATGGGGCATCTGTAAGGGTTTAATGTGATTTGTTAGTGCATACACAGCCGTGGCGTTTTGTTTGTGACCTGTTTCTCTCCCAACAGCTTCATATGGGAAAGCAGGCAGAGGAGCAACAGAAATACGGAGAACGGGTGAGCACAATATTTAGTTTTACCCTTGACCTTTTCTGCTGTAATAAAATACCATAAAGTCAATGAGATTTTCAAGAAATCTTTAAAAAATGCACAAAAAAAATTATTTAACTACTTAATTTCTGTACTTTTGCTCATTATCAAGATTTTCATACCTATTTTTACAAGCAACAAGAAATAAGAATTAAAGTCCTTCAGTGCTCTTCCTAAAATCATTTTAAAGATGCACTGTAACGAAGCCCATCTGGTGACATGGGAGGAAAAAAAAATGTGGCCATGACGTAATAACTCGACTAATAACAATTCAGTGAGTCATGTTTAGTTTTTAACTATATTACTGAAATCATCTGTTTCCTGCAGCTGGCATATCTGCAGAGCTCTTTGGACAAACTCAATGAAGCCATCAAGCTAGCTAAGGTAAAGTAATTTTGCACATGGTGCCACTGTAACCTGTTATAAAATTTATTTTACTAAAAACTTGGGTTTTTTTTTTTTGTGATCCTTTCAGGGTCAACCTGACAGCGTGCAAGAGGCCCTGAAGTTCACCATGGATGTCATCGGAGGAAAGTGAGCAGCAGATCTTTTATTGATCACATTTTCATAGCATTTTACTACTGATTAATTAAAAGATGTTTATTTAAATTATTTTGTTACCAATCTCTAGGTTTAATTCTGCCAAAAAGGACAATGACTTTATTTATCACGAGACTGTTCCATCGCTGGAGACTCTGGCCTCAGTTAAAGGTAACACAAATGTTTATGTGAAGTAATGAATCCATGCAAAAGTGGATTTGCGTATGCTGTAGGTGTATATCAGAAGTAACATATATGTATAGAGGTAATTTCTGTGTATTTGGACTTAAGGTAGCAGCAATTGCTAAACAGGTTTATATCTGTCATCTGTTTCGTTTCATTCTTGATTTACCGATCTGCTTTATGTTTATGTATTTAGAATATAATCTGAACTTATTCACTAATGAGTTTCTTCTTTCTTGTTCAAATATATTTACAGTTTCTTTGCTTTGGTAACAATCTTCGGTTTTCAAGATATTCAGTATCATGTAAAAAAAAACAATGGTAACCATTAAATCTCCACGGCGAAGCCACGGGACTCAAGGTTCTTCTGCTTTTTGGTTTGGTTTTTCTATGTGCTTCCAGGTGCTCCGCTGGTAAAAGCTCTGCCGGTTAATCCAACCGACCCCAGTGTCACTGGACCAGACCTGTTTGCTAAACTGGTGCCCATGGCTGCCCATGAAGCGTCTTCTCTGTACAGGTACGCTCTTCCCTTGTGGATAATTCTTGGATCTTAAGATGTTGTGAAACTAGAAGTTTATTGAGATTTTCAAGGATTAACATGGTTTAATGTTTCCTTTACTTTCTTTTAACAGTGAGGAGAAAGCAAAGCTGCTAAGGGACATCATGGCCAAGATTGACAGCAAGACTGAAACCTTAGAGTGAGTTATTGTTTGCCTGTACTGTATATAAGGTGGTTGCGGGAAAGCAATCAATAACGTTTTTTGGGGTTTTTTTTGACAAAATGCATATTCACAGTATGAACAAATAGGATTTGTTCAACAGATTCTTGTAATATTCTATTTTTCTGCATCAAACTGATCTATTATCTCCCTACAGGCAGTTTATGGATTCGTTGGGCTTGGAGCCAGAGTCTGTTGACAACCTGGACATGTACAACCACATTCCACCAGTTCTGATGGAGAAGTGTGCTGCCCTCAGTGTCCGACCCGACACCGTCAAGAGCCTAATTCAGTCCATGCAGGGTTGGTAGAAAGAACATACATCTATAAACCTCTTGAACCATAAAGTGGAGAATAAATACATTGCTGTTTTCATTCAGATTGAATGGGTTAGAGATGGATAGAGCTAAATTCAGGGCAATTCTTGAAAGACCTGTTGGAAGTTGCTAAGATTAAAGGCTGAGTTTCACCTTCCAATAGGACAACAACCCTAAACATGCATGAGGAGATACAATGAAATGGTTCAAATCAAAGAATATTCATGTTTTAGAATGACTCAGTTAAAGTCTACTTCTAGATTCAGTTGGAAATCTTGAGAATTGATGTTCCTGGATGCTTTTCCTTGCAGTCTTGCTGAGATTGAGCTGTTTTGGCAAAGAAAGTTTGGCAAAGATTTCAATCCCTAGATGTGAGGAACTGGCAAAGGGACATCCCAAAAGACTTCCAGCTGGAGAACGAATACACGGCACTCTTCACTTCTATTTCTAGAAATATTGCTGGAGATCATATATAATTTTTCTTCCATTATGCAAGTTTGTCAGTTGCATAAAACCACAATAAAATACATTGTTTTTTGTGGAAACATGACAAAAATCCCTAGAAGCTCAAAGCAGAGTAAATACTATAAGCATACTTGAGGCACTCCAGTTCTAATTTGCATGCATATATTAACTTCCCATCTTTGTGTTTTCAGTCCTTTCAGGAGTGTTTACCGATGTGGAATCTTCGCTGAAGGAGATCCGAGATGTTCTAGAAGGAGACGAAGCTGGCGAGCGAGCCCTTCAGGAAATGTGTGGCCCCACTGCAGCTGAGCTTCATCCGGCTGCACAGAGCCAAGCTCTGGCTGAAATTCAGAGAGACCTTGAGAAGTACATGGAGGCCCATGAGAAGGCCAGCTTTACCAACACAGAACTACACCGGGCAATGAACCTGCACATCAGCAACTTGCGACTGCTTGGAGGACCTTTGGAAAGTCTCAGAGAGGCTCTACCAAGGCCCCAGCTCAGTGAAGGTGAGGGTGGAGGCACCAGTCATTCTGTCAGTGTCAGTCAATATATGAATCTATGAATGTGTGATTGATGTAAAATGCTTTATAGAGGAAATGGCTGGGCTGCAGCGTATGAAGAGAATCCTGGGAAAAGTTCAGGAGATGAGGGAACAACGGGGCTCTTTGGAAAAACAACTCCGTGACCTCATTCAAACGGATGACATCACCTCCACTCTTGTTACCACAGAGAGAGCAGACATGAAGGTATATTACTACTTACTTCTGATAAAATTCATTGTTGCTAAATAAAATACTTAAAAAATGTACAAAAACTAATTTATTTCCCTCCAGCGTATATTTGAGGACCAGCTGAAGAAGTATGAGCAAGTAAAGGTCTATATTGACCAGAACCTATCAGCACAGGAAAACATCTTGAAGGCCCTGACTGAGGCAAATGTCCAATACGCCTCGGTACGTAAGGGCCTGAACCAGACCGAACAACAGTGGAACAGTACAGTCCAGGGACTAGTGGGCTCATATGAAGCTTATGAAGACCTGATGAAGAAGTCCCAGGAGGGAAAAGAGTTCTACGATGACCTGGAAGCCAAAGCCTCACGTCTGCTGGAGAGAGCTAAGACTCTGTGTAACACCAGGGCAGAAGAGAGGAAGCCCCTCCTGGAAAAGTAAGTTCTGTCTTATTTGCAACAGTTGACAGACTCACAAACCCTCCTATGATGTTACCACCTGAATTTCAGTCTATAGCCGCCTGCAACCAATTTTCCAGCTTCTTTTCAGAGAAAATTCAAAAAATCAGAGGATTAATCTGCACATCCACTACAAAGTCAGTACCAACGCTGTGCCCAAACAAAACAAATACAGGAAAAATGACCCAATTTCAACTACTTAATTATAAAACCCTAGAGGAAATTATAAGTCAACTAAGCTCCAGTTCCTGCTGTCTGGATGTCCTACCCACACATTTCTTTAAGAACGTCCTGCCTGTTGTTGCTACTGATCTGATCCAAATAGAAAACTCATCGCTCTCATCGGGCGATTTCCCCCAGGCTTTGAAAACAGCAGTAATCAAACCACTGATAAAAAAGAACAGTCTAGACAAATCACTACTGCAGAATTACAGGCCGATCTCCAACCTCCCATTCATCAGCAAAGTTATTGAAAAAGTTGTGTGTAAACAGTTAAATAGCTTCCGAACGATAACCAACTGCTTTGACTCTTTCCAGTCTGGTTTCCGGTTTCACCACAGCACAGAAACTGCCCTCGTAAAAGTGTTCAATGACATTCATATAAATACGGACTGTGGGAGAACCACAGTGCTGGTTCTGTTGGACCTCAGTGCAGCTTTTGACACTGTTGACCATGACATATTACTGAATCGACTGGAGAGTTGGGTCGGACTCTCCGGTCCAGTGCTTAACTGGTTTGAATCGTACATAAAGAACAGGGATTTCTTTGTTTCAATTGGAAACTTATCATCAAAGAGGTCAAAGGTCACATGTGGGGTACCCCAAGGTTCAATCCTAGGACCCCTCTTATTCAATATCTATATGCTCCCACTGACTCAGGTTATAACAGGAAATAATATCAGCTACCATAACTATGCAGATGACACACAGCTCTATATTACGATGTTACCAGGTGACCTTTGACCCCATCCAATCACTGAACAGACGCTTAGAACAGATAAATGTGTGGATGTGTCAAAACTTCCTCCAGCTGAACAAAAACAAAACTGAAGTTATTATTTTTGGACCTAAAGAGGAATGATCTAGAGTCAGTGCACAGTTTCAGTTATTACAACTAAAAACCAGTGATCAGGCCCGAAACCTGGGAGTAGTGATGGACTCTGACCTGAACATTCAGAGCCACATAAAGACAGTTACAAAGTCGGCCTTCTATCACCTGAAGAACATTTCCAGGATTAAAGGACTAATGTCTCAGCCAAATCTAGAGAAACTCATCCATGCGTTTATCTTCAGTTGCATTGATTACTGTAACAGCGTCTTCACAGATCTGTCCAACAAATCAATCAAACAGCTGCAGCTGATCCAGAATGCTGCTGTTCACGTTCTCACTAAAACCAGGATGATAGAACACATAACACCAGTTTTAAAGTCCCTCCACTGGCTCCCTATAGCTCAAAGAATAGACTTTAAAATACTGTTGTTAGTTTATAAATCACTGAATGGTTTAGCACCACAATACATTAAAGACCTGCTGTTGTATCAACCTTCCAGACCTCTCAGGTCTTCTGGTTCTGGTCTGCTCTGCATCCCCAGAACCAGAACCAAACGAGGAGAAGTAGCATTGAGCATCTATGCACCACAAATCTGGAACAAACTTCCAGAAAACTGTAAAACAGCTGAAACACTGACTTCCTTTAAATCTCAACTAAAACCCCACTTTTTTAGAGTTGTATTTGAAACGTAATCAATTACAAATTTATTGACGGAACCTGACTTAATGTTATGTTTTGATTGTTGATTCTATGTTGCATTGTGTTTTTGTGTTTGATTTGATGTAAAGCACTTTGAAATGCCTTGCTGCTGAAATGTGCTATACAAATAAAGTTAGATTGATTGATTGCTGAAATTGTTTTCACACCTGATAGTGCGGTAGACTCAGACTAGAATTAATAAAAAGGGCTGTTGTTTAATATGTACTTAATTTGTACAGAAACTAAGAGATTTGCTTTGCATTGCAGGGATAAAAAGCCCCCAGCGCGGCCTACAGCTGCTAAGCCCTCCCTCAAACCGAGAACGTCTGATGTAGATTCTGGGTCTTCTAGCCTTGAAGATCCAGAACTGGCCCAGCTCAATGCAGCCATCATGGCTTTAGGGGGCGACCTGCCTGAGGACCTACGAAGCCTGCCTCCTGATATTTCTTCCATACCTACCACTGCAGGCCGTCTGCAAGGTCCTGGTGGCAGCTCCTTGCCTTGGGCTGGCGGTCCTGCTGCAGGCATTCCTCATTTTCCTCCCAACCTTCCACCTCCTGAACTTCTGGCAAGAATTGCTCAGTTTCCCACTTCTGGGGGTCTACCAACACAGAGTCCCCTACCATGTGTGCCCCTCCCTCAGATGACTCATCACAGGCCTCCTCAAATGCCTGCCCAGCCGGTCGTATCTGGTTACCGGGCGCCTCATCCTCAAGCTCCTCAACCGGGCCTTGTTGCTCCAGTACCTGTCCGTCCATCTACCACAACTGTAGACAGCATTCAGGCTCCAATCCCCAGCTACACCCCCACCCAACACCACCCTCTCCCTCCTCCGGCCTCTAGTGGTTACACGGTGCCACAGGTTGGAGCATATCCACACATGATGAATCACCCGGGAGCCCCCATTCAAGTCCCAGGCCAGACAACTGCACCTCAGAAGCATATGTACCCCCAACCTATTGCCCAACCTCTTCCTCAAGGGTATCAGCCAGGACCAAGGGCCGCTCCTATTCCAACTCAACAAGTTTACACCCCTGGATACATTCCGCCTCAGCCTAATGTTCCTCCAAATTACCAGCAGGCATTTCCAGGTCAGCTTCAACACCAACAAAATGGTTTTCCTCCCCAACCTCAGGTACCGCAAGGTTATCAGGCTCCACAAAACTTTATACCCCAGCAACACCCTCATATGATGCCAGGCTCTATGCCGAGGCCTCCCCAGACCGCGCATCCACCAACATCTTCAACTTCTCACCCAACACCTCCGCTATCTGCCCCATACTCGCCCTATCCCAACCAACAGATGCCCCCTGGACTCCCTCACCAACAGATGCCACAGCATCAACAAATTCCAGTCCCTCCTGGTGGTCAGCATGTTCTGCCTCACCCACAGATGCAAATACCAGGTGGTCACAGAGCACAGTTGCTGCCTACAAGTCAAACAATGCCTCCTGTGTCACATAACTACATTCCCCCAAACCTGCATCCTCAGATGCCTCCTTCCTCTCTGCCACATGTGCCCTCTGGTCCCCAGGTCAACCTGCCAAGAGGTCCCCAAATGCCTCAGAATGCATTAGCTGCACAGCGTCAACCCATTCCCATGCAGATGCCGAGTCAATCCCAGCCTCACCCTTCTCATCCTGGAGGGGGTTGCTACCCTGGTGGTGCTCTAATGATGCCTCAGCAGCCTTTGGCACCCCAACCTGCATCTCTCCAACAACCTCAGGTTTCTCTCCCTATGACTCACTCCCAACCTGCTACTCTCTATCCTTCTGCAGCAGGGACAAACGTACCTCCCGGTGCCCCCCAACCGCCCCCTGTGGTCGGCTCCCTCTCCCCTGCAGCTCCACATATGATTTCGCCCTGTCCTGGAGGCCCCGCAGTAGTGCCACCAACCAACACTGTTGCGCCTTCTCCATCCCCATCCCTGTCTCCTGGTCCAGCCTCTCTGGGTATGACACCCACTCCCGGAGGCACAGCCCCACCCACTCTTCCCACACCCTCTGGTGTTCCTCCATCCACATCTTTGTTTCAACGCCAAAACTCTAGCACAGATGATCTTCTCTCCTCCAGCCCAGAGAGCCAACACGGAGGCACCAAGGGGCCTACCAATGTCCTCCAACCCACCAAAGCAGACCCTCGGGACGGGGAGCGTCGAAAGAAGAACTCCCAGGGAGTTCTGCTGATCCAGGGAGATCCGTACCAAGCCCCGGAACGTGTGGCCCGTCTTCACAGTGAACTGGGACATTATAGGGCCCAGGTAGAATCCCTGGAGCATCCCTCAGAGAATGAAGGAGGGGTGTCTGTACTGGACGCCCGCTGGAAAGAACTGCAGGACCAGCAGGAGAAGGACACCCGGCAGCTGTCCATCGCTATCGCCCGCTGCTACACAATGAAGAACCGCCACCAGGATGTCATGCCTTATGATTTCAACCGTGTTGTTCTGCAGTCAGGCAAAGATGACTACATCAACGCCAGCTTTGTAGATGACTTGTCGCCATACTGCCCTCACCTGATTGCCACTCAGGCTCCACTCACCGGCACCGCCGCCGACTTCTGGCTAATGGTGTACGAGCAGAAGGTCTCGCTCATTGTCATGCTTGTTTCGGAGCAGGAGCTCGACAAGGTACCATGTTTTAAAGTGTGATACCTAGGAATTTAAGTTGTTTTTCAAGTTTTCTGACCTTTGCTTTTGTTGTTTTCCCAGGGAAAAGTTTTGCGCTACTTCCCCACAGAGCGCGGCCAGCGGCTCTCTCAGGGACCAATCACACTCAGTCTCACCACACAGAAGATGACACCGACACATGTGGAGCGCATGATCAGTTTGCAGTACCGTGACCAAAGCCTGAAGCGGACCGTCGTCCACCTCCAGTTTACATCCTGGCCAGAGCTGTAAGAGGTTTACTAACAGTCAGAGATGCTCCTATGACGCTTTTTCTGGCTAGTATAATTTCTGTTTTACAAACTGTTGGTTAATTTATCATATTAAAAGATCAAAAATGGGGAACGTTCCTAGTCTTGATGCATTTACTAAATAGAAGAAAAAAACAGGTTTAGGTTATCTGGCATCTGGAAAGTGATCGGAGTGGATTAATGAAAAATTGGTAGATTCCAATCACTAGCCGATTGATTGGTGCATCTCTATTATAAATATAACAGGATTTGCCTTTTCTAGTTTCAGGTTAGTTGAAATTACCCAAATTATTTCTATTTGCTAAATGCCAGCAAACTTTGGAAGAATATTTTTTAGATATTTTTTGTAACTTTGCATGCGTTTTGAGTTTAAGCATTTAATTTTAATCTAATTTACCTTATCAGGCCTTGTGTGGTGTTGTTTGAATGTAATGAACATCTGTTATTCCTAATGGCTCAATGACTTATAGATCTGTGTAATTGATAAAAAGATTAGCTTAAATTTCACATGGTAAACAAAGTTATTTTAACTGGGAATTTTTCTGTTAAATGTTTTGTTCTCGGTGTGTGTGACATTTCAAAACATACACTTTTGCTATATTTTAGTTTACCTTGACCCTGCTGTTGAATGTAGTATACTATCACAAAATACGGAAATAGAAGTGATAAATGATATCATATAATTGTAAGTAGGGGCTGTCTTTTTTTTTTTTTTTAGTTCAGTTGTATTGTTTTTATTTCTTTAGTGTGGTGCTGGGAATGTTTGAAAACTTACCTTGAAAATGCTTAAAAAGTGCAAACCCTGGTATAAAAAGATTCCTTCTTTTTGTGTTGTTAGAGGTCTTCCTGACAGCAAGAGCAACCTGCTGCGATTCATCCAGGAGGTTCACGGACACTACCTCCACCAGAGGCCCTTACAGACTCCTGTTGTGGTTCACTGCAGGTGAGTTCTGAGTTATTCAGGTCAAAACACCAACCCAGCATCTAATTTGTGTCTTCTGGCACAAATCTGTGGTTGTTTTTCCACATCACAGCATTTGTTTTTAGTTTTTATTTAAGTTAGCACTAATATCAGCTGGTGCTCTTTCTATCTCAGCTCGGGCGTTGGACGCACCGGCGTCTTCTGTCTGCTGTACGCGGCTCTGCAGGAGCTGGAGGCTGGAAACGGCATTCCAGACCTTCCATTGTTGGTGAAGAAGATGAGACAGCAGAGGAAGAACATGCTGCAGGAGAAGGTCAGATACCAAACTGGGAACCTGTGTTTGGGTTTTAGCTGTGATGTAGATCAGCCTTGTCAGGGAAAAAATTCAGTTTTATCTTAATGATCAGGATTTCTAGATCAGTACTTCTCTATGGATTTTACTATATAGTAGAGCGTTGTCGATTATTTGTGTGTTTTCAGCTCCACCTGAAGTTTTGCTATGAAGCTGTGTTGAAACACGCTGAGCAGGTCCTTCAGCGCCATGGCATCACTACCGCCACCTACAGCAAGAACACAACTTCTGCAGCCACAAAGGTTTCTAATAATTCTTACTTTTTAAAAATTTCCATTTAGTTTGTATTGTTTTACTTAAAATATTTTATTTAAGGCAGGGTTTTGAACTAGCAATGTCTCAACTATATTATCAATATTATTTCTTTAAAATTTTTGCTGTTTCTATATTTGATGTTCCATTGTTGCATTTCACTGTTGTCATTGGGATTACCTGCTTTAGTTATGCTATTCTTTATAGAAAAAATAAAAATCAACAACACTGGCAGTGGAGCATCTTCACACACAGTCATGCAAATCCCAGCTTTAAATAATCATGGTCATACTTCCTCCTGCTATGTTATATTCTCATTATGCTCGGAACAGACCGTCTCCTTTAGGTATTAAAAATCTATACATTTTATCTGTGGCATAGGCTTGGTGAAGTTGGCTAAATTTTTGCATTCACCTTTTTTTTTTTTTCCATGTCGAGCACCCACTGGAAGGTTTCTGACACGCCCCACATTTTGAAAAGCCTCCATTTAAAGCAATGTTTTTATTTGTTTTTATGTTGAACTTTCAGAGGTTTTACTGTCTTAATTAACTGCTTTGTGATTGAGATGTTGTCAGATGTTTGTTTATTTATTTTGTAATGTTGTGACGTTGAATCTGAAATGTTTCTGCTCATGTTTTGCACTTTGACATGTTTAAAGGAGTTCTGGTCAGCAGAGGTACTGATTTCATTATCAGTAGAACAGAAGCCCAGCAGTAGTTTGATGGTTAATTATGCTGTATTTTTATGTTTTTATTGTATTTTAACATTTGTCTTTTTCATAACACTGCTCTCCAGCCTTACTCTAGACAGGAGTCCCAGCAGGATATCGTCCTCGGCGGCGATATGCCCATCAGCTCCATCCAAGCCACCATCGCCAAGCTCAGCATTCGCCCGCCCAGCGCAGACCTCACCATGGAGGACGGCACCTCCTGCGGCCCAGAGGAGCATTTTGGGGTGATGTCACCAACCCTGGACTCAATGGGCGACGTGCAGCTGCTGCAGGACCCCTGTCAGCCGCCATCGTCCTTCAGCCCTCCTCTCACCTCTCCGCCTCACTCTCCTCCTCCACCCAACGGCCTCGACTGTCTCTCCCCATCGACTCCGCCTGCACCCAACCACCAGCAGCTCCCGGAGTCGGCACCTTCAGCCAGTCCGCCTCCTGCTTCCTCCGCTCCTGCTTCCTCATCACTGGAGCTCCTGGCTTCTCTGACGCCCGAGGCCTTCTCCCTGGAGGGAGGTGGCCGGGGGAAGCAGAGAGTCACCAAGCATAACTTCCTGCAGCCGGCTGAAGGTCAGGGCATCCATGGGACGCGAGGCGACGATGACAGCGACCCGCTCAGCAGCCTGGATCCCCTCTGGAGCCTCAACAAGCACTGAGACAAATTAAGGCTGCTGCCGTTCTATCTTTTCACCACCAGGGGTCAGCAAAAGGCCTGTAGCTTTTTCCCCCCTAATCCTGCTTTTGAAGGCAAACCTGAATCCTGGGAGCGTCAGAAACACTTTAGAGGAGATTACCAAGATGTGCCTGTTGGCCAGCGGTAGCAGAGAGATCCCTGAAACAACAAACACTCGCTTCTCTTTTCATTACTGGTGGATTCTAGGACCAGATCACTATGCACTTGCATCTCTCAGATTGCTCGGTCACCTTTTGCTGCTTTTCTTTTTACGTTTTCGGACAACTGGGCACTTCCCGCTCCAACATATTGGGCCGTCCGAAACGTATGCACTCCAAACTTCTTTACATGAGGCTGTGAATCTTTGGGCACGCGGGATGAGCTTGGCTAGAGTAGTTTTGAAGCTCCGTTGTCATGGTAACAGATCAGCAAACAAATTGGCACGTTTTGACATGTTGATTTATTTCTGCGTAACTCTGTAAATATCCTACATAAGGTTAGATGATTCCAAAAGAAATCTTCCTTTACTGACAAATCACTAATTGTTCATTATTGTAAAGACATTCAATAAAGTAGAAATAATAAAAAGGTATTGTATCAAAGCCTCTTTATTTGAAAATTAGTACAAAGTCTTATGTTTTTGTTACAAAATAAGTTACCTCTGTTACAACAGCCTGCAGAAATGTATCACAAGATGCAGATTTTGTTTGCTCTGCTTAAAGGTTTGTCCAGATGTGGAGATGAAATTATATTGACTGATTTCTGCACAGGTACAGGAACTGTCTGCATCTCGCTGCACCCACAAACTCTTGATATGGAGAAACTGAAAGCATGGGAAGGTGTTCGAATGAAGCACGGCGCTCACCAGCTACCAGGCAAAGTGCTGCAGAATATGGATTATTATAAAAGGTCCGTATCTGAACCAAAACATTCAGAAAAAGGCTTAAGACTGAAGTGAACTTGCTCTTCAAAATATGTTTGGCATTTTGGTAAATATGAATAATTATCAAACAATTTTTAATATTGTTCGGTTAATTCCATTGGATTAACCAATGGAATGGAACAAGGAAGAGTGAGAAAAATGTGGGTTCAACGCCTATGATCATTTTATAGAAAAAGATAGAGCCACTGAATTTTGGGGTGGAGGGTGTTCTGTTAAGATGGTCACCTCAGAGCAACCGGCTTCAAAGATGTTAGTTGTGCAGGAGGAGAAATAACTTTCCTGGTGGATTTAAGGGATTCTTTTGCTTGTTTTGGATAATGGGTTTCTGAAGATGGGTTTGTTTTTTTTTTTAAGATTAAAAATTAAGAATTCTGACTCGTTTCTCAAATGCAGAGAGGGAAAAATGTCTGAATTCAGGTGAATAAAAGCTAAATTTCTGACTTTTTGTCAGTTGTTTTTGCTGAGGGATCTCTGAAAGTAACTGATTTTTTTTCCCCCCTTTTTCTGCAAGGAAAACAATGAACTTGGTCAGAAAAATGTCAAAGTTGACATAAGTCAAAACATTGTCTCTATCAAAAAGTAAATTATTTCTTTTTTTGGCTAAGAGAGTTTTTTTTTGCCAGATTGAAGTCAGTTCTGATATGTTTCAAATTCAGAGGAAAGAAAGGCAGAGTCAGTGGCCCTAATCCTTGTATAATTTCATTATTAGTCATGTTGTTCTAATATTTAGCAGCAATGAAAAAAATCTCCACAGGGTAGATTTATCCCTTTAAGGAAGACTTTACTTCAGTTTATTTTTTTATGCCTTGTGCTGTTGTTCTACCTGGATGTAAATATTCTGTTCTGAGCACATAAAACCATTTATATTTTCTAAAATGCCAAACTTCAGCTTTAACTCATTCACATTTCTAGAAGAAAACCAGTTAGAAAACAATATAAAAAAAAAAAAAAAACTACACAAATCTAAGTCCAAAGCTTTTCTTGACGAGACAGCAGGAAACAAACGAACAAGGCGCTAACATGGCCTGGTTTCTGTGGGATGCAGGTGCAATTTGACTGCTTGTTTGAATCATAATTGGAAAACCGGAGTTCTCATGATCTGCGAGGGTCAGCTGCTTGTTCCCTGAATGTAAACACGTTGGCAGCGTCCCAGAGAAACCACTGCTGCGGATGTTGTGTGGGAGCCTAAACGCACCCACCGCTCCCAACCGCAGGCCGACTTTAGCAAAAAGTGCATTAAAATGTGTGAACATATCAAACAGAGTCAGTTAGTAGTGCACTCAGTTCATGTTGTGAGGGAATAACGCGGATGACCTGCGGCTACATTCAGAAGACAAACTGTAGCTGGGAAGATGGAGAAAATACAGTTTGGATTTTCTTTGCTTGGGGGAGGAGGGGGGAGGAAGGTCGATCATGTGATGATGTGGATTACATTCTCAACAGTTTTCTAAACCGCAAGTGAGGAGATCAGGGAACATAACTTTGATTCCTTTTATTCAGTCTAATGAATGCTTCTGGGTTAAAAGGGATCAATAGAAGTTGCTGAGTTTTAGAAATCTGAAACGAAAATCTGTGCAGAAAAATACAGATTTTCTATTTTCTTTTTGGTCTAATGAAAGCGTTTCCCTGATCTGTAAATCTGCAGGTAATTCAAAGAATGCAACTTGGAAAAGTACCAAGGGTTCAGTTACATTTTTATACAGCTTAATCTCTCTGATGTCTGACTGGCTCTCACAGCAAAACTCCTAACTTTAAAGTTCAGCTTTTAGTAGAGATGCACCGGTCAGACATGCGGGTCTGTAAAACTTTGACTCAAATTGCCATTCCGCTATAATTAACATTTTAAAAATATTTTACTCTCGTCTTCCTGTCATGAGTGGAAGCAACTTTAAACTGAGCATTTCTGATGCAGGAATTACTGTAAAACATTATAGCGCTGCGGCGTAGGGGTTAGCACGACCCACATTTGGAGGCCTTCAGTCCTCGACGCGGCCGTTGCGGGTTCGATTCCCGGACCCGACCGACATTTGCCGCATGTCTTCCCCCCTCTCCTGTCAGCCTACTGTCATATAAGGGACACTAGAGCCCACAAAAAAAAACCCGGAGGGTAGAAAAAAAACATTACAGAGCTTGGCATTTTTAAACCACTTTAGAGATTAACGCGTTTTGAACATCACTTTCACTGGTAAATGTAAAACCTTACCTCCACTCTGTTAAAGAGCCTGCCAACATTTCCAGATCCAGCTTCTTTAACTTTTATTATCTAGACTCTTGCAGCCTGAATGAACCAAAATTCCTGTTAAATTGCTTCTTCCACTTTCTAAGCTTCATTTTTAAACACTTTACTGATATAGAAATAGTTAACTTCCTTCAGTAACAACGTCCCAGTGCATGGCATTGATTTAGTTCATGGGAACCTAAAAAATGACCAAAATGACATGTTTTCTTTTATACTACTACTGGGAAGGAAAATGATAAAGTTGCGGAGGTTTACTTTGGGTTTGGAAGTCTGAACTTGACCCAAAGAAAATGATTCGGAAAAATAACCTCAGAAGGCGAATCAAGCGTAAAGAAGGCGGTGAGAACTCGTGCACAACATCATCAGTCAACAAAATTCAAGAATGGAGGTAGCCTGATGAAGGAGTAGCGTGAATCAGACTCCGCCCCCAATCCCGCCCAGTCACGCAGGACTCAGAGGCAGTTTGGACTCAACGCCTCCAACACTTTCCAGCTTCATATTAAAAACAGACAGTTTAAAACGTTGGCTCAACGTTGCCAAACAAACACCTACCTACATTTAAAGTCATCATCATTTCCACTTAGTATTGAAGTTTAAGAGTTGGGATTAGCCACTCACAAACAAACTGTTACTTAAAAACATATTGCTAATAAATAATAGATTTATACATATAAAAACATCCTCCACCGGAGGTTTACTTTTTACAGTAATCACCAGTTCTCCCTCCATCCCAACTCACTCACACACACACATACACACTTCCTCACAAGTTCTTCCTTTCAGAAGGTGTTTGCTTGGGGGGGAGGGGAGCCTTGGATTAGGTTTCATACACACACACACACAAAAACACTCTCGCATAACTCTGTTCATCCCGACAGGCTGCAGAACTGTGACTTCATTTTTCTGTCAAGTGAAACGGCACAGCAGGAATATTTAAAAAAAACAACAAAAAAACAGACAAAACATGAAACTGCTCCATCTTCCTCATTCAGAGGGTCGGATCACAGAAAGTTCCAACCAAGTCAGCAGCATCAAGGGCAGAGCAACGAAGCAAATGCACAAACTCACACTTAAAATGAACAAAAAGATGGGGAATGTTGGATTTGATTTCATATCCCATGACCCTTGAGATAGTTTTTTTTTCCTTTCTCAACATCTGAACTTCTCTTAATTGATATGGAAAAAAAAAAAGTAAGATGATAGAGCCGAGTGAGTGTTTCCCACCCAGTGCCAGCTGCCCATCTTCCTCAGTCCAGTTTCTCCAGCACTGAGGGAACATAAACCAGGCTGAGCTCGCTGCCGAAGTCGCAGACGATGGCGGCGTTGTCCAGCACCAGCAGCTGCCGGACGCCCTGACCGTCGCCGCTCTGGCTCAGGTAGACGGTCTGCAGCAAGTCGCCGAAGTTCAGGTCCCAGAAGGAGACGCAGCCCTGGCCCCCCGTCACCAGCAGAGACTCTGAGATCACACCGAGACTGGCCCCACAGCCAACCTCCTGGTGAGCAGAAACAACCAGTAAAAATGAGGATTTTTTTTTTTTTTTTTCTTTGCACCTTGCCTTGTACAGGTTGGCAGCAGAAGTGAATAATGGGTTAAAACAAATGTTGTTAAGCCAAATGGTGGTGAAATAGCACATGTCCATGATAGAAGCAAGAAAACTAGGCAAAAATGCTAGACAGCAAGGGTAAATTAGCAGACAGTCAGCGGTAGCATCAACAGCCTTGAGTCACTCAAACTAATGCTGGACAAGAAAGTCCTACCATGACAAAATTTAATGTAGTGTAGTCCAACATCAAAAAAAATAAAAAATCAAAAAATCAAAAATGAATTTAAAACATTTCAAGGCCTTAACCTTTTTGTTTCACCAAGTCAAATTTTAGGCCATTTTTAATGCCACCTTGAATGAAACTTAAGACAAGAAGAACTATTAATTAAAGAATGGTTGGGAGAACCTGCGGCATTACAACAAGCAGAGGAAAAACTTTGAACTGGGCTTTATGCTTCTCACATTGCATTTGGCTCTCTACAGCATTAACTCCCATGGTGCCAAGCTTAACGTTTTTTTGTATTTAGCCTTATACTTGCTGGCAGGAGCAGCAGAGGTCAGCCAGTGGCCAAAAGGAATGTTGTCCTCACAACTGGCAATAACTTTGCACTTACATTATGGAGACAAAAAAAGCTAGCTAGCTAACTTATTTTTTATTTCGCCTAACAAAACAATATTTTCTGTGGTTTTCTTTCTACTGTTACTTTCTGCGACCCGTTCAGCACCTGCTGTATGGAGTACAGTTTGATGCCAGTGCTGCGGTCCCAGATACAGATGAGGTCATCCAGTCCTGAGCTGATGACACAAGAGGTAGTGCAGACCAGGGATGTGACGTCGCCACGGTGACCGTAGACATGGCTGACGCGGCTTCCTGTCAGGACATCCCACAGGCAGATGGCGCCGTCCTGCCCACCGCTCGCTAGAACCATCGTCTGATAAAAAAAAAATAAATGGTTACTTTTCTATTTGTTTTGAATGATGGAGTGTTAGGGCCACGCTGAGAAAATAAAAATTGACATAAAATTAAGTCATAGTATTACAAGGAAAATGTTGTAGTTTTACAAGAATAAAGTTATAATACTATGGCTTTATTCTAGTAATATTACAATTTTATTTTCACTTTATTTGGTACTTTATTCTTGTCCTATTAGTCTATATTCATTCATTCAATGCAGTAATTTCATACTCCATTGTTTTAGTTTTGATTACTTTCATAAAAAAATCATACAAATATTATCATGTAAATTAATAAGCTTGCATGTTAAATGTTAAACTACTTACAGTGTTTTTAAAAAAAAACAACAGAAACTACATGATGGAAAAAAATGAAATTTTTGCAGAATATAAAACTACACCGTGTTTTAAACAACTTGAATCAGATTTATTTTTCTACAGTCAACATTTGTAGACTAAATTATATCTGGCTATTTGATGTTCTAGCCATTTGATAGAAGAGTAGAGATGAATTGTTGCATTACTGACCTGGTCAATGTAGATGGCTGTGATGCCCCCAGAGTGACCCTGCAGGGTAAAAAGGCAGCAGGAGTCCTCCAGACGATAAACCTGACCAAACAGTAAATAATAAGAGTATTTGTTTCCTTTTCTGTTGCATTTCATTAAAATAGAGAAGCCAGCGATGTTTTAAAACATTCTGGTTGTAGATTGTGTAAGTTTTGGTGTTACCCTGACTGTGTGGTCTTGGCTGCCGGTGACCACCCTGCCTGCGGCCGCTCGCAGCACAGTGATCGGCTTCTGGTGGGCACACTGCACAGAGCGAGTGAGCTGACAGCTGATAAGGTCCTCGCTGCTGTAACAGGGAGACGGGGGCATGCTGCCTCGCCCGGGGGCACCTGAAGGCATCACAGCAGAGATTCATTTCTCTGTTATTGGAGCTTTTCAAGGCCATTTCTGTCTCAATGTCTAACACAGAAATGTATAGACATTTTTGAAAGAATATATGTCACATTTACTAATTGTATACCCTAAATAGTGTCACATTTCAGGTCAAATAAATGTAAGGATCATCTCACCTCTGTACTGCAGCAGACCCAGAGGTTTGTTAATCTCAACAGTGAAGAAATCTAACGACCCGTTCAGTCGCGCTGCCACGATTCTGAGAACAGAAAATCAGAACAGATATCAGAACCTGATGCTTTTCTTCCACTTTTCACATCCAACTTTGCAGAGGATAAAAACAAGCGAAGAAAAATAAATTGATACAAAAAGAAATCATTTTTAAAAAATTAAATTGTTTTTGTTTATTTTTGTTTCAAGAAAAACAGTAAAAGATCTGGGTCTTACCTGTTGTTAAGAAACGCCAGCGCGGTGATACCAGAGACTCCATCTTCATTACTGCACCGCAGAGACCCCTCTACTGCATCCCACAGCTGGAACCACATGAAAAAATGAACTTCATTTCAAATGTTTAGTTCTTAGTCTTTAATAAATCAGATCTATAATTGTTGTTTACTTCAAAGTACAGCTGAAATGACTATTAATCATGATTAATTGATTACTAAAATAAAACTAACTAATTTAGTGAATGGTTCATCATTAACTGGAGCATACGGACACTGCAAATTGCTGAAGGCCATACTCAGAGAACAAATTAAGCCAAAACTGTACAATAAATATATGCATTTTACATTTAAGATAAAAAAAAAAAAAACACTCTGTGTCAGTAAATATGTTCTACCCAAAACAAGGGTGAGGGTTAACCCCTCACCCAGCATCTACAATAACTTTTGAAATAAATGAGCCATAACAACATTTAATTTAGTTTCACACACCTCCAGTTTGCCGCTGCTCCTCCCAGCAGCGATCAGATTCCCTCTCAGCTCCATGGCCCAGACGGAGCTTTCCCAGTCTCCAGTGGACTGCGTCCCAGCCCCGGCGGCCTGGTTTGGGGGTCCGGATGCGTCCCCCAGGCTCAGGGTCCTCTGAAGATGTGTGGCTGAAGGAGGCGAGGAGGAGGCGGAGGAAGGAGACGGATATGTAGAGGGTGACGGAGGCTCATGCTCCATGTAGGCGCGCTCCACCAGCCCTCCGAAGTCAAACCCTCCTCTGGGTGGCGTGGCGAGGTTGGAGGGCGGCTGGGAGGTAAAGTTGGTGTCGATGAGCGGAGTCAGATCGGGCTGGTCGGTGAAGAGAGGCGGCCGGGTCGGAGCGGTGCGATGTCTCAGCGGGTAGCAGTCGTCCTCAGATACCCCGTCACAGCCGAGATTCGGGTCTCTAGATTCACAGGCACAGTCGGACTCTGCAGTTATCGTGTCCCAGACGTCTCGCTGCTCCCAACAGCCACTGCTGCTGCGTCGTCTTAATCTGTAGAGACACCAGAACAGACAGATGGATATGAAGAGAGAGCAGCCTGCTGCTTCCTTTAAGAGGTCACAATAAAAGGTAGGAAAGATGGAGAAAGCCTTCAAACTGCACTGCACACTTATTATTACTGTTTAGGCAGAGATGGTATTTTCCTATACTGAATATTTTATATATTTCACTAAGCTTTCAAAACCTTGAAAAATAACCACTCCTGCTTCTCTGCTTCAGTTAAACTTCCCACAATCCTGCGCTGCATCACTATAACTGTCACGTGATCAACCTCCTCACCTCCACCTCCAAAAACAAACAGCAACAAGCTGGCAAAAAATATCAGTTAATATGTCCCGGTTTTATTTATCGGACCAATACAGACATGTTAAAAATGACTAATATCGGTACCGATGTTGATGTCGTACATCCTGAAAATAATCTCTTACATGAGCATAATATCACAGTGAACAAATATCAATAAGCAACTTTTAATTTGAGTATATTTTATTCAGCGCAGGAAAAAAAACCTACTGTTTTGAACAAAATCATGTTGAGATTTTTTTTCCGTGTTTTGGGGTTTAATTTTTATTTTTTTTTTTTTTATCTAGCATTTCCAAGAATTTATGCACTGTAGTAAACATTATGGGAACTTTAGAAGAGATAACCCACAGCGTCACAGATTCTTCAGTGCACATAGCAGACAGAATAAAGTTCATTACCACATTTTTGTCCTTTGTTTAATGATGAAAAGCTCAATGTTACTCTCATCAGACTAAGGCACACAATTCCAGTTAACAGAGTCTAGAAAGCTGCACATCTTTATATTTGTGATGTTAAAACACTTTCCAAAAATAGCATCTACTGGTTGTTAGAGAGACTTTTTAACAATAAGCTTTTCAGATTTTTGATGCCAAAATGAATAAAAATTAAGCCTCATTGGTAGTGATAAAGAGAAATATGCCTATGTGTCACGCCATATTTATGCCCCACGGAAACAGGAGTCTTGCATTTCTAATTAGTTCCCAGAAAACTCAGATAAAATTTAAAAAAGCTAATCATAAATTTCAAAATTATTTTAATCACTTTCATTTTGTAGAAAATGTTGGGGTTGCCAGTAAGAGTGATTCCAGTTCTTTTGTTAAAAACTGAATTCTTAACATGAGTTTTCATCCCCAATGAACAAATTAACTCATATTTAAGGTTAATGTTTCCCTTAAATTATCAGTGCTCCTTCAAATAAAGTAACAAAGTATAAACATTTATTTTAAATCTACATTTGTCAGACAAAACATTACATTTGGCAAAAAATTTACATTTACATTTTCGGTAAGCCCTAAACTCTAAAAATCATAATAAAGGCTTCAAATATTTTACTTTGTCACTAATCTAAATAATATGCAGGTTTCATTTCCTACTATTTTCATGATACTTAAAATTTTTAGCTGTACCAGTAATACAAATTAGGAAATCGTTTGGAGGACTCCCTACAAGTACCTCTGCTTCAAGAAATTTAAAGACATTTCATGGTTCAATTTATTTTTAAACAAGTTTGTAGCGCTACAGAGCACAGAGATGAACAACAGTGAGCAGGAGGGTGTGCATTAGTCATTATTACAAATCTGCAACGTGGAACCTTCCTACAAAGTCAACCTGACCGCTCTGTGTTTTTATTACAGCATCATAAAATGCAGATAAGGGTTCATAAAAGAAAAACAAAAAAAAAACTAAATGATCTTATTCTGTTTCTTGTTCCAAACAGAAGAATTGTAAATAATAAAACTGGTTAAAGTCTGCACAGCTTGTAAGGGCAGTGCAGCTGAAGAAGAAATTCAGATTGTGACCTCACCCTTGCTTTGGGATGACCGTCAGGCAGTCACCAGTCTGTGCATCCCAAACACGGATCTGTCCCGCCAAGCAACAGCTGGCCAGCAGCATCCCATCGCTAGCCAAACACTCGATGTCCTACAAGAACCAATAAGTGGAGTCATGTCTGCAAACAAGTTTTATAATACCATGAAGCATTTTTATTAGTCTTTCAAAGCTCTTCCTACCATACTGTGTCCCCTCAGCAGCAGAGGAGAGATCTCACTGACAGGTGGAGAATAACCGTAATCGTCGCAGGGCAGGTCGCCTCGTCGCCGACGCCCGTGAGCAACACCGTTTCGGCCGTAGTTACGGGGGCAGAGAACACGGTAGAGGCAGAAGAGCAGAAGAACCAGCAGGACCCCTGCAGCCAGGCCCAAAGCAGCCACCCTGGACAGGAAGTGGGGAGAAGAAGGCAGAAATGATGAAACTCTCTCAAAATATGAACACAGTAAAAAAAACAGTTTCTAATCCATGAACCAGCGATCATGGAAATATATGGAGATATTTATGTCTTAAACATATTTTACAAGATCCTGATCAGCACAAGGAAAACCTGCCTGCTTTCAACTGAGGAATGTGGAGTTAAAAAGATGATGAGATAATGACCTTCTCTGAGCAAAACTGGCTTTGCAACAACTGAATGTATCCAGTAAAGTTTGGAGCTTGAAGAATCCTAACATGAGGAGAATTTGGCTATTTTACTTTCTAAACTACAGTAACCTGAATTTTCCTTTTTTAAACAGGAATTTAAAATGTAAAAAGTAGAACAGAAAAAGGAAGGATTTAATCAACCTTAGCTCTAAGTGTTAAAACTTTCAATTATTGGCCTGTAAAGAAACAGTCAACATTTTGCCATTTATTTCTGGGAAAAAAAGAGATAATTATGCAAAAATGTTTTCTTTATTATTCCGTTTAATCTAATGAGGGGATAAAATGTATCCGATCTTAACTCTTCATCTAAGAAAAGGAAAATAAAAAGAGAAAAACATAACACAGAACTGACATAAATAGGAATAATTAGGCCATGATTTGTACTTTATTTCTTTATTTTCACCATTCAGTAAAATGGTTAAATGTTTGGAAAGAAACCAGTGCACATTTCACCTCTGTGTAAGAACCAGTTTATACTTGACTCCAAAGCAAATCTCAACAAAGACTCAGGTTTATCTTTACCAGCATGGGGCAGCAGCAATTTTCCAGAAATCCGGGAAGAGGATACGGAAACATTTTGTTTTGAATACTTGGAATCTGTGCGAGACATTCCCAGTAAGAGCGTCTCCCAGCCGATTTAAATCTATTTTACCAACTTACTCCCCCCTGTGGTAAAAAAAAACAACAAAAAAAAACAATTGTTCTAAAAAGAAGTTTTATGGGTTTCATAATATGCCCCTCATTAAATTATCCAACACCGATCTTTAGCACACTGGTCTTCTATCTGTTTCAGGGTCAGATGAACTCAACAGCCTCTTTTCCAACCCTGACCTAAATATTTGAAAACTTAACATACAGTCTGCAATGAAAAGATCAGCTTCCACTCCAGTGAACTGCAGTTGGGAAAAAACACAATGTCTTATATAACACAGAACAAAGACAACCCAACTCCAGACTTGCTGGAGAGAAAGTAGAATATTGGGCATTAATTTGTGAATGTAGCCTAATAATGATTTGAAATTAGAAAAGTAGCTCCAGATTTTATATGATTAAATCTGGAACTTCCTTTTAAATAATAAAATCTGAAACTTAGCACAACATCTCAGTAAACTATAAAACCCAGCATAGTTTAGCTGCATAGAAATTCTTTCTCAAGAGGATTAGCGAAATTTTTCTACACCTTAATGCCTCATTTGTAGATTCAGATATCAACCAGTCAACCGGGCTGCAAGTCTGATATTAAAACTGTTCGTTACTCATTTATCTGACATAAATTCAGGAAGCTTTTTCTGAATGAAGAAAAATATTCTTCGCTGATGCATTTAAAGGAAACAAAGTGGGTTTTAGTACAGCAGAAGTCTGTTTATTTCGAAGTACTTACTTGTAGAGGGTGAGATCTGTCTGTATATCTGCAGAAACTTTAGGGATTGGTGGAGGAGGGTGTCTTGTGTCCTGAGGGTGACGCGTGTCAATGGCCTCCTGGGGGCTCAAGTGAATCGTGACTGGAATTACCGGGAGAAGGCTGATGTACCTAAAATTGACAAGGAGGATGATATTTTTGATCCAAAATTTGGTCTTTAAATATTTGGTCTTTAAAGGAAGATACAGCTTTAATCTTACTAAGATTTATTTCCTATTTGTATATTCAAATCTCTTACTAGTTACATAAAGTTCAATATAACAAACATTTAAATCCAGTCTCCTATTTTAGAGTTACAAACAAAACACTAAAGTCGTAATTTGAGGCAATACTCACTTCTTTGCTAAAGTGATATTGTAGTAGCTGAAAAGCGACGGCCAATGTCTAAAAGACAATCTCCTCCATCCTTCCTCATCTTCGGCCCCCCAGGTGATCTGAGGCACTGAGGGTGGGGCGTGGGGAAGAGGTCCTGCTGGGCCAAGGTGACCTTGTGATTGGTTTTCAGGTAGGGGAGTTGGAGCCGGAGCACGGTGGATGCTCAGGGTACTGGTAGGATCCCCACCACGGAAAACCGGTGCCACTGACAGATGGGGGCTTAAAGCACCTCCGCCGGAGTCCCCGAGGGGGCTCTGCTCGGACACCTGCGCAGCCAGGTAGGTGCGGATTCCAGCCGGGTCCGTGTAGACGAGGATGCCGATCCAGATTACCGTACCAGCCTGAAAATGTGGAGAGAAAACACAATTAGAACTTGTGAATCTGTTGAGATGGGATTGGCCATGGGCTTATGGTTTAATAAACCTTAATAAAAATACTACAATTCCAGAATATTAAGATTAAAAAATAAAAAAAATATTCAAATTTATTTGTTTTAATTTAAGCCAGAAAAAGTCAATATCCTGCTGCTGACAAAATAGCAAAACATTTTATGTTTCCTACAAAATTTTTTTCATTGGCATTTTGATGAAGATACATAGAGTTAATTAAAAATACAGAATAAACACAGAACAAATTTAGTATGCTTCAGTAGCCTTCATAAGCAGATTGTTTGTAATGAGTTGTTTTTGTCTTCCTTGTAAGTGAGGAAAACGTATAGAAACCTCTTTTCAACCAGCTGACCAGCAGAGCGCAGCAACAGGCAGGGGAGGAGCAGCATTACATCAGTCGAATGTCTGTATAGCTGGAGACAACTCCAGCCACTTCAGGACATCTTCTAATAATCTTATAAAAACACTGTAAAACACTTGGTATGAAGGATGTTTTTATGATTTTGAATCCACAATCTTTAGAGTTAGTTTTTCCAAGAAAAAGTAAAATTAAACACCTTTGACTTTAGAAACAGAACAACACCACCCCCCCCACCCCTCAAAAGCTTAACTTTAGCTACCACAGTGCCTTAATAGAAAAAAAGTAACCAGAATCGGATCAATTAAATAAAAAAATGACTTAAAACTTAATTTAAAAACTAAAACCAGTCAGAACACATAGCAAAAAGAGATGAGCTGAGTTACCATGATGATGCGCTGGGCCAGGCGTGTGCGGGCCAGGAAGTACACAACACGGAGTCTTTTAGGGAGCCTCAGGTTCCTGAAGGCCGGGGTCTGCAGAGTGATTGTGTGAGGGGAGGGCCGAGGTGGAGGAGGGGCCTCACGTGTTCGCAGGGGTCCCGGCTTTGAAGGAGGCAGGCCGGCTTCGGCGGGAAGCCGGCGGTTCAGGTCAGCCAGCTGTAATTAATTTAGATAAACTTTTAATATTACCTTCACTAAAGTTGCGTAGGAAGTAAATCACCAATTTCTTGATTATTATTTATTCGCTACACACAGTTGTTTACGCAAAAAAACTAATGTAACAATTTAGGCTGTATCTGAAGCAGGACTCCTTTTCAGAAGTAAAAAAAAAAAAAAATGTTTTCTTATCAAATGTTTGTTTTTTCATGCAAGTCTTACCTCCATACGGCGAATATCTATAGACAGGACTGTTGTGAAGAAAAACATCTGCAGAAAAAAGTCAGAAACGAGCCCCACGACAGCAAAAAGACAAAACTCCTGCACAAGACAAAAATTTGTTTACATCACTTTATATTCTTAAAGTTTTTTTGTTTTTTTTAACAAAATCATCTCGTTTCTCATGATGCAATGATTACAGCAAATTTCTCTAACCTGGATAGCTGGGACCAAAGTGAAATATCCAATCAGGATGATGCACAGCTCAGTGGCCATGTTCTTCATGATAGACCAGCTCTCATTACTAAGGCCTAGTGAAGCAAAAGACAAGATATAAAAGGTGCTACATGTGTTTAATCCCAGTGAATCCTATAAAGATGACTGGGTGAAAACCTTACCCTGAGCAATTCGAAGTTTGACCTCAAGGTCAACGGGGGTGGAAACCACAGACTTAGTGAGGACCAACACATTTTCCAGGCCGATCACGACAACAAGGTAAGGGAAGATCTCACTGCAAAGAAACAAAAGGTACCATACATTAACCAATTAGGAAACAAAAAGAATGAGTCAGAAAGCTTCAAAATCTAAAAGAAATCACAACTGGCGTTTGCAGCATTGTCAAAGCATTTTAAGGAACTCTTCAGACTGACAAAGACCCGTTCTAACTTCATAAACACCATATCGTACACGCTGAGCTGAATAAAAGTTCTTTTTCCTGGATGCTTGATATTACAAAATTTGTAATATTAGCTCCAGTCCTAACAAGATAGTATGTAATGGGAGGGCTGATATGACTGAGTCATGAAAATCCAAAAAAAATCCCGAAAATGCAATCCTCATAAACAGAAAATTCAATGAAGCAACAAGATCAATTTATTGCCCAGACCTACTTTGGATATGAAAGTGAATGCAGCTATCATGAACTACAAAATACAAGTGGGATAAGCACCTGAATAATCCACTTTCATCAGATTTATCTGGTCCTTAAGATAAGCCTCTTCAATTAGTTACAAACACATAAGAAAACCAACCACAAGCCAAATGAATATAATCCACACACACCATAAAAAGTGGTTAACATTAAAATTATATCCTTAAAATGAGAACACTCTCACAAACTGCAAAGGAATCTGTGTGTCAAAGAGATTTTTCTGAGAGAGAAGAAAAGTTTTCTTCAGAAAAACAGCCAATCCGAACACTTTGTTAGCAACTGACTGGTGCCTGCAGGGAATTTCCTCCCATTACAAAGTGAGAGAGATTAGTGTGAGAGTACCGATAAGCAGGAGCTTTGGAGGTAAGTGTATAACTGGGTCACAGAGGAGTCAGCAGCTCTGCACATTACATCACACACATAAACACACCTACACACATGTGCGGGATAAGCTCTGTAGCCTTGAGTGTGAAGCAATCATGACTAAGCAGAGTTCACACCAGCCAAAGTTGCGTCTTTTGAGTTATTAATCAAACAACAAACATTTTAAAAATTAGAGTCCATCAGTTGTGCATAGCAAAAGTCATTAGTTTTAAAAGTATGGGTCTTCCAGTTATAACAGTTAGTGAAGGCGGTGTTGCCCGGGTTTTGTTTGTACAAGCCCACCCATAATGAGCACAGCCTACGGCAGACATGCGTGGATCTTAGGCAGTGGTTGAACACCAGGGTGCCATTGTCACGCCACAATGTCAGCTCTTTAATAATCCTCAAATCATTGGACGAACCAGATAACGTCAACAAGACAGAATCTCCTCCCTCCGAAGTAGTCCAACCCGCTTCCTGTCCTATCAACAATGACACACTGACTTTTGAGTTTTGGTTATAAACATTAACAGACATCAGTCTGAAATCAGCGTGGAGGAAACAGGAAGTTTGAAGCATGTGCGTCTGTTGTGCGTGAATGCAGGGAGTAAGCAGAATAAGGCAACAGACAATAAAACTAATGGTCTCCTAGGGGAATAAATATTTACCTCAATAAATGCAAACTGAGGTAAATAAATAACATGAAGGTGATTCCATAAGAGTTGTACTGTTCTAACAGCAGTACAGAAACTAAAAGTCGTGATTTCAATGTGTGATATCCTATATGAACAACATGGGAGTATTATTCACTGTCATATAGGTCAGTTTAAACAAATCATCCTAAATCACATTTAGATTCTTTCAGCAGCTTTTGAAAACAAATAAAAAGTGTTTGAACGAAATCTCTCCAAACCGTAAAGTGTGACAATTGACAAAAAAAATGTTGAATTCTCACCAACCATGTCTGGTGGTGGAGGACAAGCCAAACCTTTTTACGTTATCTTGACCAAAGCATGAGAAAAATGTGGGCACTCCTACCCTCCGTTCAGCGTGGGCGTCAGGCCAAACAGAGTACACAGTCCCACAGACATGAGCAGGGAGCTGAGGACTGTGACCACAGCAGCCAGAGCCAGGCCCCACTTGGACTTCACCATGTCAATCTTACCTGCAAGGAAGGAGGAGGAGGTTATTGATCAACTGCTTATTAGAGATTACTTCATCTGCTATCTGGTTACTAATATCTGATGGACACATTAGCTATGTAGCTATCAATTCTTTCTTTCACAACTTCAAACCTGCAATAGCATGAAAACAAGCCTTTATTCTCCTCCAATAAATGTAACCAATTATTAATCTAAATTAATTGCTTTATCTCAAGTTTACATTAAAGCTTATACGGTCTTAGTTAAAGGAAAGTAAACATTCTGCCAATTTTAGGGTTTTAATAAGTAAGGCAAAAATTCAATTAGCCAAATATCTACATTTCATCTTCTTTGGCTGTGCTCAGTCATAACAAAAATTAAATTTTTCTGTTTTGTTTTATGATTGAGTAAAACAAAAGCTGAAATTTTTTGACTGATGAAAAACAAAAACAAGAAAAACCGCAAATAGCAATTAACGAATTAATGAAGAAAAAAAATACTTCAGAGTGCAAAGTTGTCTGAAAACAAGGAAAGGTTACATGTAGTGAGACAAAATGTAAACCAGGAAACCATCATACTCCTGAATTAATTTAAAGTTCTCTTTAAAAACTCTACATAACTGAGTTTAAGGGTTGCTAAACTATTTACACAGACATTTATTTCTATCTTTATTTTTACTACATTACCCAGATCTCCATTTGAAGACAGAGTTGAGATCACAATATCACAAATGAAGTTAAAAAAGCAAGTATCTAAACAAATAATGTGCCTGTTTTGAAATAACAGTAAATTTAGCAATTTTTTTAGATTCAAGTAATATCTCAAAAAAGTTAAATGAAACCTGCTGTTTTAAGAATAAATAGGCTAATAAAACTTTGCAGATGTTATTAGCATAATAGGAAGATATCAAAAAGATTACTGACATATACAGTACAGACCAAATTGAATTCACTTTCTAATTGAGTTCAATTAGAAAGTGTCTCTAAACCTTTGGTCTGTACTGTAGTAAATAAAGACTTCAGTCATATGCAATTTGTTTGGAAACATTTAGAAAAACTGCTTCTAAAAGGGGTACAAAATGTCTTTTAACTCTCTGAATTTGAGTTAAATCTTTGTCTTGAGTACATATGTTTGTCCTCTGAAGTAATGTTTTTCCTGGAAGCTGCTAGAGGTTTGCTCGCTGCATTCTTACAAAGGTGTGCTATGTTCCAGTGTGAGGATAATCACACGGGATTATCCTCACACCAGACAGGAACAACCTTGGCACTCAAACAAACGTGCACAAACAAAGGCACAGCGGCCACTGAACTGAATGTACGCTTTACAAACAAAACAACAACAAAAAAAACACGCAGAGTGGAGCCAAAATGGATCAAAGTGGATCAAAGACACAGGACGGACGTGCAGCACAGACTTACGGGTGGAGAAGTAGATATAGGCGAAAAGGATGATGTATGTGGTGACGAGGGGAATTAGTTCAGCGATGCCGATCTCCTCCTTGAAGTGGATGTGAACCATGTGGTCGTCTCTCAAGCTGCAGTTGGCCGACGGGTGAAGTTGCTTCAGACGGGTCCGTAAGCTACTCAGAAAGCTGAACACGCACACGAACAACGTGACGATAATTAAACAAAACAAAAAAAGGAGTGTACAAAAGCAGTTTTTCCCTGGTTACAGTTTCAAAGGATGAAATTTGAATATTTTTTGTATATTATGGTTACTCAAAGCGCCAATACGTATAAAGGAATTAAACTGCAGCAGTTTAATTCTAAGGCTGGAGAAATAATTTCCTTTCAGTGAGAACAATTATGCAGCCCTAAACACTTCTGTAGGAGTCCTTTGAGATTCAGTTTTAATTTTAAAACAAAGAGTTTCTTCAGAGGACTCTGATCTCAGGCTGGGAAATAAATTCATTAAACTCAACATCAAGCTGAACTTTAATTAAACTAAGAAAAACATTAATCTACTTAGATAATATTATATTTAAAGTTAGTTGTGGGTAAAGAGTGCAACAAAGACACTCATCTCACCATTTTTGTAAACAAAGTTAATTGTTGGGCTTCCTCTAATTAAGTTTGTTAAATGGTTCACAGTGATTTGTTTGACTTCCTGACAAACAAATGCATGTTGGAATGCAATAGATACTTCATAGTAATTTCTGAACATGTAAAAAAAACACCTTTAACCAGTTTTAAGCAGAAAAGGCCTTGGAATCCTCTGACATTTAAATTATACAGAACATTCACGCTTTAAATCAACAAGCGTTTCTGAATTAATATGACATTAAATCCTAAGAGGAGAAAACTCTTATGTTAAAAACATTGATATTCCAGTCAGGAGGATTCATGGCTGTTTAAATGTCTAAAGTATTAAACATATCACCCAAAATAACATTTTTTTTTTTTTTTTTTGCCTTTTTACTCACTCTGCATCATAGTTTGAAAGAACCACAGTGATTGTGTATGTGACCACTCTCTTCCTGTTGTAGTGACTGACTCCTGTGTACTTTCCAGGGACGCCAAACAGCAGGTCTGAAACACACAAAGACTGAATTATTTATTTTTTTTAACCCAAAACTGCAGCAAATTGCTCTAAATTACATTTTTACGTTGTGGCCAGAGACCATGTGTCAGACAAATGACTTCAGCATGATCAGGAGTCACTTCTCGGTTATCAGGAATATGAGGGTGTTCATTAAAGATCTAACAACCACCATGTACCTCACTCGCATGAGATCATTTATTACTGCTGCATAAAATCAAAACAGACCAATGTTTAGTACATGTCGATGTCATGCTGCTGCAAGGAGATAAAACAGTTACTGGATAAGCATCACTTGAATGGAGAGGTGGGGCAATATGCTAGGATAAATTCATATAAGGTCCATATTAAAGGTCCAAGTTAAACTGCCTGTGCAAAGTCAGAATACAAGCCTTTTAGTTCACTAGTTTGATTAATCTTTGCTCACAAGCAACTTACAATGGGTGATCCAAGACCATTTGAAAAAGCACTACGTTTGATATTTAGTTTGGGTTTAATTACCTTTGCAAAAAGCAAACTTTCTAAAATCTGTCTGATTTGCCATTTGAATACATTACATACAAACACATAAAGTAATGCATTTTTTAAGAATTTCAGCATACATATAAATTATATAATAATAATAATAAACAGATAAATAATTATCTGGAATATTTTGCAAAACTCTTACAAATGAAATGAATATAATCCAAAGGTCTTTAATGGAAACATGACAATTTTGAAAAAACTTGCGTTTTTTTGATATCAGGTTTTTGTCCTAAGATGAGGTGGCGTTTCAGCTGAACCAAAATCAATGTATTTCACAAAACTACAATGGAAACACATTTTTAACATCACGAGTCACGTGATCGACAACCAGATGTTAATTCTGGCGGAAAAGACGAAGAAAGGAGGATCATGGCGCAGCAAGTTTTTTTAATAAGTTATCACATTACCAAACATATTTACATGTGATTTTAATTACACTTCTTATTTAAAGGAAACACCACAATTGCAAAACATTTTGACATTTTGTACACGTTTACAATGGAAACACAGCTAATGAAAGCCTCAGAGGTTTTGTTAAAGAACATTAGTGAACAGACAGCATCACAAAGACCAAATGACACACTTTTCAGATTTTTATTTCCAATCAAGTTAAAAAACCATGTAGTTTTCCTTTCACTTTTTAAAAAATGCACTACTTTGTATTGGCCCATCGCAAAAAAATTCCAAATTAATCCAATGTTTACATGCGATGTGATGACAGTTATGGGGCTAAAAAAAGTGGAAAGAACAATTTGATGGGCTGGTGTTCTAGGTTTAACCGTCTCCCTCTGCATCCATCCTGCATAATCATCAATCATCAGCAGAGTTTCTACCTCGTAGTGTCGCTGAGGTGTGCAGTCCTTTCGGTTCGTGTTTCTGAATGGTCTTGAGGAGGTCCGAGTCCGAGTCAAACAGGTCCCGCTGGTTCTGCCAGTAGTTGCCAGGAGACACGAGGAGGCAGCCGTGTTCTGGCAGCACTGACTGCATCCGCCGTAACCCTGGAAACAAGTCTGTCACCTGGAGACACAGCGCTTCCAGGCTTCGAATGCCAGAGCTGGAAAGAAAAGAACCCAGAAGGTAGAAGTGATTGGGAATGTTGAAATTAAAGGGACTCAGAATTTGAATTTAATGTAATAATATGGCTGGTATGTCCATATGCTGAAAAACATCCCAGGTCATCAGCAAACAAGGACCTGACCTATAAATCACTGTGCACATCAGTGCTTGCACAGTGCAGCTGCCAAACAAGTGAAAGAGAGTTTTTGTTTTTTAAAGGTCATGGATGTTTTCCTTTTTTGTTGACGCAAATCAGGTTGAGGTCAGCAGTTTGTTTGACCTCCTGCAAAACGTGAGGAGGCCGGTTTATCACAAAAACAACAAACTACTGGTGCAACAGGTGTGTTTACCCATCGGAGTGGACGTGGTTGCGAATCTCCTCCAGCAGACTGAAGACTTTCCCCAGAGGCGAACGAAACACGTCTACCGGCACAAGGCTGCTGTCCCACGGAGACACGGCTGCCTTTACCAACACCTGCTGGATGTAGGCGACCGGAGGCCCGCGGTACTACAGCACAAACACAAACACACACCAACACACAGACAGGTGACTCATTCATAGGAAATATAGCTCTTGTCAGGCTTTTTTTTTCTGACATTAACCTCGATGGTAAGAATCTTGCATGTATATAGTTCAGTTATATGAATCCTGCATTGCAGAATATTATAACTTAACCCTCCTGTGGTCCTAAAATAACATTTAGTGGATCTTTGAGGAGTTTTAACACAATGGCGGGTCATTTTGACCCGAGGACAACAGCACGGTTAAAACCTTTAACATTTCAATGTGACAAATGAACAATTATGTACAGAAAGTAGAACAAAATTGCTAATTAAAAGCAAAATGACTCATGGTTTTTGTATTTCTATTAAGACAATATTTTGCAGAAGCATGTTTTAAAAATCATCTAAAAGAAATGGTTTTCAAGTCTTGAAGGAGATTTGGATATTTTCATTTCATATGATACTGCCACAGAATTGCAGTAGGATCAGAGCATTAGTGGTGAGGTGCAGTGCTAGTTTTTCAGGTACAGTTTTTATATTTCTAATATTGTATAAAATAGACTTAGGTGCTTAAATAAAAAAAACAGAATATGCCAATTATTTTATCCGATTAATTGTCATATTAATCAATTACTGAGACAATCAGTAGCTGCAGACCTTAAATACATTTGTAACCTCTAATCTCTTACCCAGTCTGGTCGTTCTAGGTCTCCCAGAGGCTCATGGGAAGGGACGCTGTAGTCTCGCACCCCGGTGGTGAACTCCACAGGACCTGTCCCAGGTAGAGGAAGCCTCAGCAACGGATAGCTGGCAGAACGACAACAGAGATGCTACCTGTGAGTCCGGATGTGTTTTCAAAATATATGTCAAATATTTTATTAGAATAATAAAATCAATGAACCAGTTCACTGTAAGAGGCCACAAAAAAAGTCACAATGAACCGACAGTCATAAAATATCTGGGTGTTTCCTTGTTTGTGGCTGACAAGCTCTTCAGGGAAGATGAAACCGGAACCTCTGGCTTTTCCTGCTAGTCCGAGTTGAACATGCTGCATAAAGAGGGAACTGTTTCATTTTTCTCCTACAACTAGGTTGGTCCATCTCAATCACGAGTCAACACCATTTACATGCCTGGGCGTGTGTGGGAGGGCAACATTGTCCTGCTTGTGCTTACATCAATAAAACAGGAAAAATGCTGCCATTACTGAGCTGTGAATGATGAAGGGAGATGTGTGTGAGAGTCAGATTTTTCTCTGAGACAGAAAGAAAAACCCTGAGGGGGGCAAGTAAATGTTTGCAAATGGACTAATAAAAGCACAGTCTGTCACAACAAGCAATAAATGCATTAAGCACATGATAAATCAAAATGAGTTTGATCATTTATATCAAGACAACAATTAGAGAGGCTTCCAATTAATATAATTTAAAAGCTACAGTTTGAAAAATTTAGCAAACATTTGATGCCCAGACCAAAGTAGTTACTTTTCACCTTTTTTCCTTCCTGCAAAATCCTGCCTGGCACTTTTGCCTGTTAAATTTTTGAAATGCAATTTTGGTTACAAAGACTTCATAATTTATTTTAATTATTGTTTTTTGTTTATTTTGGATATATAAAGTGTTTTGCAGTTTCAGTGTTAGATGTTCTTTAGAAAGTTTTTTTTTTATCTTTGAGAGTGTGTACTTGCATTAATATGTCATTATTATTATTAGAATAGTTGAAAGTGGGCTCAAAATGTTATTATCATTTCTCACAATAATATCTGGGACAATTTATCATCCAGTAAGATTTTCTTTATCATTACAGGCTTAGTGACATCATCTCCAGTCTTTAATTTCTCTCAGTCCTAAAATGACTCAAAACGGCATTCTCAAGTTAACCTCTAGAACCCGACGGACCCACCGGTGGGTCCAGCTGCCATGTGACCTCGGCTCGCTTAGGGTGTAAGAGGTTAAAAATAAAACTGAGCGTTTTCTGCCTGAATTAATTAATCTTTCTTGGTTTTATGTGCACCAACTGGGGGCTGTTGAAATGAGGCAGAGAAATCTCAGTTTGCTGATTCACTCGTTTTGATTAACACTGGCTATCCATGCATTAGCTGAAAGTGCATGATGTGCTCTTTTCCAAATATTTTTTACTCCTTTAAAAGTATTTGTCCTCTCTCTTTCATCCCCCTCCCTCCATTAAGCTTTCCATGGCCTCCTCCAGTGCTTCTAGGTCACTGTACCTACACAAAAGCTTCTTTTGTGTTTGGCCAAACCCCCTCCTGTCAGGCAGATGGAGAGACAGGCATCCCATTCTCACAGGGCCACTTTCTCACAGCCCTCTGCCCCGACACTGCCTTTAACAACCCTGTCGATGAGCTCTTTCCTCCCTCGCTTTCCCCTCGGGTGGCAGCCAGCACCCTGCCGCAGCGTGCTGCAGGGCGAACACGCAGCAGGAGCATGAGTGTGTTTTAGATTGGCGCGATTGTTTTACAATCCCTGCACTGATGGGGCCCAAGCAAGTCTCTGACCTATGTCCTCTCCTTGGACCACTTATTTAGCAAGAGCAGACACTGTATGTGCACGTGTTAAATGAGTGGTGGTGCCGTTAGTGGGGGAGCTGTTATGTGTGTACAGATGGCCTTGAACTCAGCCAAATCTTCTCTTTATTCTGTGCAGTTCAGCGAGTCCACACTGTATGACAGCTTTGCTCACCTTTCATGTGTTATTGGAGGCCGCATGTCAAAAAAGGGAAATGAGTCTCCAAACTATTTTTCACAAAAGTCAGAGCAAAGTCCAAGTGCTTCAAGAACAGAGCAAGACTAAATATTAAGTTTTCAAACAGGCGTAGATGAAAAGGTGTTCATAACTTCTAAAAGAGCTGCACTTAAAAACAAGGGAGACATCATCATCATAAGATGAAAGACACCTTCCTTTAAAAGGGAATGTAAATAAACACACTTTAAACTATTTGTCCAAAATGAGCATTGCATAAAGCAAGAATCATTAGAGGCTTTACCAACTCGAATTTAAGACTTTTAAAGACCATAATAAGTGGAATTTAAGACCTATATCTCCACAGAAAATTTCAAACACAGTCAGCCAATTGGTGATAGATTTGCACATACCCATGACAGACACAAAAAGCTAGCTAGCTAGCAAGAGTATGTTAGCAGTGAGTTAGCAGCAGCCTCGAGTCACAAAACACAATGAGGATGTCTGAATGTGTCTCAAACTTTAGTCTGACAGAAAATCCTGTAATATAAACAAATACATAAATACTTCCATCAAGACTAAATTTAAGACTTGTCATTGGCATATTAAAGGACTACTTTCATCTATTTTAAGGTCTTAATTTTAGATAAATGAATTTCATACTTTCAGAATACACGGACATCCTGCTCTTTTAATATGAAAATAAATAAACACTTTAAACTACAGTATTTTCCAGAGTGTAAGTTTTTCCATTGATGATCCTGGGATTTACAATCATATATTTTTTTTCTTCTTCATAAAGTATTTTTTAGTCTAATAATGAATTGCCTAAAACAAGAATCATTAATCAGCAAAAATATAAATATAAAACAAGTTCTGAACTACAAAAAGCACAGAGAAATGTTTAACTCATGCTTGTTAAACGTGAAAAGCAGAAAGCATACAGCGCCTCTTAAGACTATTTCACACTTAGACAGGTACAACCACAAGCCTCAGAATATTTTTCACCAATGTGATAGACCAACACATAGCAGTCTGGTAGAATGGGAGAATTAAAAAATGGGCTAAATAACATTTTCTTTCAGATAAAAATCCTGAAGCTCCTGTAGAGAAGTCAATTGCAATTAAATGTCATCTCTGCCCCAGTATAAAGTATTTCGTAGCGTCTAACAAGCTTTTTTTCTTGTATTATGGCTCATCCTTCCCTAGCATCCCTGTGGAAAATAAAAAATAAATCACTCCCACAGCATGATGCTCCCACCGCTGTGTCAAAAAGGGAATCATGTGTTTATCGGCGTACACGGGTTAAATACAAATGTACACCACAATGTTTGTGAATAAAAATTGAAAACCAAGCAGAATTTTTTTTTCTTTCACAATTAAACACTATTTGTGTTAAATGATGTACATAAAATCCCAATGAAGTACATTGAAGTTTGGTGGGGGATAAATCAAGGGGCATGAATACCTCTACAAATCCGAAAGAGTATGATGTACAACATAACTGAGCACAGAAGCACACGCGCCTCATCACAGGATACCTACCAGCATGTGAGGATGCTGGCGGAGGTGAAAAGGATGATGGGTACTGGGTAGGAGGCACACAGCAGTCCGTGGTGGTAAAAAGCTGCCGAGATCTTCTCTCTCAGCTGCTCGCGCAGCGTCATCCTCGTGCTTGTGGTCAACTCCCGGCCATTGGGAAGCACAGGGCGGCCGAGGACGGTGCGCCGCGGAGCATCCAGACACCTGAGTCCAAATAGGTGAAAAGGTCAACAGGTTTACATTACAAAATATCTTGTTTGTCCCACCAGCTACCTAAAATCAAAGCAACTGTTTAGAATGCAGGAGGAAATTAAATATAAAGTACATTTCGGGTTTGTCAAGATTTTGTTGCGAAACTCCAGAAGTGACATGCATGATTCATGTTGGTTCTTATACGGGAAATTCCTATACTACAGTTACAGAAAAAGACACTATGACGCCTTAAACACCAGACCAATTTTATACTCCCACTCCATTAGCAAACATGGTGCCGACTGAAAAAATGATCTGTTTTCCTTTTAGGCCAGCTCCAACTGTGGTCACATGCTAGACAGTTTTAAACACACAACTCTTTCAGAAGCCAAAGAGGTGTGGGCACATTCCCCGCTGGAGAAAACATCCAACTTAAACCATCCACACCTGGGGGGAAAACAACACTTACAAGCCCATTTTCTTGGAAGACATTCTGGGTGTGTTTCCATGTTAACAGGAAGGAATAAAGGACAGAACACGCCTAGCTGCTGCACTTAGGAAATTACCAAAACATTCAGAAAAATTTATGAATAAGTCTGTTTATTTAAGGGCTGACAATTTTAACCAGATTAATCATGATGAATCAATTATTAAAATAATCTTTAATCAATCTAGTAATTGATTAATCATTAACTGGAGTATAAAGACTCAAAAAAGCCATTTGTTGAAAGAGCATATTCAGACCAGTAATTAGGACAAAATATATTCATTTTCACTTAAGATAAAAAAAAAAAAATACTTTTGTTTCAAAATAATTTCTTCTTTTGCACCATATGCTATCCAATTATTCATCTGTTAAATGAAAAACTAATCAGAACTCAGTCGTACACTGTATTGAAGTGAGGCAAAAAGCGTGTGGGCTGAGCTTTTCACACGCTGGTGTTCGAAGTATTTTTTAGCTGCAGATGCATCCTTTGCTACAAATAATCAAAGGAAATACCATGTTATTGCATTTTAGGCAATAGATTGTTTTCCTATACAAGAAAAGGAATCAAATAATTGTTTAGTTTGCAACTTTTAATGTATTTCTTATGTTGTATAAAAAACACTAAAGGGTTTAGACAAAAATGTGCAGAACACGCCAAGTATTCTAGAAATAATAAATCAATTAAAAATAACTGGTAGCTGTAGCCAGAGTTTATTTTTTGACTTATTGAAAAAACATTGCATTGAATATTTAATATATTCTCAATTCTTCCTTTTGTAATTACCATT
This sequence comes from Gambusia affinis, assembly GCF_019740435.1. Lineage (NCBI taxonomy): Eukaryota > Metazoa > Chordata > Actinopteri > Cyprinodontiformes > Poeciliidae > Gambusia > Gambusia affinis. Next base: position 21,979,266 of record NC_057872.1, read on the forward strand.
TAAAAAACCAACTATTCAAACTAATAACATAAAAGTTCAGAGGCATAAATTCAGTAAGAATGGTAATAGTTTACTAAAAAAGCATAACAACTTGTTACATATTTAATTAGAAATGGCACAAATATTAAAATTCTAAACTACAAACTGACTGAGCTCCTCAGATAAATATAGTTTTATTCTCATTTGAGAGCAGCCTGAAGGCTGAGTGAAATCTTTGCCTTCTGGGTGGTTTGCTTGCTTCACAAACATCTTCCCTCCCGTATCAACTCAATCTCAGCTCCTGTCTGTTCCCTCAGCAAACAGGTGGCGTCCCGTCTCACTTCATATCAGCGTTTACATTTTCCAAGCAAACACAAGCAGAGCTGCAGCAGAAATCTCAACAGCATAGGTACTGTTTCTTTTTTTTACTAACTCTCTCTCTTACCTCCATACAACATCAGCCACTGTGTCAAACACAAAAGCTTCACGCCGCAGTGACAGTACCTGCTGATGAGAGAGTGGTTTATCTGTCGGGGTCCCACCTGTTTACGGCCCTTGAAAGCGGCAGCGATGGGATTTTTTAGGCTAATCTGTGCGTTGTGGTTGACATAGCGGTGCCTTCTCGAGTCAAGCAAAGTCTGTGACGGCTTGGCTCTTCCCCCCGGGAGCGACGGAAACATTCCCTGGGAGAAATTCTCCTCAGGAGCCTCTTGATCTGCTGTTATAAATACTCCAAACAGTAAACACAGCAACAGCAACCTTACACAATGGCTTCTGCAAAGGCCAAGAAACAGGAGTCTGAAGTAAAGCCTTTCCAGACTATTACCAGAGAAGTGTCAGAGTCCCACTCACTTCTTTCTTGCTAGGCATTCACTGAAATCTCTGAATGAAAACCTCCATCTTTCAACTGTCAATTCAGCTTGCCGAGGGCTGCAGGGTTACGTGGGTGCAGCAGCAAGGCCTGATTCGGCAAAAGGGATCAGCAGCATCTCCGTCAGTGAACTAATCTGGGATTGAGCTGATCGGAAACTCGGCGAGCCAGGTGCAGACCCTGTGGCCACCTCCCACTGCACTCACTCCTACTTGGGTCACAGTTCTCAGGCCAAGGATTAGAAGACATTGCTGCCCTAATAGCACGGCAAGGCTGAAGGAGTCTTTACAAACACCAGAGCAACAAAGAAAGTGGCCACTGGACAACGGCCAACAGCAAAGTGTTGGTAGGCAGCAGCCCCACAATGGAGGGTTTGTGTTCTCTTCAGCCTTTCTGGCAGGTGATAATAAGAAAGAGTTTGGAAACCTTTAAAGAAAAAACTCTGCAAATTTCAAAATAAATCCTTTAAACAGAAACTTTTTATCATGTCTTTGTCCAACAAAGTTTTTGTCTACATTAATAAAGCTCATTTTGGCCCTGAATGACCTCCATTAGGTCATTGGCGAGCTTTACAACAACACATCAGCAAAAAGAACTTGATCAAAGAGAATTTTAAAATAAAACAGTTGGGGAGAAAGTTAAAATTCTTACCTATTTTCAACTCTTCCAAAAAAGCCCAATTTGAAAGCTGTCCCAGGTTTCATTGATTGCAGCGGCATGTTGAAGCACAGTTAGGTATCACGCAAAACGTGCATCAAATGACCAAAAACAGTAACCACCGACATCCCAGAAAGCTTCAGGCTGCATCCATTCTCCCAAGCATAACTGCATCAAAATTCAGTGACATAGTTGCGCAATGCCGAAGCATGCGCCGCTGATAAGCGGAGACCATCAGTCCTGTTGTAAACCGCAGAGACAAGGTCCCTGTGAATGAGCTGCAACACAGCAGTTTACAAGCAGAAGAGGGAAAGTTTCTGTCAATCAGTAACCAGGTCGTAATAACTAATGATGTGAGACAGGCGGACTATTTCTGTCCATTGGTTGCATCAGTTTAGAGTCTAGACTAAATGCTTAAGAGAAGCAGGAAAAAGACACAACTAATTATGTCATATTAATTATTCCTGGAGAACAGCATGCAGAAAATTTGAAACTATGTAACATTTACTACTTATTATCCACTAATTGTAAATTTAACCTAACATATTTCAGAGTTGTTAAAATTATTTAGGAGTTTTCCCAAGAGGCGCATGAATAAATGGAGAGGAGCTGATGCAACCTTGTTGCAACATCACCTGCAAGTTATAACACGGACATTACAGACATGCATGCATGTGTTTGATGCAACAAATCAACACCACGTTGAAAATATGAACCACTTCAAAAACCTAAATTTGGCACATGTTTATTAAATAAACCGATGAATAAGACAAGTTACAGAGGTTTGAACTATCACTGCTTTATGTGTTTACTTCAGGCAAATCAACAGCTCACCTGAAACCCATCACTAAGAATAAACTGACGCACTTTGCAGTTGACACTTTCCTACCTAGTAGAACGATCCTATTAGTTTATCATCTGTTTCAAATTAGCAAACAACTAATACGTTATATAATTAGCACCATGAATGCATGTTTTGGTCTTGAAACAATATTTAGCATTTCTAAATTCAGTCAATCAATATACAAAAACCTTGCTATACAATACGTATTTACACATCATAATCTTAAATCACAAGTAAGCAAGTAAAAAAAAAAGTGTTTGTCACAACTAACAGTGCCTAAAAATGTTGATTTAATATGTTTCACCCGTTTAGAACCTATACTTTAGTTTGTTTTAGAACCAAGCTAAAGACTAGCACAACAATCAGACATATAGCGTTAGCTTCTCCGTGAACTTAATTCCCAACTAGTATAAGATTGATTTTAATTCTTATAACAAGAACCAACCCGGGAAAACAAGTCACATAATCTAGTAACCAGGGAGGTAGTTAGAAAACTTATTCAAAAGTATTGCTATAACTATTTTGTTGCGGGGGACAAATAATGCAATGTTAGCCTTGTTAAAAACGCCAACCTGAGTACAGTCGCTTCTTTAAACTGTATATTTCGGGACTAGAGTATAGTACACAATCAAGAACAGGGATTAATTACTACAAAAAGCTTTTTTATTTAAAGAAATTAAGTATAGCAGCAGCTTCCATGCTTTCCACTGGGCTAGCAAGGCTAATGCTACTATGATAGCTTCACTGTTCAAACACTCACCTAAACTAGCTCCAATATTCCCTCCAAACGACTCGGTCGGCGTCGTCCTGCTCGGTGAACTAACGACCAGATGCAGTATTATAATCCTGAAATTTATGAAACTCCTCACAAGCTCCTCTAATGTGATGGCGACACACAGCAACGCATAAAAACTACTGGTTGGTTGTCAAATCCCACTAAGACCTCTCCACTTCGACCTCTCACCCCTCAGTACCAAAAACAATGCAAAAGTGACATCAAGTGGATAAATCCGGCATTGCACATTTTTACACAAACTTAGCAGTTTTATAAGAATCACCTGGATTTTTTTTTATTCGTCCAAAGTACTAAGCAAACATCTGGAGGTATCACATATTTATTTATTGTTGTCAGTGATCCGAGCATATTCTAACCTGACCATTTTTCAGAGGAAATATTCTTCACTTGTGATGAACTACTGTTGTTGCCACAGATGAAAAACAGCTGACAAATTCCAGACAATTTTAGGTTTTACAATAACATTAGGTCAAGCAAGAAATTATCAATCAGACCCTTTTAATTTCATTTTTTTATTACAAAAATGAATTTTTGCATAAACAAAATTAATTTCAAAAAGCTTCTCCTCACTTCCTGATGTTCAATATATTGTTCAGCTGAAAGATGATGCACTTTTCTCATTCTGTTTCAGGTTTTTGCTGATGTTTTTACTTCTTCTTAAAAATTCCACTTTAATATTACATGAAAAAACATGACATGGATGAACATCAAATTTGTGTGAATGCATGGTTTTCAAATGTGTGGCAGTAAGTCAGGAATAGTGAAGAACGAACACATGCAAAAGAAATACATGATCTTCTAAACAGCAATGCAAACCATCATGCCACCAATTCAAAACAATACCATAACACTTTGGAATTTACCTTACTGCTATAAAAATACTGACTGAATACTACCAAGTTATGCGTCTTCTTTCAAAAAGTCAAGACTGAGGGCCTAACAAGACAAGATATTGGGGCATAAATTACTGAAAAAAATGGAGAGCTGCTTAATTCAACTTTAAATAATAAAAAAAATTGTGCTTTGAAAGAAAGGTTTTAAGAAGGGATGAGACAGTTTCTGAACTTCAAGAAAGGTGCATGTTTGCAAACCCTATCATCATAAAAATGTAATTTATCTTAATTAAACATTGCCATGAATATAAATAGGGAACATTACATAGGTCCAATAAATAAACACAGTCACCTGGAATAAGGAAGTAAGCTGAATATCACAGATCACAACCTCCAGACAAGGACAATGATTATACAGGATCATAGAATAGGCAAATTTAGAGTTTGAACATCAGTCAAATCTATAATATCTCCTAATTTTGAAAAGTTCATGCGCGAAAAACAAAATGTGGAGTTAAAGAACAGCACTGGATGTCCCTCGGGCAAAAAAGGATGCTCCTTTATCATAAACTTTGTATTGAAAGAGGTTTTTCTGCAAGTGTGGTGTATCGCCTTGTCTCGTCTTCCAACAAACTTCCATCTGGAAAACAAGGAGTACTCAGTTTGTTGTACAGCTCAGTCAGAAATATTTGACATTAAACAAATGAGTATGTTTAACAATGCTAGAACCAAAGGGTTCTTGAGGTAAATAACCAGGTTCTGATAGATATGCCACCATTTCTTTAGTTCTAACTGACAGGTGACATTTTCAAACTTAATGAAATTATACCTACAAAGGCCAAAAATTGCTTTAATGAGGATATTTCTAAAGAGGTCAAAACAGAGATGCATGTATAAGTGGGGAATAATTTTGTTATTTCCCCATTCTGTTATAGTGCCATGGATTTTCATCATTTTAATGGGGTTTATAAGAAAAAATGTCAATTAACAGTAAAAACCACAATAAGATATTTATGTTAATTAATATATATATATTTGTATTTTTCTTTTATTTCTAAGACAGATTTAGAAAAAGCACTACTTAACCCACACAAACATAAAAGAATTGAAAACTCTCATCAGTCACACACCTGGCCATGTATGTCCTTGCAGTAGCCCGTGGGAAGACCCTGTACATGAAGACTAAGATTACACTGGTGGGTCAGACCCTTCAGTAGAACCTCGGATACTACATCTCCATCTTCATCATCATCCTCTTCTCCATTACAGCGAACCAGCATCACCATGTTCCCCTGTGGTCACAAAGCCACAATAAGTCATCCATTAAAGCTACCTATATCACAAACATATTGAAGTAGTGACAGCAGACAAAATTCTTTTTTATATATATCTGAGGTCACACCTGCATTTGGGAGCAAACTAAAGCTCTGCAGTAATGGCTGAAGTCCAAAACAGCTCCAACATCGACGCCCAGACTCAGCAGTACGCTGAGGTCATCCACCAGCAGCACACTTGGCCCCCACTGCTCTGCTCCTTCCTCCAGGCTGCCTGAGCCGATCACACTGGAGCGAACAAACTCATACAGACTCCTCAGGCCGACAGTGGGGTCCCTGAAGGCAAAGAGTGGTGAATTAAGGATTAAAGGTAATGATGACTACATACAAGAAAATAATTAGTATGACAAAACTGTTGCGCCAATAACTATGCAAACTCTCCTTTTTTTATCCTATACAAAGTACTCAAAGTACTTGTGGTTCAGTGCCTCTGTATTTTGCTCTCTTTACTAGACAAAACTACGTTAACTGTCTGTTTTTTGTTTGTCTTTATAAAATAATCACTGGCCCAACATTGTGTGCTCATAATGCACCCAGTTCTGCTGGACTTTGCTCTAAATGGATTGAGGAAAATTGACTGGGTTTGATTTTATTGTATTATAATCAGAACTGGTCTAGCTATATGATTGGATTTTATAAGAAATACCTATTTATCTGTACCTGAGAAAGTTCATAGCTTCGCTTTCCACATTGTTTTCCTTTGGAGTCAGAACAGACAGACACTCCTTCAATCCCTCAAAGAAAACCAGCTGACCTTTCTCCTTTGCCTGTGTTAAACTGACACCCTGTGGGTAAAAATTCACACAAAATAATGAATAAACAGTCATTCCTGTCATTTTCTAAACGTGCAAGTTTTGCTCCTACCCAGAATAAAACAAAAAAGTGAGACAAGCACTCACCAGTCTTTGACTCACTGCACTGTAGTGGCAAAATGACTGCACCAAGCCCAGAAAACACACTTTGCATCGCGCTAAATCAGAAGACAGACACATTAAAATAACATTTAAATTAAAACTTTTTTGTTCTTACTGTTGGTGGATTTTATAACTCACCTCGTAGATAGAAAGAAAGGAAGTGATGAATAAGAAACGATGCGTCACTCTGTCTGTCAGAGACTAGGATAAATTCTCCCTGTCGAACAACAGAAATGTGGCTAAATTAAGACAGGTTGCAAGTGTAAACACAACAGCAATATTTTCTCCAGCGTCTGGGCATCTATACCAAATATTTATAAAATACCACTCATTACTAATATGACTAAAATATTAAAATTAAGGTTAAATCCAAGGCAAAAGTATTAGTTCTTACCCGTGTGAAAGAGTCAGGAGAGATGTTGAGGATGCTGTTGAGTTCTGAAAACATTGCTAACCCCCTCGGCTAAACTAAATATACAACACAAACTAAGCAGTTTGAAAAACTATGTCAGACTTTTAAAATAAAGATTTGCTTAAGAGACGGAAATAAATGTCTACTCCACTCATTGGTTAAAAACACGTTTTTAAGTTAAGTATTTGAAAGCTTATCTCTCCACAGTAGGAGAAATACGTCGGAGAGCGTGAGTCAACGATGGGTTCATTACAAACAGGACTGTTCACTCCCAACATTTCTTTAATCACCAAATTAGGAGTTTCACATTAATTGGTGACATGTATAGACTTGAAAAGTTGTGAAAGCAGTTATAAATTCAACAAATTTAGTCAACAATTACATTTAAATCAAACGTATGTGATTCTTTCTTTCTATATTACAAATACAAATTTCTATAACACATTGGTGATAACTGACAGTGCCTCAAGACAGATTTGTAATAAATCAACCAACACCCATTAACAATACGTACTTTTTCTTTAAGTCTTTATTTATCATGTTCTGTAATATTTATTTAGCCTTTCTTGCGTTTTGTGTGCAAAAGTTCTCTTTACTAACATTTGATTTTAGGAAATGAAGAGTAATCCTGGCCCATTGACAGAGCGGTTATATCAAAGTTTTATTTGTATAGACGATCTTTGTAGACGTATTGCAGCTTCTTCGTTTTCCTTCTCTAGTTCAGTTTTTGGACAGCGTCACCTACTGATTTTAATAGGTAACAGCAAAAGACAAAGCAATGTGTTCAATCAGCAGATGGCAGTGCGTAGCTTTGAAAGAGCGGAAGAGAAAATGTAATTAAATTAAATGCGATGCTTATCATAGACCAGGGGTGTCCAAAGTCGGTCCTCAAGGGCCGGAATCCTGCATGCTTTAGTTCTCTCCCTGGTGGTCGTACTATCCTTTTCAGCATGTCAGTGTACTTCTTAGGCCTTCAAACGAGCCATCATTGGATCCAGGTGCGTTAAACCAGGGAGAGAACTAAAATATGCAGGATGGATGGACGTCTTGTGCGAAATTCTGTTCCCCTAGCTAAATCAGCTGTCAGCTTCACACAGCTGTGAAAGTCTGTTCCCCGTGTCGGGAGCGCGCATTGCAGCCAGAGGCGGATGTGATCATTTTCACGGCGCTTCTGATCGATTTCTCGGTAAAAAGAACTCAGATAATCATGTCAAGGTTGTAACATTTAGTTTAATCGGCAGCTGTTTACAAAATTGTAAAGTAATTAAATAAACGAGGTCTTTTTACGTTGTTTTGTGTTATTTTAAACGCCAAGAGAATCGTCTTTCTTCAACATTTGTCACTTCAGCTTGACAGAAATAGTCACCAAACACAATTTTCCAACACGTAGTGTGTATTTATAATTTTTAATTGCTGATTTAAGAGGATGGTAGCTGGCTGATAGCAAGGCACAAAAAATAAGACTGGCTAAAAGATGAGAATGTAGACTTTCTGGTAAATCCCGCTCTAATGTAAAATATGACAGATTACTGGATTAAGGAAATTTATAGTGTATCACATGCTATCACACATAACATTTTTTGAGAATTTGGACACAGTTGCTCTTTATTTCACAAAGTTATGGGGGGAGAGGAGGAGAGAATGCTGCCTGAAATTATTTGCCAGAGATAAAGGAGGGGAAAGAAATACTTCAGCCACCTGATATGATCCGTTCCCACTCTATAACATGGGAATAAATTTACCAGCAAGCCTTTAACTGTGCGTTGGAAACATTTGCTCTTCATTTCACAAATGTAGGGGGCATTGGGATTTAGACTATCTTACCATAGCTACCTTATATTAAAGTCCTGTAAGGATAAAAATCAAACATAGTTTTCAAAATGTAATTTATTAACTATTATAAAGCATACAAAAACTAATACACCACAGCAAACTCAGGAACCTAAGGCAAACACACAAAGCACTGATAAGTTTTTTTTCAATTGGGGGGCTTCCCACACATGCTTGATGGAACCACCTCAGGCATATGTCACACTGGATCTAGGAAAGAAACCAAAAATATAAGGCTTTTTTTTTTTTTTTTTAGAAAAATATGTCTTTAGTCTTCTTACTCCTTTGTGTTTGTATTTTGGTTATTTCCCCTTGTGATCCTGCAGCAGTTGGAAAATAAGGGAATCTAAAATGATTGATTGTATATTGTAACTATAAAGACATATTTTTCAAAAAAAAAAAAAAAAGCCTTATATTTTTGATCACAAGGAGAAATAACCAAAATACAAACACAAAGGAGCAAGAAGACTAAAGGAACCTAATTAGAAGAAACGAAAATAACAAGAAATAAGAAATAAACATAATTAGAATCACCAATGAAGAACAGATGTGGAAAACAAGGCAGAATTAAATGGAAACAACTAAGGAACAACAAAAGAATCGGAGGAGGATGCCGGCGGAACAGCAGCCTTGGAGGACGCTGGAGGCGGAGCAGAAACCTAGGAGGATGCCGGCGGCAGAGTAGAAACCTTGAGGGACGTTGGCAATGGAGAAAGTACCTTTGGTGGACGCTGGTGGCAGAGTGGGAACCTTGAGGATGTGTCCCATCCTGGCTGACCTCCTGAGCCTTGTAGCAGGTCCTGTTGACCTCCCAGACAACCTCCTGAGCCTGGCTGGGAGGTTGATTGGACCTGCGACACTGGCAGTGGAGCAAATAACTGCCGCCAGTAAGGCAGGAACCTGGAGGTCACTGAGACCCACGACAAAGCCCTGGAGGTTGACTGAGAGACCAAAGGGACTCACTATGAAGCCCTGGAGGTCAACCTGGAGACCAACAGAACTCGCTAAGAAGCCCTGGAAGTCAGCCTGGAGACCAACGAGACTCGCTATGAAGCCCTGAAGGCAGGCCGGGCGACCAACAGGACTCGCCATAAATCCCTGGAGGTCAGCCCGGAGACCAACGAGACTCGCTATGAGGCCGGGTGATCAACAGGACTCACTATGAAGCCCTAGAGGCAGGCCGGGTGATCGATAGGACTCGCTAAGAAGCCCTGGAGGTCAGCCTGGAGACCAAAGAGACTCGCCACAAAGCCCTGGAGGTCAGCCCGGAGACCAACAGGACTCACTATGAAGCCCTGGAGGCAGGCCGGGTGATCGACAGGACTCGCTAAGAAGCCCTGGAGGTCAGCCCGGAGACCAACAAGACTCGCCACAAAGCCCTGGAGGTCAGCCCGGAGACCAATGGGACTTGCTATGAAGCCCTAGAGGCAGACCCTCCTGGCCCCAAGCTCCTCATCCTATGCCTAACTAAAATAGAAACACAGATGGCCTCAAGTTCCCATGGCACCGCAGTCCTGCGGGCGTCAAGCTCCCCTGCCAACATCTTTCAAGCGTTAAGCTCTTCCGCCGTAAGGCCCAAAGTGTCAAGCTCCCCTGACACTGCAGTCATCTTGTCCTCAAGCTTTTCTGCCACCGATAATCAAGCATGAAGCTTGGAGCCCTCAAGAAACTTCTTTATTTAGAAGTACCATCTCTCAATCCAGTACCTGAGAGTGCCAGTTTGGTACATTTCCAGAAGTCTATTGGAGAAGCCTTCAGTCACATGTCTGAATACAGGCATCTGTTCCTGTAGCTGATCTGAAACTGACTGGATGTCTTCATCGCTTTCCTCTTCAGTTGGCCGCTGGTCCAGCTGTTCCACTCTGTCCCTCAGGATTTTGTTCAGGTTTTCCACTTCAACCTGCAGGTCGGTGTTCATATTCTCCAAGAGAGTGCTTTTCTGCTCCAGGGTGGCGTTGTCCTGCTCCAAGTTGGTGTTTATATTCTCCAAGATAGTGCATTTCCGTTCCAAGAAGGTGTTTTTCTGCACCAAGGAGGCTCTTTTCTGCTCCAAGAAGGTGTTCTCCTCTTCCAAGTTGGCTTTTACCTGGTTGAAAACTGTGTTTTTCTGTTGTAGGCCAGTGTTGTCCTGCTCCAGGGTGATGATTTTCTGCTCCAAGGTGGTACTTTTTTGCTCCAGAGCAGTCTTTTCCTTCTCCAGGGCAGTGTTTACTTGCTCCAGGGTGGAGCTTTTCTGCTCCAGAGCAGTCTTTTCCCTCTCCAGGGTGGCGCTTTTCTGCCCTAGAGCAATATTTTCCTGCTTCAGGGCAGTGTTTTTCTGCTCCAGGATATTTTTTTCCTTCTCCAGGGTGGTGTTTTCCTGCTTCAGGGCAGTGATTTTGTTCTCCAAGGCAGTGCTTTTCTCTTCCAGGGCAGCGTTTTCCTGCTTCAGGGCATTTTTTTCCTTTTCCAAAGCAGTGATTTTCTGCACCAGGGCAGTGCTTTTCTGACCCAGGGGAGAGGTTTCCTGCTTCAGGGTATTTTTTTCCTTCTCCAGGGCGGTGTTTATCTGCTCCACGGCAGTGCTTTTCTGCTTTAGAGCAGTGTTTTCCTGCTCCAGGGAGGTGCTTTTATTCTCCACGGCAGTGCTTTTCTGCTTTAGAGCAGTGTTTTCCTGCTCCAGGGAGGTGCTTTTATTCTCCAAGGCAGTGCTTTTCTGCTCCAGGGCAGTGTTTACCTGCTTCAGTGTATTTTTTTCCTTCTTCAGGGCGATGTTTTTCTGCTCCAGGGTGGTGTATTTCCGACGCAAGTCTGTGTTTTCCTGCTTCAGGGCGGTGATTATCTGCTCCATTTTGGTGATATCCTCCTTTAATGTTCTGTTTATGTTGAACAGTTTTTTAAATTCCAGATCTTTGTCCAAAAGCAGCTTTTCTTTCTCAAGTGCAGCTTGTTCCATGTTCATAACTTGGACCTTCAGCTGCTCATTTCCTTTAATCAGAGTCTGTCTCTCAGTGGACATCATGCCAACTTCTTTTAAGATGCTACTGAGCTTTTTTGTCTCTCTAGCTATGGTCTGTTGTAGGCTTTCATTCCCTGAATTAGAAGACGATGCTTTACTGTTCTGATTCATTAATCCTTTTTGTCTGGACAAATCCAAAATCTGCTCAACATTTTCCGTTATTTGTTTGTTAGGATTTGCGTTTTTATCTTGAAAAGCTTTCATTTTCAATTTCTTGTTTGGAGACAATCCTACTTGCTCTCTCTCTCTTCTGCAATGGTTATGACCGTATAATTCAAGAGTGCAGCTTTGTGATGCACCCCAGATCCACAAAGTGTGCATCACTCTTTGTGACATCAGTTTGCGTGATGTCACAAATTGATGTCACTACTTCAGCAGAACAACTAGAAAACTGCTGAAGTTTGAATAAAAACAAACTTTACGGCTGAATGCAGCTCGGCTTAGCTGATGGCAATTGGAGACAGTATTTCACCAAGGCTGAAATCCACACTTTGGAGACAGCAGCTCTTGAGGACAATGGACTGGCACAGCAGGGTGCAAGACCCAATGGTCAAAAGGAAACACTGTGCCCGAAAACAGAAAAAGGGGAAACAGGTGGGAGTGTTGACCCAGCTGATGCCTAGGAAGCCACCAATTCCGACTCTCTTTCTGGCCAATGTTCGCTCACTGGATAAGAAAGTGGATTTGTTATATCTGAATTTCTGCAGAGATGAAGGATTGTGCCATTCTTTGCCTAACGTAAACTTGGCTTAACAGCAACATATTGTTGAGCCTTCCAGATCAACGATATTCAGTTATTCCAAGCAGACAGCGACCAACGGTCAGGAAAAACCTGACCTCCCCCCATAACTTTGTGAAATAAAGAGCAACTGTTTCCAAATTCTCAAAAAGTGTTACGTGTGATAGCATGTGATACACTATAAATTTTCTTAATCCAGTAATCTGTCATATTTTATATTAGAATGCGATTTACCAGAAAGTCTACACTCTCATCTTTTCAGAAAGTCTTAATTTTTGTACCTTGCTATCAGCCATTCTCTTATATTAGCAATGGGAAATTATAAATACACCCTACGTGTTGGAAAACTGTGTTTGGTGACTTGCTTTTATTTGTCAGACTTAAATGACAAAAGTTGGAAAAAGACAGATTCTCTTGGCGTTTAAAATAACAACACAAAACAGCGTAAGAAGACCTCGTTTATTTATTTATTTTACAGTTTTGTTATTGCTTCTTTTTAAAACAACACCTGCCGATTAACCTGAATGTTGCAACCTTGACATGATTAAATGAGTTGTTTTACCGAGAAATTGATCAGAAGAATCATGAAAATGGTCAGATCCGCCTCTCTGGCTGCAATGTGCGCTCCCAACACAGGGGGAACAGATTTTCACAGGGTAACTGAATTTTGCACAAGACCGGCCCTTGAGGACCGGCTTTGGGCACCCCCGTCAGAGACTATGGTCATTTCCAATGAATCACCACTGAGTCACATTATGATCATGATTATCACAACTCGTTAATTTATCTTTTTTATGTTCATGTTTTTAATATATTGCCATCTTAAAGATAAGACTATGAGCTTATTTCATGACAGTTCTCTGATGCTCCATATTAGAGAACAGCTTGAAAATAAAATAAAATGAAATAATAAAGTAGTCGTATGATGCTGTTGATTTCAGGTGTAAAAGCCCCAAAAAATGGCATAAAAAACCTGTTAGGGAAGGTGACAACATATAGAAGAAAAGAAAAACATCTCAGACTGCGCAGGTAGCTTATCTATGTGAAAGACAAAAAAATACTTTTGGAAAATATCATTGAAGTATCACATAATCAACTCTGCGCATAAAAAACATTCAAAAATGAGCTTCTGCAGCCAGATGGAATGATTTTATTTTTTGTAAAAATGTCTTCTCCTTTATTAATCCTAATCCTTATACCTTCTGTGACCATAAGTGAAACATATGAGCAGTCCAGTATCTGAGAGTAAAAAACAAATAATAATCCAGCTAGTAAACTGAAAATATGCACACTTTAAGTATGACAGAAATTGAACCCTGTTTATACAAATGTACATAAAACATGTGGCCAAACCCATCAGAGACAAATTTCTTTTAATCTGTAAATACACAAAAACTCTATATTTTAGTTTCAGCACAAGTTGGGCTTCAAACTAAAATATTCACAAAATGTTCTGGAACAGTCATCAGAAATTGACGAAACTATCTATGAACAATTTTGTTTTAATGTCCACTCTTCCAGACCATAGGTAAGGGAGAAAACTGCTTGCTTCTGTGAAGAAAGGCTTGAAGACCTTGAACTGATTGTTCATGATAACCCTGTAGTGGTGTGACTAAAATAAAATCAGAATCTCACAAAAGTATTTTCATAAAATGTTCATTTATTAAAGCAGAACTAAGAAAACAACAGTTGTCTTGCATCTTTGGAGGAAGATATATAAAACAACGATTTGCACTCTTAAAAATAGTTCACTTTAAAGAAAACACTTAAAACAGGCAATCATGTTGAAATAGTCAGATGAGCTGCACTTGATGGCGCATCAGTCTGCGTGTTTGCAATGTGCTGCAGCTTGAGGTGTCTGTGGTGCCAATAATTTACCAGAATCTTGTTTTGGTCCTGTTCAACGGTATCAACAAATGTTCTGATTTTATGGCTAGCTCTAAGCTTTCCAGAGTCGTTTTTTTCTTTATGTTAAAGTCCAACAACAAACACAGTCAGAAAACATTTTACTAACCAGCCTCATTGGGAAGGTAGAACTAGTCCATTTGTCAGAGTTTGTAGGGGTATATAGTCAAAGGTTTAGTCTGCTGAAGCCCTTTGAACACAGACGCTGGCAGTGGACGAGTACTTACAGGGCTGCAAACAGAATAAGGAGAAGGTGGGTACAAGTCGTCTTCCCACCTTATAACTCTGGCTCTTGTTCTGCTGGGTGCATTTGCAGTCCTAGCGCTTGGCCCGTTTAGAACACGGGGTTTGGCTTTTGGCACCCTGTAGAGGTAGACATCGTATTTTGCCAAAGGTCTTCCTGAAGATTTGAACTCAGTCTTCTTACTGAGGTGGAGCTCCAAGTCGATGGTTACCTTGCAGTGCAGGAGGAGAATGGTTCAGTAAAGCAACACATTTACACAAATGCATGTGACTGATAAACAAACACAGCCTCTTCACATTTTCTGGCACCTGTGACAAAGATGCATCAAAAGCCTTAAAATAAATACAGTTTTCATTGCAGAAGCACAATCTCAGTTTGATAAATTCATAATAATTCAGTCGTTAAGAACGGAAAAAGCAGGTGCCACAGTTATTGGTGCCCCTACCAATTCCTGTAAATGACATATTACCAAAATATTACATTTTCACTCTCCCTTTTTAAATCGATCAGTGTCATGATACGTTTAAACCTTTATTTTCTGTATTTGTTTTTATTTGTGCCAATTAATTTCTCGACTCAGTACTAAATTCTTTATTATGAGGAAATTGCACATAGTTTCTGTTGATATTTTGTTTCAGAGGGCCAGATTTTCAACCTGCGGAGTCAATTTTACACTTGATTAAAAGCTACCATGGCTCAATTTTCCAGCTGAGAGATGTTGCTGAGTGTCAATTACTCTTCTGTGACATCTTCTACACTTACTAAAATAAAACTGAACAAATAAAAAAGAGCACATAGCAACTTTGAGTCTATAAGGTAACCGAGCCTTAGGAGTCTAGTAGCACACATTTTCATATACTTGAATAGCATTTTAGAGAACAGATCATCTGACTAGTACCAAAACAAACACGTTTTTGTATAATGTGGTCTAAATTGAAGCATTTAAAATTTGCATGTTTTAAAATTTACAATTTTAAAACATGTAACCACACATATAGTGCTTGATTATATGTTTACATGTTTCAGGAAGCTTAATTTGGATGCAATATGGGTCCAAAACATACAAAAAAACAAACAAACAAAAAAAAAATTACCCAGACACTTTAGGCTTAGAATTACAGCCATATATAGAATAATATTAATAATAAAATCCTTATCTAAAAATATCAGGACAGAATGTGGTCATCAGGAGCTTTATCATCTTAATCAGAGCGCAAATAATCTCTGCTGACCTGAGCAGTATAATGTCATGTTCAGTTTTTTGAAGTCATTGCCATCACTGCCCTACTACTAAACCAGTTAAACCAGTTACTTGCACACATGTAATACAGGAGGTTGGGAGAACTGGGATTTCTCTGCCCTGAACTGGTAACGTATCACCATATTTCCATCAGAATGGAAGCCAGAGGCTCCTGTTCTGATCAGCAGCATTCCTCAGAGCCTCATTAGTAAACTAGACGGTGCCAGACTGATTCATTTACAATCACGTGGGAGTGAAGGTGGGGGTAGTTCCAGAAAAGAAAAATTCTCTCCGGCTGCCCCCTTCACTGCTTTATCTGGTTTCTTTTGGTTTCAATTTATGCCTTTTTTCCCTAAATCTGCAAAACACACCACACACACATACAGACTGGTTCCACCATAACTGTGGTTATTCAGAAACACATATCAATTTCATGCTGTACATTTAGTGTTAATTTCCACACTGTATATTTTGCATGCATGGGTGTGTGTGTCTTTGAGTGTGTATGTGTGTGCATCCTACTATGTGCATTAGCCAATCACGACAGCGACTTTGGCATCCTTACGGCATCATTCCACCACACCATCAGCCAATCACTGGCTACTGCTGAATCCCAGTTCCCATCTGGCTCAACTCTGAGCATCAGAGAAAAATTTAATCTTCACATGCCTTCAACATGTCTGTTTCTTTTCCTGTTTCCCTCTTATACACTATTGTCCAACACTGCATCTTTTATTTTTATTAAAAATGGTGTTGCAATGGATAGGCATGGAAAAATGGCACTTGAGGTCAATGTGGCAATTTAACTTTTTCAACTGAGAAAAAAAAATTACAGAAACAACATGATACATCTGTTCAAAACACTTGAGAAATGGACATTGTTTGTTTATTTAAGTGCTGAGAATACTGTCCCTTTGACATTTCGTCCTTTAATCCCTCGTGAAAAATTATTTGATCAGGGGTTATAGTTTCTCACATATCAGAACCAAGACAAAATTCAGGACATTCTGAACATTTCAGCACAGTTTTGCACCAGTTAGATGCATTTTAAGATGTGGGTTCCTGTGAAAATATTTATTGTTTCAATGTCATTATCTTGATTTCTAAAAAACATTTGGTTTACATGAGATAACATTTCTCATAGAGACTAAAAACTAAAATATAACCCGAGTCATGATGAGGGCAGTCTTATGTGATAAGCCGGATTAAAGCTGTCTGTGGAGATCGCATGATGCCATGTTGAGCCTGAAGTGGAGTTGAGAGCTGTTTTAATTCTCTGGTAGCCTCCAGTATATTACTAGATGACACTAAAGCTCTGAGACTTTTAATCTGCTTGGTCGGTCTGTTTATAATTGAGTGGCTGTGTGTGTCTGAAGTCACAGGACGAGAGAGGTTGTGGAGTTTGGATTTAAAATCATAGCTTCACACTGTGTTTCCATGGTGATGATGCATAATGTCTAAAAATGCATACAAGTACCTACCGACAGCTGAAAAGTGAAAGAGAAAACAAGACGAGAGGGATGAAGAGTGTGAAAGCTTTGAAAGCTTTCTGTCAACTCAAATTCAGATTATTATTCAAACTGATCCGAAAGTTTTCATCTGAGGAAACCCAACAGGTTTGATTGAGTCAGTGACTTTCAGCATTGATTCCTCCAGAACGAGGACGTTGCAGCAGCGGACAGTTGCTTGCATTGTGTTGTTGACTTTGCAGTATTCCGTCATATGGATCATGCATTTAGAAACAGCAGAGAGGAAAGCTGCCCCTTTAACAGGAAGACACTTTGCTCAGAGTGAGCAGTCATCTACCACAACTGACTGGGTGTTTGATAATATACACCAAAAATCACAAGAACTGATACAAGAGCACTTTATTGGACTTCATTTGGTTCATCTAGGAGAGAAACAAGCTAAGCAAATAAGCTCTAAGTTAGTTTTTAAGTTTAGAGGATGAAGCTACTGCTGAAAGCACTCTTTTGTTATTTTGGCTGTAGCATGGTAAAAGCCAAACCCTTGTTCTACGCTTTGCTTCTTACAGAGGGTTCGCACCCTTGGCTACTGAGAAACAATTATTTGAAGTTATAAAGTTTTACCCAATCGCCAACATTTGTTCATGATGTATGTATTTCATCAGTTTGAGGCGATAAAGCTTACCGGAAGTTGCATGAGCTGTAAACAACAATCTTGATTGTGGGTTTTGATTTATGTTCATGTTGGAGAATGAATCATTACTTTCGTCTACTGCTATAGAGCCCTTTACAGTAGGTTTCCTTTAAGAGTCTCCACATATTTGGCAGTCTTCATGTCACCCTCTATGCAGACCAGCTGTTCAGTGCCAGCTGCAAAAAAAACATCCCTATATCCTGATCCCCCCACCACTATGTTTTAACATGATGCAAAGTTTGATGTGGATTCTCCATTAAACCAGAAGATTTCATTTATTCTGCTCTGAAGCTCTCTATAGGTTTGGCTAAAGTCTAGTGGGCTGCTATGTGTTATAGCTCCTGGTCTGAGAAGTGACTTCCATCTGGTCATACTAAAATAAAGACCTAATTGTTTAAATTGATTAGCAATGATTGATGGTTGTCCTATTTCCACAAGGGAACACCGGAGTTCTGCCTATAAGTGGCCATTATGTTCTTGGTCACCTCTATAAATAACTCACTTCTTTCCTGACTTGTTGGTTGTTTGGTTTTGATATTTCATAATTTGTGACAAGATGTTTTGAAACACTTTTATAATATTCTAGATGAAAACTAAAAGTCTAAAAGCACAAAGGGATTCCATCTTTCTCTGTTGCTTCCAGAGAGACGACAGTGCCGCCCTCACACTGCCTCACTTCTCTCTATTGGTAATATAATGCCCACTTGTTGCCATGGTGTCCTGCGGTACGTCCAGCGTTACTCATTTCAATTCAGTCAACTCTCTTTTAGTGTTGTTATGTGTGTATTTCAGCATGTGCAGTCATGTCCCAGCTTCACAAATTTGTATTTTTATGTGTTTTTTCCAGGCTGCAAGGAATAAAGAGGATAATAATCACTGCTGTTGCTGTTTTTGAAACCAGCATGTTGCTGTTTGCTATTCTTTATTCATAAAAAGTCTTTTATTTTACCTATTGGAGGCTGAAATGCTCTCTGAACCCTCTGTCTATTTATCTGAAGAAAAGGAAGGGCACCCAGACCTTCCCCCACCCTTCATCCATTACTTCTCCACCCTGGGAAGAGTCCGCCACAATGCTGTTGTTCAAGCCGTTACTTTCACGCAGAACCAAAGGAGAAATCCAACAAAAGGCTTCAGGCACTGCGGCCTCAGCTGAGACACATTCATTACTGTTTATCAGCTCCGGAAGAATGTGCATGTGTTTGTGGGAACCAATTTGTGAGTTAAGGAGCATTTTTAAAGAGACAAGGATAGTCTCTGAAGTTGAAACATATACTTGAAACTTAGCCTCTGGAACTTAGGGCAATGAAGGCAATTCAGCCTAAATTACCTCTGACTCAAAATTACTTGGTAAGTCTGGTGAGCATGGAGCTAAAACAATGTGCCTTAAAAATAATGTCCAAATAAAGAGCTGTTAAATAAAAAATTATATAAAAATAACCTGAAGTTCTTGATGGCTGACCTCAACTTATCTTGGATTTGAGACTTGAATGATTTGAGACTTTGATTGCTTTTAATCAATATTTAAGAGTTGGTGTAGTATTTATTTTTATGCATTTTATTCCAAATCATGCTTAGACAACCACACAAGTAGAGCTAGACTCAAATCAAGTTGAAGAAGTATCTTATGGCTGATTAGTAAAAGTTAGATCAAAAATACAAGATTTACAAAATGAGACATAGGGGGAATTTGATTTGATATTCCACAATTAATTATTCATTGTCTAAACTTGATCAGTTATATTTTTCACTTGAAATGACTGGAACTGCTATTCAAGTTTGTAACTCACATCTATTAAAAACTGTAATACACCTTAGAGTAACCTTACAAGATTGCAAAACTGTGTCAGTCATAAATGTATTTTTCATCTAATTCTGTTTATACACCAAATGTGCACCTGAAATAGCTTTTATTTGCAAGCACAAGTGTGTCAGCCAGCGTATAACCAGCTGGAAACAGCAAAGGCATCTCCAGAGGCATGAAACATGCAGAAGCAGCAGACTGGTTCCTGGTGATGATTTATGAGCAGTGAGGACAATTCCCTAAACAGTAAAGACTTTGCCAATGGTAGATCTCACAATCACATCATCAGCTAACTGACCTTTTATTTTCATATTTTTTTTGAGGGACTACCAGCACAGAGCTTGTATTAACACTGACAAGACATCAAAACTTTCTTAGGATCAATTTGAATATATATATATATATATATATATATATATATATATATATATATATATATATATATATATATATATATATATATATATATATATATATGTATATATATATATATATATATATATATATATATATATATATATATATATATATATCTTTTTTTTTTTTTTTACTTTCTGCTGTCTCAGTCTAAAACAATTCATCTTTTAGAGGACTGTTTTTATGGCACACTGCTCCAATTTTATTGGAATTGCTGGTCCATTTTGTAGTATTAAAAAACATTAGCCCTATCAATGGATCTTAAGATTCTTGCCTCACACAAGACGTCTTCATTTTTGCCCTTTCCATGTGAGCTATATATTTTTACAGTGCATAATAAAGCAGACTATAATACTAGAGACCCGACCTGGCATCACATTTAAATCCCTGTTGTTTGGAACAGTTCAAGTTCTCAATATTACCAAATTCAGCAGCTTTGACCAAGATAACCTTTGTGGAAAATTAACAAATTGATAAGGTAGTCAGATTTATAGAGTGATATAACATTTTAATTCCACCAAGGACAAGAAATGATTAGTACTCAAAAACTCAAATACTTTCCAAATCAGCTTACTTTACCTGTAAGCTAAACCTTTTGATATTTCATTGAAACATTTAATTTTCTCTTTTCAGCAACCATGTCACATTCAATATACACAGAAAACTGCTGAAAAATTGTCCTACCACTTTGGTGTGTAACCAGTGTTTGTCATTGCTCAAGTCATTTTATTATTTATGCCTAAAGTTACATTTACATGATATCTAACAGTCACAGGAATGCTAAACAGGTGGAGTTGAGCCCAATGCCACATTTAAGTTACTTTAAAATATGGAAATGTCCAAATCTGGGTTTTCTTTCTATACTCCACTTTCCTTCAACACTTATTTGGCCACTCTATTTTGCCCTTACAGTGCCTTGCAAATCTAATCGTGCCACTTTAACTTTCTCTCATTCTGTCATATTACAATTAGACAATTTATTGTATTTGATTATGATTTTACATGCCAAACAAATGTAAAAAAAAAAGTGTAAAACTGTTAAGTGAAAATAAAATGAGAATTTTCTTCCTGATCTATTTGATGTGTACTTTGGTCTTCGTGATGCCAAACTTGAACAACATCTATATATACATTTTACATTTAAGATAAAAACACCTTTGTGTGTAAATACGTCTTACACAAAACACCCAGTTGAGTTTATTTTCTTATTTTAAAAAGGGGTTTGAATTTTTTATTTGCATCTCTAATAATGTTTAAAAAGGTTTAAGAGGTTAAATGAAAAATCTGGAGAATGTGCCAATATTTTTATCTGTTTAATCATCCAAATAATCAATATAATAATCGATACTAAAATGATTATTAGTATAGGAATTATAGAGATGTGATGACTGGTAAAATATAACCTAGAAATAAACAAGAATATTTTACTTGTGTTGTAGTCTGGATAAAACACAATAAATTGTGTCTTTGGTAATGAAATGTTTAACTCTGGCTATATAGACACTAAAGCACATGTAGGACAAGGACTTAAGAAGCTGTGTTCAAAGCCATGCAGAAAGCTTTGGATTTAAAGGGAAGGAGAAAAGGGGAGACAACATGGAGGAAAACACAGGATTCAGAGAGGTCATGTTAAAAAGGTTTATTTCAACAACTGTCTGAGTTTCATTTGTTTATTCTCTGTTTGAAGTCCCAAAAAAGTACAAAAAAACCCAAAAAACAAGTACATCAAAGGATTAGAAATCACATCAATGAAAACCAAGACACATTGTGTTGATTTTTTTTTTTTAAATCAATCCGAGCAATATTTTTTTTTTTCCAATATTTATACATACTCACTGGATTAGTCAGACAAACATCAAAACCTCTCAGTAGTTAATTTTTTTTTTTTTTTACAACAATTTTTTCTGTACGTTTTAAACTTCTGTATGATTTCTTTCTTTTTACAAAATACACCAATGCAGGCAGGGAAAAGGGAAGGTGATTGTGACAGTGTTCACATGAAAGCGTGTTTATGTCTTGGAGCTCTTCACAGTATGTGTATGCTTCTAATGTCTGTGTGCGCATGTGTGCAGGTAAGATACAGAGGAGAAAGTGAAAGCAACAAGGAGGGGAGGGGCTGCGAAACATGGGCTTGACTGAATGTAGAGGATAGAGGGGCTTTGGGTGATTGGGATGGGGGCATATTTTAGCTGGGGCAGTGACGGCGGCAGAGTTGGTGTTTGTTTTTTTGTTGTTTTTTTTTATTATTATTTGCAGCGACTGAAGGCTGCTCGTGGCAGTGGTGCCGTGTCGGAGACAGTTGTAGACTGAGTTGGTTGGCTGGTATGTTGGCTGGCTGGTTGGTTGGTTGGTTGGTTGACCAGTTAGGCGCGTTCGGCAGCGGGCGACCCAAAAGCAGGGGAGCGAGGAAGGGGGTTTGCATCTTCCCGTTGCCGACACACCGTGTCGTTTTCTGTGTTTTGTTGTCAAGTTGCTGGGGGCTGTTTCGCGTTTTGTTTTGATTCACATCATGTTGTTCTGCAGTGAGTTTACCTCCGAGGAGTTCTCCTCGCCCAGGACCTTGTGGTTCTCGTGTTTGGGGGTCAGAGAGTTGTGGATGTTGAGGGAGTCGTCCTCTTTGGGCGGAGCCTTCACCGGGTCTTCCAGCTTGTTCTGGGAATGAGGATCATCCTACACAAGAATGGGTAATAGTGGAGGGATCGGGGAAAAAAGCACAGTTAGGATGGCTTAAACTGAATAAGCATTCATGTTCAGCTGCAACTCTGACCCTGGTGATTTGTAGTAACGTTTTTGGTTTTTTTACACCTTATGTAAGGTTGCAGTTTTTGAACCAGCTTCTTTCTCTACTCAGAACTACCCCATTAAACCAAATTCACTTTAAACTTAGAGAGGTCAAGTTGAAAAGAAACATTAATAAAGGAAATAACTGAGATAAGAAAATGTAAAATCTGAAAAGCAAAATAAAAAAGAATGTGCTGAAAACAAACTTAAATTAAACTTACTCAACCTTAAAGATATTCTAAAGTACCCAAGTATTTGGGAAACAATTTTAAGCCAAGTCTTATTTTTAAGACTTAGGTGCTTCTGTTACTATTCTTTAATGAATTATTGAATCCATTGTCATCAGCATAGGATAAAGAAAAATCTGAACAAAGGATTTTGCTTAGGTGATGCACGGACTACAATTTGTTAACATATTAAACAAAAAAACGAGTTTTTAAATGTTGCAGATATGGAGCAACTGACCAAAAAAAAAACCCAAGCAAACAAAAAATAAAAATAAAGAAACAGATGTCAGAAATAATTTACAATAGCAGAAAATTTATTGGTCTGAATGATCAACTGTTTAAAAATCACCATGCTTGGCTGGCATGTTGTCTATCGGTGGAGAGACTCTGGTGAGCTGCATGAGCGACAGCAATCCCAGCTCCCTTTACCCCCCACCAGGCAACCCAGGAAGCACATGCACATCCACATGCAAGAAAAAAACAATGCACCTCCCGTAAACAGTGAATATCGCTCATGCAGAACACCTTCAGTCTCTGCTGTCCTTTTATCATTTCAAAAATAAAAAACAAACAGTCTACCAAGCTTATTTTCAATGTGCACCACCATCATACATACCCAAGCAGTGGCTGGAGGACACAAACATTGTGCCTTAGTTGTTTCAGTTTAAGTCATCTGCATTTAATTAAGGTCAGAGGGGAAAAATTGATTATAGAGTCCATTGGAGCTCTGTTTTCCATCCTCTTAGCCCCATTAATTTTGCATGGCTTTATCGACTTGGCTGCACCGAGGCTTCCCAGGGCGTCAGTCTGCATCTCTTTGTCACACTGGGAACCACACTGAAGAATGCCCCGCCCACACACACACACACACCCACGCACGCAAACATACACACAAGCAGAGTATGGCCAGATATAGATGCTCTCTTGTTCACACACGCATTAAAGTCCAGACCCGGAGGCCTGTGCCACTTGCAAACACTCCCTAATTGAATGTTTGCATTTGAACTCAATGGTACTTTCAGAGAGGAAGAGCAGTGAGAGGATTTACCCGATGGCTGTTGGCCTAGATTGTAACTTCAGGCAGGACGTGTGGGTATGTCACTTCCATGGTTACGGGATAGGGGCCCTCTGTCCTCCCGTCAGCATGAAACTGGAAAATGTTTGTGTTTGTTGGATTTCATTGTTGTTGTGCATGGGTGGAGGGGTGCGGGCAGTGGGTGGGGGCACAGAGTCACGAGGACTTTTGTGTGGGAATAAACTTTTGGGGGGGAGTGGGAACAGATATAAACAGGGTTCTGATGATGAAGATGATGATGGAGGCACATGGACTGTTCTTGATGTCCTTCTTTTAGCTAGGATGGTATTCTGTTCACCGTACAATGCATCATAGGCCAGAGGAGACAGATTTCAGGTTGATTTATGATGGCAGTCATTATTTGGTTGAGTTGGTATGAGTTTGGACTACTTACTCATGTATTTTCTAAGGTTTATTTAACTGTTGCTTTTTCTGGGGTGTTAATGAAATATTTAAGGACATTTGTACTGATTAATGTCCACCAGGTTGTGAACTTAACAGATTCAGCAAAATGAAAGATGTTTGTTTCCTCAGCTGACATATAGTTATCAAAAGGCTCTTTATCAAATAGGTCTAGTTGATATCCCAGAATCCCTAGCACAGTTTCCAAATAATCATATTACAATATTACCGACTGTCTGAATTTATCCAATAATATAACAAGTAGAATCTTGATCAGAAACCAATCCTAATGTTCCAAACGTTTGACATTTAAAATAGCAATGCTTAAGTACTTCAAAGTGTTTGGCTACAGTTCCTTTCTATTAAAACTGTTGGAAATTTTCAGTTTGTTGTGAAAATCCAGAAGCAGTTGGAAGCTATGATCACAATACAGTTTCTTTTGATATGTGATTTGATCAGTAACTCTCCTGAGTTTTGTTGTTGTTGTGATTTTTTGTGTGACACAGTGACCCCTAAAGGCTAAAACTGGACAACCAAGCTAGAATTGGTAGAAAAATAAGATAATATAAGTTGTCATATGTTTTTTTTGATTTGTTATGACTTTATTTTTATAGTAACACTACACACTGTTGAACAATTTTGAAATAAATGGAATGGATTTCCATTAGGATGTTAATTGGTCCTTCTGATTAAAGAAAAGATATAATAACATGCATCATTTCTATCTGCTTGCAATTCTACACCAAAGAAAGCGATCACGTTCATGTTCAATTCAAGAAAACGTTGTTGTTGCAAAATGTAGCTTCAAATTACAAATTCGTCCATATTTGATAACGAAATAGAAAGCAATTTATGATGTATCTGCTTTCAGTTGATATTTGACTCACAATCCCATAGAAATATGATTTTAATGACTGAAATAAGCATTAATTGCTTACTGGATTAATTTAGTTAATATTATTTTTTGCTAAAACTCTGCACATTTACTCTCTGCAGTCATCATTTTCAGTTGCTGCATTATGAAAACAAGCTTTGTTTTTCTGGCAAGGTTTGCTCCTGCTTTGCCATCACAGAAGGATCTGCACCAATAACTGGTTATCTTTGCAAAGCAAACAAAATGCTTATGGTGTAACTTACTGCATGTGCTCTCCAGTTGGTCATTTGGTACCAGAACTGATTTCGCTAAACACCTTTGTCAGTGTTTTTAATTTATGAGTCAAACTGTGATTGATGGAAAAGATGTTGCTCCATATTTATAATGTGAAAACCTCCTGACATTGATAATAAATATTTTAAAAAGGAGTCTTCTGTCTAAGACTGTGTTGGCTAAGTCTGGATGAAGTTTTTGTGTGGTTGCCACTAATGTGAATCAACCCACCATGTATGTGTATTAAAATTCACTGTAATAATGTTTCTTGTTTGCATTTACAGACTAAATGTTTGCCTCTCTGTGTGTAAGATGCAGCAGATCTGTCTTTCTTTACTAAAGGATTTGAGATTGTTTGAATGGCACAGCATGATCCAGGACTGATTATTGTTTGTAGCTTTACATGGACTCCTGTCTTTGAAAGTAACACAGTAGTTTAGAATGATTTAAATCGGTTAATCCTGCTGAAAACCTCTGGTCAGCTCAATCGTGATAAGTCAACGAAAGCCAATACAGTCGATGGAAACCCTTTTAAAAATTACTGCCGACTCTGTCTGGGAAATGTATTTCCTGTGCAGAATTTATTTACTGTTGACAGAAAACAATTCCCCTCCACCATTTGCTGCAGGGGGAAGGATACGGCTGCACTCGGCTGAATTACTTTGAGAGGAAGATTGGGGACAAGTGGGTTCAATCCACCACCATGAATGAAACACAAAGCTTTCAATTACAGCAGAGAAATAACTGCCACAGAAAACAAGGACCTTGCATTCACCTTCTCAGTAAACAGGTTTTTTTGTAACAGGCTGTTTTCTTCCAGTCGAGGATCAGCATGTGTTTTTTGTTTGGATTGGACCGGTGATGACGTCAAATGTTTCTTTGCCAATGTTTAAGCCTAAGTTAAAGTTAAATGGCATCTACAGTTTCTGTCTGTCTGTCTATATATCTTACTTGTAATAATTGCATCAGACTATGGTGATAAAGCGATTGCACACACATTTCAAAACTAAAACTACATTCAGCAGGTGTTTATTGTGTATCAAAATCAAAAGTTAGAAATAACATTTCTAAAAAACAGTGAGTACTTCTGTGTTTTTTGTAGTAGGACTAATGGTTGTTGTGTGTTCGGTTTCATATGCTCTACTCAGTGCAAGACTGTCAACGTTTTCTCTAAAACACTTTTATTTGTATTTGTCCAGATGGACTGAGGTTTGGATTAATCAGTTGAGAGGGGTGACTGACAGGGCCACAGTAACAATGAGAGAGCTGTTTGGGAGGGTGACAGAGGTTTGGGACTGTCTGAAATTTGGTCTTACCTCACAGTCGGACTCCTCTTTGGTCTTACACTCCCAGGTGTATCTGCTCATGGTTTTCTGAGGGGAGGGGGACGGGGCAAAGGGTTATATTCCTCAAAAACAACCATACAAGCCATCCTCAGAAGAAAGACAGATAGGGGGAGAACGGAGAAAGACAGAGCTTGAAGTGGACAGAAAGAAGGAGGAAAAAGAGTCAGAGACCTAACGGATCAGCGACAATTAAAAGAGATTAAGAAGGAGACAGGAAGAAACAGAGATAAAATAGAGGTTGAGCATTGGAGACGGAGACCAAAAGCAGGAGTAACTGGACTTCCTGTCCGATGTCAGCTGATATTCCCAGCTGGATTCAGAATTGTTCCAGCAGAAACTCTGCAGTGGCTGTTAGTATGAACTGATGCAGCACCCACAGGTTTGGTCATTTCTGATGAGGTTCTAGGCCATAAATGCACAGACATGGAGTTGCTAGTTTTTGGTGAATTTGATTTTAGGGAGTATTTATGGTTTTATTGGGAAATTATATGTTTTGTGCTCATTTGTGGCTTAAAACTGTGTTGAATAGTAATTGGGGATACTTCATTCATTGTAGAGCTGGAGATAATTTATTCCCCGTAGAGTACTCCCCCTTCTGCAGTGATAACAGGATTACTAAACTGATCTAAAAGCAGGGTTGCGAGTCAATCAGAGCGTGATGCTGTGCTACTGAATATACTTTACCTCTTCAAACTATAAACTGTTTCTAGTTCATCAACATTTATTTTGAAGAGACACAGAAATTCACATAAAATCAATAGATACTGCTTTTTTTCCCCTCTAATGCGTATTTGTGAATTCACTGCAAATTTCGTGCAAAAAATAGTAAAAAATATTGGGTGCTAACTCCCACCTGCAGGTGGCAGTATTTTTTTATTTGTACTTCATCATGATGTGATTGTTTATGTTTTATACTTGCCCCAGATTCCACAGACTCAAAATTGGTTAATGGACATAAACCCAGTTAAAAACCAAGAAATGGAAACCAATAACACTGAATGAGTTGATTTCCATGGAGCAAGCTATCTCTAGAATACGTGACATCTTTTCACATTATGTTGACTGCGAAAAATTAATATTTTACTTATAGAAGTTACTATGTCAAATTAAATAAAAGTTATCAGTCAGTATTGGAATGATCACCACATCCACACAGTTGACGTCAATACTTGTCTTTGTAACATTGTATTGTAAAGGCTTATTATATAAGCACCAAAATTATTCAATCCATGAATCTCAAAAATACTTCACAGGGTACCTTCAGGAGCTCACAATGAAAGCCATTTGTATACCACAAGTACTATTCAATCCAGTGAATGGCAAGGGATTTTTAGGATATTGTTAGAAAGTGAAGATGGAATTTTATTTTTTTTATCTTGTGTTTTGGTGTTTTAATGGTCATTAGAGAGAAATTACTTGTATTTAGAATGAATTGGTGCATGAAAAGAAACTACATGTATACTTAGTAAAGAAGCCAAGTTCAAAGTCTACAGCCTGCAGCGTAAAGAGGCGAACAAACTACTGAAAGAGCTGTGAGAGGGTGGTACCACATACTGAAAATAAATGAAATTTTAGCTAAAGTAAAAAATAAAATCTCAGTTGTAGCACTACAGCAATCCATGCTGCTACAACTTTGGTGTTAGCGCAAACTAGCTACCCATGCTTAAGTTAGTGAGACACCTGTCAGCTCTGCTGCCACCTTTAGGCAGCAGGGAGGTGTTGCATCCCAGATGTTTATCCTGATAACCACCACTATTTTCTCAAAAACCCAACACGTTTAGCTTACCTGTTGTGATGTGACTCCTTCGACCCATAAACTCAGAATAAATAATTGTTTTAATTATTTTTCATCTTTCCCTCTTTGTCTATATACCTTCAGGATAAACAAGTTATGAAGACATTAAAAAAAAAGAAAACAGGAGGAGCTGCGGAGGCTGACATGGCCACTAGGTGGCGCATATAAGCGACAAAGCAGACATGCCATGACATAAAATACAGATGCAAAGAGGTGATAAGAGAGAGAGCAGGTTAGAAGGACAGAGAAAAGGCAGGGCTCACTGCTAGGATGTTTTTTCTGTCCTAAAACGGTCAAATTGTAACAAAAAATCTTTAAGACTTGAGCTTGCTTGGTTTCAGGGGAAAATTGAAGCCCTAACCCCCTGGCTGTGTTTGTAGCATCATCCAACCACAGCACCAAGCTACGTTGTGCTTGATCTTTTGTGGAAACTATACTCAGAAGAGAATGTTTTCATAGCTGCAGGGAACTAAAAATAAAACCAAGCAAGATAATAATGTCATGACTCTAAAACTCTGTTGGTATTTATCTCTTTGTTTACACTCTATAGCAGCCTTTCTGACAGACTTTTATATCTGGAAAAGAAATATGATTCATGATTGTTTTTCATTCGTTCTCTATTCAACAGCAGATCCCTCTTAACAGAACACCTTTTGCCATTAATGATGCAATCCAGCTGATTCAATCTGTAGGAAGCTTAGGCACGTTTTGTTAAGTTGGTAAAGGATTGAAATTCAGATTTCAATAACTGCTGCTGGATTTGGAAATGTGGGTAGATCTCAGAAAATCTCCAAGTTAAAAAAAATCTAACTATTGCATGCCTTTGAAAAGCTAGGCTTTTCAAAACCAGAAATATTTAAGAAATAAATATACCCTGAGGGAAAAAAAAAATTGCGTTCAGAGACTGATAATCATTGGGCTTCTGATCACAATCCCTCTGGTCCTATTTGAGTTTTGATTTCCTGTCTCATTAATGAAATCTCTCACTATTGATCCTGGCACTTGGGCCCCGCCAGTCCTCTATCCTTTAAGCTTATAACACCTCAGAGTATCTGAGAATACTCATGCCCATGCATGTTGCGGGGAAGCCGAGGGCCCGAGCAGGATTCAGGTTGGGAGGGAGATGCAGAAGAGGGGTGAGAGAGAGAGAGGCGAGAACCACGTTACCTGACAGATAATGTTATCATAGTAAGCCAATGCACGGGCATGAGGGACGTTAGGAGGGGTGTCGCACAGTTTCCTTACATTTGGGTGGGAGCCCTCAGCGATGGTGGACAGCGAGAAATTATCATTGTGCTGCTCCGATGAAGGCCGGTACTTACTGCTGGGCGCCAGCGGGGTGGAAAGGGTCGAATGGAGGGAGAGACCAAAAAACAGAAAAAAGGAAAATTTAAGAGATTTGAGGTAAAGCAGTAGGGGAAACATAAACATAAAGGAGCATGTGGGATGTTCTAGAGAAAAACTCAAGAAGTTCGGAAAAGAGACAGAATGAGTTACAGGACAGTGAAGAAAAGTTAAGGAAGAGAAATGACGTGGAAGAATACAAGTATTAAATGGCAAGAAAACGAATATGCAGGTTGTGGAGCAACAAGAGGTAAGAGATCATACAGTGAGAAAGACGGGAAGGAAAGCATAAGAAGGATGGAGGGCACAAAAGCAGCATCAGTTAGACAGCTCAACATGAGAAATGATAAAAACAGAAATAAACATTTATCTGTGATGCAACACACTGACAATAAAATGTTGCCTGCTTTTAAATTTAAAAAGTAGAAAAAATTACTTCTTTTTTACTTTTTAAATTAAAACAAAGCAAGAAATAACAGGACATTACGTCCCCTTAATCTTAAACTAATATTTGCTCAAGTTTAGCAAATCTTGATTTGTATATCGCAGCAACAAGGGTGGCAGCCCTAGTTGATGCAACAATATATCACAAGTATATCATCATCACAATATCAACGGTTATACCACAAAGGACTACTTGGGGAAGCAGGTGCTCACAGCAGACACAAATAACATTACTCAAAAGGTTAAAGGTCACAGAAGTGATTGAAACTTATTATCCCCATTGCGAGATTTTCTAAAATCTTATAGCACTGCACATAATTATAATGAACACGTAAAATTTTGTTTGCTTTCAGGAAACCCTTAGCAGCCAGAGCAGCAATGTAAGAGCAGTCATCAAACAACATTTCACAGTTATTGATCTAAATTAGTTCCTCTCAAAGATAATTTCCTTCTATCTATTAGCAATATAACATGAATCAAAAGCTTCCTTGCAGGAGAAGACAGTATGTAAGCAAACTTGTTTTTTTGTTTGTTTTGTTTACATGTTTGGATCAATATCATTTTACAAAGTGCAGAGGTGAGAAATAAACAAAGGCAGTCCTAGGATGTGGTAGAAGTATGTGAGATCAGACTGCACAATGGCACAATAAATCTTTAAAAGCCCTAATTCTCATCACAGGACCTCCAGCAGGCTCCTCCAATGCTCTTATGTAGCACAAAAAATGTTAAAGTTTCATGGGACTTTGGGAAGGAGGAAGACTTTGTTCTCAAAAAAAGGTTTGGAAGAGATAATCTGAACAAAAATTAAAAACAGTATTCTGGGAATATGTGAAGTTCAACAAGAATGCAGCAAATAGTTTCTGGATGGTAAGTCAACAACAAAACAGTTGTCTTTTCCAGCAGCCATTATATAATGGATATAGTGGGAAAAGCATCTGACCAAATGTGCTGGAGTTCTATTTGGGTTGCTAGGCAGTAGGGCTGTGCTTGCCTGGGGTTGCTAGGTAACGACACAGTGCCTGCCAAATGTGACTTAACAATCTGGAGGTTTCTGAAACGGCTCATTTTCCTAACACCAAAAACCATAAACTTATTTCCAAAAAAAACATCTGGGTGGTTTCCCTAAACACTTGGGTTGTTTTTAGAAGCAGTTAAAATCAAAATGAAAGTACAAAAACTTTCAAAATGGGAATTTTGCATAACCATTTGCAATACAGTACAGATGAATGTAGTTTCTGATCACAGCATATCTGTATAAATTATTCTTTTAATCTGTCTGAAGCAGCTAAGGCCAAAATGATGGTTAAAAAAAAATCCCTTTAAGAAATGGAAAGCCCTAAGCAGAGTAAAAGCCCATGTCACAATCTCATTGAGATGCTGTTACTTGAAATGTGCTGCACATACATAAATCAG
Source organism: Gambusia affinis (assembly GCF_019740435.1). Taxonomy (NCBI): domain Eukaryota; kingdom Metazoa; phylum Chordata; class Actinopteri; order Cyprinodontiformes; family Poeciliidae; genus Gambusia; species Gambusia affinis. Next base: position 22,011,214 of record NC_057872.1, read on the forward strand.
ACGCAGCTACACAAAGAGTTTCCTTTCATCTCACCTGGGAGGAAACAACTTCAGGAATTCCCGTTTGACAGAGTCATATTGAACTCTTTGAGATCTGTGCTCTTTCGTTTTCATCACAGCAAAGAGAAATTTGTCTCAGAGACCAAATCAAACAGTAACTTTGTTGAGAGTGACACCAGTTTTGCATATTTTTGTCATTTGGCCGCTCATTCAAACTATTTATATGAACTCTTGAAGGCGCAGAGAAACATCAGCTCCCCCCTTTCTGATGTCAAGTTGCAACTTTGCTTTTCATCATTTTCACTCCCTTTTCATGTGTAGAGTTAAAGAGGCTGTGGTCTTCTTTTTCGATCAAAACGCAGCCATTTCCTATGATCTGCATGCAGAGGTTTTGCGTTAGATTTGACGAATAAACTGTCATGACTGTGAAAGATTAAGTAGTGATGTGGGAAAGGAAAAGATAAAGAAGTATGTTTCCCATCAGCACTTCCAGCTTTGATCTCACACTAGGCTCCCTTTGAACAAATATCAATTCATCTTCCTGTATATAAAATGCACAATTTCTACAGTTATTAAGATTCTTGGAACTATTAAACAAATGTGATATATAGTTTGGATTTATTGGCTTTAGAAAGTTGCTTCTTAGTTGTGATAAGAACAGTTTTTCACAACCTGTAGTACTCAATAATGAACATACAACTAGTCAGATGTGTGACAGAATTTGAACAGTTTTACAATGAAGAATGGGGGAAAACTGCAGCGTCCAGATGTGCAAGCATAACTGTGACCAGACTCTGTGCACTGAGTTAAGAGGGGATGCATATGTACGCAATCAAATATTTTATGTTTCATAGTTTTATTCATATTTTTTGCAAAAAATCTGTTTTCATTGTGATATTAAATAGATTTTTTGTTGTTAATTTTTAAAGCCAAATTTTGTTGACCTTGATTAATTTGTAAAAAAAAAAAAAAGGTGAAAACATCCTAGGTAGTGTATACTTTTAATTGCCACCATATTGTTGGCAAGCACAGTTTGAATGTATGGGACACAAAATGATATAGCCAACCCAAAATTAAATATTGCAATAAGGATTGTGCAGCTAAAAAAAGAATTAAAGCTGCGGAGCAGCGTCGTGCGGCCCTCGCAGCAAGCGCCGCTCCGGCTCACTGGCCACCGCGGAGTTCCAGCCGCCGCGAAAGCTCTCGCACCGGCGCCGCCAGCAGGAGCTGTCACGAACCTTCCCCGCCCGATCGCCCGCCAGACGACACACATGAAAGCGTTCGGCAGCGCTCCCCGACAACTCACAAAAAATCTGGCGCAGATCGGTCCATTTACGGCGGAGATATAGCTGATGGATTAACCTAGGGGGCGCAGTGGAGTCAAATTACATTTCAAAACTTTTGAGCTCTTTAAAGGTTACCACAGGTCTTACATTTCAAGTTTGGTTCCAATCGGCTCATCCATGTGTGATTTAAAGACAATCGTATGAATATGGCGAGGGTCTGATATTCGCCATTTGGCCACGCCAACACTGTTCAACCAGCATTGACAGATGTCATCACCTTATCATTTTAAGTGAGTTTGCACTGGATTAAATCCAAATGCTCGGGTCTGATATTGTATTTTATCAGACCCGCGCGGCGTTATAGGTCACTTGACATGCCGCCACGCCCACCTGCTCCATCAAAGCCGGTCGGGGCTGGAATCCAAAATACACCAGAAAGTCTTCTGTGTCTGGAAAAACTTTCAAGTTGATTAGGTCAAAGGTGTAAGATAGCGACCGTTCCCAGTAAAACATGACACTTCCTGTTCTCAGGGGGCGTGGCCTGAGTGATGTCATCATTTGACCACAGGGTCTTTTGGGTCAACCCATGATGATCAATCACTGAAAGTTTGGTTCCTCTGAGAGTTTTAGTGTAGGAGTTATAAGAGTTTTATGTTTCATGGCGAATAGTCAAAGTTTGACACATAGCCACGCCCACATACTTTGAAGTACGACAATTCCTTTGATAACTTTTCACCTTTCATGCCTCAAGTGTGTGCTGAGCGATTTTGAAGTCTGTATCAGAAAAACTGTAGGAGGAGTTCGATCAAATACGAAGGCTGTAAACATCAAAAATGGGGTCAATTTTGGAAATTCATTCCAAAATGGCCGACTTCCTGTTGGGTTGAGACCATGGCTCCAAGAGACTTTTTTGTACATCAGGACAATATACAGATGTGTAAGAAGTTTCGTAATTATAGGTTATAGCATGGCTTCGGGCTGATCATTTAAAATTTTCTAGGGGGCGCCATAGAGAAATTCGGCCACGCCCACCAAATTTTATCATGGATTCCTGTCTTGGGGTGGATAAAGATCCATCCTAGTGAGTTTGGAGAAGTTTGGCCCAAAATTGTGGAATTCAGAGCCAAACGTATGACAGCGGCGTTAGAGGTCACTTCGCCACGCCCACCTGCTCCATCAAAGCCGGTCGGGGCTGGAATCTTCAATACAGCAACATGTTTCCTGTCTGTTAACACAGTTTCATGTTGATTAGGTCAAAGGTGTAATATAGGGACCGTTCCCAGTAAAATATGACACTTCCTGTTCTCAGGGGGCGTGGCCTTAGTGATGTCATCATTTGACCCCAGGGTATTTTAGGTCAACCCATGATGCTCAATCACTGAAAGTTTGGTTCCTCTGAGAGTTTTAGTGTAGGAGTTATAACTGTTTAGAGTTTCGTGGCGAGTTGGTGAACTTTGACCCCTGCTAGCCCCCCTTCAGCATACTCAAAAAGTCACCGTTTTGATAACTTTTAATCGGCCATGCCTTATGATCAGACTGACCGAGTTTGAAGCCGATCAATCGAAATCCCTAGGAGGAGTTCGATCAAACACGAAGGCTGTAAACGGCAAAAATCGGGTCAAAATGTGACCTTCGATCCAAAATGGCCGACTTCCTGTGATACTTGCACTATGACAATAATTGTAAATTCTGAGCGTCTTGGGGAGCTCTACAACTGTACCAAATTTCAAGTCTCTACGACAAAGTAAGTGAATAGAAAAGGGTCTTTTGAAAATTTCTAGGTGGCGCTGTTGAGCCATTTTTTTGGCGATTTTTGCAACGACCTTAAAATACGAAATTTTTAAATAGGCTTTACGCGTCCGCCAAGTTTGGTGAGTTTTTGAATATGATAAAGCCTCCAAAAAGGCCTCCAAAGAGGGTGGAAGAAAAAGAATAATAAACAATACAGATACAATAGGCCTTCGCAGCGCTTTGCTGCTCGGGCCTAATCAGAATATTCCTCATCAGGTATCATGATTCAGTTTTTGTTAAACAGCAGGACCTCCAGCTGTTTAATCGTCATTTAGCTGCTTTTAATTCAGCACTACCAAATCTACATTTCAGTTGAGTGGCCTTGTTGATTCAGATAAAGTCTACACAAGCACTACATATTACCGGTAGATGAATAGCTCACCAGGTTATTATTAACTACTGGACTATTGAATTATCTTTGTGTCTGTTACATTTCTGGTCGATAAGCGTTTGACCAGAAAATAATGATGTGTGTCAAAGCAGAGAACTGACAGCTAAATATACTCATTAAATCAGGGACAACAGATAATGAGTTCAGTTTCAGGATTCAATTTGATGTGAGTATAAAAAAACACTTTTTCATTAGTTACTTTTAAAGGAATGAGCATTTAAAATCCTCCATCGGTCTTTGTTTCCTTTGTCTCTCTCCATTCTTGACCAGGATCTCGTCTGATCTCAAGACGCTCCACAGAAACTCACAGCAGATGGGGAGTGTGGGAGTTTCAAGTATTCATGAGCCTTTTCAGCACCAAACACGCTCCTCTGAGTGTTTCATGCTGAGTTTTTCTCCCCAAAGCTGCCCTCTCCTCTTCGTCTTTCGCTCTCTGTTTCCTTCCTTCATGCAACACTTTCGCCGTCACTCCCCCATCCTCATCTTTCCCTCCATTCTCCTCTCCTAATCTGCCGTCCTCCATCTCCTCTACCTTCTTCTCATCGATTTTTTAAAACCCACCACTTGATGAGGCAGTGTTTTTTCTTTCATGCAGCACCCCGTAGCTCACACCCCTCAGGTTGCACAGCTGTATGTAGGTCAACCCCACCTCCTCCATCTGTTTCCCGCTCCCCTCCCCTCCTCCTCTTCAAACTGCCCTACTTTCAGCTGGATCCACAGTCCCAATGACATCACCCTCTCTTCACATTTTTTTATTTTTATTTCTGCAAGCTAGCAATATGGATGCTAGTCACTGCACCACTTTTCCACCTTACTACTGACTTTAATCTCCTCCACACAACTAGCATGATATCCCTGCCTGCAGTCCTAAAAATAAACCCTGCAGCGTGGGAGATTGTGATCCTTTGGTTCCCATTTGCATTCGCGGTGCTCAGTCGCTGGGCTGTTGCACATCGACAGCAACTGCTTTGTTGCCACGGAGATCAGCATCAAAACACGAGCACCATTGAAGTAAGGGCAAAATAACCCCAACCTACTCCTACTGCTTTTTACATCCAGTCCAGCTCTTTACTCTGTTGCTCTCTTTTTCTCCTGCTGCTGCCTTTCCAACAATATTTTCTTCAGGATACAGTGCACCAAATAAATTGCAGGGTTTTTAGCTTTATGCAAAGATTTTGAGGTTACAACACAGCAAGTCCCTCTTTAGAATTAGCAATGCATCATAAATCTACAGTTTTTTTTTTTTTGTTTTTTTTTGCAAAAGTATTTATACTTTTTAAACTTTTTCTCACTTTGTCAAGTCATAATCAGAAACTTTCATGAGATTTTATGCAGTAGACTAACTAGGTTCATAACTGTGAAATGGAAAAGAAAATTAGTCATGGTTTTCTACATTTTTTACAACCAAAATTCTGATCAGTATCATAGCAAATAAAATCAAATCACTGCAATAACATGACAACTAATTAGTAAATCCTAATTAGATACACCAGACAGGTCAGCGTTAAAGTGGTGGAGAAGGTTATGAAAACCATTCAAAGCTTTGAACATTTAATGGAGCAGTGTTCAATCCATCGTCCAAAACTGAAATGAGTCACTCCAAAGCAAGACATGGCCGTCTACCAAAAGTGTGGGACCGCTCAAGGAGTGCATAAATCAGAGAAGCAGCAAAGAGGGTATTACTAATTAGGAGAAAATTGGTGTATAAATCAGTTACTTTAACAGCCATGCAGGCGAATCGAATGTGGAAGGCGAATCAGCAGGGATTAGTGAGCTACATAAGCCTCTTTGGCTGAACTTAAACTGGACGTTGCTTTAAGGCATCTGACACCAATGTACAAGAGGTTACATTTATTTTAAAGAGGGAGCAGAGAAAGTACTGGAGTGACTGGAGTTTTCCAGTGTAATCCCTCCCCCAATGATTGCTGCCCACTGCTAGTCAGCTGGCTGAACAAAGGCTTCTACACTGTACTCTGTAAAACTGCAGTCTAAAATTTTCCAAATCTGTTAGACTGATGTTCCCTGTCTTGAAAAGGCCAAATAGAAACAAAAGCAGCACCAAGTCATCATTTTTATTAATGTCACACAATTTTCAAGAATACAGTTGGTAAGATAGGAGCTGCTAGAAGTTATTGTAATCATTGTTTATTTTAAAGTATTGTGTAAATGCTGTAATACTCTCCAGCTCTTCACTCTGTTGAGGAGCTTATTATTCCCTTCTATTTAGGAAATAATATGTTAAGGAAAGGAACATAGATTCTATGTAAATAAATAGCATGGAAAGAATGTTTTATTGGTATGGTTGGGTCTCAATATTCACTGAAATAATTTCTGAAGAGCATTTGCTTGGTTATTTACAGTATCTATATTTCTAGTAAGATTCATTCCTGCTGAATCGCCTCACTGGCCTTTTTCTCAGGCTGATTCTTGCTCACTGGTGTCTATACTCCCTTTCTCACCTCCTCCCTCTTCATTTTCTTCGATCTACCATCCCTTCAACTTCCCACCACACTCAAACTGTCCTTGTCAGTGTCTTTTTAAGCTCGCCCATCCCCCTACTCAGCAATCTCAAACATATCTATCCTCTTTTTTTGTCCTTGATTTGAATATATATATATATATATATATATATATATATATATATATATATATATATATATATATATATATATATATATATATATATATATATATATATATATATATATATATATATATATATAAAAGTATATATCTGGATTTTCTGTCCTCACTCGTAACCTTTGCTCATTACCAGTTAAAGATATTCAACATTCAAAAGAATACAACAATGCAAATTCTAGGGAGATTAAGGGCCACCATATGGTGCAAGATACATTTTAATTCATACTGGAATACATACAATCCTGAAAAACTGTTGTTCATTTTATTCATTTCTACACATTATCAAACAAATATTCTAGTAATCTGGAAATAAAGTAAGAAGATGGTAATTTTTTGCTATCTTGTAGGATTGTAGTGCCATTTTAGACGGCTGAAGGACTGAATATTGAAGCAAACCAACTTTTTGTCACCTGCAGATCAGTTAGAAATCCATAATTGAATCTCTAAAGAACATTTTGTGCTTGTTGTTGGTGACGGCTAGAAACTGTCACCAGATTCTAGCTGCTGTATCTGTTATATAGGTACATGAGTACCTGTGTTTCTATTACAAATATGTCCAAATATTTGTTGACATATCTTTGCTTGTATAAAAAAAAAACACAATTTCACAGTTGTAATCTTTCCACTAAATACAAAATTAAATTAAAATCATGTGTGAATAAGCCTGTTCACATGATAAGTCATTAAAAATCATGGCAGCAAGGGATGTTAAATGAAATACATTCATATTTCAGCAATAGCGCTCTGTTATTATCTATCAGCCATCAGAGGAGATGTTGGCGTCTTAGTCAGGCACAGGAGCAGCAAGTCTCTCACATCTGGGAGAGGTTACGTTTGCAGCCATTTAGGAAAATTGCTATGGCCCATCTTCCACGAGTAGCAACATCCAGCTGTGTATATCACGTGAGTCGTGTAATGTGAAGTTTTGCAGTTTTTGCGGAATACATCCATTTTGATAAGGCCAAAAAACACACACCATATACTACTGGAAAAGATTTTTATTTAATGTTTCCATTAATCTAATTTATTTTTGTAATTTCAATTTGTGCAATTTTGTGGTTAATTTACACGCAACTACTGTTGCAAAATTGTTTGGAACTGGGCTGCAAAATCAAATCTGCTTACAATTTAAGTTTAATGACTAAGTTAATGATAGGGTTAGAATTTAATAACTGTAAAGAGTTTTGTCAGTGGGATATATGATCAGTTGGTCAACAACCCCTACCGCCTTTGTGTTGCAGCTGCAACACAATTCCTCCACTGAAAGTGCAACAGACTGTCAGCCGGATCTTTCTGTACTTCTTTGAAGGACACATGAAGTTGGTTACATTCAATGCCTTTTTTATTTTCTATCCCAATCTCAGAATTTTCTTTTGTAATCCTCAGTGAATGTCTAATATTTTATAAAAGCTCTGATCTGTCCGATTTCTTCTGCAATTAATGAATCTTTCCCTGATTATAATTACAAATGCAACGCCACAGACATTGCAAACGTTGAATATTGAAGCTTGTAGCAGCTACAGTCTCCTTCTAAATAGTAGAAAAATTGTTTTCAACTAGTGGTTGCCAACTCCTCCGTCATCTGAAGATAATTTCTGCCAAAGGTCAAAAGGTCTTAGTCAGACGCTTTAACCAAAAAAATATTTAGGCAAGAAAAGAAGAATCTAAAACTTCACATCTTCTACTTTTCCTTTATTAGAAAACTGATGGATTTGTCTCACCTGCGCTTGCGCAACTTCTTATTCTCCGTCTTGAGCACGTGGAGTTTTTTGGCGAAGCAGACGATGATCATGAAGAGCAGCAAGACCACCAGGGCCGAGGCGCCCACGGCGAGGCACATCACCTGGAACTCAGTCACCACCGACTCGCAGCGCGCACCTTTGTGCCAAATGTAGTCCTGGACATTGCATCTGAAACAAAGACAGACAAGGGGGATCATGGTGAAAGAGTCAAGAGAAAGGAAAAGGTGAGCAAAACAAGAAATGTCAAAAAGTTCCAAATGGATTTAAACTTGCCATTTGCACCTTCTCGAGTATTATGGGTAGGATTGTTCAAATATTTTGATATTAGTAATTACATATATTACGTTATTAGGGAAATTGTATTGCTACTAATATACACTCATGGGATTAGCATGAACAAGATCAACAGGGGGCAAATTAGCAGCCAAGTGCTGGAATTCAAATAAGTATTATTAATTGACTGATATCATTGTTACCACCTCTGTGAAAGCTGGAGCATACATATATACAGAAGACAGAACAACATCAGCAATAACCACAGAGAAACAGTCAACTTGGGAAGGACCTCAAGTTTAAAAAATGTCCAAAAAATCAAGGAGCTCCTTTTAGGCTCTGCAGGCATTGTTTAGTGTATTAAAACATACAATGACAGAAACAGACCGAACAGGTAGCCATGTTAATAAGAGTTAACAGAAGAAAACTCTTCTGTGTTGCAGCATGACCTAAGCTAACAAATTCCTCCTTTCTATGAACCACAATATATCTGTAAAAGAGTCTACTGGATGTTTAATCATAATGTCCAGTTCATATTTAGTAAAAACTGAACAAACAAAACATAAAACTGTCAAGCATGGAGGTGGAAGGATGATGATTAAGGCTTATTCTGCAACCACTGGACCATACAGTCGTTGACTTCTACATGCACTTCCTTACAAAGTAATGCATTGTAGAGTCAAATGTGAGGGAATCTGTTGGACAAGCTGTTGCTTGAAGTAAAAACAGATGATGAACAGAACAATGTCTCAAACACAGCAGGACATCTACAACAAAGTGATGGAAACAGTAAAGAATTGACATGTCACAGTGACCCAGTTATCGTGAAGACCTCAGCGTGAGATGATGTAGAAAGAGCTGTGTGGAGACCCAACTCTGCAAACAGTATAACAAAGAAGTAGAAATTCCTACGTGAGTAAGAGAGATTAAAAGGATATTACATAAGCCTAGCAATAAAGTTATTTACTGCTGAAGCTTTTTTCCACAGAGTTTGATTAATGCCTGATTCAGAAAAGATAAAGACTGTACTTAGCCTCACTGACAATGGAACGTGAACAAGGAAAAACCACCTGAGGCGATTTTCCATACAGATGGCAGCTTTAGCTCACAAATGCGCACCCAGCAGCTGTCAAGTCAGAAAAGATATTTATAAGATTTAACAAACCACACATGTGGACTCACACACAAGATACACACAGATACCATCTGAGTCCCATGCTCCTCTTATAAGTGTCTGGTAAAGTGCAGAGTTCGCCTGGGGAGGAGACCAGAACCAAAGAGGCAGATGACTTTGTCCACCCAAAGTTTGTCATGAAAATGGCAAACATAATACCTCATGAAACTACTGACCCTTTGCACATGGCGTTCAGAAAGCGTCCTCATTCGTCATGACGTCAAAACAAACTATGTGTTCCTGTAAAGTTTGGAAAAAATCAGAGAGCTGGGAGCCCAATATCGCTTTTATTCAGTTGATTTCACTATAAAAATGGTCATAGGGTGCTGCACAAAGAGATCAAAATGCATTTTATCATTAACCTTTTGATTGGCACAGACAATGACAGAAGATAGCAGTCATGAAAATTGAAAGGACTGGCAGACTTTGATGTAATCAGAGTATCAAAAAGACAGAGACAGTTAAAAATGGAGTTCTTTTTTATGTAATAACGACTAAGGATGAAATTAATTCAAAAATAGGAGAAAGACTGGTCCATCCATCCATCCATCCATCCATCCATCCATTCATCCATCCATCCATCCATCCATCCATCCATCCATCCATCCATCCATCCATCCATCCGACCAAATACAATATTTCATTACATTATAATAAACTTTATCTGATCTGAGGATAATCTTGTCTCACTCAGAAACAAACATGGCAATGGAATATTTTACAAGATGGTATTTTTTTTCTAACAATATAAGCATGAACAAAAATGTTTGTGAAATTTGAAAATACATTATGGATAAAACCTATTTGTAAAACCTAACAAAGCTTTCAAAGTACTTTAAAACTTATATATATATATATATATATATATATAACTCTTTATCACTCTTTATAATGATATACTCTTTATTCACTTTTATCATTTGGGAGAGAAGTACTATGTTCATTGTTACTGGATTTCTCAATCTTGGCTATGATAGCTGCTTATATATTTTTATAAAGATTTTTATCGCTTTCACAGCCAACTGGGGTGAAAAAGGGTAGCTTCAAGTGAAAACTGAGCAAGACATGTGCTGCTGTCTTTTCACATTCTCTGTAACATGTCTCTATAGAGGAACAGTGATGAAGACGTTGTAAAAAGAACGAAAAGTTTGAAGTTTGATGATCCCATACGCTTTTGCACATGTAGGTGCGTTCCCTTCACGGCTTGTTTTCCTGAATCCTTCCTGAATATCTTTCTTTCATTTGCCAGCGGAGAGGAAGAGCTGCCAAAGAGCCAGGAGACATTTTGAGTGTGTGGGCATGTGTGCGAGGAGGAGAGAGGGTAGCGATGGAGACTGATATCACATTTTCAAGGAGACTTCAGTGCACTCAACCTCTGAGTGTTTCTGTGTTTGTACAAAAGAAGAGGTTTATGTAAGTCGGCGCGAGACGGAGAGAGGGCGAGAGTGCGGGTAGAGAGGGAAATAAAAGGAGAATAGAGGGATGCAGAAAGGACGAGGAGGGAAAATTATGTGCTGGTCTCTATGGCAACCCAGCTGAGCAGCAAACGGAGCAGACATGGAGCTGACATGCCATGCCTTTACAGGCGAGCCGAGAATGAGAGGGGAAAATCCTCTTTAGCATCCAGCTGAACATTCCTCTTCTGTATTCCTGCCCTTGTTTCTCTAATCCCTCTCCTGCCGTTTGTCTTTTTGAAAATGTATTTTCCTACTCACTGCCGCTCTTTCGTTGTCCTACTTCTCTCCAAAGAGCTCCAGCTGATGCAGATCTCCCTCTTTTAGGTTGTGCAGCCAAATTGTTTTCACCTTGGTTTATTATTAAAATGAGGAAGGTGAAGACATACGTGAACTTAATTATCTCTGACAAGGTATTAGCACCGCAGAACTGTGACATTAGAAACTACACACACACAGTTTGGTGAATGGCACACTGTGCTTCTGTTGAAAAAGAACTGCCAATAAACATTGTTTGCAGTCATCCCTGCTGCAGTTAGTTGTCAAAATGAAAGTTCCTTTAAGCTAAAAAGAATTTTCTTTCTCACTATAGTGTAGTAACATGTGGTCTGCTGATGGAGTAGTGATGCCGGCAGGATCAATGAACGTATTCACTAAGTCAAAGTAAATCAATAGTTACAACCTGGAGACATTTGAGTCAGTGAGGAAAAGGAGAATGTCAACAACCAGGTTTCTGATCGTCATAAACAAAGAAATTAGGGTTTCTTCTCCTGCAGACTCAGGCAACTCCTTTGTTTTTGCCCACAAAAAATCTGTTTTGCTTTAACCAATGCTTTAGAAAAACTCATGAGTTGGTTTTATTCCTAGTATTTCCTTTTTTCATTTTGCTCTAAATTAGTTCATTTGTAAAAGGTGGATTTGCAAAGAAATGCTGAAAGTTAAAGTGTTAATATTGGCCAGTTCTGTTTTTCTTTTGAGACATATAATTTGAAACAATATATGTACAGCATTTAAAGCACAATTGTCCAGCCTTTATCTGGTTATTAAGTATTGATATTAGAATCAGAGGAAAATTCAATCATCACATTTTCTATTTGCACAATATTGCAGCAGCAAAAGGAATAGTAGGAGGCAATATCTGGCAATAATATATTTGGCCAGTCAGATAAACGTCCAATGACTTTATGGACATACTTGGTAAGGAATTCAGTCATAGCATATTGTAGTAACTACAGCTTTCTCTTAAATAGCTTCTTTTAACGTTGTGCTTCCTCTGATCTCAATTTTAAAACCCTCGGTTTACTACTTTTAGATTTTTTCACATTTTAACCACTTCCACACAGAAAAGTGTTGTAGAAACCACCGTTTGTAAGTGTTTACATATGGTGGATTAGGTGACCAAAAAAAAAATACTTTTTTGAGATTTGAACCAGCAAGACGCAGCTTAGTCTCCATAAAGTTTGAAAATTATCCAGTCTGGTTAATAGACAACCAGACTGCAATAGTACTACATAGCAATTATATAAAGTTATCTTTGCTAAGAGCTTATAAACATACATTTATCATGTGTATTTGAATGCAGCCAACAATATCTGTCATTGTTGGATAGAAAAACAAAAACAGCAGTTTAAGACACACAGAAACAGAAAATAAAGTACAAATAGATGAAGCCTTGTGTTTTCATAGAAGTCTATAGGATTAAGATAAAACAAACAGATGATTTCTGATCTAATTAATAAGACTGTTGGGGCAATATAAGGCTAGCTGTCAAAATCTTTTACTTTCGAATAAATTTGGCTCAGGTCAATCATTGTGAATGTCTTAATCCCTGAAAAACTTTAAAACCTAAAGCAGCTACAAAGAGAAACCAAAGGAGCCGAACTTTTCAACAGGGACGAAAGAGCTTCTACTGTCAAGTTTGTTCAAAAGCTCCCAACACTTCTGTGGTTTACACGAGACGCCAGCAACAGATATTCCCACTATGAAGTCACCACACATCCCATTACAGTTTTATTCACTCTCCTACCCGTCATTATCTATGTTGCTATGGCTTCCCGCAGCCATATGAGAAGTAATATCAAAATCTAAAAGAACCACAGAAGAACTGGCACTGGGAAAGAGAAAAAAAAAGAATACAAGATTGTAAATCCTCTGACTGTTTACCTAATTAAGCTAGAACATGGGTCTGTTTCATTCTAGAGGAGTATATGGTACAAATAGTGCTGCAGCACAATAAGATCTATGCTGGGTTGATTTTCTGAGGAAGAATGGAACGTGACAAACAGGAATAAGCAGAGAGTAAAAAAATCGAGCTCCTCCTCCTGCTGCCTCCCTGTGGTTCTACTGGCATCTGGAGAAATGCACAGCTCCAGGTCAGAAACAACCAATCACAGCCAGGAGGAATGTCTTACTGCTGTCAATTATGCTTATGTACATGCTACTCCCAAATAATTACATAATTGACTCATTATTATTAGTTGAAATTTGAATAAAGCCTTGAAAAATGTTTTCTACTTTATAAAAAATAAAACAAAGTAAACATTGCTTTCTGGAACCTGATTTAAAAAGTCAAGAAATTAGCTATTATCTTAAATTAGGTCTTTGTTGCTATTGTTGGACAGACGGATTCTGGGAACATTTCCCACTCTGTCATGTTCTTCTTTTTAGATGTAACACATTGCGCAGATCTGCTTCTTTGTATGCTTTGGGCCTATAACTTCTGTTAGGTTGTTCCCCTTTAACCTTCCTACGACCTTGTCAAAATGCGTTCTGTCTCTCCTTATGTTCTTACTTCATGTTTCCTGCAGCTAAGCAACAACCATTCATCTCTCCTACAGGTAAAACTGAAGCTTTCCAGTGTTTTCCCACTGGACCAGTTCTTATGCTGGATCTGGGTTGTTGCTATAATGGGATATTTAAATAACCATTTTCTTTCTCCACAGCCATAGAGGCAACGTTGAGCCATAGGTCAAAAGAAATCATTTTGAGTCCAGAACTTCACGAGACAACAATCTATATTAAAAAAAATAAATTTGAAATTCTATTTCTGTGTAAAATTACCAGAAGGTAAAACCTAAACAAGCTGCATCTGAACTGACAGGAGAGTGTTGAATATATTAGCATTAAGTCCAGATTTGCATAAAAAAAATAGAACTATTTTTAAACATGTCCTGCCTAAAGCTGATATTTTTTTGTGTCAGGATTGCAGAGGAGGAAGAAAAGAACTGAGTTGAGTATCCAGAAGCGGCTGAATGTGTGTTTAAAAGGCCAGCAGAGGACAGGAGAGACTCAGGATCTTCTAAAGAAAAAAAAAATCAGTAACATGAACTGCAATCCACATTTGACTTTCTGTTCCCAAATAATTGGAAACTTTCTCATTCGCTAGGGGCTTTGGGAGGGAAAGGGAAACTAAGGGTCAATCTGAGGCAAAGATTAAAACACTGGAAAAGATTTTACAAGGTTGACAGAGAGAAGGAGGAAAGACTGGAGTTTGATCTCACCCGATTAGTCATTTAAACAAGACAGTTGGACCTTTTTTAGATTTATTTATATGAGAAAAGATGTGCCCACCATTGAGTCAGAATGAGGTAAAACTCATGGAAAATAGCTACATAACTTGGTTTCCATTGCAGAACTTCATTGTTTTAGTCTTTACATCACTGGGTGGAGAACCCTCAGAAGGGGCAATGCATCAGGGTTGGGGAGGACAAGGGAAAAAATATCCTGTAAACATTAGTCAAATGATACAATTTCACTGGAATTCATTAAAAAAAATAGCAAAAACCTTGGCAGATTAATCTGAGCTGTTCTTCACAGGGCTGGAGAAGTCTGGATAAGGTTTGAAAGACACAAAATGAAACCCAAGATCAATATCTTGAAACTCTTGTGGCTTTGCCCCAATTTTCTCTCACAGTTCAAGCTTGGTGGGTGTTCAAACCACCTAAGGGGAAATTTACATATTGACTGTCAACTGTGGTTGCACTTTGAAGGACACTGGATTAAGCTTGTAGCTCCTAATTGGCATTAAGCTGAAGTCAATTCAGGCATCTCAGGGGAGTCAAACAAAACTTTTAAACTCACTCAAAGGTTGAGTTTAGTTATCCTTACCTGTGAGTATTCTGCAGCTCATCTATCTGCTGAGAGGAGGACACATTTTCTTCAGCCTAGATTTATGAACTTAATTCATAAATCTAGAGCAGTCACGGCACCATTTATGAATTCAATCCATAAATCTAGGCTTAATTATTTAATTAATAAATCTTAAATCAATTCATAAATCTTGTTGCTAATTTATCTCAAATTAAGAAAAATTTGCAACAACATAGAAGGAGAAACAAACCAGCTTAAATATTTTAATAAATCAGTTTTCACTATGCTGACATCTTTCTTTTTCAAGGTCTGAGCAAAGCATCACAAAATCTTCAAACAAATGATGTTTGCCTGCTTTACAAGCTTATCATCAGTGTCCTAGTCTAAATGAACATTTAGAGTATTTAGAGCAAAAAGCATAGCTGAGCAGGAAAGTGAACTTGGTAAGTTCTTGCATGCAGCTTGTGACATCTGGTTAGCAAAACATAAACACCTAATTTGGCTTATTTCTGTTTGCTTGTCACATTTACATATTGTTTCCCGCCGCGCTGTCTGCGCGACTCGGCTACATCCCATCATTCCTGCTGTTTTATACACACCGAGGCTGCTAACGACGCAAATGACTCATTCAGAGGAGATCTATGAATCCAACTGTACCCAAAACCTATTTGCATAAACCTCTGGATCCCTGGAGAGCAGTCACGACACCATAAACTGCAAACTAATTACTGATTCACAGATGGGTCCCTTGTCACATTTAACTGCAACCTCTTGCTGAAGCTGAAAGGGATGTTTTCAACAAAACTGCTCCGCTCATGACCCTGACAAGAAGGCAGTAAATCAGCGTTACAGAAACTCAGTTTGCTCTTAGGAGCTCAAATATGGACATAAACAACCTCTTACTGCACCAGACAGTAAAAAATAAGGTGATAGCTGGGGCCTTGTCAATCAGGAGATTATTTATTTTGCAATTACTGGGGAAAAATATATGATGTTTGAGAAACGTATCAGCTGGAGAGATTGCTTTTCATCAGGATTTACAACGTTCAATGGAGAGAGAATATACATCCAACACAGTGAATATCTGGTTGGCATGCAAAGTGTGAAGTCAGGATACTTGGAATGACTTAAACAATTATCATGCAAACAATTCATTAAAATATTATTATTGTAGCCACTGATACTGTGATAATGAGGATATGATTATCAGGATTATTGCACTTTGCAAATGTCAGCTTTTTGCATGTCAACTACCATTGTGTGTCGCTATTCCAGCTGCGTTTTCTTTTAAATATTTTAGATTCACTCTACAAAAAAATCCACAAATAGGTACATTACTGTCAATGAGTAATTTTCAGAAATTACTGAAAATTTCACTACTACTGAATGGTAGTGAAAGACATGGGGTCAATGCTAACCATACATGATGGTGGTGGTAGGATAATGATCTGGGGTTGCTCTTCTTCAACTGAAACTGGGATTTTGGCAAAATGGAAAAAATTATGAACAATCAATGAACAGTCTAATAGAAACCTTGAGGCAAAGAGAGTACAGAGCCTAGAAAAGTTGAAGTTGTATCAAAATAAATTTAATTTTGTTCTCACACACTAATAGTTTTGCAAAACAGACTTGGTAAATGTTGTCAATTCAAGAAACAATATGCTGATAAACTCCAGCGTCAATTTTGTATTTATGTATCTTATCTGTTAACAGAATTTTTTTGCTACTACTTTTGGTCCAAGGTTGTGCACTTTGCATTTCTCATGTTGTCTTTATCTGCTGACATCTTGCCTCAAAAACAAATGGCCTCTGGAGAGACTGAGTTGAGTGAAATCAGAAGAAAACATATATTTATGTTATGCTTTACAAAACATTTCTTGGCCTATTAGTCTCAATTACATGATATTTTAAAACTTTAAAGAATGACGTAGCTCTATAACAGAACAAACCCAACACCTAATAAATTTCTTCAACATCTGGTTTTGTTCTGCAGGAAAGAAAAACTTAACACTCAAATAAATTTGATATAAGTATATTAAAAGGAGATTAAGTCCATATTAGTTTTTCTTCTAAAATAAGAGTATAAAGCAGTCAGAGGTATCTAAAGTTGACAAAAAGCAGAAATGGAGATCTAACCTCATTAGAGCATATTGATGTAAAGCCATTTGAAAAGCTGTTTGTTTCACATGCAAACAGGTTTACAATCTCAGCTGTGAACTTCAGAGTCAAAGCTTCGATAACCTGCAGAGAGGCACACACAGCCAAAAGTTAATTTCAGCAAATGTTTTTGTACGTTGTTAGGGATGAAGTAAGTTCACAAGATCCAACTTGGCAAAAACAAACAGTCGCTTTGCATGTGCATGTGTGTGTCTATGTGTGAGAGTCTGTGTGTGTCAGCCCCGGCCTCCTCTGCAGCCATAAATCTTCCCTGTGTTTGACCTCTGACCTGACTCCACCTCTCGATGCTCTTTCACCTAAAACTGATCTCTAATACGCTCATAATCTTGCATGTGTTTTCATGACGCAAGCATAAAATCCCCCCAAAAAATGGACACAAACGGCTGTTGCTGCTCAAAGCTTCTCTTAATTACATCAAGCTGCAACACACGCACGCACACACACACACACACGCCAATAAATTTGACCTGGCTCGCCTGAGTCGTTTCCATGCTGGCAAGCATTATAAGGTTCTGACTCATTCTCTCACTCAGTTTCTCCTCCACCTCCTCTGTTTCTCACCACTTCTCACTCTCTTTCAGTACATCTTTCCACTTCTTGTTGACAATTATTTGTTCTCTTTACAAATGTTTGATCCTTCAGACATTTGTCCTTCAGATGTATCTTGCTACATCTGTCTTTCTGACATATTATACAGTCAAAAATGACCTGATTGCATTCAGAAAAAGGCACTTATGATGCAAAAAACTTTAAACCTGGACAGGTGTACAGATGGACAGCAGGTGTGGGACACTGGAAACTAAGAGGGACACTGCAGGGAAATGCAAGACAGATTACAAAGCCACTCAATACACAAACCTCCCTACTTCTTTCTATGCCACACACCCTCAGTCACCCGCTCCCTCTGCTTTCTCATCTCTCTCTCCGAATATGGTCCTGATTCTGCAGCGCCTGAGGAGGAAGTGGTTTATGACACTGTCAGATAACATCTGTGAGAGGGACAGAGGAGCCAGCGCCGGAGATGCCACAGATAGTTTAAAGAAGAAGACCTAGCTGGAGAAACTGACCGAGGTTTAGAGCTAAAGTGCTCCAAGATAAATAATGTGAAAATAAGGTCTTGAAACTGATCCAAAATGTAACTATTTTTCTTTCACTGAGTGAAGCTTACCATATCTGCATATGATTTGTAAAAGAAAAGAACATCTTTGTTAAAATAGAGAGGTGGCAACTTGTAACTCTAAATAATCCCCATTGACAGGCTCATAAGAGTTATGAATTGTTTCTTTCACGTTCAAAACAGCCTTTCTGGCTCTAGAAAAAACTATGTTTCTATTTAGTTCCATGCGCTCGGTCCAATAGATGACAAATGGCTTTCTTATGGAAGAGAAGCTTCATGACAAACTGCTCACAGAATAAACTGAGTGAAGATGCACAGCGGTGGGATTGGAAATGGACAATATGGAGCAAATTAGGATAACTGATCAGGAAGAAAAAAACAAGCCTTCCATTATATAGTCCCTTTGATTATTGAGATAAGTGATAATATTGTCATTTTGAGACAATTTTCAAGTAATTTATTGATGTCAGGGCAATGTTTCCCTTTTAAAGACCAGGTTTTCCTGCCAATATTTATTTGTATTATTTACAGCTGCAGAATCCAGTTGGTTTTAAAAGTGGTGTTGGGAGCTAACATCCTTTTTTCCACATGACAAAACAGTTTCTCTACAAAAAAAAAGAAAGAAAAAAAGAAAGACAACTTGCCCGCTTTGATTAATCTTCTTAATTGTATACTTATTATTTAAATGTTGACATAATGTTGAAATTCAAGCTGCTCTGATACCTGGAAATGGTGCAACTTTTATTACATGAGATTGAAGTTTAGAAAATGTTGAGCGGGTCAAAATTGGGTAGTATGTAATTCCTGCAGAGGTTTGTCCTGGCTTCCTTCCAGGGCAGCAGAATATCATGCATCGCTTGACAGAGAGTGCTTACAGCCAGGCTGAGTCCAGTTTCATTCATTACCCCTAACATTTAGCCTTTACCCCGGCAGGTTGGGCAAATTCATGCCAACATCTATCTGGGGTAGAACGAAAGGAATATGCAAGTGCTTTGCAAGAAGAATATATGAAAAATAACCCCCATTAATCAGAATAGTCATATAAAATTAAACATGTTTAGGTTGTGTTTTCATTCACTTGTGTTCTGTATGGTAGAATATATTAATTCTGGAATAAACATGCGTTTGTATACATAAAATTCAGCTAATGCACCATTAGCTGAACTTTTTTCAAGAGAACTTTGTAACTACTTCAAAACTAATCAAGTTCAAGGTCCTTGAATTTGAAAATCAGAGTTGTGGAATGAGAGTCACCCTTAAAAGTGAAGTTAGTTCATTATCATCCCCCCTCATTGTGTGTTAGTCCTACTAGCTTTTCATGGAGGACAAATTCCATATTTACTGCCAAAATTTTCATCCAAAAAAACTAAAAGTAGGAGCTTTTCCAACTTATTTGATTGTAACCATGAATTATTTATCACTTAAAACAGTACTCTCTTAATATTATCACTATCATCCATCCATCCATTTTCTAACACCCTTCTTTTCTCCTTCACAGCTCTGTGTATATGGAACAGCATATTGTGCAGCTCTCTATTTTACATTTCAGGTTATGACAATATTAAATCAATCTACAATGACACATACATTTCAATTTGTCTCTCCATTTTATTATAAATTCTAATTTACCTGGATAAAATTCACTCCTGCAATAAACCAACATCTGTATTTTATGTACGAAAGAGACAATAAGGAACATGTGTTAAATCTCAGGGCCAGGGGCCAAATCTGGCCCACCACAGCTTTTTATGTGGACCTCTAAAAGTGAGAAGGACGCATATGTAGAAACTAAAAGATGAAAGTAGTTCGCTTAAATATTAACTTATCAGTCAAAATGTTGTGATTCTGGCAATTCACGTGAAATCAATAAATTTCTCCACTTTTTCAAGCTGGTGCATAATTGTGAGTTTATTCCATAATTTTCACAAAAATGATCAAACATATTGGGTTTGGTCATGTTACCTCCCACCTGCAGGTGGCAGTATTTCTTACTTCTACATCTATAATCAATGTAACAAATAACAAAGGGTCACATTTACCATCTTACAGCGCAAATATCACAAACTTTCTTGCAAATATTTCTAGATCAGTGATTCTGATTGCAAAAAAAAAAAAAAAAAAAAAATCACAAAAACAATCATTAAATTTTGGAGGTATTCAATTTTAAGATGTACTTATCAAATGGAGACACAGATATTCATTAATATTTTAACAGCTTTTCAATATATTCTGGCACAACTCATGATCTTGATATAGCCCAGAATGAAAATGAGTTTTACATCCCTGCATTATTTTACATACCAGATAAAGTGCTGAATCTACAACAGTTTGTGTTTCAGTTTAATTTGGTACATCTAGGCAAAATTCCCAAGTTGTATTTAAGAAAAAAGCTCAGGTTTGAGGATATTTTGTTATTATATAAGAGTGGAGTGCACTGTACTAAAAAGTTACAGTAAGCTGGTTTAAGGTCAGTAAACAGCAGTTCAAACATTTATCTCGTGCTAACGAAGCAGCTTACGTTAAGCGGCAAATGCCAACAGATACAAACACACACACAAGCACAAAACAAAATGAAAATGAGGAATAAATCAAATCAATGCTTCACATACTAACCCAAGTCACATGTAATCCTACATGCAATCATGGCTTCATCCACAGAGCACCATATTGGTCAGCATCTGTGCCAGCGCTCCATTGACCCATATCTGCCTCTTGCCCAGAAGTCAAATGCCTCTCAGTGTCTGTCTGACTCGCTCTCAGGAGGCTCATCACTGCTACTAACTGCTGACAGACACCCAAAATATGCTCTAAATATTATGGACACTAGTTTGTTTTTTTTACAACTACTGTGCGTTTTCTGTTAAGAATAAAATATTCATTGTTTCTTTTACTCTCTACAGTTTTCAGGGATTTTTAGTCATTTTTTTACATCTTCAACAGCAGTATTAATATAACAGTGTGGATCTTTATGGTAGGGTTTGTGAACCAAATTATTACATTATTATTATAGAAAAGCTATAATAAGCTTGAAGGTCGTGAAATGTATGTTTAAAGCCCAAATTAGCTTATGATAGTGAACATGCAGTTGTCAATTCCTCCAAATTATGGATTTTCTCCCATTCATGTTCATATGAGTTTTAGACCCATCTGTAGAAGCCCACTTTCCTTTATAACACGTGAAAATGTCTTGTTATAAGTGAAATAATTTGCAAGTGGATTTAGTGCTTTTTCTGATCAATGTTACAGAATTATTGATGTAAAACAAGCTCCTGTATCTTGCTGAAAAGTTACACTTGTAAGTTAGTTTTGTCTTATTTTAAGTGTACTAAGATGTTTCCACTAGAAGTAACATCAAAAGTACTTGCTAAGATTTTGCGTTTTTCCAGTGTGAGCAATTCAAATTTTCCAGGTTAGAAGTATAAAATTTCAACCTTTTAGGCACATATCAGATGCACCTGGAAAGATACAGCCGGACTCACACTCTGAGGAGACAGGCTGGCAAACACCACTCAGTATAATCCTCCAGAAACTGCATTAAGCAAAAATAATCGCGTAACATCAAATCAACTCAGCTTATGATAGAAATGCTGTGTTCTGACATACAGAGCTTGGGGTTAAAAGGGCAGCAATAGGATGAAGGCCATGACCACAACAGGGAATAAATCTCTAAGTCCTGTTGTCCCCTGACTTGAGGTCCCTTGAGGTCATAAATCCTTGACTTTGTTCTTTTATTGCTGGTAGACCTGACCTCTCAGTGATATTTGTCTTTGTAGCACTTTCTTAATTCAATGTTTTTTTGAATCTGTGAGAGAATTGCATAGACGGTGTGAACTAATTAATATCTGTACTATTTGTTCCAGTCAGGAAGTTGTTTGGCATTCTGCATAAATCTGCATTGTAATCTTTGCAGCTGCTCACTAATTGGAAATCTTCCTTCAATGACTGGTTGGTTCATCCATTGTCTTCTTTGTTTGAATGTATGTGATGCTACATTAAACACAAATATATTCCGTTGGAATAACTGCATACTTTTAAATTATTCTCAGTTCAGGTTCAATCTAATTTTCTAATAATTTCAAGCTTAAACCAATCATTTTCCAACCATATGCTGACAAAGGAAGACTCTCAGTACAGACTGTCCTTTCATTAAATGCAAATTCAGGACAGGAGCCCCTCAATAGTCACCATCAGCGTATTAGAAATCACTCACAGCAGATATCACCTTCCCCCCCAATCTGCAGCAGCTCTAATCCTGACTCAAGACTCCACAGACACACACTCACTGTTAAAGGTGACCTATTCTGCTTCCTTGTAGAGGTTAGGATTCACAAAACATGTTCATTACATTTTTTTTGTACCAAATAATTCTTCGATAATGAGATTTCAGTCTGGTCAGTTCTACCTATTTTGAGCTCCTTTCAGAATGAGTTGTTTCAGGGCCTCTTGCCACTTTAAACCCAAATAAGCTGCTGCTGGCCACGCCCTCTTCTCAATATTCATACTCAGACATTAAAATGGCTGCAAACTGATAAAAAATTATACAAACGTATATATTTCTGAAAAGCAACAAGAATGCAGCAAGTGGTTTCTCATAACAAAACACTTCTCTTTCCTAGCAGCCATTGTACAGCAAATACATCAGTGAAACCAACTGAGCAAGTGCTGGAGCTCCACTGCTTAGGTTGCTACGTAACAGGGCTGGGCTTGGCGAGGGTTGCTAGGTAACGGCGCAGTGACTCAACAATTGGAAGGTTTTTAGAAACAGCTCATTCTCCAGACACCTAAACAATTAATTTAATACCAAAATGGATGGGTGTTTTTTTTTTTAAGTGCCTGGACTGTTTTTAGAAGAAGCTGAGATCCAAATGAAAGTATAAAAACCGCTAGCTGTGTTGGCTAAGTACACAGTAGAGCTGAATGCAGTCTCTGATCACATCATATTTGTATAAATTGTTCTCTTAATTTTAACCCTAACCCTGTTATAACCTCCGCAGTATCTTTTTACTGCAGTGGCTCTATCTGACTGAACCCTGAGGAAAAACAATTCATTCTTTCATGCATATTTGTCAACCTTCCTCCTAAATGCTTCCTTCGCACCTTCCCCACTCAGCCCTTATAAACTAGTGGCACCAGCATTAAGCAAACACCTGGTGCGCATATGCTGAGCTCCTCATGCAAACGTCTCAGTTCAACTTTCCTAAGAAATGTTGTAAATGAGAAGCATTTTTGTGGTGATGTGCTAAAGGCAGAGTGTCAGAAAAGGAGCTTCTTAAAGAGACAGAGGCCTAATTTCAATGCGTTAAAATGAGAAATCAAATTTCTTTGAAGTTATGTTTGATATGTACAGCATTTTCATACCAACTGAAGTTAACAGTTTCTTGATTGTGCCTGGAAACTACATAATTGTAGCCCTTTAAAAATGCATAAATTTGTGAATAAATTATTCAAGGGGAGTTTTGTACCTGCAGAAAATTTCCTCGCCATCCAGCTGGTAGCACTGTCCTCCGTTGAGGCAATAGTTGGGCTGCATCTCACAGGCAGAGCGGCAGCTTCCATTGATCAGCTGGTAGCCCACTCTGCACCCATTAGGCGAAACGTTAGGTGCAGCACCAGGATATGATCCTCCAGGGATGAAGGATCCAGACCCAGGGACCCGAGGCCTGGAGCGAGCAGGAGACCCTGCAGCCTCTCTGAGGTCTTCTTCGGTCTCATAGGCATCGGTTGTGGTGCTGTAGCTGTATTCGTCAACAGTGGTAGTCATGCCGTCTTCATAGGTTGTAAGGTAGTCATAGTTTTCTGGCATTGCCCAGGAAGTTGCCTCTGCGCCTTGCAGCTCGTGGGCCAGAGATGATGGGGAGGGTGGGGCGAGGTTTAGGTTACGCCCACGAGAGGATGGGTCAAAGAAGTCCACGTGAAGGACGTCAGGGTTGGAGGGGTTAGTGGCAGCGGCTGGCGGGGCATTAGTGGTGGTAAGGTGGTCCAGGTCAAACATGGCAGTTTCCTTGACATTGATCCAAGGTGGGTCGGTATGTGGCAGACCCTCCTCCTCTTCATCCCCTTCTTCCTCTCCTTTCACGACGTCCTCTCTGTGTGGGTTGCTAGGCAACAGAAGCTCTGTCTCAGCCGAATCTGGGATGATCTGGGGCGTCGCTGCCACGCTCACTTTCTCCACCGTGGGAGCAGGAAACATGCCGCTGCTCTCAGCGTCGTCCTTGTCACCGCGAGGCATGCGACCCGCCCTCTGGGTCACGGAGCCGACCGGAGCAGAAGTGGCAGAGGTGCTCATCCCGGTTACTGTTGCCATGACATCATTAACCTTTACAGGGCCGTCCTCCTCGATGACTGGGGAAGTGGTGTTGACGTTATTGTCTGGCTCCGTAGCATTTATACCAAGAACCATACCTGCAAAGAGAGAAAAGTCTTTTAGTACTGTTTGTTGAATAAGGTTTAATAAGTTACATTGTGCAAATCCCATGTTAATGTTTTCTAAATATCCCACCTTATAAATTCAGTCTTGACAGCAAGATTTGTGAAGATTTCTAAATGCAACAAAATTCACACTGATTTGGATTTATTCTAACAAAAGTTATTTGTGTCAAATACAGAAAAAAAAAAAATTGTTCTTAACCTCAACTACATGGTTAAAGACAAAGTGGAACAGAAGGACAGTACACTTACAAGTGCCCTACTTTCACTTATTCTTTTTAATCATGTGGGAACTAAAGGCACATTGCTGCAGTTTTCGAAGACGAATCCAATTGTGTTCTTGCCAAATAAAATATCTCAGCAGCTCAAAGAATGGTCTGGGTTTTGTCTGCTTCTATTCTTAATGATGCTTCATACATTTTTAAAAGAAGAAAGAAAGCTGGATTGGATTCGCACCATGAATGCACCCACACTCAGCGCCTATAAAGCAGTGCTGTTGGGACGTGCAGAGAACAAAGTCCGGCACCATCCAGAAAAAGATGCTGCCTTGATGGCAATGTTTGCCAAGTTAGAGGTCCACTACAGCCCACCACATCATTAGAGATGTACTAAGATATAAGAGAGTGTTATTTTACCTATCAGTGGCCATACCACAAGTAAGAACTAACAGTTTGCAGCGTGGAAGCTGTTACTTTGGGAGAAAGAATCAGTTACTGATTTTTTTGTTAGCAGTTGTATTTAGATTTAAGAACAAAGAATTTAAGTACGAACATGTAGTTTACTTATGCTGCAAGTAAGTGACAATGAGAGAGCAAGAATTTCACCAGATAACTGGAAGCCAGAATGAAAAACGGCAAAGTTGTTTCTTTTTACCATTTTATCTTTCAGTCTCTGTTATGCACCAGGTTTGATGTAGGAAACTGCTAATATAAGATACTAAAGACAGCATAAAACCCTAACTCCATAATCATTTTGTCTTTGTTTTATGTAATGATTCATATGAATTACTTAATTATTTATTTTCTCCCATGAGTGGTAATAAATTATTTATAATTAATTATCGCTCATGGCAGAAAAGCCAGAAAAAGGTATTTGTTTTGTCATAAAAAGAAATCAGAATTAGTCAAAAATGTGTCATTTCAAATCTCAAAACTGTACAAAACTCTGTCACAAAATTATGTGAAATTTTGTTATAAAATAATAATAATAATAATAATAATAATAATAATAATAATAATAATAATAATAATAATAATAATAATAATAATAATAATAATAATAATAATACAAATGAAACCCTTACACTATCAAAACCCCTGACTTTTATCTAAAAATTCACAGTCACATTTTCCCAGGAACCAAAAAACTGAAAGATTAACACATGTGACAACAAACATGTCTTTATGTCTGCAGGTACAAAAGGTACTAACAAATTACTATAAGTGAAAAATGAAATCCGGGAACCAGAAGCTTAAAATAAATGAAAGATTTCAATATAAACATCACCTAAATACTCTAATACCCAGTGCAAACTGTTCTAACAAAGACAACATGAAAAAACGTCTTCAAATAACCTACAAACAAAAATTACCTCAGTTATTTACAACTTAAGTCTAATTCTTAAACCATCATGAAAAGTTTACAGTGGTTTAGTATTTTTTTAAAAATGGTAAAAATAACAAAAAAAAACATTAAAATTTTTTCATAATCGCTGATTAAAAACAAGTCTAAAATCTGAAAATGAAAATAACAAAAATAGGAGTAATTTCACACAAAACTAAAACATAAACATTACAGGAAACTGTTATGTTATTCAATGTGAATCTTTCTGTAAAACACCTCCTCTGGTGTGCCACACTATTACTTCATGCTTTAAACTCTCGTGGATTACAAAATCAGCAGAACAATCTCAAGGCGTCTGGGGGATGAAACAAATTAAAATGACACACAATTGGCTGTATCCTCCAGTTGATTACTTCATCTGAGGGCGGCTCGGGGACCCATGCAAAAAAAAAAAAAAAAAAGCAGCTTTTAGGGTCGCTCCTACTTCTGGATTACAGGAATGATTCACTAATGTACTTCAATGGCGTGTATCTGGGATTAGGGATTATTGGTTTGAAGAGGGAATGGATTTTGGGGTTCACTGTAGGGGTGGGGGCTGATGATCTCAGAGAGACTCAGACAAAACAATGTCTGGACAGATTTCTAGGCAAACAAGCTAAAGTTCAGTTAAAGTGGAGTGTTAGAGTGAATGCACTCTTAATGCCAAACAATAAATCACTTAAACAATAAATCAACAGAGAAGTTCAGACAAGTCACTAGTCCATCATAGGTGCACCTTGTGTGCACAGACGGCACAATCTGAAGGAATTTTGGCTAATAAACATATTATCTGGACAGAGTACTGAGCTAATCCCCTGCAGTTGTTGTTATTAAGATCAGCAGAATCAGATTAGTCAAGAGTGATGATGAGGAATAAATCACTGGTAGTTTGTGTCTGAAAGAGAAATTGTTTTGTTTCTGCATTCGACTTTCCATTCTTTTCTCTTTTTTTGTACTTTATGATTAGCCTCAGTTAGCAAAACCTCCTCATTTGTTCAAAGGAAAACATTAAAAATGTTTGTATTTGAGACACATTAATTTACCAAACTACACATTTAACAGCCAATAGACCTATTTGGTTTTTATGGATTCATATGAATCATCTGGAGGCTCTTTGAACATTTTTCTTTATTTGTGAACATTCTGTGCACGTCTCAGCAGGAATGATTTACCTAAACTGGCAAGAAAATAAAATCAAGGACCTCCTGTGAGTTGGCTTTAAACATCAATTTGTAGGTTTAAAGAGATTTTTTCTATCATGCTGAGCTAATCAGGTTCTTGTGCTCAGAGGGTAGAAACCCTGTGAACATCAGCCTTGATCTGGATGTTGATTCCTGTACTCATTTAGTTCCAAATTTATCTGCCTAAAACCATGCCATATTTAATTTCAGCAGCTAATTTATTTATTCTCTATTTAACCTTTTTTAAACACTTAATCATATAATTTGTCTTGTGTGACTGACTGGCTCAGCCTTCATTTTATGTACTTATTTATTTTTTTGCCAATTCCACTCAGGGGCTGGATTCATGCAAAAATAAACATCTACAGAAAGGACTATTGGGAATGTTTACTTTGAGCAAACGTAAGCCTAATTTTAGGCTTCATATTAATAACTTGAGGTTTTTTTTCTATGTTGGTGAGCAGAACCAAAAGAGTTTGTATTGTTGCTCATCAAGGGACTTAAACTGATGTTTAACCAAGGTTTCATAGTAGACTCGACAGCTTGAATAAACACTATACTGAGTCTGGATACCTTCTAGTGTCAAGACAGATTTGGTCAAAAAATAAGGGAAAGTTAGCTATTTCTTCAGCAACTCACTTTTTTAACTGGCACAACAGATTCAATCCAACTGAGGCAACAAATTGGACAGACTGAAAACCTATAAAAACATTTTTCTACACTAACGGTTCCAACTTCATTATTCAATGTCTAAAAAACAGAAAACTTATTATGTCTGTGTTAATAGCTTCATTTCTGTCTGCAATAAAATCTGTTTAACTGATGTTTAACATAAAAAAAGATCATTATACCCACAAAATAAATCATCCAACGTCTGAGCAACAGTAAAAATTAGACGTTCCTGTTTCAGATGGAAAAAAAGTAACCAGTGGTTGGGGGTTCAGGCCCATCATCATCTCCTGCTGTGAGCTGCAAATGCACTGCTGGTCCCATAAGAAGCTTTGTTTGATAACCTCCTCCTAATAGTGTATGTGAGGATCATTGCTGACTGCTGTTACGTTTAGTCTTGATAATATGTTTGTCAGTGCAGGGGTAACTTGCTGGGTACGAACTTCAATTAAATTATGAATGCATGTTCTGGAGACAATGATGTGGAAAAACAAAACCAGCACAACGTTTTGAGCCTCTGTCACTGCAGTTTATTTTCCCATTTCTCATGCCAGTCACAAGTTACAGCATATAGAGCCAAGTTTATTCTATATCCCAATTCAGCAACAAGGCAATTAAAGTGCTGTACACCATAAAAACACAACACAATCAGCAATTATGAAGCGAGCTATAATCACGTTTTGTCAAATGCCATCATCAAAATGACCAAATTTGATACATTTCCTATACAGAGGAAAAATGCTAGTAAGCATTATGTCATTTTGAGATGGCTAAGGGACATAACAACAAAAATGTTACTCATAAAAGATAAAGCATTGAGAAATATCTTATATGTAGATTCTTTAAAATAAACATGTGGTCCACCGTGAATTTTAATAATTATTGAGTCAGTAAGTAATATATGTTATTAAATTTAGATAAGGGGGATAATTAAGTAAGTGCTCATTTCTTCCTTCTCCTTTTCAAACAGAAAAGTCGTTCTTGGCTTTATGCACATGTTTTCTACTGTCCTACTGAGTTTGTTTTATTTTTAAAAACTTGTTTGAAAAAAAACGAATCAAATAAAAACAAAAACTATCAAGAAATTGCAACAAAGATCCTAGGACTTTATAGTTATGTCTTAAAACATTTTTTAAGATGCTGAAACTGTTAAAATTGCTAATTTGATTGATTTCTAAATGGTAATAAAGATTTAATTTGAGGATCACCAGTGTGTAAAATAAAAACATTTGTAATAATAAAATTAGTTTCTGTTGAAAACTTTCTTTTATCTCAAGGTGTTTAGAGGAACATTAAACTCTGAGCCAGTGAAAGGAGAAAAGCGCTTTGGATTATTTATGACATTTAGGAGGCTTTTATAGCACATCACTAAAATTGCACTGCAGTAGTTCAGTTTAAACTGGATATATGCATGGAGTTTACGTTTATGTTTCGGTTGGGGATGGATCTGTTCCATAGACGAGAAACAATGTTTGATGAGACTTTTATAAGGAAGGTCTTGTCTAAAAGATTAATCACTACATTAGGATGTAACTGTTTTCTTGTTGTTACTATCCAGCAGGATGTCTGGACAGGAAAAATGACAGGAAAAATTTGAGTTTATTGAAAATATTTTGGGTTCAACTTGATGTTAATCCATCCAGCAGTCTCACGATCCACTGCTGTTTAATGCATCAACTGAGCAGCCAGGAGATAAAACACAAAAACATATTCTTTTTAACGCTAACATGGATAAATACAACTTTATCAGTACAAACTTGCTTGCTTCTTCCACCAGGAACTGAATATTGAAGCCAAAAAAAGTTCTGGTCTTAAAGTGCAACTAAAAATTAAGTGCCAATTTCACTTTGTCTCCTTATGCTGCAACTAGAACCAGTTAGATGAGTGCAAAACTACTAGGGATTGTAAGTTAGTATAGGAAAGTCTCCCATACATCAGAGTGATGACAGATTATGATGGGAAGAGGTGGAGATGAGCAATGGGAGAAGAGGAACATAATGACACAGAGACAGCAAAGTATAGAGACAGAAAGATAAAGAGAAGGAGTAGGTGACATTTGCTGTGATTGATGGTGAAAGAGACTGACTGGGGAAGGCAGAAAGAAGAGGACTCTTTCATAGCCTCTGATAGACTTTCTGACTTTAGCTTCCACTGTGACAGTCTGTCAGCTGTCAGTAATGAATCATACTCCAGAGATCTTTTATCTGCACTCAGAAGACACATTCCCTCAGTTTGATTAAATTACAGCACCATCCTGGTTCAAAGGCTGGTTGTTACTAAAAGATGCTGCTTCTTGTCTGGACTCCTTTAGACTTTGTAGACACATAAGGCAAATCTCATCACATCTGGATACCCAAAACAACACAAATCAGACTCTATTATATCAACAAACAGGTTTTTATGCAAGTTTGAGTTGAATCCAGGACTTTTTCTGTTTTTCATTTTGGAGAGATGGGAAATTGCAAAATCCAAGACATTATATTTCCATCGCTGTTGTGTTAATTTTGAGATATAACTTGAACCCAGTCTCAGCATGTAAATGTCCACTGGTTATTACTTTACATCTTTGTAGGTCCTATTGTGTTTTTTGTTCCATTTACATATTTTTTTTAAACTTACATCTGACCAGCTGGCAAAACAAGGAGTGACTATATCTTTCCGTGCTGATAATATGCAAATGAATCTTAATGATGCATTTTATTGACCAATTTTGCATCAGTTCTTTTATTATGTGAGACAATATATTCTTAATATTAATTGGCATTACTGAATGAAGCATGTTGAGTACAGAGACAGGAAAATATCCATTCACAGTATAGAAGTAATGAAAACATTCACAAGCCCACACAGATAACTATGATTCCACACACACACCCCACCCTTGTGGACTAATTGCCCAAGCATCCTCTGCATGTTGTTTAATCTCCTCTGTGCTTTCAGCAGAGTCGAGCTTGTTTACAAAGCACAGGCGATCAGAGCTCAGGTACTTTTTTTGAGGACACAGTGGTGTCATTCTGCCAGAATCCTCACAGTGCATCACTGAACTGAGCTCCAATTAAGTGGAGCTGTCTCCATTTCAACACCTCGTTAGCTTAATTGGATTAACGAAGAGAAACTTTTTTGACGGGCAGCATGGTGGCTCTCTGACAACTGCTAAGGTATTTTCTGCAGCATGTGGGTGGTTTACCTTTCAGACCTTATGGTAGACTGTGGTTAAAGTACAAAATATGCAGCACAGACTTGTGTGCTATTGTAAAAAAGTTCAAGTTGCGGTTGGCAAGACAACCTAACCTTAGATGAAGTCAAGACCAAAGACAAAACTATGGGTGCATTCACACCAGCCATGTTTAGTCCATTTTAATAGAAGTTGAGGTCTGACAATGTAATACTGCAATTTTGTTCCCCAATCAAATCGAGTCAACTGGACTGTCAGGTGTGGAAACACCCTGAGACCAAAACCGGACCGATGATACTGGCCTCACAGCAATAGATCAGACTAAAGTTCAGCTGCAGTTCCATCAGTTAACACACCATTGCATGTGGGCAGACTCTGAGTATATTCCACTGCAATAAATATGATAAACTAATCACAGATTAAACAGTAAAAACCAGACAACTCTTAAACATTGCTAGCTAGATGCTAACTCCCTTTGCATTAAGTGATGGTAGCATAAGTAGAGGTGACGGGTGAAGGCAGAGGACTAAACTTTGCGGGGGGTTTTAATTTGTTTGTTTTTGTTTTTCTTTCAGAGATACAAAGCAAACCCATTTTGACCCTGGCTGTTTTAAAAAGTAAAATTTGATGATCTAATCTTGAGAACATTTAGTATTTTCTAACAAGAGTGTTGATTTTTGTTACTGCTGTTGATGACAATGACGGAACAAGAGAATCTGGGTTTCTGTGAATGAAGCAAAAATATTTACAGGTCAGTTTATTAGATACACTTGTTTAATTACTGTTTTTTTTTTTTTTTAAGGTTTTGTTGGCTCTAGTGGCCTTTACCCGAAAGTAGCCAGACAGGAAACAGGGCAATCAGAGAGGGGGAAGACATGCAGCAAATGTCGCCAGGCTGGGAATCGAACCCGCGACCACCGCCACGAGGCCAAGGCCTCAATACGTGGGCCGTGCTCTGCCCCTGCGCCACCACAGCACCCTGTTGAATTACTTTTTAATACAAACTTCATGGCTGAAACTGAGTGAAACCTACACCAGAATGGGAAATAAAGGGTGACTTTGAATGTAGCATGGTTGTTGGTGCCAGATGAGTTTGTTTGATGTTTTTTAAAACATGCTAATCTACTGGAATTTTTACCCACAAACATATCTTAGTTTTTCAGAAAATGCCCACTTTGAACATATTTTTGGATATCACTACCTGTAATGTGTTTCTGCTAGAAAAACTACAGCCTAAGATGAGGCAACACGACTTGGGAACACTGTAGAAACACAAGTCCGTACCCACACTAGTAATGCTGTGGGTCTATTGCCCAATTGGTTGCTTTTTGTTGCACACTTTAATGATTAGACAGTGTGTTTTTCGCAGGTTCTTTATTTTCTTTACACTGTTAACACAGACAAGAGCGACAGTGAGCGCCTCCGCTGACCAGCCGTTACTGCACTAAATTGCCGTTGGCTCGCTGAGTCAATAAATATTTACAATATAGGTCAAAATGCTCATTCAAAACTTACACATAAACATTTAGTTACTTTACTCTAGCACACTTCCCCTCAACAAGACAATTTATGTAAATAGCAGCGCTAATTGATATTTACCTGTTAACACAGACAAGAGCGACAGTGAGCGCCTCCGCTGACCAGCCGTTACTGCACTAAATTGCCGTTGGCTCGCTGAGTCAGGAGTGCTCACCGTGCTCCATGTGCCAACTGGTGGCGAACTGCTGTAACTGCATCCCAGCTCAAGCAGGGGAAGTGCAGCCCAAAGGCACGGTCAAAAGAAGTCTTTAAATAAAGTAAAGTAAAAAAGGGAGGGGGGTGTAATACTTCTAATGTCCATTCTGTCACACTCTCCCCTCCAAAATGTAATGTCGTCCCGACATTCGGGTACCCTAGCGTTACAGCAAATAAATCAGCAAACATGTTTTAATGCTTTACAATTATGCAGAGTACTTCTAGGAAGGAGTCAGAATGAATGTTCAAAGAGATGCTATGCTGTGTCCAGTCCGACAATATGACATATATCTCCTATTAACGTCACATTGCTGCAGTCGACGTCATTGTGCACGATGACAATCCACCACTTGATCCGCCAGTAGCGTAAATATCTGCAATCTCTTCTGAGAGTAAGGTACTTTAACTTAAAAGTAAACTCTACCTTTAAAAACATGCTGAAATTGATACCATGGGTACTCATCTATCATTCTACCTAAGATACATCAAAAAGTAGTTAATCATGCAAATCATTCTAACTTATTCACATTAGAGAAAAGGCTGTCCCAAATTATGGTAATTGAATCGTAACATAGGTTTTCTTGTTCGAAAAGGATACCTTCCCACCCTGTGGGGTGATATGTCAGTCTCTTCTTGGTCACTGGCAGCTGACTGGTGAGACTCATCTCCACTGTTCATGTTCTCTGGATGAAAGTCGTCTTCTAGTGTTGCATCCATGTCCTCACCAAGAGTTGGTTGCTGCCCTGGTCCACCACCATCAGCTATGCAGTCCCTTTGCATGTCCTCGTTGATTGGGTGGAACTCTGGTGCCTCCGCTCTCAGCTGACTCTCGATGAGATGATCTGACTCCATTTTGTGATGCTGTAGAGGTGGATGAATGATGGCTTCCCAGTCGTCTTCATCATCAGAGCTGTCTGCATGTCTCTGCTTCTCTTTCTCTTTTCGGGGTCTTTTAGGTTGAGTGGTTACTTTTGGTTCTGTCGTTGAAAGGAAATCGCATGGAAGCAGCAGATTTCTGTGGATGGTCCTGATTCGCCCTTTTCCACTTTCTGGGTGAATTTCATAGACAGGACTGTCCTGATGTTTCCTTTCTTTAACAAGGTACACTTTATCTTCCCAGAATGCTCTCAATTTTCCTGGTCCTCCCTTCTCATTCAGATTCCTAACAAGCACTCGGCAACCTGGATACAACTCCCCTCCATGCAGTTTCCTATCATAGTGAGCCTTCCCTCTCATCGCTTGCTTACTGGCTGTCCTGGATGCCAACTGATAGGCTTCACTCATCCTTGTCCTCCATTTTTCTGCATAATCCCGGTGGGAAGAGCTTTGGTTCTTTTCACTGAGACCAAACATAAGATCAATGGGGAGCCGGGGCTGACGACCAAATAAGAGGAAGTACGGAGCATAGCCAGTAGCTTAGCTGTGTGCAATTGTATGCATGAACCACTTTTGGTAGAGAAGATTTCCAATCTTTTTTTTCAATTTCTGGCAGACTCCTCAGCATGGCAAGTAGTGTCCTGTTGAACCTTTCAACCTGACCATTACCCTGCGGATGGTATGGCGTTGTTCTTGACCCCTTGACTCCACTGTACTTTTCGAGTGATGCAAATAGTTTGTTTTCAAACTCTTTACCCTGGTCATGATGCAGCTTTGTGGGAAAACCAAACTTCAAAATAAAATCCCCAAATATTTTCTCTGCAGCTGTTTTGGCAGCTTTGTTTTTGCAAGGATAAGCCTGGGCAAACCGTGTGAAATGATCCATCACTACAAGGATGTATTCATACCCACCACTGCATTTCTCCAGATGTAAGAAATCAATGGAGACTAACTCAAATGGGTATGTAGTGATGATGTTGGTAAGAGGGCTCGAGCTGGTTTATTGGGCCGCTTCGTTTCAAACAACTGCATACACGGGTGACATAGTGTTCAACATCACCTTGCATGTTAGGCCAATAGAAACGATCTCTGATGAGATGCAACACCCTCTCAACTCCAAGATGACCCATCTCCTCATGAAGCTCCTTAAAAACAAGTGCATGATATTTCTGTGGTAGAAGGAGTTGTGAGCGACTGGCTGTCTTGCGGTGGAGTAGTCCATCTTCATCCATATATAATCTGTGTTTTTGTCTCATCAGAGCAACAGCCAACCTGTTGCCCTTGTGCCAGCCATGCTTTGGTTTTTTCTGTGCAGTAATACATCTCAATACTTCACTAATCACTGGATCATCTTGTTGAGCTTGTCTAAGAGCTGCTCTACTGATGTCCTTTACTGATGTGTTAGCTGCATCACATTCCTCTGTGACCAGACTGTTGATGGTTGCTGGGCATAGCCATGGCTCAGAGTCTTGAAACTGAAGAGCAACTGCTTGAATAACACTGTTCATCACCTCTGGGTGTACTACCTGTGTGCAGGTTTGCATGTACTCCTCCATGCTGAGTGACATTCGGGAGACCATCTGCATCTCCATTTACTTTACCTGGGCGATACTTTATTGAGAACTGGAAATCAGCCAGTTCAGCAACCCATCGATGAGTGGTTGCATTCAGTTTAGCTGTGGAAAGCACATATGTAAGAGGGTTATTGTCAGTGTAAACTGTAAATGGTGGTGCATAATAGAGATAATCTCTAAACCTCTCACAGATGGCCCACTTCAGAGCCAGGAACTCCAGTTTTCCTGAATGAAGGTGATAGTTTTTTTCTGGGGGTGTTAGCGTTCTGGATCCATATGCTATGACTGCTAGAGTTCCCTGTTGTCTCTGGTAAAGTACAGCACCAAGCCCTTCTTGTGAAGCATCACAATGTAGAATGAACGGTTGTTCAAAGTCCGGATAACCCAATACTGGTGGCTTCACTAGAAAATCTAATAACTGGCCAAGCACTTCTTGATGTTTTGCTGACCATATAATTGGGTGTGATGATGGTAATTGTCCACTGTTCTGATTTTGTTTCCCTACTTCTCGCTTTTTGTGTTTTCCTTTTCCCTTTTTCTCAGGGCTTAAGGAGAGAAGATCATATAGAGGCTTAGCTATGCCGGAGAAGTTTGGGATGTAACTGCGATAGTAGGAGACAAATCCCAATAATTTTCTCAGTTCTCCCACTGTGGAGGGTTTTCTCTCTCAAAGCCTGTACAGGAGCAATATCTGCAGGATCCACTGTATATCCATCTTTTGTGACCAACTTTCCAAGAAATCTCACTTGGTTCTTAAAGATGTCACATTTCCTTGGTGTCAGCTTGACTCCTGCTTCCTGATAACGCTGCAATACACTTCTAAGATGATTCAAGTGGTCTTCAAAT
Organism: Gambusia affinis; assembly: GCF_019740435.1. NCBI lineage: Eukaryota > Metazoa > Chordata > Actinopteri > Cyprinodontiformes > Poeciliidae > Gambusia > Gambusia affinis. Next base: position 22,047,435 of record NC_057872.1, read on the forward strand.
GTTTTAGAGTGCACCAAATTATCATCCAGGTAAGGCAAACACACCTCATCACGTAGTCCAGTCAGGCACTCCTCCATGGACCTCTGAAACTCTGCTGGTGCTGATGATAATCCAAATGGTATTCTCACCCATTCATACAGACCCCACGGTGTGATAAATGCAGTGAGCGGGCGACTTGATTCTTCCAGAAAGCCCTGGTGATAGGCTTTTCCCTGATCAAGGACAGAAAACCAAGAACTTCCAATCAGGCTATTTAGCATGTCCTGTATGCGGGGAATGGGATGACGATCTGGCAGAGACTTCTTATTCAACTCTCTGTAATCACAGCACAGTCTGAGGCTACCATCCCTTTTACGGACACAGACTATTGGGCTAGAATAATTTGACCTAGACTTTGTGATCCATCCTCTATTTAACAAATCTTCAAGATATTCTTTTACCTCATTGTGCAGTGGTTTTGGAACAGATATATATGTTCTTGTCACTGGTGTGGGATCTTGCAGTCGGATTTTGAGCTGCAGTGAGGGGATGGTTCCAACATCATAATCATCATGAGAGAAGGCTTTACACTCATCTCGGAGTAGTTGTTTCACCAACTGCTGTTGTGCTGGGGAAAGGTGGCTGATGGGAACTGGTGGATCCCAAAGATCTTCACTTTCAGCCCTATTTTGGTTCTCCTTTTTTTCTCCTTTGCTCTCTGATCCTGTTGAAGTTCCATTTTCACAATTGAAATTTGGTGTCTCTATTTCATTTATTTTTGTTGATTCTGTTGGTGCCACATACATTGCTTTTACTGCTTGGATTTGACCTACTTTGCTTTTGGAGGGTAAAATAATGTCATGAGCAGTATCATTGTTCACTGGGATTCTGAAGCAGGACCAGGAACTCTGATGTAGGCACACTATTCCTTCTTTAACCCTTAGTCCTTCTGGTAGCTGCGACTGTGACAGAGGTTCAAACAGGACTCCTTGCTGACCTGCAAGTGGACCAGCTCGTGTACTGCACTTCACCATCTTCGTCTGGCCAGCTGGGATGATGAAGTTTTCTCTCGATGTTTTAACAGTACTTATGCCCTGTTCCTCCTTCATATTTCTCATGACTTTTAGAAATACCTCTGCCTTCTTACTTTCAATGGAAAATGCTGTACTAACAGCTTCTGTGATGATGGTGGGAGGATCTAGACCCCCTTTTAATAGGTACTCAATCACATTGTAACCAATGATTGGTTCTTCTCCCACTGCATCCTCTTCAGCAACTAGAACTGGCACCCAGAGCTCTAGTTGTGTTTGACTCACTGATGGTAATTTAAATTTGACCTCAACCCAGCCAATAAAAGGGATTGGTGTCTTATTCACTGCTCTTCCATCCAATATTCCAGGTCCAATAATCTCAGTGAGACTTCTGATAGTAACATGAGGAGATTCTGCTTTCTCCATTTTTCACTCATGAGGCAGACCTGTGATCCGGTATCCCATAGAGCTCTGGTTTCCACTCCATCCAGCAGACAGATAATGGTACACTTCTTTCCAATCAAGTTAAGCAGTTTGTCTCTTTGTGATGGAGAGAGGAGGTTGATACCAACACTCTCATTCAACTCAGGTGCTGCATGTCTCACTCCTTCCATACACTTAAGTTCCGAATGATGTGTGATGTCAGTGGTCAGCTTGTGTCCATTTCCTGTTTGGTCATTTTCCTTTTTATCATATTCTGTTGCTGGTACAGATGTCACACTGCTCACAGACATATCTGCTTCTCCGGGCCTGTCTGATGTGTTTTTAACAAATCTACACCCACGTGATAGATGCCCACCTTGTCCACATTTGAAGCAATGGTCACAAAACTCTCCTCTATTGTTTTCCTGGCAATGTTTACATCCACGCCTCCGACTTGGTTTTGATTTGGAAATAGATAAATGAGAGTCATTAACCAGTCTCCTGATGTCTTGCATCTCACTTTGAAGTTGTCGGATGGCATCTAGGAGCTCAGTTTCTGTGTGAGAAGCAGATGATTGTACTTTTCCAGTTCTATTTTTTTTTCCGATGGAAGATGGCTGTTCTTGCTCCCAAACTGCTCCAACTGTTGTTTTGGGAACTGCCTGTGCTTCTGCTCTAACCTCCCTCACTTTCAGATCTTTATTATTCCTTCTGAACTTCTGTTGCCTTTCCCATTCAATACTAGCTGCCTCATTAGTCTTTGCTATCAGTACATCATCTGCAACTGTCAGATCATCCAGGAAGTTCTTGAGCTGGTGTTTAACATTATCATTAATAAGTCCTGTTCCTACTGCTCTCAGAAACTTCTTTTGAATCAGTTCTGGGCCGTAATCTTCCTCAGAGCCAGGTTCTCTAGATGCCGCGAGCAATCTTTCTTTTAACTCTATTGCTCTAAACAAGAAATTTTGTGGTGACTCATTACTGTCCTGTGTGATGTTAATTAACCGATGGTACAGGTCAGTGGAGCTGTCTTCTTTGTAATGACCCTTTAGTATTGTTCGCAGCTGTGCAATAGTGAGGTCTGTTTTGATCTCTAGCATGTCGCGGAGGGGTAGACCTGGGCTAATAGCCCTGACCACAGCCTCTATGATCTCCACTTCACTGTGATTTCTTTTTAGGCCCATTTCAATCTGATGGATCAGGTTTGAATAGGACAGTTTGTCTCTCTGACCTCTTTCTCCAATTTGGCCATTAATTTTAAATTCTCTTCTTATTGTAACTTCTGGTGGATGTGCTACAATGGGGTTGGTAGGTTGTTTTTTCACTTTGTTTTCCAATTTTGCCATTTCTCCCTGTAATTTCTTTGTTGCAGCCTGGAAACTTAACTGTAATGCTGCATATTGTTCTTGCAAACTTATAAGAGCAGCATTATCCTGATTCACAGCATCATCGACCATCTGTGACATCTCATTTTCGCTCACTTCTTTAGCTTTTGATATTAATCTGCTGAGGAATTCACAAGCCACATCCTCTTCCTCACAATCTATAGCTGTATCTACAGCTGTATTTATTAGACTGATCAGCTTGTGCTTCCTGGTTTGGTTTTCTGCTGAGACTTTTCCATATAAACACACCTCTTGTAGCTGGTCCACTTTCAACTGCACTAGGGCCTTACTTAGCTGGTCCTGCAGTTGCTCCAACTCCATCGCTGGTGTGCCACGATCTCTCTTTCTCTTTACTGAAGCACCGCTGATCCCCGTACGGGCCACCAATTTTTGTTGCACACTTTAATGATTAGACAGTGTGTTTTTCGCAGGTTCTTTATTTTCTTTACACTGTTAACACAGACAAGAGCGACAGTGAGCGCCTCCGCTGACCAGCCGTTACTGCACTAAATTGCCGTTGGCTCGCTGAGTCAATAAATATTTACAATATAGGTCAAAATGCTCATTCAAAACTTACACATAAACATTTAGTTACTTTACTCTAGCACACTTCCCCTCAACAAGACAATTTATGTAAATAGCAGCGCTAATTGATATTTACCTGTTAACACAGACAAGAGCGACAGTGAGCGCCTCCGCTGACCAGCCGTTACTGCACTAAATTGCCGTTGGCTCGCTGAGTCAGGAGTGCTCACCGTGCTCCATGTGCCAACTGGTGGCGAACTGCTGTAACTGCATCCCAGCTCAAGCAGGGGAAGTGCAGCCCAAAGGCACGGTCAAAAGAAGTCTTTAAATAAAGTAAAGTAAAAAAAAGGGAGGGGGGTGTAATACTTCTAATGTCCATTCTGTCACATTTGGAACAGGCAAACTTGACCTGAATTGGAATGATTCAGAATTTCCGACTTTAGACTCTGGCTGGGACTGTAACAGACAGGATCAGAGCCACAAAAAGACAAAGCAGACTGCATAAAAGATTCTCTGTTTGTTCCCCTCCCACCTGAATGAGACAAGAGGACGGTGTTATATAAGAAGATTCCTCACTCTGTTTGCTTTGTAAGAGTCTGTGTGTGCCTGTCTTCCTGCCAACATAACCCAGTGGTGATTAGGGTGGCTTCCAGCTCCTTTGGTGAAGGGTGTGGATCATCATAATGTTAAGAGTTTAGCTGTCCCTAATTGTGCGTGCATGTCTGGGTGACTGTTTGGGGGTAATGGCTTCTCAAAGCAAGAGCTGGCGTGCCGCCGACCTTCCCCAGGCTTTTTGTTTAGCCCAAATCATTTTCGAAAGGGAACCCACTAAACCTCTCTCAGACCCGAGGCACCCTGATTGGTCATGACAAACTGTAAAGAGGAAGCTGATTGGTGGTGACAGATAGGGTCCTCCGGCCAGCTTGGTGACCCAGACTGTGGGGATGGGGGAAAGGTCAGCCAGTCGGAGACAAACAAACAAAAGATCACAGAAACAACATGGCAGTTCTAGGTGAGGAAACGTTTTAATGTTCTGAACCATTTAATGTGGAAATGCTCGTGGCAAACCCATCAGTAATGTGTTTTCTGATAAAAATTGTTAAGCAATTCTGGTTTAACCCAAAATTTCCAAATAAAAATAATGGAACAAAAACTTGTGGATCTAAAGTCAATAATTCCTCAACAATGATCAAAATAAGTATTAGTTCCACTGGCAGATTATTTCACTTGTAAGACAGGAACAATGTCTTGTTATAGGTGAAAGAATATGGCAGTGAAACTATCAATATTTAAGGATTATTGACTTAAACTATTATATCTAAATAAAAAGCAACTCATATGTTAGTTTTGTTTTATTTCAAGTGTAATAAAATATCTCCACTAGAAACTAGACAAACGTACTTGCTAAGATTTTGTATTTTTGCAGTGCAGGAAGAATAGTTTGTTGGTCATAGCGCATAACCTTGGAGATAAAAATTAATAATTTCATTTGTATGCTTATATTTTATTTGCACATCCAAATACTAGAACTCCTTGGGATGATTTCCAAAAAGCATCAAAATAAATATATTGCTTATTACAATAGCAGTAGTATAACTAACACTTTGTTTTCTAAGGAAAACAAGAGAGACAATGTGCAAATTGATGCTCTGAATGTAAATATCAACATGCTTAGTTGAGTAAGTATTATATTTGCATGTTTTATGATTTATAAAGATAAACATGCATCTCTCTCAGGTATATGGTATGTTCTCTTGTCTTTCCTCTTTTAAAAAGTGCCCAGGAGAAGTTAGACAGTTTCCCAAATCACATTTCCTTCATTATTGAGATTAAGAGTATGTTTGGGCTTAATGCCCACATGAAGATATGTTTATATTGATGGTTGGAAACTTGAGCAGACCACAAACATGAAAGAAAACATGATAAAGACCTGAATAGAAGCCTCTTTATCACAGTCAGATGGATTTTAGCTCCAAACACCTAAACCTCAAGAGAACCACACATGCATCCTCATAATTTTTCCTCGTTTCCACATTCACTCAGTCTAATGAATAGCTCTCGAGGCTGCTTTATCTTTACTTAATGCTGCTCATTTACGTCAACATAAAGAAGAAATGTGCAGGTCGGCATTTGGCAGAAAGTCTGACTCTAACACATTTTCTCCATCTCATGCAGATCTCTCTTTCCTTCCCTTCATCTGTTCTCTGTGTCTCCTCTTTCCCCCTCATTATTTTTGAAAATTCCTCCACTTTTCCCTTTCCCTACATTTCTCCCTCCACTAGCTCTTGTTCTCCGATGCTCCAGCATCGGCTTTTTTCTCACTCTCTGTGGCATAAGAGCTTTCATTTCTGACTCCACAGGTGGTGGGATGGAGAAGGGATGTGTCGCCATAGAAACAATGCTGGCCTCATTGGAGCTGATTCGGGCGGCTCTGTAAACTTAACAAGATCTACAGACGACGCTCACAGATGGAGTCAAGCACCAAAGAATAATGTGTTTACCTTTAAAGAAATGTGGTTTGTGTGAAATGGGAAGTATGATGCTTTGTCTTTGGATCTCTGTTTGCTCATAAAAGATGATACTTTATCTGCCCATTTATATGTAACTATTCACATTATAGGTGGCAATACCCATGACAGCAGTGATTTATATGGTCTGGCAAAACAGCTTTCTATTGCATCTCAAAACTCATCTTTGTTGCTCTCTACTTTACTGCTGCAGGTGTGTCTGAACAAAACTTTCAAAGAATGACCTTAAAAACAACAGCTGTGTGCTTGAATGACTAAATATTGTCTAGAAATATATATATATATAAGAAATCTTGTACATAAAAAAAGTTGGCTATAATAGAAAATAAAATCAAAATCTCATCATATTGCAGGACAGTGTTTACTTTAAAACAGGGCAATCTAAACTGTAATATACACTTAAAATGAATGGAAAGACGTAAGATATAAAATAATCTCTGTACAAAAGACCAAACTTGGTTGTGCTTTGTATAATTTTGTTTTATTAACGTTCTTCTGCAGATCATACTGAAGAATCTGAATCAGTGTGTCATTTTCTGGATCAACAGACTCTTATCAAGGATGTTAGACATTTGCTGTTGTGTTACCATCTGTCTTTGGTTACAATAGGTCATGCATTTAAATCTTGATCATGTTAAACACAAACAATATATGCATTCACAACACCATATATGACTAAATGTTGCACCCTTATACTTTTTCTATCACTCAACAAACATCTGGTGTTAGTCCTTCTGGTCACATGTTATTCAAAATGGTTCATTCACTCACATGGCCCTAACTTTGAAACTTAGCCCACAAATTTTCAACAGGGTTGAGTTTGGGACTTTCAAGACCATTCCAGATGCTTAAAGTTAGCCTGTTTATGCATTCTGAAGCAGTGATGCTATTTGTTTATTGTTTCTGAAACATCCAGCTATGTCCAGTTTTCAGACTTTTCTAGCTCAACAGAAACAAAACTGAAGTTATCACTTTTGGTCCTAAAGAGAAAGTATCAGGATTCAGTGTACACCTTCAGTTATTACAACCAGAAACTTCAGATTAGGTCTGAAATCTGGGTGTAGTGATGAACTCAGATCTGAACATTCAGAGACACATAAAGGCAGTTACAAAGTCATCCTTCTATAACCCAAAGAACATTTTTAGAATTAAAAGAACTAATGCCCCAGCAAGATCTAGAAAAACTCATCCCTGTGTTTATTTAAATTGTGTTGATTTTTTACTTCTTAATGCATGACGTAGGATCATGCTGTGGGGTTCTTTTGCTGTCAGTCATAGATGGATTGCACAAAGCAGATGGAAAATTTCTTTGACTTGTCAAAAGCTCAAGATAAAGCTTTTGAATTAAGTTGCGTTCTCATAGTGGTTTGAAACTTTTTGTGGAATGGCAGCTTAGCTGTATTGAAAATGAACAAACATATGCCTAGAAAATTGGTCCAATAGGCCAGGAAAACAACCAATTTAAATGAACGGTTCGGATAATTAGAGTGGTGAAATATGCAATTTGGTAAGGACCGTTTTACTCAACATTAGTACTATTGTGTTCATATATTTTACCCTGCATGCATAGTTTTGGCCGTGTATTCATTAGAGAAAAACATGTTACTCAATTCCTGTTTTGTGTCTTTGAAGTTGTGTGAAGCTGTTTCTAATGGTTTGACCATTGAAAACAGTTTACATAAGATGAAAATAATAATAATAATAATAATAATAATAATAATAATAATAATAATAATAATAATAATAATAATAATAATAATAATAATAATAATAATAATAATAATAATAATAATAATAATAATAACATGAGGCACATGGCTATGATGTGCCTTGTATGGCTATCCCATTAAGTTTTATTGGTTGAACTTTGGACATATGTGAAACATTTATCTACATTAGAATAGAAAAGCATTTGATGTGTCATCTATTAAGATTAAAAAGTAACAGGAGTACTATAATGCAGTTTGAAAAGCTCATTTTAATTGTATTTGCTAATTGGTATATTTACATACGAGAACCTTTGGAGGCCAGAGTATTAGTAGTTTCTATGTTGTTGTCTCAATGAGGATAACTCTGCATTCAACAAACCAAACATACACGTCTGCCTAATTATTTATCTGTTAAATGTGGTCTGTTGCCATGACAGGTGTTTGCGTGTGTGTCAGTGTTCATAGACGACTGTGATGAGCGAGCTGAATGCTAATGTGACAGTCTGCAGCGGAGGAGAGCGGGCGGGCGGGCGCCGCCAGACAAGGAGAGTGAAGCATGTGCACGAGCATGAACTCAATGACTCGCTTCAACAAGGAGCGAGTCATCAGACGCATCAGATGCTGCACAGAGACAGTGCAGCATCTGATGAATTAAATAACACTCTTCCGTTGACCAGGGGAAAAGATGGCACATGAACATGGAGAAGAATGTGCATTGAAACATTTAAATTGAAAAGATTTGCATTTTGCATATTTTTTCACCTTTTGTATCCCATTAGCATATACACTCACTTCCCGTATAAGACAGAAACATGTATATTAATCACTCAAGGGCATCGAGAGTTTGAGAACAATGCCAACTCAGCACTGCTAAAAAAGCACACCCACAATGTTTCATCTGTTAGACGGAAGCACACAGCTGTCGAGGTGCTCATGAAACTCTCTGAAGGTTGTTTTGTGACCTTTTCCTTTTCCAAACCACAAAGAAAAAGGTTCTGGATGACCACCAGGAAGGACAGGCAACAAAAAGAAAAGTTACATGTAAGAATCAAAGCAGCAAAATTAAATAACACCTACATGCTGCGGGAGATACAATGAAGCAAAAGAGCACTTAAAATTGGACTCTTAAACTGCAGTATTTATGAATACATCATTGATAATGATGTTTTATTTTCAAGGTACGTCATCAGCATCTCTGTTTGTCAAAATCCTTGGTCTGTGAACCTGCTCAACTCTGACTGAAAGGCTGTTTTGTGCAACAACCTTGTCCATTTACCTACAAAGCATTACATAAGCAGCAGTCAATGAACATTAGCAGCTTGAATCGCTGCAAAAAGGCCAGCTGTGGGTGGTAATTCATAGGTACATGACAAGGAAAAACAAGTGTAGGTGGATTCTGTTAGTTCTGCAGTATTGACTCAGTGTCTCAGTGTTTTGAGTGGATCTCCTGTATAAAGTGAGGCCAGATGAGGAGCACATGGAAGGAGGTACATAGGGTTAGAATAAGTCAGCCATGCAACGAGGAAAATATTCATATTTATCACTAAGGTTACCTGGTTCACATTAACAATTCATTGGTAGACTAGATAAAGTAAAAGGTAGCTGTCTGAAAAATCACTCAAGAGTAAAAAAGTACTTGGTAAAAAGGCTTCTTTGAGTTACTGATCAAAATGTCATTCATTTAAAAATTTAAATTTACATAATCAGAAGGACCAAGGCCATATGGAAATCTACTTTAAAGACCAAAGTGAAAATATTTCATTTTAATAACATAATTACAAAATGACAAAATCAGACAAAAGAAAAAAAAAACTAATAAATTTATTTTAATATAAAACTAATGAAATTTTCACAAAAACTGCAGGTATGCATCTGTGTCTGGTGATTATTTTGTTAAAACATGTTTTTTCTTCTTTCAGTGAAGTTACTCACATGGGTAAAGTAACCAGAGAGTTTACTCAAGTCAGAGAAGTGATGCTTCATAAGAAAATCACTCAAATAAAAGTTAAAAAAAAGTGCACTTTTCCCAAAATGTTACTCAAGTAAATGTAAGGGAATACTTTTGGCAATATGGAGTATATCAGTCCAACATTTTAAAGTGTGTATTGTGATTTGATTTTATTAATTTGGCAGAGCTGCATAATTACTTTGCACTAAAAGGCTAACACACCTCCATGCACTCAAACAAATAAACCACAGCTTCTCGAGTCGAGCCTGTGGCCACCTATACCTGCTAATGTTGGCCTGCAGGCTGAGCCAGGTGGGAAGGTAGTGCAAGCGGCGTTAGGATCACCAAGTTTCCCAACAAACAGATGTGCTGGAATGAGGCAGATTATGTCCACAGTCAATCCAGATATCATTCCTTCTTTTTCCATGCAATAAAAGCATCTAAATTTCCTGCCAGTTGTCAGTTGTTTTGGTTGTTTAGTCACTAAAGTGAGTATTGTTTCTTTTTTAATTCATCACTCAATGTATTTTTACCAGTACAGAAATATTCTCTTTCTCAATTAAAAGTCAAGTAAAGTTGGGGTTTTCCAAATGAACCTCTCAGCGAGTGTCACTGCTGGAACTTTCCCATTTTTAAAATATAAGCAAGTAAACTAATCCAACAAGTCAAAAGAAAGTACTTAAGCATTAATAAGTTTTACATAACAAATAATAACACAAAGTACGTGATAAGATCTCAATAGGAAAAACATCTGACTCCAGTTGACAGATTTAAGAACAGTCTAGAAAAGAAGTCAGTATGAAAATGGGATCCAAAGCACAACAGCAAGCCCATTTCAGAGTGGCTCAAAATAAAACCAAATGTTTTGGAGTGACCCAGTCAAAGTCCAGACTAGATCCAATTGTGATGCTGTAGAATGAATTTTAACACCCGATTCATGTTCAAACACGCTCAGTTGTGGTTGAATTCAAGCAATTCTGTGAAGCAGAGTGTGAGCCACATTTCCTCCAGCGAAACAGGAAGACTCGTAAATGCTTAATGGTGGCAGCAACGTGGCACAAAAAGTCTTTAGGTTTAGGAGGCAATTGCTTTTTTCCTTAATGAATGAAATTATCCTTTGAAAACTACTGTTGGTCTTACTTAGATTATCATCATCTCATATTAAAATCTGCTTTTTGATATAAAGTATTACCCCCAAAAAAAGCAAAAACAAAAGAAATATGTTAGGGAGCAAACATCAGAAAACATGATGCTTCATCTGAAGCAATCATAATGTCAACATGTCTTCGAAATCTGAGTGTGACCACACAAAAAAACCTCACAAAAATGTGACAAAACCCATAAGGCCATCTGATTTGAAACCATTTGTGTAGCCAACACGCACGCACACACACCTACACACACACACACACCATGCAGAGCAACAGGGCACACAGCCACCCAGTTTGACCAGAAATGTGAGCATGTGCCAAAATCCAAAGATTCTCCGCTTAATAAAATTCACTGCTCAAACACATCATGGCAGCGATATGAACACACCGAGTTGCTGGCCGCTGGGATGTGCACGGTTTCCATGGAGACCACAAGGAAGAAGCCGAGACGGCGCGTGCATCGCTATTCTTCATGACTAAGAACACGAACTGCAAGATGAGTAAATTTTATAATTGCTGTCTATGCTTTTTCTTTCATATACTTTACGATGAAAAGGGACAGAGTGGGTTAGTGGGCTGATGGAGGGAGGATTTGGCTAAAAGATAAACCAGATATGTGTCAGCGGGACAGAGGAGCAAACACACAGCGAAGAAGAGGACGAGAGGAGAAGAGAGAACACGTCCACGAGTTTCTGTCCAAACACAAGCAGCAGACATCCTCCTCGGTCCAGCCATCAACCCATCCGCCTCATGGGGGATGGGGAGGAGGAGGAGGACGGCTGCATGTCATCAGCTCCAAACATACAGAGGGATGGGGATTACAAATGGCCACAAGAAGAGGAGCGGGGGGGGGGAATGGATGGAGGAAAACAACGAGCGGATTCTGATTGTCTGCTGTCAGTTCACCATGGTTGGATTTTTGTCCTTCGCAGATGTGGGGCAAGCTGCCGTCTCTACACTTCACCGGTGAAGTGAGACGTGTTGATGGGTGAGAAAAGGGGGAGCTGAGGGAGGGGAGGGTTAGCCCACGGTGGCTGTCTGCACCAAATCTGCCAGCTTCTTTTTGTTCTACTGTACATGCACCTGAGCTGAAAATCTGACAAGTGACAAAAACACAAGACAAGGAGAGGAAATTTTTACTCAAACTGACACTAAGATGATGATGGTGAATTGTATTATTTTAATATCCTGTACTATCCCTGAAGCAGGGAAGGGATCTCCATCTTATTGACCCAGTTTTGGACAACTAGGTCTGCCGTTTTCTGTCATTGACATTTCAAATATTGATGTCAAATACTGAGATTCATGAAGTTAAGAAGGGGAATTTTAGCAGCACTACTCCTTCTGCCAAACTAATAAAGTGGTATTTGTAAAACTGCTCATTTGTAGAATCATTTAAAGGACCATAACAGAGTTAAGCAATGGAGCAATGGAAACATGAGCTTGGCTGATAATAAAGTTACATCTTGATTATCTCTACGTGATATAAAAATATGGTTTACATTTAGAGTTTTAAAGAACATTAACTTAAAATAGCTGAACATTTTAATGATTATTTAACCTTTTATGGATTATTGTTGTAAGTCAACCTCAAGCAGCTTCCAATGTAATCCATTGTGGGATTTGCATCAAAGGCAAATCCCACACACACCAAGCATAATATTAGACACACTCTGATGCCATTTAAGTCATAATTATGCCAAACTGTCAAAATAAATACCTACATTTATGTCTATAATTTGCTATACCTAAATACTATTTTCATATAGCTTAACTGTAAATAATTTAGCAGTAGAGTTTAAGGATGACTCACCCCATTAATCTGAGAAATATCCAATTATCTGAACTATAAAAGCGCAATAGAAAATTTCAAACACATGCTTTTATTTCCATTTTTGTAAATCTGAGCTGTGTTTCAATAGAACAGGAAGATGGGCTACTTTAACATTCGACATCTCATACGCATCTGATACTGTAGCATTAACGGTCTGCCAACGATTGTTCAAACTCATAGACTGCATATAGAGTTGAACTTTCATACCCAGATGTGGAATTCTCACACATGGAAAAAATAAAGACATTTCTGCCAAAGTAATTTACCAATGTTGAAGCACATAAGATTTTCTCCCCTTCGTTCCAATGAACATGAACAATACAAAACAGAGGAAAAAAAGAGACACACATACTTCATCTAGACCAACAAAAAGCATGTCTGAATATGAAAACAAACCTTCCAGACAAAGCATGACAATGACTAAGGAGCACTGCTGACATACTTACAATACAAATGTGTAGAAATAGTACACAGTATATAAAAATTACCTTTAAACATATTTTGCATGTCCATTGAAAGCTTTGGCGCTACTGTTGAGAAGAAAAGTCCCTCTAAAGTTCTTAGGAGCAACAGAAGACAGGATGCTTCCAAGTTCCAAACCTTTCATCTTAAACTTGAAAGCAAAACATACCTAAAACGCTGAGAAATCCGTGATATTTATACAAAACTATAAGTGAAATTAAAATTGCACAAAGTTCCAGGTACTGCCTTGAGTGCTAACTCTTTGCTAAAATGGGATTAAACTGGAGCTTCATGTTATAAAGTCATGCAGTTACATTATGTTTGTTGAATAATATGATAACAGAGTCCACTCACTCCTCTCTTTCTCAACTGTGATTCTGATTTCTACTGTCACTGTTTTCATCTGTGTCAAATGTAGATATTAAGAAGCTATGCAACATATTCAACCTTCAAACTGAGAAGAGCATCTTCAATTTGGTCTGTTCAAGTCATCAAATATATTTTAGCAAATATAGAACTGTTTCAGAAATTCCAGAAGATTATTTGAACTATTATAAAACCTTTCTAACAATATTTAATGATTTTTTTTGTGCTGTTTTTTGTTTGTTGTGTTTAAGAAATACACTATTCTACAAAATTACTGTATTAAGTGATGCAAAAGATGAAAGAAATGCCAAGTTTTCCTGTCGAGTCGGTGGATGTGGAGCTCTTTGTTGCGCCAAATAAACCAGACAATGACAGCAAAACCACATCTATGTGAATTTCAGCCGCTCGGACGAATCAACGAGATTTTATTTGATTATAACGCCAGACCGATTTCATCTCCTGCATTATTAATCTGACGCATGTGCATCGGCCCTCAAACAAAGAGCTACGGTCCCTGTGTCGTTTTTTTTTTCTCTCATGTTTACTCGAGTTTTTCCTTCTCGTTTTTTTCTGTGTGTGTATCAGAATGTCCTCTCAGCCCCCTTCATGAATAATTCATCAGCGCCCCCTCGGCTCTAATCCTCGTCTTTTGTGAAGCCGTGGTGCCTGCGCGCCTTCGGGGATCCGGTTTGCTGCATCTGCTGCTGGACGCTGTCACTGTCACACAAACCTCAGGGTCCTCCAGGGACATTTGGATTCTGGAGATTGTGCTGGAAGTGTTGAAACAGTGACCTGGTTTAAAATGCCACCGCTTTGATCCACTATTCCTTCAGTTAGGAGAATTTAGCGGAAATGTAGACCTCACACAATAGAAGCATCTGCTTAAACTCAACACGAGCTGATAGAGAAGCAGTTGTACGCTTCCTGACCTTATTTGGGTGATATTTGGAAAACATGACGTTGGATAAACGTAGATCTTCCTCATTAACTGTCTTTCTTTTCCTATATCAGAATCTCTCCACCATTCTGAGCTTTCTGACTTATCCGGTTCAGACGTGGGAACGGAGAAAAGTGAAAGAACCATCTGAGAAGATTTGATGTATATATTTTTATGACTTTTGTACATAATGATACAGTAATATGTTGCTCATCTGTTATCGATTGGGTTCCTCAAGACTTTAACCTGACCTACTTTATCTTTTGTGGCCATTTTTGTATTTAGATCTTATGCATTTACTGTCACTAACATTTTTTAAAAATCACCTTTTGCCATCAAGAAAACGGACGATGTGTGCCCTCTAAATCTTTGAAGAATGTGATTAAAGACGTCTTCTTCCATCAAGTGTCGGTTCAAAGACGCTAAGATCAAGAATTTAGCAGATTGTTCCCAGCAGAGGTTCGTTATTAACATCAGAGTAAAGAACCTCCTAACCTACATTTTGAGCCTCACTGACCCCCCTTCTGCCCTGTGGGAGTATGTTACGGTACCCTGAATCCACTGAGAGGATGTGCTGCGACAGCAGAAAAATGTTTTAACTAATTAATGAGAATGTTTTAGCACGATTGCCGCGCGCAGTGGACGGGCCAGCGTCTTACCGTGGACACTCAGCGGGATCAGGTGCAGAGCCAGGACGCACGACAGCAGCATTTGCCTCCAGCATCCCGTGCAGCCGCTCGGTGTCTTCTTTCCCTGCATCCTTATTGTGCAATGTTACGCTCACACGGTCAAAAGTAAAATAAAAACCTGATTTTTTTTTTTTTTTTTTTTTTTTTTAAGGTTATTGACGCAAAGTTCGGAAAGCTTGCGGAAAGTATTCCGGGCTGATGGATCTGAGGGTTTCTGTCTAGACTCCAGCCTCTCCGCGCTTCTCCTCCATAGCCGCTTGATCTCTGCGTCTCCGCCGCTGTTTCACTCACTCGGCTCAGCTCTCTGTGGCAGCGTTTACGGCTCCATTGCTACAAAATGTGCTGGAGGCGGGGGTGGAGGGGGCTGCTGGTTCCGAGGTGGCACAGAACGAAGTCACGGTTCGGATCGGTGATTTTTTGGGGGGCACTTTGTGTGGATGAGAGGGAGAGAAACGCACGGCGGTCTGCAGCGCGCTCAGCAGCCTTCTCATCGTCTGAGGAGGGGGTCAGGGGGGAGAGACTGTTGGTGCGCCTCCTCTTCCTCCTCTTCATCTCCCCCATCCTCATCCCACCTCCTCCTTTCTTCCCTCCCTTCTTTTCCCAAGACGACTTCCACCTTCTCATCTTCTCTCCATTCAGTCCTTCCATTAAACTTTATCACTGTCACTCCTCTTACACACTTTGTCACCTTCCTCATCTTTTAAGACATGACTACATATTTTTATAGCATACAAGATAAAATTATTTTACAATTAAAATTAGGAATTAAGTTCCTTTCAGTTTTGTAATAAAGCAAATTAGTTTGTACATTTCTTGCCAAAGAAATGTTTCCATTTCATCTTAGCTCCGTCATTTCAGAATCAAAACTTAAGTAAACATTTTGAATGTGGTTTATCTGAGGATGCTGATTCAGTCAGTTGTTGAGTCTTTTACATTTACAAGTAGAGTATCAATG
Source organism: Gambusia affinis (assembly GCF_019740435.1). Taxonomy (NCBI): domain Eukaryota; kingdom Metazoa; phylum Chordata; class Actinopteri; order Cyprinodontiformes; family Poeciliidae; genus Gambusia; species Gambusia affinis. The sequence continues at coordinate 22,063,357 of NC_057872.1, forward strand.
GGTAATTCAATGAAAGGTTCATTTATTTCAACAACACAATTAAAAAAGAAGAAATTTAAATATATAGAATTTTTTTGTGGGGGGTGGTGGGAAAGGGATTTTTCTTCTGCTAAACCAAAATGTTATGATATCCATGTCATGCCTTACACAATCATAGAGAGCAATATTCTATCATTCACAAGGATGTACATCTCAAAAAAGGTGGAAAGTTGAGTGGAAGGAAAAAAGTGTAGTAGAAAAAGTTACATGTGCAACAGGGATTGCGTTTTCTTTATGTTAATACTCATAATTACAGCTTTTATTTGCTTTAAACAAACTTTATTTGTTTTTTGTTTTTCTTGTAAGTATTCTAAATTTTTTATTCTCATAAAGCTAGACAATGACATGAGGTCAACAAAAAAAGATTTTTCAAAAGGGTGAGTGATATATTTCATCACTTGGAGAGACTTTTACTTTCATTTTAGTCACAAATAATCTATACCAACCCAGGTCAGACGGCGCAGCGGTGCATCGTGACGGTATGAAATAAGACTTGAGTGAGAGAATGTGTGGAAGGTAAAAGTGTAATAATAATATTTCGCAATAATATTGCAGTGTTGCATACTGTGCAGTTCTACATCTAAAAATCTTGACATTTCAAACTTTTTCATATGAAAATCCTTCTTACTTCAGATCGATGTCAAACTTAGCATTTCTTCATCACATGCCCAAATTTTTACATCCTAAATAATTTTCCATTTTCAGACTGTTTTTATTTTCCTCCCTTCTTTGTTTTGGAAAAATAAAATAAAAATTCTTTCTGTTCTCTATAAACACTTATTTGCTTCATTCCAGGGAACATTTTCTTCACACATTTTCAAATTTCCTTCACTTCTTTTAATCATTGAGATTATTTCCATCCTCTCATTTAACAAAAACGTTGCTACAGGGTGTGCTGTGGTGGTGCAGAGGGTTAGCACGCTCCACGCTCCCGTCGAGGCCATAGTCCTCGACGGGAACGTCGGGTTCGACTCCCGGTCCCAACGACCTTTACCACATGTCTTCTCCTCGTTCCTGTCTGCCTACTGTCACAAAAAAACAAGCTACTAGCGCCGCAAAAACTCTTTTGAGAAAACAAAAAAAAAAAACGTTGCTACCAAAACTCTATGTTGACCTTTTTCCGTAGAGCTTCTTTTACAGATTCTTCCCTTATTTCCCCCAAAGTTTCTGTCATTTATTTACGTGTTGGATCTCAGTCTACATTTTGCTCTGTCTAAAAATTAATCATTCTTCATCCTTAGACTAACTGAGGAGGAGGAAGCTGCTTAATATTGTGCATAATAACAATCTGAGGAATCCAACGTCATCAAAACAATAAGCTTTCCTTGATGGTGTAACAGAGAGGAGCAAACAAAGAGGATGGGTAAGGAGAAGGGGTTATGAGGGAGATGGGGGGGGGTCTGCTCACATGGTGATGAATGCTCAAGGGCCCTCAGGGTAATGATCGCCGTGGGGGTCGCAGGCATTCTTCCACACAAAAAACCAAAAAGGAAGAGAGAGGGGCTGTGCAACAGGGGATGTTGCAGCTATGCAGGCGTGTGTGTGTGGGCGTGTGCATGCGTGTGTGTTTCCATATTCATAAGAATTATAACTTAAACATACTGCTCATGCACGTCCATAACTACATTTTCATGCAGAGGTGAACTTGTGTATGAAAGCTATTTGTTTAGCTTTTGGGAAAATTGTTTTGCAGAAAAGAAAACATGTTCAGTGAATTGTGAAAAGCAGGTCAGGAGGCTGAATTTAAATTACATTAATCTGTGTTGCTTCTACAAAGAAAACTGAGTCATAAAATGTAACCAGAAAGAAATAAAACTTCTTTTCTGTCTCAGTCTCATGTTCTTCCTTTGACAGTAATCTGGTTCCTTTTGATATCTAAAAAATATTTTCCTTCTTCCTCATAACAAACACTGTTTGCAAGAGTTGCAGAAAACAAAACAATACGCAAACATGCCCACATCTAATTAAACTAAATGATTTACCTCATAATTTAAGCTGCTCATTAACAGACAGATGCACACTGGGCCAGATGACTTTATTGTTTTGAACAGTCTGCTATTCCATAACTTGAACTTCAATGATTTTATAACCATGTAGAGATGATTTAAATATGTTCAGACACACAGAACAATTTTATGCAATGGTAACTTTGGGCCAGTTTTAATGAGGATTAACTCGTCATTGTCAAACATAATCATGACAGGTATCCCACCGCCAGGCTTTCATCATTTCTGACATTCCTTAAATGAACACAAAGGTGATCTTAATAAACCTTTTATCCTCTGTTTGGAAATAATGAACCAATCTAATTAACAAAGAAGCAACGTTTCTTCTACAGTGATCTCAGTTTCATATTGTTTTAATCATGAAAACAGAAGGACATTTAAAAGACAGAAATACACAATGTGTCTTTTTAAGAAAATCTATTTCTCTGTTTTTGACAGAAATTGCTGTCGTAAGAAATTCTGTAATAAAATGTGAAAACAAAATGTTCCTCATCCGCTTTTGATTCAGGTATTTATTTGCTCTGTTGTTTTGAGAAGCGAAGGCAGGATGATGAAAGTATTTCTAATAAGTTTGAACAAACAATGAAAGGCAATGAAAGGCTTCAGCAGTGCAACATTATTAGACTTTATGAAGAGAGAATAGCTTCTCAAAATTAGATGGTATTTTTAAAATTATGTTGATTTTCAAAAACAAAAAGCTATAAAATTTTAGAATGTGTAAATTAGTTTTTGCTTCCTGTCGTGAATCAACCTGCTCACTAAAAATGCATTGTCATTATAGCATACAGATCTAAAAACTAAAGCACTATGAAGTGTAATAATAATGTTTTAATAACAGAGTGGGTATTTTATGACTTGTAAATTATTTCTATCAATCAGAAGCTACAAAATTGTTTCAAATGCTTGTGTTCCTGCGTAACTTTCATAAACCTTTCCTTCCTTGTCTGATCTTAAATATATTCCAGAAAATGTATTAAACTTTTTTCCACATTTCTTTACATAACAATTAAATAAAATCACAATAAACATACCAGAGATTGTGGTTACTTAAGAAATACAAAAAAACAAAAAAAATAAATTAAGAGATAAGTATTTTTGTAAGGTCATGTTTGAATTTTGGCTGTTTTTTCTCTCACTTTGTCACCTTTTTGTCACCATAACCACATGTTTTAAAGTGTTGCTAAAAAAAACCCAAAATCTAAGACAAAAGAAAATGTTTCTGGAAAATCTTGCAATTAATCTGACAGGAGGACTTGAAAGATGCATATTTTTTCTTTTACTAAGTGGTCATCTTTTGAATCACAAAATTTATTCCCCTTGTTGAGTTCAGTTTATTTAAGTTGTGCCAATTCACAAAAAAAAAAAGTTGTCTCAAGGTATTTTACAAAAAAAACAACAACAAAAAAAAACCTCTGTAATGTTTTTGATGGAGTCAGCTAAAGAAACTGAAAAAAAAAAAAAACCAGCAGTTCTACAACAGGATGCCGGTAATTAGTAAACCTAATTCATCTTTTAAGCTGAGTATCATTTTGTGAATGAATAATTAATAGGTTCAAATAAATTTTCTTAAAAACCAAAAGATTCATGTGAAAATAGCCAGCCTGGACTAAAAATTGGAAGAAAAAACTCTTTGAAATAACTTCTGAAAAATCTAATATTACATTAACAAAATGATGTAAATGCGGAAGATCTTATGCTCATGAATTCAACTTAACAGAATCCTGTAAGGATGCATCAGTTCATCCTTACGGCAGCTAGAAGGAACAAAATGAAATGAAGAGATGAGACAACAGAAGGGGAGAAAGAAAAGGGAGGAACTCTCATCCTGCTGTGAACCTCTGGCCTACTTTACACTTCTCCATATTTTATGGCACACACAGTTATTAGCACATAAGCAGTGCTCACACACACACAGAGCCATCGCTATGCTCCATTAGGTGCACAGACGTAGACATGGCTGCAACAAGTATGCCCTCATCACCACCAGACAGAGCTGTGACATGTCAGGGATTAAAACACACATGGCGAGACACGCATCTAGAAAACAGAAAGTAAGTGTCCTTGGTGGGATTTTACCATCAGTTTGTCTTAAATGTATTAAATCCACTCCATGTAATATGCTGCATTTTTTATATTTACATTGTTCAAGCATGTGTTTATGAATACTGGCTGCTGAGAGAGGAAACATTGATATTTCTACCTGTAACAGGATCTACCAGCAGCTGCGATGTTAAAAAGAAAAAAAATCTGTATATTTTTTTTTAACCTCTTTCTACAACAACACCTCAGTGATTAAATAAAGTGGTTATAAATAAAGCAAAAGCAGCTTTTATTTGAGACTGATCAGGTAATCTATTTCCAAATGTGCACACAGTTGGAGTTAGAGAACTTCTTCGAAACCCACAAACCTAATTGTACTGTCTCGTCCGGAAGCTGGTGGTCTGATATTTCACTTTAACAGTCAGTGCCACACTGTCATGAATGGCTCTGCTCATCTTTTATTTATTTCACTTCATCTTTTATTGATTGTTTACTGATTAGTAGCATAGTGTTTGTCTTTTTCTTCCTTTTTTGAGAAATACTGACCGATGAGGCTGCAGCTCACATCTCCAAACAGTCGAGACTGTTAATGGAGGCATAGATGGCTGTTATGTGACCTCACTAACTACAATCGTTAGATTATAGAGGAGAGTGATCTTTTAATTGGCCCAGCATTTCGTCAGGCATTTAGATGTTGTCAAAAGTCATATTTATGTTTTTCCTTTAATTCATTTTCTTGAGCAGGTGGTATGAGAATCTAACACTGAATTTGTCATCGGCCTTGTCATCGGCCTTGCCACCGACCTGCCGGTCGCATCCCAAATGCTGAAAGCAGTGTAACCATGGAGCCGTTGTTATGGCAACAGCCTCCTCCAACAAAAGAGCAAGGATCTGCAGCGGGTTGAGCAGCACTAGAAAATAAACACACAATTGGTAATTCATTACCAATTGATTTACCAATTCAATTGGTAATAAATTCAAGTTTCATTATTAAAGGAAACCTGAATTCATTTACCAAATTAAACTGTCACCTTTAAAAATCCAGCATTTTAGGAATTAAAAAGAGTAAAAGTTAATAAATCCGTTCCTGGACTCAATCACGTCACCATTCATGGTCAACCAGTTGAACAGGTCAGTACTTTCAAATATCTTGGGCTCACAAGAGACAATAAACTGACGTTCAATGAACATGCCATCATACAGAAACATTTGCAGCACAGCCACAGACTGTAAAATGCAAAAGAAATCAACTGGAAAAACTATGGACTAACAGCAGCAGTATTATTGTCAAAATGTTGCCTTTATAATAAATGTGGTCTTGAAATCATTTTTGGTCATTTATAATAAAATCAAACATAGTAAAGAATTTTTTCCCAAAAGAAAACATTTATTTAATGAATAAAGTTTTAATTGATACTTTAACTATGCACTCCAAGCTTCATCAGCCCAAAGTTTTACTTAACAGATGCAGTTTGATAATTTACAAAGAAGATTATTTGATATGAACTTGAGATTATCTATAATTCAAAATGATGAAAACAGTTGATTTTGATGCCATAAGACTGAGAAGTTACATGAATGGATCATTTTGTCATCATGTAAATACACATTAACATTCAACTTAGACGAAAATAAGTCTTAAAAGTCACAGATAAAAGTCTTGGTTCACTATTAAACCTGAAGGTTTGTTAAAAAGATCACATCAAGGCTCTCTGACTGTCAGCAGACACTGAGTGAATCAGAAGATGAAAAGTTGCTGCTTAAAGTAAATTTTCTGTCTTTCAAGAAAGATATGTGAGTTTGTTCAGTTATATTTGAACATTTTCATGTTTCTGTTTGATCTATGCAACAAAATCACCAGAGTTAATAAAATGCCATGGTTTGACATTTAGACAGTTTATTCAGTTCAAAGATACTTTATTTGTCTTCACATAAAAATACTGGGGTGGTGTGTGCCTGCTGCATAGTGCTATTTTATGGGACAGTACAGTAACAATGTTGCCTTTAGTTGTTATGAAAATGTTTTATATCAAAAATAAATGTCAATTTTTGCTTAATCCCTATAAAATCCTTAATTATAGTAAATAACATTCACAGAGTGTTAAAGATGTTATTTATATCACTGTATGGGAAAACTTTCTCTAAAATGTAACAGTTGCCAAAATTATATTGTGCACTGATCAGAATATCTAACTATTGAGTAAGAATAGTTTTTATTGTACTATTTTTCAGGGCTTAAGTTTCTTTTTTTCCCTTCTCAAATTCAACTCTAAGGAAACCAGAGCCATCTCTGATACATTTAAAGACCTGGATCCTGTGAGGTGACTTTGATCACAGACGTGGCCTGATAAATATGAAACATTACTCCAAAAACGTTTTATAATTAACACGTCTGCCCCCTCTGGCCTCCCACATCTGAGCTGAATCTGCCACAACTGATGAGCGTCACACTTCACTACTCAACTGTTGAGGCTGTTGCTGTCCCTGAAATCTATGTCAGTATCTCCAAAGCCTCTGATAATTTTTCTGACACGAACAGCTTCACCTTTCCAACCTTCTTAAATTTATCTTCAAATACTTTTAAAGTGTGCAACAATAAACAAAAAGGGGATTCATCTGTTCTTGGATTTCCGTGGATTTAGCCAGAACCCTTCCAGAAACCTGAATTATATTGGCAATGGTGGCAAAGGGAAGGGAGGAGAAATCTGCGGAAAATAAAAGAAAAAGACAACTGAAGTTCCTACATCAGCAGTATTTTATCAGGCTAAGAATAGACTGCTGTGTCGGTAAAAGGTCAGGATGCAAGTGTTTGGGTTTCTGAGTGAATTCTAACCTTTCCTTCTCTTCCCTTTGTCAGATACTCTCAATGGATTGCAGCAAAATGCCAACTCAGTTTTTGCTGTCTCGTCCGGAAGCTGGTGGTCTGATATTTTACTTTAACAGTCAGAATGTCTCTGCTTATCTTTTATTTATTTCACTTCATCTTTTATTGATTGCCTACTGATTAGTTGCATAGTGTTTGTCTTTTCCTTCTTTTTTTGAACTTCAGAACTGGTAATGTTCAAATAAAAATAAATACAAAATAATACGCAAGTTGAATCAACTTTAGATTTAAAATCAGTTACTCTGGTCATTCGTTTCTATTTCCAAAATGTAAGTTTTAATATATGTATGTGTTAATTTACTGTTCATCTTTCTGATATGTATATGCAAGCAAAAGTCATGTTTTGTTTTTTTTTACTTTAAATCCTGATTTTTTTAAAACTGTTAAACCAAAATAAGATACAATTTCAGGTAGAAATCTGAAACTGAAGTATCTATCTGGCATTGATTTATCAATGCGGATTGATCTGGCAACCTCGACTATTGGTACATTCTGATAGAATCTCACTAAACATCAGATATTACACTGTATGTGTCTCTAGAAAGTTTGTAATAATTATCTAGTGATTAGGAGAAAAATGTCCATCATTTAACAGCATATCTGTTCCATCTAGATTGCAGAAATATGTCTGGATGTTCTGGCCCACATCTGAATGGATGCCCACCCATCCTTCTGGATGTCCTTTCCCAGCTCAAGTGGTACCAATCTCTTTCTACCCTCCTGTCTGGCTGAGTAATCTCCCTCTAGCCCTTCATCCCACTCAGTAACACACTCATGCTCAATCTGCTGGACACTGAAATCCGCCCTCAACAGATTACAGCACCAGGCGGCTTGGATTAGGTTTGAAATGGTATCAGGACTCACTTATTCTTCTCGTTTCTGTGCAGCCGCGGATGCTACAGGAAGTTTCTGCTGCAAAAAACGCACACTGCCCGGGTCTCCCACTGGTAATAACCAAACATTTACCAATGGCTTTCAAACTCAATTACAAGAACAAAGAACATAATCAGAAAGCTATTTTAGACATTTAACATGATTTGTATATGCATACAGATGGTATGTAATCATTCATCTGGATAAATTCAAATTTCTGCATAAAAAAATGTATTTAAGATTTGTAAAATGTGATTTTCACTTAAATAGTTTCTGTTACATCCCTTGATTTTTCAGTAAAATAACAGCTGTCTGCAAATGGATCCAAACATAAAGCATCAGAGGATTGAGTTGTTTGAGGAAATTTAAGCAGTTTCCCTTTACAATAGGTGCATAAGCCCGTGAGGCCACCAACCACGTAATTCATACAACGTGAATGCCTCGTGTGCAGATGTTTCATAGCGTTGCCCCTAATCCCAAAACAAAAGCAAACCCCAGATTACCCATCTGCTCAATGTGGATCTGCTGTTTTGTGAGAAACACGAACACAGTGAAAGGAAATGTTGTAAGGATCCAGAACTTCACAGCCCAAATCCAGTAATCCACTTTTCAATTCTTTACGTTTGTTTTTCCAGAAAAAGTGGGGGTCTTTATGTTGTCGTTAGAGATGATTATTGAGTGCAGCTGGTTGTTTTTCAATGAGGACATAAAGATCTGACAATGGGAAACAGTGGGGGAAAACAAATCAGTGAATTTCGTTGCAGATTTTTACATCTACACCATTTGTGGAAATCCTTTGAAGAAAATATTGCTAAATACTGAAAACACCAAAATCTTACCTTTTTTTTTCCTACCTTTTGTTTAAGGGCCAGTTTGTGGACATTTTCTACTCCTGAGGAACTAATTTTTAACACTGTTCCAAAGGAGCCATGCTGGAAATTTACTCTTTTCAGCTATATACAAGGTTCACACACTTTTCCTGCAGTAAAATACAAACAATTTTCAAAGATTTCAAGGTAAGGTGTCAAACTTTTCTAGCAAAAAACGTTGGAGATAAAACCAATATAAATGAAGTAAAATAGGTTCACTACAATTCACTGTTATACGTCATCCACTACTGTTAATATTTTTGTGACAGTATTCTACATTCTACAGCAGGGACCAGGTAAACTAAAATATAGCAAAATTTTATGGTTTAACAAAAACAATCCTGCAAATTTAAGAACACTGTCATGAAGAATAATAAATATTCATGACATTTTTATGAATATCCGAACAAATTGTTTGGATATTCATAAAGGCAAAATACCTTCCTGATGAAATGCAAACGCAAAATACAAAAAGTCACAATTACGGTAAATCTCTGAAAATGTTCTCACCACATTTTCTAGCATTTAGAAAATAAAAATAATCTAACTTTTAAAAAAAGTTCACTCTGATTTAACTTTAGACAGTGAGAAAAAACTAGTCTTTTTATTAGCTGTATGAAAATAGCTGATTTCAAATGTAAAAAACATTTAGCAAATTTATGTTTTTAATCAACCTTTAGAGGACTTTATAAATAAATCAACTATTTTTAAACCTTGAAAACACCCAATCAAAATTCAAGCTTTTTCAAGAATTTCATGCACCTATACAAACCCAATTTATATAAGGAATGTGATAGAAACAAAATGTTTTGATATTCAATTAATTTTCATTTTTATCCAAATGTGGAATATATAAAAAAATCAAAGAGCACATTCAAACAGGACTTTTAAGTAATGAGGAAACCCCAAACCGATTATTAGAAAACAGTTTATTTGACAGTGTCTAGGTCCAAGTACCAACAGACCCCATACAAAATAAAAAGAAAAACAAAACAAATGCTACAAACAGAGAAAACGTCCATCTACACAAAACTTCTCCTTAAAAATACATTACCATTAACACAAAAAAAGCATCCATAAAAGATAATATATGTAAGAAGGGAATCATGTCATGTTTAAGTAAAGATAAATCACACACCTAGTTAGATGTTAACACAGGAAAAAAAGAAAACAAAGAGGGCACGGTGAATGAGAGCGCGATGAACGAATGTTTGCGTTTTCTTCTTCCTGCAGCCTGGGAGAAGAGGGCAGCGGTGACAGCAGTCATGTGGGCAGCACTCAAAAACAAAGACTAAAAAAGGAAAGGAAAGGAAAGGCTAACGAGAGGTAGCTAAAGGGTGTGAGAGGTAGCAGAGAGCAAGAGGAAGATTTCTAGAAGAGGTAGCTAGCAGATGAAAGAGGAAGAGGTAGCAGAGACACCGACAGAGCTATAAAGGAAATAGGAACAGTTAGAAGTTAAGGTACCGTTTTTGGGTTTCGTAGTAACTTGTGTGAACTTGTGACTTAATTTATGTTTAAGAAGTTGTACACAGCAAGCAGTTATCATATGCAAAACGGATCAAATTTTACAACTATAGGCTTAAATACCGACAACCGAGACAATGGTAATTGAAAAACAACAGCGATGGTCGTTAGGAGTAATTGTAAACAGAAGCGTTTGTTTATAATTTTGGCTATTGGTGAAGTGAAGCCGAACTTTAACGTCACATTTCGACAATATTCTTCTCAACCAAACAAGATGGTACTACTGGACTGCATCAACAGAAATTTCAAGGATCAACACATCATTTGTTTTTCTTTGTTTCAACCACAGATTGGATAAGATTGCAGAATATTGCAGAGCTTTACGGCGATTTGTGAAAAGTGAGAAACAGAAGAGGAGGAGGTGTTAGCGAGGTAGGCAGTGCTAGGCGTGAGGAAACGGAGCAGAGGAAGAGGAGGGTCGAATAGCTACAGAATCGGCACCGTCTCGTTCAAGCAAAAACGCAGCGTCTCTCACTGTGTGAAGGTCAGCAGAGGATTTGTGTGTGTGTGTGTGTGTGTGGGTGTGTGTAAGGGTCAGTGCCAGGTTTGAACCAAGATGTGGGTGTGTGCATGCAGCCTCCAGTGTTTGCCTGAGCTTAGTTTACATTTCTCTGTGCGTTGTCGCGCTCTGGGAACTGAGACAGAAGAACGGATGTTTAGTCTGTGAATCCTTCGGCGGCCCGATCAGATCTGTAACAAAATTCTATATTTAAGCAAAAGAAAATTAAGAAATACTTCAGCTTCGGTTTTCTAAGCTTTATTTATTCGTATTTTGTTGATGCTGCTATTGTATTTGAAGCAAAATGAGGTCAGCCTGCACTGCACCTGAAAGTAGCTTCCTAACAGCATCAAATATATTTATTACATAAGATCAGAGCAAGGCAGGTGTTTAGTTTAACTTAAAAAGAAGAATGCTGCTGTCTTGTTTGACGAAAACTGATCAAAGCAGCTAAAATGTGAGGCATTTAAAAGATTCCTGCATAATTTTCTAGTATTTTCTTTTAATCTGCAACAAAAAGCTATTAAGGACTGAACATATTACACCTACCAGCTTTGTTTGGGAGAACCTCATCAGAAACATAACAGTCTTTCCAGCAACATTTGACCTAGAAGGCTTTTCGTCTGAAGGTGAACCGTAACTTTTTGTCTCTGTTGTAGATTTCTGTAACTTCACAGACCAAATTCAAGCCTCCATCCGTCTTCCAGGCGCACACACACACACAGAGCTACAGTGTATCATTTAAAAGAAGAGCGAGAGGTAGATACTCAGCAGGAGTGAGGGCAGGCTGGATCCACTCACATGTCACAGCTCAGGCTACTCAGCACACAGACTGGCTGTCTGGCCCAACAAGCCTCCTCTAGGGGTTTATCGCTGACGGAAACGGGGAACAGGAGAGCATGGGGTTGTTTTTTGTTACTCTGGAAAGCGTTACAGTGTCATTCGAACAAAATAAGAAGCTGAGAAAGGAGGATTTTTCAAAAATATTTTCTGTCTCCTTGTTTGGTTTTCTATCCACAGGATTGTTGTCTTCAGCCTCGTTGTTACTCGACAGAGTGTAAAACAGTGTTTATTACTAGATGAACCTCGCTGCTGTGCCCTGAGAGGAAGTCTGCATGTGTGTTTGTGAATTTGGATCCCAGAGTGTGGGTCTGTGTGTCAGGGGGAGTAAAGTTTACGGTTGCTTGAATGTGAAGGAGAAAAACGTAGCGACAAGCAAAGGTCAGAGACAGAGTTTTAGCTTTATGCACATGTGCTTTTTCTGTTTGTACGCCTTAATTGTCAGACACCCGGCCACTTGGGGGCGCTGGAGGAGCCACGGGAGCTGGAGGCATCGCCTCTGGTTGTGCAGGCGGGGGGCCAGGATCTGCAGAGAGAAGCATGCTAATTTTTGAAAACTTTACAGGGCAAATTTTCAAGATTGTTGCACTATCAAAGGAGAGATCTGACTTTAACTGAAGTAGAAATATACAGTAATTGCTTTGAAAAAGAGATTATATTCAATGAGCATCTCAGCAAATTATCATGGAAAAGTTACTGTGATTAAAGCAGCCTGAGCTCTTTAGGCACATGATTGATCACAAATACCCTAAAGTCAGGTTGTCACAAAAATGTTTTGATATAATCCACATTAAACAAGAAAAATTTTTTATTTTTTTTTATCCTTGTATCGCTACCAAACAACTTAACACCGAACAACTACACAAATACAAAAACCTGAAAAATCAAGGCTGATCAGAACAACAGTGAGCTGGTACTGAAATGTAAAACTGCAGTCGTAGCAAGTACAACCAGACAAGAACAAGTGCAACGGCTCATGCCAATTTTTTTTACCCATAACAGAATTTTTTTTACAGCAGTTTTAATGACACAATTTCCATAATTTCACCCCCCAAAAATCCAATCTGTGCTGCTCACATATGTGGACCTAAATCAGATACTTGTCTGTGTCTTTTCAAAGCTTCTGCAGCCTGGAAGGTCCTGACTTATTTATTTAATCTGACTTTTATGTCATTGGTTTAAAACATGCGTTATAATTCTGCACCAAAAAACAATGGCTGAAAATTATAACTGTGAACTTATGAAAAAAATCTGCCAATAAGTGCATCACATCAAAATCCCACCACTCCTACAGATCCAAATGGATTTCTCTACAGACGATGTAGTAAAAGCTCCACAAAAAGCCATTGCTATTAATTATGCTTTCTGTTTATCAGCTTTCATTGTTATCTTCTTGAGACAATACTGTCAACTCCAGTTGCTGAATAAACTTTAAAAGCAATGCATCAATTATTACTTCTATAAAGAAAAGCACGAGAAGCAAAATAAATAACTCAAATTGTTAAAATATTTGAACACACAAAAACCGAGTTAAAATATATTTCAATAGCCAGAATCTTTAAGGTTAATAACTTGCGTTTGTAAAGCTTTTTATGAAGACCGATGTAGTATGAAGCACTTAGGAGTCAATCATTCTGCCATTCATTTACACAATGATAGGGGAAAGCTACACTGTAGCCACAGCCGCCCTGTGACTATTCAATCTATGCCATGGGGCTCTGACCACCATCAGCAGGTCCACGGTGTAAAGTGTTTTGCCCAAGGAGCAACAACTGAGGCAGACGGAGAAGATGTTCAAACTGGCAACCCACTGATTTCAGGAAGAACTACAACTCTCTACAACATAATTGTCGTATGTTGGCTTTTGGCAATAAGGGCTTTTTTGAAGCCCTTGTTGTTATACTTACACATGCCATTGGGGGCTCCAGGGTGACGTGGGGGCATCATGGGAGGCATGCCCCCTGGTGGCGGTCCGGCAGAAGGCGGACCGGACAGCATCCGTCCTGGCATCGGCTGACCCGGTTCCATCGGTCCTGTAGACAAGTGGAGGCAATGTGAGACATTAAAATGTTGCTTTTTTTCCAACCACACTTTTTATTCATATTTTAAAACGGATTTCTTTTAAATCAAGACCAAAAATATGCCTGTTTACAGTTTCTGTAGAGTCATAATAAATGGAACGTTGATCAACATTTCTGCTGTTGCAAAAATAACTCCAAAATATTCCCTCTGATCCAAAAATAATAAACAGATAAAGTTTTCAAACAGGCTTTTTGTCTACAGGGATAAAATTGGTTTTCATTAATTTTTATTAAACGTTATGAGGAGTTTAATGGAGGCACTTTACAAAATGCAATCGTTGTTCTGGTTTTTGGAATTGTTGACTCTATGATGTGTTTATGTTTTCATGATGTAAAGCACTTTTAATTACCTTGCTCCTGAAATGTGCTCTTCATCATAAACATGACATAACGCCTGTCATGAACATGAGTAAGTCTTCATCAATATTTATGACTGTTGTCATATAAAGTGTCATTCGGTAAATCATGACACTTTTAATACAAAGTTGTCATTATTCAAAACGTCTTTGTTATGACAACCAAGAAATCATGATCTGACATGAATTTGTTATAAAAGTATTACTGATTAAACTTTAGCTTTAACAACATAAAGCTACATCATTTTTAAATTCATGTCAGATCATGATTTCTTGGATAATGTCAAGTTGGGTATAACGAAGAAATTTTTGTCTAGGTTAACAACAAAAATGTCATAAAACTATGACTTCTCCACACACACATAAAGTCTTAAATTGACCTCTGACCTGTCTGTCCTGGGTGGTGGGGGGCCATGGGATGGTGGCCCATTGGAGGGAACCCAGGATGCATTGCAGCACCTGGTGGCGGTCCTCCATGGTGAGGAGGAGGCCCGCCGTGGTGGGGCGGTGGTCCTCCATGGTGAGCAGTAGGAGGGCCGCCGTGGTGGGGCGGGGGTCCGCCGTGATGCATACCGTGTGGAGGGGGACCGGGATGGGCTCCAGGTCCAGAGCCCTGACCTTGAGCCTGGGCGGCTGCAGCAGCAGCGGCGGCGGCGGCTTGCTGCTCCATCTGTTGTCTGGCCTTCATCTCAGCGTATTTTAGCTGCTCCATGTGGAACGCCTGGCGCTCGGTGAGGAGCTGCTGCCGCTGAAGCTCCAGCTGCACAAAGAAAGACCAACACAACCGATTAGAGGTAAAAAAAAAAAAATCCCTCCATTCTTAGATGCATCATGAGGATTAGACTGAGGAAGTTGCTGCCAGCAAAAGGTTAATTGAAGTATGTTAACTGGTGGTACAACCAACTACGTTCAAAAAGCTAAGCTAAGCTAATTCATCAGATGAGTAGAAGAACGTATTTGATTAATCATCAGAATAATTTATAGATTACTCCATTACTAAAGTAATAGTTTACAAAAGTTCTAGTAAAGAGGTAAAGATATGACTTAATGCCAAGACTGTGTTAAGAGTTAGGAGGGAAGCCCCAGATTAATTCACTTATTGGCCATTTCTTACCACCTTTCTATATCTATTAACTGAAACCATTGAATTTCATTAGATTTGTCTTGGTGCTCACTGGTACATAATCATAAAAATATCAATGCTTACTTGTTAAACTTGGTTAAATAATATTTGACATGAGACTGCAGGAATCTATTTCTTCATTGCCCAGACTGTTTCCGTATAGAAGAGCTGGAGTAACGTTTGCTGTGTTTCTGCTGTTCTGTGTGGATCTTTACAACCACAATCTTTTATAGCAGCAGCCCAGGTTTGGTTTCTCTCCAGTTCTACACAAACTTCTTTAAACAGTTCTTTTCATGAAGTGTTTGCATCTGTGAAACTGGGCTTGAATCCCACTGCTATGAAAACACAGTTTTCCACTCCCACCAGCGTCTCCAGGACACACGCTTTGAAACTAATAAACTAAATCTCTCATGTGTCCCATGAAGACCACTGTCGGTTCGAACTGGATCACTAAACAACTGCTTTGCGCTTAAAAACCTTCTCCTAGCAGCTCAATTTCTAAAGCTGCCAAGATTTTAAGTTTTGTTTCTGCGTCAGTATCTTTGAAAGACCTAAGACTAACTCAGATTTAACTCACCCGGTGAGAACATGTGCTGATGGACTATATGTTTCTTGGCTACATCATCAAAGTAACCACAGAACTGGGCTGTATAATACAGGAAATGCAAAACAGACAAGCACTCTCAACAAAAACAAGGGTCCCCAGTCTCTCTTATAATAGCCACCTTATTTGCAGTAACAGAAAAAAAACAAAAACAAAAAAAAAAAAAAAACACAAATTCAAAAATGTACAGAAGAAATCCAGGATGAACTATAAAAAATAAATGGCCGAGCAGCTTTATGATTTCAGACAAGAGTAATTTGTCTTTGGGAGGCTAACAGAAATAGGTCTATCGCTTGAACAGCAGATAATCTAGCACTTTGTAGTGTTTTCAAGCTCAGACATCGTACAAGTATTTATTTCAAAATGGGACTGTGTGTTAAGTGAAGTGGAGGAGGTGCAAAACGTGGCCCGATAAATCCAATTCAGAGCATTTTCTCATTCAGTCAGTGATGCTGGGTTACCACTGGATGATTTAAACCAACATTTTCACAAAATAATAACCTTAATCTAAAATAAAGAAACCCCTGTTTCACAATAACATGGTATTTAAAACCAAAATATCCACCATTATCTAGTCAATTTTATTTAAAACAGAAAAGTGACAATTATTGTTACTCCAATAAGAATAATATGCCACATTTTGTATCACCGTTACAGTGCTGCCATTTATTATTATTATATTTATTATTTTCATACATAAACTTTCAGAACTTTAAAACACCCTCTAATTTTAATAATAATAGATTTTTTTCATAAAATGCCTTTTATAACTTTAGATCTCAAAGGGCAGGAAACAGAAACAAAACAAGCAGTTGTATTGAACAGATAATTAAATGAATAGGTACGTAAATAAAAGATTAAAACCAATATGTAAGAAAATGAACCAAAAATGTTGCTAAAAAGAAATGTCTTAAGGTACTTTTTAAAACAGTTAGTAATAACTTGACATTTTTAAAACCTCTGTTTATCACAGTAACTAATTATAGTATTAGCTTTCAACTAAACATGTTGATTCTGCAGAACAGTTTAGCTTTTTTGGACATAGTTGGGATAAATCGATGGGAATAAAAATGTGTCATGCAAACACCCCAATCGGGATATTTTATCAAAATTAATTTATAATCTGAATATGAGGGGTGATTTATGCAGATTGATAATCCGAATGGCGTGAATGTAAAGGTAGTTAATGTTAATAAGTCTGCTGTGCATCTCATTATAAGGCCTTTAAACCAATCAAGATGCACGAACTAGCTTTGTAAATAAGTCCTTCATCGATCTTCAGGGGGAAAAACGCGTTTTTCTCCCAATTCCTAACATTTAAACTCTGACTTACAGCTTCCTTTTCGCGGTCCATGATGGTCTCCAGCTCTTCGAAGTGCCTCAGCTTGATTTCCAACTTCTTCATCTGGGTTTCCACCAGCAGAGCAACCAGGGACTTAATTTTCCTTTCTTCAACTGCTGCCAAGTGCTGAGAAGACAGAAAAAGTAAGATGACAAATATCCAAGAAAACGTAAATCTGTTGCAGGCCAGCGAACTGAAACATGTGATCTGTTGAGCGGCAGGCCTCACCTTGGCTTTGGTGGCTGCAGAAGCGAGAGCAGCAGCGGCCGCTGTAGCGATGTTTCCCTCTCCGATGTCATGCTCCAACTTCTTCTGCTTTTCCTCTCCCTCCTCGGTAGTTGCCTTCTCTTTCTCCTTCTCTTGATCTGAAGATGAGGTGTCCATAGTTTCATCCTTATCTTTATCTGAAAGAAACAGTTTAAGAGTTTTTTCCTACTTCATTCCAACAAAACAATGTCATTTCTGTAAAATAAAATGTTTTTAAGGACTAAGAACTTCTTGATATATGAGTTTTTCTGCAGGCTACAGATTTCTAGTTTGTCTACAAAAATGTCAATTAAACTAATACATGTTTTAGTGGTTTGTTGAAGAGATGTGATGACTTGTATCTTGTTTTACCTGCTGAAGCTGTTTTGGTTTCTCCTTCTTCCTCCTTCTCCTGTTCATGCTCTGATCCCTCTGCTCCTTCCTTCTTCACCTTTTCTGTGCTCTCCGTCTTGTCGCTTTTCTCTGCCGACTCACTGGGCTTTTCTGCCTCGTCCTTCATCTCAGCCTGAAAACAGAACATCACACACATGTTACTGTATGAGAAAATACATTATTCAGGTAGGACTGTTTGGGACGACTAAACTGTATTAAGTTTATCTTGTGAAATTAAGAGTGCATGATATTAGAATATCTGCTGATGGTGATATTATTTGTAAATACTGAGATATATATGGAGTCAGGTGCAGTACTTCTTTATTTTCTTTTGTCCTTCATTTCTCATTTGTGCTTCCATAACTCCAGGACCTTCACGCACGTTGGACAAAGTCATTTGTGTCAGTGTGAACATCTGCTGCCGTCAGACTCTGTCCACCTGACTAAACTTTATAATAATATGAAAAATGCAAACTCATGCACCCTGAATATATTAGACAGCAGTTATTGAACTCCAAACAGGCCTTTGCGATATGAGTATGAATACTGCGCACACGATGCCGATATATCCACAATATATCGTGCAGCTGCGCTGTGTAAAACAACAATTTACATCACTGTGAATTTGTTCTACATGAAATAAAAACTACACTGCTTTAAAATGCAGCCATGTTCATTGTTTGTGGATCATTAGTTCAAATTTCTCCAGTAGTGATCCAATCCAAGTGCCTGACGCTTGTTAATGAAGGATAAGGATTCAGCCGCAGACACCACATGCACTTTGGAAAAGACATTTACTTTCACCTGCAGCTCCTTCTACAAGCAGAAACTAAACACAGATGACTGGAAGAATAAACTTTATCCACCCCTTGGGAGACAAAGAGAGCACCAATAAAAGGAAAAGTGATGGCTGCCAAGAACTATTTAAAACCTTAACAGATTTAAACTGTGTATTGATTTTCCTGTTTAAACATAATGAATGTTCCTGACTGCAGATGTAACGACATTCACACCCCACACCAACGGGTCGTTGTGTACAGAAATGGTCAGACATGACCATGGTCAGTGGTGATCACTCGAAATGACAAATATAGAAAACCAATGACTCTATGTAGGGCTGGGTGATAAATAGATCTGATCAACTAATCTATTTATTTATTTATTTAGATTCAGGTAAACTCTATGACAGCTACCAGGCTGGGCTATGATTTATTTTTTATTCGTTTTTTAAATTACAAGAATAAAGTCGTAATATTAGGAGAATAAAGTAGCAATTTCATGAGAATTCAAACACAAAAAGAAACAAAAACTAGAGGAATGTTGAGTATTTTATGACGTTATCCTTTGGTGTCTGCATTATAAATATGGAAATACACATCAGCATCATCAATTTTTATCTGTACAAACAACTGAGTATATTTGGAAGAAAGAATCACATGGACTGAGCTGATCATATCAAATCTTGGTAACTAGAAGATTATTTATTTTTTTTTTCAAATAAAATGACTTTCTCGTAATTTCAAGATGTTCTGGGAAGATTGTGTCTTTAATCTGCTAATAATATGAACATATTGTCTTAATTAAACAAAGATTCTTGAGCTTGGCCCTTATTTTCCATCGTATAACTAAAAATATTTTCTGCCGTTTGTATTTTATTTAAATTTTTAGGAAAGAAAGCAAGAAATAAAGATTTAAAATTGGATCTTGTATGAAAAACAATGGTGAATTTAAAATTGCTTTTATTTAATTTTCTTGTTTATTTTTACTCCCAGCTATCAATATTTTCAACCTAGATTTATTGCAACTTTTTCCAACAAATGCTCAACTGTGAGAAGAGGTAAGATAGCGGTATGAACTAGTGGCGCCAAAGGTTTGTAGCGTTTACTCTAGGATTTATCCTCACCAGTTTGAAGAATTACACTGTTTTTCTAAAGATGGCTTATCAATACATTTCCAAAATAATTTTTAATAAGTTGCCTTTTTATCTCACCTTATCAGCCTGTTGGGAGTCCGAATCTGTTTCCATCTTTTCTGGTTCTGCGGCTTCTGCAAATGAAAAGGTGAAACAAAATATACATCAGGAAAATAATCAAAACAAACTCATCCTTTTTTCTTTTTCTTTTACAAAAACATGTTTTATTCCTTCAGATAAAACCCCTTAAGAGGACTGAGATTAGCAAGTTATTTTTAGTAAACAGACCAGTGGGGGAAAGTGTGAAAGCATCTGCACACAGGAGAGCAGCTGAATGTATGTTTACAGCTGAGAGTTAAAACATGTCACTGGCGCACTTAGGCAAACGTTAAGAGTCTGAAAATTGATTGTGGGTCGGGCGAAGTGCTTCAGGCTAAGTGAGAACTGGAACACATTTAGAGTTATTGATCACTACTGTAGTTGAAGAGGGCAGTAAGTCAGGCAACAGAGCCATTTTATCAGGGATCATACGTGATGACAGTAAAAAAACACGTTTTTAAGATGCTGCTCAGCAAAAATCAAGAGACAGAACGATGACCCAGTTTTTCTGTTTTCCCTCCACCCAACCCTTCTGCCCCATCTGCCACTGTTCTTTTAATCCACTGGTTACCACGGCAGTATAAACACACACCAATATCTGCACTGCTCAGCGCGTGCCGATAAAAACAGATACAGATCAAATCCTTCAACGATCATAGAGAGTCATCATCTCCTGCTGGGGTTTGTATGGATTCTTCCCAAAACATTAACATATTCTCAGAGCACTAATCTGCATCAAAATGCCCAGCTGTATTACCTTTGATACTGTGAATGTGTGCTGCCATCTAGTGGCTGCACATTTTTTATCTGAAATATCTTATATGCAGGATTCATACACTTATCCCACAGTAAAATTCAAGCACTTTTAAAAAGGCAAGTTTTCAACTTTTCCACACTTTTGAGTTAAAAACAATACAAATGAACTAAAAAAAAGAGTTTCAATTCATGATTATATATAATTTTCTGTCATTAATAATGGCTTGTGGTGGTAATCTATAAAATACAGCAGGGACACAATAAACGAAAATATAACAAAATGTTTTGAAATGTCTCACATACACCTTATATACCTGACTGCTCCACAAACAAAATATTAATTTAACAAAAGATTTCCTCTCATTTCAATTATGTTGTTTTACATAGAAAATATAAGCTTTATTTCAATCGCACAGATCAATAAGCCATTGAGACGTAATAAATATTCATTATACTGAAACAATTCCAAACAAACTGTGTCAAGAGCAACTTAAGTGCTTAGACACAACATACTAATTCACACAAAATCTCTAAAAAACATCAATAAGGTATTAGGTTTTCTGGCATTTAGTAAATAGAAATTATTTTGCTAACTCTAACTAACCAAAACCAAGAAAAACTAAGTGTGACCGAACTTCAAAGAGTGAGAAAAAATCTGAATGTAAGAATTTATTAGGTCTGAAATTTAATGTAAATCATGTTTTCCAAATTTGGGTTTTTAATCAAATGTTAGTTTGCACTTTAGTACACAACAGTGGACTCAATGAATTTATACATAATTCAAGCAGTTTAAAAATCTTGAAAACACCCAATTGAAACTCAAGCATTTTCAAGGACTTCAAGCACCATTACAAACACTTTATGTATTGTAAACTTGCCCAAAAATATTTTTTGTAATGGTTCAAGAGAATAAAAAAGTTTCTACATTTGTCCTGATGCTATGTACCTGTTTTTTCGGGCTCCTCTGGTGCGGTTCCTGCGATGCCGCTGCTCTCCAGGCCGAAGGTCGGGTCCACCTTGCCGGTGCTCCTTGCTGCCTCCTGGACCTTCTTGACGTGAGCCTCCACCAACTCGGCAGGAACTTCCTCACGCACGCGAGAAAACTCCTCTGAAAAGGGGGGAAGGCTATTTTTACCTTCATGTCCTTTAAATACTACCAGGACTAAAACAATATACAGAGAGCTAAAGTTTTGATTGATTAATTTAGGTAAAAGAAATCAGCTTTTTCCAGCACTCCTTGTCGTTGTGCATTTTTTTGTAAATATTTTAGGGCTGCAACTGACAATTACTTTAGTTATCAATTATGACAATTAAATGAATAAAAAAATTGCCACATTTTGAAAAAAAAATAATTTAACCATTTAAGTCTATTTTTTAAATATTAAAAACACATAAAAATGCAAACAAAACAACTCAAATACTATTGAAATAGGATGTTACATATTTTAGTGAACGCTTGATTATCTGTAGAAAATCATGCATCTGCAGCTAAAAATTTAATATTTTTAACATCAACCTGTGAAAAGTCCTTTCTGCCTGACGTAACATGAAAACAGTGTGGAGCTGATTTGTTGAGTAGTTTTTTGATTAGCAGATTGGTAATTGAATAGCAAAAGCTCTCTAATAGGAGAAATATTTTAAAGAATTTGAACTAAGTGAAGCTAAAACTTCACTTGACGAGTTTTGACAGTATGTATTTACAGACAAAGGGTTTACTTTTATCTTAAATGTGAAACGTGTATATTTTTTGGACAGTTTTAGCTGTATTGTTGCTCTGACAGTGGTGTTCTTTCAACAGACGGCCTTTCTGTGTGTGTATACTGCAGTTAACAAATGATCAATAAATAAATTTGTTGAGGATTATTTCATCACGATTGATCCAATTAATCGTTTCAGCCCTAAAATAGTTGAATAATGTCATTGCAAATTCACAAATCTGATTCCAATGCATCAGCGGCACCAAATTATAGTAAAGGTATGACACAAAACCTGATCTATTTCAGTTCTTCCTCCTGTTCTCACCTAAAGCTGCTTTGGCTGCAGCAGACGCCACTCTAGGATCCACCACTGAGGCCAGGAAGGCGACTGTGCTCATTACTGGGTTTCCGGACTGGCTGAAGGGAATGGGCTGGTAGGCCAGAGGGCCCAGAGACGTTTCTGTGCTCTCGAGGTATGGATCTTCAATGGGCAGCCGCAGGAAGTGCAGGATACATTCATCTTGGGTGCGTGAACCAACATGCTCCGACACTTTGTTCCAGTCGTCTTTGAACATTTCCAGGGCCTACAAAGAGAGAGATCTTTATCCGAACAGAGTTTTTGTTTCCAATAGAAAAAAAATACAGACAATGGATCCTAGAACCTATTTAAAAATGCAACATTTACTGATTTATTGTGCAAGAAAGTAAAATAAGGTAGAGAAAAGTAGGAGAAAAGTGTTCTTTGCATAAAAAGACTGACCTCAAGCAGCAGTAGAGTCTCTTGCTCAGTCCATTCTCTGGTGGTACCGGCTCCCTTTCCCTGCTGTGATTCAAAGCAAATACACATATAAAATTAGACCATATATAAGTAATTTCAAATAAAATTTAGAATTTTACAGGCAAAATCCACTTTGAGTTCTCACTTTGGCGTTTTTCTTGTAGAGGTCAGGGCGGAGGCCAAAGTTCTGCAAGTCAATTGCTTTGTCTTTGGACTTATCTGCAAAGTTGGGCATTGGCTGAGGAGGAGGAATCTGCAGAACACATTATAAATGCCATAATGTTAACCTTTTAGCTTTTAAAGGTTTATTCACGACGGATGGCAGAAATGTTGCCCTTACAGGTGGAGGCCGGTGGTTGAGGGGAATGAGGCCGGAGGGAGTGTCAGCCAGCACAGTGAAGTGGGGCGTGGGAGGGGGGCCCATGGGTAACGGCCGACTCTCAGCATCCACCTGGTAATTTACCAAACCCCACTGCTCCAGGAATGCATGAACCCTGAAGATGATAAAAACAGAAACTTTTAAATTCTACCATTATGAGCGTTTTCAAAGCATTTATACTAAGACTGAGAGAATTAATCATGATTAATTGATTATTTAAATAATCATCAACTAATGTGGTAACCGATTGTTAACTATACTATAAAGACTCAAAAAAGGACTAATCACTGAAAGAACATACTCAGAGCAGTAATTAAGACAAAACTGTACAAAAATATTTACATTTGAATTTAAGATAATAAAAAAAAATCTTTGCCTGTAAATATATTTTACCCAGAAATCCTTGAATGGCATATTTTTAGCTTTACCTGGTTCAAATTCTGTAAAAAAAAATATCTGTTATGAAGCAACTTCAGCTTAATTAATTGTCTAATCCAGAAAATAATCAGCAGATTAGCTCTACATTGTATTAGGTCAAACAGAAAGGTCTGCGCTTTTCACTTATTAATGTTAGAAGTATTTTCTGGGCTGCAGATCCTTTGCTACAAATGACCAAGCGTACACTAAAAGGAATGCTATGTAATTGCATTTTAGACAATAAAATGTTTTCTTAATTTAAAAAACAAATTGAAGTATTTGCATTTTAAATATATTTTTAACACTGTACAAAATATTCAATAACAAACATCCAGAATGTGCCAAACTTTATACAAATGCCTAATCAACATTTTTAATTTTTTTTGCAGAGAACTAAAACTGGGTAAAAATGAAAAGCCAAGAGCCACATATTTAGCAAACCTCATGATGGCACAGACGTCCCCAGTCAGGTTTCTGCGACAGGAAGTGGAGGTCAGGTACTCTTGAGGGTTCAGCCGATACGTGTCAATCATGAAGTTTCGATAGGCCAGGTATCTGTGCAGGAAAACATGAGCATGACAGGAAATGTTTACGTTAATACCAGAAATGTTCCTCACAAAGTAACAATTCCAACTCTATGTGGCTGGTGCAGGACTGAATGTCAAACTCACATTTCTGGAGTTTTGGATTTGTTCTTCCCATTAAAGAACTCTGGAAGAGCTCTCCTCTCAATCTCATGGATGCTAAAAAGAGTTAAAACAACAATAAAAATGATGTTTAACTTGAAGTAGGCATATATTAATTACTGTAAAATGGTCTGTTGTGATTGAATTTTATATAAAATTTAAAAGAAAAACTATAAATCTGGATCAACTTAAAAACTCCATCACACTAACTTTCCGAATAAAATTTTATCTGTTGTTGACTCCTCAGAAGGTCCAGTGTTTTTTGACCTTATATGGTCAATGCAATAGATTAAAGCATTTATAAACCTTTTTACAAAGCATGTAATCAGTAAAAGCACTAAATGTAGCAAAACAAAAAGACAAAATAATAGAGATGTTTCCACTCTATCTGAGCTGACCTATTGTAGTCGAACCAGGCAGCATAACTGGGAATGATGATGTGATGAGTCTGCTCAGTTACATTGTCCTCTCCAGCATCCATCCGATTGACTTCTCCTTTGCCTTGTTCATCATCATCCTGCAGATACAGACAGTTCTCTAAACAATGACACTAAAAATATTGTTTTGATTTTTTCAAAACTGCCAAACTTTAGTTTCTTAGTATACATTTAATATGCCACAAAAACAAAACTATCCCAACCAAATGTATTTCTTTTAAAGACAGCCCAAAGACAAAAATCAAAACAGTCTCAGCTACAAAAGTAAAACTAAAATGAACCACTGAAAGAATTTGCTCTACAAATGTAGCTCAGAACACTCAATACTGAGCTACTGGAACCACATTGAAATATACTTCCAGTAGTCTGATAAAAAAAGGCCAACAAGAGCAGGGTGTGAAAATTGTAGGTGTGTCAACTTAAATAGATCACATTTTTAGTGATGTGTTGCTTTCTGACCCTATTTCACTCTGTGGTAGAGTAGAGTATCGGAGGAGACTGGTTGGGACAAAATATCTCCCCAATTTTGAGAAAGAGAGAGTAGTATGTTTTGCAGTTTAGTCCAGGTAAATTCCATTTATTTTACTTATCTTAAAAGACGTTTTCAACCGACAAATGGGATGGCAATGTTTTTTCCAAATGAGAGTTAATCTGACAAATTAACATAATTCTGAACCAATAAAATACAAACTTTCTGGCACAGATTAAAATATGGATTTCACTGGAATTTGAAGTTCATCTACAGTAACTGACAACAATTTTTTTAAATAATTTGCATTCCTCAGGAAAGTAATAAACTCTATGTAACATACAAGTGAAACTAATCACTGAAGGCCTTTTCATGATGTTTGCAGCTTTTTAATGCTTTTTGTTTGTTTATTTATTGGAAAATAATTCTCTATAATCTAAAAATTTCTATATCTAAAAATTCTTAATTCATCAGTTTACCAATAAATTTCAGTTCACTATGATAAAAAGAAAAAAAAAATAAGTTTTTTCAGACCTTTCCACCAGACAGCACCGAATCATCCTCCATGTCATCTGGGGAAAATGCAAATAAACTTTATGTTAGACACATAGCAGCGCTAAAAGCAACATTTTAAGATGATTAAACACGATTATGTCACCAAACACACAACCAAGCATGCAAATCCAGTTAGGATACAAACCCAAATCTGCCATATTCCCTCCCTTGACTGGAGTATTTTCACTGTCTTTTTTTGAATTAGCTGTGCATGGAACAGAAGTGAGAAAGTGAACCAAGTGAAACACTGGAGGGGAGATAAAAGATTAAAATAAAAAAACCTTCAGAAAGCATAATTCAGGTGCATGGAGGTATTAACCAACATGAAGGGGGAAAAAAGAGAGGACCCTAAAATAGACTGAATTAGTTCGGGTGCTTTGAGAAAAGATGATTTCTTTGAGGGGACAAAATGTGGGACAACATTAATGGGACTAGGTTTAAAAAAAAAAAAAAAAAAAAGCGTTCTCAGTTTTATGTGTTTGGCATTAAAGTATATCCTAAACTCACATTGAGGGGGAAGAAAACGATTTGAACCTGCTATTCCGCTTAATAGACCAAGTCTTAAAAGTTGGAGAATGGTATTTTGTTACAAGATACGAGTATTACTCAAAAAAAGAAGGACAAAGAGTTAAAGACAAAACTATTGATACGTAGGTCTGGGAACCTAGAGAAAGAACTTGGCTTTGTTGTAAGTGTATATCCTGCATAGGCTACTGCTGCATTTCCACTCTACTGAGTGACATGCAAAGCAAGTGAGGACAGAGGAGCTCAATGCCAGAGCCATCAACATGACGTGCAGAATGTTGAAAAAAGTGCAATGCTTCTATATTTAGAATTACTCAAACAAAGCCGTCTTGTGCAGGATACCTATAATTAATCTAAATTTTTGAACGTTTTCTAACATTTTGAAAAACAAAAGGGTAGAGAATCCAGTGTAAATTAACTAGTTATTTTGCACCAGCATAGTAACAAATTCTGCAAATGCTTCCCAGAGCAGAATGAAACACACCATGTTATCTTGACTTGAACCCTTACAGAAGTTGTCTGTCCTCTCTTGCTTATAGTTTCATCATTTAACCATGTAATACTTTCACAATGTTATATTATATGATTACAGACAGTTTTATCCTGAAAATTACTGATTTGAAGAGCTTGTTTAGGCACCGTGTGGACGGAGGTCAGGACAAAATTTTATTTTACAGTGTTTTCCTTCTGGAAATGAACTTCCAAATACAGCTTTTTAAACTGAATGCATAGTTAAGAATGCATTCAGAGGCACCACTGTACATATTTATAGTAGAATTAGAATTTTAATCACAATGAAGGTGAATAAAAATTGTTCTTAAAGAGAAATGTGAACATTTCCTAATTGATACTCAACGGTATGTGTAATTTTACTCACTTTTGTCTAGTACAGATACATTTTATTAGTACCTTCAGCTACACTTGGCCATAGACTGTTTTGCCCAACTTAAATAATATATTTTAGTTGTTCCATTTAACAGGATAAAAAATAATGGTCAAGATGACTTAAATTAATCAAACTATCAAGATGCTTAGGGCTAGGAATAGTGAGAGCATTGTGATGAAAGAAAAAAAAGGTCAGGAAAACAAAGGTTAACAGTAATCAATATTCCAATATGCAGAATAGCTCCTTGTGCAGCTTTCAGAAGCTTTGTCCCTGAAAAAAATAAGTCTAATTTGCTGTGAGCTTTGTCCTTTGCCTAAACAGCCCACATACCGTTCTTGGACACGCCGTCCTCCATGCTGGCGCCGGCAGAGGAGTCATCCATGTCCTTCGTCATGTCCTCCTCAGTGTCCTCTTCCTCGCCTCTGTGTCCTCGTCGCTTCCAGTGAGGCCCTGGGTTCCTGAGAAAGTTCAAGGGTCAATTGAAACCAAATGGAAACTTTTCAGCCCTGACTATTTTTTCTGTGTGGTTCAACTAAATATTAAGAGAAGTTTAAAGTATGTGCCATAGGTCAGCTTTAAATAGTGAGACTCATTATTCACTTCTTCATTATTAAACGTATTTTATTTGACAAATACCATTCCGCCATCATTAATAGGGGGGCTTTAAAACAAACATCCATTAAGCCAAAGAATAAAAAAGTAATCTAAGAGCTTAGAAAATTCACTAAATAGTTTTTTCTTACCCCTTCTTTCCTCCTTTTTTTCGGGACTCAGCTGGGGTGCTGGGCGGCGAGGGCGAGCGTCTCCTCTTCTTGCCAGCAGAGTTTGCCTTGCGCTCCTTGCGATCGGGTGTACGGGAAGACTGATCAGACAAACCCCGTGCAGCGCAGGGAGCGAGGGATGGAGGATGAGAGAAAGAGCGGTAGAATGAGAAGAATGGAACGGTTGCACACACAAGGAGGGGAAGCAGAGGGAGAACACCAAAAGGGTGGGGGGATGTTTTGGTGAGTGGTGGAGGAGACAAACAAGGTTCCTGTACACCGTCCAATCAAAAATAGTCACATTTGGCTAACAAAGTTGAATGTTTGCTCTACAAATGTTGTCATTTTCCAACTTATATTGGTCAAATCCTAAAGAAATTAAAACAACTAAACAGAAAGTAAAAACATTGATTGCCTCCGTAGTAACGCTGACAGGAACCCTGAACTTAATCAGAAAGTAGACGAAGTGCAACGAAAGGTTTGAAGAAGGTGAACAGCAGACAGA
This sequence comes from Gambusia affinis, assembly GCF_019740435.1. Classification (NCBI taxonomy): domain Eukaryota; kingdom Metazoa; phylum Chordata; class Actinopteri; order Cyprinodontiformes; family Poeciliidae; genus Gambusia; species Gambusia affinis. The sequence continues at coordinate 22,091,938 of NC_057872.1, forward strand.
AGCCGGATGTGGAGAAGGACGACGAAGAACAGGGCCAAGATACAGGCAAAAAGAAGCTAACTTGCAACAAAAAATGCTCTCACACCAAACATCCACACAGGCCGTCAAACCACATGTTCCAAAATCAAGACACACAAACCTACCTCCTCCTCTTTGGGGAAGATTCTCTGTCGGAAGCTGACAGGCTTTTTGTTCTCGTCCAGCTCATAGTCTTCCTCATTCATCCACTCATTGAAGGCATCTGTGTCTAAAACCCACTTGGCATGAACCTAAGGAAGCAAAGAGAGGTCTTACCTCTGTAATATTTGCAAATGATCAAAAGAATATTATTAATAAGCAATGACTGTGATAGCAAATAATCACCTCAACATTAAAATATTAATGAAATTATTTCATTTTGTTTTTATTTAAATTCAACTGCATTTAATTAGCAGTATCCTTATAATTCTGCCATTATTATCCCAAATAAACTGCATTTCATGACATTGGTAGATTTGTTTTTGTAAATATTTTTTACCAGAAGCCCAGTTCTAATCTTTTTCTTCAATAAAATCCCAATCTTTAGTTATAACAAAAATTGTAAAGTGATGTAAAGAAACAGCATTTTTGAAACTTCAAGGCATTCAAAACTGATCTTTCCCAGAAACTAGCTTAAAAACTCAAAGAATTTTGAAAAGAATAAATTATTTTAAACAGAGCAAAGACATGTATGGAGGGTTTTTTTTTCTTTTTACACAAAAAACATCTTCATAGACCGTGATACTTACCTTCCAGGGCTTCTCAGAGCTGGGAGGATCTTCCACGTCACCATCCACCTCACCAGTGGATACCCAGGTGTCATAGCTAACAAAACATGAACCGTCAGTGATCCATCATGCAGCGTAAAGACAAGGTGAACTGAATTATTTAAAAAAAACAACACTTAAAATAAACATGCAAAACATTATCCAGAAAATATGACAAAAAAGGCATTTAAGGAAGAAAATCTGAGCTTTTCAGCAACAGATTCTGTTCACCTGTCTGGGTAGAAGCCCCAGTGAACAAGGACCTGCTTGTCCTTCCTCATGACCGGACGCAGCCACTCCTCTGAACAACACAAGTCAGTGTTTAAATGCTAATGTTCAGGAGGAAAACAATAAATTTACATTTTCACCCACTTATTACACATTTATTTATGTTGGTGAAAATGGACATCTATATCTAAACCACCATTTGCTACATTTTTATACAACTAAACACACATTATGTGACATATAAAAACAGTTGGGAACAAAATAAATCTTCCCCTGAACATTTTTAATACATTTTATATAATTAACAGGTGAATCTTTGAGTCAGAAAAATCTCAATCAGATTTATTTATATAGCATATTTCAACAGCAAGGTGGTTCAAGGTGCTGTACATAATAAAAACACAAAATTACAAAGCTATAAAGAAAACACCTTACAGTCAACAATTGAACAAACTACATTTTGATGAGTATCATCACCAAAATCATATGCATCAAATATAATGGTCATTTTTCACTTATTATGGTTCAAAGGTTTTGAAACGAACCGTCTTCCTGGTGTGTCAAAGATGGGTGAATGTGATGAGTTGCCTTTGACTTGTCCTCGGTGACCGAACCCTGGAGAGGAGATGAGAAAAAATAATAATAATTCATCAGCATCTATTATAAAATCTACTTCCCAAATAATTAGGATTTTTTTTTTGATTGCCCCCAGCTCACCTGGTGCCTCTTGATGATGTCTTTGAGTTTGCTGACCTGCTTCTGCTCAATTTCTGGCGACAGGTAGACGAGGGGCCGTGTCAGGCAATTATTCTAAAAGCACACAAATACTTTCAAGAAACCAATAAAAAGCTAAATGAAGACATATTTAGTCTAAATTACACACACTGAACATGTACAGTCAGCAGCCTTTCTCTAAACTCTTTCTCTCACCTGGACCAGGTGTTTTTCAACATTTAGGAACATTTCCACATTCCGGTCCATCCGAGACGGATTCTGCAGGTCAAATCTCCTCCTAATAGTGAATGCCAGATAACCCTGATAAATATCTTCAATCGGTACTCATGGACATACATATTAAATCAATCAAATTTATTTTAACACCACATTTTAGCAACTAATCAGTTCAAAGTGCTTTACATCATAAAAACACAAAAATACAAAGTCATAGAAAACACAGATGAAACATTTTTGCCAAGATACATAGATGACCTTTGCCAACATCAAAATGTTGGGTAGTATTTCAATTATTATGATTCAAAATAAACAGTTAACTTACCAGCCCTGCTCACTTTTATACTTGTATACTGATCCCAAGATGTGACAGAGAGTTCCTCCTGCCTTGAAATCCAGGAAACATTTGGCCTAGACAAGGAGAAGGAACAAGTACTGTGTTTTACAACTCCGGGTATGTAGTTAATGTCCTTTTCACGAGTAATGAGTGTGTGCTTACAGGTAGCTTGGTAAGAGGAGGATTGTTGACCCTGCGTCCAAACGCATCCTCTTGAAACTGAAGCAGTTGGACCACCAGGCCAGCCAGGGACTTACTGGATGGAGAGTCATTCTGGACATACTGGGGGGACACAAAGACAAACACGTTAACTTATCTCATATTTTTTAACTCATGTTAATGAAACAGAAATGCTCCAAGACCTCTAGTCAAAGAAGGCAGTGATAACATCAATGAAATTAATAGTAAAATTCAAAGAAAGAACTCAATCAGTGTTTACCACTGCCTCTCAGTCCATACATTCCTCAGCTTTTTCTTTAAGTTTAAAGAGTAAGATAATCAAAACACATAAAAAATGTCTACAATTGTGATTTCAAGCAAAGAAACCAATAATGGGAATACCTGAAGGCAGTAAACATGCCATTATTTCTATACACGCCATGAACTACATGGATAAATTAGAAATTAAGTATGTAAATATGTGTATATTTGTTTAACAAAAGCTTTGCTTATATACAAACTGGACGTAGAAATGCATCAGAAAGTAGCAGTGCAAGGCTCTAAAATATAAATTATGCTCATGTACAGGAATATCTCATATTGCACTTTTTTGCAGTCACCAGTGAAAATCAGAGATGATCTGGGAAATAAGCTGGTGACTGGAATCAGCAGATTTTCAGCTGGATCTGCCCTGACCAATGACCAGACAGAAAGTAGAACATTTTGTGACCAGTGAATGCACAAAGTACAGCCAGGTCACCCGATAGACCCCACTCCTCAGTGTGGGTGCATTTAATGCGAGAAGAAGACTCAAAGTTAGATGTTTTTTGTATTACTGATGCCTGTTAATCAGAAGGAGCGTGTGGATCTGAGTAACAACGTAAAAGGAGGCTGTATTATCACGACATCTTTCCACTTTATTAAGGCTGCAAAAGAGTGAGAGAGAGCAAAACCTGTAGCAGTTAACAGGGATGTTGAGTAAAATGTTGCAATGTTCTGTTTTATCCTTTTAACTCCCAGTGAAAGTGCTGGATTATAAAATCTTATCGGGGATCTCGGTGATAAGGTAATGTGCTACATTATTCAGAACATAAACATAATTTTTCTAGTGCTTTCTGCTGAACAGCAATTGTTATTGATATGGAATTACACTGACTCTGACAAAAAATAATTACTTATCACACAAGGCAGGAAGCCAAAAAAATAATACTTTGTATTGTTCTTACATTTTATATTATCTCTTAATGAAAAATCCAAATTGGCTAAAATCAGTTTCAGGAGGTTAAATCTTTATAAAATCGAAAGATTGGAAATCATCCATGAAATTATGAACAGTGCGTCCCTTTTTAAGATTCATAAAAAAAACAATGTAACTCATAACTAGCAAGTAGTTTTTTTATTATGAACAGTCAGAACCATATATGGATTCAAATGAATCTATAAAATCTTTACTTTTTGGAAAAGGCTGATGGAGGTGCAATTACTAAGCAATAAATAGAATTTGTTTAGGTACATATTGATGGATATTTTCTTATTCAACAATTCAGCAGTTCATAGGATAAACTACTATCTTTAGAATATTAGTACAGACACACAAATAAGTTACTACATAAAATAACATCTTTGTAAACTGGTATTTGAATATATTTCAACACTTGCTCAAGGATACTTCAAGAGCATGATATGTCTGTGTACATAGTACTTGCCACGATAAGTTGCATTCTGTTTTTCTAGTATCATTTTGCAGGCATAAGATACACGTCCACATACATAGATGAGCTTTATTATAAAGGTCATCTATGCTTGTAACAAAGGACTGAACTGCTTGGAACAAAGGAATAACACTTCTTATACACTGCTTATGCATGAGCAAATTACTTCCTATATTAGATTTCTTTAGTGAAACTGTATTAAAGGCGATAAATATGTGTCCATGTAAATCCACATTATTTAATTCAAACTTTATCCAGATTACAATTTTAACAATCCCAGTTTAATAATGGGTTAGATTTGGAGCATTAGGGGAAAGGGAACACTCTTTGTTTGGCTAACTGAAGTGGGTGAATGGAGCCTGAACTGTGTGACAAGCTAGTGTGTTGACAAAACACAACTTACTGTTCTACACAAAATGGAGCTGGGTTTGAAATCCGTACAGTGATCTAATTTTATTCCTGAATTGAATACCCCAAAACCTGGATGAATGCGCATTTATCCATATGATTTGTATGAAGGCTATCCCGTGACTTTTCCGTTAGCTCCTGGGGCCTTTTATTATACACGATGAGAGAATGTTTTGTTTTTTATTATCTTAACTGAGTAAAGTTTCAAATGTGTTTTTCTGTGATAAAACCCACAACCAGCGTATCCGATGGACGTTTATGAACATTTCCTAAACAGTGTTCCCATTTAGAAAGCTGCATGAGAAGTCAGGGAGCTAACTGTGGCTAGGTTAGTTTAGTTAAGTTCCACTCGTACTCGTGTGAATACTGCGTATATCTATATTATATCGTATTTTATAAGGACACACGAACTGCATAGTCCTAAATACGCTTATATGCGTATAAATCAAGAAAATGTGTCTCGAGATAGTACTTGTGAGGCTAATCGTAGAAGATGTAGCAGTTTCCATTGTGCCAACGAGAGGCGGGCCTTCATAGAAAGCAATGGAGCAAGAGAGCAGCTAGCTCACCTTCTTGTAGTGCTTTCCGATCCAAAGTCGCACCGTCTCAAGCTGAGAAATCGTTTCCGAACTTTCCCAAAATTTCGTAGAAGGACCGCCGTCTTTCTTTCGGGCTACCGCCGTTCCGCCGCCGACCAGACCCGCCGCTCCTCCGCCTGAGCCCGTCCCGCCTGCTGTTGTCGCCGACGTCGCCATTGTGTTTAGCTCGCTGCGTTGCCTTTCTCCTCCAAAGCGTCCCTCACCGTGCAAGTTTTCAAATGATATTGCGCAGCCGCAAAACTCTAAACGGAAGAGTTCATGGGAAACGTAGGCATAGTCTCAAAGTAGAAGAAATGTAGGCATTCAAGAATTATTCACGTTCAACCACTCGCATGGCATTTCGGCTAGTACGGCTGTTTTTACAGAAATACAAGATTGAAAATGAAAAAAGTGCAAAAATAGAAAAGAGCAATTATGTAAATTCATTTACAAGGGTATTTTATGTGACCAATTCAGTTTTTTTGTTTTTGTTTTTTTTTGTCGATGCACAACAAAATGAGAAAGGAGCAATAAGCTCATCTGACAGTGCAGCAGCAATTTGGTTACATAATGTAATACATGTATTATTTAAAAATTATTGAATTACGGTAAGTAAAATCCATTTTGAAACTTTTATGTCAACATTTTGAACTGCATTTGTTTTGCAATTGATCAACAGTTTCCCAAACACACACACAATTCTGTTAAATACTTAAGTTTAATAATATACTATTGTTTGTGTTAGACTTTATAGAGTAAGTTTTGATTACAGTTTCAATAGGACACAAACCCTGTTGGTTATAGAATGTATAATCAGTGTTCTTTACAGTCCACCTGACAGTTCGTAATAATAATTAACTATATTTTACTGCTTTATCTTAACTTAGAAATGTGAACATTAAACAAATGTACTTATTTGGAACTGACAAATGACACATAAAAGAAAGACAATAAACCTAAAGAGAACATAAAACAACCTTTAAACTGTCTTTTTTTTTTTTTTTTTTTGGTAATGTGATTTTAAATGTTAATTCATTTTAGTCATAGTGTAGTGGCTACTTGTTCTTTTCTATAAAGCCACTATATTGATAAATTAGCTTCAGTTTTCTTTGTTAGTATCGGTTAGCTTATCTCTTCTTAGTTGACGCGTTTCTGTTCATTGATATGTCTTGTGCATTAAATAATAAACAATACTTACGGTTCCACACAAAGTATGAACTTTACTTTCTTTGGCGTAACATGAAAATTATTTTGTCTTGCACAGCATCCTTAAAAGTAACGGTCAAAAACTGTGTAGAGGTTAAGCGACCACACTACATCCAACATTCTTTTCTTTTCTATCGTAAGTGACACAGCACTTTTTATATATATACAATTGTGTCCTTTAGGTGGCGCTGTTTTACAAAAAACATAGTAAAATAAAACCTTACTGTAAAAACAATATCTAAATATGCAAAAAGCATACAAAAATTAAACAATGTTAAAACTAACATTTTTGGCTCTTACATTTCCGGCCCCATAATTGCACATGGAGAAAACATGTCAATTATATAACATAACTTTAGCAAGAGCAAAAACATAGAATATATTCAAAAAAGAAGTGATGTAACTGTCTCTATACAATGTCCTTCTTATGAATCAAGCATAACTTGTCAATGGGTCTTTCCAATGTGTTGGTCATTGTTTTCACCAGAACCCTGCGAACTAGACCCTTCTTATCTGGCAAAGTTTTTAGGACTCTTCCCATGACCCATGCATTCCTGGGAGCAGTTTCATCCATGATTAGGACAACATCATCAGTTCCGAGGTTTTCTTTAATTTGAAACCACTTTTGACGTTCTTGAAGAATGGGAAGATACTCTTTCGTCCACCGTTTCCAAAATAGGTCAGCAATATACTGAGACTGCCTCCATCTTCTGCGAGCATAGAGATCTGCCTGTTGAAACAGTCCAGATGGTAACAGAGGTTGCTTTTTCAGTAACAGCAAATGGTTTGGAGTCAACGGTTCAATGTCATTAGGATCATCCGAAACACTTGTTATAGGTCTTGCATTAATGATGGCTTCAACCTCACAGAGCACCGTTTGGAGACCTTCATCATCAAGCATCTGCTGTTTCAGCACAGAGCTCAGCACTCTTTTCACAGTTCGAACCTGCCTCTCCCAAACTCCACCATGATGAGAGCCGCTTGGTGGATTAAATATCCACTGAATTCCATTTTGTCTCAGTGTATCCTCAATCTTTGATTGGTTCCACTGCTCAATAGACTCGCGCAACTGTCTTTCGGCACCAACAAAGTTAGTGCCATTGTCTGAGCGAAGCACCATAACTTGTCCTCTTCGACACATAAATCTCCGTATTGCATTTATACAAGAGTCTGTGTCCAGTGAATGAGCCACTTCTATATGCACAGCTCTGATTGCAAGGCATGTAAATAGGACACCATATCTTTTAACATTACTCCGTCCTCTCTTTATTTCGATTGGTCCAAAAAAGTCGACACCTGTATTAGTGAAGGGTGGTGAATCAGGCAAAACTCGATCTTGTGGTAAGTCAGACATTTTTTGTTCTCCTGGTTTTCCATGAAGCTTTCGACAAACAGCACAGTTTGAAAGCAACTTCCTTACTGCTGAATGTGCTTTAGGAATCCAATATTTCTGTCGTAGTTGAGAAAGCACATAGTTTCTTCCACTGTGTCCTGATTGCTCATGAATATTCCTGAGAATGAGTCTTGATATGTGCATGTCTTTTGAGAGAATAGCGGGATGTACAGCCTCTTCAGGCATGGCTGAATTACAAAGTCTACCACCAACTCTCAGTGTGTTATCAATAAGGAGAGGATCTAATTTATAGATCTCACTGTTCCTTTTCACGCAAACGCCTTTTTGCAAAGATGAGATTTCTTCTGGAAACCGTTGGCATTGACTATACTGAACAACTGCCCTTTCTGCATCTTGTAGGTCTTGTACTGATAGTGGATTCATTTTCATTTTAGTCTTGTACTCATTCATCCTCTTGACCGTATCTGCGTTACTGGTTGTCTTTTGGATGAGTTGTCTTTGCTGGCTAAGTTGTAATAAGATTTCTTTGAGCCTTAGCATCCATGCTATAGCCTTTTTTAACTTGTACCAACTGGAATAGTACTCAATCAGTTGGTTAATAGGGCATGGAGCACTTGTTGTCAATGTTAAGTTTACTTTTAGTTTCTTCTTCAACTCAACATCATCTTGGTCCACAGGTTTACTTTCATGACCTTCAGGCCATGACTCTTCCAGACTTTGAAGAAATGCTGGGCCATTTATCCATTTCTCATTTTTCATAAAATCTTCAGCTGTCAACCCACGTGATGCACAGTCTGCTGGATTGAGGGAAGTATTAACATATCTCCACTGAGATGGTTTTGTGTTGTCCCTTATAATTGCAACTCTATTTGCAACAAAAGTTTTGAATCTGTGTGTTTCAGATGAGATGTAAGATAACACTGTAGTGCTGTCAGTCCAAAACTGTGAGTCTTGTAAGTCGAGTTGCATTTCTTTCCTCAACATTTTGTCCATTTTTACAGCAACGACAGCAGCTGCAAGTTCCATTCTTGGTATTGTAGTCTGCTTTATCGGTGCAACACGGGCCTTTCCTATGATGAAAGCAGAATGGAATTTTCCTTCTTCATTCTTTAAGCTGAGATATGTGACAGTTCCGTATCCCAACTCACTTGCATCAGAGAAATGATGCAGTTTAGCTGTAATGACAGACTTGAACTCAGGTGGTTTTATGCATCTGTTAATGTTGAAGCTCGAAAGCAAGTCAAGCTCATCAAGCCACTTTTTCCATTTTCTTGCAAATTCTTCAGGTATTTCTTCATCCCATCCAAGTTTGTTCTTGCACATCTGTTGGAGAAGAGTTTTTGGGAAAAGAGTGACGGGTGCTAGAAAACCCAGTGGATCATAAATCGAACTCACCACCGAGAGAAGTCCTCTTCTTGTCATCGGTCTGGTTTTCACATTGATAGTAAATGTGAAAGCATCACTTTCAGTGCACCATTGAACTCCTAGCGTTCTTTCCTTAGGTAATGTATCATTACTTAGGTCCAGATCTTTGAACTCCTTTGCTCTCTCTTCTTCGGGGATGGTAGCCAACAGTTCACGGCTGTTGCTTGCCCATTTAGTTAGATGAAACCCTCCTGTGGCACACAATGCAGTTAATTCTTCAACCATAACAATGGCTTTAGCAGTGGTATCCACAGCCTTAAGGCAGTCATCAACATAGAAGTTATTTAGTACAGTTTCCACTGTTTCTGATGATGATTTGCTTTGATTATCCTCAGCTGTTCTCCTTAGTGCAAACATAGCACAACTAGGTGAAGATGTGGCACCAAATGGATGGACAATCATCTTAAACTCTTCTAAAGTTCTTGTGAAGTCACCTTCAGGCCACCACAAGAACCTCAAAAGGTCTGTGTCTTCATTTGCAACCTTTACTTGATGATACATTGCTTGAATATCTGCTGTCATTGCAATAGGACCCTGCCTGAACCGGGTGAGGACTCCAATGAGGGAGTTAGCAAGGTCAGGTCCCTGTAGCAGTATGTCATTTAGGGATGTTCCTTGAAATGAAGCAGCACAATCAAAAACCACACGCAGCTTCTTTTTACGAGGGTGGTACACACCATGATGTGGTATGTACCAAATCCTTCCATCCGGTCTGTTGAGTTGTTGATTCGGTACTTGTACTGCGTAGCCCATCTCCAACATGTTTGAAATAAATGTTTTGTATTCATCATGGAACAATGGGTTTCTTTGAAATTTCCTTTTCAGATTAACTGCACGTTGTTCAGCCAATTTTTTGTTGCATGGCATTGTGACAGACTCATGTTTGACAGGAAGCTTCATACAGTAATGACCATTGATAGAACTTAGTGAGCTAGTTACTTTTTCCATGAAAAGGTTGTCTTCATGAGACATCTCCAACTTGTCATCACAGTTTCTTTCAGGGAAGTCATGGTTGTATTGTTGCCTTGTGAGTTCTTCTATTGTTTCCAAACTGACTCTATTAACAGTAACCTGTTGTTGCTTTTCCATTTCTGAGCAGGCTCCATTGGGATCTCTGAGGGGTCCATTTATTATCCAACCGAGTGGTGTTCTCACTGCATATGGTCCACTGTCCTGGCTGTTTATCACTTTCCAGGGTTCCATGGCCTTGTATGCATTGTTTCCAATCAAAAGACTCACATCAGCATCTATGCATGGCAATTTAACATCCTTCAGATATGGCCACTGATCCAGTTCTCCCTGCAGAGGGATGTTTGCTTTGCTCACTGGTATCTCCTTTTGTGTGAATACTTTTGGCAGGTCAATAAACATACATCCTTCCATACCACTCACTTCCAGGTCAGTCAACATGTAGCTATCAGTGCTGGACTGTTTATTCATAGTAGTAAGAAAAATCTTTGTTTTTCTGCCTGTGAGATTGAGCTGTCTTGCTAAATCTTCAGTACAAAAAGTACCAGAACTTCCTGGGTCAATAAAGGCATAAGTTTCAACCATTTTTGGACTTTTCTTTGATTTGATTCTTACAGGCACTATTGCAAGAATACTATCTTTATCCCCAGTCAAATCATTTTCCTTAAGCACTGATGCAAGTGCACTTGATGAGACCTGTGGTTCATTTTTATCACTGGTTGATTCAGGTTTATTTTCTTCAAGTCTTAAAACATGAAGCAGACTTGGATGTTTTTGAGCACAAAACTGACATGACATCTTTCGTTTGCAATCTTTACTAAGATGTCCTCTGACCAAACAGCTGAAACAAAGTCCTGATTTCTTCAAAAATTCAACCTTATATTTATGAGGTTTGTCTCTGAAAGCGTCACATTTCAAATGTGTGATTCATTTGCAAAATAGACATGGCGTTGAAAAAGCAGTGCTGTTTGTAGCTCTTTCTGATTGAGTTTTAGTAGCTTTAATTGTGGTTTCTTCTTTACAGGTAATGTCTGTTGCAAAGCTACTTTTCTTGAGGCCATCTCCTTTTACACTTTTGATCTGTGTCTTTCTTTTTTCTCCTTTTTCTGCTGGTTGAGAGGGGTTTATATTTCCAAACAATGGATCTGTCATCAGCCGAGCTTGTTTGTCAATAAAACTCACCAAATCTGTGAATTTAGCTCTATTTTTGGATTTTTCTTGTAGTTCAAATGCATGAGCTCTCCATTTTTCTCTCATCTTATATGGTAGTTTGGATGTCAAAATCCTTATGTTGACAGGATTGTCCATCTCATCCAAGTAGTCAATGTCTTCCATCGCATTACAACAACTTGTAAGGAAAAGAGAAAAAGAACTCAATGACTTTCCATCTTCAGGCTTAATTTGAGGCCACTGTAATGCTTTGTCCATATAAGCGGAAGCAATCTGAATCTCATTTCCATATTGGATTTGTAGCAATTTCATTGCTTCCTGAAAACCTCTGTGTGGTTGCATGTGTTGACAGCTCCTAACAAGATCTCTGACTTCACCTCTTGTATACTGTTCTAAATAGTACAGTTTATCAGCAGGGTTCTCAGTCCTTGTTTCAATAGCGTGATTGAAGGCTCTCATGAAGGAACGGAAATGCAATGGATCACCGTAAAAAATAGGAACATCAACTGGTGGCATTTTAGAAAGTTGTTGTTGTTTAACAAGAAGTTCTGTGATGTCATTCTGTTTTTGCATTACTTTGCAAAGTTCCTCCATATTATTACTCTGCTGTGTGTTTCCATGTAACAGTTCAGATGAGTGAACATCAGTGACGTGTTGGGTTGACTGAACAACAGCATCATAAGAAGTTGGTTGTTGCTGCAAATCTCTTGGCAAGCGGGGATGATGCACATTTTCACTTTCCTCTTTTTGTGTAAAGGTTTTGCTTTCAAATGTTCCATCTCTGATAACTGGAGCTTCATAGTCTTCATAAACCTTTATCTTGGCAGTTGCTTCTGCTATGGCAGTTTCAACATCCAACTGTTCTTTCTTAGCTTTTAGTTGAGCTTCTTCTAATTCCAACAACTGCTTCTTTTTAAGAGTAGCAGCCTTTGCAAGAAGTGCAGCTCTTTTCGCTTCCTCCTTCAAGCGAGCTGAGGATGCAGATGATGTGGATGAAGAAGCACATGAACTACTACTAACTGATTTTGCTTTAGATCCAGTCCCTTTTGATCTTTTCTTTGACACAGAAGCAATGGATACACTATCCATAGGACTCACTTCTACATCTAACTGATGGTCATCTATGGTTTTCCTTTTTTGTTCTTTAATCCATGTTTCTGTTTTTTCCAAAATAGACTTGAAAAAATCATATTTTGGCTGAAACCAATATTCTTGGTCAACATGTTGTTCATCTTCATGAAGAATTTCCAAAACTGCATCATTGGATTTACTAAACTCTTCAAGAAGTGTCTGAAATAATGGTAAATGCTCTTCTTCAATCTGAATCAAACTTCCATCATTTTGCATTAAGCTATCAATCTCCTTAGATTTAGCTGTCAACTGTCCAAGTTTGTATCTTCTTACGTTGATCAGTTTATGGAGTTTAGAATCCAGAGCCTTTTCTGTGAGCTTTGGCGCCCTCTTTTGGTCATCTTCGTTTACTACAGCGTTTAATGAGTTGTCCGCCATTATGACCTTCTTTATGCTTTAAAAATCGTTATTACGTTGTCCTACGGCTTCAATAGACACAAGAAGTCATCCTTCTTTTCAAACGATGTAAACAGTTTTTGACTTATGTAGTGGCTACTTGTTCTTTTCTATAAAGCCACTATATTGATAAATTAGCTTCAGTTTTCTTTGTTAGTATCGGTTAGCTTATCTCTTCTTAGTTGACGCGTTTCTGTTCATTGATATGTCTTGTGCATTAAATAATAAACAATACTTACGGTTCCACACAAAGTATGAACTTTACTTTCTTTGGCGTAACATGAAAATTATTTTGTCTTGCACAGCATCCTTAAAAGTAACGGTCAAAAACTGTGTAGAGGTTAAGCGACCACACTACATCCAACATTCTTTTCTTTTCTATCGTAAGTGACACAGCACTTTTTATATATATACAATTGTGTCCTTTAGGTGGCGCTGTTTTACAAAAAACATAGTAAAATAAAACCTTACTGTAAAAACAATATCTAAATATGCAAAAAGCATACAAAAATTAAACAATGTTAAAACTAACATTTTTGGCTCTTACACATAGAATGAATTTGAAACCCCCAAGCTATACCAAAATCTGGTTGACTAAAATCTAATATAACCAATAAAGAACAAAAAAAAAAAAAGAAAACAGTGTGTCATACAGTACCAGAGCTGAGAGATAGGTTCAAGAGATATGATTTAAGAATTTTATTTTTCAAAAGTTCAAAGCCCTGTTGTTGGTACCACATATAGCTCAAAATGTTCACAAAGACACAGTGTAGCGACTATCATATTTTACACTTCTAATTGCTGTTTTTCACATGCACTCAAAGGTTTGGTCTACATATAAGAGTCATTTGATTCCTTTACAACATCTATTTATCTTTCCATTTCCACTTAGAACGAACACAATCCACCAGAACTGTTGGGTAGGCACAGTAGAAAACAGTTTTCCCTTTCTCATTAGCAACACCTAAACAGAATTACTCTTGGCCTAAAAAAAAAACCCTGTATCTCTGGCATAATCAGAAAACAAAATGAAAGACAATTCCTGGGTGATAAACACCAGCAAACAGGAAACATGACTCCTACACACAGTTTGGATCCTCAGTGTTGAGACCCCTTTTATTTCAGCTTTTTTAAAACAGATCCTGGATGGGACATTTGCTGCTCCCCTCACTGTCTTCTGCAAGCAATATGGCTACTTGAGATCAGAAAATAGGAGGTTTTCCTTCTGAGGGTAAATTAGGATAGATAAGGCATAGAGAAGATGATTTGTTTTCACATATGAGATATGTTTTATATAAAGGGAAAAACGTGCTGCACGGCAATGGCCAACATTTCTGTTGCATCAAAATACAGCCATAAAGTTTCTCAGTTTTAAAATTCTTCATTGTTGTCCATAACTTACTTATTTTCATTTTAACAGGTGTTACTAAGTTTTAAGATGCTTTAGATTAGAATTTGAGTAAAATGTTGAAACACATAGAAAACAGGCAATAACTAAACTTCAGGTCAACAGTGACAGGTGCTGCACCGATAAAACCCACAAATAGTCTTAAGTTTTTCATTTCAATTCAGTAATTTGACAGGTCTTTATTTAAATTATGACCTTCACCTTTTAGCATGAGATGACAGATTTTTTCAATTCTTAAACTGAGTAAATAGAAATGTGTTTGCAGCAATAAATGTTATCGCATTCTAAGCAAGAATCAACGTAATAAAGGACATATTACAATAAGATTCCTGCATAAATATTCCTTGAACAGCAGCTCCTCATTTTCTTGAGGGATTATTTGACACATCAAGGTACTTGTACCAGAATCTACAGTCTAATGTGCATCAAGTTCAGCTTTTATTTTCACAATTAGATTTTGATGTCCGACTTATGCACTCTCTGCAGTGTAAATCAGAACAATGAGATACACTCCAGTTCTGCTTCTGCTGCTTCTCCAGCCTTGGCTTATGAATAAAGCAAGATTCATGTGCCTTAATCTGCAAATTAAATGTTTTACTTTTGATTCACTCAATATCAAAATAGTAAGCTGTGAGGCTATCATCTTAGTTGCTCAACTAAGTTTCTCATATATTTAGTGGCAAGAATAATAAAAAATAAAATAAAAAACACAGATTGGGATCGTCATAATCTGTTTTAAGTTCTTAGCCCACATGCAGAACAAGCACAGGAGAATAGTGATCAGTTAAATGAGATTTTATTTGCACAAAATGATAAGATGATTTGAGGGAGAGTGAATCCAGGAACGGGCTCACGGGGTCGTCTGCTCACTAAGGAACAACAGAGGGAGATGATGAGTTTGTGGTAATGGGAAAAGTGAGTTGCGAACAGAATTAGACTGGTCTTACTTCGTGAGATGGTAGATTCAGTCTGGGAGAGGGTAACTGCCGGTTCGGGTCTTGGTCCACCTTGGTTGCGGCTGTGAGGCGGTGCAGGTTTCCAAAGACAACACAGTTGGGTGATTCCTGGGTAGGGTAACGGAGGCTGCGGTGGAGGGCGGACAGGTAAGTTCTGAGCGTGGAGGAAGAAAGAGGAGCGATCTGACCGCCAGCTGGGGAAAAACTCCGATAACTGCTTGTGATCTAGTTGAGGAGATGACTGCTGGGTTCGGGCAACCAGTGGGTAAATGCCACGGCGTCACGAGGAGTGGAAATCCAAAAGGCCAGAGCTAGGTCTTCACAAAGAGAATGCTCAGTGTCACGAGGAAAACACCTGAGAGAGGAAAGGACAAGGAGAAATTACTCTAGGTATCGCTCAGAGAGCAAAATCGCAGTGAGTCTTGAGGTACCATCATTGGCAAACACTCAAGCACTGAGGTGCAGGCGGTCCGCCCCTCTTAAGCTTCAGGATGATTAGAAGATGAACAACAGGTGCGCTGAACCACTGGCACACCCATCCCTTAGTGCAGCCTCTGGCGCCCTCTGGTGGATGAAATGAGGAACCGTCAACAAACAGGGAGAACAGAACACAAACAGGAACCAAAACGCCGGTTCCCAACAGGGATTTTAAGAAGTTTTTTTTTGTTTTTTTTTCCACTCAGGGGCTTTCTAGAAATATTTGAAATTCAACAAAGAACATAGAAATATATATTTATTGATATAAATTGAGAACATTATACATTTTAATTGAATTTCAGCCAGCCCTGTTTGCAACTCAAACTGAGACTGCATGAGCAGTAACACCCATTATATATACTTAAATAGGTGTATTTCTGAACAAAATACATTATTTTATGCCTCCTTTTACCAGTTTGTTTCATGTTGGATTCATACTTCTGTGCTTTAAAAACAACTTTTAAAAGTTATAAGAATATAGATGAAATGCAATCAAAACCCTGTTTTATTTCAGATGTTTGGAAAGAACAAGGACAACTTTCAGTCACGTGAGGATCCTTGAATATAAAGTGTTTTACAATTGGCCTGAAATTATGTGCATTTTACTTGTAAAATATACAATACAGACAAAAGGTTTGGACACATTTTCTAATTGAATTCAATGAGAAGGTGTGTCCAAACCTTTGCACTGTATATTTATTTTAACAGATGTGGGTTTTTTAAAAAATTCTACAGGGTATGATAAATGTAAAAAATATGTATATTTTTATATATAATTATATTAGCGGAATAAAGTTCTGAAATCCTTTTTTGTGGTCTCCCTTTATTTCACTTTCCTTTTACATAAACAAGGTATATATAGATGTTTGTTATCCACTGAATGATGCATAATATGTAAATAATACAGTATTTAAGACCCAGTCTGAAGTTTGTGTTCAATTATTATTTTTGGTTTTGATTTTATATTGCTTTTTTCCATTTTTAAAGTTCTTGCAAAAAAATCATGGTCAATAGATACGCATTGGTCTATAGCTCATTATTTTACTGCCTCGATGGTATTGAAATAAACTCACATTCACCCCACTTTTTCTGTTGTAGGGTTGCTGTAATTTCTGGCATCCCACCAGGAAGGACTTTGAGAATAACTTTTACCAGTCATGTGGAGGGCCGTTGTGGGATTGTGTCACTGCCTGGTTTTAACAGGTGCTTACACTCTGTGAGGTGGAGATCTATGGTTATTGTGCTCCAACTGGTGAGACCTGCATTTATTACTCTCAATATATTATTCAAAAGAAGCTTGAGTTATTTTCATCTCTAGTTTTAGGAATAGTATCAGAAGATTAAATTGTGTTTCACATGTTCAGAGCGTAAATAATCTATAAAGACACCATACAGAAGAGATACTGTTTGCAATATAAACAGTTCTGAATGAGTAAGAAGTGCAATGTTCAAATATAAAATAACTGCCATGAACAAATGACGCAGTTACAAAAAAACCCATTAAAAAAAGGATTGGTTTGGTGCTAACTCCCCTGCTTAAAGCTCATTCAAAAGCTTTTGTTTTTGAATCCACTATAATGAGCGACGTAAATACATCCAGGCATCATACCATTAGAACCCACTTCTCACTGAAGTCAAATTGTATATCAATTCTTATATTTTAAAATCTTGTTGCAAGAGTTTTCTCTTGCAACAAGAGAAAACTTGTTCCAATTTATGGAAGAGCTACTCAGTCGTCATTGCATGCTCATGGCATTGCCTACAACTCCATTGATGGGAATTGTTCCGGTCACTGGGGCAAAGCTTCTTGCAGTCATACAATAGATGAATTTAATCCCTGGTGGCGACTGGACCTGGGAAAAACCCATAAAGTGTCTCTGTCAGTGTAACCAGCCACATGGAATCTTACTTACAACTTCAAGGAGCTGAAATTCGTATTGGTGATTCACTTGATAACAACGGCAACGATAATCTCAGCTTGTCAGTCCTCCTCATTTTGAAACGCAACATATTTTTTGTGCTTCATCATTTTTTTTCTTAAGAGAACCAATTATATTTTTTCTAACAGGTGTGCTGTGATCGGAGTCATCTCTTCAGGTTTTACTCAAAACTTTCAGTGCAACAGAATGGATGGTCAATACATTAATATTGTCATACCTGGAAGAACTGAGTATCTCATCTTGTGTGAAGTTGAAGTCTACGCATCAAGACTAGATTAACTAAATAGATCTGCCACTCCTTTAAATGTTGATATTTTTGTAGAAAAACATGTCTTCATCTAATTTAATGACTAGATCACAATACTCAGTGACAGCTGCAGATCCTTTGGCTAGAACCTGATCCGATAAATTTATATTGCTGTAATTTTGGTTTTCTGTTTGTGTCTCCTTTAATTTCCAAAATAAAAAAATGACCTTGCCCTGTGTATTCCAGGAAGCATATATTGACACAATAAACCATTTGCGGTATTATCTAAATTGCACTGCTTTGTCCTTCGTCAGAAACATGAACAGGAAGTACAGAGTATTATTATTTGTGAATTGGCAGTAAATGGTCTATCAAATTTCTTCCTGCTAATTTGTTTACCACTTGGTAATGTGAAACTTGGTGGGTCAAAATTTATTCCACAACATGGTGCCATATGTTTTGGAAATTATTCTTATCATTTATCTTTTTAATTGTTTCTTTCTTTTGGTCTATACAACAACTTTGCTTCAATTTTTGTTTGAAGCTAAAGAGTAACAGCAGGTTCTCACTTCAGTTTGTGCAGATTTATGTCTCCTCTAAAATAAAAGATCACCTGTAGTGATTTGCACAATAGCTCAAGTTTTTTCAGACTAAATGAAGATGGACATGAGCTTTCAAGTAAAGGGAATTAGTTCTCAATCAGATTTTGAACTTCCTATTGGTAACAATAATTTAAACCTGCGAATCATTTACCTGCTTGTCTAAGAAGATAAACCTCATCTCATTCAAAGGTAAAAAATAAAGTCATAAAGGGTGTATCATTAATTCAAACACCACCTCTCAAGATAAGATGCCTACATAAATATCCCTTACAAACAGCAGCATGTTGTTCACTTCAACATTTATTTCACAAGGCAAGGTTTGTGCATGTTGTTTGGGTGATCTGTTATTTCTGCATGTGCTGTGCATTGGCATGATTTTATAACTTCCCTCGATTTTTGGTTACTGCTTTGTTAATTAATGCATTTTGTCGACTGTATGCAGAGTAAGAAGCAACCATGAGAAACCTTTCAGCTCTACTTCTGCTGCTTCTCCAGGGAACTGTGCTGGCTCGAACATTTAGTATGTTTCATCATCTCTGTGTGTAACAAAATTGTTCAAAATATTAAGAAAAACACAAAGAAGAATAATAATTGTGAAAGATTGAAATTGATCCTATTTATTAATTGGAGAACATTGACGAATCATTATTGAAACAGTTTTTTATTCAGTAATTACAGTTCTGTAAAAGTTGTGTTGTGGCTGTTTCACCTCCCAAGGACCTGAATGACTTAACTGATGGAACCATGTTGTTCGTGAAAGATTAAACAATTTTGCTGACACTGTTTATTTATGTAATTTTTCTACTCGTTTTTTTATTCACAGAAAATGTTGCATTGCATGGAAAAGCCACCCAGTCTGACCGGCTAGCAGATCATTTTTCAGCGGCCTACAATGCCATTGATGGAAATCGTCAGGCTGCCTATGGAGCAGGATCATGCACTCACACTGTTGGAATGACCAATCCCTGGTGGAGAGTGGACCTGCTGGATTCTTACATTGTCACTTCTATGTCCGTCACCAACAGAGGAGACTGCTGCCCGGAACGATTGAACGGAGCAGAAATTCATATTGGCAATTCTTTACTCTACAACGGTGCTGCAAACCCAGTGTGAGTTATTATAACTGGTTGAGAGATTGTTGGGAGGATTCCTGACAGGAAGTACAAGAAGTTTCATGTTCTGTGGCTGTCATTTGTGAAAGGCAGATTTCCTGGGCTTAGTTTCTTGTCAGAGAAATATATTTTTGTATAATTTCTTCACTTTAATCAAAACCCCTAAATTACATGTTGTTCTAGTAACATAATGCTGAACTTTCTAAGCATTTCATGAAGCTTTATCATGCAGAGGTCTTAGCACACAGCTCACCGTGAGACAATTTTTTCTCTCTCTCTTTTATCACCTTTGCATATAAACAACTTAATAGAGATATTTGCAAATATTTATTGCAATCTGGTTTGAGAATTTAGAATATAAAAAGCATCAGATACTGGTTGAAATTTGGTTAAAATACATGAAAGTAATAAAGGATTTGTAAGCAAAATCAAAACTACAATTAACTCTGAACATTTTGGTAGTCTTCCATGATTAATACATTCAGGATTTTCGACCAAGTTAAAAGTCCTTTAATTATGTGGTGGAGAAAAGATCAAGACTTATTTGTAATCTCTTTTCTTAAATATTCAACTTTTATTTGTAGGATTGCTGATATTGTTGTGACCCTCATGTTTAGGAATACATTTATCTAAAGTGACAAAACTGTTTAGAAAGTGATAAAATAATCTATGTTGAAACGTCAAAGATTACTATTATCAAACAAATCCTAATGTTCCTTTAACATTCTCTGTTTTAGGGTTGCTGTCATTTCCCATATCCCAGCAGGAAGGACTTTAACTATTACATTTACCAGACATGTGGAAGGCCAGTATGTGACTGTTGTGCTTCCAGGTGTTTCCAGAGTGCTTACTCTCTGTGAGGTAGAGGTTTATGGATACCGTGCTCCAACTGGTGAGGCCTATACTGCTACTGGGTTTTACATATCCACTTAGAAAGTACTCCAATCATATTACATGCTTTACATTACTTTGTTAGTTTTGATTCCAATGATGTTCAAAATGCAATGAGATGCTTTTATCATGCAAAGAGTGAGTGTAGAGCAAGAAAATAGCTCATATACATTTATGTAAATTTAAATTAATTTCTCATTGATATGGAAAACAGACATGAAGAATCAAACTATTTTTGTTAAATGTAGTTGCTGAATTAGACCTGGAGATATAACATTGAGTCATTGCGAGATAAAGTTTATATATACCATTTTCTTCAAATCCTGTTAAAATTAATTACACATACGACATAGAATAACAACACACACAATATGTGTGGAATGCTATGTAATAAAAAAGTTCAGGACTGATCAAAAACTAACGTTGGAAGACAAGGCAAGGAACTGCTTTAATTCTGAGTCCTAACATTCAAAAACAGGTTAACATCGGGAAAACTATGAGAACTGACATTTAATTTATTTTATCCTTTTTTTTATGCATTAGGAAATGTGGCAATTTACGGAAAAGCCTCACAGTCATCGGTTTCACCTGGAGCCATCGCCAACAATGCTATCGATGGGAACCGTGCAGCATTGTGGACCCAGGGTTCCTGCAGTGCCACAAATACTGACTTTAACCCCTGGTGGAGACTGGACCTGGGGAGCACTCATAGAGTGTTCCGTATTAACATAACCAATCGGGTAGAATTTCCCACTCGAATTAATGGAGCTGAAATCCGTATTGGAGATTCACTTGATAACAATGGAAATAACAATCCAAGGTAATTTAAAGTCCTCTTTTAAAATAAATAAAATATTACAGGACAATATTTTTTCTACCAATTCACTTTGTGCCATTATTTGTTCAAGCAAACACTGAAAAAGAAACAATGTATTTTTTCCTTTTGCAGGTGTGCTGTGATCTCAACCATCGCTCCAGGTTCTACTGAAACCTTTCAGTGCAACGGCATGGATGGTCGATACATCAACGTTTTCATACCTGGAAGAAATGAGCACCTCACTCTGTGTGAGGTGGAAGTGTACGCATCCAAACTGGATTGAATAAAACATGCTAGACGTTACATGATAAGGATCTCATTTCACTGATAGGAGTCTCCACAATATAAGTGATGAGCTTGTCATACCTAATTATAGTTAAAGCTCATTAAAATTGTGACCACAAGATGGCAGAAAATCCTCACAATGAATTAAGTGTCAAAGTTCTCCTTCAGACATTTATTCACATCACAAAGGATGAGATTTCAAGTGTTTTATAACTGTGTGTATTTACAATATTAAATGAATTTGTATCTCAGATTGAAGCTTGTGTTTACAAATGAAACAATGAGTAGCTTTTTACTTAAAGCACTTAAAGCAGATATTTTCTCTTTTGTTATGCTGTCTGGAGTCGTACAAGATTGTTTGAATTGATAATCTGCCTTTTGAGATAAGGTGTCTTCATGAATGACATCTGCAATTTATTTAAAAAAGATCTGCCCTCTTCTTTTCAAGTGAAATAATTTTAATACATTAAATTTTGTTGGTTATTGCTTTTGATTTCTCCTTTTCATCAAATGCATTCACTGTTTCTCATTTACTTGCTTTGCAAAGACCGCTACATCAAGCTCAGCTGCCATCTTTAATTCTCCTCAGAAGTAAATAAAGTCTGGCTGCTCATGGTATTTATCCTGTCAGATTATCATCTATATCTGCTTTAGGTTTTAAATTGGGAAATAAGCATGGTATTTTCTAATCTTTTTGGATGGCTAAAACCTCTAAGAACCTTTGCAAAACAATTAAATAAAACTAGGCCAGACAAGTTACTTTATTAACTTTTAGTTTGAAAAAATTAAGAAAGCATCTGAACTTAGCTAGTCATGTATCAAAAAGACAAATAGTTGGCAAAAATTTTGCTTAAAACCATTTATCAATATCCAAATAAAATATCAAATATCCAAAATTAAAAAAACCTAATGACTCAGAGTTTTTGAAGATAGTCATCATATTAGGGCCTAAATGAAGCATTCCTAACGAAAAATGTTTAATCAGCAACAGCTAAAAGTTTTATTACCACCCTGGTTGGTGGGCTTTTACATCTTCAAGTCAGATTCTTAGCAGTCCTGCTGTATTCCTCTCATTGGTTGTGTTCCTCTGTTTCCTTGATGAAAACTCTTCCATCTGAGTGTTTTTTCCAGTTAAGATTGTTGACACCACTTACATTCCCATCCAGCCTTTGTTCCATCTGGGATAAAGAAAAGTTAATTTTTTTCAATGAAGTTTATATTGGCTGAAACAAAATGTACCTACACTTGATGCATGAACATCTGGAAGACTTACCTTCTCCAAGATGTTTTGCACTGCAGGGTCATTCAGATCCAAACTTGTGTCCTGCAGGCTGATCCTCAGTTTTATGAATTGTAGTTTGGTTTGTACTAAAATCAAAATAGATCAAAATTACTTGTTATACACTGCGTTCTTATTTTGCACATTTCACAATAGGTTTGTTTTGGTTAAAAATGTTTATTTACTGCATTTGCAGAGGAAAGGATGAACTTCTGTGCATTTCCTGTCTCCCCATTTTGCCAGATTCAGTCTTCAGCATTGCAACACAATTTTGATGATATTCTGTATTTACCAGTTGGGATTTCCTCCAGTACTTTAGTGAGGAGTCAATCAGATCTCCTTTTCCTTTATGACAACATATTAGATTGTCATTGTCATTGTCATTGTAAAAAAAAAAAAGGAGTAAATTTCCACGCAAAAAGACAGACATTTTTAGATGAACCTCAGAAATTTTCTAAGAAAGATTTTTGTTTTTGTTTGAAAAGTAAAGAATTTATTTAGTTATGCATATTTAGTAACATGGCATCACACATTTTCAAATAAATAAATGAATAAATAAAGAGATAAAGGAGATGAAGCTAGAGGATACATAAGAAAAGAATGCATAAATTTAAACTTGAGCCAAAATACGTATCAAATACATATGAATACGTATGAAACATAAAACTGCAAAATAAATAAATAAATAAATAAATAAATAAATAAATAAATAAATAAAATAAAATAAAACAAAACAGTGTAAAAGGATGTGTGGGTAACTTTTGCAGTTGTTGGTATCAAACAGTGTTACCAGAAAAGATCACGAAATCTAAAACTTCTTTCATTTTAAAGATCTCTTTGAGCATCATACATCCACTAATACGTTCTCACAGAACCTGCTTATGTAGTCAAAATTCTATTTATATCTACTATGGTTTAAAGCTTAATACACCCTTGCAGTATTAGAGAAAACATTAGGCTTAAATGGGGTTATTTTTGTTTTTACAATGACTGTGTCCAGTGGCCATGTCAAACAAGGTTAATCAGTATCTAAACACTGTAAAGTATTTGCCTAACCAAATCTTTAAATTTAAAGCAGACAAATGCAAACTTAATTCTAATTGTCTTGTAAACATAGACAAGGTTCTTGTAAAAACAGCGAGCTTTGTTTCTCAAGTTCAGCTTCATTCAGCAAAATCATGTTTTAGAGTATTATCTGTGTCACTTTAGCAAGAGAAGCAGAAGGTGAACAAGGCCATTGCAAAAGAGTGAAGGGGTCAACTGTGCAAAAAATAATTTAATAAAAATCACACACATTCCCAGTCTGTGATCCCGATGCCATGTTATTCAAGAAGATACCTAAAGTATCTTCTTGAATAAGATACTTTAGGTATCTTATTCAAGATACCTTGAATAAGGAGGTTCTGACAAAAACCTCCTCTTTTTGTCAGAATCATGAGGTACGATGTATTATTTCATTTGCTGATCCTCTTGCCAGTGTGCTCATCTTACACTTACCGTAAGTAGCATGTGACAGTATTTGTGTAAATTTCAAGAAGATACCTAAAGTATCTTCTTGCATTTTCAAGCATTTGTCTTTCATTTGTTTTTGTTTTTTTTTAAACTCTGTTTAGTTGCAGACGTGTGGTGTTGAAATGATTCAGTTTTTAAAATATTTCTGAACTTTTTGTACTTTATTGTTTTTACTGTTTACCAGCTCTGAACTTTTCCCTTCTTTTTACAGCCAAGCCAATCTGGGATAACATAAATAAACACACCTTGGAATTTTCAGTATTGCTCAACAACTAAATTCACCTCATTTAAAGCAACTGTTGACTCCTTTAAATGTTGCACTTAAATGTTTTTGACTAATTTGCAGATATTTCAAAAGCTATTTTAAATGAGGTAAATAAAAAAGTAAAGTAAGTTTTAATAATATGTTGCATGTTTCAAATTCTCCTATCCTTTTAAAGGAGTCTAACATGACCTGTTTGACTTGTAATTTGTTTTATCGACAATCTTATTGAATGATTTATTATTAGTCAGCCACTTCAAAAAACAACCACTTCACCTACTCTCTCCTCCAGATATTTGAAGCTTTGTAGAGAATATATTATGTTGACAGAAGTAAAGTTCTTCATATTTGGGCTTTAAACTGATAAGGAGGAAAAATGCTGGTGGATGGTGAGTAATTGAGGACACTTCTACGTTCCTGCTTTTCAGAGACTGTCTCCCGCAATTCAAAGAGAAGTCACAAAATAAAACTATAATGCTTTGTTGGTATAAAAATTAAAAATTGTTTTATTTTAACACTAACAAATCACAATAGCTACATTAATGTTAATCTGTAATGGTATTCAGACTGACATCAAAATGGAATTGAAAGAAACAGAAATTATACTCACAAGAAACTTAGTGCCCTCATGTCAAGGTCTTACTTTATTAATTTCTTATCAACACTGGAATTTTTACAAACTCCTTTATCAGACATTTCCCCTGAACAAATGATAAATGTTGGATTCAAAATTTTAAACATTTTCATCAAGCGTTTTGCTGCTAAGGGTAAAACATTGCTACAGACAACTTAGAAACTGTGTATTAGTCTTTCAAAGCAACATTTTCCCTTTAATTATCTTCAAATATATTTCTTAATGTCTAATATTTTAAATTCCAACAGAATTCAGAGAAGTGGTTCCTTTAGAAAAGTTTCTAAACTGTTTTTTTTTTCTAAGAATAATGTGAGAGACACCATATTACTTTTTTGATCTTTTTTGAACATGATTACTATGTTTCAAAGATCCACTTTCAGATTCACATTGAATTTGAAAGTGTTCTGGACCATGGTAAATATTTTACTGTGTTGGCAGTAATGACCTTTTTTATTTAGGCATAATACTGTGTTTTAGTGCGTCTACCTAAAGTTTAACTAAACCATGATCTGTTTAAATAAAGATGGGAAAGCAAATAACTAAATCCAGTGACAGCTGGACTTTGTAAGCTGAAAGTTACTGAGAATTGTAGGAGTTGACTTCCCTTTGAGAGGCGATTGGACAACATTTGAGTTTTACCTGATATAAATAGATGAGTGAAGGACTTAACAAACGCTGAAAGGCAAATTCTTCTACTCAAACAGCAAACCCACCCAAGAGTTAAGGTAATTTCTTTGTTTACATAAATAATTCTTACCAGAATTTCCAACAAATAGGACACTATTTACTATAATATAGCATGAAATGTTATAAAATAGTTATACTCGCGATAACTATAATCTAAATCCCAATTTTTCTCTCCTGTTTTTGTCAGAATCATGAGGTACGATGTATTATTTCATTTGCTGATCCTCTTGCCGGTGTGCTCATCTTACACTTACCGTAAGTAGCATGTGACAGTATTTGTGTAAATTTAGAATATAGCATAAATATCTTAAGCAAAAAACCAATATTGGGATTAATTTATTCTTCGTTGAATTTTTTCTTCATTTCAGAAAATGTAGCTTTACGCGGCAAAGCTACACAGTCTTCTCAGTACAAAGGGGATTCGTGGAAAGCATTTGTAAGTGCCTCCAATGCTATTGATGGAAACCTAAATGCTGACCTTACAAAGGGATCTTGCACCCACACCGATACTGAAAACAACCCCTGGTGGAGAGTGGACCTGCTGGACTCATATATAGTCACCAAGGTCGTCATCACCAACAGAGGAGACTGCTGTGCGGAGAACCTCAATGGTGTGGAGGTTCGCATCGGAAACTCTTTACGACAAGATGGCACTGCAAACCCACTGTGAGTGATTATGTCATAACTACAGTGTGAAACAAGGGAGGTTCAATGCTGCTCAGATTTGAATTTTTTCATTTCTGCACCTCCCTTTAATCAGAGACATATTTGGTATCCAAAGAAACCTTAGGCTCTTGGCTACAAGCTGGTAAAAAGCATTTAAGCATTTGAGTTTATGGCCAAGGGCTAAAAGACAAACATCAGTTTCCAGAAACCTTCATCAAAAAGACATTATAGGGAGCTCTGGAAGTGCCAAAAATGTATATATACTTGGTGTTATAATGTTATTATTTTGTCAAATGAGTCTAAAACTGTTGTAATTTTTCTTTTGTTACACTTTATTTACAAAAAATACACTTCAAATAGAGGCACATGTAGCTATTTATTTTTTCTTTTTAAAAGAAAATAGATGAGGGTAATTTAGAAAAAAAGAAGCAATTTTAGACACTTAAAACAAGGGAAATTCATAGTTTTATGGCAAAACTCCATTAAACTTTGTAAAGTGTCACCTGTTTTGGTGACACTTGATAATGGAACTAAAATGCAGAGATGGCAGAGGCTCTCTGCAATAAACAAAATTACAAAAATCACAGGGAGTCAATAATCCACAATGTAAACGCCAACAAGAAGATAACGGGAGTAAAATGAGCTTATTTATGATATTTCTAAACATTTATAGTCTGTATATTGCAAAAAACCAAATAATTTAACATTGCATTTCCATTGTCTCTGAAACTCTAGCAGCTGCTGTGATGCTTTCCCTTCTAATGAACTTTTCCAAATGTTATCTTTATATTGATACCAAGATTATTGAAATAGTTTGTAATTGCTAAAAAAAAAATACTAAATTAGATTTGGGTATGTTATTTTAAACCTTCACCAAACCCTGTGGGAATTACTCTTACAAAATCTTGAATGTTACTGACTCAACTCTTCTTTTTTAGGGTTGCTACCGTTTCTACTGCTGCATCTGGAAGCTCTTATGCAATGAATTTTACTGAGCGTGTGGAAGGACGTTATGTGACCATTATAGCACCTGGTGCGAACAGGGTTCTACATGTCTGTGAAGTGGAGGTCTATGGATACCGCGCCCCGACTGGTGAGAATCTTTCAAAGCATGTTGATATTTTTATTAATCAAGTTGGCTTTGTGAGAGAAAAATGTCAAAACAACCTTTTATAAAATTTTGTGCTGTTTTTATGACTTTTCAAAGCCAAAGTGATAACTATTGAAGACATTTATCTTAGCCAATATTCAACTCAATCAGCAGTGATGTGCGGTCAGGGGAGGCAGGAGAGGCACAGCCACACCCTGTCATCATATAATGATAAAATCATTTATATTGCTATTTTCACCTTGTGGTTTGTACTATGAGGTATTTGTTTTTCATTGAGCGTAACCGATTTTGATTATTTTTTCCTTTAAAAAATAATCAAAATTTTTTCGATTATTTTTAATTAAAGAGTATGAACTCAAGTATAGAATTACCAGAGAAGTGTCATTTGACATTTCTACCATTGGAGCCCAGAGGGGTCAAAATCCCTGGTAATGCTAGTGTTAACGAGTTCATACTCATAAACTTCAATTAACGGAGCTGAAATTCGTATTGGAGATTCACTTGACAACAACGGAAATCGCTGAATTTTCCATTCAAATGCTCGGAAGCGCAGTTGGTGAGGCTGTAGTGAGCTGAGCCTCACCTGCTTTTTGTGTGGGAAATATTTGAATGTTGTCTTTTTCTTTTGTTTCGTTGTTGTCAGTTGTTATGGCAACGACCCTGCTCATAGCTGCGCTGATAAAGAGAGCGAGAAGGAAGTGGTTTTCAGATGTACTTTAACTGTTTTTCCCTTTGCTGTGGAGCACAGCACGAAATTAATAATATCTACATGTCCAAGTTTGATTGAGTTAAAGGAATTATTCTACAGCGGCAGCGCGGCTATGGATGACATGAAGAAAAATTGTCTTTTTGCCCTCCATCATTGTCCGCATGCGCATGTTATGTAAACAATAACATGCAGAGGGTCTATATTTGTAAACATGATTTTGATTAAGTCAGTGCCTCACCAGCTATGAATCTCACCGCACGTCACTGATCATCAAATAAAACCTGCCCAAAAAACATTGTTTTTTCAATGTCAATACGTTCATAAATGTAAAATGTATTTAAAGATGTAGCTTATCTGCTGAAAATTGATGGTAATTAAAAACAAAAAATGGAAATAAGCACATGGTTGGTGTACTGTCACAGTAAGTAGACAGATATCTATTTTCTATTTAAAAAAAATTGTATGTCAATCCCTATTCATATGTGAAAGCAATAAGTTTTGGATCAATAAAATACAAAATGGACTATTTCAATAAACAAAAAAGTAAACTTTTTAAATAAAGATGTGCAATTGTCAAAAAGCAGTGCATGTTAGAAGACTATGTATCACAGCTAATGTTAAACATTTTGTTTTGCAGAAGAAAATGTGGCAGTTTATGGAAAAGCTTCACAGTCAACAGTTTATCCTGGAGCCATTGCCTACAACGCTATTGATGGGTATCGTGAAGGCCTCTTTAGCCAGGGTTCCTGCAGTGCCACAAATAATGACTTCAACCCCTGGTGGAGACTGGACCTGGGAAGAACCTATAAAGTGTTCAATATTAACATAACCAATCGGGTAGAAGTTCCTACTCGAATTAACGGAGCTGAAATTCGTATTGGAAATTCACTTGACAACAATGGAAATAACAATCCCAGGTAGTTTACAGTCATTTTATCAAAACATTGAATGCAAATAAAACATGTTGTTAAAAGCAAAAAATAATTTCTCCTGATTATTTTTGCTAAAGGACTGTATCTTTAATTCTGAAATCTTAAATCTTTTTTCTCTGACAGGTGTGCTGTGATCTCAACCATCGCTGCAGGTTTTACTGAAACCTTTCAGTGCAACGGCATGGATGGTCGATACATCAACGTTGTCATACCTGGAAGAAATGAGTATCTCACTCTGTGTGAGGTGGAGGTGTACGCATCGAGACTGGATTAATGTTTTCATGACAACACTGTGGTTTAAAGTTAAAGCTTAAAGTTAAAGCTGAATGATTCATTTTGATCACTACAGGGGGTAAAAAGTCTTACGAATATCTGATTGTATTCTGATTGTATTGAAAACCAAAATTAAACTCACTATGGGGAAAGCAGTTCTGAGCTGGTGTAGGCTTCTGATGAACCAATCACGTACTTTTGGGACACTGTGGGATGCTTGCTGGGTCTGATTTTGAAACATAAGCAACAATTTGAGACTACAGGTTGAAAAACAAATATAAAAGAAAAAGCAACAAATTTATCAGTTAATGGAAAACTAAGAGTTATAATGTGTAACTTTTCCAAATCTTGTCTTTTGATATAATCTATCACATCTATCAGACAATCAAACTATCTTATGATCTGTCTCATAGGTCTCTTTCATTCTGTGGTTTATTCAACTGGTCTGAAATCTGGTGTGTATTTCTTTATTAAATCACTATAATAAGTCTGCAAAGTTGGTTGTGGATTATTTGTACATTGTGTTATTACTGCACACTACTTAATTTTCTGTTAAATTGCTTGTTGACATAACTAGAAAATCAGTTGTGTCAACAAAAAACTTTTAAGAACTTTGGTGAAAGAAAATATCAAACCAGGGCAGAGAAGTTACTTGATTAACTTTTATTTTTGTAGGTTTCTCAAGGAAAAAAACAAATAGTAGAATATAAATTTACATAATCCTAAATAGACAAGCCGACTTAAAGAGTAATGCGTCCTTTAGAAGAATATAGAAGATAACAATAAAGAAACTTATTAGTAATTCGGGCAGATGAGGTTCACAAAAATCTGAAAGTAACTTTTTATGCACCTAAAAGACAAATAGAAAGCAAGAAATACAAAGATTTTGTTTTAAACCATTTAGTAGTAATAGTAATTGAGACAAGTTTTTGGGATACGTTTCTGCATTCTTATTTTTTCTGATATTTAACAGCAACAATAATTAGGATAATTATCACACTCTTTCTAAAATAAGGTATTAAAAAAAAACTTTACTAAAACGTTATCAGCTACAGCAAAAAGTGTTTTTTTGTTTGTTTGTTTTTTTGTTACCACCCTGGTTGGAGGGCTTTTACATCTTCAAGTCAGAATCTTATCAGTATTCCTCTCATGGATTGTGTTCCTCTGTTTCCTTGACGAAAACTCTTCCATCTGAGTGTTTTTTCCAGTTAACATGGATGACATCGTTCACATTTTCACTCAGCCTTTGCTTTATCTGGGGTAAAGAAAACATCCTTTTTTAACCAGTATATACATGTAGCTTAAGCTAACTGAATCAAAGCATATCTACAATTGGAGGCTTGACATCTGGAAGACTTACTTGCTCCAATATGCTGTTTTACACTGTAGGGTCATTCAGATCTAAAGTTGAGTCCTGCAGGTTGATCCCCAGTTTCACAAACTGCAGATTGCGTTTTCCTAAAATTCAAAATAAAACCACATCATTTGTCAGAGTTGCTAAGGGACTGGTTCTACAGTTTATTCATCCATAAGGGTCAGCCTGCACAGATTAGAAACTTTTACTTACTGCATTTGCAGAGGAAAGGCTGCATTTCTGTGCATTTCCTGTCTCCCCATTTGCCAGATTCAGTCTTCAGCAAAGCAACACAATATTCATTGTTTAGTGTATTTATTTGTTGGGATTCCCTCCAGTACCTCAGAGAAGAGTCAGTCAGATCTGACCAAACCCAGGGGTCTCTGAAGAGCCCAACAAATACTGATTTTCCATTGGCTACTTCCTGGACTGTCTTGTATTCTGTATCATTCCTCAAACTGACCAGGTCTTTGTAATTTGTTCTGCAGAAGTCTCGAGCAGCGGTCCAATTCATCGGCTCTGGACTGAGGATGTACTGAGCTGCTCCCTGTTTTGAACCTGAAAAGAACATTTTAGGGTTTGTTACAACAAAAACAATAGCGGGAATGCACCAAGCAGGCATCAGTGTTTTTGTTATTCTTAGACTATTTAATTCACACTGATTAATTTAAAAAAGTGTTCTAAGGATTTAAACAAAATCTACTTTGGACATATGTCAGTTTCTATGTGGGCAAGAGGTACAGCAGCAGAAACATACATCCATCTTTTGCCTTACTGTTATCTGAGATTGGGTCTCAGGAATAACATCCCTCTGCTGAGCAACTCTCCCCAAATCGTTTGAGGGGATCACAATGTATTCTCAGGCTGATAGGGACATCACTGACCAGGCAGAAAATCCATGTCAGCGTGTACATGGGGGGCATTTTGTTTGTACTTGGAAGTCAAACAAAACGCTTGATAATGATGGAGTCAGCCACAGTTAGATATCCAAAATGGCTGCTGAAATAATGTTTGTTTACACTACTGATTGTTTGCATTTCATAAAACCAGTGAGACACATACAACATCTCTATGTAAACATGTTCTGATATTATTATTGAGCACAGTTAGGCTCATTTGTGTTTTGATATGCATAATCGATTGTCAGTGTTTGCATATTATTAGGAGAAAAATGTAAAAGGAATACTCACTATCAAAACAGACTGAATATCTGGTATCAATACAAGAGAGTGTGAAAAGTTTTCCAGAACCATAAGCACCACAGTTGTTATCACCTAAAGAGCTCCATATTAGATGATTTTTTTCTCCATCCTGGTAGAAATCTTTGTCTGCTATAGACCAGTGCCACTTTGGGTTGCTTCCTCTGTGCAACCCAATCCATACGGCATCACTGTAGTCATCTCCAACACTTTGAAGAGCCATGTCCATCTCATTCATGTCTTCCATGGTGGCCAGGTCAACACATTTTTCCCTGCAGTAGCTCTGTGCCTCCGTCCAGGTTTTTGGAGTGTGGAATAAGACATATTGGTACTGATACACACAGAGACAAAGAGAACAAAGTCCTGTAGAAGAAAAGTAGGAAGTGTAAAAAGCAACAAGGTTTAGCTGGAAATTCTTGTCTGAGAAGATAAGTGTTTTGTTCTGATAGAAAATATGCTCTGGAGGTGGCACATGTTTTACACATGTATAAAACAAATGTATAAAACTTGGAGAAAACTAACCTGCCAAAACCATTAGCTTTATGACATTTCCCATGGCTGCTACAAAGCTATGGGAAGAAATAAAACGGAGATTAACTTATTTATATAGCATAGTATTTAGTAAAGTTGTAATAGTGGCTTATAACAGAAAGTTGCAAAAGTGGCTTATAAACTAGATAGAGAGATGTTAATGTAATGTGCCTTGTATGATTTCTCTCTATGAATTGAATTTATTTAGAAATGTAGACATTTTGAAATGTAATATTTCAAATTATAAATATCCTAATATTAGATTTTATTTTAACTAAATGAGCAACAATTTTGTAATCTAACCACTGTAGATAAAATAAAACACAGGGTGACAAAATAAAGGCATAAAGTAAATGGAAAACATTTTCTGTAATGTCTTGGTTACATGTGGTGAAGGAAATGGTTACTTAATAATCTTACCTTATGTTTTCCGAGTCCTATGTTCAGCAATAATAGAGGCTACTAAAAATTAACTTCTGAATTAAACTTTTGTTTCAGTAGCTGTGCAAAGCGTGTTTCAATCTGTCTCTGAATGATGTGTGGTGGATGTTTTGTGACAGTCGTCTTAAATTACTTGCTTTTCTTCTTCTGTATGGAAAGCAGCATGCAAATGAAGACCAGTAATCCACATTCCTTTTCCCCACTGACATCAAATAAGATTAAACATTCACTGTTTTACAAACATTACGTCTTTTTCCTAAATGCCAGAATAAAAAGATTTTTTAGGATCTTTTTACGACTTTCTTTTAAGTAAACATACTTTGTATTTAAACAGTTTGGAAAAGCTTGATCTAGGTCAACTGACATCCAATCCATCAGAAGCAACTTAATTATGGATCATTATGTTTGAATAACCTTGAAACATGATGATCCATAATCATGTTACACAACTTTCTACATAGTTGCGTAAAACGTCAGATTTTGGTTCTTTTCCAACCCAACACATTCTCCATGTTTTAATAATAATAAAAAAAACCTGTATGGCCATAAGCATCATCAGCAAGAATTTTTAGACTAATTGTATTTAATTGTGACACATTTGGTCCACTTTAAATGGACCAGAGTTTGGTTCCCCCATTGGTCTGGATCTTTTGTGCAGGTATGAATCCACTGAAGCAAATCCACTCTATGGACTAAACAAAAAAATAAATAAATAAAATAAACATAAGGTTTGCTTTAATGAAATTATGGACCAAAGAGCTTTTCTGGTGTGGGTCCACTCTTAGGAAGTTTTACAATATGCTTTCTGAGTTCCATGTCCAAAAATAACAGTTGCTACTAAAAATTCACTTGTGAATTAACCTTTTCTTCATTTGGCAATAAGTTTGTGAATGTGCTTAATTTTACTGCTCAATTAATCAGGAAGGCTTTCAAATCTCAAGAGATTGGTTTTCTAATCTGTATGCAAAGCATTATGAAAATTAAAGGTAAAATCAGGTATTTACTTTCTCTGTAAAAATTAGATAACTTTTCTATTTCTTACCAACAACAAATCAGAAAAAAACATTTCCTGATTTTTGGGTTTCAGTCTGATTGCTTTTGTTTTTATGCCTGCTCATGGTTCAGTCAGTGATCAGTTCTTCCACCCACCTGTGGCTATTGGCTGATATATTATTGGTATTTTCTTGATAGCAGTTCTGTGTGTAAATGTCCAGTATTATTTACTTGCCAGTTCCAAAAGTCAAATATCTGAAGAGAATATTTGCTCAGGAGATACAGATGAATATTTTCTGAGCTCCATAGTGTGAGTAACCTCATGGAAATAATGTGTTTAAATATGCAAAACGAAGGGTATGGAAAGTTTTCAGGATATCGTTGTTCTCATCCTTTCTGAATTATTTACTGTGATGGTATAGAAAATTTTAAAGATTATTCAAAGAAATTGTGGGTGTTCTTAATTTTGGGATACGTTTACATTTTCTCCAAATAATTATAATAAAGAGTCATGTTCAATAAATTAGAATATGCATTCAAGTGAAGATTGTTTCTTTTTTTGGTTTCAAAAGTACATTTTTGAAAGACAAAAACATTTCTGTGTTAAAATGGTAACTTTCAAATCTTACATGTTAAAAAATATTAGAAATAAATAATATATATAATATTTACTCGCTCCCACATTGTTTTATTAATCTTTATAAAGTGCCTCATTTAGTGAATTGAGTTACTAAAATTAATTGATATTACACTGATCTGATTTATTCAAAAGATTTTTAAATCTGTCACGTTGAAGAGTTGCAAATTACAAGGAAATGCTAATTTGTTCCTTTGAGAAAACCCTGGCAATAAAAGAGTTAAATTTTCCTTTCTCCATCTCTGCGAACAGTGCAAACAAATTTCATCCGTCTCTACTACTGTTAAAACCTTGCCTCTATATAAATCAGTGTTGTTCTTTAAGCTATATTTCCGGACAAAGGCAAATTCTTAAGTAATTAGGAAGTATCACAAAGCCCCGAAGAGAAGGAGAGTCAACTGCCTAGCCTCTCTTTGTTTGGAGGTGGCATGCTACTATTATATTATCTTAGATTTAAGTAAATACCAGATTGAAAGGATAGACTTATAATAAAACAAACGTTATTTTGAAGATTTTGAAAAGGTCCCGGCTTTACGGTCTAAAACTGTAAAGCCAAATCCCCACTGCTGTCCACAAGGTGGCGGCAATGCGCCAAAAATAAATAAACAGTAGGAGAAGAAGGGGAGTCTCCATTAGGAAGCTGGGGGTAAATACTTGTAATAATCGATCCTTGTCTTTCTTTTTTGAATATGACGCCTCATTTAACGTCCTTCGTTTGATTTCTTCTATTCCAGTCTTTACCATAAATGTTTTTAGTTTTTCTGCTTAATCGCAAAAATCAGATCACAACAAATATCTTTTGTCAACGTTACTTAAACACTGCGCTCCACTGTCTCTTTGGTTCAGATCTGTCCGTGGAAATGAAGCAGGAGTACCAGGACCTCATCCTGCACCTTGAGGGCTGTGGCCGGTCCTCTGTGGTGGCAGAGGCAGAGCACCCGGGCGGCTGGAACACGGATCGCTCCCACGCCCGTAAAGTCAAGTCCTACCAGGTGGAGAACCACTGGTACCAGAACTACTCCACCAATCAGAGCTGCCGCATCCCCGTCTGCCTTGCCGCCCGTTCCTATGGCGACGAGTTGCTGATAGTTCTGGAAGATCTGGATGTGGAGGGTTATGACCACAGACAGTCAAAATTAAAGCAGTTCGTAAATGTGAGTATCTCTGAAACGGCTTCACCTAATCAGAAGTATTATAAACCATTAACCACGAATATGATACAATTTATTATCACAATCTTTGCGCAAACTGCCTGTATAGATGTTCTCATCTGAAGCTGGATGACTATAATTGCACTTTGCACCGATCTGACAGAGTAATCTAATTAAAATGAAGAACAACAAATATGTTTCTTCTTGAACTCATCCATATTTATTTAGCAATTTAGCTGCAAAAATGATTTTTTGAACTTTCAAACCAGTTCTCAACGTGGACACAGTAGTTACAAATCAGTGATTTTATTTAACAAATCGCAGATGAAATGTGATTTTTAATGATGGATTTTCATGTTTTCATTTACAGAACCAGCATTACGGTTGGTTTGGCTGTTTTTACAGAAATACAAGATTGAAAATGAAAAAAGTGCAAAAATAGAAAAGAGCAATTATGTAAATTAATTTTCAAGGGTATTTTATGTGACCAATTTAGTAATTCTTGTTTTTTTATGTCGATGCACAACAAAGTGAGAAAGGAGCAATAAGCTCATCTGACAGTGCAGCAGCAATTTGGTTAGATAATGTAATGTATATATTATTTAAAAATGACTAAATTAAATCAAATCAATTTTGAAACTTTTATGTCAACATTTCAAACTGCATTTGATTTGCAATTGATCAACATTTTCCCAAAAACACACAATTCTGGACACAAACCATGTTGGTTAAAGAATGTATAATTATAGTGTACATTACAATCCTCCTGACTGTACTAAGTGATAATTAACTATATTTTACTGCTTTATCTTAACTTAGAAATGTGAACATTAAACAAATGTACTTATTTGGAATTGACAAATGCGCGCCAAATAAGGTCCGGTCCACCCAGGTGTTTGTTCACCTGGGTGGACCGGACCTTATATGGAGGCAGAATAAACACTGATCCACCCAGGTGGTTTTCACAGATTAAACACCCAGGTGTTTATTCACCTGGGTGGACCGGACCTTATCTAGCGGCAGAATAAACACTGCTCACCCAGGTGTTGGACCAGTCCACTGGTCCAACACCTGATTCTGAATTAAACACCCAGGTGTTTATTCACCTGGGTGGACCGGACCTTATCTGCGGCAGAATAAACACTGCTCCACCCAGGTGTTGGACCGGTCCACTGGTCCAACACCTGGTTTTCACAGATTAAACACCCAGGTGTTTATTCACCTGGGTGGACCGGACCTTATCTGGCGGCAGAATAAACACTGCTCCACCCAGGTGTTGGACCGGTCCACTGGTCCAACACCTGGTTTTCACAGATTAAACACCCAGGTGTTTATTCACCTGGGTGGACCGGACCTTATCTGGCGGCAGAATAAACACTGCTCCACCCAGGTGTTGGACCGGTCCACTGGTCCAACACCTGGTTTTTCACAGATTAAACACCCAGGTGTTTATTCACCTGGGTGGACCGGACCTTATCTGGCGGCAGAATAAACACTGGTCCACCCAGGTGTTGGACCGGTCCACTGGTCCAACACCTGGTTTTCACAGATTAAACACCCAGGTGTTTATTCACCTGGGTGGACCGGACCTTATCTGGCGGCAGAATAAACACTGGTCCACCCAGGTGTTGGACCGGTCCACTGGTCCAACACCTGGTTTTCACAGATTAAACACCCAGGTGTTTATTCACCTGGGTGGACCGGACCTTATCTAG
The DNA here is from genome assembly GCF_019740435.1 of Gambusia affinis. NCBI lineage: Eukaryota > Metazoa > Chordata > Actinopteri > Cyprinodontiformes > Poeciliidae > Gambusia > Gambusia affinis. Next base: position 22,129,568 of record NC_057872.1, read on the forward strand.
CGGCAGAATAAACACTGGTCACCCAGGTGTTGGATCGGTCCACTGGTCCAACACCTGGTTTTCACAGATTAAACACCCAGGTGTTTATTCACCTGGGTGGACCGGACCTTATCTAGCGGCAGAATAAACACTGGTCACCCAGGTGTTGGACCGGTCCACTGGTCCAACACCTGGTTTTCACAGATTAAACACCCAGGTGTTTATTCACCTGGGTGTTTAACCTGTGAATAAACACCCAGGTGTTTATTCACCTGGGTGGACCGGACCTTATCTGGCGGCAGAATAAACACTGCTCCACCCAGGTGTTGGACCGGTCCACTGGTCCAACACCTGGTTTTCACAGATTAAACACCCAGGTGTTTATTCACAGGTAATTACAACCTACTTTAACACCAGGTTGTAAGAAGGCTGTCTGATAACATCATTATGTCCTGCTGATCTGATTTCTTAGCTGTTTGAATACCTGTTTGATATTAGTGAATAAACAACTGAGTGGACCTGACCGGACCTTATCCCTGTCTTGGACTCCAACCTCTTGCTCTTCCACGAAAGCCCATTTTAACTTACAGTGAGTGTTCACTTGAAATAAGGACTTTCTAAACTTTCTAAGCTGTTGCAATGTCATTATAATCAGAAACAACAGTTTCTTAAAAGGAATGTGCACTTTGAAAATAAATCAAACAATCAACTTTGCATTTTTATGAAAACACAAAGTGGAAATAGATTCAGCCAAAAGTGAATCAGGACAAGACAATACCTTTTTAATGCCTTTTAAATAACCTTCAAAGTATAGATTTAGAAATATAAACTACATATATATAGAAGGCAGGAAAAGACAATTCCTTTTTAGACCTTCAAAATTTAGGTTTAGAAAAAGAAACTCCATATATTTGTAGTTTTTTTGACTGAAATATCTAGTTTTTTGTAGAAGTTACACACTTCTACAAAAAGTATGCAGCTTTTTGTAGAAGTTACATACTTCTTGTAGAAGTAACATACTTCTACAAAAAGTATGCAGCTTTCTGTAGAAGTTAGACTAAACCTTTCCTTCTAAAGACAAAACGCATTTTAAATACGTTCCACTAGAATGAGCTGCAGTGTTTGTAGATTAATCTCCTATCACAGAGTGGGTGGTCATGAATATGAACATACAACTCACTCATCATGCATTTTCTATGTGGAATTACCAAAAAATAACATTGGACCCACGCATCATCAAGATTTACATAGGTCCACAATTCTCAACTTGAAAATTTGAATGGTGTAATTTTTCTGTGATTTCACACAAGAAGCTGTAGGTTTGAGATATTGACTTAAAATATAACCACATGTTTGGATATGCCAAATTGTTTAAAGGCACAGTAATCTTAATGAATGCCAATATTTGACTTTGAAGAAACCTGGGCACGGTCCACCCAAATGTTTTTTCACCAATGTTAAACAAGTATTCAAACAGCTAAAAAACAGTTCTGTGTCACTCTTGCAAAAAGAACTGAATAGTAACAACGGCATAACAAAAGAGTGGCAAAGTCAACAGTACAGAATAAAAGTTCATAAAATCACACATTCCCAGTGGTGCGATGGATCTTCTGGAATAACTATATATTTTAAAACTCTTCTTGGCTTTTATGTCACAAGTGTTTCATTGAAATTTCATTGACATAAATTGGCTGCAGTGAAAAACTGTAACGTTCAAAAATACATTCATCCAGCAATAATAAAATATCTGTCATCATCCTCTTCCAACTGAGATTTTTGTAGAGTATTTAAAATCAAAATCAAATCAAATTTTATTTGTATAGAACATTTCAGCAGCAAAGCATTTCAAAGTGCTTTACATCAAATCAAACACAAAAACACAATGCAACGTAGAATCAACAATCAAAACAGAACATCAAGTCAGGTTCCGTCAAAAATTTGTAATTGATTACGTTTCAAATACAACTCTAAACAAGTGGGTTTTTAGTTGAGATTTAAGTGAAGTCAGCGTTTCGGCTGTTTTACAGTTTTCTGGAAGTTTGTTCCAGATTTGTGGTGCATAGATGCTAAATGCCGCTTCTCCTCGTTTGGTTCTGGTTCTGGGAATGCAGAGCAGACCAGAACCAGAAGACCTGAGAGTTCTGGAAGGTTGATACAACAACAGCAGGTCTTTAATGTATTGAGGTGCTAAACCATTCAGTGATTTATAAACTATCAACAGTATTTTAAAGTCTATTCTTTGAGCTACATTGAGCCAGTGGAGGGACTTTAAAACTGGTGTTATGTGTTCTATCTCTCCAACAAACAGCTACTCTCCTACAGGCTCCCCAATGCCATTTCTGTCATCTACCTTGTGCCAGGCCTCAGCCAAATGATTGGGCTAACACAGTAGTTGCCCAAACAATCCTGGTAATTGCCATTTCTGATATACTGCCTATATCAGAAATGGCAGTAATTAAATGGAAATGGTATCTTTAAGAAAGTTTCTAAACCATTTTTTCCTAATAACAAGAATTCTCTTCTTTTCTGAGAATATTTTGTATGTTTAAAACTGCTACAAAACTGCTACATGAAGCTGTTTGAGTGTTTGATTTGCAGGACTGAGCTTATATGTCTTCATAAAGACTAACTAAACCATGATCTGTTTAAACAAATGATGGCAAAGTAAATAACTGAATCCGGTGACAATAGGACTTTCCGAGCTCAAGCAAACTGAGAATTGTAGGAGTTGACTTCTCTTTGAGATGTGATTGGACAACATATGAGTTTTATCTGATATAAATAGATGAGTGAAGGACTTAAGAAACACTCAAAGGCAAATCTCTCTCCTCAAACAGAAAACCTACCAAAGAATCAAGGTAATTTCTCAGTTCTCATAAATTTCTTACAGTATTTCTAACAAGCCTATGAAATATTTTCAGAGTTGTTTTTTATTTTATTTTTGTAATTTAATTTTAAATTGTTTTTCTCTCCTGTTTTTGCCAGAATCATGAGGTACGGTGTTCTGTTTCATTTGCTGCTCCTCCTGCCAGTGTGCTCAGCTTACACTTACCGTAAGTAATGTGAAATTTATGTCAATTTAGAAACTGCAAGCATAGTTTGTGATTGAACGTTAATCTATGAACTCAACACAATAGTCTAATTGAACTTATTCAAAATGAGTTTTGTCTTTAAAGAAAGGCTTTGCTCTAACTTCAGCAAACAGCATAATATTCTGCCTTCCATGTATATGTAGTTTATATTTACATTTACTGAGACAAAAAAAGCATCAAAGACTTTTAAATTGACTAACAGATAAACGGATGTGAATTTTCACAACTGTATAAATCTCTTAAGCCAAACAACCTACAATAGGATTAATTTAAATTTCTCTGTTCATTTCAGAAAATGTGGCTTTACGCGGCAAAGCTACACAGTCTTCTCAGTTCAAAGGGGATCCGTGGAATGCATTTGTAAGTGCCTCCAATGCTATTGATGGAAACCTAAATTCTGACCTTACAAAGGGATCTTGCACCCACACTGATGGTGAAAACAACCCCTGGTGGAGAGTGGACCTGCTGGACTCATATATAGTCACCAAGGTCGTCATCACCAACAGAGGAGACTGCTGTGGAGAGCGACTCAATGGTGTGGAAGTTCGCATCGGAAACTCTTTGCAAAAAGATGGCACTGCAAACCGACTGTGAGTGAAACCCATGCATACAGTGTGAAACAAGGGAGCCTCAATGCTACTCAGATTTGAACCTTTTTCAATTCTGCACCTCCCCTTAAACAGAGACTTATTTGGTATCCAAAGAAACTCTGAGCTGCAAGCTGATTTTGCGCCCAGGGCTTCAGGACAGTGACCACAACCCTTCATCCATAAAATATACATAAGTATTGGTGGTTTCCATTTTTAAAATTTTCAGTAAATGTGACTAAATTTGTTGTAATTGCTGGGGTTTTTTACCATGGTTTTCCAACATATACCATTCATTGGGAGTAAAATTTAGCAATTTCTTATTGTTTTATTATAGTTGGATAGAAAACTATAATATATTTCCTTCCCAAAAAAAAAACAAAAAAAAAAAAAAACTAGGAATTTTAGGCATATGACAAAAGTTTATTAAGTTTAGTAAATGAAACAAAGGAAATCCTCAGTTTGGTAGATGATGCTAACCAATGCCAAGGCCAAAAAGGCAAGGAATTTCTCTGTAAATGTTCTTGTGTTTATGTCAGCTACATCAATCTTAGTACAGGTACTGTGCAGTCTTGGATCTATGGTTTCACAAAGTTTGTAGCTCTATTGATTCTATTTCTATAATGTTCATACAGTACAGACCAAAGGTTTGGACGCACCTTGTAATTGAATCCAATTACAAGGTGTGTCCAAACCTTTGGTCTGTACTGTATACTGTTGCAATCCTCATTTTCTCTGAAACTATAGCAGCTCCTGGGATATTTAAACTTCTGATGGAGTCACCCCAGTGTTACCTTTATACTGATACCAAGATTAATGAAATAGTTTGTAATTGCTAAGAAATACGTAGATAGATTTGAGTATGTGATTTTGAACACTTCAGCAAGCCATGTGGGGATTAAAGAATCTTGAATGTTACTGACTCAGCTCTTCTTTTCTAGGGTTGCTACCATTTCTACTGCTGCAGCTGGAAGCTCTCATTCAATAAAACTTTCTAAGCGTGTGGAAGGACGTTATGTGACCATTATAGCACCTGGTGTGAACAGGGTTATAAATATCTGTGAAGTGGAGGTCTATGGATACCGCGCCCCGACTGGTGAGAATCTTTCGAAACATTTTTGATCATATTTTTATCAGTCAAGTTGGGTTGGCCAGTGAGTGTCACTGTAGTTTTTCCATAGTTTGTGTTTATGTAGATGTCATTAAACACTTTGACTAGGACAATCTCAGTATGGTGGTGACATTAGAAACTGGACAGAGTTTTTGGAGCCAAAATCATAACTGGCAATAAATAAGATTTGTACAGACAATCCTAGACGATTTATTAACAAAATCATTAGATGACTGCTTGCACAAAAATAGCACTGCTTACGCAGTGTTGAGGCTGTTCTTACAAATTAATTGTATATGAAATGTTTATCCTCTGCTGAAATTTGTTATTAATTTACAAGAAAAAAGCACCTTTTGGGATGATGTCCTTACAAAAAGCAATGTGGAGACACAGAAAGTAGAAAGATATTTATTTTCTCTAGCAAATTCTCTGTCAAACCTAAGCTTAATATGAAATCAAGAAGTTTCGGTTTTACAAGTTTCTAAATACCAAATTGAATACTTGAACAAACAAACAAAATAAATAAAAATATGCACTTGTCAATATGTACATAGGTAGAGTATATTTGTAGACTATGTATCACAGCTGACATTTAACATTTTGTTTTGCAGAAGAAAATGTGGCAGTTTATGGAAAAGCTTCACAGTCAACAGTTTATCCTGGAGCCATTGCCTACTACGCTATTGATGGGAACCGTGCAGCACTGTGGAGCCAGAGTTCCTGCAGCTCCACAAATAATGACTTTAGCCCCTGGTGGAGACTGGACCTGGGAAGAACCTATAAAGTGTTCAAAATTCACATAACAAATCGGGTAGAAGTTCATACTCGAATTAACGGAGCTGAAATTCGTATTGGAAATTCACTTGACAACAACGGAAATAACAATCCCAGGTAGTTTACAGTCATTTTATCAAAACTCTGAATACAAATAAAACATGTTGTTATAAGCATAAATTATATATCTCATGAATTATTTTTGCTAAAATAATGTATTTTTGAATATATCCTGAAATCTTAAATCTTTTTCCTCTGACAGGTGTGCTGTGATCTCAACCATCGCTCCAGGTGTTACTGAAACCTTTCAGTGCAACGGCATGGATGGTCGATACATCAACGTTGTAATACCTGGAAGAAATGAGTATCTCACTCTGTGTGAGGTGGAGGTGTACGCATCGAGACTGAATTAAAGTTTTCATGACAACACCGTGGTTTAAAGTTAAAGCTTAAAGTTAAAGCTGAATGATTCATTTTGATCACTAGAGGGGGTAAAAAGTCTTATGAATATCTGATTGTATTCTGATTGTATTGAAAACCAAAATTAAACTCTATGGGGAAAGCAGTTCTGAGCTGGTGTAGGCTTCTGATGAACCAATCATGTACTTTTGGGACACTGTGGGATGCTTGCTGGGTCTGATTTTGAAACATAAGCAACAATTTGAGACTACAGGTTGAAAAACAAATATAAAAGAAAAAGCAACAAATTTATCAGTTAATGTAAAACTAAGAGTTATAATGTGTAACTTTTCCAAATCTTGTCTTTTGATATAATCTATCAGACAATCAAACTATCTTATGATCTGTCTCATAGGTCTCTTTCATTCTGTGGTTTATTCAACTGGTCTGAAATCTGGTGTATATTTCTTTATTAAATCGCTATAATAAGTCTGCAAAGTTGGTTGTGGATTATTTGTACATTGTGTTATTACTGCACACTACTTAATTTTCTGTTAAATTGTTGGTTAACATAACTAGAAAATCAGTTGTGTCAACAAAAAACTTTTAAGAACTTTGGTGAAAGAAAATATCAAACCTGTCATGATGGGTGCTAGCCGGGTTACCCACATGCAAGAACACGCTAAGAGAGGCGATATGAAACAACAATAATTTTATTTTGGGAAAAGGTAGTGGGGTCAGGGGGAAAAAGTCCTGGAGCCTGGGAATGAAGGAAAACGGTCGTCGGACTGTTGATGAGAATAGGCGGAGTGAAACACGGGACAGATCCAAGGTAATAATTTTGAGTATATTTCAGAGAGTGCTTACTTGGAGGCGGAGTGAGGTTTTGTCGGTGGCGGTGGCTGAAGAAATTGATTACCGTTTGGAGAGCGAGCAGGTAAGCCTTGTAGTTGGAGAGGAGCGCGGGTCGACTTCCAAGCGGGGTTCCGGTGATTTGCTCCCGGAACATGAAGCGCCGGCAGGCCCAGCCTGTGGCGAGCCGTAGGGAATCCACGGGGAGGGACCAGGGAGGTGAGTGCACGAGGAAGGCAACCGACTGGTAACACCAATGGCGTCGTGAGGAAACACAAGGAAATCTGACGGAAGAAACACAGGGAGCGATCAGAACACGAGGAGCGATCAGAGCACAAGGAACGATCATAGAAGGTTTCTTTTCTTAAGGAAACGTCTACCAGTTGAGGCAAACACTCAGGCACTGGAGTGTCAGCTAGGCGGTCCTTATGAAGCGCCTCCGCAGCTCTTGATGATTAGACACAGGTGCGTCTACAGGTTGGCCGCCACACTTCTCCAGGGGCTCCGCTCAATGGTGACATCAGGTGGCTGTGAAAGGAAATAGCAGCTTCCCAGAGAACCCAGAACAAAAACAGGAAAAATAACCCCAACCTAACAGTACTCCCCCCTCAACGGACGCCACCTGGCGGCCGAGAAGAGGAGGAAGGCTGAGAGGCGGTGTAATCACTAATAAGGGAGGGGTCAAGGATAAAGGAGCGGGGAACCCAAGAGCGTTCCTCTGGACCGTAGCCCTCCCAGTCAACGAGGTACTGGTGACCCCGACCGCGCCGACGGGAAGCCACAATCCTGCGGACAGAGAATGCAGGATGACCGTCAATAAGACGGGTGGGAGGAGGGGGTTCGGCCGGAGGGCAAAGATTACTGGACAGGACCGGTTTAATCTGGGAGACATGGAAAGTAGCATGAACACGTAGGGAGGGAGGAAGGCGAAGGCGTACAGCTGCTGGACTGATGACTGACACTATCTCAAACGGGCCAATAAACCTGGGAGACAATTTCTTGGACATGGACTTGAGGGGTATGTCCCGGGTAGACAACCAGACCTTCTGCCCGACCAAATAAGTGGGCGCAGTGGTTCTTCTCCGGTCAGCCTGTTTCTTGTTCTGAGTGGCAGTGTGATTAAGTGCCGTGATGGTTTCTGACCAGATCTTTTTACAACGGCGAATGTGATGCTGTACTGACGTTACCGATATGTCCTTCTCGTCGGATGGCTGGAGAGGGGGCTGGTAGCCGAGAGAGACCTCGAACGGGGAAAACCCTGTGGCTGCTGAAATGTGACTGTTGTGTGCATATTCTACCCATGGTAGATATTGAGCCCAGTCTTCGGGGTTAGAGGCAGTCAGGCAATGCAACATGGCCTCCAGCTCCTGATTTAACCTCTCTGTCTGGCCGTTAGTCTGGGGATGGTAACCAGAGGTTAATGACACTTTCCCCCCTAGGGCAGAACAAAATTGTCACCAAACTTGGGAGATAAACTGAGGACCCCGATCGGAAAGTATCTCCTGAGGGATGCCATGTAATTTAAAGACATGTTTAATGAGAAGCATGGCAGTTTGAGCGGCAGTGGGGAGTTTAGATGAAACAAATGACAAGACTGTGAGAAGCAAGGTCTCTTGGGGATAGGTAATGGCTGGAGTAATCCTGTGGGTGGCTGATGGGAGGACTTGTTCCTGGAACAGACTGGACATGCTAACACAAACTCTTTGACATCTTTATGAACTGATGGCCACCAGAACCTTCGGTTGACCAACCCAATAGTTCGACTGATACCTGGATGTCCGGAAAACTTTGAGGAATGTATCCACTGTAGGAAGCGGGATCGAGCGGAGGCAGGGACGTACGTCCTCCCCTGTGGACATGACGCAGGGACAGGCTCGGTTAGCTGGGCTTGACGGATGAGGTCTTCAACCTCCCAGGTAACTACTCCCACCGTGCAGCTGGGGGGAAGCAGGGGAATGAGTTCCTTCTCGGAGTCATCAGGTGCATAAAGTCTAGAGAGGGCATCAGGCTTGACATTTTTAGAACCTGGACGGTAAGAAATAGACAGGTTGAATCGAGAAAAGAATAATGACCAGCGCGACTGTCGAGGGTTTGAACGTTTAGCTGACTGAATGTGAGACAGGTTCTTATGGTCAGTCCAAACTACTATGGGATGCTCAGCTCCCTCTAGCCAGTGTCGCCATTCCTCTAGAGCGAGCTTAATAGCCAGTAACTCTCTGTCTCCCACATCATAGTTGTGTTCTGCTGGTGAAAGTCTGCGAGAGAAAAATGCACAGGGGTGAGTATTATTATCTTTTTCAGAAACTTGAGACAGCACAGCTCCCACTCCAGAGTCTGAAGCATCGACCTCAAGGATGAACTGTTTAGTGGTATCAGGCTGAACTAGTACAGGGGCGTTAGCAAACAGGTTCTTGAGTCGGTTGAAGGCTTCCTCTGCTTGTGGGGTCCAGGTAAAACTAGACTTTGTGGATGTGAGCGCAGTTAGGGGTAAAGCGGTCTGGCTATAATTCCGTATGAAACGGCGGTAAAAGTTGGCAAAACCCAAGAACCGTTGCAGCTGTTTACGGGTCTCGGGTCTAGGCCAGTCCAACACAGCTCTGATCTTGTCCTCCGAAGGTCTTACCTGCCCGCTCTCAAGGACGTAGCCCAGGAAGGTAACGGATGATTGATGGAACTCACACTTCTCTGCCTTTACGTACAGTTTGTTCTCCAAGAGGCGTTGGAGAACCTTTCTGACATGCATCTTGTGCTCCTCCAGGGACTTGGAATAAATCAGTATGTCGTCTAGATAAACGAAGACAAACACATTAATGAAATCTCTGAGGACATCGTTTACAAGTGCTTGGAAAAAGGCGGGAGCATTTGATAAACCAAACGGCATAACTAAATACTCATAGTGTCCCATGGGTGTCTTGAATGCCGTCTTCCACTCATCTCCCTCGCAAATGCGAAGGAGGTGGTAGGCATTGCGGAGATCGAGTTTGGAGAAAATGGTAGCTTCCTGGACAGGGTCAAAGGCTGAGGAAAGAAGAGGTAAAGGATATTTATTTTTAATAGTGATCTGGTTCAAACCCCTGTAGTCAATACAGGGCCTCAAGGACTCATCCTTCTTCCCCACGAAGAAGAACCCTGCCCCAAGGGGTGACGAAGAAGTGCGTATAATGCCTGCTGCTAACGAGTCATTAATGTATTTCTCCATGGTCTGACGTTCTGGACGGGAGATATTGTAAAGTCGGCTGGTGGGTAGTGGGGCTCCGGGCAACAGATCTATGGGACAATCATAGGGGCGGTGGGGGGGTAGAGTGAGTGCTTTGCTCTTACTGAAGACTGCAGCCAGATCCTTATATTCAAGGGGAACAACTGACAGGTCAGGGGAATCGGTCTCATGCTGCTCTGCTGTTATGGAAGTCGGGGTAACGGCAGAGTGGAGACAAGTTGCATGGCACTCACTGGACCATGATTCAATAGTAGTCCTTCTCCAGTTTATCTGTGGGTTATGTCAGTAGCCACTCAAACCCCAGAATAACAGGGCGCTGACTCGGGAAAACAAAAAAAGAAATTAGCTCTGAATGGTTACCAGAAATCACAAGACGGACGGGTGTAGTCCTCTGGATAATCCTGGGCAGGACCTCCCCATTTAGGGCTGAAACATGAAGTGGAACAGGGAGTGGTTCTGTAGGGATCCCTAGCTGTTCAACAAGGGTAGAGTCAATTAGATTTTGTTCACAACCTGAGTCAATAAAAACAGTCAGAGGAAGAGATTGATGGCGATGGAAAAGTGTAGCAGAAATAAGGAGACGAGATCTTCTATTGGCGGGTTGCACCGGCAGCCTCCTGCTCGTTACGGGCCTGCAAGTTTAAACTTACGGGGCAGTTAGCAATGAAATGGTTGGGACCCCCGCAATACAAGCACAACCGAGAGACTAGTCTCTTTTGCCTCTCCTCAGGTGTCAGGCGAGTGTTACCCAGCTGCATGGGCTCAGGTTCTGAGGTCTCCGAGGGGTTTGGTACCTCCTGAAGACTAGGACGGGTAGCTTGTAGGGGGGCTCTGGCTGAGAGAATTCGGCGATTTCTCTCCTTGGCTCGAGACCGAATTCTATTATCCAGTTTTATGGTCAGACTTATAAACTCTTCTAGAGTCTCAGGTTCATCCAGAGTAGCTAATTCATCTTTGATCTGTTCACTTAATGCATGGAAGTAAGCACTTTTAAGTGCAGTAGCATCCCATTTAGAGGCGGCTGCCTTTATCCTAAAGTCAATAGCAAAATCGGACACCGTTCGTTGCCCCTGTTTTAGGTTCCAGAGTTCTCGGGAAGCTGAAGTCTGGTCCGTCTCTTGACTAAACACCTGTTTTAATTCCTTAATGAAATCGGAATATGAACAACCAAAATCAGTGGGGGAGGAAAACTTGGCTTCGGCCCAAACCAGAGCTCGACCGGACAGCTGGGACAGCACATAATTAGCATTGTCGTGTGGAAAACTTTGAGGACAAGAATTGAAAATGATGGAACATTGTAAGATAAATCCCCCACATTTGTGCACATCACCTGTGAACTTCTCGGGGTCTGGCAGCCGGATCTTCGAAAACGTGGGACGGATTGGTGGGTCTGGGACTGCAGGTGAGGTTGGAGCTGGAGGCTGCACCTGCTGAACGGAACCTTGCAAAAAGTTAGACAACTCTGTCAACCGACGGTTTGTTTCGGCCTGTCTATTACCCAACTCTCTTAAAGCTGAATCATGTGACTGTATGAGAGCGTGTTGTTCAGATAAAGCCCTTCTTATTGCGTCTGCTGGGGTAGGCTGTTGGCCTGAGTGTTCTGTCATGATGGGTGCTAGCCGGGTTACCCACATGCAAGAACACGCTAAGAGAGGCGATATGAAACAACAATAATTTTATTTTGGGAAAAGGTAGTGGGGTCAGGGGGAAAAAAAGTCCTCCTGCAGTGAAACATATGACTGCTGGCAACCATACAGTTCTCTTAAAATGGTGAAAACAGTTTCTGGATCCTCACGGTCAGCTGACGATCTATACTTGATCTCATCTCGAGCTTCACCTTCAAGATGGTCAAAAATGAAAGCAGCCCGGTCTGTGGGTCCAACATGGCGGACTCGCATGCTGGTGCGAACCTCTTCTATCCGCTCCTCCACTCCAACACCATGAATTCCTCTAAAGATTGGACACTTTCTCTCCCTTGGCAGGTAGATTATGCGGTCAGCTGTCCCATTGCTCATCGGAGCTCCACTCGTACTCGGGCCAGCTTGTGCATCATCCCTCTCCTGCTGCAGACGGCTCCTTTCGGCCTCCAACTGCTGGACTCGGGCACGGAGTTCTTGAAGTTCCTCAGCCATCGCACCGGGAACGTTGATCTTTGTTCACAGCTGGAAATCTCCAGCCAGGTCCCACGATGTGCCTACTGTTGCACTATTATGCTCTCACCCTCTAAGCACTCCCCAAAAAAAAAAAAAATAAAAAATTGCTCTTTACTAAAGCACCGCTACCACAGAACCAACATAGTCAACATACTATCTGTTCCAACAGCCAGACCCTGCTCGCAGCGCCAGAAAATTGTAACACGGGGGAAAGACCCGGATGATGACTGAGGGCGTGGCTCTAAAGCAAACTGGTAGACTACTAAAACATGCTCAGGTAGCCTAGGGTCTCCCAATTAAAAGTACTCAAGTAAGTCTGGCTTAAAGTGATGAAACAGAGGTAGCATACAAAAATATATTTTATTTATACTTTCTTTAACAATGTTAAAAATATACTTTATTATTCTAATTTAAGACCTGATTTGGTACAGGCATCTAGGAAAACACTGGAAGCAATCAGAGACATAACAAAATCAACTACAAACCAAACTAATAGAAACAAATTCATCACACACAAATAATATTGAACAAAAGAAAATATAAATCTCCCGTCGCATCAGTCCAGTCCTTTAGAGCTGCGCCCAATCTGCTAATTCATAAAAAAAAAAAAGAAATATAAACCCTGGTTCTGGTTCTGCGGTGCTTTGCTACACCTCCAGCTGTAGAGGACAACCCTTTAGCCAATTACTGAGAGCATCATAAAACTGCACATGGGTGAGAGCATAATATTGCACATAAGCAACCTATTCAGCAGCTGGACCAGCACGGCACCAGCGCTCATCCGACAGATCCCAGCTGCCACAATGGACTTGACTTGTCACTTGGCGGGCACACCTGGTGCCTATATACATTAATAAGCCCAAAAAAAACTGACGCAAAAGTGAAGGTGGGGAAACGGGGCATGGTGCATTCAAGGACCCGACATGGGTGGGAATTTACAAGGATTAAATATAAACCGTGTTCAACCTAATGAACCACCCGGTTACATATGTTATCTTAGATTTAAGTAAATACCAGATTGAAAGGATAGACTTATTATAAAACAAACGTTATTTTGAAGATTTTGAAAAGGTCCCGGCTTTACGGTCTAAAACTGTAAAGCCAAATCCCAACTGCTGTCCACAAGGTGGCAGCAATGCGCCAAAAGATAAATAAACACAGTAGGAGAAGAAGGGGAGTCTCCATCAGAAAGCTGGGGGTAAATACTTGTAATAATCTATCCTTATCTTTCTTTTTTGAATATGACGCCTCATTTAACGTACTTCGTTTGATTTCTTCTATTCCAGTCTTTACCATAAATGTTTTTAGTTTTTCTGCTTAATCGCAAAAATCAGATCACAACAAATATCTTTTGTCAACGTTACTTAAACACTGCGCTCCACTGTCTCTTTGGTTCAGATCTGTCCGTGGAAATGAAGCAGGAGTACCAGGACCTCATCCTGCACCTTGAGGGCTGTGGCCGGTCCTCTGTGGTGGTCAAACACATCAAGTTTCCGGAAGAGGCAGAGCACCCGGGCGGCTGGAACACGGATCGCTCCCACGCCCGTAAAGTCAGGTCCTACCAGGTGGAGACCCACTGGTACCAGAACTACTCCACCAATCAGAGCTGCCGCATCCCCGTCTGCCTTGCCGCCCGTTCCTATGGCGACGAGTTGCTGATAGTTCTGGAAGATCTGGATGTGGAGGGTTATGACCACAGACAGTCAAAATTAAAGCAGTTCGTAAATGTGAGTATCTCTGAAACGGCTTCACCTAATCAGAAGTATTATAAACCATTAACCACGAATATGATACAATTTATTATCACAATCTTTGCGCAAACTGCCTGTATAGATGTTCTCATCTGAAGCTGGATGACTATAATAGCTCTTTGCACCGATCTGACAGAGTAATCTAATTAAAATGAAGAACAACAAATATGTTTCTTCTTGAACTCATCCATATTTATTTTGTAATTTAGCTGCAAAAATGATTTTTTGAACTTTCAAACCAGTTCTCAAAGTGGACACAGTAGTTACAAATCAGTGATTTTATTTAACAAATCGCAGATGAAATGTGATTTTTAATGATGGATTTTCATGTTTTCATTTGCAGAACCAGCATTACGGTTGGTTTGGCTGTTTTTACAGAAATACAAGATTGAAAATGAAAAAGTGCAAAAATAGAAAAGAGCAATTATGTAAATTAATTTTCAAGGGTATTTTATGTGACCAATTTAGTAATTCTTGTTTTTTTATGTCGATGCACAACAAAGTGAGAAAGGAGCAAAAAGCTCATCTGACAGTGCAGCAGCAATTTGGTTAGATAATGTAATGTATATATTATTTAAAAATGACTAAATTAAATCAAATCAATTTTGAAACTTTTATGTCATCATTTCAAACTGCATTTGATTTGCAATTGATCAACATTTTCCCAAAAACACACAATTCTGGACACAAACCATGTTGGTTAAAGAATGTATAATTATAGTGTACATTACAATCCTCCTGACTGTACTAAGTGATAATTAACTATATTTTACTGCTTTATCTTAACTTAGAAATGTGAACATTAAACAAATGTACTTATTTGGAATTGACAAATGGGCGCCGCCAAATAAGGTCCGGTCCACCCAGGTGTTTGTTCACCTGGGTGGACCGGACCTTATATGGAGGCAGAATAAACACTGATCCACCCAGGTGGTTTTCACAGATTAAACACCCAGGTGTTTATTCACCTGGGTGGACCGGACCTTATCTAGCGGCAGAATAAACACTGCTCCACCCAGGTGTTGGACCGGTCCACTGGTCCAACACCTGGTTTTCACAGATTAAACACCCAGGTGTTTATTCACCTGGGTGGACCGGACCTTATCTGGCGGCAGAATAAACACTGCTCCACCCAGGTGTTGGACCGGTCCACTGGTCCAACACCTGGTTTTCACAGATTAAACACCCAGGTGTTTATTCACCTGGGTGGACCGGACCTTATCTAGCGGCAGAATAAACACTTCTCCACCCAGGTGTTGGACCGGTCCACTGGTCCAACACCTGGTTTTCACAGATTAAACACCCAGGTGTTTATTCACCTGGGTGTTTAACCTGTGAATAAACACCCAGGTGTTTATTCACCTGGGTGGACCGGACCTTATCTAGCGGCAGAATAAACACTGCTCCACCCAGGTGTTGGATGGTCCACTGGTCCAACACCTGGTTTTCACAGATTAAACACCCAGGTGTTTATTCACAGGTTCTTACAACCTACTTTAACACCAGGTTGTAAATAGGCTGCCTGATAACATCATTTTGTCCTGCTGATCTGATTTCTTAGCTGTTTGAATACCTGTTTGATATTGGTGAATAAACACCTGGGTGGACCTGACCCTGTCTTGGACTCAAACCTCTTGCTCTTCCACGAAAGCCCATTTTAACAAACAGTGAGTGTTCACCTGAAATAAGGATTTTCTAAACTTTCTAAGCTGTTGCAATGTCATTATAATCAGAAACAACAGTTTCTTAAAAGGAATGTGCACTTTGAAAATAAATCAAACAATCATCTTAGCATTTTTATGAAAACACAAAGTGGAAATAGATTCAGCCAAAAGTGAATCAGGACAAGACAATACCTTTTTAATCCCTTTTAAATAACCTTCAAAGTATAGATTTAGAAATATAAACTACATATATATAGAAGGCAGGAAAAGACAATTCCTTTTTAGACCTTCAAAATTTAGGTTTAGAAAAAGAAACTCCATATATTTGTAGTTTTTTTGACTAAAATATCTAGTTTTTTGTAGAAGTTACATACTTCTACAAAAAGTATGCAGCTTTCTGTAGAAGTTAGACTAAACCTTTCCTTCTAAAGACAAAACTCATTTTAAATACGTTCCACTAGAATGAGCTGCAGTGTTTGTAGATTAATCTCCTATCACAGAGTGGGTGGTCATGAATATGAACATACAACTCACTCATCGTGCATTTTCTATGTGGAATTACCAAAAAATAACATTGGACCCATGCATAATCAAGATTTACATAGGTCCACAATTCTCAACTTGAAAATTTGAATGGTGTGATTTTTCCGTGATTTCACACAAGAAGCTGTAGGTTTGAGATATTGACTTAAAATATAACCACATGTTTGGATATGGCAAATTGTTTAAAGGCACAGTAATCTTAATGAATGCCAATATTTGACTTTGAAGAAACCTGGGCACGGTCCACCCAAATGTTTTTTCACCAATGTTAAACAAGTATTCAAACAGCTAAAAAACAGTTCTGTGTCACTCTTGCAAGAAGAACTGAATAGTAACAACGGCATAACGAAAGAGTGGCAAAGTCAACAGTACAGAATAAAAGTTCATAAAATCACACATTCCCAGTGGTGCGAAGGATCTTCTGGAATAACTATATATTTTAAAACTCTTCTTGGCTTTTATGTCACAAGTGTTTCATTGAAATTTCATTTACATAAATTGGCTGCGGTGAAAAACTGTAACATTCAAAAATACATTCATCCAGCAATAATAAAACATCTGTCATCATCCTCTTCCAACTGAGATTCTTGTAGAGTATTTAAAATCAAAATCAAATCAAATTTTATTTGTATAGAACATTTCAGCAGCAAGGCATTTCAAAGTGCTTTACATCAAATCAAACACAAAAACACAATGCAACGTAGAATCAACAATCAAAACAGAACATTAAATCAGGTTCCGTCAATAAATTTGTAATTGATTACGTTTCAAATACAACTCTAAACAAGTGGGTTTTTAGTTGAGATTTAAGTGAAGTCAGCGTTTTGGCTGTTTTACAGTTTTCTGGAAGTTTGTTCCAGATTTTTGGTGCATAGATGCTAAATGCCGCTTCTCCTCGTTTGGTTCTGGTTCTGGGAATGCAGAGCAGACCAGAACCAGAAGACCTGAGAGTTCTGGAAGGTTGATACAACAACAGCAGGTCTTTAATGTATTGAGGTGCTAAACCATTCAGTGATTTATAAACTATCAACAGTATTTTAAAGTCTATTCTTTGAGCTACATGGAGCCAGTGGAGGGACTTTAAAACTGGTGTTATGTGTTCTATCTCTCCAACAAACAGCTACTCTCCAACAGGCTCCCCAATGCCATTTCTGTCATCTACCTTGTGCCAGGCCTCAGCCAAATGATTGGGCTAACACAGTAGTTGCCCAAACAATCCTGGTAATTGCCATTTCTGATATACTGCCTATATCAGAAATGGCAGTAATTAAATGGAAATGGTATCTTTAAGAAAGTTTCTAAACCATTTTTTTCTAATAACAAGAATTCTCTTCTTTTCTGAGAATATTTTGAATGTTTAAAACACTTTCAGATTCAGATTGAAAGTGTCCTGAACCTTCGTTGATATTTTACTGTATTATCAGCAATGATCTGTCTTATTTAGGATGAACAAAACTGCTACATGAAGCTGTTTGAGTGTTTGATTTGCAGGACTGAGCTTATATGTCTTCATAAAGACTAACTAAACCATGATCTGTTTAAACAAATGATGGCAAAGTAAATAACTGAATCCGGTGACAATAGGACTTTCCGAGCTCAAGCAAACTGAGAATTGTAGGAGTTGACTTCTCTTTGAGATGTGATTGGACAACATATGAGTTTTATCTGATATAAATAGATGAGTGAAGGACTTAAGAAACACTCAAAGGCAAATCTCTCTCCTCAAACAGAAAACCTACCAAAGAATCAAGGTAATTTCTCAGTTCTCATAAATTTCTTACAGTATTTCTAACAAGCCTAGGAAATATTTTCAGAGTTGTTTTTTATTTTATTTTTGTAATTTAATTTTAAATTGTTTTTCTCTCCTGTTTTTGCCAGAATCATGAGGTACGGTGTTCTGTTTCATTTGCTGCTCCTCCTGCCAGTGTGCTCAGCTTACACTTACCGTAAGTAATGTGAAATTTATGTCAATTTAGAAACTGCAAGCATAGTTTGTGATTGAACGTTAATCTATGAACTCAACACAATATTCTAATTGAACTTATTCAAAATGAGTTTTGTCTTTAAAGAAAGGCTTTGCTCTAACTTCAGCAAACAGCATAATATTCTGCCTTCCATATATATGTAGTTTATATTTACATTTACTGAGACAAAAAAAGCATCAAAGACTTTTAAATTGACTAACAGATAAACGGATGTGAATTTTCACAACTGTATAAATCTCTTAAGCCAAACAACCTACAATAGGATTAATTAAAATTTCTCTGTTCATTTCAGAAAATGTGGCTTTACGCGGCAAAGCTACACAGTCTTCTCAGTTCAAAGGGGAGCCGTGGAATGCATTTGTAAGTGCCTCCAATGCTATTGATGGAAACCTAAATGCTGACCTTACAAAGGGATCTTGCACCCACACTGATGCTGAAAACAGCCCCTGGTGGAGAGTGGACCTGCTGGACTCATATATAGTCACCAAGGTCGTCATCACCAACAGAGGAGACTGCTGTGGAGAGCGACTCAATGGTGTGGAAGTTCGCATCGGAAACTCTTTGCAAAAAGATGGCACTGCAAACCGACTGTGAGTGAAACCCATGCATACAGTGTGAAACAAGGGAGCCTCAATGCTACTCAGATTTGAACCTTTTTCAATTCTGCACCTCCCCTTAAACAGAGACTTATTTGGTATCCAAAGAAACTCTGAGCTGCAAGCTGATTTTGCGCCCAGGGCTTCAGGACAGTGACCACAACCCTTCATCCATAGAGATTGTAGGGAGCTCTGGTAGTGACAAAATATACATAAGTATTGGTGGTTTCCATTTTTAAAATTTTCAGTAAATGTGACTAAATTTGTTGTAATTGCTGTTTTTTTACCATGGTTTTCCAACCATTCATTGGGAGTAAAATTTAGCAATTTCTTATTGTTTTATTATAGTTGGATAGAAAACTATAATATATTTCCTTCCCAAAAAAACAAAAACAAAACAAAAAAAAACTAGCAATTTTAGACATATGACAAAAGTTTATTAAGTTTAGTAAATGAAACAAAGGAAATCCTCAGTTTGGTAGATGATGCTAACCAATGCCAAGGCCAAAAAGGCAAGGAATTTCTCTGTAAATGTTCTTGTGTTTATGTCAGCTACATCAATCTTAGTACAGGTACTGAGCAGTCTTGGATCTATGGTTTCACAAAGTTTGTAGCTCTATTGATTCTATTTCTATAATGTTCATACAGTACAGACCAAAGGTTTGGACACACCTTGTAATTGAATCCAATTACAAGGTGTGTCCAAACCTTTGGTCTGTACTGTATACTGTTGCAATCCTCATTTTCTCTGAAACTATAGCAGCTCCTGGGATATTTAAACTTCTGATGGAGTCACCCCAGTGTTACCTTTATACTGATACCAAGATTAATGAAATAGTTTGTAATTGCGAAGAAATACTTAGATAGATTTGAGTATGTGATTTTGAACACTTCAGCAAGCCATGTGGGGAATAAAGAATCTTGAATGTTACTGACTCAGCTCTTCTTTTCTAGGGTTGCTACCATTTCTACAGCTGCATCTGGAAGCTCTTATTCAATAAAATTTTCTAAGCATGTGGAAGGACGTTATGTGACCATTATAGCACCTGGTGCGAACAGGGTTCTACATATCTGTGAAGTGGAGGTCTATGGATACCGCGCCCCGACTGGTGAGAATCTTTCGAAACATTTTTGATCATATTTTTATCAGTCAAGTTGGGTTGGCCAGTGAGTGTCACTGTGGTTTTTCCATAGTTTGTGTTTATGTAGATGTCATTAAACACTTTGACTAGGACAATCTCAGTATGGTGGTGACATTAGAAACTGGACAGAGTTTTTAGAGCCAAAATCATAACTGTACAGACAACCCTAGACGATTTATTAACAAAATCATCAGATGACTGCTTGCACAAAAATAGCACTGCTTACGCAGTGTTGAGGCTGTTCTTACAAATTAATTGTATATGAAATGTTTATCCTCTGCTGAAATTTGTTATTAATTTACAAGAAAAAAAGCACCTTTTGGGATGATGTCCTTACAAAAAGCAATGTGGAGACACAGAAAGTAGAAAGATATTTATTTTCTCTAGCAAATTCTCTGTCAAACCTAAGCTTAATATGAAATCAAGAAGTTTCGGTTTTACAAGTTTCTAAATACCAAATTGAATACTTGAACAAACAAACAAAATAAATAAAAATATGCACTTGTCAATATGTACATAGGTAGAGTATATTTGTAGACTATGTATCACAGCTGACATTTAACATTTTGTTTTGCAGAAGAAAATGTGGCAGTTTATGGAAAAGCTTCACAGTCAACAGTTTATCCTGGAGCCCTTGCCTACTACGCTATTGATGGGAACCGTGCAGCACTGTGGAGCCAGAGTTCCTGCAGTTCCACAAATAATGACTTTAGCCCCTGGTGGAGACTGGACCTGGGAAGAACCTATAAAGTGTTCAAAATTCACATAACCAATCGGGTAGAAGTTCATACTCGAATTAACGGAGCTGAAATTCGTATTGGAAATTCACTTGACAACAACGGAAATAACAATCCCAGGTAGTTTACAGTCATTTTATCAAAACACTGAATACAAATAAAACATGTTGTTATAAGCATAAATTATATATCTCATGAATTATTTTTGCTAAAATAATGTATTTTTGAGTATGTCCTGAAATCTTAAATCTTTTTTCTCTGACAGGTGTGCTGTGATCTCAACCATCGCTGCAGGTGTTACTGAAACCTTTCAGTGCAACGGCATGGATGGTCGATACATCAATGTTGTCATACATGGAAGAAAAGAGTATCTCACTCTGTGTGAGGTGGAGGTGTACGCATCGAGACTGGATTAAAGTTTTCATGACAACACTGTGGTTTAAAGTTAAAGCTTAAAGTTAAAGCTGAATGATTCATTTTGATCACTAGAGGGGGTAAAAAGTCTTATGAATATCTGATTGTATTCTGATTGTATTGAAAACCAAAATTAAACTCTATGGGGAAAGCAGTTCTGAGCTGGTGTAGGCTTCTGATGAACCAATCATGTACTTTTGGGACACTGTGGGATGCTTGCTGGGTCTGATTTTGAAACATAAGCAACAATTTGAGACTACAGGTTGAAAAACAAATATAAAAGAAAAAGCAACAAATTTATCAGTTAATGTAAAACTAAGAGTTATAATGTGTAACTTTTCCAAATCTTGTCTTTTGATATAATCTATCAGACAATCAAACTATCTTATGATCTGTCTCATAGGTCTCTTTCATTCTGTGGTTTATTCAACTGGTCTGAAATCTGGTGTATATTTCTTTATTAAATCGCTATAATAAGTCTGCAAAGTTGGTTGTGGATTATTTGTACATTGTGTTATTACTGCACACTACTTAATTTTCTGTTAAATTGTTGGTTAACATAACTAGAAAATCAGTTGTGTCAACAAAAAACTTTTAAGAACTTTGGTGAAAGAAAATATCAAACCTGTCATGATGGGTGCTAGCCGGGTTACCCACATGCAAGAACACGCTAAGAGAGGCGATATAAAACAACAATAATTTTATTTTGGGAAAAGGTAGTGGGGTCAGGGGGAAAAAGTCCTGGAGCCTGGGAATGAAGGAAAACGGTCGTCGGACTGTTGATGAGAATAGGCGGAGTGAAACACGGGACAGATCCAAGGTAATTTTGAGTATATTTCAGAGAGTGCTTACTTGGATGCGGAGTGAGGTTTTGTCGGTGGCGGTGGCTGAAGAAATGGATTACCGTTTGGAGAGCGAGCAGGTAAGCCTTGTAGGTGGAGAGGAGCGCGGGTCGACTTCCAAGCGGGGTTCCGGTGATTTGCTCCCGGAACATGAAGCGCCGGCAGGCCCAGCCTGTGGCGAGCCGTAGGGAATCCACGGGGAGGGACCAGGGAGGTGAGTGCACGAGGAAGGCAACCGACTGGTAACACCAATGGCGTCGTGAGGAAACACAAGGAAATCTGACGGAAGAAACACAGGGAGCGATCAGAACACGAGGAGCGATCAGAGCACAAGGAGCGATCATAGAAGGTTTCTTTTCTTAAGGAAATGTCTACCAGTTGAGGCAAACACTCAGGCACTGGAGTGTCAGCTAGGCGGTCCTTATGAAGCGCCTCCGCAGCTCTTGATGATTAGACACAGGTGCGTCTACAGGTTGGCCGCCACACTTCTCCAGGGGCTCCGCTCAATGGTGACATCAGGTGGCTGTGAAAGGAAACAGCAGCTTCCCAGAACCCAGAACAAAAACAGGAAAAATAACCCCAACCTAACAGTACCCCCCCCCCCCTCAACGGACGCCACCTGGCGGCCGAGAAGAGGAGGAAGGCTGAGAGGCGGTGTAATCACTAATAAGGGAGGGGTCAAGGATAAAGGAGCGGGGAACCCAAGAGCGTTCCTCTGGACCGTAGCCCTCCCAGTCAACAAGGTACTGGTGACCCCGACCGCGCCGACGGGAAGCCACAATCCTGCGGACAGAGAATGCAGGATGACCGTCAATAAGACGGGTGGGAGGAGGGGGTTCGGCCGGAGGGCAAAGATTACTGGACAGGACCGGTTTAATCTGGGAGACATGGAAAGTAGCATGAACACGTAGGGAGGGAGGAAGGCGTACAGCTGCTGGACTGATGACTGACATTATCTCAAACGGGCCAATAAACCTGGGAGATAATTTCTTGGACATGGACTTGAGGGGTATGTCCCGGGTAGACAACCAGACCTTCTGCCCGACCAAATAAGTGGGCGCAGTGGTTCTTCTCCGGTCAGCCTGTTTCTTGTTCTGAGTGGCAGTGTGATTAAGTGCCGTGATGGTTTCTGACCAGATCTTTTTACAACGGCGAATGTGATGCTGTACTGACGTTACCGATATGTCCTTCTCGTCGGATGGCAGGAGAGGGGGCTGGTAGCCGAGAGAGACCTCGAACGGGGAAAACCCTGTGGCTGCTGAAATGTGACTGTTGTGTGCATATTCTACCCATGGTAGATATTGAGCCCAGTCTTCGGGGTTAGAGGCAGTCAGGCAACGCAACATGGCCTCCAGCTCCTGATTTAACCTCTCTGTCTGGCCGTTAGTCTGGGGATGGTAACCAGAGGTTAATGACACTTTCCCCCCTAGGGCGGAACAAAATTGTCACCAAACTTGGGAGATAAACTGAGGACCCCGATCGGAAAGTATCTCCTGAGGGATGCCATGTAATTTAAAGACATGTTTAATGAGAAGCATGGCAGTTTGAGCGGCAGTGGGGAGTTTGCGAAGGGGAACAAAATGACAAGACTTGGAGAAGTGACAAGTCAATAGCGATGTGAGACCAAGGTCTCTTGGGGATAGGTAATGGCTGGAGTAATCCTGTGGGTGGCTGATGGGAGGACTTGTTCCTGGAACAGACTGGACATGCTAACACAAACTCTTTGACATCTTTATGAACTGATGGCCACCAGAACCTTCGGTTGACCAACCCAATAGTTCGACTGATACCTGGATATCCGGAAAACTTTGAGGAATGTATCCACTGTAGGAAGCGGGATCGAGCGGAGGCAGGGACGTACGTCCTCCCCTGTGGACATGACTCAGGGACAGGCTCGATTAGCTGGGCTTGACGGATGAGGTCTTCAACCTCCCAGGTAACTACTCCCACCGTGCAGCTGGGGGGAAGCAGGGGAGTGAGTTCCTTCTCGGAGTCATCAGGTGCATAAAGTCTAGAGAGGGCATCAGGCTTGACATTTTTAGAACCTGGACGGTAAGAAATAGACAGGTTGAATCAAGAAAAGAATAATGACCAGCGCGACTGTCAAGGGTTTGAACGTTTAGCTGACTGAATGTGAGACAGGTTCTTATGGTCAGTCCAAACTACTATGGGATGCTCAGCTCCCTCTAGCCAGTGTCGCCATTCCTCTAGAGCGAGCTTAATAGCCAGTAACTCTCTGTCTCCCACATCATAGTTGTGTTCTGCTGGTGAAAGTCTGCGAGAGAAAAATGCACAGGGGTGAGTATTATTATCTTTTTCAGAAACTTGAGACAGCACAGCTCCCACTCCAGAGTCTGAAGCATCGACCTCAAGGATGAACTGTTTAGTGGTATCAGGCTGAACTAGTACAGGGGCGTTAGCAAACAGGTTCTTGAGTCGGTTGAAGGCTTCCTCTGCTTGTGGGGTCCAGGTAAAACTAGACTTTGTGGATGTGAGCGCAGTTAGGGGTAAAGCGGTCTGGCTATAATTCCGTATGAAACGGCGGTAAAAGTTGGCAAAACCCAAGAACCGTTGCAGCTGTTTACGGGTCTCGGGTCTAGGCCAGTCCAACACAGCTCTGATCTTGTCCTCCGAAGGTCTTACCTGCCCGCTCTCAAGGACGTAGCCCAGGAAGGTAACGGATGATTGATGGAACTCACACTTCTCTGCCTTTACGTACAGTTTGTTCTCCAAGAGGCGTTGGAGAACCTTTCTGACATGCATCTTGTGCTCCTCCAGGGACTTGGAATAAATCAGTATGTCGTCTAGATAAACGAAGACAAACACATTAATGAAATCTCTGAGGACATCGTTTACAAGTGCTTGGAAAAAGGCGGGAGCATTTGGTAAACCAAACGGCATAACTAAATACTCATAGTGTCCCATGGGTGTCTTGAATGCCGTCTTCCACTCATCTCCCTCGCAAATGCGAAGGAGGTGGTAGGCATTGCGGAGATCGAGTTTGGAGAAAATGGTAGCTTCCTGGACAGGGTTAAAGGCTGAGGAAAGAAGAGGTAAAGGATATTTATTTTTAATGGTGATCTGGTTCAACCCCCTGTAGTCAATACAGGGCCTCAAGGACCCATCCTTCTTCCCCACGAAGAAGAACCCTGCCCCAAGGGGTGACGAAGAAGTGCGTATAATGCCTGCTGCTAACGAGTCATTAATGTATTTCTCCATGGTCTGACGTTCTGGACGGGAGATATTGTAAAGTCGGCTGGTGGGTAGTGGGGCTCCGGGCAACTGATCTATGGGACAATCATACGGGTGGTGGGGGGGTAGAGTGAGTGCTTTGCTCTTACTGAAGGCTGCAGCCAGATCCTTATATTCAAGGGGAATAACTGACAGGTCAGGGGAATCGGTCTCATGCTGCTCTGCTGTTATGGAAGTCGGGGTAACGGCAGAGTGGAGACAAGTTGCATGGCACTCACTGGACCATGATTCAATAGTAGTCCTTCTCCAGTTTATCTGTGGGTTATGTGCGAGTAGCCACTCAAACCCCAGAATAACAGGGGCGCTGACTGCGGGGAAAACAAAAAAAGAAATTAGCTCTGAATGGTTACCAGAAATCACAAGACGGACGGGTGTAGTCCTCTGGATAATCCTGGGCAGGACCTCCCCATTTAGGGCTGAAACATGAAGTGGAACAGGGAGTGGTTCTGTAGGGATCCCTAGCTGTTCAACAAGGGTAGAGTCAATTAGATTTTGTTCACAACCTGAGTCAATAAAAACAGTCAGAGGAAGAGATTGATGGCGATGGAAAAGTGTAGCAGAAATAAGGAGACGAGATCTTCTATTGGCGGGTTGCACCGGCAGCCTCCTCGTCGTTACCGCCGGGCCTGCAAGTTTAAACTTACGGGGCAGTTAGCAATGAAATGGTTGGGACCCCCGCAATACAAGCACAACCGAGAGACTAGTCTCTTTTGCCTCTCCTCAGGTGTCAGGCGAGTGTTACCCAGCTGCATGGGCTCAGGTTCTGAGGTCTCCGAGGGGTTTGGTACCTCCTGAAGACTAGGACGGGTAGCTTGTAGGGGGGCTCTGGCTGAGAGAATTCGGCGATTTCTCTCCTTGGCTCGAGACCGAATTCTATTATCCAGTTTTATGGTCAGACTTATAAACTCTTCTAGAGTCTCAGGTTCATCCAGAGTAGCTAATTCATCTTTGATCTGTTCACTTAATGCATGGAAGTAAGCACTTTTAAGTGCAGTAGCATCCCATTTAGAGGCGGCTGCCTTTATCCTAAAGTCAATAGCAAAATCGGACACCGTTCGTTGCCCCTGTTTTAGGTTCCAGAGTTCTCGGGAAGCTGAAGTCTGGTCCGTCTCTTGACTAAACACCTGTTTTAATTCCTTAATGAAATCGGAATATGAACAACCAAAATCAGTGGGGGAGGAAAACTTGGCTTCGGCCCAAACCAGAGCTCGACCGGACAGCTGGGACAGCACATAAGCTATTTTAGCATTGTCGTGTGGAAAACTTTGAGGACAAGAATTGAAAATGATGGAACATTGTAAGATAAATCCCCCACATTTGTGCACATCACCTGTGAACTTCTCGGGGTCTGGCAGCCGGATCTTCGAAAACGTGGGACGGATTGGCGGGTCTGGGACTGCAGGTGAGGTTGGAGCTGGAGGCTGCACCTGCTGAACGGAACCTTGCAAAAAGTTAGACAGCTCTGTCAACCGACGGTTTGTTTCGGCCTGTCTATTACCCAACTCTCTTAAAGCTGAATCATGTGACTGTATGAGAGCGTGTTGTTCAGATAAAGCCCTTCTTATTGCGTCTGCTGGGGTAGGCTGTTGGCCTGAGTGTTCTGTCATGATGGGTGCTAGCCGGGTTACCCACATGCAAGAACACGCTAAGTTTTTACACATTTATTGAGACAAATGAGTCGAACGTTTTTCAGTGTCTGAAGAAAACGCTCTCCGCATTTGGTTTGAAATTTCCCGATTTTTCATTTAACATCATATTAGCTTAAAGTATTACAAAACAGAGGCCCATTATGTAGAACATTTTATATCATGCTTAACTGTCTAGTCTATTAATGTAGAGGGGATGCATTTTAATTACTGAGCCTGCCAATATTTGTATCCCCTGTCTACTGTTGATATGAAACGTATAGCAGTAGCACAGAGAATAAGTTTCATTACGTAGAAAAGGTAAAGTCCCTCTTAACTCTTCATTTCTTCAAGTTAGCAGAGGGATGCATTTTTTTGCATATCAAATTATTAGCTTGCCAATACATGTAGACCTTATATATTTTCTACAAATATAATTCTACTGACACAAAACGTATACCAGCAGTTCATAAAACAAGTGTGATTATATAGAAAAAGTAATTTCACTCTTAACTCTTTATTTCCCCATGTAAGCAGGGGATGCATGTACAGCAAAGCCTATAATTAGCCTGCCAAAATATGCATGGCCTCTCCGTGTTCTTCAAATATTATCCTATTGATATAAAACTCATACCAGTAGTTCATAGAACTACTCTGATTATGTAGAAAAAGCTATTTCACTCCTATCTTTTCATTTCTCCAAGTTAGCAGGGGATGCATTTTTTGGCAATATGGATGTTGAGCCTGCCAAAATATGCATGCCCTATCTATTTTCCTCAAATCTCATCCAATTGATTTAAAACTTATACCAGCAGTTCACAGAACTACTCTGATTATGTAGAAAAAGTTATTTCACTCTAAACTCTGTATTTCTCCAAGTTAGCAGGGGATGCATTTTTTGGCAATGTGGATTTTGAGCCTGCCAAAATATGCATGCCCTATCTATTTTCCTCAAATGTTATCCTATTGCTATGAAATTCATACCAGTAGTTCATAGAACTACTCTGATTATGTAGAAAAAGCTATTTCACTCCTATCTTTTCATTTCTCCAAGTTAGCAGGGGATGCATTTTTTGGCAATATGCAGGTTGAGCCTGCCAAAATTTGCATGCCCATATATGTGCAGTTGTCAAAAAGCAGTGCATGTTAGAAGACTATGTATCACAGCTAATATTAAACATTTTGTTTTGCAGAAGAAAATGTGGCAGTTTATGGAAAAGCTTCACAGTCAACAGTTTATCCTGGAGCCATTGCCTACTACGCTATTGATGGGTATCGTGAAGGCCGCTTTAGCCAGAGTTCCTGCAGTGCCACAAATAATGACTTTAGCCCCTGGTGGAGACTGGACCTGGGAAGAACCTATAAAGTGTTCAATATTAACATAACAAATCGGGTAGAAGTTCATACTCGAATTAACGGAGCTGAAATTCGTATTGGAAATTCACTTGACAACAACGGAAATAACAATCCCAGGTAGTTTACAGTCATTTTATCAAAACATTGAATGCAAATAAAACATGTTGTTATAAGCAAAAAATAATTTCTCCTGATTATTTTTGCTAAAGGACTGTATCTTTAATTCTGAAATCTTAAATCTTTTTCCACTGACAGGTGTGCTGTGATCTCAACCATCGCTCCAGGTTTTACTGAAACCTTTCAGTGCAACGGCATGGATGGTCGATACATCAACGTTGTAATACCTGAAAGAAATGAGTATCTCACTCTGTGTGAGGTGGAGGTGTACGCATCGAGACTGGATTAAAGTTTTCATGACAACACTGTGGTTTAAAGTTAAAGCTTAAAGTTAAAGCTGAATGATTCATTTTGATCACTAGAGGGGGTAAAAAGTCTTATGAATATCTGATTGTATTCTGATTGTATTGAAAACCAAAATTAAACTCGCTATGGGGAAAGCAGTTCTGAGCTGGTGTAGGCTTCTGATGAACCAATCACGTACTTTTGGGACACTGTGGGATGCTTGCTGGGTCTGATTTTGAAAGATAAGCAACAATTTGAGACTACAGGTTGAAAAACAAATATAAAAGAAAAAGCAACAAATTTATCAGTTAATGTAAAACTAAGAGCTTTAATGTGTAACTTTTCCAAATCTTGTTTTTTGAACAGAATCTGTCAGACTGATAATCTATCATATCTATCAAACAATCAAACTATCTTATGATCTGTCTCATAGGTCTCTTTCATTCTGTGGTTTATTCAACTGGTCTGAAATCTGGTGTGTATTTCTTTATTAAATCGCTATAATAAGTCTGCAAAGTTGGTTGTGGATTATTTGTACATTGTGTTATTACTGCACTCTATTTCTGTTAAACTGCTTGTTGACACAACTAGAAAATCAGCAAATCACATGTAACTCAATCCAATTGGGAATGGACTGTGCAACAGAGTCTGATGATAACAGAGCATCATTGGGATGTGGTTTCATTTGTTTCATGGATGCATGTTAATATATCTAAACAATGTTTCCAACACCTACTTGAATCTCTGCCATGAACAGTAATGCAGTTCTGATGAGTAAAAGGGCCCAACCTGGTCTTTTATGACATATGGAAACTATCATGAACATAGTTTTTTCTTTGCATTATATTTGCTCTACTAGAGGATTTTTTTTCTTAGTACAATCTCCAAAGAGGAGCTCTCATAACCAAATAGGATTCGCCATAAACAATTTATAGGCTGCACAGTGGCGCAGTTGGTAGGGTTGTTGCCTTGCAGCAAGAAGGTCCTGGGTTCGATTCCCCGCCCAGGGCCTTTCTGCATGGAGTTTGCATGTTCAGTGTGAGTGTGTGTGTGAATGGTTGTGTGTCCTGTATGTCTCTGTGTTGCCCTGCGACAGACTGGCGACCTGTCCAGGGTGAACCCTGCCTCTCGCCCGGAACGTAGCTGGAGATAGGAACCAGCAACCCTCCTGACCCCATTAGGGACCAGGGTGAACAGAAAATGGATGGATGGATAAACAATTAAATGGGAGTTTATGTCTGATAAAGTCTTTGCCTACTTGTAAATTAATATCTGGTTCTGTCACTGTTTAAACCCAAATCTAGTTTGTTTGAATTCTCTGCCTTTTTTGTCGACAGTTAATTAACAATGAATTACTGCTTTTCATCTTTCCTTTCATTCAGGCCATTCAATGTGTTTTACTTCCTTATTATGCAAATATTTGCAAAAATCACAGCATCAGTCTCCGGTGTCATTTTGTTTTCCCCACAGAAGTAACTCAAATGTTGCTGATTGTTATATTTTTTTCTGTCAGAAAATCACATGTCTGCAATGGATTTTAGTTTTAAATTGGTAAAAAAGCACATTACTATTTCCTGATCTTTTCCATGATTAAACACTTTTAAGAACTTTGGTGAAAGAAAATATCAAACCAGGGCAGAGAAGTTACTTGATTAACTTTTATTTCTGTAGAATTCTCAAGGGAAAAAAACAAATAGTAGAATATAAATTTACATAATCCTATGCTAAATAGACAAGCCGACTTAAAGAGTAATGCGTCCTTTAGAAGAATATAGAAGATAACAATAAAGAAACTTATTAGTAATTCGGGCAGATGAGGTTCACAAAAATCTGAAAGTAACTTTTTATGCACCTAAAAGACAAATAGACAGCAAGGAATACAAAGATTTTGTTTTAAACCATTTAGTAGTAATAGTAATTGAGACAAGTTTTTGGGATAAGTTTCTGCATTCTTATTTTTCCTGATATTTAACAGCAACAATAATTAGGATAATTATCACACTCTTTCTAAAATAAGGTATAAAAAAAAAACTTTACTAAAGCGTTATCAGCTACAGCAAAAAGTGTTTTTTTTTGTTTGTTTTTTTTTTTGTTACCACCCTGGTTGGAGGGCTTTTACATCTTCAAGTCAGAATCTTATCTGTGTTCCTCTCATGGGTTGTTTTCCTCTGTTTCCTTTATGAAAACTCTTCCATCTGAGTGTTTTTTCCAGTTAACATGGATGACATCGTTCACATTTTCACCCAGCCTTTGCTTTATCTGGGGTAAAGAAAACATTCTTTTTTAACCAGTATATACAGGTAGCTTAAGCTAACTGAATCAAAGCATATCTACAATTGGAGGCTTGACATCTGGAAGACTTACTTGCTCCAATATGCTGTTTTGCACTGTGGGATCATTCAGATCTAAAGTTGAGTCCTGCAGGTTGATCCCCAGTTTCACAAACTGCAGATTACGTATTCCTAAAATTCAAAATAAAACCACATCATTTGTCAGAGTTGCTAAGGGACTGGTTCTACAGTTTATTCATCCATAAGGGTCAGCCTGCACAGATTAGAAACTTTTACTTACTGCATTTGCAGAGGAAAGGCTGCATTTCTGTGCATTTCCTGTCTCCCCATTTGCCAGATTCAGTCTTCAGCAAAGCAACACAATATTCATTGTTTAGTGTATTTATTTGTTGGGATTCCCTCCAGTACCTCAGAGAAGAGTCAGTCAGGTCTGACCAAACCCAGGGGTCTCTGAAGAGACCAACAAATACTGATTTTCCATTGGCTACTTCCTGGACTGTCTTGTATTCTGTGTCATTCCTCAAACTGACCAGGTCTTTGTAATTTCTTCTGCAGAAATCTCGAGCAGCGGTCCAAGTCATCGGCTCTGGACTGAGGATGTACTAAGCTGCTCCCTGTTTTGAACCTGAAAAGAACATTTTAGTGTTTGTTACAACAAAAACAATAGCGGGAATGCACCAAGCAGGCCCCCGCTTTACGGTCTAAAACTGTAAAGCCAAATCCCCACTGCTGTCCACAAGGTGGCGGCAATGCGCCAAACATAAATAAACACAGTAGGAGAAGAAGGGGAGTCTCCATCAGGAAGCTGGGGGTAAATACTTGTAATAATCGATCCTTGTCTTTCTTTTTTGAATATGACGCCTCATTTAACGTCCTTCGTTTGATTTCTTCTATTCCAGTCTTTACCATAAATGTTTTTAGTTTTTCTGCTTAATCGCAAAAATCAGATCACAACAAATATCTTTTGTCAACGTTACTTAAACACTTCGCTCCACTGTCCCTTTGGTTCAGATCTGTCCGTGGAAATGAAGCAGGAGTACCAGGACCTCATCCTGCACCTTGAGGGCTGTGGCCGGTCCTCTGTGGTGGTCAAACACATCAAGTTTCCGGAAGAGGCAGAGCACCCGGGCGGCTGGAACACGGATCGCTCCCACGCCCGTAAAGTCAAGTCCTACCAGGTGGAGAACCACTGGTACCAGAACTACTCCACCAATCAGAGCTGCCGCATCCCCGTCTGCCTTGCCGCCCGTTCCTATGGCGACGAGTTGCTGATAGTTCTGGAAGATCTGGATGTGGAGGGTTATGACCACAGACAGTCAAAATTAAAGCAGTTCGTAAATGTGAGTATCTCTGAAACGGCTTCACCTAATCAGAAGTATTATAAACCATTAACCACGAATATGATACAATTTATTATCACAATCTTTGCGCAAACTGCCTGTATAGATGTTCTCATCTGAAGCTGGATGACTATAATTGCTCTTTGCACCGATCTGACAGAGTAATCTAATTAAAATTAAGAACAACAAATATGTTTCTTCTTGAACTCATCCATATTTATTTTGCAATTTAGCTGCAAAAATGATTTTTTGAACTTTTTAACCAGTTCTCAAAGTGGACACAGTAGTTACAAATCAGTGATTTTATTTAACAAATCGCAGATGAAATGTGATTTTTAATGATGGATTTTCATGTTTTCATTTGCAGAACCAGCATTACGGTTGGTTTGGCTGTTTTTACAGAAATACAAGATTGAAAATTAAAAAAGTGCAAAAATAGAAAAGAGCAATTATGTAAATTAATTTTCAAGGGTATTTTATGTGACCAATTTAGTAATTCTTGTTTTTTTATGTCGATGCACAACAAAGTGAGAAAGGAGCAATAAGCTCATCTGACAGTGCAGCAGCAATTTGGTTAGATAATGTAATGTATATATTATTTAAAAATGACTAAATTAAATCAAATCAATTTTGAAACTTTTATGTCAACATTTCAAACTGCATTTGATTTGCAGTTGATCAACATTTTCCCAAAAACACACAATTCTGGACACAAACCATGTTGGTTAAAGAATGTATAATTATAGTGTACATTACAATCCTCCTGACTGTACTAAGTGATAATTAACTATATTTTACTGCTTTATCTTAACTTAGAAATGTGAACATTAAACAAATGTACTTATTTGGAATTGACAAATGGGCGCCGCCAAATAAGGTCCGGTCCACCCAGGTGTTTGTTCACCAGGGTGGACCGGACCTTATCTGGCGGCAGAATAAACACTGGTCCACCCAGGTGTTGGACCGGTCCACTGGTCCAACACCTGGTTTTCACAGATTAAACACCCAGGTGTTTATTCACAGGTAATTACAACCTACTTTAACACCAGGTTGTAAGAAGGCTGCCTGATAACATCATTATATCCTGCTGATCTGATTTCTTAGCTGTTTGAATACCTGTTTAATATTGGTGAACAAACACCTGGGTGGACCTGACCGGACCTTATCCCTGTCTTGGACTCAAACCTCTTGCTCTTCCACGAAAGCCCATTTTAACAAACAGTGAGTGTTCACTTGAAATAAGGACTTTCTAAACTTTCTAAGATGTTGCAATGTCATTATAATCAGAAACAACAGTTTCTTAAAAGGAATGTGCACTCTGAAAATAAATCAAACAATCAACTTTGCATTTTTATGAAAACACAAAGTGGAAATAGATTCAGCCAAAAGTGAATCAGGACAAGACAATACCTTTTTAATCCCTTTTAAATAACCTTCAAAGTATAGATTTAGAAATATAAACTACATATATATAGAAGGCGGGAAAAGACAATACCTTTTTAGACCTTCAAAATTTAGGTTTAGAAAAAGAAACTCCATATATTTGTAGCTTTTTGACTGAAATATCTAGTTTTTTGTAGAAGTTACATACTTCTACAAAAAGTATGCAGCTTTCTGTAGAAGTTAGACTAAACCTTTCCTTCTAAAGACAAAACTCATTTTAAATACGTTCCACTAGAATGAGCTGCAGTGTTTGTAGATTAATCTCCTATCACAGAGTGGGTGGTCATGAATATGAACATACAACTCACTCATCATGCATTTTCTATGTGGAATTACCAAAAAATAACATTGGACCCATGCATCATCAAGATTTGCATAGGTCCACAATTCTCAACTTGAAAATTTGAATGGTGTAATTTTTCTGTGATTTCACACAAGAAGCTGTAGGTTTGAGATATTGACTTAAAATATAACCACATGTTTGGATATGCCACATTGTTTAAAGGCACAGTAATCTTAATGAATGCCAATATTTGACTTTGAAGAAACCTGGGCACGGTCCACCCAAATGTTTTTTCACCAATGTTAAACAAGTATTCAAACAGCTAAAAAACAGTTCTGTGTCACTCTTGCAAGAAGAACTGAATAGTAACAATGGCATAACGAAAGAGTGGCAAAGTCAACAGTACAGAATAAAAGTTTTTCAAATCACACATTCCCAGTGGTGCGAAGGATCTTCTGGAATAACTATATATTTTAAAACTCTTCTTGGCTTTTATGTCACAAGTGTTTCATTGAAATTTCATTGACATAAATTGGCTGCGGTGAAAAACTGTAACGTTCAAAAATACATTGATCCAGCAATAATAAAACATCTGTCATCATCCTCTTCCAACTGAGATTTTTGTAGAGTATTTAAAATCAAAATCAAATCAAATTTTATTTGTATAGAACATTTCAGCAGCAAGGCATTTCAAAGTGCTTTACATCAAATCAAACACAATGCAACGTAGAATCAACAATCAAAACAGAACATTAAGTCAGATTCCGTCAATAAATTTGTAATTGATTACGTTTCAAATACAACTCTAAACAAGTGGGTTTTTAGTTGAGATTTAAGTGAAGTCAGCGTTTCGGCTGTTTTACAGTTTTCTGGAAGTTTGTTCCAGATTTGTGGTGCATAGATGCTAAATGCTGCTTCTCCTCGTTTGGTTCTGGTTCTGGGAATGCAGAGCAGACCAGAACCAGAAGACCTGAAAGGTCTGTAAGGTTGATACAACAACAGCAGGTCTTTAATGTATTGAGGTGCTAAACCATTCAGTGATTTATAAACTATCAACAGTATTTTAAAGTCTATTCTTTGAGCTACATGGAGCCAGTGGAGGGACTTTAAAACTGGTGTTATGTGTTCTATCTCTCCAACAAACAGCTACTCTCCAACAGGCTCCCCAATGCCATTTCTGTCATCTACCTTGTGCCAGGCCTCAGCCAAATGATTGGGCTAACACAGTAGTTGCCCAAACAATCCTGGTAATTGCCATTTCTGATATACTGCCTATATCAGAAATGGCAGTAATTAAATGGAAATGGTATCTTTAAGAAAGTTTCTAAACCATTTTTTTCTAATAACAAGAATTCTCTTCTTTTCTGAGAATATTTTGAATGTTTAAAACACTTTCAGATTCAGATTGAAAGTGTCCTGAACCTTCGTTGATATTTTACTGTATTATCAGCAATGATCTGTCTTATTTAGGATGAACAAAACTGCTACATGAAGCTGTTTGAGTGTTTGATTTGCAGGACTGAGCTTATATGTCTTCATAAAGACTAACTAAACCATGATCTGTTTAAACAAATGATGGCAAAGTAAATAACTGAATCCGGTGACAATAGGACTTTCCGAGCTCAAGCAAACTGAGAATTGTAGGAGTTGACTTCTCTTTGAGATGTGATTGGACAACATATGAGTTTTATCTGATATAAATAGATGAGTGAAGGACTTAAGAAACACTCAAAGGCAAATCTCTCTCCTCAAACAGAAAACCTACCAAAGAATCAAGGTAATTTCTCAGTTCTCATAAATTTCTTGCAGTATTTCTAACAAGCCTAGGAAATATTTTCAGAGTGATTTTTTTTAATTATTATTTTTGTAATTTAATTTTAAATTGTTTTTCTCTCCTGTTTTTGCCAGAATCATGAGGTACGGCGTTCTGTTTCATTTGCTGCTCCTCCTGCCAGTGTGCTCAGCTTACACTTACCGTAAGTAATGTGAAATTTATGTAAATTTAGAAACTGCAAGCATAGTTTGTGATTGAACGTTAATCTATGAACTCAACACAATAGTCTAATTGAACTTATTCAAAATGAGTTTTGTCTTTAAAGAAAGGCTTTGCTCTAACTTCAGCAAAAAAGCATAATATTCTGCCTTCCATATATATGTAGTTTATATTTACATTTACTGAGACAAAAAAAGCATCAAAGACTTTTAAATTGACTAACAGATAAACGGATGTGAATTTTCACAACTGTATAAATCTCTTAAGCCAAACAACCTACAATAGGATTTATTTAAATTTCTCTGTTCATTTCAGAAAATGTGGCTTTACGCGGCAAAGCTACACAGTCTTCTCAGTTCAAAGGGGAGCCGTGGAATGCATTTGTAGGTGCCTCCAATGCTATTGATGGAAACCTAAATTCTGACCTTAAAAAGGGATCTTGCACCCACACTGAGACAGAAAACAACCCCTGGTGGAGAGTGGACCTGCTGGACTCATATGTAGTCACCCAGGTCGTCATCACCAACAGAGGAGACTGCTGTGGAGAGCGACTCAATGGTGCGGCGGTTCACATTGGAAACTCTTTGCAAAAAGATGGCACTGCAAACCCACTGTGAGTGAAACCCATGCATACAGTGTGAAACAAGGGAGCCTCAATGCTACTCAGATTTGAACCTTTTTCAATTCTGCACCTCCCCTTAAACAGAGACTTATTTGGTATCCAAAGAAACTCTGAGCTGCAAGCTGATTTTGCGCCCAGGGCTTCAGGACAGTGACCACAACCCTTCATCCATAGAGATTGTAGGGAGCTCTGGTAGTGACAAAATATACATAAGTAATGGTGGTTTCCATTTTTAAATTTTTCAGTAAATGTGACAAAATTTGTTGTAATTGCTGTTTTTTTACCATGGTTTTCCAACCATTCATTGGGAGTAAAATTTAGCAATTTCTTATTGTTTTATTATAGTTGGATAGAAAACTATAATATATTTCCTTCCCAAAAAAACAAAAACAAGAAAAAAAAAAACTAGCAATTTTAGACATATGACAAAAGTTTATTAAGTTTAGTAAATGAAACAAAGGAAATCCTCAGTTTGGTAGATGATGCTAACCAATGCCAAGGCCAAAAAGGCAAGGAATTTCTCTGTAAATGTTCTTGTGTTTATGTCAGCTACATCAATCTTAGTACAGGTACTGAGCAGTCTTGGATCTATGGTTTCACAAAGTTTGTAGCTCTATTAATTATATTTCTATAATGTTCATACAGTACAGACCACACCTTGTAATTGAATCCAATTACAAGGTGTGTCCAAACCTTTGGTCTGTACTGTATACTGTTGCAATCCTCATTTTCTCTGAAACTATAGCAGCTCCTGGGATATTTAAACTTCTGATGGAGTCACCCCAGTGTTACCTTTATACTGATACCAAGATTAATGAAATAGTTTGTAATTGCTAAGAAATACGTAGATAGATTTGAGTATGTGATTTTCAACACTTCAGCAAGCCATGTGGGGATTAAAGAATCTTGAATGTTACTGACTCAGCTCTTCTTTTCTAGGGTTGCTACCATTTCTACTGCTGCAGCTGGAAGCTCTCATTCAATAAAACTTTCTAAGCGTGTGGAAGGACGTTATGTGACCATTATAGCACCTGGTGTGAACAGGGTTCTACATATCTGTGAAGTGGAGGTCTATGGATACCGCGCCCCGACTGGTCAGAATCTTTCGAAACATTTTTGATCATATTTTTATCAGTCAAGTTGGGTTGGCCAGTGAGTGTCACTGTGGTTTTTCCATAGTTTGTGTTTATCTAGATGTCATTAAATACTTTGACTAGGACAATCTCAGTATGGTGGTGACATTAGAAACTGGACAGAGTTTTTAGAGCCAAAATCATAACTGGCAATAAATAAGATTTGTACAGACAATCCTAGACGATTTATTAACAATATCATCAGATGACTGCTTGCACAAAAATAGCACTGCTTACGCAGTGTTGAGGCTGTTCTTACAAATTAATTGTATATGAAATGTTTATCCTCTGCTGAAAGTTGTTATTAATTTACAAGAAAAAAGCACCTTTTGGGATGATGTCCTTACAAAAAGCAATGTGGAGACACAGAAAGTAGAAAGATATTTATTTTCTCTAGCAAATTCTCTGTCAAACCTAAGCTTAATATGAAATCAAGAAGTTTCAGTTTTACAAGTTTCTAAATACCAAATTGAATACTTGAACAAACAAACAAAATAAATAAAAATATGCACTTGTCAATATGTACATAGGTAGAGTATATTTGTAGACTATATATCACAGCTGACATTTAACATTTTGTAGACAGATATCTATTTTCTATTTAAAAAAATTGCATGTCAATCCCTATTCATATGTGAAAGCAATAAGTTTTAGATCAATAAAATACAAAATGGACTATTTCAATAAACAAAAACGTAAACTTTTTAAATAAATACGTACAGTTGTCAAAAAGCAGTGCATGTTAGAAGACTATGTATCACAGCTAATGTTAAACATTTTGTTTTGCAGAAGAAAATGTGGCAGTTTATGGAAAAGCTTCACAGTCAACAGTTTATCCTGGAGCCCTTGCCTACTACGCTATTGATGGGAACCGTGCAGCACTGTGGAGCCAGAGTTCCTGCAGTGCCACAAATAATGACTTCAACCCCTGGTGGAGACTGGACCTGGGAAGAACCTATAAAGTGTTCAAAATTCACATAACCAATCGGGTAGAATATCCCACTCGAATTAACGGAGCTGAAATTCGTATTGGAAATTCACTTAACAACAATGGAAATAACAATCCCAGGTAGTTTACAGTCATTTTATCAAAACACTGAATACAAATAAAACATGTTGTTATAAGCATAAATTATATATCTCATGAATTATTTTTGCTAAAATAATGTATTTTTGAGTATGTCCTGAAATCTTAAATCTTTTTTCTCTGACAGGTGTGCTGTGATCTCAACCATCGCTGCAGGTGTTACTGAAACCTTTCAGTGCAACGGCATGGATGGTCGATACATCAACGTTGTCATACATGGAAGAAAAGAGTATCTCACTCTGTGTGAGGTGGAGGTGTACGCATCGAGACTGGATTAAAGTTTTCATGACAACACCGTGGTTTAAAGTTAAAGCTTAAAGTTAAAGCTGAATGATTCATTTTGATCACTAGAGGGGGTAAAAAGTCTTATGAATATCTGATTGTATTCTGATTGTATTGAAAACCAAAATTAAACTCACTATGGGGAAAGCAGTTCTGAGCTGGTGTAGGCTTCTGATGAACCAATCACGTACTTTTGGGACACTGTGGGATGCTTGCTGGGTCTGATTTTGAATGCAAAGAAGCAACAAATTGTTGCTTATGTTTACAAGTTGAAACTACAAGTTGAAAAACAAATATAAAAGAAAAAGCAACAAATTTATCAGTTAATGTAAAACTAAGAGTTATAATGTGTAACTTTTCCAAATCTTGTTTTTTGAACAGAATCTGTCAGACTGATAATCTATCATATCTATCAGACAATCAAACTATCTTATGATCTGTCTCATAGGTCTCTTTCATTCTGTGGTTTATTCAACTGGTCTGAAATCTGGTGTATATTTCTTTATTAAATCGCTATAATAAGTCTGCAAAGTTGGTTGTGGATTATTTGTACATTGTGTTATTACTGCACACTACTTAATTTTCTGTTAAATTGTTGGTTAACATAACTAGAAAATCAGTTGTGTCAACAAAAAACTTTGGTATCAAACCTGTCATGATGGGTGCTAGCCGGGTTACCCACATTTTGATCATATTTTTATCAGTCAAGTTGGGTTGGCCAGTGAGTGTCACTGTGGTTTTTCCATAGTTTGTGTTTATGTAGATGTCATTAAACACTTTGACTAGGACAATCTCAGTATGGTGGTGACACTCTACTTCTGTTAAACTGCTTGTTGACACAACTAGAAAATCAGCAAATCACATGTAACTCAATCCAATTGGGAATGGACTGTGCAACAGAGTCTGATGATAACAGAGCATCATTGGGATGTGGTTTCATTTGTTTCATGGATGCATGTTAATATATCTAAACATTGTTTCCAACACCTACTTGAATCTCTGCCATGAACAGTAATGCAGTTCTGATGAGTAAAAGGGCCCAACCTGGTCTTTTATGACATATGGAAACTATCATGAACATAGTTTTTTCTTTGCATTATATTTGCTCTACTAGAGGATTTTTTTTCTTAGTACAATCTCCAAAGAGGAGCTCTCATAACTAAATAGGATATGACATAAACAATTAAATGGATTTTATGTCTGATAAAGTCTTTGCCCACTTGTAAATTAATATCTGGTTCTGTCACTGTTTAAACCCAAATCTAGTTTGTTTGAATTCTCTGCCTTTTTTGTCGACAGTTAATTAACAATGAATTACTGCTTTTCATTTTTCCTTTCCTTCAGGCCATTCAATGTGTTTTACTTCCTTATTATGCAAATATTTGCAAAAACCACAGCATCTGTCTCCGGTGTCATTTTGTTTTCCCCTCAGAAGTAACTCAAATGTTGCCGATTGTTATATTTTTTTCTGTCAGAAAATCACATGTCTGGAATGGATTTTAGTTTTAAATTGGTAAAAAAGCACATTACTATTTCCTGATCTTTTCCATGATTAAACACTTTTAAGAACTTTGGTGAAAGAAAATATCAAACCAGGGCAGAGAAGTTACTTGATTAACTTTTATTTCTGTAGAATTCTCAAGGAAAAAAAAACAAATAGTAGAATATAAATTCACATAATGCTATGCTAGATAGGTAAGCCGACTTAAAGATTAATGGGTCCAAAAAGAGCCATTGGTCTGAATCTTTTGTGCAGGTATGTATCCACTGAAGCAAATCCTGTATGGACCAAAAAAATAAATAAATAAATAAAATAAACATAAGGTTTGCTTTAATAAAATTATGGACCAAAGAGCTCCACAAGGTGGCGGCAATGCGCCAAAAGATAAATAAACACAGTAGGAGAAGAAGGGGAGTCTCCATCAGGAAGCTGAGGGTAAATACTTGTAATAATCGATCCTTGTCTTTCTTTTTTTAATATGACGCCTCATTTAACGTCCTTCGTTTGATTTCTTCTATTCCAGTCTTTACTATAAATGTTTTTGGTTTTTCTGCTTAATCGCAAAAATCAGATCACAACAAATATCTTTTGTCAACGTTACTGAAACACTTCGCTCCACTGTCCCTTTGGTTCAGATCTGTCCGTGGAAATGAAGCAGGAGTACCAGGACCTCATCCTGCAGACATGCGGTGCTTCATCGCTGCATGTCGGCGCTAAGATCCAGACTCTGTGGAGCGGTTACGGGGAGGTAGTGCGGCTGCACCTTGAGGGCTGTGGCCGGTCCTCTGTGGTGGTCAAACACATCAAGTTTCCGGAAGAGGCAGAGCACCCGGGCGGCTGGAACACGGATCGCTCCCACGCCCGTAAAGTCAAGTCCTACCAGGTGGAGACCCACTGGTACCAGAACTACTCCACCAATCAGAGCTGCCGCATCCCCGTCTGCCTTGCCGCCCGTTCCTATGGCGACGAGATGCTGATAGTTCTGGAAGATCTGGATGTGGAGGGTTATGACCAAAGAAGGTATGACCACAGACTGAAATTCTATCAGAAATTGTCTTACTAACTACAAGTAGAAAATGTTGATTTATCTTTGTTACTACATTTATTTACAGCAAATCTATTATTTATATTAAGGCTATAGTATGTGTTTATCTTTAGTTGAACTGATTATTGCAGCAATGTCTTCATAGGTCTCCCTGAAAAGTCAGAGCGATGCTACTCTGAAGTCCTTATACTGGCTCATTGTAGCTGAAAAATAGACTCTAGAAATACTTTTGTTGGTTTATAAACCACTAGATGGCATAAAACCAAAATACTTTAAATATTTGATGTTGTTGTATCAACCTTCCAGACTACTGGTTCTACTCTCCATCCCTAGAATCAGAACCGAACTAGGCAAGGCAGCATTCAGTTGTTATGCTCATCTAATCTGAAATAAACTTCCAGAAAACTGCAATGCAGCTGAAATGCTGAGTTCTTTTATATGAAGGATTAAAGCCCCTTTAAAATTTCATTTTATTTGGGTTCATTTTGCTGAAACAAAAACATTTGCTGGAAAAGTCTTTTGTTATGTGCAATAAATGCAAAAAGGAGTATGCCTATCACCGCAGCTATTAAATCTTAAAATAGAATCTCAATGCAAACATGTTGAAGCTGCACAGACGTCCCCTAAGCTAATGTCAGTGTCCACAGTTCACATTTCAAAGCTGGATGGCTATAATAGCTCTTTTCACCAATCTGACAGAGTAATCTAATTAAAATTAAAAACAACAAATATGTTTATTCTTGAGCTCATCTATATTTATTTTGTTATTTAGCTGCGAAAATGCTTTTTTGAACTTTCAAACCAGTTCTCAAAGTGGACACAGTAGTTACAAATCAGTGATTTTATTTAACAAATCGCAGATGAAATGGGATTTTTAATGTTGGATGTTCATGTTTTTATTTACAGAACCAGCATTATGGACAAAGAGATAAGGGCCTGCTTGAGCTGGCTCGCCCACTTCCATGCTCTCTTCCTGGGTGTGACCCCAGAGGGTCTGTGGCCAGTTGGCACCTACTGGCACCTGGAGACCCGGCCGGATGAGCTGGAAGCCATGGACGACGTTGAACTCAAAGCAGCAGCGGGCGACATCGACAGGGTCCTCAACGAGTGTCACTTTAAAACCATCGTTCACGGAGACGCCAAGCTGGCCAACTTCTGCTTCTCAAGGAGCGGACTGGAAGTGGCCGCCGTAGACTTTCAGTATGTGGGCGGTGGCTGTGGGATGAAAGATGTTGTGTATTTTCTCGGTAGCTGCATGGATGAGAGGGAATGTGGCAAACGGGTACCGGAATTGTTGGACCACTATTTCACAGAACTGAA
Source organism: Gambusia affinis (assembly GCF_019740435.1). NCBI lineage: Eukaryota > Metazoa > Chordata > Actinopteri > Cyprinodontiformes > Poeciliidae > Gambusia > Gambusia affinis. The sequence goes on from NC_057872.1 coordinate 22,172,381, forward strand.
GGCATTTGTTCATAAAGATGTGAACTTTAATGCTCTTGAGAAGGAGTGGAGAGAGATGTTTGCGTTCGCATGGACGGATTTCAATCGTTTTCTCCACGGATGGATGCCGGGTCACCGGAAGATCAACCGGTATAGTAAGGAGCTGACCAGGGAGGTTCTGCGGAAACTGAAGCAGTAATCAGAACTACAGATCATTTGGTGCCATACTATGAACTGTAATGTAAACATGAAGATCTGACTATGTGAATTCTTATTGAAAAGAGCCACCCAAACAAGCCACTTCATGCACTTTACTTTGGTATGTACTATCTAACATTCTGTTTGGTCAGCTGTGGATAATAAAGATTTCTAAAAAATGCTTGTTTTCACAAAGTAATTGGCATCAAAAATAGCTTTTACACATTTTTAAAACGTTTTGTGATCCTTGTATGTTTAAAGAGTCTAATCAAACATGAAGTGTTTCACTTTGATTTTGACCATTGGACTTTTTTAGCAACATAAAAACAAATATTAAAATTCTACTAATTTCTTATTGCTAGGGCAAATTAAGTATAAATATTGGATTGTGTTTGAGAAGTTTTCGTCAGAACACTGACAAAAACAAAAACTAATTTAATCTCACTGAGAAACATGAAAACAGGAGCACTGCATGTTTTCCTCAGGTTGTGATCATTCTCTGGCTGTGTTGTGCCTTCTCCGATAGAAGCACAACACAACCAAAATGTACAAATCAAGTCCTTTATTTCATCTTTTAATTAAGTTTTTTCCAGTCCAGTTCATCTTTAGAATGAGCAGCTGAAATAAATCACTCAAAGACCCAAATTAATATCCTGTTCATGTCAGTTATGAATGCATATAGACTTCAGACCAGAACTCTGTTTAGCAGAGCCTGCTCTGCCTCTGTTTATTCCTTTATGTGGGCCAGGAGAGAACGTCACAAATCAACACTTACTTCCACCTGGAGACCAAAACATGTCTGCTGGAAATCATGGATGATCGAGAGCTCAAACAGACATTCATTAGTGTTGATCTGATATTTAACGAATGTTACTTCTAACCATTTAATTCAAATTTAATGGGTAATGTAACAATTCAAAACACTAATAAGGTGGACCTAATCGGTATTACTTGCAAATTAAGCTTTTACAGATGAGTTTTAAGCACCATCCACATCTGATTGGAGGAACATGGCTAAATGGCCACAATAAAACAAAACTATTATTATATGCAATGTCATTCTTTGTACTTTCACAAGTCACTCAAATTGAATTTAAAAGTCCTTTAATTTTAAAGCTGCAACATCCTTCCTCATAGTTCTGTTTTTCTCTTAGTCTCTTTATTTCCATCTGCATTGCAGTGATGGATTCAGAGGTGAGATCAGTCTGAACGTTAACTGATTTTCTCTGTTCAGTATATTCCTCATTGTCTTCATGAGCAGCATTGCTTAGATCAAGCAATGCTGAAGCAGCAACTTGCTCTAAAATCTTTCCTCTCCTATAACGCTTCCTTTTGCATCTTTGTGTGCCTCCAGTGGGGGTGGTTCCCTCATCCATCCAATCACAGCCCAGATTTATAGAAGGGGCCCAGTCTGGGTTGGCATCATCATACAGAGCAGAAGGTCGGCCTAGGAGAAAACAAAATTCAGCACAATATGTTTCACTTTAAAATTACACAAAATTTCCAAAGGGAAAATGACAATTGTCGTAACTCATGTCATTCAAATATCATTATAGTCGTTCTGGATGGGGATGGTGTGGGCAGGAAAGATCAGCAGTAGCAGTCAATCTTGCAACAAATCTGAAAAGACCTCTGACTGCAGACTGTTGCTGTATGCCAGCCTTATGACCATCATGATATGCTCAGTTTCCAGGCAGTAGGCACTTTAACATTTCCTGGATGACACCATCAGTTGTTGCCAAGCACTGCTAATCCACCTCATTTGCTTTTGCTGCTCATTGTTAAATCTCAAGTGTAAAAGTTGAACAGCCAAAAGTATTAGCAGACAATGTCTTACATATTTAGCTTACTTTTCTCCCAATTTGAACACTTTTATCAATGTCTAAGAAAAACTTCAGAAATTACCATGCTTACATTTTACACGATTTTATTAAATCTAGATGTTAAATAAAAATAAAAATATTATACCTATATGTTAGGTCTAAATGTAAATCTCCCATATTATTGATGAATGTTAACCTAAACCTTTTCCTACTTAAAAAAAAATAGCTTTCAATTTGTTTCAAAATTATAAAATAAATAAATAAATGCATTTCTAAAAAATATTGGCCGTACCAGACCTTGCTTATTTATTGTTGTCCATCCATTCATCCATTTTCTGTTCACCCTTGTCCCTAATGGGGTCGGGAGGGTTGCTGCTATGTTCCAGGCAAAAGTGGGGTAAACCCTGGACAGGTCGCCAGTTTATTGCAGCGCAACCCAGAAACAGACAGGACAAACAACCATTCACACACACTCACACCTAGGGATTAACCTTATTTAATCCCTGATTTAAATCAGGTTAATCCCTGATTTAATCTGATTTAGTCAATTAACCTGTCAATTAATTGATTTTGGACTGTAGGAGGAAGCCGGAGTACCGGAGAGAATCCACGCATGCACAGGGAGAACATGCAAACTCCATGCAGAAAGACCTCGGGCCGGGAATCGAACCCAGGACCTTCTTGCAGCAAGGCAACAGTGCTACCTACTGCGCCACTGTGCAGCCCCTATTTATTGTTGCCTCTAAGCAGAACTATTTGGAAAAGGTCAAAGGTTTTATTTGGCAAATGCTGAAAAAAGGTTTCTTGACATTTTGAGACAAACATAATGCACATAGCAGAGGAAACAGTATCTGGGGGATTCGACACTTACTTTGTGTTGCCCTGACAACAGTAAATTACATTTTTACTTCATAACCCACTTTATTCCATGCTGGAACTACAACAGTAATAGGGACTAACCTGACACAAAGTGATCCGAGCAGACGCGGATATAAGGTAGCGTTGAATCTCGCAGATTATCTCTCGCTAGTCTTGACAACCACAAACATCGCCTCTGTCTGGACAAGCTCTCCGTTTTCTCTCCCTGGTTCGTGATGACCGCCGGTAACCGGAAGAAGCTTTTCACATCCCTTTGTCCTCGGTTTCCACAGCCGACTATAGCACAGAAACTCGGCATTGTGCATCCATGAAGGAACACGCATCACAGTTTAATTGTCGCTTCAGACTTGTGTGTCCTCCAACATGGTCAGCCAGGATGCTTCTTGACGTCATAGTCAGCTGTTATGAAGGCGATAGTCACGTGGGTTCCGCCCCCATAGTCGACATTATAACAACAAGGCAGGCGAGCTGAGACTAGCAGGGGTGAGGAGACGACGCTGTTGAAGGAGGAAACAGGTACAGAAATGTATTTTTTGAATATGTGTATAAAAGTCAGACGGATAAATATGTTGTCAGTGAAGTAACGATGTGATTCATGGCTAGTTGAACTGGCTAACAAGCTAGCAAGCTAGCAAGCTAACCGTAGCTTCATGAATAGCTTTTAAATAAAAACTTCCTTTAAAACTATCCGTTTGTCTTTTAAAAAGCGAGGCTTTCATTTGAAAATGTCTAATTGTTTAGGTAGCTGTTATTACGTCTGACCCCCAAGGCTTCTGCCTCTTTGATTTAAGATTTAAATGCCAGTAAACATGGCAGGTGGCAGTAGTGTCAATAGAAACCTTGAAACTGCGCCTCAGTGACATTTAGTTTCTGTTTTAACCTTTGTTTTGTGTATTTCGGCAAGTAAAGAATTAGGTTTTATGTAGTATAGAACAGCAACTAAGACATCTCAACATATGTGTAAACTCTAAACTTATGTGTTTTCTCCTCTGTTACATTGCATAATATTAAATAAAAAAATTTGTTTGTTTTCATGTCATAAAACAGTAAAACCTCTATTTTAGCGTTTCCAAAATCTGTATTTTACTGTTGAAAACAGATGTTTTGATGTTAAAGTAACTGTTAAGATTTAGTTATTGTTCAAAGTCTTACATGTATCATTTAAAAGTAAATTCCTTTTTCTGCACTTCCTTTTCTAAAACTAAACAGACAAACAGCTAAGAAAGACTTTAGGAATAAAATAACTATATTGTTTTCTTTATAGGCTTTTATCAGTAAGAACAATGTCCTAGAGCTCACCAAACAAATTGTGTTCATTCATTTGCATCTCATTTAGAATGTGCAGTCAGTAAATAGAGCACATTAAATATATTTTACCAATTTATTTTACTTGTTTTTTTTTTTATTAAATTCCTAAAAAAAATGTTTTATCCAAAATGGAAATTAAATGTATCATTAAGACTTATATCATACAAGTATCTGTGGAGTCATTGTAGATGGTGATGCTGTGGGCAGGAAGGATCTCCAGTAGCATTCAGTCTTACAGTGAATTTGAAGGGACCTCTGACTGAAGACTGCTGCTGATTTAGATACATTTATCTTAAAGCCTCAAACTGCTAAGAGTTAAACTGAGGAATTGGTTTCTGGTTAGCTCAGTCTTGTGTTCGGCCACTTCGTTTTTAAAATAATTTTGGAAAATAGCCAACAGTTTGCACAAACAGATAGGTCTTCCTTTTGTTTGTTTTTTCTTTGGCTGCGCAGAAGTGAGTCTGTGCTAGATACCCGGAATATGCTTTGAATCCAAACCAATCTGCTAGTATTATTGAGTCAACAAGCCACTGTACTCAAGACATCAATTTGATGGAGCATCTTTGGCAGAAATAAGGTTGTAATAAAAACTCATCTTTCCAGTTCCATCCAGGCTTATTGAGCTGCTGTTAGTTAACTCAAAGATTATTTCTGTTTAATTTCAGACGGGTCTGTCTTTAGAGTTTTTGCTACATTAGCTTCAGTTCATATTATAAGAGTAGTGGTGGCATTTTTCATCAAGTATGTTCAAGTTTTAGCATAAAGAACTGACCTCACTTTAGTAAACAACTCAAAAGCAGACACTCTTATTTAGTTAGTAAAAACTATCTAACTTGCAGCAGCTCACAAAGCTTGTTTTGGTTTTAGTTGCTGGTACAGTAGCCAGACATGCATGTTAGTAATAGGAAGTTACATTCCTGCAAAAATCAAGGGACCTGAAGCTCAACTGATTTCGTAAACAGATATTTTTCTGAAATGAGTTTCTTCGGTTTTCTGTTTTGCTACGTGACAAAAATGGAATCTCATGTATTTCCTTTTAAAGTTAATGCATGTAAGAATTTAAATCACAAGCTTACAAGTTTTGTCAACATATTTGATTGCTCTACAAATGATCATCATGCTTATGCTGCTCCCTAGTTTTATCTACTGTTCTAAGAAAATGCAATTTAGCTTCTGTTGCTCAGCACCATTACTGCTATAAAATATCAGAAACCTGGAGGTGAATTTTCAACCTAATTTAAGATCCAATAAAATGTTGGGTTTCAAACAGTGACTGAAACCTGTGTGCAAACCTACTGCATGGTGTGTTAACGACACTTAAGTTGGGTAACCTGAATCGAGCAAGCAAAAATTTTATTAAGCAAATTATCAACCTGAGTTGTTTTTGATTATTTATATATGTCTTGAATTTAATATGCAACACTCTTCATCACTTCATTATATTATTAATGTCTTTGTTTGTTTTGCAGCAATCCAAAAAACTGGAGCAGATTTACTAAGTAAGACCGCAATGTGATCACAGAGGTAAGCAATGCTAGAACATTATCTGCCGGTAATGCATTATGTGAAAATATGAATTTTCAAATCGGAGTTTAAAATAACATTTTTGATTCATTTTTTGATTAGTCACACCATAAAAATAATATAAGTTGATGATGTTTTGAAACCCCAACATTTGACAATATTGTGGGAGTTGTGTGTTCAGACTATTTTCCCACTGTGGGTTTCATGAAAGAATAACCAATGATGCTGCTATGTTTTACAATATGTTTTTTTGTTTGTTTGTTTCTTTTTTAGAAATGATTGTTGTTATTGGTTAGAGTAACAGTTGCACTATTTATTGTGATTGGTGCAACGAATTATCCTGTTTGAGTTGGGTTTTTTTTATCAATTATGTTTGTTTGACTGTTGAATCTATAATGTGGTCAATTTTGCTGTTTTGGAATGGTAGATAAATCAACATGAGAGTAATAAATTATGCTTACCATTTCACGTTTGCTTGTGGTTGAAACATATAATTTCCATCTTTACAATCTAATCTGTTGGTTACTTGACAAGTTTCTCTCAGCTGGAACTTTATAAGTATTTTTTTTTCTGAATGAAACTGACTTTTTAGTAACACTGAAAGTTTGAGCTGTTACGCGTACCAGATAAAATCTAGTTTTTCTGTAAAGTGCTTTATATGACAATTTGACAATTGTTTGATTTTTATGAAAATGTTTTGATATATGGATCACACAACTACAAAGAATATTTGCAGTTTTACATTTGTCCAAGGCTTCAGACCATTATTAATACATTGAAGGGTGTTACTGTACCATTTAATTTTGCAGATGCAACTTATTTATGAGCTGGTAAACAGCAGTGTTGTTTATTTAGTTGCCTCATTGTGCCTCGGCCTGTGGGGGAACTGAAACAGGCTCCCTGTCAAACAATGGCTGATCAAACAAACAAAAGGGGATTATTGTGTGTGTGTGTGTGTGACTTCCATTCTGTTCCACTGTAATCTCCCTCTTCCTCTGCTTCTGGCTTTGTCTCTGTTGTTGTTTTGGTGCCTATCCTTTCTCACCTCTCAAATCATTTGGTTGTCTGCAGCATGATCAACCCTACAGCAGGATGAATGCCACGTGATGCATCTGGATTATCCATCTTTTGGTCCCTCAGGCTCGCCAATGCCTCGCACTCCCTCCAACTCCTCTGCTTCTGACCCTGGCGTGAGTAAACCTGTTTTAAAAAAACCAGTCAGAAACCAGATCGAGCAAGATGGTTCTCTGTGACAAAAGTATTTCACTTCACGGAAGATTATGTTTTTAGACTTCTTGCTTACATTAATATGTCTTCTTCATAACTGTAACTTATTTGTCTGGTTATATCAGTGTTTATATGTTTTTGCAGAGTTCAGATGGCAGCAGCTCCTCCTCACCTGCCTCAAAGCCAAACCTGGACAGCCAATCAGCCTCTTCCTCTTGTGTCTCATCATCTCTCCCAGAATCTTGCGATGAGTTAAGGCACCGCAGTGGGCATCCCTCCTACCACCCTGAGACAACCAACGATGTCCCCCACTAGTGAGCAAGTTTTGAGTGAAAACCATGATATAAAGGGCTTATTGTTTTGTTGTTTTTGAAATCGTGAGAATAAAGTCATATGTTTGCAAAACACAGCAATACCAGAATAAAGTCATAGAATGACTTGAGAAAAGTTTTTAATGAGAGAAAAGTGTCAATAGTTATCAAGATCTGATGTGACCATGTTAAAAGATTAAGTCTGTGGCATTTGTAAAACCAAAGCATAACTTCACAAGATGTTTAACATTCCTCATTTATTTTTTTAAAATTATTTTTCATGTATGGGTTTTTTACTACTTCATTCTATTATTATATTCTAGTAATATTATGAGTTTATTCTCCTATTATTACAACTTTTCTCATATTATTATGACTTTATTCTCAATGTTGTGACTTTTTGCAGTATAACCGTTATTACTACTTATTTTGGTTATATTATGAGTGTATTCTCTTAATATTCTGACTTTCTTCTTGTAATATGAGTTTATTCTCATTACGAAGACCTCATTCTGGTATTGTTTTATTTCCACGTACGACTTTATTCTTGCAACACTACAATATTGTTCTTGCAATGTTATGACTTTATTCTTGTAATTCATTTTTTTCTTGGCTTGACCCTCATACTCTGTGGTAAATAACAGCCCCTGTAAATCACTCATACAATAAAATGGAAAAATAGTCCATAAAGTTGTGATTGTGAAAGTGGAATCAGGAAAGGAAAGTAATAATTACTGGTCATACTTTCTAATAATTTTCTAAATACCTATAAATTGTTGAATTAATTAAGTGGCATGAGCAGCATTTTTTTCTGATTTTTAAAAAAAATATTAATATTACCTTGCTTTATTGACGTAAATATTCCCAATAAAGCAATATTTATTAATACTTATTAATAAAGGAATATTGGTTGACATAATTATAATACATTTGTCTGTTGAGAGATGAAAACAGGTGATTACTCGCGTCATCAGACAGCGGCAGGACTAAATTCCTCTTTTTATAAGGTGACCTTTTAGTAAATAGTTTCTATTCAGCTTTTTTGGAAAAACCACCTGAACTCTTAAGATGTACCAGACACAAACCCAGTCATATGAGTGATACTTGAACAGTAGGAGATCCCAGGAGCATAATGAGTAATTTACAGAATGGAACAGCTTGTTCTTTACAAGCCTGGAAACAGAACTGTAAAATATGTACAAGTTCAATAAACCTCACATCGAGGAACAATTCTGGCAACACTCTGAAGATTAAATACATTTTATACAAATACAAATACTTATGTGTGCTTTTTTTTTCTACTTTCTGTACCTCGGTGTTATTATATTAACTAATAAAACTGTAATATTCCACAGCCCAGATGGAGCGCCTCTACAAGGCGGCCTTCCTGCCAGCATACCCATGCAGATGCTGTGGTGGCAGCAGATGTACGCTCGCCACTACTACATGCAATAGTAAGTGTGTTGCTAGAGCTCACTTCTACAACCTTACAGGTAGGAAATAAACTTAATCAGCAGATTATTCTTTCACTACTGATGTTAAGTAAAGCAGAAAGGACTTATCTTCCCTGGTTTTTGTTAGCTGCAGATGCATTCACTGTTACAAATGGTCAAGTGTTCACTAAAGCAATGCTATGCTATTGCATTTTAGGTGATAGTTTTTATTTTCTTATCTTAAAAAGGATCTGAATTCTTTGTGCATTTGAATTTTTATGTATTTCAATTATTGTTTAAAATAAACTTAAGACATTAAATAAAAAATGTGCACAGTGTGCCATTTTTTTTTTTTTCCCTGATTAATCGATATTATTATCATAATCTTTAGCTGCAGCCCTGTAACCTTATTGTGGGAACAAGCTTCCTTATGGGAATCTTCCCTTGGATTTCAATTTTAATTGTTCGTCCTCTCAATGTTGACATTATTTTATGCATTTATAATGCTTTTTTCCTTGCAGTCAGGCAGCGGTAGCTGCATTACAGCCTCCCAGCACTCCTCCTCCGTCCCCACTTTCCTCATCCCCCCATCAGCCCGCTCAGCCCAATGAAGCTGTGCAGCCTCCGCTGGGCCCGAACCCAGCCCAGGACCCTCTACAAGAGAACCTGCCTGCCAACCCAGTCCAGATGAACGCACAGGGCGGCCCGGTGCTGAACGACAACGAGCTGAACCAGGACTGGCTGGACTGGTTGTACACGGTGTCACGGGCTGGAGTTCTGCTGAGCATCGTTTACTTCTACTCCTCCTTCAGTCGTTTTGTCATGGTGGTCAGCGCCATGCTGCTCATCTATCTGTAAGTCACTCCTACTTTCTGTATGCATTGTTAGGGAAATCGAACAGATTCTCACAGGAACACATAGAGAACAGAGTTTAAAGAGCTGCCTTGGTTCTTCTGTGCAGTTGGAGAAAATTTTGTTCTGTTTTTCTGTTAATCCAGTTTTTCTTTAAATCCTTTATTTTATTTTTTTATGTTCTTAACGACAATAATCCCACACTGCTCATATTGAGGTCAGGATTCCTAATATCTGTTTTGCAATGATCTTATATGGAAATGCAATCATAACATTGCCATTATGTAACATATTTGGTACATTTTACACATTTTCATACATAGCCTTGAAAAATATGGAATTGGCTTTTAGCATTTTACCAATTCTGGATAAATTTTGGATTAATTGGAAATCCTTTTCCACTTGTTATTCACAGTTTAAGATTGTTTTTTTTTTTTTTTTCTTTTTTTGATAATTTTAATTATTTTCAACTTATTATGATTTTCAGGCACCAGGCTCAGTGGTTTCCCTTCAGACCAGAACAGCAGAATATCAGAGAAGAAAGGGCCGGCGCTCCTCCAGGAGAAGTGCAGAGGCAGCAGGAAATGCAGGAAATGGTGAGTTTAATGATTCAGATTCTCTGTTTTCTGTGTTTCATTGCTTGCGAAAATAAATGAAACGTTAAGTTTTCCTTTTCTTTTTTTTTTGTTTTTGCAAAAGCCCCGAGCTGATCAGATGAAATCCACCTCTAAATGTATCTATATCTGTATCCCATCTACTTTTTTTTTTCTCTCAATTTTGTATTTCAAAATTGACTCTTCAGAAAATTCATATGTGAGGAAAAATAACTGATCTGATAACAGAAGATGCAAAAGAAAATTCTGTGAGCGCAGTTCATCTCTGTGCAAAGCTGCAGGTTTGAATGAACAGCTAGTTTCTTTGCACATTTTTATTTATTAGCCTATAATTTATTGACATAAATGATCATTCAACAGGATTGTGAAAAAAATGCTGTTACCTTGAAAACATGAGTAAATTTGTGACAGTGATTGTGTCTGTTTGTCCCAGGAGCGACTGATGGATGAAGGGATGGAGGATGATGACAGCGGTGAGGAAGGAGGAGGAGGCAACGAAGACCCGGTTCTGGGTGCGGCCCTGCCAGAGCCAAGCATCCTCACCGTGGCGTGGGCCTTCATCAGCACCTTCTTCACCTCACTCATCCCTGACGTTCAGCCGCAGCTGGCTAACTAGGAAGACGCTCTGCCCGTCTCCCTCCTGGCAGCAGGTACCGCTCTACAGTTTCCAACCTTCATCTTCACTGTAACACCCAGTTGAGTCTCCAAACAAAATCACTCGAGTCTGAGTGGACGGTAGCAGTCGGTTGGTCCAGACGACGGCTCTTACTAATGGGATCTGAGAGCAGATCCAGAGTGTCACTACTGGAAGTACAAAAATAAAGGAACTGAAAAATGAAAAAGGAAAAAAAAAAAACTGTCTCTGGAGTAAATGTCTCAACCGTGATGGGAAAGATGATGGCAAGACGCATATGGGAGCCGTCTTCAATTTTGAGCAGCGATGGACTCACGATGGTGGATTATTTTATTATTTTATTTGAGACATGTGACTGATTTAAAGATAACGTCAGGAAATCTCCCTGGAATGAGAGGGAGTTGTCCTTATTAAAAAAAAACAAAAACCTTCTGAAAGACATTTCCATATGCACACAGGGTGCATACAGAGATTGCAGCAATGAAGCTCAATTTTTCACACGTTATCATCTATTTACATGTGTAAATATATTCATCTATAATTCCAATATATATTCTTTTTGAATAAAGTTCTGCCTGCATACCAAAATCGACTTGATTACAATGTGTAGTTCTTTAGTTGTCCTACAGATGGCAGCATCCTCACACAAATGTTCTTTGTGCTTTTAGGAAGCAGAGTGCTTTAGCCTTTGTCTTGACTATAATTTCACAAGTAATTATATAAGATATTTTTATAATTATGTTGTGTAAAATTACATTCTATGAAGAAGACAGAACCTCAAAACAATTAATGAATGTCTTGTTTTCTTTAACAAATATTTAAAAAAAAAGACAAGACGGAGCAGATGCACAAAAAAGAAAGCAGACAAAAGGAGGAAGTGAAAATTCTAACAGAATATTTATTACAAAATCAGCATCTCCTTCTAGCTGGTACATGATATTCAGAAGGTTTTTATTTAACTCATTTGAGGAACTGAAATCCATTTTTAAATGCATCATTCTGTATAATAAACTGTAAAAGTTTCACTACTTAAATAAATTATGGTAGTAATTAAACTTTTTTTAATTCAAGGTACAATTGCACAAAAATACATCTTCATAGTAGGAAGGTTGGTAGAATCCTACATTTAAAGCAGGTTTCAGCATCGGCTTTTCTGGCACACACAGTGTTTTGCATTTGGGCACAAAGGTCAGTTTTGGTCTCAACTGATCCAGAAGATCTTCCTCCACTTTGTTCGTATATGGCTTGTAGAAAACTGAACAGAGGACTTCTTACCCTTCTTTGAAAAGCTACTGTTGGATAGAGGAAAGGCCAGAAAAAATGTTTCTTCTTACCTTCCACAAACGGCAGCATTTGTGGAGCTTTCCTGCTTGTCTTTTTTTTTCTTTGCTTAATTATGAACATTACATTATTTCTGTCTGTTTGTTTGTTTTGGATGAGCTTTGATGTTGGACGTGTCTCCCTGCATTATGAGCTCATCCTACCTCCAAACATCACTGTGAGAGCAGATTTGACTTGAACTTCCAGCTGAAACCAAACTTGAACTTTGAGTTGCTTGACGTTTCTGTGACACTGGGGATGGTGTGGAAGCAGCTCAGACAGCGGTGCACTTCAGAGTCCTCCAAAGCCCCTCTAATCAAATGACCATGGATTTTTCTGTACTTGGTCGTAGAAGGCCCAATTAATTATGCATGACACAGGCTTGACGGCCATTTGATTTTGTTACATGCGCCCCCTCTGAGCCGCCGATCCAATCAGGTTAGAACCCTTCCCTCCTCCCCCGCATGCCTTAGGGTGGGTGACTGTTAGACTCCCCTTATCAGAAGTAGAGATTTCTTTAAGAGGGTGTTTGGGACCTTGTAGGACATTTCATCATCATAATAAGTCCTTGTTATGCAGTCAACTCACTCCTGTTTCCCTGCTATCAGGCCTTGTTGTCTTTGGAGGGGCCACAGTTGGGCTGGACACCTGCCACCGCGCAGAGAGGAGGAGATAGACTGAGTTTATTAGGGGCACTGAGAGGAGAGATGGAGGGTGGCACCTGTGCAGATGGGATGGTGATGCGTTACAGCAGTAAAAGTGACCCCTAAAGGTCTATCTGCACTTTATATTCCAGCTGTAGCCCACATATATATATATATATATATATATATATATATATATATATACCACTGTTGTGATTATCTCAGCAGATAATATTGAATGTTGTGTTTTAATCAGTCTTTTAGATGCAAATTATTAATTATTTCTGCTTTAATTTTGAAAATTTGAATGAGAATTAGAGCTGAAACAATTAATTGTATTAATCATGATGAATTGATTACTGAAATGATTGTCTGCTAATTTAGTAATTGATTAATCGTTGAATATACAGACGCAGAAACAACATATGCAGAGCAGTAATTAAGCCAAGATTTACTACATTTTGCTTTTAAGATGAAAACACCATCATCTGTATGTTTTAGCTACTATCAGATTTCTTACTTTTATTATTTTCTCTGCTGGTTTTATGAGAGCATTAATAAATATTAAAATATAATTAAATGCAGTCACTGTGTGTGGTTTAGTGATATATATCGCAGTTCTTTGTGTAACAGACAAACTAAAGTAGCCCTATTTTAAATAGGCAGGTCTATGTTTTTCATGTATTTGTCAGGCTATTGTTGCTCTGCCTTGCAGTCACTCTCACACATTTACCTAACAAAGACTGCAAAGAAGTAATAAGTAGTTCTAGTTAAACAAAGTAGCAAATTCCCATCACCCAGGTCTCATATGTTTATATCTGTATGCACCACCATTTTGAAAGATTTTATATTTATAAAGTTTTACTTGCTTAAAATATGAGTGAGCAACATTTTCCACACGGTTTATTTGTTTCAGAGACACAAGATCAGAGTTCCCAAACGTGATGCTGTCAGTCGATTTTATTTTATTTGAGTATAGGTTGAAAATTGTAAACATTTTATTAAACTTCCAAGTCTTATATGAGTAAAGGCAGTAGACTTACATTTTCATGTCAAGGATATTGCTCACTTTTACTTTGCTAAATTCAAGTTGTAATAACAAATGTCAGAGGAAATTCTGCTTTGGTCTCAATGTCAAACCAAATTTGGCAAAAATCGTCCCCATTTGAAATGGGACCAGCTTAGTAAATGAAGTTAAATTAGTTTGAGCTCCAACAGGAAGCCTTGTCATCTCTGTTTGTCCTCGGATCACTTTGCTTTCAATGTGAATCTCCCCTCACACGATTTTCCATTGTTTGACAACAGGTTTCACGTTTCACCACAAACATTTCCGTGTCTGTGTTCTTTGTCCTGCCCCAAGCAGTTTGTGGCCTGTTTGTTAAAAGCACTTTATTGCTAAATTTGACTTGGCACATCTTGTCAGGAGAGATGGCAGCTGATGAGACTGCTGACCTGCAGATAAAACATCCATTAAGTGGCTTGTCTGGGACTATTCTGTGCTCTTAACCTATTAGCATATTGTTAGCCATTTCCAAGATGGTGCAGCGGCGGATATACTGCAGCCAGTCACCACACAATAAAGAACCACCTCTTACTCCGTCGCTGCGCTAAATGTCGTCTCCGACGTTGTAATGCTTGCCGGCCGTCCTCCTCCAGATGATTCAAATGACCGCTAAAAGCCTTAGGGAAGGGGAAAAAAGGGCCAAAATGCAAAATTGATGGAAATGACATTAGATTCAGCTCATGCTCCTCACTGTGTAAATTATACCCCAAAATGGACTCTATGGCCCAACTGTTGGCTCCAATTTGCTTGGCCATACCTCATGGTGGCTTGTCTTGCCCTTCCCTTCTCCCTTTAATCCAATCAGAGCCACACTGGATGTTATTTATTTGTTTATTTATTTATTTTCGAAGGATGTAACCGATTCTTATCAGGGCAGAAGTAGTGGCTTCTTCCTGGTGAAACGGTGACTAACGTCCCGCCATCGATCCGTCAGTTCGTCTGCGGTGGCGGCTGATGGCTCTGGTGATAGACTGCTCCGTGTGTGTTTATATGTATGAGTGTTTGCCCTGAAGTCAATAATGCACATACGGGCATATTTATCAAACTGTGGCACTTAATCTTTTGTTTGGTTTTTTAGGTCATGTGTTTTTGTCTCTTGTGATAAGCAGAGACCTACACCTTGGATCAGGCAGTCAGAAGTGTTGCTTCGCAGTCATAAAGTTGATCATTTAAATGTTTTTTTGTGTACTCTCCCTGTGCTTTTGGTGTTTTCCACATCTCTAACTTATCTTCAGGTATGAACGGAGAGACCTCTCTTGGGAGTAACTTATATCTAGTCTTCAGTTTCGCTACAGTCAGATCAGAGAATGAATGCACTGAAGTTTTTGTAGTAATTAATTTCACAGATGTAGCATTACGGCTTTGGTGTTGAGTCTTCATTTGATGTGTATATATATGAACAACTTTATTAGGAATTGCTTTTGGTTTATTGCTTTTTTAAGTCAGACCAGCAGGTTAATCAACAGCTCTTGAAAAATGGAACGGTATGGAATTTGGATATGGATGTGCATGAAAAACAAAAATAGTGTGTGTAGATGATAATAGAATAGAATAGAAGTACTTTATTCATCCCAGCAGGGAAATTACTTCGCAGTTGCAGCATAGAGACAAGACACAGTAACAACTACCACTGAGTAGTAGTTGTAGATAAAATAAAATAAAATATAAAATATAAAATGCTATAAATTGTGAAATTGTAAAGTGCTGTAAAATATAAAATGCAACTTAAGAGCAGTCCTTGCAGAGATTCAAAAAATGCGGATATGTATATGTAAATATATGTACAGCAAGTGTGCCACAGTGCAGTTGTTTCAAAATTGGGCTGATTAGTGCAGAGCAATGATTTAGCTTTTATTGTACAATGAGATGGCATGTGGCAGGAAGGATTTCCTGTATCTGTCCCTAAGACAGCGGAGCTGGACGAGTCTATGTGAGAAGGTGCTCCTCTGTCTGTCCACTATGTGGTGGAGAAGGTGCTGTTTATTGTCCATGACAGACAGAACCTTCCTCAGTGTCCTCCTCTCCACCACAGTTTCCAGGGACTCCAGCCTTAGTCCCAGTACAGAGCCAGCTTTCCTGATGATTCTGTCCAGTCTAATAGAGTCGCTGGCTCTGATGAATAAAATAATATTCATGGCACCAAAACTAACAAATTATATAATTCTGAAAGACTTTTGAGTTTTATTTTTGTGTTAAAATGCTCCTGGCAAATGGTAAATGCCTAAATGGTGCCTTTTAAAATGTTCTTTTCTAGTTTAGACATCGAAATGGACCAAAAATGAATGTAATCTATGTAATTACCCCACCATTTTACTGTTTAATTTGATGAATTATTGCTTCTTGTAATTAACATTTTATTTAAAGGCTTAAGATCATAATATTGGATTTTTTTAAAAGAAGTTTTTATTTCATTTGTCTTTTTTTTTACACTAAGAGACATTCCTGAATTGCAGAACTAAAACGTACTGGAAGCTTAAATTGTGCTCATGCTAGCAGCTATAAAATCCTCAATCTGATGTTTTGCTGGTTTTTCTTTTAATTTCTTCAAATATTTAGGCCAAAAGATATTATTGTAGGATGTAATCACAAAGCCCAATATGTCATTTTCAGTGCCTTTTATGTTTCCGCTTAAGAAACTTTCCTCATTGAAATGTTTTCAGTAAGTTGATTTTTCAAAATACTCAATAGCATTTCTTCACTAATTATTTTATTTTATTTTCATCTAGGAAAAAAAGGGAGGAAAAAAAAACAGGAACTGTTTTGATTGTGATTCATATATATATATTTCTCATGGTTTACAAATAACTTTAAATGTGATACAGCACATTACAGATTCTTTCCACAGATCAAAATAAATATATTGCACTTAAAAATCAGTAAAACAAAAACTTATCGGGGTCAGATTATGCTAGACAAAACATTAAGAAAAAACAAAAAAGGTTATCTTCAATAATAAAAAAAAAAAAATCAAAACCCAAAGGTATTCACGTGTACGTTGGAAAAAAACACGGTAAAACTCAGTTCAAGCTGGACATCAGATAAAAACGTCTTTGAGAAAGAAAGTTTTCTGCAAACCAAGAAGATCGAATCAAACCTTCTTAATCGGCTTGTGGATGTGAAAAGTTTGCAGAGGTCATTCCAACCTGTTTGCAGCATTTGTTTGCCTGGCTCTTTTGAAACATTTCAGAAAAATCTGATCTTCATGCAGCAACAAACTATTGTTAGAAGTAACACCTTTCATTATTTTCACAAAAAGCAGAAAGCTAAATCAACATTGGTAATTGTTGCCGCATCATTTCAGCCTTTTGCAAGTGGGAACGAAAACCTGCATGGACTAAAAATCTAAATATTCATGAATATTTTTGGTGTATTACCAGGACAGATTTGCAAGTCTGGTCTCTCTCTCTGTTTTTTATTTTTATTTTTTTTTTAAATAAATGACCACAACAGTGAGTTACATGTCAGCTCTTCATGCTTCCACATTTCTCCTCTCCCTCTGCTTTTAAATCAGGACACAGAGTTATTATTTCAAGGTGTAAACGTTGAATCAACTCAACCTGCTGCATATCACCTGCAGGTAGTTTTAGTTTACTACACCCCACCTGAAGGTTACAGAGACCTTTACCAAATCTCTGTAAAGTTTGACCCAATTTAAACGATTACATTTGGTCGTCTAGGTCTCTCCACTCTTAAGTCGAGTCCATTTCTACCAGTTGATGTTTCTGTTTTTCTTCTTGTATGTTTTTATTATTACTTCTGACTGCTTGCCTGGAAGCAACTTTTAAATGTTTCCTTCTTAAGAAGACTGTAGGAGCATTAAGATCAGATGCAATTTACTTTTTTGATTTAATTCATTTGGCCTAGACTCTGAGCTCTGCAAGTGCACCGTAGGAGGATGAAATACGTTCTCATATTCTTTCTCAGCTTGGTTGTAGAGGAAGGTTTTTGAAATAAGGTGTGAGTTTCATCTTTGTTGCCATCATTAATTATATTTTATGCGAGTGGTGTGAAGTAGACATGAGCCAGACATCGATTCTCGTGGTATGATGACCTATTACAATTTCACGATATTTATGACAAATTAAAAATCTAATTATTGGAGCTATTTGCTTGTGTAGAACCTGCAGTTTGCTGCTAAGTGGTTTAAAACAGCATTAGCTTAATAAGTGTGGTGGGTGACACTTCATTTTTATTTCCTTTTTTGTAAGAATGGCTGAGATGTATGGTAGCCATCCTTCAGCAAGCTGACCAGCAGGGTGCAGCAACAGGTCAGAGAGGGTTAGTGCTGATTATCCTCCAGACAGTGGGAGAAAACTCAAACATCTGCACTTTCTCTGGAATCTCCTTGAAATGATTTTGAACCATTTTGTACTGAAAGCAAAAACAGTTTTGACAAATTCGTCTCATCCTTCGCCAGATGATGTGTAATATGTCTAAAATACAAACCTTGGTGAAACAGTAAGTTGCCAGCTTTGATGATGCAGTCTGTTCTCACAGCCTTGGTTAAAAGCAAGGTTGTAATTCCTGCTGTCACCAAGCCTTTAAAACAAAAACATTTAGCTCTTTTACACGTGAAGTCCTTCATTCCATGTTAAAACATACAAAGTTAAGCAATGTGTGTGTCTACTGCAGTCAGCATGCGTTCTAGTATTCTTTTTTTTTAAATAATTTACAGTGAGAAACCTCTGAGTAAGTGGATTCCAGAGTGTGTCGTTGTTATTCTGAACTGTACATATGGCTGTCTCTCCTAACACAGAGGAGCAAAGATGGCTGCTCGTTCCATCCACCCACCTTCTGTCATTTGTAGGAATCACACCCTGCGGGGTTTTGCTGCCATTTTAAAAACATTTTAAAACTGTACTTTGTATTCGAGGGCTGAAATAAAACATGCATGCACATATTTTAGTCTTGCATTTGCTTTGCAATGAAGTTGTCAGTCTTTTCCTACATCGGAGCTGTTCTTAGGAGTCAGATCCTGAGAGAGGAGCACAGTCTGCCTCAGTTCAGCGTGCGGGTTCCTCTTCATGTCACCCCACTCGCTGCAGGTGAATTATTTACAACCAGAGGGACAGGTGCAAGCCAGAGGAGGAGTGATGAGGATTAATGGTCGGCACCCTTTCAAAGGTCAGACTGATTTCTGGCCCTCTGCTCTGTGAAGTCATACGAAGGGCGTCATGACTGTGGAGGAGTGGCGGAGTCCCTGGATGGCAGCGTAGGGCCCCTGCTGGAAGTAGTGGTGGTAGCGGGGCATGTGGAAGGAAGGGAAGGACGGCCCGCTGCCCTGCATGGTTCCAGCCAGAGCGCTGGGTGTCAGCGGCATGCCTAGCCGGCTGTACGGGGGCAGGGATCCCTGGATGGGGTGGGGTAGGGAGGCGGTTCCGGTGCCCATGGCTGACAGGGTCTGAGGATGCTGGAAACCCGAGAAGCCTGAGGTGGTGGTAACCCAGGAGCTCAGGGAGAGGTTATCTGAGGCCGTAAACGCTGATCCTGCAGGAGGAAAAGGTAGAGATAATCACTGATCAGATTAGTTAAAGGTAAACTACTCTGCTTCCTGGGAAAGGTTAGGACCGGTTTATGAGCGAAATAAAACCTTTCACACTGAGGTGTTTTCTGGTCTTTTCTCACTTTATGCCTAAATAAGCTACTGCTGAAAACTATCCCCAAACCCAACGTTTACACTTGCATGTGAAAACTGCAATCATATAACAGTATGTCTTTGAAAAGCAGAAGTGTAGCCTGCTGCACAACCAACTGGAATGCAGCAAGTGCTTTCTGAATGGTGAGTCAACAACAAAACACTTTCTTTTGTCTTTTTCAGTATCCACTGTACTGCACATGCAGTGGTAAAACCATCTGACCAAACATTTTGCAGCTCAGCTTGGGTTGCTAGGTAACAGGGCTGGACTTGACTGGGATTGCATCTCCATAAAGTTTGTCTGCAGAGGAAAGCAGTAAGATTTCCTGGTAGATGGCTGAGTCGACTGTAGACTTCAGAAAGCAAAAAGAACCAGAACCAGGAGATGACATGAAGTCCCATATCACTACAGACCATGAAAACTAAATACTACTGAACTCAACTCAACTTGAAACCAGTGCTACTCCTCTCTTCCTCTTCTTTCCAAATGAAATGCAAACTTTACTTTCATCTGAAAAGAGGTCTTTGGACCACTGAGCAGCTGTCCAGTTCCTTTTCTCCTGGTCCCAGGTAACATGGTTCTGAGATGTGATTTCTAGTCCATGCGATGGATTAGTCTGAGCGTCGAGGGTTTTAATGCACTGACTCTGGTCTCAGTCAACTCCCTCGAAGATTCCCCAAATTCTTGAGAAGATTTTGCTTGACAATCTGGTCGGGGCTACAGTGGTCTCTGTTGCTGGTGCATATATTCCTTTCACACAATTTTCAATAAATATGCTGTAATATTTTCCACAATATCCAAATTTTTAATTATCTGTAAGCCAAAATAATTAAAGTAGAAAGAAAAATTAAAGGCTTTTCTTTAAAAAAAATTTACAATAAAGCATCACTCTGTAATTATATATATATATTTCACTCAGTGAAATGAGTTACTGAAGATAATGAACTTTTCAGAGCGCTCACCTCTGGTGTGTGTGGTGTGTCCGTCCTCGCTCAGGTTCTCCTCGTCGCCAGCGTAGGTTCTGATCGGCGATCGGGCGTAGGAGTGCTTGTGGATCAGATTCTCAACACTTTCCCTGCAGCAAAAGCCAAAGAGAGAGCCCCAAAGTAAATCTCCTTGTTTCTTTTGTTTTATTTCTGCACCAGCAGTGACGTGTGTAGCTTACACCCAGTGCTAGATTCCTGAGTCAAAGAGTTACACAGACATATCTAGCTTTGATTTCAGCACACACTGACCCTGGCCTTTTCTACACAAAATACATAAATGCAATCGGAAGGATTGTAATTCCCGCCAAAATTGTATGATAAATTTTCCATGACAACCTTAAAAAGATAACAGGAGAAATAAATCATTTAGCAAAGTTTTCTTATCTGCAGAGTTGGGCTTTAACGGCGGTGACTTCTGAGTCAGTTTTGTCCTCTTTTTCTAATTTGGTCATAAAAAATTATAAAGACACTACATAAAGCAAAATAAAAGTGGCATAAATGATCAAGAACACTTCCCTATCCCACTGACCTCCCTTTTCCTACAGGACTTTCATCTTATTACATCCAGGATCAAATCAAATCTTTAATTAGAGTTGTCAACATATTGAAGTTTTGACAATGAATCATCAATCATCAGATGGAACTTCTGTTTTTATCCAAAGTATAAAAACAAGCTTTTTTTGGTATGATAAAAACTCACGGTAAGCTAGCTATGACGGCGTGTCAGGGCTATTGATGATAGAAAAGAAGAAAAAACCAGGAGTAACTTTCTGCCAAAAAAACTTTGAAATTAATCTCAACATTTTTCTGAAGAAATTGTGGAATTTTCTGAGTTTTAAAAGTAAAAAATTTGCTAGAAAAAAATCAAACGTCTGGGGGAAAATGTTGATGGTCCAAAATCTGCCGGTTTTAAACAATATTAAGGAAATACTGACTTAAAATAAGTGCCTATGTCTTGCTGAAAAGTTATTTGCAAGTTATTTTTATCTTATTTCAGGTAAAACTGTAAAATGTTTTGCTACTAACATTTTTTCACTGGAACCTAGAGCAAAAATACTAGTAAGATTTTGTGTTTTTTGCAGTGTATGAAAGAGCTCAACAGGCCTGAATATTTTTCCAATGAACTGTTTATGTGGCGTCACTCAGTAAAATAAGCTCTTGTGTTGCTGTGAGTGTGTTTAGGTTGTGTATTTACTTTGTTTGTCAGCTGGTGTGTGTGGATTCAGGCACATGTGTGTCATGTATGTGTTCACAGTCCCACAAACTGCATTAGCTCATTTGAGACTTGTCAGGGAGCACTTCTAAGCCACAGTGACAGATATCGTTGGGGGAGGCGGTGTGTGTTCATGTGTGTGCATGATCAGACCAATGCGTCCACATTAGCAGCGTCCCTCCTCTGCCCCACCCCTCTGGAGCCCAAAACCCTCCAATTAGGTTAGGAAAGTGCAATATCTGTCAGCAGAGGAGTACAAATGTGTGTGTTTTTATCAGTGTTGGGCCCCCGCGGCGCAGAAGCCAAAGCAAACTCCCACAGTGCATGGCAGTCGGGGGGGGGAGGCGGGGCATGCTGGTTTCAATCAGTCACTGCAGCCAATTGAATTACAGTGTGTTTTAGTGCAGTGGCCGACTCCAGACTAATGTGATTTCTGCAGCTCCCGAAGACCAATTGATCAGGTCTAATTCACAGCCCTCACAAAGAGAAAGACAGAGAAGTACAAGGGGGAGGAAGGGTCGTCTGGATGCGTTCGGCGGTCTCTGTTTGGGATCTTTGATTGAGGGAAATGGGCAGATGGCTTGATTTTGTCAGCTGATTTTGGCCACAGTGCCGGAATCGGGAATTACGAGAAGTTTGTGTTTTGGCTGCGTCTGCTGAAATCCGCAGAGGCACGGCAGTTCTTAGTTTCTGCGTTTGTCTGAAACTCACGTTCTTGGAATTCTGTGCATTGTATTGCCGGGATGAAAACTAAAATAAGGGAAAAGAAAAGTAGCAGAGGAAGATAACAAGATGCAGAAGGAAATGTGAAGATGGACAAAACAATGTTTTGACTAAAAAAAGCCTTTCATTGGCACAAACCTAAAGAATGTAGAAATTTGAGTTGAGAAACGGGGTTTAGTTTAAAAAGTGACCTATCTTATGAATTATTAACTCACCTTATGTTTCTCATTTTAACAGTGACATATCAGCTTTATGCAGACAATGCAGTAATGTGCTAAAACACCAGAGCCCTATTTGTTTAGTAAAAGACCCAGTGCTTCATTTAAAATGAACTATTACTTGATTTTATAAATACATTTTTCAAGTATTTTTAAATGAAAAACTTTAACAAGCAACTCATTCAAAGTTAGTAGTTGAATTTCTAAGCCACCAAAACTCACATTTGTCTGTGATTAATGTAAATTATATCTAACAAATAAGTTTTAAAAATTTTCAGCTACATTCCACACTGAGCAGCTTTGCTATAATTGTGATCTTTGCTCATTTCAGAAGAATGTGGATAAGTGGACCCTTCAATATCAAAGTCAAAATACAATCCAATGATTAACCTCATCAATAAGAAGCATCATTGCCTCTTATCTGTAATTTAACTTATCCATAATTTACTGGCATCATTGTCATGTATTAGAAAAGATAAGTTATTGATATTTCAATGTTTAATTGATTTCTTTTTGTTTTCTTATGTTTAATCTTTAAAAAATTAAAATGTCTGCAGAAGAGCCACTAAGAGATCTGTTAATAACAGCGTTTAGCCAGCCAACATTTGAATTTGAAAGAAGTTTGCACGCAGTTTTAATTAGCTCAAACTTTTCTTATTTGTGTAAATCCAATTGTGTACATTTCCACGTGATGCAGACCTTTTTTTATTGCTGATATGGTTTTACTGTGCTTGTATTGTAAAAGCGTTTTTATTTTTACAAATCCAGCCAGGGACTTTAGCTTTGAATTATTAAATTGCCATATTTCTTTTAAGGAAACTATTATATGCACTCTATGTCCACTATGTTTAGCTGCATTGTTTCTGGTAAATAAGTATATAAGTCATATAAAAATTCTTTGTTTCATTTAATTTTATTATATGACTCAAGCTAAAAAGAAAAAGGTAAAAAAACCAAACTCATCTGTCAAAGCAGGTCATTATGAGCTGTAAGGAAAGAGGAACGACGATCTTAATGAGGAAAAGACAATAGAGCAGTTACAATTATGAAAAAGAAATGGAAAACAAAACAGAATAAATAAATCACTTGATAAGAAGAACAAAAATCCTCAACTAGGAAGTGAACATGGATGAGGGGAAAAAGTGAAAAATATGGTATAAATTTGGATGATCAGAAACACTAGAGGGAAAGGATGCTTTAAATATTTAGAAGAAGAGTGAAGTGAAGGAACACAGTAAAGAGAAATATGAGTTTATTGTAAAAGAAACAAGAAAGATCCTGATGAATAAAATCTTGTGTCTTATCAGAGGCCAACAAACAGTGCTGGGCCCAGAATCCCCTGTACCTCTCCATGTCCGTCAGCCGCGACGAATCCCTGAAACCTTTGGCGAACGGGTTGCTGTCGATCTTCAGCTTGGTTATCTGGGAAAAACACACACCAGCAGAAAACGAGTGAGACACGTCTCACTTCTTTCTCTTCTCTGCTCCAAAAGACTTTTTTTTTCCTCACTCTTTTGTGAAGGATCAAATCAATTCTTCTGTAATTAAAGTTAATTAATTAGGTAATTTTATGTCTAAACTTAATTCTTTTAGTGCTACATTATCAAATCTAGAGTCAATATTTGACAGCAATTTCTAAAAATTAAAGATTGACATATCTTCTTGCTGTAAAATAAATTACTCTTTAACTTAAAAATATGTTTAATGAACACAATTCTTTGTAAAAATAAAATAATAATAATAATAATAATAATAATAATAATAATAATAATAATAATAATAATAATAATAAAAGATAAAAGTTACTTCTCCTGGTTTTAATCATATATAATATAATTAAAACCTTTTTTGCTCAGTATAATGCTAGTTTTATTCAGAAAATTAAGAATAGTTTACAAAAACGCTTTAATAAAATAAAAACTGTAGATTATAGACACATTAAAGTATGCTTCAATACTTTAATGGAAACATTGAGTTCAGGATGATCTGCAAGGCGCAAGGACGGCAAAAAAAAAAAAGACACAATGAAAAGCAAGTTTTTATACTGCAAACAACAAAATAAACTCGTATTTATTAATTATTTTAAAGTATGTTCCCATAATTTATTGTGGTTCCAAATATCATTTTCACTTGATAAATAGATGAGACACAAATCTTGAGCCTGGTAATTTTGAGAACAAGTACCCCGAACTGCTCACCAGGGGGCGCCACAAATAAAAGTCTTTCACTGCCAACAGATATGAACACAAGACAATCACACACACACACACACACACGCACCCACACACACACACACACACACTCACACGGTCTCGTTTTTGGACTGTGGGAGGAATCTGGAGGACCCAGAGAGAACCCATGCAAACTCCATGCAGAGAAATTCCAGGTTGGGATTCAAAATCTGGACCTTCATGCTGCACGGGGCTGTAAGACTATAATGATTCTTCCAAAAAAACAAAGATGTTTCAGGACACAAATCTGGCAACATCTCAGTTCTCTTTGTGTGTTTGATGTCCGTCGTCCTTCATTGTGACTTTGTGGATCATATAATGTTGAGATAGTAATAAATATGGATTTATGATTATCACTTTAAAATTGCCACCCTCTGGTTCAGATCACACTTTTGATCCCTGTTTATACATAACTCCTGTCCTGATAAGGTTTCTGTGATGAACTCAAACGCTCCTGAACATCCAGTGCAGATGAAAGACAACAAGCAGAGACACAAAGTCGTGACTTGACTTAATTTACTCACTAGCTGGTTCTGATAGGCTGTGACGGCGGTGAAGACCGTCTCAACAAACACGAAGGTGCGAAACTCCTCCGATTTGAGGTTGAGCAGCGAAGCGGTGTGGTCCTTCTTCTTAATGATGTGAACTCGTGGCTGGTACTTGTGCATAGAGTTCAGGATGATCTACAAAGAGAGGAAAAATAAGATACAATGAAAAGAAGGTTTTTTGTACCTCAAACAACAGAATAAACTCAAAAATTTATCAATTGTTTTCTTATTTTGCATCAGAGAGGTTGGAGTTAACTGTTCTTGACATGGCCGATCAGTCAGTCTCACATGCTGGACCACCGGACATTACCCTTCGTTACTGTTTACACTGTAAATCACTCCCACCAGCACTAACTGGACGACCTCCAGGTCCTCAACAGATGCAGGGCAGCCTTCTGTGCTAATTTGTTGTTGTTCCTCAGGACAACAGACAAACTGAAAGGCCTTCGTCTCTTAATACTTATACATGTATGAAGACATAATAAAGAAAAATGACAAACGAATAAAACTACAGCTCAGCGTAAACCGAGTAATAACATGATTGAAACATGATTGTTCTCATTGCCTGACATCACGTAAGAAGATGATTTCAGAAATTAAAACAAAACCCAGTAAAGATGCTGGTTAATTTGTGTTTATTCTCAGTTTTCTTTCAATTTGAATTAAAGTTTCCCACACAGAGGAAATTTGAACCTTTGACAAAGAGGCATGCTATGGTTTTCTAAAACATTATCTGTGGTCAGTAAAGTGTTAGACAAAATTGTTAAAATTAAGAGTTTGCAACCACTACCGTTCACAGATCCATATTTCTCCTCATAAAACTCATTCACATGTTTCCAACCTAATGACAAACAGTGCTTCTGGTATTTTTAGGGCCGTTCTGTTATTTAGAGCAACTATTCCACTGAAACTCAAATCCTGCATTTATTGTTATATATTTATTCTGAAATATTGACTGGTTCTTTATCATTTTTGATCAGATTTAGATTTATTAGGAGTCTTTAAGAGAGACATACTGAAGGCTCTGGAGCTGTATACTCCTGGCCTACCTGGTAAAATAAAATAAAAATATAATATGAAGACAAAGAATGGAAAGGAGAAACAAAGGAATAAATGAAATAATCCTATCAGCTACACATTACATCGTTACAAAAATACAGCTTAGCGTATTTAAAATTAACTAACAAAATGAATTAATTGTTGCGTGGACTTAATTTGCGCTGTCATAAATGTCTTAAACCTGGTAATTTATTATTTATTTATTTTTACTTTAATCAGGAATATATAAATATTAAGACAGTGTGGTCAAATAAAACGGAGTTAAAAAATATTTTTTCTGTTTATGTTGGACATGAATGACTCCGTGAGGGTTCATGTACTTGACTTCTTTGTTTTATCTGTGTGCCTTGTACATTCTAGGAGCTATTTGTATGGTTTTGTCTGAACGATAAGACCTAAGTCAGGCTGTGTTTGCTATATTAATTATTTTACGGCTCTATAAAAACCTATTTGTTGTAATTTTCGGTGGAAAATAAAAGTTCCTCTCACATGTCCGTGCTGGTCCAGCTCGTTGTTCGTCAGTTTGACCTTCTCGAAAGAAACCATCTGCTTCATCAGCTGCTCTCCGGTGAACGGAGAGTCCGGGTGGACGTACAACCTGCCGGAGGAGAGCGCGACATCTCACATCTGATTGGCCGAGAGGCATTCGAAGCGCAGCCGCCACGACCAATCAACGCGCGGATCTTGATTGACTCTAATTGGCGCTTAGCAAACTTCTGACTAAATCCTGTCATTTCTTCGAGCGTGGAGAAAGAAAGTCGTTTTTAAATGATGTGATGCATAGTTTTTGTTCAAAATTTGCCGAATTTGATTTATTATATCACGATTACCTCCGTTTAAGCACATCACTCTTTACTTCCAGGTGTGCACTACCTAGGGAAAATATTGACGATTTTTTGTTTTTCATAAAGAACTGACTGTGTCCAGAATCTGAATAATTATCCAGAGCTTGAAATAATTTATATTACTATGTAATTACATGTTAATTACATTAAAAAAATAGATGGCTGAATTGTCGTCTATTTTTTCGATAAAGGTGGAAGATCAATAAGTGCTATTGGTCTTCTGAACAAATAATAGATAAGTACCGAAAGTATGCTGTTGCATGGAGACTACACAGATAATCGTCCTTGATGCATAAAAAAAATAAATACAGCAACTTTAATTTGTTTATATACTTATAATTAGGTAATATTACGGATAATATATGTTAAATTAATATTATCCTATTATTAGTATTATTACTTCCCAATCAAAAATTTCACTGAGACTTGCTGAGATTGATACGTTCAATTCGCCTCTAAGACTAACTTAAATAACATTTGTTTAAATCTTTACATCTTCACCAATTTTAAAGAGCTAGAAAAGTGACTTCATTTTGCGAGTTATTCCAAAAATAATCTTGAAGACACCTGGAAAGATGGAGCGTGTTGGGGTCTTTACCTGGCGGGCAGAGGGGGGTCGGCTTTGCCGGCCACCAACCAGGAGGAACGGTGGTAGGCGTAGCGGTACCGCTTGTTGTCCACCGGAACAATATCCATCAGCACGATGTACTTGGAATCCTGGTCCACTCCGGAAAAAGAGACCCGGATGGTAGGAAACATCCGCCTGTATGTGACATTATTCTTATTTTTATTATTTATTTATTTATTTATTGGGGGAGGGCTAACAATAGAGTAATAAAAAAAAAAACCGCTTTGCAATATAAAATATTACTTAAAACAAAATAACATACAAAATTAATATTAAATTAGTATTTTTTTTTTATTCCGACTTAGTCACAAATAACAGTATAATTCCGGCGGAAGTAACATTTTAAAAATTATTGAACATACTTACGCCAGAAAAGATAATAACATGAAATACGACGCAGAAGGCAGTACGCAACAAGTAACAACCAAAATAAAACAAAGGATGGACAAACAGCAGTAAGAGAACTGAAATCTGATTTTTGAAAGACTGAAAAAAATTACAACCAAATATTATGTTACGATTAAATTATGAGAACTATGTTAGATTCTCATGTAAGGCGAGACATTCCAAATGTGGAGGAATAATAGTGGCATTTAGTGACATTTTCTTAGCTGTTTGAAATATGTTACATTTAAAGAAAAATCCCCTCTTTCATCATTAATTATGTAGAGAATTTAGGACATTTTTCCTCCAAATACAGCATAATTCCAGACAGCACTTTTATTGTTAATTAAATATTTTGCATTGGGTCACACACTAAGCCTGCGTGTGACCCAATAAAATGGCAATTGGTGATAACATGTAAGCGATATTGTTGTGCGTTTTATTCCTCCTCAGTCTCAGGAAAAATTCGAGCTTCGCATGCATTTTTGTCTTTATATAAAAACAAACATTTATGTCATTATTCCTCTTTTCCTCATTTTATTTTGTATTCTGTGATGTTCGATATGATCGGAGTGATTACAGAGCAGCGCATCCAGTTTACCTTCCAGACTTGGTGATGATCATTTCAGTGCCGAGCTCGTGGAATTTGTCCCACAGCTCTTTGGTCTCCAGGCTGCACGAGATTTTGGCCATCTCCTCGCTGGGGATGCCGGGATTGGTGGGGATGAGGGGCTCCGTGCACACCGCGGGCGCGCTCCCGCTGAAGTCCCCGTGCCCGTCCAGGGATGACAGGTCAGCCAGAGCCTGCTGGTTGCAGGAGGATTTCTCCACAAATTGCTCTGGTTTGATCAGAAACGTGGATGCGTAAACGTGAAAGAGAAATGGAGAGTAACCGTGAGGATCGTCCTGATATTATTTTAACATTATTTTGTAAGAACAAGAGATACAAACCATTCTAAAATGATGAAAATATCAATAACACGAGTTTTTAAACTTGAACATACTCCAAAAATAAAACCATGTACAATCTACTGAATTAAAACAAATAAACGAACAAACAGAAAAACGTAATTTACATTTTATATTTTAGAATCTATCACAGTTTGAACAAAAATTGGAAAAGCAATAATATAAATTGATATTATATTATATTATATTATATTATATTATATTATATTATATTATATTATATTATATTATATTATATTATATTATATTATATTATATTACAATAAGTAAGTCCACTAAGAACAAAAAATTAATAAATGAACAAAAACCGGATTTCTGTTAAAACTTCACATCACTTTTAGGGAAAATATATCCCTACTTACACATTTTCTTCTTGAAAATTCCGAAGACTTCATTTGTCGCACAAAATTACCTAATAATGTATTTAATGCCTGTGTATTTTCAGAAAATAAAATTTGTATTTTATTCTTCCCATCAGTAAATATTGGCGCCTTGGATAAACAGAAGTGCTTAAAAGCTTAGGGTAGTTGATCGTAATTTCAGGATTTCGTCACAAAAAAAACATAAAAGCACCAACTTTTCTCACATTTTGGTGCTTCATTGTAGAAAATCTTAAACTGTAATTATTTTCCTCAACAAACTCAAACAATTTTTCAAACAATAAAGTTGGATTTCTTTCTCTCTTACCCAGAGGTTTGATGGTGTTCTCCTCCGCCTCCTTGTCCTTGCTGGACTTTCCGCTGGACATCAGGGCGGCTATGGAGAAAGCATTGGCCCGGGATGAGAGCTGCGGCTTCGGGGATGACGTGTACTCCATGTCGGTGTGTCAAAAGGCAAAAATATTCCCCTCTAAAAAATTAAAAGCAGAAAACCTCCAGAAATACCGGCCGCTTTTGGCTCCAAGCGGCAGAAGGAAGTAAAGACTGAGGAAATTACGCGCAGTTTCTCCCAGATTTCAGGACTTTCTTGCGCACAGAGTTTACATGCGCTAACAGATTAGCAATCAGCACTCAAAAAGACAGGAAAAAGGTTTTACTGCTGCCGATGTGGTCTTGCTGGATTCATGGTGAAGGAAGAACGCACGGCTGACTCTTGGGGGTTGTCAGACCTGAGGCCGGAGGCTCTTTGGGACGCTTCAGTCTGCTCCGGTCCAGCCTCCCCTTATTATTCCAGTCTGCCCTCCAATCGCTGCCTCTGGCTCCACGTCACGCTCCCACTGTCTCACAGCGGCCCTGAAAGCGAGCAGCCAATTAAATCACCTGCCAGACTTTCTCTTTTTTTTTTTTTCAAGCCAAAGACAGACAGGGAGGCAGAGACGGAGAAGAGAGGGAGATTGGAAGTAATAATGTGAGAATTTTATGACTGCAGAGGCTGATGACAGATTGAAATGACTAATATATGCAGGAAAAATCCTTTGATGTCTTGCAAAATAAAAGAAAGTCTGTATTAACCTTTCCTTAGAGTTTCTTTACTCTCAGTGCTTTCAGATATCAAGTCAGACTGTTGAGTGAAAGTTACCAAAGAAGAAACTGAAATTGAACTGTAGAATAAAAATGTCACTCATGTGTTAAATGATTTGAATATTTTTTCTTATTAATTCTTGCAAATTTTAAGACTTTTAACGACACATTTAAGATCATTTTGCAACTATACTGTACACATTTTAGATTTATTTGAAAACACTGTGATGATGTGATTGATCATTTTAGCCAAATGTTTCAGGAAAAAATACTTCTGATTTACATTTGAGCTCATACTTATCAAACATATAACAATATTGTTTTTACATGCTTTTGCACAAAAATGTTGACTTAGCATATTAAATAATTTTTTTTAATATTTTTGGCAGAAATATCTATATTAACAATCTGATTCAACCTGCAAATTGTTTTCATGAGGGTTTTTTTCTTGTAATAATTATGTACTGCTGTAGTTAAGTTATAGCTTCATGCAGCAGTTTACTGTTTGGTTTCCTAAAGGCCAAAGTGTACAATATTTGAGGTCTCTCTCACATCTTTCATGGACAAGAAAATAAAGAAGAAAATATCTTAAAGTCCAGAAGTATAAGTGATGCATTAAGGAACATTTAAAATACACATTTTAATCAAATAGATCAGTGAGAAAAGCTGATTTAATGCTAAATAAGTAAAAGTGTGAGGCTTTACTTTGAGGTTGCAGCAAACAAAAATGTATTTCCAGCAATGATTTGGGAAAGTCAGCTGTTTCTGGATTTTGTCTCCAGAACAAACATGGGTCGTTTTTGCAGGTCTTTTCTGGTGAACTGAGAACGCAGTAAATTCCCCATTAACTCTGATGATGTCATGGTGTGAGGTAATTTTCTGACCCACATGCAAGAAGCCACTCAGGACAAGATAAACAGTTTTGAATAGACCAGCAGGCAGAGGACTCGGGAGTGAAGCTTTGGATGATGCCGTCAGAGATCTGAGGTCTCGGATGGAACAACGCTTTGAAAAATCTGGGAAATCTTCTCTTGGATTCTTGCTTGACCATCAAGCTCCCTTTTGCTCTGTGATGGATTAGGAGAATGGAAAGAGGGCGTGGTTTGACAACAGACCACAGATGGACGATCTGCAATTCAAGTAAAATATGTAAACAAACACAGTCAGCACACTCACAGTCCAAACTATAATAAATAACAACTGCAAAATCTGGTCTGAGCATGTGCAAAATGTAGTTTATTTCTGATAGTAATTGTGTATTTTTGTAAAATGTAGAAAAAACAAATAAAACAATAAAATCTCCCAGATATTTTTATTTTGTTGTCGATCATTATTGGAATATTTTATGTTGTCCCCTTTTTGGTGTGTGTTGATTGATTGATTCCCATTCAGGTCATTTGAGAAATCAATGGTCTATGAGATTTTGACTCACAGATGAAAACAAAATCCTTGTGTGATCTACTGCTAAACAAGATTATTTATTCCTATTCCAGATATTATCAAACTTGCTCTTGTCATTAACTCATCTGACTCATATGAGCTAACAAAAGCTAAAATTAATCATTTTTTAAATCGCTTCTATTGTTGCTCTGTTGTAATTTCAGTTTTGTTTTGTTTTATCAAAACAACTCTGTCTTGTAATCAATAAAGATCAATATATTAAAAGAAAGTGGCCAGATTTTGCGCACACACCTCCAGAGAGTGCATATAGGCTGGTTGCTAAGAGACCGAAAGCCATTGTGTGCTTTGGGTGGGATGTAAAACGTTGGGCTGCTTTTCTCAACAGTTGGAAGGATTTTGGAAAGTTCAGAGGAAAATTGTTTTTGAAATAGTTGCCGTTGTGTGGCAGGCACCAGTAGATTGTTACGCTATTATGCTCATCTTAGTTTATTTATTTTGAAAAGTCTGTAATCTGTCAAACGTCACATCATCAATGACTAGACATCAGTTAATCAAGTGCCACTTTTTACACCATCTTCCAAATTATTATGTAAACTGGGTTTAAGTGTCATAAAGATTAAATCTTTTGTTGTGCTATTAAATTTATACATGGTATTGTGTGTCAGGGCTCTTTGAATCACTATAATTAATTTCAGAGCTGGGTTGATTAGTTTTCTGGTGAGCTCAATTAAAGAATATCTACTTAAGAAGGATGTTCCACATTATTAAGCAGGCCACAGGTTTTAAGCAATATGGGAAAGAGAAAGGATCTCTCTGCTGATGAAAATCATCAGATAGATTAGTGCCTTATGACAAGATATGAAAACATTAGATATTTAACAAAACTGAAGCTTTATCTGTGAAGAGATTTGTGGCTGATTCAGAACAGAGATGGGTTTGTACAGAAAAAGGCATAATGAGGAAAGGTTTCTGTAAGACAAATTCATCAGATTAAGAGAGCAGCTGCTAAAGTGCCCTTACAAAGTAGCAAACAGTTATTTGAAGCTGCTGGTGCCTCTGCAACCTCAAGGTGGAGGATCCTCCAGAGGCTTGTGGTGTATGAACCTATTATTGGGCCGCTCCTAACCAGAGCTCACAAGCAGAAACAGTCGTAGTGGGCCCAGCCGTACATGAAGATTAATTTTCAAACAATTAATGTTGGGATGTGGATGGCCACCATGTCCCAACACGGCTGTGACGTCAGCAAGGAGGTGGTGGAGTCATGCTTTGGGCTGAAATCATGGGGAGAGATAGAGCTGGTCGACCCCTTCAGAGTCCCCAAAGGTGTGAAAATGAACTCAGCAAAGTATGTGGACTTTCTGACTGATCACTTTCTTTCATGGTTCAAAAAGAAGAGCCGTACCTTCAGTAGTGAAATCATCTTCATGCATGACAATGCACCATCTCATGCTGCAAGGAAAACCACTGTGTCATTGGCTGCTGTAGGCATGAAAAGGGAGAAACTCAAGGTGTGGTCACCATTATCCTGCACCTAGCTTTTATCCAAATTGTATTCTAGGTTTGAACAAAACAATTTAAAGGAAAACCATAAAAACACCTAAAGATCAGAAGTTTCATGACAAACCCAAATAAAATATCCAACATCGTATTAATTTTGATGATATGGGTCATGTATTTCATTGGTATCAGACTGAAAATATGCAGAATCACATATATTAACATCTGACTGTCACTGTTTTCAGTCACTAATTAAAAAAAAACCCAACACAAGATTTTCCCCTTCTGGGAAGCAAAAACATGTAAATATCTGTCTTGAAACAGTCGATCCAATGCAAGCTGAGATCATTTCCAGGAGCACCTGGCACCTTGTTCCCAAAGCAGTAACCTCTGTGCTGCCTGTTTCTGTGTGTGTCCTCAAAGTCACCTTTACTCCCCTCAGCGAAACGGAGGCTCACACAAACGGCGAGCCAAAGAGCGGCCAAGCAGCTAAACCTATTAGGGGACTCCTCAATGCAAATCTGCTGGTGCAGATATTTAATAAGAGACCTGCACTGGCAAATGAGATTACCGTGCAATTGGCAGTGGATAATGTGCTAAAAGCTTTCCCACTTAGGCGTCACTCCTTACCGAATATTATTCACACTTTGAGGGGCCACTGGAACCTTAAAGAAACATGGATGGATGGATGGATGGATGGATGGATGGATAGATAGATAGATAGATAGATAGATAGATAGATAGATAGATAGATAGATAGATAGATAGATAGATAGATAGATAGATAGATAGATAGATAGATAGATAGATAGATAGATAGATAGATAGATAGATAGATAGATAGATAGATAGATAGATAGATAGATAGATAGATAGATAGATAGATAGATAGATAGATAGATAGATAGATAGATAGATAGATAGATAGATAGATAGATAGATAGATAGATAGATAGATAGATAGATAGATAGATAGACAGATAGATAACAGGATATCCCAGCAGCACTCAGTGATATGACATCAAACCCGACTGAGGGGATAAATTGCGTAAAGAGGTCAGCAACAACTGACAGCCAATTCCCTGCAGAGTGGAATCTGAGGAAAAATAATCGCCTTCTGATCGAATTAAATCCTGGGAGATTTGAGCCACAATAATGAAATGGCTGTTTGTTGTGACCCAGCCCTTTCACCCTCCTGACAGATTTCCTCTTTTTATTCATTTTACCAGATTACAGGGCAGGCGGCAGGAATATGTTTAATATATTTGCAAGCATTTGTTTTGTCAATGTAAATCCCTATTATCACCGCTGCTTCTGCATATTACATGTCGGTGTTCACCTGCAGGGCCGAGGGGACAAAGGAGGGCAGCTGCCTCACACACCTGACTTATGTTGCTCCAGTTAATGACCCTCATTTATGGATGTTACATCAAAAAAATCCTTCCAAATGCAAGAAATTATCTAGAAATTATCAGAGAGCCTGTCAAAGATTATTTAAGAAAACACATCTGGTCCAAGAATTTTTACTGCTTTACAGTAAAGCATTTTACGAGAACCTAGAAAGTAAAGCAACACTGCAGGATGTCTGTTTCAGCACATATTCATAAATGTGTGTGAAAATAGTTGCCTTTTTCTGCTCTGGTATCTTAGTCCAGCCAAAGTAAGCTTTGAGACGATAGGTAGACCATTAAAATGCCCTGCTTCTCTGACGCTGACTTGGTGACAGACTAAAATAGAGACTTTTGGAAACAATGAGTTCTCTTCCTGATTGGCTCTTATCAGTCACTTTGTGTCATCATGCTCCTATCACGTGTTCACAGCCAATCTTCAGCTTCCTGGTAAAAACAATAAATCTAAAAACTCCTCTTTAAAGGATGAATTATTTTTCCAGAGTGCTATCTTAATGAGTAATGATGTTTAGAGTACTGTCCAAAAGTCTGGAGTCACCTCTCATTTCATTTTTCCTGCTTCCAGATAACTAGAGTTTGTTGGTATCGTTCAAGTAACGTTTTCTAGGCTTTCTTGAATGATTATCTTTTGTGTTCCCTTTTTTAGAGTCTATTTTTATAGTCTTTAATTTGTGAAACCTCTGATCATTAACTTTATTGGCATACAGAGGTCCCAAAATTAAAGAAATGAAAATTAAAATGACATAGAAGAATAGTTATTTGCTGGGTAGCTTCACAATTTTTTTAAAGGCAGGACTTTCAGAAATTGTTCTCTTGCCATTTTTTGAATGTTGACACTGATTTTGATTTCTCCACTTTGCTAAAAACAACAAAAAAACAAAATAAATACTTTGAAAGACATCCAGAAAGCCTGGAGAAATAATCATCGAGATCAGTTAAAACACAAAAATGTCAGGCTGTGGAAGAATAAATTATAAGGAAACCAAGGTGCTTTAAAGTATTGGCAGATTACCGTACACAGACCCCCTGTCTAATACAAAGATATCTGATTTTTAAGATAAAATATGCATTGTATCATCTTTTAAACTAAGCCTCTTACAGAAACAGTAACTTTGTTGAACTATGTCAAATTGCAAAATTTTTTTAATCATAGAATTAAAACTGTACTGCTTATAAACCAGAGTTTTACATCAGCCTGTTCAAATTAATCCATTCTGAATTATGGTTTTTACATGATGAACTTGAAGGTAGCACAGCCTAACCTAACTTCTTTTATATTCAGGGAGGAATTAAAGATTTACACACTGAATGAGCAACAATTTGATATTTCATGCAGAAAAGAGCAGCAGAAATATTTTCTTCAAAATAAATGTTTGATTTTTGCACAGACACAAGAAATAATTGCAGCCTTACTGAGGATTTGAAATCTGGAATTAAAATTTGAATGTTATAGTGCCTAAAATATTCAAAACTGAAAATCTGTCACATTCAGAAAACCTATGAGAAATAAAATGGTGGTTTAGGATCATATGAGCACATGAGTGTTTCTAAAAGCTATCTATATTTTCAGCTTGAGCTTCTCTCACTTTCATTATATCTCTTAATGTTAAAATCAAACCCTCAGCATCAATTATCCATCAAGCGTTCTCGACTCTGGGAGAAATATGTCTCAACCTGTGAGGAACAGCAAAACAATGGTTTCAGATATTTATGTAGATCACTGAATCCTTTTGTTAATGAGGTGAAATTGGAGCAAAAAGAGTTAGCAGAGAAGTTTCCAGGATGTTTTCATTTTGTTTCAGCAGATTAGTTCAGGTCACTGACATTACAAAGCTTTGATCTGAAGCATGTCCTCACCAGCCTAGACTCTTATTCACCTGCTGTTGACTATAGCAAGTCTGCCCCCGCCCCATCTGCTACCCGAGGCATGCAGCGGTCAGCTTGTTGCCTCCGTTCATATGACTAATTAGACCAGCTTCACACTGCGCCTTTCCTTTTGATGCTGATCCCTGGTGCTAATTGCTGCGTCAGTCCCAGGCCACAGTCAGGTTAAGTTCAAATGCAGGACCACCGTTTCCAACATGGCCTCCTGGTTTCACAACCCAAGTAGCAACCATTTGTAATTTAAACTTATTTACAACTTTATTTCCTTTTCGCATTCCCCAAACTTATGGAAGAGCTTACCTGTTTGAAGTGAAGATTAACACACACAGCATAAATACAAATAAAATAATTTAGCCTTTAAAAGTATACATATAAATATGCAAACAAAACAAGCAGCAACAGGAGACATTCACAACAATGAACAGTTTTATTAATTGGAGACATAACACAGTTGGTGAGAGGAGCGTCTGACAAGGGCTGACTAAAAGGAAGCAGCATAAATACTGGTGGAAGGTGATTATACGAGTGAGAAACAGGTGTGAGTAAGTAACACTGTTGCATCAAAACCAGAAAAATATCAGCTTGTAATGATTAACTGAGAGAAATTACTTGAACTCCACACCTTACGGTTTATACACATCACCGATACTGAAAGAACACAAGTGTTACTCAAAAATCACAGCAAAAGGCCAATGATATTATTCAGTCTCATGCTGCACTATGCAGGTACTTTGTCTGCACTATTAAAGATTTATTTACCTCCTCGCAATAAAAGCTTGTAACATCTTAAAAAGGTAGAATCAAACCACCATTCTGATCAGTTCAGATACTTTACTCTTTAGGAAAACTGATAGACTTTGTCTAGGACATTACGTCTTCATCAATATGTATTGAAAAAAGTAAAAAGGAAAAAAGAAACAAAACTAATGTACTCTACTAAACCCAAAATCATAAATCACAATGTCTCCACTTCCTTCATTTCTCATTTTGTTTTGGAGAGTTTGATGCATAGAATGTAAAGTTTGTTCATACAACACATGCATGAAAATGATCTATGTAATTAAAGATTACAGCATTTCCACTGGAGGCACCTTCTGCTTTTCACAAAGCCTCAGTATTCTGGATACTTCCTGGATTTTCTCCATATCGACATACTCACCTGGATTGCTGTAATTCATGACAGGAGGCACTGAATCTCCTTTCTTGGAGCTCCAACTTGCGTCTGCTGCCCAAGTCATTAATCCACATTCCCTTAGCAACTTTTGCCACCCTCCAGAGGCTGTAACCAATACCAAACCAGTAAAACCAGTAACCCTGTTCATATTCTGAAGTCCCCCAGAGCACCACTCAGTCTCAGCAGCTTCCTTGTTCAGAAACTGAAGTCTAATTATTTCATCTTGTTTAAACAACATTTTATTTAAACTCTTTCACGTGTTTGAGTCACAAACCTTTCTGGACATGACAAAGTAAAGCCCGTACAAATAAGGACATGGGAGAACTTGACTTGGTAGCTGTTCAGGTTATTAAAGTCTGATGAGTTTTCACTGTTTAAGCACTTTTCTTTGTAATAAACCAAACAGAGTTGAGTCCTGGCTCTACATATTAAATCCAGCTTGTCATATTACCTGGATTAGAAAGTTAAAGCCTCTGTTGAACACTGCTGTGGCTGCGGGATCACGTCTTTGACTTCTGGTTAGCACAAGTTTTCCCTTGACCTCACTCCGACCTTCCCCACTCCCTCTGCCTCCAGCTCTATTTTGCCCAAACTTAGTTGGATTACGCTGGGCCTTGGTGAAGGATAGGTCAGATGAAATGAGGTGGGATGGGGGAGCAGGATGTGATGGATGAGCCACTGTAGACTCACAAAGTCAAATGATTTGAAGAACTTTTTAAATGCCAGCGTTATTTATGTTTTTTTGCTATATGTTTTTGCTGTTCCAGAATTGTAGTATGTTTTCTAACTGCCTCATAAATTGTCAAATAATTCATGCATCAAGCAATCACGTATATATTTGTTCTATAAATTAAATGTAATCTAGCCGAAGGGATGCCTCTTTTGATGGCATTTTTGTCTGTCTCACCTTCTTGATAGCAAATTTTTATGTAAAAAAAATCCATTAAAAACCTTTTTTTGTAAAATTTTGAAAGGTTTCCCTTGTAATTATTAAAACAATCAATTAATCAATATATTTTCTGTGATAGAAATTATCCTATCATAGTTTTGTCTCACACTTTTATGTCTTTCAGTTTTTCCAATCTATTCAGTCTTGACTGAATGTGTCACTCAAACCAGTGCAGTCTTGTTACCAAAACAAAACTATGAGTTTTTTAAAATGATAATTAGCCAAGCCTATCCTTTACATTAACAGTAACAGTGCACTTCCAGGATGCAAAAAAAGCTGTCAGATTTTCCACACTCTTGCTCTAATTTCAATCTTGTCACCATGTTTATTTTTTTTTCATCAAGGTAATCTAAAGTACATTTTATAAAGATTACAGTTTAACTTTTTACGCTTTAATGACTTGATTGACTTAAGGCCTAATAGTGATTGTACATTTTCTTTTTGCTTTGTTTTAATTTTTTAGGTAAAAATCTCAGATTACCTTGAGGCACAATTATTTGATTTTTATGATTGATTTACGACGGTTTTCTTAAATCCATAAAACATCCACAAACGTATCAGAAAACTTTCTGATGACTAGCCCCTTTTTTGTTTTGGAAAGAACACAGCATCACTTGCTGATATACATCCACAAAGTCAGCTTTGCTTTTCTGAACCACTTTCAGTTTTAATCATTGCAGTGTCTAAAAAGATTTTGTAAAATCCCACACAATGTGTCGGATCCCACTCACCCTCCACCCGGCCTTCTGCTATCTTTGTCTCTACACAACTATTGAACATGGAGCTGGTCGTACAAGTGTAACATGTTCAAATGGAAATGTTTGACTCCACAGGGCTTGTGAATAATTGAAGAGCTATGTGGTTAAAAAAGGATTTGAATTATCACACGACTGCAGGCTCTCCACAAAGTTTGTCATAGGGAGAGTGTGACAGACGTCGACATCGAGAGGTTAATAACGCGCTTACGGTGACACGCAAATCCTTTTTGCAGCACAGCATGGACAACTATGAGTTTTAGCAGCAGTGGTGCTAAAAGCTAACAGAGGGGCTTTAGAAACACAGCCCTGCGCCTTGTGCTTCAATCCCTCCACCCCTTTGTACATCTCTTAAAGGAGAGCTGTAATCATGTTGTGATTCTGCAGACCGAATCGACCTCCTCAAACCCTCCAGGGGAGCCGTTCCTGAGATGTGCCAAGAGTCACATCTCTAAATATGGCCAGAGAGAGAGGGAGTCTTCATAGCATGTTAGCCTGTGGACTTCACCTCTGTGTCCTTCCACCAGTTTGACCCCAACTTCAGAACTCCACACTTCACCTCCACAGATTTTCACTTTGGCAAGGAGAGAGAAGTTCATCTGCTCACAGGAACCTTCACACTAAAGCTTGACAAGCCAAGGTTAGCACGTAAGTTTTAGAGCAGAGGAAACTAGAATGACACACATTTTAATACAATGACTTACAAAAACATAAATTTCCTTTGAATTTTTAGAAATTTTAATACATTATAATAACCCTAAAAGGGGCCTATTATACATAATTAATTTTATGCTCGTTTTAATACTTCTATTTGGGTCTTTGGGTTTTTCAGCAATAAGTTTTAGCTTTTGTTGTCTGAGAAATGAACCATTTTAAAAACCTCCCAAATGCTGAGACACAATCAAGGACACTTCCCTGTTACCTGGCAACCCAGCTAAGACCAGCTCGTCACCTAGCAACCCAAGCATATATGGTCAGCCTTGTTTTACTGCTGTATGTGCAATGGCTGCTGGAAAGGACAAGAGCTTTCTTGTTGACTTACCATCCAGAAACATGGTGGCACCGTTGTTAACACTGTTGCCTTGCCGCAAATCCAATTGACAGAAACACACACACACACACACACACGCACACGCACACACGCACGCACACACAAAAAAAGCATGCAACATTCATGATGCAACCCGAATACAAGCATAAGCTGCTACAGTTTCTATTTAGTCCTATCAGGTTCAAGATGTACCTGTTATAAAAAGAGGAACATATTTTTATTTCCACCATCTGAAGTTAAATTTGACCAAACTTCTCTTATTAGTTAGAAAAACTAAAATTAGTTCTATTTGCTAAATGCCAGAAAACTTAGCAAAAACTTTTTCTTTATTCTTTATTTTTTCTTGGATTTTTTTGGAACTTTCTACAAATTTTACAAAGTTTACAAACATCTGGTCAGTCTTTTAAGCTGTCTGACCTGAATTAAACCTTTTGGTTTTCTCTCCGCAAGCTTAAAAACCATTTTAAAAAACATCTAAAAGTGATTATAGTGTCATCACAGGCACTTATTTGCAAGATTTTTAAAAATAGAAGAAACATAATATACATAATCCTGCAGTCACACGGCCTGTTTGTTCTGGCCTCCACTTTGAATCCTGCTCAAAGTGGGATTTTGTTGGGAATCACAACAGAAATAACTGTGAGGAAACTGGAGGGGAGCCAAACAGCTCCAAGAAAAGATCTTTTGTTGTCCAAGTGTTGTTATTGCTTGGTATTATGTGTGCTTAGTCGCACCATAATGCACACACATAATCACAGAAGTTGGCCCGAGTGCAAACACACATGCAGACATCCAGCATGAGCTCAATCTTGTTTTGGTTGCAGTTTTCATACAAGTATTAAAGATCTGTTAATGATTTCCACAGTCACCTCTTGTCTCTGGAGAGTTTATGAAGTGTCGTACAGAGTGATCACCTCCTCTTTTCTGTCCCGGTCAATATTATTGATCCACCGGCTTTTAATCCTCATGTTTATCCGCTTCAGGCACGTACATTATTGTTGAACTCTCCGAGTGTTAAAGATGCAAAGAGGCTTTGTTAGCGTTAGCAGTGCTGGTCAGGACAATAATATTAATCCTCTCATATTGGACCATCTTTTAAATTTAGATCTTTTAGATTTATGGCAGCTTTCCAGTTACCCGTTTAAAATTGTTTACTTTTATTTCTTTGTTTCCTGCATCTTGATATGATGACTGGTCCAGTTGAAACACACAGCTAAGCGACATTTGCAGGGCATAGAGATATGTCTAATATTATTAAGTGGAAAAATAACATGAGGAAAATTCGTGGTTTAAGCAAACTGGAAGTTTTATTTTTTATGTCACTGTTCAAATAGAGGTCTGTGGTAGAAATCGTACAACTTAAATAGAAGACTAGATGTGATTCTCAAAATGTTAACGAACATAATTTTACAAAAGAAAATAAGAAAATAAGTCAAGATCTTCATTACTGAAGGTAAATTTATGAGCATAACAAAAGAGAGGTAGAGATTCAAAGTGCTGAGGGGAAGCTAAGGGGAAGCTGACGGTCAGATGGGGGGGTTAGAGGAAGGTGGCCTCTTCCTCGTGCCTCAAGTCAAGCAGAAAATCTCAGCAAATTAGTTACCGCGACGACGGCTGGTCGGAGAGCTTTCATCCAACGCAGCGGGAGAGCCGCCATGGGATCGGGATAGGAAACACTGCCCCTAACAACATCTTCACTCACCCTTTCTCCACGCTGCTCCCCCTCCCGTCTCCCACCCCAATTTAGTCCCTCTCCAGCCATCCATTACTGTTTTCTGGCAGAGGGCTCATCATTCCCTCTGGCTCACTCTTAGCATTAGCACTCCTGAAAAGGTGTCACAAAAACTCCAAGCAGCTGCTAAGAACTGCGACAATCTCAAGAGAGTCCACTTGAATCTGTCTGTGTGAGCACTCACTTCTGACCAGTGCACTAAAGTAAAACAAATTCAGTTCCTTCATGAAGGTCAGCCTTTAATTTTTGATGATACTGTTTTACAGACAAGTTAACTTCAGGATTTATCTGCAGGATCTTTTTCTCTTGACCTGTCTGGCAATAACACTTCAGGAACTAGCTGAAGGGTTTCTAAATAAATAGCAAAATGACAGATATAAAAACTGAACAAAATTACATAGATGATGCAGACATGTAACTATGAACCATCTGAAATAGATCAGGCATCTCAGATGCTGATGGCTTGCCATAAACCAAAATTCATACTATAAGTCATTGTGTGACATTAGATGTATTTATTTTATTTTAGTTACAAAATAATTAAACGAAGCCAAAGAAACCTCATGCAAATACAAGTTTACTTTTATAATTAATTTTTTTGAATTTTCTTATAAAACGATAAGAAAATAAAACCACACAGTTGGTATGTTTGAGTGAAAGAACATTCAATAAATAAGTTACTTGGAACAATAAAATAGTAGCTTTTCTTAGCTTACGAATTACACCAGTCTTATCAAGAGGTCATTTTAAATTTCCCAAATTTTTAGTAGTGCTACGTCTTCAATAGGTGCTAAGAAGTAGCAAGTAAATACAGAAACTATTAGCCAAAATCACTTTATCATTATTTTCCTCTGATTATCA
Source organism: Gambusia affinis (assembly GCF_019740435.1). Classification (NCBI taxonomy): domain Eukaryota; kingdom Metazoa; phylum Chordata; class Actinopteri; order Cyprinodontiformes; family Poeciliidae; genus Gambusia; species Gambusia affinis. Next base: position 22,215,803 of record NC_057872.1, read on the forward strand.
GAAGGAGAAGTTGATCTGGATTGGGTGATGACGGATAGATGTGGCTGTAAACTCCTGTTTTTCTGTGACCTTTTCACCCGGCTTGCCTCCCTGATCTGCAGAACCAACCTCGTTACTTGAAGGATGTTGAATGACTGACTTTGTAACATGCACACGCAGTACGACGTCCGTTTTAGTGCTCCAAAAATCTGGATTTATGCAAACACGAAGATGCAGATGTAAACACTTCTGGTTTCCAGCGTTTCCAGGTGTTTGTGGTGCCAGGGTCAGGACTTACGGGGAGCGTGTGGGCCTGAGGATTAGTCCACAGACAGTCTGGCCCTGGACCTTCAGGTCTCCTGCTGTGACCTGCTGACCTCCTGTCATGGAAACCCGTTCTCTGACATAACTTCAGCAGAAAAGCAGAGATTTGGGAGTCTGAATGTTTGTAGCAGACCGTGTCTGATGCAGTATGATACGACACTGCAAAAATACAAAATACTAAAGTATTTTTTTACATTTGAAATTAAACAGAAATAACTTAATGCCAGCAAAATATAACAGCTTGTTTTAAGTCAATAATTTCTTAATATTAATTTTTTTTTTTAATTGTTCAACTGGCAGATTTTTTTTCTTACACCTAAAGTGTTCTTTTACAAGTAAACCAGTGCAACCAGTACTTTCTTAAATCAATGTTTGGGAATGATTTACTTAAAACAAGCTCCTACTTTGCTGAACAGTTACTTGTAAGTTATCTTTGTCTTTTTTCAAGTGGACTAAAATATTTCCACAACAAACCAGACCAGAATACTTGGTGAGAGTTTGTGTTTTGGATTGATGATTCTGGAAGGTTTGGTTGTTACAGATAAAACTGCTTGGATTAATACTGATAAGCCAAGATTACTGCTCTGTAATTTTAACTGATGACCTATGATGTTTAATCTGTGTTTATATAATAATAAATAAAAAAAAGTAATTTATGTAATTCATTGTGCTTCCTGCAAATGTCATTTATTTGCACTTTTTATTCATGTTTTTCAGCTCCAGAATAAAGCTTTTGCACAAAGCTAAAAATGCCCTTCTTTGCTCTGCCTGCAAAGCAGACCTTCAGCAGTCAGTGTTTTCTGCCAGTTTGTAGATAAACTATCTGTGAGATTATAACAGCAGCCATTAGTGAGCCACGATTAGAAAACGCTTTAAATTAGCAAACAAGTGAACATGACACCTCATCTTTTCTTTATCAGCAGCACTCTGGTCCTCAGGCCGACCCCTGCTCTTTTTTGAGTCTTTCTGCTGCTGGTAGCTTCTCAGTGTAAGAGCAGAAAGTGAAGAGCATCTTTATGGATTCCTGCACAGCTCCAAATTCATAGCAAAATGAAAAAATATATATTATGAAGAGAAAACTTTGAATTTGTAGAGAACACGCAAACACCACAAAACGACCAACTGTGCCACCACCATGGTGGAATATACTGTATGATATTTTATTCACGTCTTTACTACAAATGCAGCAGCTTATGAGAAAATGTAAAACAAAGCAAGAGTTTAATGCCTTTTAAGTTGAGTCAACTTTGCTTACATTTCAACAACAAGGCAGTTCAAAGTGTGTTACACCATAAAAACATAATACAGTGACGAAATATGAAACCAGGATTAAAAATTACATTATGTCAATACACTATGTCAATCATCAAATTGATATAATATACATCTAAAATATTGATACTGCTGATCAAAAGCAACTCTAAACCAGATAAGTTTTTAGTCTTGACTTAAAGGATCTCAGTGTTTCAGCATCTTTGCAGTTTTCTGGAAGTTTGTTCCAAAAGCTGATTGTTGCTTTGCCATGTTTGGTTCTTCCTTTTTTTTAATTATTATTATTATTATTATTATTATTATTATTATTATTATTATTATTATTATTATTATTATTATTATTATTATTATTATTATTATTATTATTATTATTATTATACCACAAATAACATTATTCAGAGTAATATAAATAAGTCCAGGTTTAACTTCTTTTCTACATCTTTTAAGCAGCACATCATTTGAGGTGGTCCTAATACCAAATCAATTAGTAGTAAAATAAACTTTAGGTTACACAGATCGCCCTGCGACAGACTGGCGACCTGTCCAGGGTGACCCCGCCTCTCGCCCAGAACGTTAGCTGGGGATAGGCACCAGCAACCCTCCCGACCCCATTAGGGACAAAGGGTGTATAGAAAATGGACTGCACAAACTTTAACTCAGATTAGAAACATTATTGTCAAACTTTTCTGTATCTGTCTGTGTCTGATCTGCTTACTGTGAGTTGCATTGTTTTTTTTATGCATGCTGAGATTTCTGAGATGGTGATAGGGTTAGGGTTATGACTCTGTTCTTTCTGTATTTGTACAAGGTGAGTGTGCTAAAATGCATTCATGGATCTGTGGGTGGATGTGTGTTTTACAGACTCAGTTATCTTGTTGCATTTCCCTCTAAAGTTTGTTTGTTTGTTTGTTTGTTTGTTTGTTTGTTTGTTTGAAGCAAGGCCAATAATAATAAAACAAAATAATCAATAAGAAGTTTCTCAAAACTGGCACTAATATGGACTAGTTTGTAATAGTTTGCCAGATGAGATTATAAAACATTCTGCACATTTGGCAAAAATACGACTTCATTATTGATGAAGACAAATTGTTTCATGAATTGTCTGCTGGTTTTTTTGGTTTTAGTGAGAGCTGAATGATGAATTATCCGATATGTATGTAATTAATTATTATGCTTTTACCAATTTATTATCTATTAAATCATACTTGAGTATCAATCTGTCCAGGGACTGTAAGTGGGAATAAACTTCTTCTTCATTTTTTTTTTTTTTTTGCTATAACCTGATACCATGCATGGCTCCTGGTACCATGCATAGATGTATTTGTGTTTTTGTGTAGATATATTTGTGTTTTAGCTCGTCAGATGTGATGTCATGAAATGGCTGGATCAAATTCCAAACAAGAAGTTGTCAAACAGTGAAAGAGTTTGACACAGAGTTGCGTAATTTTTTTCTTAAAACAGCCACATGTCATGTAACAAAATAAAACACAGAGTCCACTTTGTTTTGTATTGACTGTCCAGAAAGAAAGTAAGAAAAAATCTGTTTGTCTCAAAAGTCCGAAGAAGGCTTCAAGTTAACTTATTTACCCATCAGACTCTGGTTTGGAAACGCTTTTCTGATAAGACTTAACATCCCTCTCCCTGAGGATAAGTGATGTTGTTGTCACGGCAACCTCAAAGCAGACGCACTTCCTCTTTTGGTCGGGTGATGTCATTTAGGACAGACGGGCCACTGCAGGACACAAGCCTGGGAACGCCGAGTTATCTGGATCTTTGGAGACATGGAGGACTTGGCTGATTGTACAGAGAGGTTGGCGATTTTGGGCGGGAGGGTTTGGGGGGCTGATAAGGGATCCAGAGACCCTGAGACGGGACCTACAGAGAGATGTCACCCTTTTCACTGACAGTTGACAGAACAGACTGAGAGGATACATGGTTCTGATTACATCAGAGCCAGTTTAACCTTCGAGGGAACTAAGAAATCTTTTGTTGACCAGTCGACTAAAGCTAAAGATAAATTTATAAATTACTTCAGAGAAAACTAGTAAGCAGCAAAAAACTTGTCATTGAAGTCCTTTTTTAAAAATGACAAAAATGCAAGTGTCAACATGTTAGCATTGTTAGCATCCCACCATGATGCAGTTTACCATTTTATTTTGTTTTGTTCTGATTGAAGACATTCATTTACGAGTAAAAGACAATTTCATGATAAAATAGTTAATCACGTTGACAGGAAATTCATTGTGGTGGATTTAATGGCTTCAAAAGTTATAAAAAAAATTCTGGGATTACAAAAACTCCTTAACACTGTTTAGATGTCTATTGTGATCTGACTGTTCATATAATTGAGTTTAATCTTGTCTTTATTTCCGTTCGTGATTGTTTTTGTTGTTTTGTTTTTTGTTAAGTGAAAGGTCTGTTGACAAAGATCACACCTTGCATTTTTACTGTGGAAATTAACAGATTTATCAAAAAACTTTCTCCTGCAGTTTGCTGGTTTTCTTAAAATGACAACCTTCTAGAATCTGGCATTGTATTTTGTTACAATACAATGTCAATAATTATTTGCAAAAACTGTATTTTATCTAACTTGTCACAGATTACACACATCTTTCCTGTAGAATGTGTCAAAATTATGTTTTTTAGAAATTAGGTTAACTGAACTGGATTATTTTTTTGTTTGTGGAGTTGCAAAAAACCTCAACGATACGTTGAAAAAGCTCAACCCAGAAGCGTACCATCAGCTGAATTATGCATTTCCAAGCACAAATCTAATTTATTCCTCTTATCAGACAGTTGCATGATTTCTTGCCAAGGTAAAAAATCTGTAAAAACACGAGACAGCTACCAGTTCAACAGAGAACGTGTCCAAGCTTTGAGATTCTGTTATTGGATTAGGAGTCAGAGAAGGAGATTATGGTGAGAAAGCAACAGTCGTGATGGAAGATATTTTCCTATAAATACGTGGGTATTTCATATTTCCCACAAAAAATTGGTTGATGATAATCATGATAATGATAATTATGATAATTCAATTACAACTAGCATCAATATTCTCATTAAAGCTTGCCACAGTTTCTTGCACAAAGAAAATTAATGCCAGAAGTGAAGTTTGCATTGATTTATTTGTAGATACAAGAAAAGATATAAGCAGATAATTTACTCTGCTGAGGAACTGCTGCTCTTAAAATGCTAATTATTGTAAACTCAGCTTGGGGTCTGCAGAGTTTAGCTATCAGCTTTCCTGCAGATGATAAACCTGTACAGCGCCTGTGAACAGCAGATCTGCTGTTTATCTCCCTGATAGGCCAGACTCCAGGAAACAAGTGTTGAGAACAGCATCTTATTCTGTCATCTCACACACACACACACACCTACACGCACGCACACCCACACACACACACACACACCAACGTGTACAGTAAATTTGGAAGCGACAGAGAGTTGCTGCCTGTGTTGAGAAACAAGGAGGCTGCTGATTGAAAGCAGAGCGTCGGGATCTGTGGCTGCTCCAGGAAACCAGAAGACGGATAAAGAGGAAATGTACCAAATAATAAAAAAGAAAACAATGAAACAAGATCAGACTGATATTATCTGTTAGAACTAATCCAGAAAGCTTTTTTGTTTTAATTTATTTCTCCAAACAAGATCTTGATTTACCTGAAAAATAATACATGTTTGGGGTTGTGGAGGTGTAATTTTAATAATTAAAGTAAAAAAGTAGTCTACATGATAATTACGTTAGAGCAAACTTTTTAAGTTGGGTGAGGCAAACAACTGGATTTTGGATCTACAAGGTTAAAGTATTCTCACATTTTACCATTTTGTACCAACTTTGAAGGATGTAAATAGGTTTAAATATATTTTGAGATGTAATTATGCTGTATGTCTCAAAGAGTGACACTTTTCTTATACAGCTCTGGAACGACGTAAGAGCCCTCGTCACTGAACCCCAATGAAACAGATACAAGAAACATGAATCAAAACAATCTAATGCATCACAGTGTTTATAGCCACAGATAATTTGCAGCACCCGTCCCTTAAACAGTCGGGTAAAATGAAAAGTTAAGAGAATCAAGTGCAATTCTGGTTCATCTTTAGTCACTTCTTAAGCTTAAAAATTTATATTTTAATGTAATTTACTTTCTCAAAATCAGATGGCAATGAGTTCCAAAGCTTTCAGCTCCTAATAGAGAAGGCTATTTGTCCAAAGTTTTTGCTGCAAAATGTTATTTTACAGTCAGGATTTGTCTGTTGTTGCTCTGACTCTCAGCAGAACAAGCCAAAGCAACGTTAGATGACGATGTAGGAAGCAGAGGAAGTGAAGATTGTCTGAAGTCACTTTGTGGGAACGGGGTAGATTTTTCCCACACTCTTGACAGAACTGTCTTCATCATCCTGGAGGAGCATCCCTCTCCTGCACCTCCATTTCTGTCCCACTCAGCTCACAGGCTGCCCTCATGAGGAGCCAGCCAATAAAGATAAGTTTGACGGAGGAGCCAGCCAATAAAAGATAAGACTCTGGGGCATGTCGGCGACTTCCTCACTGATCTTCCTTTGGGAGATACAAGGCACCGCGCTGATATGTGTGGCGTCTCACTGGCATCCTCAAAGTACCCAAATATCTAACACAGCAAACAGATTTGTTTGGAGATTCATGCAAAATTAAAGTACTTCCTGCCATTTGCAGCTGTAGAGCAACTGCTGCATTTCCATTGACGAAATTGTAAGTACAAAAATAAATTTGCTTAATGGAAACACATCAATTTTCGATCAGTGCAAACGCTTTTTCCTCATCAGATGAGTCATGTGATCAACAATCGAGTTTTAGGAAGTGATAGGAGGGGCATGGAGCAGCTTGTTTTTTAATGACTCATTGCTTGAACAAACATATTCACATGTGATTTCAATTGTATTTCTTATTTAATAAAAACTGTTTTCAACATTGACAAAATATAGTCAAAGTTTTGCACACATTTGCAATAGAAACGCAGCTAAACCAAATTATCAGCCGTCAGGCGGGACATGAAACCCTTCAACATAAGTTTGTTCTCTGACCCTAACTTAAGATTTTAACAGACTGTGCTTCATATTTCAATATCAATCAATCAAATTTTATTTGTATAGCACTTTTCAGCAACAAGGCATTCCAAAGTGCTTTACATCATAAAAACACAAAAACATAAAGTCATAGAACATACAAACAGCGACTGAAACATTAAATTTTGTCAAGTGCCATCATTACACATCAGATTGTTGAATAATTTGTCATTTATTATGTTTCAAAAACAACTCTAAACATGTGGGTTTTTAATTCACATTAAAAGGCACTCAGTGTTTCAGCTGTTTTGCAGTTTTCTGGAAGTTTGTTTCAAATTAACGGTGCATAGAAGCTCAATGCTTTTTCTCCACAATATCCAATCTCTTTTCCATATGAGCACATATTAACAATGGGTGATTGCATCTAGTTGTAACTTTCCAGCTGTGATGACAATGGAAATAACCGTAACATGACAATGCTGATGTTTACAAGGCATGACAATATCTAAAACCTGCAGCATACAGTATAAAATAGATTCTAAAACGTATAAGAAAATCCTGACAAAATGCTACACTGAAGACATTGTGACATGGTATTTGAAAAAGAGTAGAAAACAAAACAAAATAAGATATATAAATAAACCTTTGCTCATCATCAGGGATGCTACCAGAAGCTGGTTTTGAATCCCATTTGTAGCAGGTCATAACAACAGAAAAGTAATCTAAGGACTAAAGATGATAAATGCTATCACTAGGCATTAAAAGTGGCATTTAAAACAATTAAAAGTAATTTGTCTTGGTAATGGAAAGCATGTTAACGTTAACATTTTACACTAAGACACTCTTGTTGTTCAGATTAGATTTCGGCAGAGGGTCCCTCTACATGAACGATGGCAAAGGACAAAGAATGGAGGTCCTGACAAGGTTGATCTTGTCGTTAAGGGTGCAAATCTCTGACAAATTTGTGAATAATCAGATTACCAGAGTGAAACGGTCAGCTGGTTTCTGGGAGGGAATGGTAAAGAAGCTTTGCCTTTATGGAGGCAAACAGGGTCAAAACTTCCTGACCAAACAGGATCAACCCTCCTGAAAGAGTGGAAAGTAAAGTTTTATTTTTTATTTTATTTTTTGAAAGATTCACCTTTCACCTGCCTGATCGTTATCATTTATTTATTCTTTGTAAAAGGGATCATTTTGTTTGACATGATAAAGTTTGTGGGCTGCACAGTGGCGCAGTTGGTAGAGCTGTTGCCTTGCAGCAAGAAGGTCCTGGGTTCGATTCCTGGCCCGGGGTCTTTCTGCATGGAGTTTGCATGTTCTCCCTGTGCATGTGTGGGTTCTCTCCGGGTTCTCCGGCTTCCTCCCACAGTCCAAAAACATGACTGTTAGGTTAATTGGTCTCTCTAAATTCTCCCTAGGTGTGAGTGTGTGTGTGTGCATGGTTGTGTGTCCTGTGTGTCTCTGTGTGGCCCTGCAACAGACTGGCGACCTGTCCAGGGTGAACCCCACCTCTCGCCCGGAACGTAGCTGGAGTTTGGCACCAGCAACCCTCCTGACCCCATTAGGGAAAAGGGTGAACAGAAAATGGATGGATGGATGGATAAAGTTTGCTTCAGATGTGCTGAGTATGAACCTGAACTCCTCACCACTTTAACCTTTTAGACTGGTGGTGTCCAAAGTGAGGTCTGCAGGCCATTTGAGGTCTTGGAAAAGATTTTGTGTGGCCCGCAACATCAACAAACAGTATAAATTTCCCCTCAAGCGCAGTTGAGATGGACACATTTAAAAAAAAAAAAGAAAAATAAGAGTGAGATTTTCAGTGACAAACTAAAATCTTCTTTAAAATGAAAATGTCAGGTGAACTCAAGTTATTCATTTTTTTTATTTGTCTGCTTTTATTTGGATGTAAGCAGGAATACTGACTCAAAAGCAGGTTTGAGTTCAATCATATTAAATTTGTTTGTTTTTTAAGAAGGTTTGATTAATGTATTGCTTTAATGGGCAAAAGATATAAAGAAAATAGCATAAAATTAACGCCAAGAAAGAGTTAATATTTACCTTCCATAAGGTAAATATTCTTGACCATTTATATGGTTTGGATCTATAATTACCTAAATTTGCTGTTTGTACAAATATCTGATTTCTATGTTCTATACTTCAAAATTAAATTTAGATTTTTGCTGAATAAAATAAATATTTTCTCTTAAAAATTATGCTTTTAATTTGAACATCGGTGGTTCAGAAGACCACTGTCCAGCTGTCCAATATCTCTACTTTTATTTTTACTATTTAAATTAGTTTTTCTCTCCAACACTGAGCTGAAAACTAAACACCAAGATCTTAACCATTAAACCATTAAAAAGCAAAAATGTTTGCAGCATTTTTTCCCTCTGATTTAAATCTTCATAAATTACTTCTGTTGGCAGCAGCATCAGGATTTTCTGAATAGAAACATGAAGATGTGCAATAAATGCATTTTTCTAAGCCAATAATGGAAAGAATATATTGAATGTTGGCGCATGAAGACAGAGCAGACGTGTTTGAGGCAACACAGATAAAGTGTCAGATCTGCTTTTTCTCCCTCTTTCTCTCTCTCCTCCACACACACACACACACACACACACACACACACACACACACACACACACCTCCCTCCATCCCAACAGCAGCCTGAGCAAACCCCCCTGTTCTCCAGCCGCTAATGACGGACAGCTGAAGGCACACTCCCGGGGCGCCAATCAAATTTGCAGGCCTGTAATTGGATTACGATGGGCAGTGGGGAGGGCTTTTATCTCTCCCTCTCCCCTCGTCTTGTTTGTGCTCTCGTCTCCCGGTGAATGACGGACAAAAGAGCGGCCTGTCAACGTCAACTCCAAGCTGATGGACCATGTGTGTGTGCCCACATACTTGTGTGTGTGTGTGTGACCTGATTGTTTAAATGTTTGAAGCTACTGCACTGACTGTGCTTTGTGAGTGTTTCTGGTGTATTTCTCTGTGTGTGTGTTGTAAATGAGTCTTGTGTGTGCTGGTTTGAGACAGGCAAGGAGCTAAATATCACTTAGCTCATTGCCTCTTCTCTGTTTCCTTTTCACCGCTGCTCAACACGAGGATGACACAAAGGCCGCTGTCCCTCAGCCAAATGTCGCCGAAGTAAAATGTCAAATCACAGAAACACAATGGAGCTAACAGACGCAGGATCCTGCTGAAGATGTTTTCATCTATTTTTCTCTGTTTCCCTACAAAGAAACGCTCCGCTATTAAATATTCTTCACAACAAACTTAGTCTAATAAAAGTCTGAGGCGGCTTTTTATTATTACTCTTGGTGTAAAGGTTTAACTGACGAAACAAGTTGTGGGCTGTAAAAACAAATCATTGAAACTTCATTAGACTTCTGGAGCTTTATTTACAGGAATCTTGTACATACTGATGTTTAATATTTTCTATTCATGAAAGGAAAGTGATTTGATGAAAGATAAACACCAAAATTAAATTTGTGTTAATAATAAATCAAAAGATCCATCCATCCATCCATTTTCTTACACCCTTCTTCCCTAATGGGGTCGGGAGGGTTGCTGGTTCCCATCTCCAGCTGCGTTCCGGGCGAGAGGCGGGGTTCACCCTGGACAGGTCGCCAGTCTGTCGCAGGGCAACACAGAGACACACAGGACACACAACCATTCACACACACACTCACACCTAGGGAGAATTTAGAGAGACCAATTAACCTGACAGTCATGTTTTTGGACTGTGGGAGGAAGCCGGAGAACCCGGAGAGAACCCACCATGCACAGGGAGAACATGCAAACTCCATGCAGAAAGACCCCGGGCCGGGAATCGAACCCAGGACCTTCTTGCTGCAAGGCAACAGCTCTACCAACTGCGCCACTGTGCAGCCCTAAATCAAAAGATATCAACAAAAATATGTTTTCTAACTGAGGGAAATGTTCGATCCACCTACAAACCAGTCTTCTCTCGTTTTCAGGTTGGATTTTTTTTTTACAGTCTGCTGGAGGATAGACATAATCAAGGATTCTGGAAACTTCTTTCAGCATGTCCCAGTTGTTGTTTTGCATGTTCTGTATTTGTATATGTTTTTCTTTTCCTGATTTCAAATTATTTTAAGACTTCTTTCAATTCCTTACAAACTCATCAGCCGTTATCGTCCTGTTGCTAAAGGCAAGTTTTCATTCTAATCATGTTTTATTTGAGAAGAGCAGAACAATGGCACATTTTGAAAAGGTTTGCTTCTTACAGAAGGAAGGAAGATGTTTTCTTAATGTTCACCTGATGTGTGTGATTTTTGGTAGGAAAAAGTTTGAGGTGTTCTTGTCTCATTAGTGACCAATCACAGGATAGAAGTTTGAAGCTGTGTCAGATGTGACTAAAGTTTTATCGTAAACATCATCCAGTGGACTATATGATCTTTCTCATACCATCCATGTAAACTGCATAGCAGAAAAGTAGCAAAATGATTCAAAGACCTTCATGTGTTGATATGACATGTTAATTTCAAAGTGAAGCACTCTTGCTTGGAAAGATGCCACTTGCAGTGGGTCCATAAAAAGTCTGAAGTTTAATTGCTTTCATGCATATCACATTTTTCTGAGTGGCAACTCAGTTCACTTTGATTCAAAAATGTTTTAATTATCCCAAAGGGAAACTAAATGTTGTAACTTGTACAATTGTTTTTAAAAAGTTGATGGAGTTGCTGATGGTTGTTGTCAGAATGGATCTCCTGCAGCTGTCTGTGTTACAGTGAGTATGAGGAAGCCTCTGACTGTTGAGATGAGGTTCTTCACGATTGTAATTTTTGATTGAGACTTTAGGAAGTAGCCACTTTATTTCTTCAGAGATTTATTACAGATAATGTTGCATATTTTATTGATATTTTGTGCTTTGAATTTTAAAAACTGCCCAGAAATATTTTTTCTTTTCTATTTCAATATGAATTGTGGTTTAAGTTTTACTTTTAACCAGATAATTTGTTGCAAGGCATCAGTGCTAGAAAATGCACCACAGTGTAAACGCATCTTCATATCAGTCCAGAATGTAACATGTATTACTTTCATTTAGTTTAGGAAAACCTAATCCTAACAGAAAGTGTGCATATGTGGCCGAAAAGATAAAAATATACGTATTAAATATACAGAGATTTTTCAAGTTAGTCTTAATTTTGATTGTAGAGCAGAGATTCGGAGACAGTGGTGTCACAGCCTGAGGCTGCAGCATGACTGGGCTAATGAAATCTAAACAACACTGCACTAATTTACAAGGCATGCACGTGCAAAACAGCACATCATACACCCAGACGCACTTTTAAGCTCTTTAATGCATGAATTGAAAATGGGTTTTTTGTCTTTATAATTTACATTTCATACTTTCCACTTCACTTTGTTTAAAAATAAGTAAAAGCAAAAAGTGGGATCAAAAATAAATAAAATTCATAAGTGGTTTTGCTTAGTACAGAATAATTTCCCCAATTTTTTTTAGAATAGAAAAAATAGAAATGCATTTTATTTTTTATTCCAGGTGTATCAGCAGCAAGTTAAAGGTAAATGAAAGCATGAAAGCTAAAATATAAAACAGAAAAAGGGGAATATGGACAAAAATACGCTGTGTTTAGAATAGAAAAGATCCAGGTCATATGCAACTGGCTCATAAATTCAAAACATTTGTTTTTTATTTTGTTTTATTCCTTGTCTGACAGTGAAACTAATTAGAATTTCTCCCGATGAAAGTTGCCACATAAATTTACATACTTGCATTAATTTCTACTTAAGTAATTTTATGATACATTGTGTTGTCAGGAGAAATGTGCAGTGTAGATGCTGAAATGTTGTCATGTGGCTCATGTCAGCGTCGTTGGTTCTGGAGAACCTCTGCATGGGAACGTTCTGGAAATGCGGGCTCTTATCTGTGCTTTCACACCGGCTCCTGTCACCTTCCTCAGCCGACACCTGAGAAGCAGTCAGAGCGGAGAGCGTCATGGTGTGAAACAGACCTGCTAACTCGTGTCTGGCTGATTAAAGAATATGAAGGTCTGATACGTTGGAATTACTGTAAGACCGCTAAAGTGATGAGAACACTGATCCTAAAATCACTTGTGTCCTCAGCTGAGATAACAGTGAGTGAAGCACTGACATAAATGAGCTCTTATGCCACACTATTGACTATTTAGGTGATAAAACGTGCAGTTTTCAATCAATGTTGGGGTTGGTTTGATAGGACCCTTAATTACCTATTGTCTTTCTTTGAACAGGTTATGATTGATCTGTGGTCTACAAAACAAGTTCATTAAAGTTTTTGCACAAAATCATCCATCCATCCATTTTCTAACACCCTTGTCCCTAGTGGGGTTGGGAGGTGCTGGTGTCTATCTCCAGCAAACGTTTTGTGCGAGAAACGGGGTTCACTTTGGACAGGTCGCCGGTCTGTTGCAGGGCAACACAGAGACAGACGGGACACACGACCATGCACACACACCTAAGGAAAATTTGGAGAGACCAATTTACTTGACAGTCACGTTCATGTGCAAGCTGAACGTGACTGCACGTGAAAATGGCTTCAAACAGATGCACAATTAAACAACCGTACATCTTTGAAAAGCAAAAGTGGAGCCCCCTGCACAACCAACAACGAATGCAACAAGTAGTTTCTGGATGATAAGTCAATAACAATACTTGGGTTGCTGGGTTGCTGGGTAACAACAAATGTAACTCAACAATCAGGGTGTTTTGGAAATAGTTCATATTCCAGACACCAAAATCCTTTTCTCCAACAAACCTTTTTTTACGCTCTTGAACTGTTTTTAAAAGCTGCTGTGTCTCACACAGAAGTACAAAACTATCATGTAGTACGTTCACTGCAAAAACACAAAATCTTGCCAAGTATTTTTGTCTTGTCTCTAGTGCAAATATTTTATTACACTTGAAATGAAGCAAAACTAACTTCTAAGTAATTCTTCAGCAAGATACAGAAGCTTATTGCAATCAATAATTCTGTAATATTGAAAAAATTGTTTCAGTTCCACTGATAGATTATTTCAATAAAGACGAGAAGGAAAAATAATCTGCCAGTGGAACTATACGTTTTCATCAATATTTCAAATGTAATAAGATATTTGCACTGGAAACTAGACAAAAAGACTTCATGTTTTTGCAGTGTATGATATAAAACAAAGAGGCCATCATCACCATATTTGTCTATTGGTTGTTTACTTTCAGCTAAGACAGTTACTTATAGATTTAAAACTGGCTCAAGTGCATTAGCAGAAAGTGTGCTTCTGCCTATATTTGTGTGTTTACAGTTTTGTTTCTGTTTGTGTTAATGGCAGACTGCAGACAAGACGTCTGGATGTTGCTGAAAACTTCCAGAACCGCCCGGAGCAGAGTGCCTGTCCCTCAACCGCGCCAGCTCTGAAACACAAGCAAGACAAGTTTAATCCTCCAGAGCTCAGCGTTATCTGCTGCCGCCCACCAAAAGCCGGAGACTCCTCCACTCCCTCCATTTTCATTTCTGCCTCTCGCTCATACATTTACTTTTCCTCCTTCCCCTGCCTCTTTCTGATCAATTGCGTACTCTCAAGCACTCGTTTGGTCTCCGGATTATTAAAACCTCCATTTTTCAAACTGTCTGCATCCACTTCTCCCAGCAAACATCGTCATATAGTCTAACAAATTGTAAGATGGCTTGATGTGAGTTACAACTAGCTGAACTTTGCACTTTTTCACATTTACATCTCAGAATCTTCATTGTGGAGCTTGGTGGTGTCAGTATCATGCTATGTGAATACTTGTCTTGAGCAGGAAAATGCTTTTCTGGAGCTAAACAGTAGCAGCAGACAGTCCCTAAACAGACAGTCACTACAATATGGAGGTTTTGAGGGTTTTCACAAAAACACAAAAGCTTTATATGTATTTTTTGTCCAGTTTCTAGCACAAAATATCTTAGTACATTTGAAATAAGACAAAACTAACTGACAAAGTAACCTTTCAGCAAGACATAAAATGATTCCTTATTTTTAGCTTAAGTTCTACTGGCAGATTATTTAACTTATAAAAACACATTTTTTTCCCTTTTAACTGAAATAAACTATTACTTTTTCATCAATACTGAGGAATTATTGAGTTAAAACAAGCTCAATATATTGGCAAAAGGTTATTTGTAAGTCAAATTTGTCTTATTTCAAATGAATTTTCCCTAGAAACCAGAGAAAAAAAACATTTGGTAAGATTTAATGTTTTTGCAATGTTGCAGCTGCTTTGCAAAGAAGAATCAACAAATATATAACAGAGATACATGAAAGTGGTCCCACAAAGTGCAATTTTGAAGGGCTCCATCCAAATACACACCGCACTTTTCAGATATTTATTTTTCCACTTCATAATTGTGCATTACTTTAAGGTTGTTTTATCGTTTAAAAATTCCAATTACTCATAAGTATGATGAACTTTCGCTAATAAAATGACTTCAGATTGCAATGTATTTTTATTTAGGGGTATCCGAGTAGGAGGGGTTCAGAACACATGCCTGACAATTTGTAGATTTTTATTAGTAACAAAAACTGAAAACCACGTGTCATTTTTCTTCCTCTACAAAGTGATGGACTACCTTTTGTCTGTCATGTTAACTTTTCCAAAATTAATTCAAGGCTGACATTTCTGGCTGTGACATAAAAAGTAAACAAACAACATGGAAACTTCTTAAGATTTCGTGAGAAGCCTTAAAATAAAAGTGTCTTTTATTGCAGAAATGTATTCTTACACTGAAAAGATTAGAGAAATCCTAAAGAAGACAAAAGAAAAGGTTGAGTCAGATCAAAATGTTTTCACATTCTGCTATTAGACAAAACAATCCTCTCTGACTACACACCATTTAAAAACTTTTTGATCATACTTGTTTTTTTCTAAAAATGCAGAAGTGAGCTTTCTCTTTCTTTTTCTTTTCTCTTTGGGTGTTAGTGACTGGAAGACAAATGACTGGATTAATGTCACATCCCCACATTTCTGCTTGTGGTTCATCCACATATGGGTCACATCGACCTGCGATCTGCTGTCCTGCAGAGAAAGCGCTGTCTGTCACCGGAGACCTGCTGGACTGCGGCGCTCAACCTCAAGCGCCCTCGTGCCGTCTCAGAGCTGGATGCCTGAGGATTAGCGAGTGTGCTGAGAGGTAGATCTGTTTTGTTTCTCCAATCATTAAGTACTTTGGAGCAGCCTACTTAGCTTCGTGTGAGGAGAAAAATGTGATCTTCAGAATATCTATAAGTGTTCATATATGTGTGAGCCTATTTGTCAAAGTGTATGGAGGTGGGTTTTTAAATGGAGGGCTAACCGAATATAAGTACCAGGGAGTAGTGCTGGTAATAAATACAACAAGGCTTATGTGAGTGTAAACATATCTGCAGTACCAGACTCTGAGTGGAGGAAGAACATTGGAGAAACTGTGAGGGAAAATCAGTAATTAAGCTACACATATATTTCTAAAATTCATGTCTTGTTTTTCTAATGCCATTTCGTAAAGTGAATTAAAGTGAAATAAGTACATGATTGCTAGATTATAAAGTTTATAAAGCTATCCTTGTTGACCTAAATCACCTCTTCATTGCCATTAGAGGTTGTTGTCTCCTGCTAGATACAGAGAGAGAGATAAATATTCATTTCTCACCACTTATGCCCACCTCATTAATAATTTGAGATAAACCTAAACAAACTGTGGTGGTATATGATTGTACTATGTGCTTTAGATGTTGTGGTGTGCTATTGTAAAAAAAAAATATATGTATTTATATGCAATTATTGTTGCTGTTTGCAAATGAAATTGCCCATCGGGACCATAAAGTTTATTTAATCTAAAATAATGAAGTCGGTGGAGAAATTCAACTAATTTGCTGGATATATGGAAGAAAAAGTGGAAACAAATTAATCAATCTTAACACACTAGTATCAATCTGAAACCAATATTCGACTTACTAAACATAACTTCCATTTTTTTTCTGTCTTGCAAATCTCAGTGAAGTTTATGTTTCTAATTTAACTCTGACACTAAAATAAAAAATGATTGTGAAGCATCAGAATCATCTGAAGAACATCTCATTTCACTGATCAACTGGTACATCCAATAATTTGCAGATAATGTGCAATAATCCATCGCTTTCCTCTCCATGACTCCGGTGTCATCTCTCTCCTTTCCCCTCAGGGCCCAGGACGGAAGATCATCGACCCATTCAAAGCATTTACAGAGTCAAGGTGCAAAGTAGGCTGCCATTCTCACCCAAATCCTCCAAAAGCTCCCTCCTCCTGTTGGGTAAGGCCTTTAGAGAGACAGGCCAGTCTCTGCAGGTGCAGCCAGGAACGGATGACAGCCTCTCTTCAGCAGAGCTTAGCTCCTCTTGTGTGGCTCTGAGCTTCTCGGCTCATGGATTCCCTCGGGCTGCAGCCGCAGCTACACCCTTAACAACACAGGCAGTGTTGTGTTGTCGACTACATCGTTTAAGATCCATGGAGATGAATACCAAAAAATGGGACATACAGCAATTTGTGCCATAGCTACAGCAGACGTGTTTGTGCGCTTTGAAGTGAGGAGATCATCTGATGCCAGCGGCCTTCTGTGATATGTCTCTCCTTTCAGTCTGTTAACACCCTGCTGACGTGCATTTGCTCACAGGAGAGGTGTGAACACTGAGGTATAACCTGGGAGATCAAACAGAGAGTTGCTGTTTAAGTCGTGGCTTGCCTATGACCTCACAGACATTATTAGACACTTAGCCACGTCCTGTTACAGTGTAACGGTGCCCCATCGGTGGTCTTTGTCAGAAAGAAATCACCACCTATAGGTGGTAATCAGCACCCTCTAAAAAGGCTGAAATGGGTTTAAATCACCTTTCATTTCACCGTCTTTGATCATTTTAAATGGAGATTAAAGTTTAGCTGATTTTTTTTAAAATGATTTCTATTTTAGCTATTTAATTTAACTTTCTTTGTTCTGATTTGTGGTGTTGAAACAGAGCAAATATGCAAAAAAAGCTACTTGTGTGCAAAAATTTTAATAATAAAAAATAGAACATAGGTGCAGAAAAACGGAAAAACGGGAAATGGAGCAGCACTACACTGGAAAAACACAAAGTATTTTTGTTCTAGTTTCTAATGCAAAATATATTGAAATGAAACAAGGCTAACATACAAGTTACATTTCAGCAAGATGCAAGAGCTTATTTGAAGTCAATAATTCTTTAATATAGTTAAAATGTATTAGTTCCACTGGAAAACTATTTCACTTGCATTGAAAAAATCTCTTGCCGGAAGTGAAAAAAATCTGCCAGCGGTACTTGTCCTTTGTAATCAAAAATAAGGAATTATTTACTGTAAATTAGTGAGGTTTTATTTTAAGAATACTAAGAAATTTGCACTTGAAACTACAATCTTACTACTCACTATGTAGTAAGATTGTGTGTCTTTGCAGAAACTTTATGTGGAAGAGGAAGGAAACATGACATGAAAAAAGACAATCTGGTTCTGAAACACCTGGATGATGAGGCCCGGAGCGTAGAAACATGAAGCAGAGTAAAAACATTACAGAAGTGGATGTAAATAAACAGAAATAAACAAAAAACCAAAGGGAGAAATCCAAAGCTGACCTGAGGCAAATTAATGGTGGATGTAAATAAACAGAAATAAACAAAAAACCAAAGGGAGAAATCCAAAGCTGACCTGAGGCAAATTAATCAAGAAGAACCAAAGAACCACACAGGATTTAGCTGTATGGCAACACATTAAAACATGTCATAATCTAAAATAAATGTAAATAGAACATAATCATAAACCTACAGAAAATAACTATTATGGCAGAAATTTTAGAACATAAATAACCCAGAAAAAGAAATCAAACACAAACTAAAAACAGCCAACGTTCTTATTGACATTATTTATACTGGCGACAGATAGATAGATAGATAGATAGATAGATAGATAGATAGATAGATAGATAGATAGACAGACAGACAGACAGACAGACAGACAGACAGACAGACAGACAGACAGACAGACAGACAGACAGACAGACAGACAGACAGACAGACAGACAGACAGACAGACAGACAGACAGATAGATAGATAGATAGATAGATAGATAGATAGATAGATAGATAGATAGATAGATAGATAGATAGATAGATAGATAGATAGATAGATAGATAGATAGATAGATAGATAGATAGATAGATAGATAGATAGATAGATAGATAGATAGATAGATAGATAGATAGATAGATAGATAGATAGATAGATAGATAGATAGATAGATAGATAGATAGATAGATAGATAGATAGATAGATAGATAGATAGATAGATAGATAGATAGATAGATATTAATATTATGGAGATTGCTCACTAGGATTGGTAGAATTTATTTTTCAAGTTGAATCTACATTTAATGAGCTAATTTAGAAAAAAAGAGTGTAAAACAATAAACAACATTGTCTCTTCTACTTTTGCAGCTTTCTGAGGTTCTGGTGCCTGAAATGGATGGGTGCATGCACTGGGTGGTCTCACCAAAGGAACAGGAAGTTGACATCTCCTCAGTTGCTTGTAAAATCTGACAAAAGCAAAACAACAGCTCATAACAAATGGCGGCCCACTTCCCATGGCATGAATGAGCGAAAGTGTAAAATGGCACTAGCATTTTTATCAGACATTTTATTGCCGGGGCTCCTTCTGGTGTTTGACGCCTGTTGTTTAGGGTGAAGTAAAAACTTATTTTTCCAGATATTGTCATGATCCATGTTCTGTCTGTCCATGCTGAGCCTAATCATTCATTCTGTTCACCTGCCAGGACTGATTGCTTTCCTGTTCCACCTGGTCCCCGCCCTACTTAAACACCACTCAGTCTCTGCCTCCTTGCCAGATTATCGACAGCCACGAGCCAGGAAAGTTTCCCTTCCTTTCTGTTTCATTGACCCCCTTGCCTAGCCCTATTGGAACCCATCTATTCTGGATTTCTGGACCCTGACCCAATTGCCTTTGACAGATCATTGGCTCAAGCATAAGTTTGCTCTCTCGACCTGCGTTGATGTTGACTTGTCGGTGGTGGAGAATGATGCTCTATTTTATACGGTAATGCATCCACATGCATATTTGTTCAGGTAGACATGACAGGTCAGTTAAGCTGCACATTTCTAAGTTCCACCTCCTTTATCAGTTCATCCCCAGTATTCTCCCCTCTTCTCAGATTATTGAAGCAGCGACCATATGTCCATGACATATTTTATTAAACTTGTTTTTCTTTCTAACTCCTGTGTGTGGTGGTTTGGGGGTGAAGTAAAAACTTATTTTTCCAGATATAGCGTCAATAGCTGTGGCCAGACTAAATTATTTCAGTATTTCACTTTTACTGTACGCATCTTCTACAGCAAACTTTGAACAAGACTGAGCATTGTTTTTCTTCAGCAGTGGAGTGTTGTGCAGTGACTGTGCATCAAGGCTTTTGCTGTTCAGTTTGTTGGTTCTTGTTTTGGGGGGAAAAACTGTACCTGTTTCGGGTCTCACTAAAGATGTCTGAGATTGAACCTTGGCTCTTGGGGAACTATTTTGATCATTATTTTTGACTTCTCTGTCAGAAATGTTACAAATAACTTGGCCTGTGGAAGATTTAAATTGTGTTCTTTCCACGTAAGGATTCAGAAGTATAAAATAGCAGCTATTACCACTGCTAAATTCACTTTTTTGTGACTGTTTCCTTGCTTTTGTCCAATTTGATAATGAGAAACATTGTGTTGGGAAACAGACAACACTAAATCAATTAATATTAATTTGATTGTTTACACATCCTTTTTTTTATGTGTTCAACTTTTTGACATGTGTCATTTTATTTTGTTTCAGTGTCTATTTATTTGATTGTCTCCCAAATTTGATGTGAAATGTATGTCAATGGGCTTATTTGAAACATTTAAATGGAGAAACATCACAACCAGGTGAAATGTGATTCCCAGCCTTGGGGCCTTCGCTGCATGTCTTTTCCCTTCTGTCTAAACTTCATAATTTAGTCAAACAACCAAAAGTCTTTTCTTCTCTGTCAGATCCTTCACCCAGTAAAGAAAAGCCATCTCTTAAATTCAGTTTTGTGCCCAACTTTTCATTTGTTTATCTTTTCAACATACGTTTCTGTGGCGGAGCTTGATTTTGTTTTGGAAAGTGCAGGTTTTAGGTTTTCTAAACCTGCATGATTCTTGTTATCCTTCTTTACATTTAGGATATCAGTGGTGAGTTATTAATGCACCCTAATTTCTGTTTTGGGAATTTAAATATTTAGATAAACATGAACATACAAAAACATGCAAAAAATACCTAAAAAAATGTAAAAGTTATATTCAAATGATTGTGTCGCTCATAGTTTTGTTCAGTATTGTGATGTTTAAGTAGACAGTCCTCATTGAAAAGTACTTTTTTAAACTTAGACAGGAAATATTTTCAATACCTGAGATAAACTTATCTCATAAACACACTTTGTAACCTTGGTGTAAACACATGCAAGGACAGGTTGTGTTTATGTTCAGCATTTCTGTCATTTCTTCTTTACTCCTCTTCCATGTCTTGTGACATTGTCCACTACTGCTGTCAGCATCCTCCTCTTCATGTTTGTTAGAATGATATTAGATGTTTTTAATCTCTGATCAATATTCCTCCCTGATAGGTGTTTGCTTTTCTTCTAACCGTCTGAGCTTGAGGTTGGAAAAACCAAAAGATGAAGTTTGTATTTGTGGTTTTCACAGAACCTCGGCGGTATGTGTCTGTGTGTGGCAGAGGAGGTATCGAGAAACGTCAGGAATGCTAACAGACTGCTGGTCTTTATTTGGTCTGGCTCTGGCTCTTATCTGCTTCTGCCAACTCTGCGCTCGGTTGTGACCGATCACCGCGCACGTGGAAGCCTCATTCAAAGCAAAACGAGATCTTTAAATGAGGAATCAAGTGTAGACAATAATAATATGTCAGAAGGAATGCAGTTGGTGATAAGATGAAGAAGGTATGGATACAAACATGCTCTTTTGAGTTTGGCATTAATGCATGGCATCTCATCTGTCCGTCTGTCAATCTGTAAACCTTTTGAAATGTTTTTCATTCCGGAGATTGTATTTCTGAATGTAATGTAATAGAAAAAAACCTGCTAAGCAAAGTGTAAATCAAAGCTGTGTTTACAGAGCAGCAAATTCTGTTCAGTTATTTCCCTTGTAAATGTATACAGCATGGAGGGAGAGAGCCAATAAAGCACACAGACAAATAATGAAACAGACAAAGTGTTTTGAAGGCAGTCCTGTTAATTCATTTTGACTTTTCTGGGTGAACATTTAAAGCTCTGATTCTTGTCATGCCAGGTCTGAATAGTGCATGTACACTGGGATATGTAATGCACTGTTTTGCTTTCTGTGAGTTACTTATCAGCTCAGGTTTTGGGGAAGAAATGTCAGTGCGCCAAGATTGCCCCATGTGGTCAGTCAAATTATTCAACCAGTAAGTGGTATAGTCCGTTTTAGTTTATTTCAAGCATCCAGCATCCTGTGTTGAGCTCATCTCACTGCAGGATGTCAGTATCAGTGATTCAAATCATAAAATTAGAACCTTAAGGCAAATTTAAAGACTTGTTGGAATCAGCTGGACAGAAAACTTTTATCATTTTCCATGAAATGATTAATTTACTTTGAATGTGGTGTATTACAATTATGTTCCTACTGGACTGTTGGATATATGATTGAACTATACTAGAATGAATTAAACTTTTCCATTTCAATTACCTTATTTAAACTTATATGCAGCTTTGGAAAAAGTTCAGAGCCCACTGCACTGAAACCGATTGAAAACCTCCTGCTGGTTATTCCACCAAATATTGATTCCTGAACTCTTCCTCAGGTAAAACATCAGTATTGTTGTTTCTAAATGAAGATGAACTTGTTTTCTTTGCATTATTTGAGGTCTGAAAGCACTTCAACTTTTTCATTATTTTGACGACTTCTAATTTTTCTGCAGATAAATACAAAATGTTTGCTTGCAATTTCAGAGACATGTTGTCAGTGGTTCATAGAATTAAAGAACAATGTTCATTTTACTCAAATATATACCTGTAAAGAGTAAAATCAGAGAAACTGATCATTTTAGGGCGTCTTTTCATTTTTCCAGTATTCACGGATTCACTCATTCCTGCTTTAATTTGTGGAATCTTACTCCAAATTGTTCATGGAAAATTTCCTTTTGGCAGTTTAAGATTAAGGTAATAAATTAAAAAATGTTTCTTTTGGAGACAAACCTTTAATGTTATATTGGAAAACTACTAACACTCATTAAAAGAAAACTCACACATACCCAACATGGAGGATGGATTTACAATTATTTTATTGAAAGTTTGTCGAAGTAAACACTCTTTTCCTGGAATGTCTTCACATTTTCTTTCTCAGGTTCGCTTTATTTATTTTTTATTGCTTGGTTTAGTGTTACCTTTAGCAGTAGTGAGACTTTCATTTTACTCCATCACCAGAAACAGGATTTCATGTCATCATCAGATAGAGTCCAAACTAATCTGGGTCGGCTGTCGATGGGCAGCGGCGGCGGTGGCGCTGGTGGTGGCAGCGTGACGTGATGTGTTACATCAGACTTGGAGCCGCAGAGCTGCTTGGCTTCTCTGGATCTGGGTCTGCGGGGCCAACGCTGTGTTTATGGAGCCGGCCTGGAGATTAGGATGACTGCACACTCTCTCTCCGGGTTTCCACTCTCTGACTCAACGCCTGCTGCTCCCCTCCTCTGGGGTTCCCCTTATCGAAGGCCTGGAGCCTGAAGCAGGGACATTATCTGGAGATGTTGGGAGGACGTGTGTGTGCGTGCGTTTGTGTGTGTGTGAGAGAGACTGAAGTGCTAGCGGCAGACTTGAAAAGGGTCACAGAGTTAGATATGGCTGTCGCCAGCGCCGTCATACCCTGGAAACTCCTCCACAGTGGAGCATGGCATCATGGGAGGAGCTTAGCTCAGGCTAATCAAGACACTGGGCCAATATTTGGCATGCATGCTCCGGCCGATTACCTCGTCGGTGCAACTTATGTTCATCTTCCAGGGAGTTTTAATAAGAATACCTTCATGTTTCAAACCCACCAATACGTAGTGTGTTGTGCTTCAACTCTTATAAATCAGGATCAAATTTAAAAAGACTGCACACTTTTGGAATAACAGCAGAGGTTACGTACATATCCAGAACACGAGCAACACTGTGACCGTGTGTGTTTGATAAGGAGCCCTCTGATGGCGCCATGGAGGTCCTCCTCTCAGCAGTACTGCAACAGTTCCCAGGCTCTTCGCCTAATTTAATGAGTTTTTATTAATTGTAAAGTTCTGATATAAGTCAAAAATCTACATTTTTTACCCCTCACCCAGAATACTATGGATGAATGCTAAACAATGACGCGTTTAGAAAAGCACAAGCAACAAAATTAGCTGCTTTTTTGTAATTGATGCTCTAACTTTGACACAGAAGATTGAACAGGGAGTCGAGTTTCTTTGTGTAGCACATTTCAGCAACATGGAAGTTTAAAGTGATGAAAACATAACAGTTAACAAACAAAAAAAGGATGATTTTTTCCCAGTTATTATTAATCAAAGGGAACTCTGAACAGCTGGGTTTTTAAAAGCAACTCAGTGTTTCAGCTATTTTGATGTTTTCAGGAAGTCTATTCCAGATTTGTGTTGCCTAGAAGCTGAATGCTGCTTCTCCTCGTTTGGTTCTGGTTCTGGGGATGCAGAGCAGAACCAGGTCTGAGTCCATCACTACAGCCAGATTGCAGCCCTTATCACTGGGTTCTACCTATTAAAGCTGAAGTTTTGCAAAGACACTTGATCGTTTCTCTTTAGGTACAAAGTTAATAATTTCAGTCTTGTTTCTGAAAATTAATGCACATACATGCAAGAGACTGAAAACTGCAGCATGCAACTTTCATAAAACAATATTTATTAGATATTTGTTAAAATTATCACTGTTGTGACAGTTTGAGATGAGAATAGAATGCTGTTAGTTTTAACATGAGATAATCTGTGAATATTTATAGGCTTTTATATGAAAAAGAACCATAAAAAATAAACAATTCACTGTACGCAGTAATAACTCAGGTTTTCATCCCATCTATGTCTTTAAATCCAAGATCCAAACTTAACACTTTTAAGTTCGTGAAACGAAGCTGGTGTGTAACATTTGCTGTATTTTGCATTTGCTTGCTTTGCTATGTTTTACTTTTGTAGTTTTGGTAATTTCATTAACAACTTTTCCAAGTATGAAATTATATTTTCTACTATGGGATGCTTAAGCATCCATGAGTTAAGAAACCAGGGTGACACCATCACTGACCTGTCTTAACTTTTAGGCTTCAGAAAGAGAAATAAAACACATGCTAAACATTTCAAACAAAGAGCAAGGAACAATATTCTGAAATAATCATTTATTTGACAATAGTTTAGCTTTACTCTTGGAGACAAACTGAACAACAAATTCATTTACCTGCACAGCAATAATTTTGGTTGATCTTCTTTAAATGGGCAGTATTGGATATTTTCCAAACATAGAGCCGTATAAATCAAAACATAAAATAAATTTGACTGTTAAAATTAACACCTTGAAATTGGGGGACTGTCTCTTTAAGAAGCTCCTGCTCTTTCTAACAGCAGGATGTCATCACGACAACGCTCCTCTATTGAGCCTTTGACAATGTTTATTTCTGACGAGGGAATAGTAAGTCATAACGAAAAGCTCAAAAAAGGTCAATTTTACATAATAAGAATTTCAGCTAAAACTTAAAATTACAGCGGCAGATTATAACACTTTCATCCCATCTGTGGGGTTTAGTCTATTTAAGATGCTCAGGTGGGTTCCAGTCTCCTCTCCTCTGTGCTTAATAAAATACACTCACCTTCCCACTACTACATTAAAGTTTTTGTTCCCATTGCAGAGCAGCTTGGGTTTGCGTCTCAAGGGAGGGGCATTCGGATACTATTGTTAGTGAAATCTAATCTCTATGTGTGGAACCTGTGTGCGTTCGTGTGCTGCTTTGGAGGACATTGTGCTGAGCTCGGGTCTTCAGCAGCCTCTTTCTCCATTAATGCTCCATTAGCCAAATTAGAGGCCTAATTGGGGAGGCGAGGAGAGCTCTGTACAGGGGGTGTGTGTTGGCGTGTGTGTGTGTGTGGGTGTGTAGGTGTGTGTGCACACAAGTTGGTTCATTTACTGTAAACATTTAAATGGACGCTTCATTTCAGACAGAAGGGCTGTTATCAGCAGGGCCTGTGAATGGATAAAGGTGCAACACTGGATGAGAAATGTCGAGCTCCTCGGTCGAATATTAGACGGATCAGAGCTCTGACGACAGTCGCTGATGCTAATGGACCGAGCCGAGCCTCCAAAGGGCCGCCGGCCGCCAATTTGATTTGCAGGTTATTAGCTAATTAGCTAGCTACTTACTGGGCTTGTTGCCCCCAGGCCTTGTGGTGGGGATGTAAACTGAAGGAGACACAAGGTGGGTGTGGAATTAATTATAGTGTGTGTACGTGTGTGTGTATACTACATTTAGAGGACCATTAATATAGCTGTGTGTGTGTGTGCGTGTGTGTGTGTGTGTGTGAATGTCATGCTTTATGAAAATGTTTAGGTAAGATTTCAATGTTTGGTCCACTTTTTAAGCACGCAAAAGTGTTTTCTTCCAGTGTCTATTTTTGAATTAATAAGCAGTGTTAGATTTGCATATACTGAGATATAATGTCCTCACTTTATGCATTCTGTTCAGCTTTGACAACCGATTTGTTTGGACTGTATTGTGTTGTGGTGTTCAGATGGAAACAGTCACTTTAAGATGGCTTTCTTATCAAACAGACATAATATTTGGAATTTCCCTCCAAAGAACAATAAGTTGAGAACATTTTCTTTAACAAGTCAAACTGTACGCTATAGATACCGTAATTTTACACAATCGTTGAACTTTTTCCGATTTTCATCAGCTTCCATTTTTCATAAATCATATATAAATGTAAATAAGAAATCTGAAAAAGGGAGAAGTGCAATTTTACTCAGTTTGTTTCTCAGCTATTTCAACAGGCAGATAAATTCTTGTAACAAATACTGTAGAAGTACTGTAAAACCTTTCTTAGACTTTTATACGTAAAACTTTTCAAAAGTCAGGTTTGTTTTTTCTTCAACCCCATTTTCCACTACTTTGTGTTGATCTATTATGTAAAATCTAGACTTAAGTTTGTGGTGTTTACATGACAAAATGTCAAAACGTTTAAGAGATGTGAACACTTTTTGTTATTTTTACATATTTCAGGTGACATTACATTCAGAAATCAATTTCAACTAATATATTCAAGTTGAGTTACTCAAGTAAAGTGCAATGGCTAGTGTTCCTCATGAAACACTAAATTTGTGGATGACCATCCAACCTGGTTTTTAATTTGTAAAAGTAAACCATAAATACTATGAAATGCAACAAATGAAGCTAAATTTCCTGACACACAAACATGTTTGGAAAGGAACTTTTACTAAAGGCTGATTAGCACTCAGGTCAAATAAAATCCTTTCTCTGGATAATTTGGAAATTAAATACATAAATGCAGTTACCATCAAACTGGAGTCCACAGCAGCATTGAGACCTTAATCTGTGTGAAATTTCCCAGGCCTGACCTCTGTGCTAAAAGTGCTCTAAAGTAGTTGGCAGAAACAGCCGCTCTGTGATAAACTGTAAATGACCGAGAGTTGGCTTAACCTAATCCTCTCTTGGAGCGGGTCGGTAAGTTGCTCCGGAGACCTCGCGAGGCAGTGTGTTCTGAAATCTCCACACCTCTGCACTTATCAAAGCCTCATATATCAGGCTGTCTGTCAAAGCCTCAGCTGAACTGCCCTGGATCAGAAAATGAATGATGAATAGTGGGCTATGTGCACGCATGCTCCTGCAGCTGGCAGGGTTTGGTGTAAAATACATCAATTCTTCACACTTTTTGCTTTTCTATGCACGTGCCAAACAAGGTATGCTAAAGATGTTAAAAATGACTGCATCCAAATGTTGAAAAAGGACAAAAATTAAGAAGCAAATGAAGCAATCTGTAAAATATTTAAACCACTAGTGCTAACTACAGCTTGTGTGGAAGCTGAACTGAGTGAAAATTTGATTTTAGATACATTTCCTTTTTCTTTTCTCACCATTTTGCAAAGATTACCTTGTGGAAAAACATACTTGTTCTTTGCTGCTACTTTTCTAACTTCCTGTAGTGGCTTGCTGTGCTGCAGTTCTTACATCAGCTTGCATGTAAATCGATACAAGCAGAGATTTTGTCTTGGATGTTCTCTTTTAATTTCTATAACATTTCTTTAACTAGTAAATCCGTTTTAGAAGTTTTCTGAGTGAAATGTGACGTTCTTTGTTCCTACCTCATGTTCCACGTAGACAAGAAAAAGTAGAGAATCGGAGTTATGTCTTAATAGCGGCTACCCTGCTAAGAATATTCTCAGATATGTGTGTATTTCTGCATACTCGGGTGATAGTCTGTATAGAAAGTAGTTAAAGGTTCAAACAGAGTTTAATGCCACTTCTACGTTTTGTCCTTATTTTTATCACAAATGCACAAGTCGCGTTTTCAAAATGTGAAAGAAAAAGTGAGTTGTGCATGAAAATAGCGGCTCCAGCTGCAGAGAGAGTGTGTGGCCCTCTGAGTTGAGCTGATTCTCTTCTGACTGTTGATTAACTGTGTTGTTTATTGGGAAAACACTGCAGCATCCAGGTATTGTGCTGCAGGATAGACACCGACGCTGACAGACGTTTCCAAGTGTGTGGTCGCAAAGTCTTTTGTTGGGAAAAGAAGGAAATATTATTTTAGTGTAATGTCGAGTTTCTCCACCTCATGACTAAGAAAAACAAATCCCAATCACATGTGGAGGAAACAAAATAGATTTTCAACTTTACTTATAAAATCAAACATTTAAATTGATTGTTTTCACTTTAGATTCTCCATCTTTAAGCCCATTTACTAATAATCACTTTAGTTATGCAAGTTTTCAGTGACTTAGACTTAAACTGACTTTATTATCATTTGCATGCACAGGGTGTATACAGAACGAAATTTCGTTGCATACAGCTCAGGACAATGTTTTGAGGTTTCAATGTTATGAGGTTACTCCAGAATAAAATAAAATACAATATAAAATATAAATATAAATATTAAATATAAAGTACAGGAATGACAGTAAAATATAAGTTATTTAGCTATGTACATGTGCAAGGTATGAAGTGGAGACCAGTTAATCTAAGTTAATCTAAAGTTGATTGACCCTATTGATGACGTAATAATTAATTGATAAGGGGCTGTTTCTTTCCATAACATGAAGGCAAAAAAAAATTTATGATAATCTGCATTAAACAAAAATCTTAAAATTTTAGCATTTTTTTTGTGTTAGTTGTATGAAGTTCTGACTGAATGAACAGAAATTGTGAATTCTCACATTAATAAACTTAGACATATTTATAAAATACAGCAAAAATAGGAATCTCTTAGGTTGCTGAATTAAAAAGAAAAAAATGAAACAATTAAAATATGTGAAATTATTCATACAGAAGTATCTTCTGTGGTTGCTCTTAAACTTAAAACTTTTTCCCATGAATTTCATATTTTGCCCGCATCATATTTTGTCCCATCCTATTATCACATTCTTGCCTTTGTAGCACATCAGTAACTTTTGGTTGATAATCTGTTGCTGCTACGTCATGCAGCACCTCGGCTGAATGAATGAATGAATGCTTTCAGGTGAAACTTAAGGAGCTTCTAAGGTGTTTATAATTCAAAACAGGACTGCATAAAGTTAAGTTTTCATTCTCAATCAGGTCGTTTCTCTTCCCGTTCTAGTATGGTCCCCACCATCTTTGTTTCTGTATCAACTGGCTCCACCTAAATATGACCAGTGTTGCCCTCTTCTGGATGGCTGCCAAATTACAACAGTAAAAGAAGGTCAAAGCGGACATCATTAAATAATCAATTCAAACTTATTTTAATCTAATAAACCAGTAATTGACAGTTATCCACAAGTCGATCAATTGTTTCCATCTCTGCTTCTTACCTTTTCAAGTCTAAGTATAATTTATCCATATTTTTTATAGCTATTGTTTCAGA
This sequence comes from Gambusia affinis, assembly GCF_019740435.1. Taxonomy (NCBI): domain Eukaryota; kingdom Metazoa; phylum Chordata; class Actinopteri; order Cyprinodontiformes; family Poeciliidae; genus Gambusia; species Gambusia affinis. Next base: position 22,245,588 of record NC_057872.1, read on the forward strand.
TTTTCCCATGGGACTCAAGGTGATTAATAACCATTAAATTATGATATCACAACAAAAATATGAGTTATTAAACATGAATGTTTTTACAGCATATGTCACAGATCAACTTTTTCTCTTGATCTGTAAATAGGAACGATCAACGCTCCTGTGGTCTAGGAGAACCGAACTCCCCATTGGTAACTGGGTTACCGGGCCTGTAAGTAATCTGAGTTATCCTGAGGGGGACACACAGATATGGTTCAGGAAATGTTTTTTAGCAGAATAGGCAGTGAGGGGGGGATTCGGAGAGCCCCTCCACTTCAATCGTGGTAAAACGGAGACAAACAGGATTAAGGTGGAGGCAGTGGGCTGGGAGAGAGCGTGAGCTTGCCTCTCGACTTTCAACAGCTCTGAGCCGATGCTGCCAAAGCGCCGAGGAAGAATGGTCAGCCTTTCTCATTTCTTTAACTGTTGTACGTCCAACATCACTTTATTTTCATTGGTGGAGAGCAGGGAAGAGGCTGCAGCAGCAGCTGGGGGTTTTAGGAACAATTGTGTCTGAGATTTATTTCTATTACCAGGATATACATGTAAATGTGGCCAAAAGATTTCATTTTGTGACATTAAGGAGGGTCTTGAAAAGTAAATTAAAAGCAAATGTGACTCAAGCAAGATGGCTGTTTCCCCTACAGAGTGACATCACATTTTTTAAAGCAGTGACTTTACTTAAACACGACCTCACACAACATTTTCTAACACTGCTGCTGCTTCAAATGCGTGAGTGCAATGAAATGAGTGAACTGGGGTTGAAATTCATGTTGTATCTCCAAAAATCTATATGCATGGATTTATTCAAAGAAGTAAAAACACTTTAAGAAACATATTTTTTTAATAACTATTATTTTGCAAATGTTTATTACCATTATTGACTCCTCTGCACTTAATAGTCTGTAAAATGTTTATCAATAAAAATCCATTGTCTTTACAAAGAAAAGTCAAAGGTGTGAATGCCAGAACAAATACGTGGAAAAATAAAATATACCAAATGTGTAAAAAATTTTACAAAACTGCAGTATTAAAGTGTAAAGATCAAGGGTAAACTTAAAATGTCTTTTTAATGGGTGTCAAAAATCTCTCCTATAATGTGTAAAATCTAACCAGCTGCAAAAAACGGTTTGATGATGCACCAGTAGAACTTGTCCACCAATTTCTAACTCATTCATTGATGGGGAATCACTCAAGAGCCTGCAAAAAAATAAATAAAAATAAAAAAATAATAATTCTATACAAATCACTGTGAATTCGTTTCCAATTGGTCAAATTTATATATTTTTACTTATTTGCCACTGCACTTTAGACACCAACCACTGCAGGACTGGAACAGCAGAAGAAGAAGCTGCAGTTTTAACTTGCTCTGACCCACTCATCTAAACATCACAATTTAGAACCTGGGAAACTTGCTCAGAATTATATTTTGTCCCATTTCTCCTACATGTAACACATACAATATGTGGACATATGACTTAACCGTGGTCGTAATGTTCTGTGCTGTAAAAAAGAAAAAAGAGGGTCTAACTTAGGGTAAAATACCGGCAGCTGTGGTTGTCAGAATTGTAACATAAATTAAATTTGACCTCATTAATATGGTAAAATTCTGTGTTTGCCAGAATTTCACTGCATTTATGGCCGCCGGTATTTTACCATAAATTAGAGAATTTTTTTTAACAGTGTACCTAATCAGTGGGAGAGAGAATGTCATGAAGAACTACTAACTAGCTGAAATAGCATAAAAAAAATTAAACATAATATTCTAATTTATTGAGCTGTGCCTGGCTACCAGTTTATTTTTGCATGTTTTGCCGCTGTAAATGTTCAAATAATCTCGTCTGGAGCTAAAATTTCAGCATTTGAAGCAAAAAGAAAAAAAAAAAAACTCCCTGTAACTTCACCCTTTGGTATAAAGATGTTATAAAAATGGCCGCTCTGGAAATCGTGTCCGACCAGCTTACGGTTATAGCAACATTTTACTGCAGGAGCTTATAAATTGAATAACTTCCTGCCGATAAAAGCAATTGTACAGTTATTATCTTCTTAGGGTCCCATTTGTGTGGAGTGCCACTTAGAGCAGGATGGTCAGAGGGACTAATCTCATACTTGGAATTCTTAGTCATCAGATTCGCCTCCGACGACCAATGTCACTGCGGCGCTGCAGCCCATTCCAGCCAGCGTGATGATGATGGGGTCGCCGTGACCTCCTGACTGATGGGTTTCTCTGTGTGTGTGTGTGGGTGTGTGTGTGTGTGTGTGTGTGTGTGTGTGTTCATCAATGGAGGTCACCATGGAGTGTGTGTGCAGGGACGCTGCTGTTGTGTGAGGTCATTTGGCACATTCTCAGGGTATGGAGATGTCAGAGGGAGAAGTAAATATGGATGAGATTAAAGTACTGCCTGTTAAAACGCTGTGATTTGATTAGGCCTCAGCAGTCAGCTGATTTTATGTTACGAACATACAAGGAAGCCTTTACTGAAGCTAAAATACAATAATCAAAGTGTAAATCGATCCAGGATCAAACCCTGGTATTCAGTTTTGGTTGAATACCAATAAAGTAAATAAAATTTAAACAAGAGGTTTTGGTGAATTAAGAGATAAATGTTTTTCAGACTGATGTTGTTTACGTAATCGCAAATCAGAAAATAAGAAGTTTTTAATAACATTCAGTTAAAAGTTACTGTAAATTACCAGAAAATACTTGAAATAAACAGTGGGTTGATTACAGAAAACAATGACAAAAGTTAATAGCTTTCGTCTTCTTCTTTGTCATGTTGTTGGTTTTCAGAACATCTTTCAGATCGTTGTTTCAGGTTTTCACCCAGACTCATGCTTTTGACCGGAGGATCTAAAAAATAAAAAAATGTGTACAACCTTTGATGTTCTGCTGATGATCCTCAAACTCTTCGTGTGAGTAACAGCCACTTATTGTGTACAATGTTTTCTTTGTAAAGTAACACCAACATTTTAAACATGTTAGGGGTCTTCAAATCTGGGCCTCAAGGTTCAGTGTCAAGCAACTTTTGGATGTTTCTGAGTTTCAACACACCTGATTCAAAGAGAGGTCATTATCAGAACCCTGGAGAACTTGACTACATATTCAGGATTCATTCAATTCTCTTGTTTGGACTTGACCAAACTAAAATTGCAGGACCAGAACCTCGAGCTCTGGGTTTGAAGATCACTGATCTAGAACATCATGTGTATTCATTTGGGTCTGATAAAGCCTTTCTGTTTCTGAACTGGTACGAAGAAAGTTTTGCTCGACTGTTAGGTGAATAAACTTCTATGTAGCTTTTCTATCAGTGCATATTTTAAATTTTGAGGCTTAATAGATGCAAAGATGCTTTAAATAGTTCAGCTGACACTACATTTTAAACACATCCAAACACAAATAACTACTTTGATACTAACCAGTAAACTAAAGATGACTCAGCATTATCCAGACATTGTGTTGTTTACATTTTTCACATTACTGGATTATCTATAGAGCTCTGAAAGGAAAGGTTATGTCTTTTGCACATGGTTTGTGGATTTAATCTTTTAAGAGTTTCCACTGTAATTTTTTTATTTTTTATTTTTTGTTCACCTTTGGAGTTTGACAGGATTCAGCCGTTTGTGTACAAATACTTTGCAAAAGGTATTTATACTTTTCCACTTTTTTCACATTGCAAACCACAAACTTGTATTTTATTTTATGAGATAAAAACAACACTTAGTTTTTAATATAGAAAACTCCTAAATGAAAGCTGATACATTTGCTTTCAGAGGTCACCTAACTCATAAACATGTGAGTAAATTAGTTTTAGGATGTTTGTATGCGAACAAACATAATTTCAAAGACCAAGGAAGATTATGGACATGTTGCAGATGAAGCTATGGTGAAGGTTTAAGCTGGGTTAGGAAGTGAGACAATAAAAACGCTTTGAACATCAAACAGAGTTCAATGGAAAACTGGATGAAACAAAACTCCAGGCCTGCTAATAGATCACTGTTCACCCAAACTGACAGGGCAGCAAACAGAGCATTTATCAGAGAAGCAGCTAACAGACTTAGCATACAGTCAGATTTACAGATTAATTATAAATTACATAATTGTATACAGCGCTGGAAAACATGAAGAGCTCACTGAACTAAACCCCATTGAAACCTCCTGACTACTCTTCCAAATGTTGATTTCTGAACTCCTCCTGAGTTAAAACATTAGTGTTGTTGTTGTTGTTTTTAAATGAATGTGAACTTCTTTTCTTTGCATTATTTGAGTTCTGAAAACACTGAATCTTTTTCATTATTCTGACCATTTCTTGTTTTCTGCAAATAATTGCTAAAATTTAGAGCCATGTTCTCAGGAGTTTATAGAATAAAAGAACAATGTTAATTTTACTCAAATATACACCCATAAGGAGTAAAAACAGAGAAACTGATCATTTAAAGTGATCTGTTCATTTTTATTCCGGAGCTGCATGACGATATATCTTCAAAGTATCTTCAATCAATCAATAAAACTATATTTGTATGGAAATTTCTAATGAAATTGCTACTGGATTTAAATTAAAACTATCCCCACCCATACCACCCTCTAAGATAAATAAGTATTTATCTGTTAAAATGATGAGTGAAATTCTTTCTGCCTGAGCTGTTTTGCACAGAATAACTGGCCAAAAGTAAAAGTTTTGCTCTCTACTTGTGCAAATTTGGTAAAGTCATAACCCGGAGGACTTGCGGCTGTAATTAGCAGTGACATCTTGGTATTCACGTGACATCTTTCCACGTCTATGTGTGTTTATCTCACAACATTTTATAAAACTTAATGATGTAAAGTGTGAATAAGCGTATGAGTCATTTTGCTGGGGAATGTACAATCTGCACTACATATTTGGCAGCTCAACTATTCTGTTCTTCTTGGGTGTTAAGGATGTCTCGGGGTGTGCTATGTAGACGGTGGGTGTCAGACTAAATAAATGCAGGATGGCCAGGTTTATTTTCCCTTCAGCGTCCACAGTAGAGCCTTTTGTTTAAGATGTAGCTCTGCCAAAGACGAGTAGAACAGCAAACAACTATGGCAAACTGAGAGATTAATGGTTAAAACACGGATTCTTTTAAGGAAAACGAAACAAACTTCCATACAGTGCGGGTGTTTTATTGTTTGTCTTTTTTAAATGGACACACAAAAACAAACTCTATGAAAAGCGCTCACGTGGGTTCCAGCCAGTATTGATCTTTTAACATAGGATTATACAGTCTGGCTCTATAGGCTTAGCGGCCTTTAATTCCCTCACAGGATAGATAGACTGACTTTGGCTCTATACATATCTGGATCAATGCAAATCTACTTTTGTCCCAGTGGTTCAATTTTAAGCGAATTCCATTAGCCATAAGTAAAATTTTTCTGGGGTGATGTGATTAGGACGGGCGGTGGAGGTCCTCACCGATGGAGTCTCTCTGAAAGCGGTGAAACGTTCCTGTTTTTCCTCTTCCTCCTCTTCCACCTCTTCTTCCATTTCACTCCCTCTTTGTCTTCTTCGCCGTCACAGGTCATGGTGGGGGTGGGGGTTTAGCGGGAGCAGTCGGGGAAGTGACGATAACACAGAGAGACTAACAGGTTGTGATGCAAGGATGCGCGCTCGTTTGCAAGCGGACGCAGGAGGGTTGATTGATCCTTATGCAGGAGGATTTGCATTTTCCTGTCAGTAAAACTGCACTTTTATGCCCGCAGCCATCAAAATGAGACGCAAAGACAGGCCAACATTTAAGATCTATTTGCTTTTTTGTCTTATTTTCGAAGATTTTATGTTTCTTTGCGTTTGTTGTACAGTTAAATGAGATTTACATAACAAATGAAGCACTGAGGTCCAAAAACCAAAGCAAGGATTCATTAGAAAAGCCAATAATATACAGATGGTTTGCAGCTTTGGCTTTAGTAATGCATTACTCTGCACATTTTTATTTATTATTCAGTTATTTTTCACCTATTATTATTAGCATGTACCTGATACTGAGATAAAGTTCAATACTCTGGGTTAATCTTGTTCCTTTCTATGTTGCACACAGAAGTAGATTGTTTGATCCTAATGCATCCAGGAGAGGCACAAAGCAAAACAGCACAGAAACATCATCCCATCAGCATCCTCCTGAGCTATAAATACAGACTGAGCTCCCAGCAGGCCCAGCGTCCCACAATAACCCGGCTAATATTGGAACAACAGCCTGAGATCGCTCGTCTCTTTCACTCCCTGCCCTAAAGTGAATTTCTTTCCTTCGCTGTGATTTGCTGCTTTCAGTGCTGTGTTCAGAGCAGCAGCTGCCTGCAAACATGCAGACGACGTCTTTGTTGTGCTGACAGGCAAGAAGGAGAGGTCGCTGTCTGTCAGTCATTGGCTTTTGTTCTGCTGCTCTGACATGTTGGTGACAGTGGAGCTCCACGCGTTGACATGGCTGAGTTTTGTTCCTGGTTTGAAAATCCTGTCAATTACAGCACAAAACAGTGTATTTCCTCCATATGGCCTGCACTGATTCGTACAGCCGTTTTATTTGTTTTCTTAGATTTAATTTTTTTTCCATCAGGAAAATCTGCTCTACACATTTCTTTTTATCATTTCTCCTTTTACATTGTTGTCTCTCTTTGATTTTCTCTTTCTCACCATTCATCTGAAGAGCCTCAGTAAAAAGAAAAATGTCTAACAAGCTGCTGACAGAGCACTGAATCAGGGGAAGAAGCTAGGAAAATTGTTGAGATGGATTTAAGTATGCCCCTCGTCATTAGCCTCAACATAATCAAATCATTTTGCTCATTCAGAAGTTCTCAGGGCCGGCCGGGATGACGATCTCTGTTCAGAAGGCTTCGTTCCCCTTCAGTCTGCTGTGCCAGGAGAGCTGCCTCCTGTCACTGGGTCACTTAACAGCTTCTAATTGGTCCTGTCTGTCTGCAAAAACTGGGGGGAAAGAAACTTGTTCAATCGGTCTGTTAAAGATTGAAAAGTAGATTTATTGTTCAAATTCTAAAAAGATGAAGAAAGATGTTCAAAAGATCAGGAATCTGCCTCCAAAATTCTTCACCCTTCCAGCTTTTACCAGGAGTAATTTAATTTACTTTTTAGTCCATTTTTCATTTGTTTTGCATGTAGATACTCTAAATATACTGTTAAGGTCTGTGAAAACGTAACAGCATCTTTTTTTGATAGTTTAAATGAAGTTTAAGCTATCACTTGCAAGATTAAAATTTTCTTGAAAACACCTAAAAAAAAGCTCCTTGTGCAATGTGTGCCGTTGTAGTTGAATACTGAGAAATCATTTAATCTGTTTTATTGTTGTCACATTTTCCTGAAGTCCAGACATCGCTCCAAGAACTTTTGCAGCACCTGCATGAAATACAAATAAGTAAAGGAGAAAGAATATAAGCATCTAAATAAATAAGAAAAATTAAAGGGGATTTATCTTGATGAAATAATAAATAACAAGTAGAAAAAATTATTATGGGATTTTGTTATGTGAGTTAGAAACTTTTTCTAAGGTTAATTTGAGTCATTTCACAGGACAGTCTGGCTAGTAGATAATTTTTTTTTTCTCATTTTTATCTCAGTTTTTGTAAAAAGTTAATTACTTAAGATAATTTCTGCCTGTCATACTCTGAGGCTGTTTGTTAACACGTGTCTTTTACTCACAAGCAGGTTTAAAATATTTTTTAATAATATGCATGCAATTTTTGTGTATTTATGTGCAGCATTTTGCAGAAATATCAAAGATAATTCACAGAAAATCAGTTTAAACAACTTTTATAATAACAAAATTGCTCAGTAGTTTAACTTTATTGATGATAAAACATAAAAACTCTCTTTTCTCTTGTGATTCCTCCATAAACACATGAACTCAGAGGTATCTTTTCTCTTTCCCCTGAAGGTCAAAGTGCTATTAACGCTCTTATCGCCCCCTGGAGGTCAAGAGGAGAACAACACAAGTAGAAGTGTCAAACTGAAACTTTAAATTGAGAGCGTTACATAATTGCGTTTATTGTTTTGAGGTTAAAATATGCAGTTTTACGTTTTTTGACATTTCCTGAAACTGATATTCACCAGATGTCAACTACTGTGTTTATTCTTGTATGTTGTTTTGAATAGACACTGGAGAGGTTCACTGAACACAAAAAAGCCCTTTTTCATGGCCGTCTCAGTCTTTATTAATCAATCAATCAATCAATCAATCAATCAATCAATCAATCAATCAATCAATCAATCAAGTTTATTTGCATAGCACATTTCAGCAACATGGCAGTTAAAGATGCTTTACATAATGAAAACACAAAAGTACAAAGTAATAGAAAACACAGTCAACAATTGAAGCATTATATTTCATCAAGTTCTCGTTACACTTCAGAATATTAATTAATGTTTTATTAATTATGTTTCAAATGAAACTCTAATCAGGTTGGTTTTTAGTTTAGATTTAAAGGCGCTCACTGTTTTGGCACAAATCCTGTAAGAAACTATGAGATGATTCTGGAAAATTTACCAAGATTGTGCAAAGAGGAATGGTTGAACTTCTCTTTCTTTATGCACCAAAGACAGGGAGATATGTTTGTGTGTGTGTGTCTAAGGTCTCTGGACCCAGCTGTTGGAGTTTGTTTGTGTTTGGTCTGAGGCCCCGGGGCCCGCAGCCAGCACAGTGACAGACATGCGCAGCTCTTTAACGCTCCAGCCACCCAGCAATCCGTCCTTCCTCCTTCCCACCCCATCAGCCTCTGAGAGATATACGCTACGTCGCTGTTTGGTTCTCCTGAACCAAACCTGAGCAGCATCATTGTATCAACACTGGCAGCTGGCCGTCTCACATGTGGCGTCGCCTCAGAGCTCAGAGTGAGCTGTGTGCCTTCAGCATGACTCTGCTACCGTCTGTTCATTGTGCACATCATAAATCCTCCAAGTCCAGGATGCACAGCAGATTTCACATGAAAGCTTCATTCAGATTGCACATTGAATGTGGGAGGCCTTAAAACTGAAACACAGCATCAAAAGTCTAGAAACTAGAAACAAAATAAAATGTTTCAGTCCTGCAAAAACACAGTATGGCTTGTCAGGTGTGAATGGGCCACCAAGTGTCAAATTTACATGCAAAAGATTTTGTCTCACATTTAGTGCATTTTATTTTTATCACATATCACAAAAAACTGTCATATATAACAAGTTAACACTTCTCAAAATTTTCACAAATCTAAATATTAAATCTACATGTTAAATCTCAATCATAAATGATAAATCTATATCCTAAATATAAATATAAAATATTTAAATAAATTCTAGGTGTTAAATCTACATGCTAACCCTAAATGTAAATCTAAATGTTACATATAATTTCTTAATCTAAAGTTGAATGTTTTATTTTAGAGCTAAATGTTTGGAAGATATACAATATAGCCACAAACCTCGACTATATGTTGTTTTTTGACCTGAAAACTGTCTGTTTCTGCTTATAATCAATTAAACATTTATTTCAGATTAGAGCTTAAGTCTTTGATGGGATTTCTGTAGCTGCACAGAACATGTCATGTTATAACTTTCACCATTTTAAAGCAATATTTAGTGATTTATCGTTGGTGAAAAACAAAAACGTTTCCACATTTTAATAAAAACATTTTTAAAAATATAAAAATCTTATACTGTATATGTCCAAAGATGTCTGGACCAAAACCTGACTGATGGTGATCAATTCTTGTTTTCTTGTTGCACTTTAACCCACAGCTGTGCTCCGGCATGCTGAAGAGTAAAAAAGCTGCAGAAGCTCAGATTTATTAGGATCACAGCTGCGATGAAACCGTATCCAAGATATAAATCTGTGTTAAAATAAATGTTCAATTATTAGTTGTCCAGCGCTGATATATTCATATTTCTTTGACACAGATGTTTACTGTAAAGCGGTGATTTGTCCAGCAAACAGTGGACAGTTGAGTCACATAATGAGACACAAATCATATGGGACAGCAAAGCCCGGCGTCTTTTCCACAGAAAACGACTGATTATATAAAGAAAAGGAGGAGAAATGACATCAGTTAAGATCTCCGCTGATGATTCTGGTAAATACGCCCATTTTCCAGACAGCCAGTGATAAACTGATAAAGCAACACATCGTTTGTTTCGCCGAGCCACAAGTCAGCAAATTCTTTACCGCCATGCTTTTGTAATCTTCAGGAGTCCTCCCCGCATCATTTGTTCTTGAGCGGCTAAAAGCCAGTGATGGCAGCGTTTGATTTTTGGCCCATTTTCCTGATTAAAATCCAACCCAATGAAGGTTAGCATAGGCTTTGTTTTATTTATACAAATATGTCTGTAAATATGTAATTATTTATTCAGATTAAGGCCTGAGATTTTGCCCTGTTGGTTAAATTTGGTTGTTATTTTTCTCTGAATTTATGGTTTTGTCATGTTTAACCTTTTTAGGGCTCATTTGTGTTCACAGTGTACAGCCGCAGATGTCACTAATTTCCCTAAGCTATCCTAATTTATTCATTAAACTGTCCAATTTTGCAACAAGACTCCAGTGACAGTAAGGAAACTAATTGTGAGGAGTTGGAACCAGTGTTTAATTGAAACCTAATGATGCTTCATTGTCCTTTTTTGCCTTGCTACAGTAAGGTTTTAACGAGAGATGTATTTTTTATCCAGAAAAGAAAGATTGCAATTTCATTCAACTGAATGAAATTACAAACTTTCTAATATAACTTTGAAAAATAATTTATTTTAAAAAGTTGATTTGTTTCAAGTAACAATCAGATTGAATATAAAATGGTTTGATTAAACTAATCTTAATTGAATCAGCCAAAACAAAATCCTTTCCAAAACATTAATGATCATTTGGGCCAAATTGACATGTGTGTGTTTTGAATGAAAGCTGTTTAATATCCATTTTAATATGTTAATAGATTGTGTGCAGTGATGATTTGTCAAGTTGCTCTTTAGCTAAAACTGGGAGTCAATGAGGTTAATCCAGTGGATCCATCCTTCTCCATTACCTTCCTGAACCATCCGTCACAGGGACAAAAAGCCTCCAAACTGAGATTTCCCGACAGTTTTTCAGCTTCTGTTTCTGCCTTCACTCAAAACAATAATCAGAGAAGATAAATATGCACTGCTATGAAACAGAAAAAAAAAAGAGAAAAAAAAAAAGCTGCCACTATTCCAGGAAAGGCCACACTAATCAGTTGTGCTCCATCAGTCGCCCAATTGACAGAGGAGCATTCGATGGGTGGAGAGCCGAGCCACACCCGCCGGCTTCACGTCCTGATGTCTTCCTGGACTCTCGGGGGGCCGCAGCTGCTCGTCAGGCCTCCCCGTGCCTCCATTCTGTCAGTATCGGCAGCCAAAACTAAATAAAGATGTTTACTGACAGCCTAATGAACGGATGGGCCCTGGTGATTTAACCTTGATGAATGGTCCGCCCAGGTGTTTTCAATAACGACAATAAGCACTGCAAGCCGCAGGCCCACTGATACTGGTATAATGCATTATTAGGCCATTAGAGGCAGGCCAAGAGAGACCACTTATGCACTGGCCTATCAATAATGTGGTGTCCCAGTCCACATTTGGGCCGGGGGAATTAGTCATACTGATATTCTATTTAATAAAAAAATCACAAGACGACGCATAAAGAATCTCATTACATTTTAACAGGGTTACAGTAACCCAGGAGGACTGCGAGTTTAATTTTCATAAGAGCATCCATTCCTCAATTATGTCAAGCAGAGAAAATGTAAATGGCAAATGGAATGCTAACAATATCTAACCAGCGGCGTATTGGCAGGAAAGGAGACTAAGCGAGCTGCAGATCTGTCTGTGTGCTTGCAGAGTTTCTGATCATGCACAAAAAAAGAGAAAAGAGACAACACGAAGAGAACTTCATCTGCACCTCAAAACATGCAAAAGTAAGAAAGTAATTTCAAAATGTCACATGAAAATTAAGAGCTGTAACATAAAGCATCACAGAAAAGTATTCCCTTTACCACAAAATATAAGTACACACTTTCTTTAATTCGGAAATGTCAGACATGTTTCTGATCAAAAGCTGCTGTTTAACGGATTCTGTTTTTACTGCAGAAGCCCCAAAGTTGTAGAACAACCTCCTACTGTCCCTCTTTGGAGATCTTCAATTAATACAACAAAATCTACTTAAATTGTTTCTCTGTCTATTTTTAATGTCATAGCATTTCAGTTAATTTATAGTTCATATTTGGTCTGAAATTTTTTTCTATCTTACTCTGATTTTCTGATTTGTTGAATTTTCTTTGCTTGTTTCGGTTGCAGCCTGCGGCTCCAGAGCCACTTGTGGATTTTTATAACTTAGGTTAAAGTGATGAAGAACAAACTAATGTTCTTAAATACAAAGATAAGAACATTTTTTACAGGTTTTTGTGTAACAAATGCACTGAATTTCTACAGTTAGAGTAACAGGACAGCAACATCTTTTGAATCTGTTTTTCTCATCATTTGATTGAAAACGTTTTTATTTTTCACATCATTTTCCATAAATGCTAACAGCATGTAGCATTTTGCAGCTAAAAACAAGGTTCATTTACTTAGACTGGCACTGAAGTTATAGACCCCTTGTTTGAGAGGGTCATTATTATTCCTCCTTTCCAATATGGCTTATAAATAAAGTTTATTTGAACAAACCCATGTTTGGGGAAGCCAAACATCAGGACAAAACAAGACATTCCAACGATCAAGATTGAGGCTCCAGTTGTAAATAATTGTTTTCACTGTAGAATGAGCAACTTCTGAATGGTTGAAAATGGCATCATACCCTGAAATTGATGACTTGAAGCTAATGCTTCTCTAAGCTCATTGCTTAAGTGTTTTTCCTTTGTATTATGCTAACATGTAGCTGTATTCTCTAAGCCTCCTAACTGATTATATGTCCTTTTTTTATTTTTTTTCATATTTATTACCCTCTGTTAAACCTCCACGTTAGGTTTAATTCTTGGTACTATTTAAAATTTATCATTTCACTTTTTATGATGCATAACAAACTGAAAACTGCACTGCAAAAAAAGGTTTTAAATTTAAGGTAAAATACCAGCAGCTGTAGTATCCAGAATTATGCCCTATGAATATGGTAACATTTGGTATAAATATGGTTAATACAGTATAAATGCATAAATTCTGAAAACTAGAGAATTTTACTGTATACAATAAAACACATTATACTGTACAATTTTGTGGTTGCCAGAATTTTACTGTAAATTAGTGATGTTTCTTTTTTTAGTGTATTAATTAAATTATGCAAGTTTATAGATCTGAATGTTGTTTTCTATCAATGCATAAGAAAGGAAGGAAAATACATCAAATACATTTCATCCACTGACATGCTAAGAAGGAGAATATTTTAGTGATTTAGGGCACAAGTACTGAAACACACACATGCATCAAAACTCTCAAGCAAATGCAAATATAATTTTCGGTCAAATTATCCCGAGTCTTCTCTATACCTCCAAAGACTATTGTTGAAATGTGTCACTCTGCACTCTGGCACTCCATCTCTCACACACTCACAAACACACACACAACTCATACACTGTCAGTTATTGTATTGGCATGCAGCTTTCAGCACCCAGGGGGTGGGGACAGGGGGGCGGAGGTTTGTGAAGCCGCGGGCCCCTGCAATAATAAACTGCTAATTGAAGGACTGCAGTGAGCAGAGAGGTGTGAGCGGGGCTTCCAGCTGCTGAAAGATCACTGCGGCACTGCCAAGGTGCTGAAAGAGCCTATTAGAGCTCACCTCTGTACCTGGATCTCATAGTGAGAGGAACACACACTCACACAAGAAGCCTGGAGGAAACATAAACATCATTCACCGGACCTCACGTGCTGCGTAGGAATACTGTAAACAGGCAGCTGAGTGTTGCAGGAGTCTTAGCTTTTAGCTCTGGACTATAACTCAAGCTCTCTATTAAAATTTACTTTTTTCATGTTTTGGTACTTCCATTTGCATCTCAACAGCTTCTAAAAACAGTCCAGGTGCTTAAAAACACATTTACATGTTTTTAGCAGTAAGTTAATGCTTTTTGGTTTCTGGAAAGGGAGTCGTTTCTGAGCCCAAACAGTCACCTAGCAACCGAAGCAGATCGCCAGCATTTGAGTAAATTATGTGATAAGCCAGTGAAGACATGCAACTAATGCAGAAGAAAAATAAAAATGTTCTCAAAACTGCATTAGACATCACTTAATCAGTAAACATAATCAAATTTAGTTTCATTGTAAATAAAAAAAATAAAAAATAAAAAAAAAACTTTTTTAAGGTTTCAGAGGTTTGTTGGAAAACATTAGTGAGCATCATTAAGCATCATTCCTTTGTATAAACTGGAAAAACTTAGGTTCAAAACTAACACTGCAATAAAATGTGAAAATCCCCAGAATGAAACATGGTGATGGCAGCATCATGCTGGGACGAACAGGAAGCAGATCAGAATGGTTGGGAGAAAGGAGGAAGCAAAAGTTGCAAAACTCTTGAGATTGGAGCAGATGTTCAACTCCCAAAATGGCCATGACTGGAATAGTTCAGGCTGAAATACATTCATATGTTAAAACGACCCAGTCAAAGTACACACCTACAACCAAAGAGAATATGTGGCAAAACTTGAAAATAACTGCTTATGGATTCTCTTAATGCAATCTGACTGAAATTTCAGCCTCTACCTGCAAATCTGGAAGGGGATTCTCCAGAAGACTTCCAGCAAGGAAAAATCTTTCTGTAAAGTACTGATTTAGGAAGGCAGAACACAAGCACACCGCACTTTTCAGATTTTTATGATTTTTAAAAATGGGATAAAATAACGTGTGTTTATTTCCTTTAACACGTTAGGAAATAAACGTGTGAAAAGGAGTATATATGTGTTATTCAATCACATATAGTGCCAATAAAATTCATGTTTGTGATTTCACTTTGATTAAAATCGAAAAAGTTTAAGATGTTAAAACAGTTTTTCAAGGCAGTATACAGATACAGTTGTTTCTATATCTTCAGCATTGTTGCTTTTGACTGTTCTACACAAAAAATGTCAAATGCAACAGTGAAAATCTCAAAAACACAAGAAAGAAACACAGCAGCCGCTCCGATTTTCCTTTACATCGCAGGAAAATTTAAAAAAAATACTTCTGACACCAACATCCCCTGCACATCTGCATCCCCTCTGTGCGCCTCTCTTCCAGTCAGGCTTCACCTCATCCCCTTTGAGAATTGACCAAGTTGCCACTGGTGAACAAACCCCTTATGCTGTGTGCAAGAAGCCATGAAGAACACTTGTAACCTTTTAATACTCGCACAAGGCGGAAAAGATTAAACCGTCAAGGTGTTGACAAGCGACAGGGGAAGCTTGGTGCGGCTGCACAGATGCTTACACTCACACAAAGTATTGCAGGGCATCTGCCACCTTTTTTCAAAATGACCAGTGAATCTTAGCCTTAATTAAAGCAATTGGGTTTCCTGACCACTTCTCCGAAACTAAATCAAACACCTCTTACAGAGGTGAGAGGCTTAATGAAAAATGCTTAAAAATCACTGCGTAACAAAAGAAAAAAAAGCAGAAATGGCAAATCAGAAATCTGACTTGAACTGAGGTTGAGATTTTGTCTGGTGAAACATTTCTGTGTTGATTGGACTAGATATTCTGCATCATTCTCACAGTAAAAGTCCACCAGATTTTACTTAAATGATCTAAAACCCAGTGGATTTCTTGCAGCATTTAACATACTCCACAGGTTATGTACTCTTCTTTTTCCTGTCTTGCAGAGTTCCTACAAAACAATACATTTTTAAGATTTTCTATAATGTTCAGATTATTTTATTCTAATTCTAATTCTACAGGTGCCAATAAGTCTACATAGATGCAGGTGGGGGGTTTTCTTGAAGCTCCTGTGCGTTTTTATGACTGTCAATGATGCCAAAACATGTTATAAATAAACTGCTTTTCTACATTTTCTCTCATTTTATCATTAATTAGTCCCTTTGTTAAATGTAAGAATAATAGATGTTTATTACAAAAAGAAGAAAAAACCAAGAAGCTACAAAAATACATTTTGCATGTTTAAATAGACTTTATGTGGGACTCTGATATGTTGTGAGTTGTGAGACATATTTAGAACTAAACGTCCGATTCAGCACACTATAAACCTTGTAGTTTTTTTGAGGGTTTTTTTCTTTGTGTTTCTGACTACAGATCGGACATTATGAACTGGTCTATTATCTGCAGAGTCCCAGATGTGTGACTCTTGTTGTGTTGATAAAACAGCTTGAGGGTGCGTATATTTGCATGTATGTGTTCATGTGTGTGTGCGTGGGTGTGTGTGTGTGAGAGAGAGAGAGAGAGAGAGAAAGAGTGTGTTAGAGGGTGCTGCAGAGAGAGAGCTGGGCCTCTTCAGCATTGTTTGGGCTCTGAATAGAAGGCCACTGATTTAGGCTAATT
Organism: Gambusia affinis; assembly: GCF_019740435.1. Lineage (NCBI taxonomy): Eukaryota > Metazoa > Chordata > Actinopteri > Cyprinodontiformes > Poeciliidae > Gambusia > Gambusia affinis. The sequence continues at coordinate 22,262,059 of NC_057872.1, forward strand.
ATATTACATAAACCCAATTCAGAGTCGCTTAGGTTCACTCATATCTGTATACAGTATTTGTACAAGTTTCAAACCTTGCAAATGAAAATGCATCCTTTTCAAACCCCTACATTTTCAAATGAGATGGATGGAAAATAAATAAACTACCAATAGTTGTTTTGTTACCTAAAGCGGAGAAATGAACTCTTGTTACCAATAATACTCAGTTCTACAAGCAGCCTCAGTAGCTAAAGCACATCACTCGTGTGTTTTCCTCGTTGCAGCAGCTAATCCGCTCTGTGTTGGCCTGCCAACTTTGTCATTGCTCTGCTTCATTTGTCTGTGCAGCCAGCATGTGACTGCACGCCCTGCACATCGCCTAATCATATGGAATAGATGATCACAGGACAGGAAATCGCAGCACAGCACCAAAGGAAACAATCTTTCTGCACCGACTTAAGCCAATCATGTCCTCTCTCTCAACTCACCGCTTGCCCTCTCGCTTGCTTCCATCTTCTCTTTAGTCTTTAAGATCACTTAGTTAGCTCTGCATCTAGATTATTTTAGGTTTTTAGAGCAAAATGTTGTTTCAGACTTGAAGATGTTCGGCTAACTGCAACTTTTGTCAGATCTGATTGATGATTTGGTGGCCATTTAAGGACACTGCTGTCCTAGAAAATCTGAAAAACATTTTACAAAGCAATGCTACCATATGTGTGATGTGGAAGGTAATGGAAGAATAAATGTCTCAATAATCAATAATCAAAATAATTGAATTAATGTGATATCCATTAACCCAGGATGTTTATTTTTAATAAAATGAATGACAAATTTTAATCTAAATACAGTAGTAAATTTGCAAAAAGAAAAAAAAACACATTTCAATAGAAAATTTCATGTAGAAAATTATTTATACCTTTCTCAATAAATAAAAAACTGGAACCAAATATATTTTTTATAGTTGCTTTGCAAGTTTCCACTGGTATTTTGAAAACTACATCTTAAGGGATGAGGTTAAAGTATTATATTCAAGTTAAGACTCAACTCCAAAATTTTTATATTATTATCAGTCAGAAAGATTTGCCAGAGGTAGGAACTATTTCAGGCTTAATTCTTATCTCTTTTTTAATATAAATTGTATAAGTTTTCAAACTTTTGGCAAAAAAAGTTTATTCAAGAAAAGATGTAAAAAAAAAATTTATGGATGGATGGATGGATGGATGGATGGATCTACATGAAATGCAATTAAAACATGGAAATACAGATACTTTTTCCATGTTTAATTTTTTTCCAATAAGATTCCACATTACTATTTGAAAAAAATGCTTTTAGGATATTTTTCAGAATATTTTACTGCTTCAGTCATGATGCATCCTGTTTCTATTTCACAGCATGCACAGATTACACATATTTAAGTCGAAAGGAAAATGGTTTTTCAAACAACTTAAAGACAGTAAAGTATAAATCTGAAGAACTCAGCCGTAGCATTTGCTCTATAAAGTTTGGTTGGTGTGTTGCCTATATTTGTCTGTACCTCTCAATATTTCAAATTATTTATTCGTAAACATTAGTTGAATATAGTTCTGATATGAAAATTCAAGAACATTTAAAAGTGAAATCAGTTTTATTTCAGTCACAGGATTATGTACAGCTTTAAAGCTTCCAGAGAAGAGGTCACATAGCATTTTTTATGTTTAGAGGTAAACATTTTATAGCTGATTAATTTACACAAAGACAAAATTAAACTAATTTTCAATTAACTTGATATGTAGCCACATCAAGATATTAACCCCAGGGGAATAAATCTCTTTCCTGCAGGTTTTAGTCATCGCTTGTTAAAAACAGAAGGATCTCAGTCTGATGTTCTGCCTGGCTCCTCGTCCTCCGTTTATCTCTCCATCGCGGAGCGGCAGGTGAGTCTGGCTGTCAGCTTTGTCCCAGGAAGAGGGGGATTCAAACGCACCAGGTCGAGGTGCGCCAGTAATCCAGGCAGCTGTGTTACTGGGATTAAGATCAGTCCAAGGTCATCACTGTGTCCAAGTAAAACAGTGTTTCCATGGCAACGACCAAAGGGTGAAGGAAAGGTCCTGGAGCACCTGTAGGAGCTCAAGACAAAACATCCAACCAGGAGAGAAAAAGTCAGTCATGCAGTCAAGATAATAAAATGCTGCTTACTGCTCATTTAAAGATTTAACATTTGTTACATGAGAAGCTTTATAATCTATAAACTATTAACTATAAATGCAGAAGAGTCTTTTTTGCCCATTTTTATGTGTCTCTGAACCTACATATGTTGTTCTGTGTTGCCTTCAGGTTAATTAATAGACCATCACATCATGATCTGCACCTGAACAGTTTATTCTTGCTTTTAATTCCTTTATTTATTTCACCTAGTTTGATATAGATATATATACAAATGCCTGGAAAAATAGAGATGTTTTGTTTATCAGAATGTCAAAGGAACTTGTAATGTATTGAGTGTAGAGTTTTCCCAGGATAGAAATATGACCTAACACTGAGGTTCATTTCGATGGTCACATTACAAACCCCGTTTTCAAGAAGCTGTGTTCTGATCCACCAGCACTATTTGTAAAGATACTCTAAGATGAACATGTTGAGTCACAAATATTGTATTTAAGTTTAAACTGCTGCATTATTTTAGCCATTTAATTGGTTAGTTTTATGATTAAGTCGATACTTTTCTACTTTGTCTTGTCATGAGTAAAAAAATGTTTTTTCAAAATGGCAAAGACAAGAGAACATGCCTTTCAAGTATGATAAATTATGAAATATTCACCAAATCTTACTCACAAATTTTCTACAATAAACATTTTTATTATCTGTTTAGGAGGCTAAATCATTTGCATCCTACCATCACAAATATAAACATGTGACGTTTACTACTCGGACTTTAATAGAAGCCTTTTAGGCTTTGAGCAACAAACACTCAATGTTGGTTCTGATTAATTAGGATTACAGAAATAGTGAATATGATGATAGGCCAGGTAAAACTATTAGCAAAGCATATTACAAAAGTGCAACCAAAAGTGGCATGTCGAAGTCGACAAGTCTATGAAAATAACCTTTTATTTTATTTTTATCTAAAGCCAAAAAAAGTTTTTCCTTTCTTGTGTCATAAAGGGTTAAAAACAAAATAAAAGAAAGTCACATTTCAACTCTAGAAACATAAAAACATGTCAGATCCAGGTAGAAAAAAAGATGCTTTCATTCTTTGCATCGCACTTTTTTGCATAAATAGCTATGTAGTTCTATAATAATAAAGCAAAAAACACCTCAGAGATGTAAGTTTAAAGAAAAATGCAAAAATACCATCTATCTGCTACCTTCCTTTATAATGAATAATTGAATAAAACGCAAAATATAAGCTTAGAGATCCACTGAAGATATCACAAAGTTAAATATAATCATTTTAATTTTAACCTGTTAGATGACATTAAATATGTTACTAGAACAGGTTCATATTCTCTCTAACCAGCACACAGGACTCTGAAGAGACGGCCATTCAATCCTGCAGCCTTAGTGAGGTGGAGCTGAGGGCCCCGCGGCCCCGCGGCCCCTGGAGATCTCTAATTGAATTGCTTTCCAGAGAATACTGATGGGCCGTATCGTTGGGATAACTGACACTCAGACAACAACCAAGCATTGGCAACATATGTTCCTGCTTCGTAATGAACATGTCACAGTGACAGGAGTTCGCCAGCTGGCATGTAAATTAATTCACACATCCTGTCTCTGCCTCAGAAACACACACATACGGCATTACATCAGCCTTACTGCTCAGCTGAGATTTACAAAGACAGCGGGAGACATTGGCTTTTCAATAAATTAGAAAATGATTTAATGTCTGTTGAAGCACTGATCCCAACAACAGTCCACAGCTGGTGAATCTTCTCCAAACTTTTGAATGGGCTTTGGTTCTATACTTAAATGCTCTGATTTTGGCTGTTGTTTTGTGCAACATTTTCTACCACACGTTTTCCTTCCACCAAACTTTTCATTTATATGATTGCATACAGCACTCTGTGTATTGACCTTCTGCAACTTACTCACCACAGCTGAATGAGCTTTGTTTCAGTCCTTTGACACAGCGATAATTTATGCTGCTTTGTGCAACTTTTTTTCCTTCCACTAAACTTTCATTTTATATGACTAAACTCAGCACTTTGTGCCATGACCTTTTATGACTTACTCCCCATTATTCAGTGTGCAGGTGACTGTCTTCTGGTCTGAAATAAACTCCTGTTAATGATGTTCTGATTTATGTGGAAGTACCTGTCTGAGTTTGATGTCAGACAATTTTAAGATAAAAACTCTAGAGAGCCCTTAACAATATGTAATGTCTGTCATTGTTTTTCACAACTGCTCCCATACAAATACACTTGACTGATAGATTGATTGATAACTGTGTGATTTAGATTATAAAACAAACATTAATGTTGGAAAAAGACTGAATTGAGATCAGGAGTTTTCTGATCTTGATTTCATTCTTTAAGCGAAAATACCAATCCAAACCAACCTGTCCTTCTTGGTCAAAGTAATTTTCACCTGGCTAAACAATGAATTATCTGTAACTAAACTGCATTTTTAAAGTGTAGCTCATTTTAGAAAAATATTATGTGGACTGATTTTCACAAAAGTTCAACTTTTGGGAAAGTGTGTGTGGTGTTACTTAAAACTATTTCAGAAATATAACATCAAACTGCCTGTCCAACATGGTGGTGAAAATTTGGGGCCTCAAGACCTGAATGTTTTTCCATAATTGAAGTAGTTGTGATTTTTGCTCTGTGCATTGCAGAACCTTAAACCCAATTACTATTTGTTTCTGCAGCAGGACATTGATCCAAAGCATAAAGGCCAATACTGAATGATTAAAAAATATCACATTTTGTAATGATTTAGATCAAATCTGGACTTAAATCATCCGATAACAGAATGACTTGGATAGCGTTGTTCACACTTCTGACAGAACTGGAAACCGGTGACATTCTGTGTTTTCTGTTAAAACAAATCCATCCATCCATTTTCTGTTCACCCTTGTCCCTTAGTGGGATTGGGAGGGTTGCTGGTTCCCATCTCCAGCTACGTTCCGGGCGAGAGGCGGGTTCACCCTGGACAGGTCGCCAGTCTGTCTTAAAACAAATCTCCTCGGTGTAATCACAATCTGAGCAAACGGCTAGCAATAGCTCATCCCTCACCGGAGTCCCGTCCAGCAACACCTCCTGTCTCTGACAGCCACGGCGACCACTCAGCCACAGTTATTGTGTTTCTGTTTGAGCTGGCTGTTTTGATTCTGTGGGGAGTTTGAAAAAATAGTGTTGTGGTAGCAAAAAGCGGCGAGGAATCAGCCTCCTGGTGGGATGGAATTAGGGCTGGATGATGAGAGATGTGGCATGCAGGGAAGAATTTTTATCCCATGCGATGTCCACATGTGTTGGTGGTTTTGTAGGGTTGGCTTTGGACAGCGGGAGTGGCGAAAGGCACAGCGCCTGGTGCTCCAACAACAACTGCAGAGGGTGTAACAATAAGCAAAGAGTCAGATGTGTGTGGGCTGAGGGAGCGCCTGTTTGACTACGGCAATGATACTAAAACAGTCTGAGAGACAGTACAGTCTCAGGGAAAGCACAACAGTGAGACAGAGCAAATTAGTCAGGGAATAAAAACCAACATTTGTTTGCATGTATATCTTCCCACTTTATCCAAAAGATTTGTGCTTTTAGTTTTCCCATTAAAAAGTGCGAAAATGTCTTGTGACTAGAGACGCTGACTGGAGCTGATGATTTTCTCTTTCACTGGCCTTGACTTGACTGTCAGAAACCCAAATATTGGGAATTTTTTCGCCCATCAGGGAACCCGCCACGAACAAATGCTAACAGGTTGTGCTAAAACAACACTCTGTGGAGAGGACACAGTTCGAAAGTGAAAAGTTAAAGTTAGGGGTTTTTTATTCTAAATTAGATGTTTAAAAAGGAATTAAGAGGAAGACTTTTTATATAAGTATATAACTGAATAAGTATTTGCTTTCTCTTACTCCATTTCGGATAAGAAATTATAAACTTTTATTTTATTGTACATAATCCGAATGATGGAGATTATCTGGCATTTTAATTCTTTTACTTTGTTTCTGCTTCTTGCTCTGTTTTATATGTTCTCTAACACAGGTTGCATGCTTACAAGTTTGAAATAAAGATTTTATTTATTTACTCATTCATCTAAGAGGAAACTGTCCAGCTTGTGGTTCATTTAGGCTGCAACAGAGTGAAAGAGAGCAAGACTTTCAGCAGGTAACAGGAAGGATGTAAGAAGTATCTATATTTGCTCCTCTCATGTTAGATTTGAAAATGTAAGAAGATTTTTGCAAATCTCATTGCCAAGGTAAGAAGCTGCATTTTCTGATATAAGATGCTGACAACTTTTTTAAATAGACACCATTAAACACCATTTTGCTTTGACAGCTGACTCAGTGTGCAGAATGAGAGAATATCTTTCTAACAGCATAAAGGTTAGGACAAAATACTCTGTTTTAGCTCTTAAAGAGGAACCTGGAATTACTTAAAACTGTCATGCAGACTTATCAAAAATTAATAAATAATAAATAAATAAACAACATTGAAAATCAGTCCAAAATAATCCTTAACATACATCTCAAAGAAACAAGCTCAGAAAAATCAACAAGGAAACTTTGTTGAATCTTAATCTGAATTTAGTTTTTAGTTTTCATCTTTCTTCTTTGATTTCTTGTTATTTATGGAGATTAAAAATCTATTTGTGCCAAATGCTTAAAAAGCAAAAAAAAAATTTTTAATTGGTTTGCATTAAATGGTTTGTTGATTGATAAACAAGTACATCTGCACTGTACATATTATCACATGTATGCAAGATAGAACATTTTGGCATTTATAATAAAGGAGTTTGTTGACAAATCTTAGGCTACCAACATGAATTTCCTATTCTGTCCTTTGACATCAAATTAAGCTTCATTTGTTAAAAATAATTTTTTAACAAATGACTACCTTGTGAAGGGAATCTGATATTCAATGCCTGCACAGAATTTGATCCTATGACCCTTCGTAAAACAATCTATTTTAACATTTTTTTCAATCACATTACCACTCTGGGACTTGTGGAGTTTTGACATCATCATACCAAAACTCCACGTACTGTTCCTCAAGACAATTAAAAGAAAAAAAAAGAATACATGAACTCATATTTTCTGATCTAAGTCTCTGACAAAATACAACAGTTTCTAAAAATCTCAGTCTCAAGAAAAAATGACTTTATTACTTTTTGATTTTTATAAAAAGAATGAAATGATGTCAACTTAACTGACATACAATCATGACTATTGCAAAAGAACAGATTGTTGTTCTGCAGCGACACCTGCTGGTCAGATTTGCTACTGCTTCGTGTTTTAGTTTATTTTTTTATTTTTTATTTTTTTACAAGTGGAAACGTCTTATATTCTTTTTAGATTGTAATGGATACTATCACGAGGAGAGACTACAGACACTAGTCAGAAATCTTCATCAGAAAAAGGATCATGAATATCTGGGGATATAATTTTTGTTGATATTTGTGTTATTTTGACAGAAATTGGAATAATATAAAGAGTATGCATCCGTACTCTGATCTAGAAGGTTTCGGTAATGTTATTATGCCGTTTATTTTGTCTGCGCTCTTTTGTTAACTGTGCAAAACATTATTTTTTACATTATATTTTAACAGTTTGTGTAGGTTACTTTCTCTGTGTCTGAAATGCCTTTTATTTCATACCACTGCTCTTTGATGTGTTATTTTCTTTTTATTTTGTTTGTAGTTTTCTTCACTTGGTTTCTAAATGTAACCTGTAGCAAGATGCATAGTATTTATCCAGGAGCCTGCGCCTTTGCGTTGCCATGGCTACACCTAAAAGCTTACTGTAGTGCGACTAAACCACCAACAGGGGGCGCGGTGTAATAACACTTGTACGAGGAGTCAGTCAGAGCATCACTCAGGTAGTAAATCAGATCGGAGGGGCAGATAGTAGCGACGGTGGAGCTGTTTAGCGCTCACACCCCTCACCTCTTTCAGCTCTCTCCCCGAAACTCCGCTCCTCATAGTCATGGTGGCTAAAACCAAGAAACAGACCGGGAAGAGTCCCGGTCAAACCCAGACCCTTCATCATATTTCACCCCACAGCAAAAGTAACATTAGGCGACCAGGCAGGGACAACAAGGCTTTTTCTCATCCAGACGGGCTGTCGATAATCGGACACAAGCTCGGGCTAACTTCGCCGTCGGTCTGGAGCCTGGCCGTCACGGTCCTTCTCGGTAAGTTCGGAGCTTTAGCCTGCTAGCATGCCTATAAAACCCAAGCTAACGGGCGCTAACGCTGGTAAACTGGTGCTGTTACAGCGGGAAATCAGGGAAATTATCTCGGTTCACCATCACAAGGCTAACCGTTAGCTTACACAAGCGCTAGCTCTCCGGTAGTCTATGTCGTTAAACTCTCATATAAATAACTTCCGCTCCGTTATAGTTGCGTTAATCACCGGTTAGACACGTGTTAACAGGTTTTCCGCATTAACTTCCCCCCTGGATATCCATTTATAATAACCCACCAGTAAATGATGGTTCAACAATCACATTTGAATCGTGACCTGTGCGGTTTTAGCAGTGTTTGAGTATTTGCTGTTTACTGACCCATTTTCACCAGTTTCACAAAGTTTTTGATCTCTCTGTCCACAGCTGGGCTGACTGGATATCTGCACTGGTAAGCTGCAGCAACAACACTACAATGTTACACACACACACTTGTTTACACAAGTGCTTACTAGCTACTTGTTTACACACTTCTCCTCTTGCTGTGACCAGGTATCATCTGTCTCAGCTCTTTGAGAATGACAGACACTTCTCACATCTGTCGAACCTGGAGAAAGAAATGGCTTTCCGAACAGAAATGGTAAGTAGTTGCTTTCTTTTCTTATAAGTCACCATCAGCTTTAATAGTTGATGGTGACTTTTTCCACAGTTTTGTAGAACATGTTACTGTTTGAATAAGTGAGGAATGTTGGGGGGGGAGGGGGTTAGTCCAGTTTAAAGGTACAGCTAATGGACAATAATTAAATTAATTAATTGACTAAAGGGATGGGGAATATACACTGATCAGGCATAATATTATGACCATCATGGATATCCTGCTAAGGCTTTGCATATTTTCTCACCTTTCTAATTTACAGTGTATAGAGAAGTAAACAGATAAAGAGTTACATGCACACCAGTTGATATTGGTAGCCAACCAAGCAATATTCTGAATCATATGATTATACAGAATGATATGTATCAAACTTCCTGAAAACACAAGTATATATCTAGTAATGTCCAAAAGCTCAAGGAAGAAAAGATTATTTATGTGTTGTTACATTATTCTCTGACGTGCACGAGAAAGTAGCTGTTGCGTTGTAACCAATTTTTTTTTTTACCAATTTCCCTTTAGGGTCCATACTCAGAGAACCAGCATTAATATTTTAAAAAAACCTGAGCAACAGTAGCTAATCTATTAGATCGGACCGTATAACCGGCCTTCGATCTTCACACCCCAATGACCCGGTCACCAGTTCACCACTGCGGATCTGGAACATTTGTCTAGCCACGCAACTTAGCTTTGCTGATCCAAGTAGTTTCCAGATTCTATTCAGATTGCCATTTCATATTTTATAGTAAATGAGACACAATTAAGCTGGGAAAGTGTTTGTAACCAGAGGTGCGTAGGATGTAATTGTATTTAGGGGAAAAAAAGGTACTTTTAGGAGTCGTTTTACTGCACCACACTTTTTACTTTTGAATACAAGTTGTAGTTGCTCTACCAGCCTCTAGTTACCTTTTCTGAAAGGTGAACAAATGACAGGAAGGCTGTTGGTCCTACAGTCAGTGTCGGCTTACAAGGTTTAATATCATGAGAATTGCCCAAATTTGGTGTGTTGTTATTAATTTCTACTCATTTTTATTGTATTGTTCTTGAGTACCAGAACCTGCATGTAATTTTATATTTTATAAAATACAAAAACTGTCCAAAACCCTGCATATTAGAGTAGGTCACTCTAAACTGCTGCGTACCATGTTTGCATGCTGATATTCTTCATTCATTGGTCCATTTTTCAAAATTTTTGAGTTTGTGTCTGTCTATCACTCAGTTGACATTTTATTAGGAAGTGTTATGAGATTTTTATTTGTTGTGTGTAGTCTGGCTGGTATTTGCAACTAATCAAACTGAAAATGAACCCTGGGGCTTGTAGCATTTGTTGTGGAAGAAAGCTGATCCATCCTAAAACTGTCCTTTTTATCCCTTATTTTGTACCGAATTGCGGAAGCATTTTTGAGTTCTTCTCTCTTTTGTTTCGTTATGATGTTGCTGCACTTAGGCTTGAGTCATAGTAAAATCCTTCCTGCATGTAGCTTCCAGATTGCCCTGTACTTGTGAGATTGTCATGCTGTATTGACGTTTATATATGAATCTAAACATTCAAAGGAATAAAATGTTCAGAGAATTCCTGCCATCGCGAGTCCTCGGCGGATCAGGAAACATTCATAATTCTGTGCTGCAAATTAATGTGTGCTTCGATACATTTTAACAATATAATTACAGAGTAGTCACATTGATTTTAGAAAGTACTGATCAGACTAAGCACGCCGGACATGATGGTGCAGATCACAGCAGCTCTGTGCCTGACAGACGAATGTCATGTTTTGAGGGTGGGAATTGAGCAACAAGATAAAAAGGTTAAAAGCCAGTTTTGATGACAAGGCAGCAGAATTTGTCATTTCCCAACATTTAGTTGTTGGGTTTTTTTTTATTTGACTACCAAACAAAATAAATCTTGTTGGAACAAAGGTCAACTTTCACTTTTGTGTACACACTAGAGATGACCCCGACCTGGTGTGTAAACATAAAAAAAGAGTGTTTTCTCAGGGATAAGTGTTGGGTTTTACTTTCTCTTGTTGTTCTTCCTGCTTTAATCATATAGATTTTTCTTGATCTTTCATTTTGATTCCAGGGTCTGTACTATTCCTACTACAAGACCATCATTGAGGCTCCTTCGTTCCTGGATGGACTCCACGTGATCATGAACGATCGATTAACCGAGTATCCTCTGGTCATTAACACTCTGAAGAGGTTCAATCTCTACCCAGAGGTAACTTTAATGTTTTATTAACATATTTTACGTGTTGTATTGTCTCTATATTACTCTTTCTATTCACTGTGGATGGAACACTTGTTGGCACTTAGCTGGTAAGACTTTTTGCAACCATTTTGGTCCATACGACATCTTTTGTCTAACATTTCACTTGACTGGAGAAGCACATTTTTTGTCCTTAATGTATTTACTATTAATTTATTATCTAGAACCATTTTCTGTATGATTTCTAATTCAATTGTTTAAGATTAAAGTAAATTCAGATATTGATTTTACAGATGTGTAATTTATAGTAGTATCATCTGCATACATTGTTAAATTTGCATGTGAACACATTCCAGTTGTTTTAAGCCATTGCTCTGACTTCTGATATGGGGATGTTTCTTCATTTCCAGACTTAAATCGATTGTTTCATTCTGCTGTTTTGTCCTAATAATTAGAAAAACTGGTCTTTCTGTCTATTTGTTTATACCTGAAGGAAACTGAAGGTCATAAATTGTTAATAAAAATCACTTAGACAGTATGATTACCTCTGTGAAGAGTATCAGAAACCAAGAACCCTGTTAAGAGCATCAAGCTGTTTTGATTATTCCTCTGAGAGGAGAGAGAAAAGCCTTTTGAAAACGTGTTGTTCGATCAAGCTTTTCTCTGCCTCTCTCCTCTCCTCAGGTGGTCCTGGCCAGCTGGTACCGGATGTACACAGGTGTTATGGGCTTCTTTGGGATCCCCACTAAGACGTGTTGGTCCATTAACAGAGGAGAGGGACTCACTCCTGTGGATAGCTGTGAAGGTATTCGGTTGCCATGGAGCCCCATCCTGTGCTACCTTTCTCTCTTACACTCAAACACACACGCACAGAAAATCTGCTGCATTGCACTAAACTATATGATTTTTATTTTGAAGGGTTAGTTTGTTTACAGAAACTTCATAGTTCATTTTATTTGTTTTTAGTTTGTTCATTTATTTTGGATTTTTAAAATATCTTTTAGTTCCAGTTCTTTAGAAATTAGTTTTGCCATTTTTGTGCTGTTAGAGAACATTGGTCTCCAAACAACAATGTTATCATTTATTCCAATAATTTCTTGGTCTAATCACCCAATAAAATTTCTTATTTGATAACTGGCTGTGGTTTATGATGAGGAGTCTTTTTTGTTTTTCTCTTTGTCCAATAAAAGATAATCTGTTAATTCATAACAAATGTACAGCAGTAAAGCACCGCTTCCTTTTAGTGATTTTTTATTTTTGAAGAAAGTCTTAAGAATTCATTTAAATGTGTTGCTGTCAGCAGCTGCAGTCTCTGTTCTGCTTCTGTCTCATTAGTGCAAGCAGCATGGCCTTTGTACACAGTCTGTTTTCACAGTGTTTACACAAACTTGGTGCACAGCCACCCTGCGTTTCCTGTAAAAACTGTCATCCGGCGTTTTTATTTTTGTGAAATTTGTAGCGACACGGCAGAAAGCAGTGAGTATGCACTCCATATAAAGACCAGCTGCTGTTTTTTTTCCCGTGATTCACAACCACACAAGGCTGTCGAAGGATCACGTCAACACACATACAACCTGTTAGTCATTGCATCCTTAATAAGATTCACTGTTTTGTTTCTTACTCTGCTAGAAGCCTTAAGAGGAACCGATTTTAACAGTGCTCATTTTTAGTCTCCTGCAATGTGAGATTGAGCATATATTTATATTCAGCACTCACGAGGTAACATCCTGTACAAAAAGACAAATCTTTACCAACTTTCCAGACCTCAAAATTAAAAAATTGCTCCCACTCGTCTTTGCTAATTAGTCTCAGAATCAGTCAGACTGGATCTCACAGCATCTGGGTCAAATGAATCTCTGTGCAGCCTCTGCAGAACCGGGTTACAAATTAAGGAGGTAAATCATCAAGTTGTCAAGAAGAAGCATTTCTAAAATATTTAGCACACTGGCTCTTGAGTACTGTACTTGGTCCTTTCCATTGCAGCTCTGATTGTTTGTTTCTTGTTGTTGTCTTACTGGAAGTAGAAAATCCAGTCTTTTGCAGCCTCTACATGATTTCTTACAGGATTGTATTTTTCTGTATTATTCATTTGTACTGATCAGTATTTAAGTCCGTGCATCTCCTATTGACTCCAGCTAGCTTTTCCTAGTATAGTGCTGCCAACACCATATTTCATGGTGGAGATGGTGTTCTCAGGATGAACTGCAATCTTTTTCTATACAAATATAGTCACATAAAATCAACAAATAAAAGACAGCTTCAGCTGCTCAAGTTCTGACTAAAACCAGGAACACATCATTAAAATTTCTAAACTCCTCACGCTGGCTCCCTGTAGCTTAGAAAATTGTCGATTTTGATAATGCCATTTGACAAAATTCACTATTTGTTGCTTGTTTCATAATTCATTACTCTGTTATGTTTTATGATCTAAAGCACTTTGAACGTCCTTGTTGTGGAAATGTGCTACACAAGTAAACTTGACAGATTAATTAGTTTTAGTCTTATCTAATCAAAGCACTTCCTTCCATATGTACAGTTTGGCAGAGACCACTTGCTCAGAAATCTTCATGCAAACCTTCTCAAAATCATGTTGTTTTTTCTGAAAGAGCTATGAAATGCAATATTAACTTTCAAGCTGAAAGTACAATTGTGCATTTTGTTGGTGAACAGAATATTTCAAAAACAGATGTGCAAAGCCTCAGAGTGATATTTTAACCAAAACATCTACAGCAGTGAATCAGAGTATGCCTTCTCCCCAGGGGAGAAGCAGAGCACCTCACATATATAATTTTTTTCGTGAGCTATATGTGCCTGACCTAATTTTACCAACCTGAGGAGCTTCTGATCTTACAGAGCTGAAAATGTCAGCAGATGAGCTTGAAGTAGTTTTTCCTGCCCACTGGCCAAACATCCTTTAGCTGCAAATGAATCTGTTAACTGTGAAATGTGACTCTTTATGTTTTTTTTCCGGCGCACATCAGGACTGGGCGACCCGGCATATTTCTACGTAGCCTGTGTCTTCCTGCTGAATGGCGCAATGATGAGCATTTTCTTTATTTATGGAGTTTACCTCAGGTGAGTTCATGTTTGCCCTGAGCTCTGCCCTTCAGCATCAGAGAAAAGCAAAGATTATGCCAATTTATTTGTCGAGTGATCATTTGTTTTCTGTCTTTGACCATTCTTTGTATTTAAAACATCACCTAGAAAACTTCTTTTCCCATCTCTCGTCTGCTGTCCCTGAAGTTTTTATATATTTCTTTCTTTTTCTATCCAGTGGAAGCAGACTGGGGGGAATTGTCTCCACGTTGTGTTTTTTCTTCAATCATGGTGAAGTGAGTATGTTTCTTTTAACAACTAAAAATACAACACCAATCACTCTGAGCAGAACAGAAATTAGAGTTTGAAAATCAGAGATCTGCTTAGCTGCAGTTTCCTTTTTAACATGCATGAGGTGACATGTTTTATATTGCATATACCATACTGTACAGCTTTTTTTTAGGGCAGTATATGAAAACTACCTGCCTTCCTGTTTTTTATATAAAAATTCATTGCTTATTAAATCATTTCATAAGGTGTAATCCACGTCCATTTGATTGTCCTTTATTTTCTTTCTGTTTGAAATCAGAGCACTCGTGTGATGTGGACTCCTCCTCTGAGGGAGAGTTTTGCGTACCCATTTCTAGTCCTGCAGATGCTGCTTCTCACCTACATCCTACGGTAAATGCACAAATCAGTCATCATGCTAACGCTCACCTGTCAGTACTGTACTCACATAACCAGGGTTTCAATGATTTGACCATGATTTTTCTTTCCTTTTGTCAACTGACCTTTTGCAATGATAATCTCCAGACATTCTTAAACAAGTATCTTAACATTTTGCATCCTCAAACTCATGAAACTACTTTCTGTCATTATAATATACCAAATCAATCCTACATTCAAAGTATCTCAATATTTTGGACATTAGATTACAGGCTGTCTGTGCATCCTTAAACATTCTTAAATTCATGTATCTAAAATTGAGGCCTTAAAATATCTTAAATTCATTGGGGAAGAAAATAAGTTGACCTCAAGTATGTTACTCACAGAGCTTAAATTTGGTTGTTGCAGGACTATTTAATCTCTAATATTTGATGTGATTTTCTTTTTTTCTTTGCGGTACTTTTGCAAAACTTTGAAGTATGCGCAAACATCCTCTCTGCGTTTTGTGACTTGAGGCGCTAACTAGCTGCTAATAGCTGCTAAAGGTAAATAGCTTTTATTAATTCTATCATGCAAAGTGCAAATTAATCACCAGTTGGCTGGATTATGTTCATCGTAACCATTGGCTCACCTATGTTGGCAGCGCATTCAATTTATTTATTTTAGATTTTCTGTTGTACGTTTATGTTATGAAATAGGTCATGAATTTCATTCATACTGGTCTTAAAACGTTTTAAGTTAGAGTGAGTGAAGCCTGCAGAAACCCTGGATTAAAAAGTCCAACATCCCCTTTTTTTATTTGTTCAGCTATATTTAGAAAATTTTTTCAGGTCATTGTGTCTCGCATGTTAACAGTGAAAGTTTATTGTTTCTCTGGGGTCGGAAAAAGTTCAAGTAACAAAGGAACAAGCAAGTATGATTTGTTTCAAGGAGAAAATCTCTTTCTCAACTGAGATTATGCCAGCACACTGGCATAATCCACCACATTCTCCAAGCGTCTGGTTCATAGGATTGAACTTTTCACCCATTTTGACTTTGTCTTTCTTGAATATTTAATAACTGTTGTGTGCTTTTGTAAATTAACCTGGCAAAAATTATTTGCCTGGTTAAATTTAACCTGGCAATAAAATAATATAGTTGTAACAATGTAAACACATTGCAATATACATGAAAGCAAAAAAGGTGACAATTTAAAATGTAGCCTAAGTTAATGAGTAAGAACTAAAAAAAAAAATAGAAAAATCCTGAAAAACCTAACTTCTCAAATAACAGCTGGGCATACATTTCTACATTGCATGCAATGAATAATTTAACCTGGCAAAGACCAGAATATTATTTTACTTCTGGATGCATAAAACCCCAAAACAGAAGGAGAATGTCCTCCTTTCAGGGATAATTTCATTAATACCGAGATGTTTCTAATTAAGCCATCAGTGTATTCTCGAATCAAACCCTTTGAGTAATTTGTGTTGGTAGTCTATAGCTATATAACTGCTTTTGTGCTTTGAGGAAACGAGGTTCTGCTCCGGTTATCAGCTAAATGGCACTCTGAAGGAAGCTCTCAGAGGAGCTGCAGCACTTACCGCAGTGAAACATTATCCTGTCATGTCGTATCATCTTGTGAATAACACTTTGTTCTGGGTGAGACCTGTTAGGCAGCCGCTCTGCATCGGCTTTTCGGTAAACGGAAAAGGCTCTCTCTTCTGAGTGACATTATACATAATGAGGTTCAGTGGGGGTTTTTAATAGTGCCATTGAACGTGTCAGTTTTCTCAGGCATCTTAATACGGCTTCTCTTATCTCTTCTAGATTCTCAGCTCTGAATTCTGTTTTTACCTCCTCCTTCTCTCGTCTTCCGCAGCGTACGAAACCCAGGCAGGACAGCCATGGTCGCTCTGGGCATCTCCAATTTATGCTTCATGCTGCCTTGGCAGTTCGCCCAGTTTGTGCTGCTCACTCAGGTAAACAGAGACAGGGGAGGTGTGCAGGACTGGTAGATTAAGGATATAAGCTGGGAAGAAACATCATACTCTGGCAAGGACACTGCTGACAAACGCTGTTGCTGAGCATGAGAGAAACAAAGCAAGAAGACAGCAGAGGAGTCGGGAAGGACAGGAAAACGCTTCAGTGTTACATACAGAAGATCAGTGGTGGTGCACTGCGTCCTGCTTCTGATTCACCTGCAAATAACATCCAGAGAAAGCCTGACTAAGCTTTTTATTGACCCTCTTTTGATACATTCTAAGCTTCATCCTCTTGGACCAAGTAATCTAGATTTATACTAAAACAGAATTATCACATTCAGATAAGATATTAACCATTTAAACCATTCCCTACAGGGGATTTTGCTTCTTTGAAGAGGTCAGGAGTGGTCTACGGTCTTTACAAAATATTTTCCATTACATTTTTGGCACAAACTCATTCTTAGATCAGGAGATTTTAGTACTCAGTTCTGCCTGTTTTGAGCTCCTTTCAGATTGAGTGCTTTGAGTACATCTTGTCACTTTAAATCCAAGTAAACTGTTGCAGGCCACGCCCCCCAGCTCAACATTCACACTCACATGTGAAAATGGCTGTAAACAGACGTGCAATTATGCAAACATACTTCTTTGAAAAGCAGAAGTAGAGCCTCCTGCACAACCAGAAAGAATGCAGCAGGTGGTTTCTGAATAATAAGTCAACAACAAAACACTTCTCAGTGCACACGGCTGTAAAACCAGCTGAGCAAACGTGCAGGATCTCCGCTAGGGTTGCTAGGTAACGGCACAGTGCCTGTCGATTGTGACTTAAAAATTGGGAGGTTTTTGAAACAAAGAACAAAGATCACATTCGTTGTTCCGCATCCAGCTTGAAAGCAACACTGCTCATCCTGTGTGGAATGATGGACGATCTCTCCGATACCCTGGAGTAAATTTTCCATGGGAACCTAAGGAATGTGATTGCTGTATCTGTCTGTTTAACCTAAATGCACCAACACGGCCCCACAGAAGCACAGATCATAACTGAAGACCTTCTGAGCAAAATCTGACAGAGCTGCTGCAGACTTTCTATACAGCTCTATGTTTAGAAACCACTCCTCTGCGCTTTTCCTCAGCGGACTCTCAAAAAGTGTGAAATTGCTCTGTTTGTATGAGTTATAGTTTCCACAAATCCGGTTTTCTTCTGCAGCCCAACTGTATCTAATTCATCGCCAAATGTGTGGAAATTAGTTTGCGAAAGAAGTAGCCAAACCTCTTCTCACTAACTCTTGTTTCATCCTGACTCTCTGCAGCCACAGCTTAAACCGATTTGCATCCTTTGCAATGCACCCTTGGAAACATGTCCTTGATCGTGTGTGGGTGTGTGTGTGTGTGTTTTCTCTTGCAGGGATTTCTTTTTTGTAGTACTTCTAAATTCCAGGCATCTGTTAGCGCTGGGTCAGATACATCTGAGTTTGTTTTTACATCCTCCTGAGAGTTTTGTGTCTCAATGGAATAATTTAAAATGTTTACCAGACACCTGACTCCTCTGGTAAACGTGTGATCGTTAAAACATGTTTATCTTTTATTCATTAGCATAATTTCACCGAGAAAACAATAAATTCGTAAATTAGATCGTTGAGAGAGCTCTGCTGTTTAAACTATATTTATCCCTTTGTTTTCCCAACACAACCAATTTAATCTTCACAGATGGATGAATTTTCTCAAAGAACCACAAGAGAAAGAGTTTTAGGAGTCTTTGTCACAGCTTGATCTGTTTTAAACTTTTAAAGATGTGAGTAATTTGAAGATGAGAAGCTCGTTTTATTTCTGGTTTATGAGGCTCAGCCTTACTTGAATGCATGTAGTCTCTTGTCTTGGTTGCTAACAGAAATGGGATTCTGTGTCACATCATATTTACACCTCAGGTGAACAAGAAGTAATGCCAGAATTATCCAAATTTGTACACATTTCAGCAAATAAAGCGTTTATGGTTTTTTCAGTGTGAGATTGTCTTTTTAGAATAAAAGATGGTTTTGTTTAAGCAAAACTATTTTAAATGCAGTCTGCTGTACTAGAAGTTGTTCTTTTTTGTTGAAATAATGTTTTGTCTGACACGCTGCAGGTTTTCCTCCCTAAGGTTTCTGCTCTCTCTGTGTTCCAGGTGGCTTCGCTGTTTGCGTCCTACATCCTGGGTTACCTTGCTGCTGCTAAAATGCAGTCCATCCTGGTCACTCACATGGTACAGCAGACCTACTTGTCTTCCTACACTAATCAGTAAACATGTTGATAATTATGCTTACTCTGTTGTAACTCAATTCTGCACCTTGACAGCTTGGATTTGTCAATACAGGCATGAAAGCAAGCATTTCTGCATTTTGCATAAAACAAACCTTTTCCCAGCTGATTACCTCTGAGGTGTGACATGTTGTGTTATCTCTGAAAGTGTTAGCTGAAAGAATATCACATAAGGCAAGAGAACAGAGCCGGCAGACACAGGGATGGGTTTCTGTGACATTAACGGTATCACTGCTCATTCACCGTTCCCTTTTACCACAGTCAACTCAGAAAATACAGGAATGCGACCGTTTGTTCCTCTGGTCCACATTCTTGTCGCCCTAATCCTCGGCTTGCCTGGCTCTCAGCTGCAGTCTGTGGCCCCAGCAGATAAGGAGAAGCTCCTTTACGGGAAGATTGGGATGGGAAGGCATATGGCTGTGCATAATTTAGAGAGCTTGGCGATGACTGTGGCTTTGTCTACTGAAATAGAAGTGACACAGTTTTGACGTGTGTGTCCTCTACCACATGCAGTGTTGCATGTAGCGGATTAAACGGTTAGTGCTTACCCTATTAGATGTTTGGTTTATATAATTAAGAAGTAAAGTGGTAGGAAAAAGCTGCAATTTTTGAATGCTTAGAAGGAAAAAATATATAAATTGATCTTAAAACTTAGCTTTTGTGATAATAAATCAGAGAATAATTGAAATATTGTTCTTTTATGTATGGTTTTTTAAAATAAAGCATGTGTATAAGTGGGGTTTTTTTTTTAAATACCAGACATTCAAATGTTGATTTTTACAATAAAATTGCACAAAATCAGAACTCAAACTAGGTGAAAGGACCCATAGAAACAAACCAGTTACTTTAGTACAGTCACCATCTTTGATATTTATTTGCCTGTTCACAATAACAAATTTTGATGGTTGATAAATTGTCCCAGAAATTGTTGTAATAAAAAATAATATTGCCATTTTGAGATAATTTCCAACTAATGCAACAATAATATTTGTAAAAAAAGAGTAGTGACATGTTAATGCGAGTTCACCCACTCAAAGATTAAAAAAACATTTAACACTGGAACTGGAACACAATATAAATAAACAAAACAACCGAAACAGCATTAATTAAAATGGATTATGAAGTCTCTGTAAATAAAATGACATTTCAATAAATAATAATCATTTAGCTTAGACCAGGAAAACAGGCAAAACTACTAGATACTCGGTGTTAAATGTTTGCAGCGTTTCTCAACATGCCAGCTTCTAAACGATATTAAAGGGGAGTATCTCTTTAACGACTGTTGTCCAAATGGAAATTATTTTAATTTCTCATGCGATTAATTGATTTATTGCTTATTGTGATGGGCTTAATTGGATTATGCCGTTGCTGAGACTCTCCGGCGCCTCTCAGAGGTTTTCCTTTGGGCTCTGGTGATTGTCACTGTTGTCATACATGTCATACAGCCGTGACGGCTGTGGCACTTTAATAAAGAGGCCCAAAGCGTACACTACATCTGCCTCTGTGTGTACAGCTGCACCCTTTTTGAAAAACTGCTACAGTAATCCTACATTGCTTTATCAAATTCCCACTGGCAACAGCTGAAAAGCCCCTCAATCCTAAGCAACCCCAGTCGGTGATCAACGTCTGCACAATGGAGAGGGATTCGGTTTTCCACAATTCACTGGGATTAAGTATTAAGACTTTGTTGAATGGGATTATTTTCTGCTTGTGGCTGTGAACTCCCATTTTAATGCATTGGTTAGATCTATTATTGTCACTTAATGCAGATATCCCAGACCACCCTGCTGCTGTACTCAGACACAGATATTTTTGCTTCTTTCTCTGTGACCAAAGGAAACTACTGAAACTAGCAGAGAGTATAGAGACGGTGGCAGACAAAGTCTCTGGTTTAATGTCACTTGATGTGCCACAAAACTCTTTTAAAGACAGTTGAATAAAAATAAAGCATAAAGCAGGCACCAACTTTTATTATTCAGATAAATTTAAAATATGATGAGCTGTAATTGGTTTGTCATTTCATTCTGATGTTTTCCCTTGTGTTTCTATTTCTGTTGTTGCTGCTCGTATATAGTGATTGTGATGTTAGTTTTTCATTTGGCTGCAAGGCAAATTTCCCTAAGGGTGCATTAATAAAGTGATACTGTATGAGATCACTGTCATTGTCAGTCTCTAAGTGTTATGTGATCACACAGACCATTTACAAACATAAAGCTACAGAGAAAACACTTGTTCTCCGTTTTCCTCAGATCACACTCGGCGTCTGCTTCGTCCTGATGTTTGGGAACTCCATGCTCCTCACGTCTTTCTACGCCTCTTCGCTCATTTCCATCTGGGTGAGTTTCTGACGTGCAAATATCAAATTAAGATGCGCTTGTAAGAATCTACGTGTTTTATCCAGAAACAGATTCAAGCAAGTGTTTAATTGTCTTTTTTCTGTTTAGGTAATCATTGCTTTAAGGAACCAATTCATTCAGGTGTTCAAACCTGGCGTCATCCTCTGGGTGAGAAGAAATAATGCTGTTCTTTCACGCATCATTTCAAGCATGTACTGTGGTGATACTTTAGATGTTATTATTTTGTGTTTGCAGAGAAAAGAACAAACATAAAAACCGAAGTTGTAAAGTTTCCTTCACAAATGCAAAATGATTTGATAATATCATGTCTTGGGTAACAGTAATATTCTTATAGTACACATTTATGAACTTTTAGTAACTTCCAGTTTGACGCATTTAAATTCTGAAGACTGCATGAGTATTAGAGTTAAGGATTTAGACTTCAGTCATTCACTTTTTATGTGTTCCTTTTTTAAATTTAAGGAGCAAAATGACAAATTAGAAATGAAATTTAAAAGCTCTTTAATTATCCCAAAGGGATAAGGTTGTATTAGCCAAAAAATAATTCATGCCTTCATTTTTACTTTCAGTTTTGAGCATCTGCCATTCTACAATAGGCTAACCTTCATCAGTGCAGACAGAGTGTTTGCATAGTGTCACTGAGCTAAGCTCAAGTCAAGTATTCAATAGTGTGACTGAGATAAATTGTAAGTTGGAGTTTTTCTAAAAAGAGACACTCAAGGTGAATCTGATGTGAAACTAGAATAAGTATTTCACACCTAAAAAAAAACAACTCTTGTTAGGTGGGGTGAAGGATCAAGTTTTTTCTCAAAGGCCCTGGGAACCATGAGCATGACATCATAAAATAAAAATAAAAATCTCCTGCCTGTAAAGTTAGGATTGACGTAGGCGTGCCATTAATTGTGGCACTCCTGCTATGTCATATCATGTCTTTCCCCTAATAAACATTTTAACTCAAATTGAATATTGTATTTGTTTACAATAGTGTGAATGCAATAAAATGAATTTTAAAAATTGTTACAAAATATTTGTGGAAATCTCTGAACTCTTGCTTCCTTCTGTTAGGAGATTGGAAAGGATGTACATAAAAACCATATTTAAAAAGCACTGATGTAAATACCTGCCTTGTGATTTAGTGCAAGTACAAGCACTGCATGCAGGAAGCCACAACATTAGAGTCACATCTATAAATACAAAATGTTGTTAAAAATACTGTAACAGCAGCTGAAGGGCTGCATGGTTGTTAGAACTCCAAACCAAGAAGAGGCTCCTGGGTTTGGATGACCTTTCTGTGTGGAGTCTCCATGTTTCTTGCAGCATATTTAATGAAATGTGTTGGTAATAATTAGGCTTGGGTTGTTTCTCCTGCAACAATTTTTAATTTTAGAACAGTTTTTTAAGTTGATCCCATCTTCAAAATGACTTCTTCTGCATCTGTCTGTCTGTCTGGATATTAATTTGCTGAGATTTTTTTTTTAATTATTATTATTTGTTTATAGGACTTGTTTTATATTCACAGTTTTCTGGTGTGTTTTGTTGCTCCCAGCCAACGCTTGTGTGATGAAACGCAAAATCAAAAGAGTGGGAGGTGAAATGATGCAGATAGCATTTAGGATAGTATTTGTAATTATAGTAAATTATTTATTAGCTTGCTCTTGTTGCTTTTTACAGAGAGGCTTTGATTGCATAAAAAATAGTTTATGTTTTCATCGACAGGTGATGCAAGGACTGGCTTGGGGTGGCTCCACAGTTCTGCTCAAATTTCTGCTCTCCTCTGTGTTTGGTGCTTCTGATGATGTAAGATACCAAGTTTTCATGTTTCAGTGCTGCCACGTTTCCATGTGATGATGATATTCTGACACTACATTAAAAGATTAGAGTAATTTAAGAGAGGGTTCATGTTTATAGGTTATAAGAAATAATAAGTAGTAGGAACAAGTGAAACTGTAACGCTTGATGTCCAAATTGGTTAAATTAAGCCACTCTGAACATTTTGCAACCTACTGAATATATTAAACCACATGTTGGGTTCCATGTTCGGGCAGAATTGGCACTTTGTGTATTTAAGCAGAGGTTTATTTTCTCTCCAGGCTCACATCAGTGGACTGATCAAGTCCAAATTCACCAGTTACAAAGACTTCCACACTCTGATGTACACCTGCGCTGCTGAATTCGACTTCATGGAGTTTGAGGCAAGTCAAACCAAATAGTTTTCTTTCAGCAGAGCTCACATTCGTGTTTCTGAACATCTGATCAGAGTCGCATTCGAGTCTTTACAGCCAAATTGAAAATTTAAAAGGCCACTGGTTATCTTTTTAGATGTCAGACATGTTGAAACTCCCGTTGCTTTGTGTCAGAGTTCAGATGGAACCAGATCTGTGCTGACAGGGAACAAAAACCCTCGCAGCAGAACGTGACAGCTGATTCAGTCGAGCTTTGTGCTTCACGCTGATCTGACGTAATGATTTAACTTGAACAGAATATGAATGAAAGCACACTGACTACTCGCTACACATCTAGCCTGCAAATGTTTGCAATTTATTGTAATTCCTTACTTTGACATTGTTCTTGGTTTGTTGTCGTTATTTTAAAAAAGCAATTTCAGAAGCAGGTGTTTGTCATTTACATCTGTATTTGATGTACTTTGTGTTATTTCATTGTTATATAGAGGTTAACATTTTTTCATTTTTCTGTGTTTTCTTATTTCAAATTTATTGAACAGCTTTTATGAATTTCGCTTAAAACCGCCACAATTTATGGAAAAAAAAAACAAAACAATTAGCTGCTCAAGTTTGAATTTGTTGCTTATTTTTTCTCAAATCCACACAAGATCAAAACAATAAACGAAGACTGAAATTTACATACGCAGCCGGTGTTTCTACAGGGGTCACAACTGTCAAGTTAAAATTAATCGTAAGCTACAGTTAATTTTTTTATTTTGTTGTTGTGAAAAATACAAGGAAAAAAAAAAACTAAATACACAATATTTAAATAAAACCTCCTCTCCTGGTTTTTATACAGACAGATTCTGTAAATAATTTTAGATGTATTCTAGGTTATAAGAAAATGATACGGGTTCCTGTCTTAATCCTGATGTTTAATAAAATGGGGAACCCGATTCTACTTTCACGTAAAAGATGCAGGTTGTTTGTGGTGCTATTCATCATCAAATTCAAAAGAAAGCTAGAAATGTGGTTAATAAGAGATGAATATTTTGTGTTGCTGCTTAAGTTTTCAATTTATAGACTTTATTTTTCTGCATAATTTTTTTTTATCTACAAAAATGTAACTTTAATTTGTTTTGAGCATATCACCATCAACAGTCTGATGAAATAAATCTAATTAAACTGTGGACACCGGCCACAGAGAATCAGTCCAAGGGCAGCGAATGGCCACAGCGCCGCATTTTGGACACCCCTAATCCAACATGAGGCTTCAAATATCAGTGGAGATGTGCATTGAAACTCTGGCCCATTTCTAAGAAATGCTGATGTTTTTTTGTTACATGATCATTCCACGTTAAAAAATGAACGATGCAAATAAATTACTAAAAACCCAAATTCATCAATAAACTCAGAAATCTTTGAATTCGTTTCATCTTGTAGAGGATTTTGGATTAAGATGAAGTTTTTCATTTAATAAAAGTTTCTTTGACTTCCTTATTGTGTCTCCCTCCCTCAGACGCCGGTTCGTTACCTTAAGACGTTGCTGCTGCCCGTCAACATGCTGGTGGTTGCTCTCATTGCAAGCAAGGTGAGTTTGCTCACATAAATTAAGTAAAATTTAATGTATAGTCCTCTTAGGAAAAACCTTCACTTTTAATTTTTTGTTTCACTCCAAGTCAGGCTCTTTTTTTCCTGTTTCCCTCAGTTCACTTTAATAATCTGAACTAATCTGAACTCACAGTGATGAGCTAAAGCTTTCAGTTTTACCTTCTGATAGAAATATATTACAGCTGAAATGTTTGACATTAAAGATTTATTCAGATGATATTAAAGCTGCGGATATGCATTGATGTTGTAGCAGATATTATATGTAAATATATTTTCTTTATCTATTATTTTAATCATAATTCAAGACTGTGACCCAGTATTCCACATATTTTAAGACTCTGATCTACCTTTGATTAGAACTGATTCAAATGTCTTACAATGAAGAGAGATTCTTTAAAACACAGATTGTCATTTGTGGATTCCTTATTTTACTTTTACCCCAGAGGAGCTCCAGTTAGAAAACAGCAGGAATCAGGCTGGTAAAATCTTGGCATATGAAGGTGAATTAAAGGAAGCAAAGATGGATTAAAATAATCATTGATTGATCTGAATAATATGACAGATTATATTCATTAATTGCTGCTATGATTTGGATGAAATGTGTTCGTTTGACACCAATTACCAACCGAAGTGAAAAAATTTCCAAATTAAATGGTTTCAGTTTTTATATTCAAGGAAGGAAACTGGGATATTATTTTTCGTTCATTACAAACAGAGTAATTTATTTCAAGTGTTTCTTTTCTAGCAATGATGGTTCTTATGGCTTAAATGAGAAACTAAACATTAAACTAACAAGAAAAAGCATTTTTAACACAGAAACGAGTAAGACCTTGTACTGCAACATGCGTACATTCAATACCTTGTTGGGCCTTTTTTTGGATGAATTACTGGATCTGCGTGGCAGGTAGTTTTTCCTTCCATTTAACTTTCCATTAATATTCTTCAATATGGCACTCTGTGAACAGATGGTTTCTTTAACAAGGCTTTTTATGGCATTTTACAAATTTTCAAAATTTTAATCCCACAGTCATAATTTAAATTCTGATTTTTTTACATTCATTTAATTACTAAAGAAAGTCATCTCTTTAATGATCTTCTATTTTACTGAGATGCACTGCTTCCTGTTTAGTTTATCCCATTCTAATCCAAGCAAAACAACCGATTATCTTAAGGAAGCCAA
Source organism: Gambusia affinis (assembly GCF_019740435.1). Lineage (NCBI taxonomy): Eukaryota > Metazoa > Chordata > Actinopteri > Cyprinodontiformes > Poeciliidae > Gambusia > Gambusia affinis. The sequence goes on from NC_057872.1 coordinate 22,288,482, forward strand.
GAGATTGCACTGAATCTTTCTCCTCCCTGATCATCGTTGCTGCAGCAGACAAACCCTCTGCTGTGTGTTTGCTGGATTATGCGTGTAATATCTCCTTTATTAACTAATTAGTGAACAAACTCTCACCGAAGGAAGCTAAAAATCTTCTGTAAAGTCACTGAGATTATTAAGGATTATTAAGCACTTCTGTTCAGGCTCATTGAATTTCCCTGCATGTGGCGTCATGAATTAAACATTGAGGCAGTCGGAAGGTTTCACTGTAAACCCACTGCTGTTCTGTGCAGCCCTGCATGCTGTCAGGCATGAAGATGAAATCGCTTTTTAATCCTCAGAGCTCTTTTTATGCAGGAAACACAAAGCTGCTTGCAGACAACCAAACCGAACTGCTGGGATGAAGGAAGCAGGTTGCATCGCTTCAGTTTGAGAAATCTACCTGAAAATGTTTTCTCTCCTGCAGCTTTTACACCTTTTTTTTTCTTTCTTCTCTAAACTGAGAAGTAAAGAAAATATCTATTATTACAAGGATTTTTCTTGCTGAAAAATATGAGAGAGAAAAAACATTTGGTGTTTGATGTTATTATGCCCAACCCACGCTAAGCTAAGAATACATTTTTTGGCAGAGCACCGCAGGCGGTGCATGAGCAAACAGTGAAAGGAGTATTATCACTAAAAACAAAACAAAAAAAATTAGTGATGACATTAAAGATCCAACAGTCGTTGCTTTTTTAATCCTAATCCCAATTTGTCCTCCTCAGACGATGCTGGATCTGTTTCGGACTCTGACACAAAAAGCAAAAACGTCTCCAAACATGGAGGATGAAGATGAATTCACAGGGTGACTCCTTCCTTCTCTATGCTTTTGTTTCTATTTAAAAATATTCTAAATAGTTTTGTTATTTTTCTCTGATTTTCTACTAAGTAATTTTGTCTCTTTTGTTCTGCAGGTGTGATGCAGCTGCAAAAGGAGAGGTAAGAAAATAAAGTTCCTTTATGTTTTTTAATTGTGTTTAAATTGATTCACTTCTCAGATGCCACTGGCTGCAATGCTCCTCTGATTTCAGAATATTTCTCCTCTGCGTTGCAGTCGGTTTTGTCTGTCTAAGGGATTTTCATCCCTCTTGTCTCTACCCAGCAATGAAAAGCAGTTTGTCCTTTGCTGTGAAATCCCACTCGTCTTCCTTTTTTCATCCCTCTCCCAGCTGTCTTGTGTAATTTTCTGTAACACTGTTCACCCACCAGCAGCAGATTCCTCACATAATAGCTTTATTTTCTTGTACAGAACTAACAGTAACACATGAATTGGGTTACAAATGCTAATTTTAATATGCAGTCTTTATAAAGGTGAGAAAAGTGGTTTTGTGTGTATAAGCTCCTTGATTTTGAGTTAGTTTTATTATATTTTAAGTGTATTAAGAATATTTGACAAGATTTAGTGTTTTTTGAATAGCTAATCTGCACAATGAAATGAAAGACCAGCCTATGTAACCTTTAACCTTCATGTTATTTTAAAATCTGCTGTAAATGATAAAGTTCAGGTAAATGTCACACCTGAAAGAATTGAGTTATTGATTTACATCTTTTAATGTATTTCTACGAATGTATATAAAAAAGTCTTGATGAAAAATCTGTGGAGCGCACCAGTTTTTTTTACCCAATTAATTTTCGCAATAATCGATAGAATAATTGATTTCCAAAATAGTAATTAGTTGCACATCTATTTTTGATCTCCAGGAAGGAAATAGACATTTTTCCATGTAAAGTAATCTAACTCGTTCATTTTCTGGAGTTTGCTCACAAATAGAAAGTTGTTTGTCGTCAGGAGTTTGATTTTGCATTTTGTTAAATTCAACCTTTACAGAAAATATGAATGACACCCAATATATATTGCTCCTGTTCACAGAGTGTCTTAAAGTCAAAACACTCAACCTCTGTCCTTTTTATTGTGTGTGCTGTGGAAGCGTGAGAAGTTGTGAATGTCAGCGTGAACTCATGCATGTTTTTGTGCAGCTGGTGTACCACAGCCTGCAGCTGGTAGCCTTCGCCGTCCTGGCCATCCTCATCATGCGCCTGAAGCTCTTCCTCACTCCGCACATGTGCATCATGGCGTCACTGCTCTGTTCCCGACAGGTGGGCCTCAACTCCCAAAGACACGACGGACCGAACACCGACACTGATTAGAACAATACTAGCCCAGAGAAATAAACACAGGAATGTGGGAATTGTGTCACACTCAACTATCTTCTTGATATTTTCTGCTGGACAGCTTTCCTGTCTTGCTCCAACAGGTTTTAATATGTTTAAATACATAGCGGTGTGTTACCAAAACATCTGCAAAAATTATTTATTAAAAGAGATTACATTTGTAATTTGAGACGATCTGAGATATTTTGAAAAACTCAAAATCAGAACTAAACAAATGGAAAGCTGTTTCTGTTTATGGAGCAATCTGTCTAAAGAAACTCAAAAAAAGAGTAGATCAGTTTTTAGTTAAATGTAATATGCTGTAAAGGTACAGTGAAGCATATTGACTCTGTAGAGTGTTGCATCATTTCAATTAAATGTCTTTTTTATGTTATTTTTGTTTGGTTTTTCTGCACATTTTCTGTTTTGTGGTTAAATATGTATCTATATGGTTATTGATTGAGGATTAATTTCTTATGTTATAGCAAATTGACTTGAGAGATGGAGTTGAATATAATATTTTATTTTATATTTCTTTCTTCCAACTTCTCCTTTTCATTTTAAGACTTTTCTTTATATCTTCATTAATTGTTTCTAAAGACACAAACGCCAACTGACTTTAATACATTTCTCAGTTCTGCTCTTGGAAATTGTATGGATTTTTTTTAAAATATAATTTAAAAAATAATTTGATTAATTCCGTTTCAAAAGCTATTTGTTATATAGTAAGCATTTATTTCTTATGATTTTGGCTTACAGCTTTTGAAAAACCAAAATACATTTTTGGTAGTTTTTGTCATAAGATGTGTACAATTGTAAAAACAGACAGTCAAGGACACACTCACTTTTTCAATGAGCGCTGTATACAAGCATTTTAATGGAAAGTCAAGTGGAAGGAAAAACTGTAATTGGAAAAGGTGCTCAACCAAAACAGATAACCACAACTCTGGGAGAACTATGAACACTTTTTGTAAACTTATATTGTACAGAACATGACTGACTGACATTTCTGCTATAAAATGTCTTTTTTATTGGCTTTATGTAGAGTTATAACAATATGAGAAACCACATTTTTACTTTAGCTGTAAGCTATGGTAATCAAAGTTAATACTTTCTGTGTCTATGTGAGCTAAACTCATTTCACTTTGGGAATTTAGTTAATTTTTTAAAAACCCCACCTCCATGTTGTGCATCCAATATGTCCGCTCTCCATTCCTTCCCCAGTTGTTTGGTTGGATTGGTGAGAGGTACAAGCACCAGGCTGTAGTTTTCACAGTGCTGGGCATGATGGCCGTACAGGGAGTGGCCAACCTACAGGCCCAGTGGGCCATCATTGGAGAGTTCAGCAACCTGCCGCAGGAGGAGCTGCTGGACTGGATCCAGGAAAACACCCAACCCGGTGAGTCGACAGCTTCACAACACGAGAAATACAATTAAATTCACTCTGAAAATCTCATTTTGACACATATGTACAGCAGCTCTGTTGCTAACTGGTTCCACTGGGTTCTGTCGTGGTTCTGTGTAGACTCGGTGTTTGCTGGAGCCATGCCCACCATGGCCAGCGTGAAGCTCTCTGCTGGCCGGTCGATCGTCAACCACCCCCACTACGAAGACGCTGGTCTCAGGTCAGTTCAGCTGCCATGAGTTTTTCACACTTCATGACGATAAAGAACAAATTTTCACATTTCGGGGCTGTTTTTATGGATCCGTACGCAGCGGTCGGCATTTAATACAGACGCTTCAAATTAGGGATGCACCGATTGCAGTTTTTTGGCCGACCTCTGATTACCGATCTTTAAAAATCCTGACCTGCCAATTCTGATTTTGGTCAATTTCATTTTTTTGTCTGAAATGTCATTAATTACAGCAGAAAAGTTGCTGAGTTGGCGACTATTGTTAACTGTAGACGTGACCTGGGGGGCCGTTTATCAGTCAAACCTCTCACAGGAACGCAGAGGAGATTTTTATACCTCTGCTGAAGTAGATGAGGCACAGGGATAAGATCTGCTTCACATGTAAGCATCGGCCGATCACGATTTCCCAAAGTTAAGGAAATTTGCGCCGATAAATTTGGCTGATTAAATGCTTGAATTTCATTTGGAGGTTTTCATGGTTTGGAACGTGTTTAATTTCTGTATGATGGCTGCAGCCTCAGGCACCCGTCCTCCCTGGTCTCCTGTTGTTTGTCCTTTTTGGACGGGCTGCACTGAAACAAATTTCTTTGTGCTTCTGCATGATGAAAATAAATGTCAATTCTGAGTCTGAAAGTGCTTTATATTCAAGCTGCACAGCTTTTTAATAAGGTAATTTAACGTTTGATTAAAAGCCTAATTTTACGTTATTTGCAGTTGAAACCAGATATTTTCATGGACATTTTTTTGTCATGAAAATTTGAAGCTAAATTTGACTAAACTTTTTTTTGTTTTATGTCAGTTAGTATTTAAGTGTGCTGTTCTGCTGCAAAGCTATCAAATAAATTCAGAATTCGATACATTTATGTTTGTGTTTTTAAAAAAAGGAGCATTTTAAGTCAATTCAGTGCGGTTTATTTTGTATCGGAATCAGCCGATACTAATCCTCAGATATCTGAATCGGTATCGGACGTGAAAAAAGTAGATTGGTGCATCCCAGTGGAAAATAGTAATGAATTATACGATTTAATGGTGAATTGAAACTGTCTTCTTTCGTTCATTTGTTTTGTCTTTGTCTCCAAATTGTGGTGCTGGAGATGTTACCTTGAAAAGTGCTTGAATATTTTCATGGGGAAAGTGTATTAACTCCGTTAACGGTAACGTTTAAATCCATGCTTCCTCACAGGGAGAGAACCAAGCTGGTCTACTCCATGTACAGTCGCATGTCTGGTGAAACAGTTCAACGAAACCTGATGAAGCTGGGGGTGAACTTCTTCATCCTGGAGGATTCCTGGTGCACCAGGAGAACCAGGTAGTTCCCAGCCCAGACCCCTCCTCTCTGGTTAGGGCTGTGGGCTTGTCTTCATCTCTGTCTCTGTTCTTCAGGCCCGGGTGCAGCATGCCAGAGATCTGGGACGTAGAGGACCCTGACAACGTCGGGAAAACTCCCTTCTGCACTCAAATGTCCAACAACCCGTGGCCGTACTTCACCACTGTCTTTTCCAACGATGTCTACAAAGTTCTCGGAGTCCCCAAAGATCTGAGATAACAGCTCTGGGGAGACGGGACCAAAACAAATTAATTTCAAGCAAAGTTTTTTATCCTGATTTCACACTTCTGTTTTTTCTTCCCACACCTTTGGTGTCAGTATCTAGGACACAAAACATGGCGTAAATCCAGCCTGAGTCGCTGCCCACACAGCCCAGTATTTGTGACTTTCTAGTGTTTGTTTCTGATCCAGAAGCGTCACTGTGTCCATGTCCGGATATATGAGAAAGCCAAAAAGTGTCACTGTTTCTCACTTAGCTTGTTGCTTTGGCTTCGGTACAATTATTCCTTGTTTTAAAGGATTCATCCCTATTCTCCTTCCTTCATTTTTAACTTTATAAGTGTCGCTTCAGTCAGAAACTGTCGGTGATGTCCATATACTGTGAAGCAATACTGTTTGTAAACTTGACAAAAAAAAGCTGATTTCCTCTGTTGTTATGCACAGTGAAAAGGTTTTTCTGTAGTACAGTATTTTTATAATTTATTTCTGTGAGCAGTTTCATGCAACTTCAAGGTTTTAGGATGTCTCTGAGGCTTTTTAAATCTAGTACATATCATACAGTGTTGAAAGATCGAGACAAATATGTAATTTGGAAGATTTTTTAGGGGTGAATATGGTAAGAAAACTGCCCTGGTACCACTTTTTATATACTTGTTTTGTAAAATACCAATGTTTAGCCTTTAAAATAGTTCATGTTGTGTTTCTTGAATTATTGTTTGTTGCCAAAGGAAGTCTTGTTATTAAAGCTACGTATTCAGGGTACTTTAACTTACACGTGTCTTTACTAGAGTAGAGATGCTCAAAGTACCAGCATTAGCACTGCGGTGTGAAGTAAAACCAGGCTGATGCAGCACAGGATTGTGGGTGATTAACTGAAACAGATATATATTGGCCACAACAGCAGCAATTTTGGTCCAAATTGTTTAAAACGTAGATACAACTTTATAAAAGCACCAAAAACACTTCAGCTCTGATCCATTTGTAGCATTGATGTAGAATGTTCCCTTGTTGGCTACGTTATTTCCCTCCACCCACATAGACTCCATGTTTAGATCATGTCAAATTTTGTTGTGATGTTTTAGGCTACATAGTTAAAACAATGTTAATTTCTTTTTTTAATAAAAGCCTCAACTTGACAAATTTGCAGAATAAAAATGTAAATATGAACAGTCTGACATGTTTTGGAGCTAAGTTAAATTTTTGCTTTTTCATTTGGACATATTCTGAGTGTTCAGGGCTCAATTTGATTTTACAGTTTTGAGTTCAAAAGAACAATTCTGTAAAAAAAATCTTCAAGAAAATACAAATAATGAAGCACATTTGCCTTCTCACAGCAAAGCCGATTAAGTTCAGGAAGATTCTGTCACTGGCAAAAATCTGTCCCATTTCAAACCCGCAGTGAAATATGTCCTGGTTACTTCAGACAGAAGTAACCTTTGGCCAGGTTGGGTACATTTATGAAAAATGTACCCAAACATTATGGAAAAGCAGAGGAATAACACCACATCCTCCAGGACAAGAGATGACCTTGCATAAGGATGGAGGCCTATGAAGTGAAGCCGCAGTATTTTGAGTTTATGTAAAAATCCAGGTTTTAACCCAAGTTATTCTGGTACTTGGTATTCTGTGATTCCCCATTTACCAAATCTCCCTGTTGATTTTTTGCTAACTTTACACTTACAAAAAACAGATTAGATCTTCACACAGCCTTTTGTCAATGGGGGTAAAATAAAATGCACTTGCAACTCATTCTGAGTCAAGTTCTTTATTAGCGCCCGTTTAGAGAACATTACAGCTACAGGATAATTCAAGTCTGGAACCATAAACTTCAGCCTTGCAGAGAGTCGGGTTCTCTCGTCTCCCTGGGATGACGATGTTCATGCAACGTCCTTTAGTAGGTCTTCCATTTCGTGTCTGTAGAGATTTTAATAAGCGCCACTGAAAAGCGTGGCGGGTCACCTGTTTCATTTATTTAATATTAATATTGTCAATCCGACCTGTCTTGGAAACTAGATACAAATTAAATCATTTTAATAAATCAACACCTTAGGCACATTTGAAAGCCTTTTTATTGAGCAGAAGCATCAGGTTTTTGTGAGCAACACAAACAGCCACTATAGACTTTATTCCAGCGTGGAGCCGTAAACCTCAACCTCACAAAGAGTAAGGTACTCGCTCCTGCTGGGGATGTTGATGTTTAGGTAGCGTCCCTCCATCCCATTGCAGTTAAACTCATAAAGCATCTTTCCTGGAGAAACTAAGATCACAGCACATCTGTTAAAAGAAACAGAAAGTGAGTCATATTTATTACATTCTCAAAATTGACACTACATTTAATAAAACCAGCAACTAAAATGATGTCCTACTAAAAGTGACTGCAACCCTGAATCATGTGCTCAGGCTACATAGTGTCATTCAGCCATCTGTCTAACAACTTTCCTTTTACAAAATCATAAAATTCAATTTATGGGCTGCACAGTGGCGCAGTTGGTAGAGCTGTTGCCTTGCAGCAAGAAGGTCCTGGGTTCGATTCCCAGCCCAGGGTCTTTCTGCATGGAGTTTGCATGTTCTCCCTGTGCATGGTGGGTTCTCTCCGGGTACTCCGGTTTCCTCCCACAGTCCAAAAACACGACTGTCAGGTTAATTGGTTTCTCTAAATTCTCCCTAGGTGTGAGTGGTTGTTTGTCCTGTATGTCTCTGTGTTGCCCTGCGACAGACTGGTGACCTGTCCAGGGTGAACCCCGCCTCTCACCTGGAACGCAGCTGGAGATTGGAACCAGCAACCCTCCTGATCCCATTAGGGACAAGGGTGAACAGAAAATAAATAAATGGATGGATGGATGGATGGATGGATGGATGGATGGATGGATGGATGGATGGATGGATGGATGGATGGATGGATGGATGGATGGATGGATGGATGGATGGATGGATGGATGGATGGATGGATGGATGGATGGATGGATGGATGGATGGATGGATGGATGGATGGATGGATGGATGGATGGATGGATGGATGGATGGATGGATGGATGGATGGATGGATGGATGGATGGATAGATGAAATTCAATTTATTAGTGAACTACCTGGCATTGTTGTTCCCGTTGTTCTCAAGAGAATTTCCTATGAGGATCTCGGCGCCGTTGAGTCGTTCTTGAATTACATCCCGGTTGACGACCTTAACGGAAAAGACTTTGCGTATTTTCAGCATATCCAGTCGCCACCAAGGGTTTGGTTCTCTTGTTGTGTGCGTGCAGGAAGCCTGAGTCCACTCGTTTCTGCGATTTCCATCAATGGCCCTCAATGGATCACCAGCTTCGAACAGAGAGGATTGTGTGGCTTTGCCAAGAAGGGCAAGATTCTCACCTGTTCAAGGAAAACATGGAAGATAAAAAAATCAGCAGGAGTTAAAATAAAAATTTGACGTATTTTTTCAGTTTTTGTAGTTGTCTGGGGATGATTTATCATGATGAAATACATTTTACCAATGTTTCATTGTCACATATTGTAACTTTTGTCTGCTTCTTTGTGTGTATTTGTATCTGGTATAATCTGTGGTCCATGAGTCGTATTATAACTAAACCTTGATTTTCCCTTTTTGAATAAGATGAGTACTATTAAAGGTTGCTTGGTCCAGTCAGTCTATGATATCAGCTCCAACAATCATGGTGGAGTTAGAGTTTGGTTTAAACAAGAAGAGAATACAAATCTGTCCTTCCATGAATCAACAGTTCAAGTATTGGTTACACAACGGGAGGAGGGAATTTTCTCTCTCCAAAAACAATGACCAATGTCGGTTTTTGCCCCAAAAAAAGTGACATAGGTCATTATTTAAGGATGGTGATTAAATATTTTATTGCTAAACTTCGGCTTTTTGAGAAGTAAAGCCAAAAGATCACCTAATCTTAATCCAACAGAGCATCTTTAGGGTCTGTCAGGAAATTAGGATGAGGGATGTTCGGCAGACAAACTTTGTGACGGCATCGTGTTCATTTGTGGACAAAAATCTCTTTCCTGTAGAATCTGGTTTTGTGTTTAAAAGAAATGCAGATCCTGTATATATATTTCTATTTGCTATAGAAAACAAATCTACCAAAAGAATTTATCAACTGGAACTACATAAAAATCATTCCGCAATGATCAGTTTTAAACCATAACCCAAAATGTAGCCTAAACCTTCTCACCGGTTGGGGCGCGGTACCCGTAGACCTCCACTTCACAGAGAGTCAGAATCTTGTCTGATCCCGGTATCACAATAGTGACATAACGTCCCTCCACAAGGCCAGGAATATTTATTGTCTGCGAGACTCCCCTTGGAATGGAGGAGATTGTAGCAGCTCTGAAAGAGAAAAACTTTGTAAGCGATATCTAGGATCTACTTGGAGTTGCTACCAAAGACTTCCTGGTGTGACATACAAATATTATAACCACTCACAGCAGGTTTTCAACACCATTGTTTTGTAGAGAGTTCCCGATGCGAATCTCTGCTCCGTTGATCCTCTCTTCGCAGCAGTCTCCTCTGTTGGTGACGATGACCTGGGTGACGACATACGAGTCCAGCAGGTCCACTCTCCACCAGGGGTTGGATTCAGTGTCAGTGTGGCTGCAAGATCCTTTTTTAAGGTTCCAATTTCGGTTTCCATCTATAGCTTTAAAGGCATCCACGAACCCATCCCACTCTCCTTTGTAGTGAGAAGACTCAGTGGCTTTGCCACGTAAAGCCACATTTCCTGGGGGGTGGGAGTTAAGAAGAATAGTTTAATCCTATTTTTATCTCAATGTTATTATTAGTCTTTGGACTAACAGGTTCTGTGATAAATTGTGATAAAGAGTGACAGGTGCAAAAGAAGCAGCCTCTTTAAGACGAAATGTTAAATATTTAATATTTAATCTACGACTGATCTGTGGATAAGAGTTGCTTCTTTAAAGTCAGTTGTCCTGTGTTTACAGTCTCAACAGATTAATAAATATTTTTAGAGTAGACTTACGATAGTTTTGGGCTGAATTAATTCCAAACAGGAGCAGCAAATGAAACAGGACAATGTCTTTCATGATTCTGCATAACACAAACAAAATAGAAAATTATTTCACAACAAAAGTTTCTAAACTTCTGAACAGTTATTAAGCAGAAGTTCTGATAAGTCCGGGTTATTTTTACGCTCAGCCTACTTTTAGTATTTACAATTTCAATTGTTAACTTGATGTTACTTGAAATATGATCAAGCTTTAATGAAAGATGTTATAAATTCAGATCTTACTCTGATTTCTTGGAGGACAGATTTTTTGTCACCGCAGCCGAAGGTCTTTATGGTTTGACTTGGTTTGTCACAGAATGTTCTTCCTCATATAAAAACCTTTTCATCGTCCAATCACGTCTCATCGTCTAGGTACTCCTCTTTTATTCCCCTAAGTTCAACTGCATTTACAGACTGTCTGCCAATATTTACTGCCCTCTGTTCAAAGAACCACATTTGGGACTGAAGGCCGTTTTTGACCATCTTTTCAAAAATGTTCTGTTTGTTTTTACCCATCAGTGCTAATCCATGTCAAGAAATTTTAAAATCTAGTTGGGAAAAAGAAAAGAAGAAATTAAATTCTTTTGGATGGGAGATAGGAAATATTATAAAAGATTTTGGTTTATCTGATATAAATATTAGTCAAACAGTTCCTCTTTCGCCAGTTTATCCATGTCTATTTTATAATAATGTTGTTGATTTGACTCTGTTGGAGAAAAGGAAAGGAGAAAACATTTCAGATCCATATTTGGTTCAATCATATTTAGATAATAAGTACTATGGATATGTCCAAGTTTTTACAGATGCGTCTAAAAACTCAAATAGCAGCAATGGGGTGTCTTTCATTGTTCCAGAATTCAGAGTTAAAAATGTTAAAGAATTACTGATGGAGTATCAGTTTATACCGGAGAGATGATGGGAATTATTTTAGCTTTAGGATGGATTGAGGAAGTCCGTCCATTAAGAAGCATAATATGCTCTGACTCAAGTTCTTCATTATATTCATTGAAAAATAATCACGCTATTAGTAGACCAGATCTTTTATTAGAAATTCAGTTAATAACTTGTAGAATTCAAGCAATGGGTTTATTAGTTATATTTACATGGATACCGTCACATATAGGAATAAGAGGGAATGAGTTGGCAGATAAATATGCAAAACAAGCTTCAAAATATAGTGTTATTGATATAATAGTTCCGTTTAGTAAAGACGAAATCAAATCTATTATTATACAAAAGATTAAGGAAAGATGGCAGAGACAGTGGGAGGAAGATAGAACTGGTAGATGGCTGTACAGTATTCAAAGAAAAGTTGGTGCAATGAGGAGAACGGGACGAAATAGAAAAGAGGAAACGGTTATATCTAGGTTACGTTTTGGACATACAAGGTTAAACAGTAATTTATTGAAAATAGGAAAACATCGAACTGGGAGTTGTGATTTTTGTGGTCAAGAAGAGACGGTAAAACATGTTTTGTTGTTCTGTACAAAATATTCTGTTGAGAGAAGGAAATTAATTAGTCGGTTACAAGAAAATAAATTACAGTTAAATTTACAAGATATTTTAGAAAAAAAATTCTACTTCTAAAGATATAAGTTATTTAATTAATTATCTCAAGAAAACAAAATTGATAGAAAAGATATAAGGTTTTTTTTTTTGTTTTTTGTTTTTTTTTTGTTTGATGGGGGTGTTTAAAGTTAGCGTCCCGATCCACACTCCATTCCAGTAGATGGCGGTAATGCACATCTAAAAGTTGCTTGCCAACCGCCATAAAAAAGAAGAAGAAGAAGAGGCACATCTAAAACATGCAGAGCAGGGGGCCTGAGGACTGGAATTGGGAAACACTGTTCTAGTGTAAAGTGCTATATACGTTCAGTCCATTTACCATTTATTCATCTCACCCTGGGTCTGCTGCCTCTGCCTCGCCATCAACTCATGACAGTTTGACCATCTTCAATAGTAATTTAACACCTCTGCATTTACATTCTGACTAGTAAGAATAATAATTCAAGATTTCTTCAATGACATTTTAATAAGTCAAAATTTCTTTCAAGAAATCTCGCATGATGTCACTGGGTTTGTCATTTGGTTGGTCACATACCCATAACTAGGATTTAAGATGTCTTCACCATAATTATGACTAATTAAAACTGCATTTGTGGATATCTGAATTAAGATTCAGCCCGATTGTGCTGCCACTGAACTGTCTAAGCAGTGGCCTGCAGAATGTTTGGTGTTCTGCATAAAAGTGTCAGAAAGTGCCACCATGAATAAAGCTCAGCAGTTTGGTATGCAGAAACCCTCATGCACTTTAAGACCGTTTTTGTTTATTCACTTCTGACAAACTCAGTGTATTAAAACGGGCTTTGAAAAGTTAAAAGTGCTGCTGAAAGTGGTTTGTTTTCTTCTCATTTTTATTGTCTTGCTGAGTAAGTCTTTGAAGCTTTGACCAGACAGAATATAAATTCAAGAAATCACTAATGTCATTCTGACTATTCAGAATGTTAATTTAGGATATCTCACATAGAAAAGTTGTCTAATTAAAAATATCTCTAATTCATCTGGCGATATGTTAGAAGGAAGTTTGAAATTTCACGTTTATGGAAACCTGATGACCCTGCAGCATCATGTCAGTGTGAGCCAGACAAACCTGCTCAGTCAACAAAAGGAATGTTTTAATTAGATTTTTTTATTATTGCTTAGTCTTGAGTTGCATTCTTCAGTGTGATATTTTTTCTCTGTTGTTTTCATTTTCAAGAGCCTAGAGTGTTTTTCTTATTTTTAAAGAGTTTAAAGGTTTATTCAGAAAAATGACATACTACAGACAGCTTGGGTGTAGAAACTTTGCTCCGTTAAAGCTGTTCTAACGACACAACGCAGCATTTTTCAAATCAAATCTGTGAGGAGTTTATGGCTTTTCTGGCTTTTCTCTGGTTTCTCCAGCTTCCTATCAGGCATTTTAGCCAACAACATGTTAATCGGTCAATGTTGGCTGTCAGTAGCTGTTCTTGCCTCGTGTCTCTCTGTGTTGTCCTGAGATGAACTGTTGAGGGAGTTCATTGCCTTTACTACTCTAACCATAACCCTCATCGCTTTGACCTTGTAAGTATTAGGTAAGAATAAATAATGAAAGATTTCATCAGGAATCATCATTCTGGTAAACCAGCAGGGAATCTGTGATGTACCTGCTTTTAAATACTGCTGACTTATCATGTGTACATACTATATTTAGTTAGCATTTTTTTTTTTTTTTTCTGTTTTATGATTTTGCATTGTGTGAAGTTTTGATGTTTTCTGAACAGGTTGTTGTTGAAAATGAGAATTTGTTCTCTATTTACTAAAAATACTGTGACAACTGAGGGGCCCCAATTTAATACCAAAATACTGTAGTTTTTGTTCTTTCTTTGCATATTTAATTTCTGAATTTTTCTTTCTTTCTTTGAAATGTCTTTTTATTTATTATTAGTAATATATTTAAAAATATGGTATAAGATACTGCAATAAAATTTTTGCAGGTTTTAACCCACAAGCAGGTAAAATAAATAACATTTACACAAAGGATAAGGAAAGAAATTGCTACAAATATATATATTTGTAATTTCCTCATCTTTCTGAAGTGCCTTCAGCGCCCCCTAGCGGCCCCACTCTGAAAAACACAGTGGGGCCGCGTGTCAAAATTATTTTTTAGATATCTAGAATGTAATTATGAATGAGAAAAAAACAACTTTGTTTAGATTGAGTTCAACATTTCCACAACTTACCACTTTTTGTATCACCAAAATCAGATGCTGTGTCCTTATCAGCATGAAGTTCTCACATAAAACAACCAAATGGACCATAATTCAGAAGATCTATTATCCATGCTGTCAGTTAACCGTGAGTAACACACGACTCATGTTAAACTTTTCTTAAAGTTTTACTTTCTAATTTACCGGGTTAGTTTTCATACTGTTTTGCATACAGAGGAAGGAGAATCAGAATAGCAAATCTCCCTTACAAACTTAGACTGTTGCAACTAATATATAGCCTTGGGTCACTCTTTGGAAACCACTAGTAATACTAAAAACTGTGCAGAAATGAGTTATCATTACTTGCTATAAGTACTTTGGGTGTAGCAAGACTCAAAAGGCTTCACATTATGTAAGTCTCTTTCACCCTATTATAAATATCATAAACTTTAATATTGCTATACATATCTCATAACTTCTTTGTTGGCACCTTTATAGGACATCTATGTTTTCTGTGAAAGTCATGACGATCATGGAAAGCATTATTATTATTATGATATTGCACCTTACAGGTCAGTTTCTGTTTTAAGCAACCTTAAAATTGAAAACAAAAGTTGTCATCCAGTTCACTTTTCATGTGTTTTCAAGAGAGAAATGTTTCTTTTTGGCTTTGCAGGCCTGTGTTCTCGTTGTCTCCGTGTGCATCAGCACCAGTATGCCTTATTTGACACTCCAAAAACCTGGAACGAGACGCAGAGCTACTGCAGAGAGACATGCATTGACCTGGCCACCATGGAAGCCATGAAGAAGACGGTCATGGTTCTGAAAGCTGTTGGAGACGACTACAGTGAAGCGGTGTGGGTTGGGCTGCAGAGAGGCAGTACGAGAACATGCATGGTCTCTTGCAGACAAAGATTTCTACAAGGAGGGAGAAGAAAGTTATCTCAAGTGGGGTTCAAAGAGTGGCTACAACTGGCTCTAACTGCACAGACTTCAGGTATTCGGTCTGCTTTGACAGTAAATGGCATTTCCCATCGATCAATGAGAGGAGTAACTGTCAGGATGTTCAAATTCATATGAATTTTGACATTACAGTTTGTGCCAGCTTAGGTCAAGATGCTTCACTCTTATCTGGCTTTTCAGGCAGCAGCAGAATACGTCACCACTTCTTTTCTAAGAGCTCCTTCAACGAAGCCATTTTTGCTAAAATCAGACAAATAAAAGTTCCATTAAGTGTTAAGAAGTTTCTCTTCTGATGCTAAACGAGACGAAATCTTTGGGTTTTTCCTAATATTGCAGTTACATCTCTATCAATTAAAATAACTACCTTTTCATTAGCTGATAGACATAATGATCATAACCAAAAATAACAGAATGAATTTTTTGGATTTGATTATATGCACCGGTACCCAAAAGAGATTGCTTAAAATTTTTAAAAAGGAGGTATAAATGTCAAAACAATATAAATGTATTATTAACTAAAATGTTTGTTAAATGCTATTTTCATTAGAACTTAATTTGCTCAAAAAGGGAAGGTGATTGATAGTAGATATTTTATAAAAATATAAAACAACCTGAGAAAAATGAACATTTCACTGATCTCTTAGCTGGTGAGTCTTTGTTTTGCCTGGAGTCCTTCCTGAAACCTGGTTTAAACTCTAAAACTTCTTAGGAACAAACCATGAAGGGGATCAGTACATCCTCAGCCCAGAGCGAAAGAGTTGGATCGCTATTCAGGATTTCTGCAGGAAAAACTCCACAGACCGGATCAGCTTGAGGAATGATGCAGAACAGCAGACAGTCCTGGAGGTAGCTAATGGAGAGCCTGTGCATGTTGGGGCTGGTCAGACATGACAGACTCTTCATTCAGGTACACAACAAACTCTGCAGAGTTAAATCAACAGTATGCCGAGTCTGTTTGGTCCCTTTCAGGATTGGCATAATGACACTTTTAATGCCAATTTGCTTTAAAAGTTACATTGAGAGTCTATTAAAAGTGCTAAATTTGCATTAAAGTGTGATTATTTATTTACAAACCACCAAAACATCATCTATATCAGCATTTCATTCATTAAAAATGAATGGACAAATAATAATGGCTTTCCAAGCAGTATTTATTATTATTATTTATTTATTGCTTCCTTCCTGTTTACATGCCAGATATTGGGACGTTACAGCCATAACAAGGTTATGTATTTAAGCCAAGAGGTCACCGTCATGCCTTCTGTGAGAGAGGAAAACATGCAAATGACCACTGCCAGCAACAGTTCCTCAGTGTTCCTCCATTTATGCAAAGAAAGTAAAAGGAGGAACACTGCATTTCTTGACCTCAGGTCAAGAGGTGAAGCACTGCACAAAAAAAACTAAAACAAACTGAGAAAACTGAAATAACATTAAATGAATAAGAATGAATTTGTGTATAGCTTATAGACAATCAGAACATTTAACCCACTGATTAAACTGTTTAAAAAGCAATTCTACCAAATTCTAAGGAAAATCAGTGTAACTATCAGGTTTCAACATTGCTATCACAAAAAACACATGCAGGCTGTTTCCTATAAGCTAGATGGGCTTGAACACCTGAGACTCATTTGACCTATATATAATGAAAACTGCTGCAACTTTATCTATGTTTTGTTTTTGTCTTGTAACCTACAGCTCATATTCTTCCACACATTTTAAATCAAGAGGGTTTTTAAGGTGTTTCCTTGTCAAAAATGTTCCCGTCAGACTGCTTCCTCCATCGCAGCTGCACGTCCTCGGCACCGGTCACATTCTTCTGCAAACTTGTGTGCATGCAGTGTTCTGTATTGCACGCTGGGTGCAATAGTTGCAACACTTACCTGCTCCAGGATGCCGTCTTGCACTGCTGGGTCTTTTATATCCAATGCTGAGTTCTGCAAGTTGACCCTCACTTTGAAGTGCATATGTTTGGTTTCTACAAGCATACATGTGCATTAATTTGAATTAGAACACTAGCATGTTTTTTTAAATTTAGAGTAGCTCCATTATTGTAATAAACACAACGTATGAAGCTACAAATTGAAGTGAGTTGAGAACCTGGGAGGCAGGAACAGAGGAAGGGGTGCGTCTCAGTGCAGTCCAGTTCTCCCCAAGTACCGGATTCGTTCTTCAACAACGCCCCACAGCTGTCGGCGGAGGCGCTCCACACCGACGTTCCTGGTAGCCAGTTTCTCAAGGACGAGTCGGCCCCGTCCGACCACACCCAGGGGTCCCTGAAGAGGCCAACCCACACTGAGGCGTTGACGACTAAACTCTGGATGATCTCCAGCTCGGCGTCGTTCCTCACGCTGGCCAGGCCCGTGTAGAAGGTCTGGCAGTGTTCCAGAGCATCACTCCAGCCCATCTCTTCACCAACCATAACATACTGGTCCCTACCTTCTTTTGTGTCTAAAAACAAGAAATAAAAGTATTTATGCCTCAAATATAGAAATAGAGTCAACATGAATTAAAAGGATTTAGCAAAAATCTTTTTTAAGAATGAAAATGTGTATTTCCTCTCCTGATAAAGGTTATAGAAAAGATATATGTTAGAGCTATAAAAAAAAGTTTTATTACAGCTGAATGATCTCACAGTGAACATTTTTCATGATCCTAATCTTAGGTGTCACTAATGGCCTGTGAGCCTTCTTCACTTCCAAAGAATCTGTTAGCATCCATGGCATTATAAAATCTCAAACTAAAATGTGATTGTAATTGGGTCTTTTTTGTAGGTTTATGACATGAAACATTTAACTGTGACTAATAGTCTTACCGTCGAAGCAGATGAACGGGAGATTTAGATGACAAGCAAGCGTGTAGAATAGTTTCTGTTTGTAATACCCACAATGGTAATTTGGAATTGCACCCCAATCATAAAAATCTTTTTCTCCTTTCTTGTAGAAATTTCTGGCAGTCAGAGACCAGTGCCAGTTCCTCGTTTCTGCTTGGAAAAGCCCAAACCAGGCGTCATCTGGTCCACCCTCAATGAGCTTCTTGACTTCATCCATCTCCTCCAGATAGTAAATGGTGGCCAGATCCAGACAGTTCTCTCTGCAGTAGATTTGTGCGTCTTTCCAAGTTTTTGGAGTGGAGAACAAGACGAAGCGATTCTGAGAGGCACCCAGACACAGCGAGCACAAGCCTGTGGCACAAAACGGCATAAATATCTCATTTCGGTGCTGTCCCTTAAAATAAATGTTCCTGATAAGAAAGGTTCGGTACACGCTGACCTGCCAGTAGAATTATGGACATGAACTTTTCCATGGCAGCTATGACAGTCTGCAGATGGGGAAAAAATTATTATTTCTGTATTTGGACACTAAAAAATACTTTTCACATGAGCGTCAGTAATGAGTATTACTGTCAATAAAGATAGAAAAACAAAAGGAGGAGTACATTTTAGCCAAAACATTTCAGAAAGTTTCTAGAAACAATCTTGGAAATTTATGAATCTGGAAAGTTGAAAATTTGCTATGAAATAACTCATAAGTTTTCAAATTAATCTCAGAAATTTTCAAGAAAAATGTGTGGTAACTTCTGCGTTTCTCATAAAATTTCCAAAAGTCAAACATTTTTCACTTTTTAAACTCAAAATTTCCTTGTGTTTTCTAAAAGGTTTCTGAAAATTAATCTCAAAATTGTTTTCTTGCAAGTTTTTAACTTTTCAAACTCAGAAATGTTTCCAAGAATAATTCTTAAGATTAAAGTTTTTTTTCTTGCCAATTTATGACCTTTCATTTCCTTGTTCTTTCTAGAAAACTTTTTTTTCTATCTAAAATGACACTAAAACACTGTCGTAACTCTCTATGGGATTTTTAAAACATTTCTATAAATACAGAGTAAAGATTTTTTTAAACAAACATTTGCATCTGTTTACATTGTTGTTGCAGATACAATCAAAGTCTTACCAAATATCTGGTGGCGTTTCAGTTGTCTGTTATTTCAGCTGCGCTTTCAGCTCAAAACTGGACAATAGTGGATCTTTAAAGCTTTAAAGACCCATATGTTAGAGCAAACAGGTGATTTAGAAGGTGATGTTTGTGATAAGTGGAGTCATATTTTACTATTTGTTCTCCTCAATATGGAAAAAACATGAAAATCCAGCAGTAAGACAAATGCAAACTTTGTTAATCCTTTTGAAAGGTGAATCAAAGACAGAACCTTAATCATGACAGAAAGAGTTACCCAACAGGGTGGATTTCATACTTATTTAGGTGGAGACAATTCATCTAATTGATTTAATGAACTTTATTTGTACACATTACTGTTGAAAGACTGATTTGATTTATTTTGGGCCAGTTTACATCAAGACATGACCACATTCAGACTTGTAACAATGATTGTCAAGAGTAACAGACTCTTTCAATAACTTTTTTCTTTACAATTCTGCCGTTTTTTCATCAAAATTCTAACTATTTAAGAACAAAGTCTGAAGTTTGAGATTAAAGTTGGAATTTTGCTTTTTTCTTTTCTAAACAGTACTGTACACCTGAGTAAACCTGAGTGTATACCTCAGTATTTATATTTTATTATAAAATATCTGAAAGTAATATATGGCCTTTTTGGTTATCACTGCCGAAGGATTTCGGTTATGAATGAACTTTCTGGACGCCCGTGGATCTGATTATTTTTACAATATACAAAGGGGAGATTCGGTTGTATATTTTATTGGTCCTATGGGTAGCTACTTGATTACACCACAATTTTTACTCACTTACCATCTTATATAAAGTACATAGGTCTAAAAGTAAGGTTATTATTCCGACATACATTGAGCTTTTTAGTCTTCTGTCTTGGCGCCACACACCCCTTATTTCAGGTGTAAATGGTACATTCCGCATGTCAGCTAGCCCAGAGCTAGCATAGACACCCGAGCATCACCCTGTCAGAGAGAAGAACTCCTGTGCTTTTGTGAAAACTGGTTGCAATATTGGTGCCATTTCTATTTTATTTAAAGGTTTAAACAATCACTATGTCCACCGCAAAGAAAGGAGACTTGTCTCCAAGCGAAAAGGAGTTGTTTCAGGTTATTTCTGCAGGTAAGCCTCCTCGGCTAAGGCTAATCCTTGCTGGTTAGCTTGTTTCATACAAGCTGCACGCCTACCCATTTAGACCATTATAGCCAACTACCTAGAAGCTGTGGCTTGACAGCACTGTATTTTAAATAAAAAGTAGAAAATTTCTTGTTTTTATTTTTACCTTTCTATTGATTCTAACATGAACGCTAGAAATAAGTGTGAACATGTCAGTTAAGTTTAGCTGTAGATGGGTTTGTGAATTTGTTTTGTATATTCTAGTAAAACTTCAATCTGAAAATGTATGAAAGTGATAAAAAGACGAATTCTCCTTCTTTTTAGGAAACGTCCAGGAAGCCTCCAGGTTGCTGGGTTGTAAAGATGTTCGTGTTAACTGTCTGGATGAGGTAGCTTAGCACAAGTAAACACACCGAGATTGATCATTTTATCCTGACATGCTCATAATTAACTTTTTTTTTCTCGTTACCAGTTTATTAAAAAGAATTGTGTTTTACAGTTGCATTTCTTCAAAAAAGAGGCAAAACAATTGCATGTACTGTTATATTAATACAATATGGAACATTAACTGTTGCTTTTTTGTATATGTACTGTGATGCCTTTAAGGTCTGTATTTATTTTTATGTTGTTTATGAGGAGCTTTAGGATTCCTGTCCATATGAGAAGTTTGAAAGCAGTCTTCCCTCTCAATAACTGCTTTAAGTCTTCCCTCTTAGGAAGTTTTAAGTGAATTATTTTGTTTACCTTAAAGCTTTTAGCAGCTCTCCCTCCTCTTGTCTGATCATGTATCCCATATATGTCTCTATTTTGAACTAAAAAAGGTGGATTTATTGCCTTGAATGTATCTGCTTTCAACTGTGCCAGTCTGCTCTGTCAGCTGTAATATTTCTACTCGGTTTCGTCTCACCCGCAGTATGGGATGACGCCGCTCATGCACGCTGCCTACAAAGGGAAAGCAGACATGTGCAAGTTGCTCCTCCAACACGGAGCCGACGTAAACTGCAACCAGCATGAACATGGATACACAGCGCTCATGTTTGCTGGCCTGTCAGGTAAGTGACAGTATTTGTCCATCACCATGTAGATTGGCAGGTCCAAACAGCAACAAGCAAAAATGTCTGAATATAAGATATATTAGAGGTTTTTCCTTTATGTCTTTAGGTAAGACTGACATCACCTGGATGATGCTGGATGCCGGGGCGGAAACAGATGTGACCAACTCTGTTGGACGGACCGCCGCTCAGATGGCAGCTTTTGTTGGTTTGTGACCATATAATTTATTCTCATTGCAATTCCAGTGCAACAGCAGCAAAGTGACAGACAATCAAAGCAATTCACACAAAGATAAGAACATAAAATATATAAATAAAGAATAAAATACTGTACAGTAAGGGGAAAATTTCAACATAAATATTGTACAGTTATTAAAAGTAGCTACTCCAGTCAAAATCAGTGTACAGCTGCGTAGGGTAGTTCAAAAAGATATACAAAATGTGTCTAAGAGCATAAAATGAGACTATTTACAATAAGTGACTTCTGTGTGTGCTTGAAACAAGAAGATTTTACCAAGACAAAATAAGTATTACACTTAAGGTTTTCTATGTAAATATTGCTATTCTATTTTCTAGCATATATCTACTCATAATAAGTAATATTTTCTTAATATAAAGTTTTAATGTCTTACTGAGATAAATAAGTACTAAAACACTTAAAATAAGAAACATATTCTAACATAAAGCCTCTCAGTGAGAAAAAATATCTCGTCAGAAAGAAAACAAGTATAAATCTTCTTAATTTAAGATGTTTAATCTTACGTAGATTTCAGTTTTTGCAGCGTAGCAATAAAAGCTGCAACAGCAGAGATGTTATTTAAAATTAAGTTCAACCATTGTTTTATAATTAGATAAAAACTATCTCTTATATTAATACAATGGACTGAAAATATTTGGATAATTGATGCTAGTCAATTCATTTTTATTTGATTAATTTGGTAGGTTACTAGAATGTGTGTTTATATCGCAAAATTACAAAATACAAGATTTCAAGTGAATCATCAAAATGATCTGTCTCATGGTAAATGATGTTTTATTGTCTTAAAATCGACATTCAGAGTTTTAACCAGCCTCCACTTTTCATCCTTAGGTCAGCACGACTGCGTCACTGTAATCAACAACTACTTTTCTCGAGCCAGGCTGGATTACTACACAAAGCCGCAGGGTTTGGAGAAGGAACCGAAGCTGCCGCCCAAACTGTCCGGACCCCTCCATAAGATCATCATGAGCACCAACCTGAACACGGTCAAAGTAGGACTTCACAGAACGGAGCATGTGGGCTCCGAAGACCCAGTTCATCTTCCAGCAGCCTGAATGAACCTCAATATGCTTTCTGTTTTCATGTCATGATTCCGAAACACAGTAGATACCATTTTCACCGTTTTTATTTAGTTTAATTATTACCGTCAGTAACGAAAAGTTGTAATTAAATGTGGCATCAAATCGTTAATTATTCCTAACAGGAAGAGAAGTGCAGCTCTACCGGTTCAGCTAATACAAATAAAAATCAGTTACCATAAAATATTGCATTCATCACATTATTTCTGACATAATTTACTGAGTTTGTGTGGATATAAAAGCTTTGTGACACTTAACAGTCTGTGTGACGTTAGTGTATCAGCTGCACCTTCAGCAAGAAGCCAACAAAAAATGAGATTTACACTGTCAACTTTTAAAGAGTCCGTCTCCACCTGCATTACGTGGTAAACCTTTTTTTAGCTTATACAAATTATTTCTCGATATAATCTGGATTTTAGCTCCGAATGTAAACATTTTTTCAGGTGAGAGAGATTTTTAGAGAGCAGCTTAAGTAATTTAAGTTTTATGAGTTTGGGCAGACATATTTTCTTGATTCTTTTTATTAAAAGTATCCAGTCACTTTATAGCATCTCCAGCAAAACCCTGAGACATTTCCTAGTTCGAAACACTTGAAATCAAATTAATTTATTGTCATATCAAAAAATTAACCTGGCAGCTTTCGGGTGAATTTTTCCCTTCATTTCTCCTCTTTCCACCTACTTTTCTCACTGCTTAAATTACAGAATCCTCAACAGTAAGGTGATCGGAAACAACTGGGATGGATCACTTTGTGTTTTTTGCTCTACAGTTTTCCAAAACGGAGTCAAATAATCTCCTTCGTTGTTTGTTTTGTTTTTCCAGTTGGTGATGCTGGTGAAGGAGAACCCGTTGCTCGCCGAGGTGGAGGCTCTGGACAAATGCAGAAGAGTGATGGAGCTGATCTGTGAGAAGTGCATCAAGCAGCAGGACATGAACGAGGTTCTGGCGATGAAGATGCACTACATCAGCTGTGTGCTGGGAAAGTGTGCCTCCTTCCTGAAAGACCGCGAGGACAAGCTGGACGGCCTCGTAAAGAGGTGGGAATAAGTGAGGGAATGGGTTTTATTACGAACAGAACCCTCCACATCCTCCTGGTAAAGATGTGTAAAAGCCCCTAATATTAACTAAACTGTTATTTTGGAAAATAAAATTTGGAAAATAGAACCTTGTTCATCAATTCAGCAGGAAAAAAACTCTATGAGTCAAGAATATTTTTCACGTTGGCATGCAGCTAGTAGCATTTAATGGTTTCTATGGAGACCTTTGACCCCAAATTGCCACTCTATCATTTCCTCTGGTGATTGTTTTACCTTCTTTATCATCCACTTTGCTCTCTGTTGTAAGATAATTGTTACTGCTCATCCAGCCTGGTTTGCTACAGTTGTTTTAATTTTCTTAATCATTGCTTTGACTTTATGTTGCTCAGAGTCGGTTTTAGTCTGTTCCCCTGTCTTACCTTGTTTGAAGACTGGCTAGAAGAAATAAGCCTTGATATTATATTAATAAAAGAGTGGGTAACTGAGTAAAAATATCTTTAAAGAGTAAAGTTAAAAAAGTTTCAGCATAGGATGCCAGTTTTACTCCAGTGATTTTTGTGGAAAACAATTGTTTATTATTTTAATTCCAAGTTACATAAATGTATTTAAAGTAACAGTTGAATTTATGATGCTGCAACAAAAGATGCATTTCTTTAATAGGTTTTTTAACGCATCTTTACCAGGGTGATTGTTGTATTTTATATGAAAACAGTTGGTTATTCCTTTTCTCATACCTGAGGCATATCATAAGAGTTTTGTTTTGTTTTTTTTGTCCTGTTTAAGTCGATATCACTTCAAGCTCCTTCTCCCTGCTTCTTTCTGCTGAACAACATATTTTGTTCTGGTGTTCACTGGATTTTTGGGTGTGTTCCCTTTTTTTTTTTTTTTGTGCGCTCCAGTTTGCTAAAAGGTCGTGACAGCGACGGTTTCCCAGTCTTTCAGGAGAAGTTTATCAGAGAATGCATCCGCAAGTTCCCGTACTGCGACGCCACGCTGCTGCAGCAGCTGGTGCGGAGCATCGCCCCTGTAGAAATCGTAAGTTTGCAAACTAAACGTCAAATTCATTCCAAATACGCCAACGATTGTTTCAGTAATTGATTACTCTATGATCAAAAAATTCTCATTCTGCAGATTTTGCTGTTCAACCACTTAAATGCTCTTTTCATACAATACGTTAAAAGATGCAAATAATCAATTGAATGATTTTTTTAAAATAAGAAAATAAGAATTTTATTGCCTTAAATGTTATAACACATTCCTTTAGTGAATGCTTGATCGTTGTAAAAAAAAATACTTTTAACATCAGCATGTGAAAAACTCAGACCTGTCTTTTCGACTGAACGTCAAGGCTAGTTTTCGGGTTGAATAATTTTTTATCTTTTGCTGAATTTGAACCAGGTGAAGATAAAACTGCCACTAAAGGAGTTTGAGTCGGCCATATTTACAGACAAAGAAGGTGTTTATTTATTACTGCTCTAAGTATGATGTTCTATCAGCAAATAGCCTATTTTGAGTCTGTCTGCACCAATTAACGATTAATCGGTTACTAAAATTAGATTATTTCAATAATCGATTCATCACGATTAATCGATTCGGCCCGAACATTTCCCTGCCTCCCAGAATCACAGGACGTGAAATAAATTCAGTGGCTCAAAAAGTGGATTCAGAAATCACATCTGTGATTTCGATGGCAATATCTGATCAGGTTTTTTTTGCCCTCCAGGGTAACGACCCCACGGCGCTCTCGGTTCTGACTCAGGCCATCACAGGGCAGGTCGGCTTCATGGACGCAGAGTTCTGCACCACCTGTGGAGAAAAGGGAGCTGAGAAGAGATGCTCCATCTGCAAAATGGTGAGCGTTGAAACCACAGAAATAGTTACCATGTGAAGGATTTTCACTGAAGGTTTGCTCCTTTTTCAGATCATCTACTGTGGACAAGCGTGCCAGAAAATGCATTGGTTCACCCACAAGAAGGTTTGTAAGAAGCTGCAGGAGCAGCGAGAGAAGCAGCAGGCAGAAATGGCCAAACTGAGGATGGAGCAGAGCAAAGGTGAACGAATCATCCAGAAACTTCAAAACTGAACATTAGCTCATATTTTAGGACAAAAATTCATTATCAGCTCCTGCCTCTCTGGTGCAAATGTGCAAAAAACTTGTTCAGCATTCAACCAACGTCAATAAAACACAATATTGTTTTCATTGTGGTTCCCTCAGATGTAACTTTACAGACCTCTGCTACGAAATAAGCCTTTTCCCTTTGAATCAACCCAAACCTGTTGAGGTTTTTAATTGTACTTTTATATCCTGAAGTTTCTGGAGTCTGAGATAAATCCAGCAATTTTACTCAAGCAAGAGTAGAAATACTTCACAATAAAATTACTCAAGTAAAAGTAAAAAGTTCAGCGTAGTAGAAATACTCCTAAAAGTGCTTTTCACCCCCCCCCAAAAAGTCACTCAAGTAAATGTATATAGTTACTCCCCAACTCTGAATGCCAGCATCTGCAGAAGCTCTTTGGAGAACAGGACTTTAAGTTTTGATTTGTTTTAATGACTTTGTGGAATCTGTTTCATTCTTTTACATTTTAGGTGAAATTTGCATTTTTTTTTTAAGCTAATTTGAATTGTAGCATATTGTGGTGACGGCTGGCCGTAACCTGAATTGGCTCTTCTGTTTTCAGAGGAGATTAAATCCGTCCGGGAGGCCGCAGACTCCATGCAGGAGCTCTCTATGGAAACCAAAAGCGAAGAGACGCCGGCAGACGCTGCAGCTGCAGAAACATCAGACTCCACTTCCAACACAGCTGCTGACAACTGAGGAGCATCCTGACATCCACCGCCTTCTCCAGGGCGCATCCACCCAGCACAGGCAGCAAGGAAACTTTTCCTGGAAACCAGATAGACTGCTCCAGGAGTATTTATCAACATCTGAGACTGAACCACGTCTTTTTGCCCATTTCCTATTTATGAATGAAAATGCTACACGTTCTGGTGTGTTTGTAGAAATGTGGACGAGCACACGGAGGCGTTCGAGTTCACAGCGACGGTGAAGATGCAACATTAATCTACCTTAAGAATCTGTAGCAAACAGAGGATGAAGTGGCTGCGCCGCCTGCCGTTTGTCTGATTTATTTTTGTACCAACGGCCCCATTTCATGCGTCTAAAATGAGGCAGCTTAATGCTGACCAAAAATCTATGAGGTATTTTTAGGTGTGGATGATATAAATGCGAGTTTGTCTTAGTGAACTATGGAAGAAAATGTTGGAGGCAGAGCAAAGAACTGTCGGTTAATAGGAAAATAAATAAATTTCCTTTAAAAAAATGTACTTCTTTTTCTCTTGTATTTACAATACTTCCTTATGAGACAACCCAAAAATAAAAAGTCTGTTTAATTCAATTCAGGATATTTATATTGTACTGATTCTCAACAAACATTTAATTTCTATTCAGCAATAGTCAGTTTAGTTCACATATTTAGCAAACCCCCCGAAAAAGTTAATTACATACATTTCACTCAAACTGTTGGTGAAAGTCAAACACAATTTATTATACAAAGTAATACAGGAGTGAAAAATAAAGCTGTGCTTCTATAAACTTTTATGATTACAAAGTTTAAATGGTATTAAAAGTGTAAGTAAGTTCTAAAAAGACACATTTTTATTTTTTATTTCCATTTGGGTTAATAAAAAATTCCCTAAGACACAGTTGTTTTGTATTTTTACTTATTGAATGTTATTTCTGAGTAATAAGTGTGTTTTTATGCATTCATTTTATTTCTTCTACTATCTCCACTGATCTCAGTGAAATTTCTGTAAACGTGTCTCATAAAATACATCTAAAGGAAATTATAAATATAAAATAAAATACAGTTAGCTTTAGATTTCATTTCCTCCATTCAAACATTTACGTTTTTGTCATTACATCTGTAGTTTGTAAAGATGACCACAGGGGGGCGCTGTTCTGCCAGGATTTAATTCTCCCCAGATTTTGGCTTAATTGTGAATGAACAGAATCTTTTTTCAACCTTTTCGGCCATAAAACAAACATAATTTCAATGTAAATGTAAATAATTTCAAAGTAAAAAACAACAAATTTCAAGCACTTTGAAAATGCCTTGCTGCTGAAATGTGCTATACAAATAAAGTTTGATTTGATTTTGATTTGAAATTAATGTAAATCCAAGAAAAGGATCTCAAGTGTTTGCCTTTGTGTGATTTTAGTCAATCTAGGGTCCGAAACCTGCAGTTCTGCGGCCCAAAGCGCCTCTTTGAACCTTCTAAAGTGGCACTAATCAACTAATTTTTCATGGTATTATGTCTATATTATGAAATAATAATAATAATAATAATAATAATAATAATAATAATAATAATAATAATAATAATAATAATAATAATAATAATAATAATAATAAAGGCAAATCGTAGCAATTTTTCAATTGTTTCATTCAATAATTGTGTTGCATTTCCACTACAGAGTAACAATGTACTACAATGATCTGCCATTAGATTGGAAACGTGCTTCTTTTTTTTTTTTTACATCATATTTCACAACTATCGATATCTCATAAACAAAAATGCATCTATCCTGTTATTGCTAAAACTATTTTTAGGGCAGGGGTAGTACTTTAAAACCTAAACTTAGAGATAAATTGGTTGTTCTTTAAAAATAACAGCCAACTTCTTACTGTAGATACATATAATAAATGATGAGTTGTCTTTTATTTATTTATTTCATTAGCAGCTTTAAACAAGTTTTATTTAGCAAGACTGAGGCAAAAAATAGTGTTTTTGACTGTACAGATTGTAGACCGCTAGTCCATTCACAAGAACAAAACAAACAAAAAAATTCCTTGTTGCATTTAAGCCAACTATAATGAATGGGTGTGCCCAAGTCTGTCTTTGAGTTAAAAGGCAGTGAATATTTTTGGCCCTTCTTACAGTAATACTAAAATAAAAGTGTAAAAATAATGACTAAGGAAAGAAAATAACTATTGTATAAAGCCATTGATTGTTGAAGGTGAACTGTAAGATCAGTCACGCTCAAAATAAAATAAGAATAAACCGATCCCCCAATGCACCAGAAAGATTCACAAAGTTGAGAATAACAAAAGCTGCTTATTGATTTGTGACACTAACAATCACATAAATACCACACAGCAAGCAATAGGCTGCGTTCACACTGAAAACCCGAAGTTTCAAACGTGAGCAGAATCTGAACGGCCAGGTCGTCATTTATACTCGACAAACGTCACTATTCTGCGTCCTGAGTCGCGCAAGAAAAAACAACCATGGCGGACTATAATGAGGATTAAGTTGTTAAGTTGTTAATTTTCTTGTCGGCGGTGGTAGAATCTGCTGACAAACATGCGCCAACGGGGGTGGGGGGTAGAATCGACAGTTTTGAGGCAGTTGACCAAAATCCCGGACGATTTTGAAATTCCCCCCGGACATGTCCGGGAAAAAGAGGACGTCTGGTCACCCTATGTTAATGTGCTGCTCCGGTTGAACAACTTCGAAATCGTAAAATACCGTTAGCATCAATGTTTACTTCCGCAAATACTGAGCACTTCTTGTTTTTTTTTTTGTTTTTTTTGACGGTTGCAAAACACTGAGCAGCTCTCTATGTGTGATGTTATTGCGCCCTCTACTGTGCATGCAGGTCACTTTCAGGTGGTTTACAGTCCTAACTGGAGATCACAAAAAGCCTCATACATTTGGAAGTAACAGCACAAAAAAAAAAATAAAAAAAAATCCGATTTGATTCCAAAATAAATCGGAATTTTGTCTCTTCAGGCTGGAGCTTTAGTCAGGAAATAACAGCAGAGAGTCAGACACAACCTGTCATCTGCTTTTGGGAACATTTCCAAACCGGGTTGCCACTGTGACCTTTCCCTCTCGGCTCTTTTCAAGGTGTTGAACAAACCTTTTGTCGTTCCCCTTTCTGCCTTGTCACACCTCTGATTACAGCATGAGGGTCCTTCCTGATAATAAACACGCTCCCGCCGTTCTGATTGTCAATGTCAAGTTAACCCGACCGCCTTCCACTTCCTGTGAGGGTCAGGAGCTAAACAGGAGGCACCTCTCACTTTTCTTTTACTTTCAGTGAGAGGCTCTAAAGCTGGCGCCGATCATGGTTGCCTTCTAATATTCTCCTTGTCTATTCCCAGGAGAAACTTTAGGGAGCGTTGAGTAAATAATAATAATAAAACTTTTGTACATTCAAATGTATGAGAATGTCAGGCACTTGTTCCACCCCAGGGTTTCTTTTTCTTTTTCCTAAAAACTGTTGGTTCCGGTTCTGCTTTGATTTAATGCCTTCCATTACGGCGTGAGATGGAAGGCATTTCTATTTAATGCCTTCCAATAAATGGAAGAGTAAATATTCCTCTGCGAAGAGGTAGCCGTGCTGCCCTTTATTTTCTGGATTGAATGTTTCTGTGGCGTCTCTGTTTGGGAAAGAAATAAAAGAGGCAGGAGATACTGACAGGCTGTGTGTGAAGTTTAACAACAAAGTAAATTCTAATGCAATGAATGTCAGGAGCTAAACTTGTAAAAATGTATTTTCCAGATGATTTCAGAAAACATAGACAGTGGTGGTTGGCTCTTGAGTTTAAGGATGAAAAGAACGACATGTATCCACCGTTTACATCTACTTCACCATTCAGGACTTGTTGGTCAAATAGAGCAAAAACAAAACATTTACGACAAACGGATTTGTTATACTGACTGCCAATAAAACCATCTGAGGACACTTTTGGAAGGTGGTTTTAAAGGAAGCTCACCCAGTTTACCCCCAACTCAGGATTTGAACCTCAAGCCCAATTCTGGAGCTCCAGACTCCAAATTTATTTTGAAAAAAGAAAAAAAAGAAAAAGCCTAAAACTTTTAATAAAGTGAAGTATTACTGCACTTGTCTTGCCCCTTTTTGGGGTTATTTTCCTGACCTGTGCAATCACATCACTTACGTCAGTTTGGTGTTTCTATTTCTCAATAAAAACCACAATATGGGTTTCTTTTAAATTCTGTCCTTTTTTAACCTGCTTGGCCATAAAATAAACATCCAACATTTCAATGGATCAGAGTAGAATCAAGAAATTATTGCAAGTGAAAATAAGTCTAAAGATTTATTTTAAAATCTCTAGACTCTTTCGAACATGACATCGATGATTAGCCAAGTGTCACTATGTAGTGGGGTTGTAAAACAGAAATCCAAGGGAAACTTCATTATTTAAAAGAACATAACATTAACATTAACATGAGTTTAAATAAAGGTTTTGGTTTGTTTGTTTTTTGCTTGTTTTACGTTGTGTTTGGGTTTGAAACTGTCCGTCAGATCTGGCAACCCTGATCCCAGGCCTTCAGGCTGCAAGTGCCACCAGCACTGTCGGTCCTTTGCTGTACTGACTGGTAAATATGGCTGAAATCCATCCATACATCCATCAACAAACAGAAAATAACCTGCATGTTGAATTTCTTCTTTTCATCAGTAAAACAGGTTTTGTTCGAACATTGTTTTCCATTTTTGTTCAGGTCAAGGTGTAGTGAGACCTTTTGATCTTCACTAAGTCGCTATTTTGAGGCATAATTGTTGTTGGAACTAAGACTTAGGAAGTGGGAGAGTACAACACAATAGTCTTTATTGTTTTCTATTTTTAAACATTGTAATTAGCTGTGTCCTTTCATCTCTTTTGTTAAAACTTTTCTTCCTGTGCATTTTAATTCGTCACCCTCACCCCACTTCTCTGTAAATGCTTTTGTCCTTTAATGTTTTGCTCCTTTCTGTAATTTTGCCCCTTTTTCCGTCCTTCCTGCAGTCCTATTATTCTTCTTTCTTTTATCCTTTTTTACCCAACGGTTCTCTTTCCCGTCAGCAGGATTTAACATAAGATGTTCATGAAATATCTTATCTTATCTTATCTAAGTTAAAAAAAAAAAATCAACCATTGTAAATTTCCTTTTGAAAGTCTTTCAGCAGTATCTGTTGTTTTCTCTACTCACTTTAAAGTTGTTATTCCAGCCTTAACCACTAGATGGCTCTACATTCAATAACCTGCTCCTAATCCAATGACCTGAAACTCTCACAGGATGTCAGATTAACCAAATATTTGCATATTGTCATGGACTGGAGGTTTAGAGTCATGCAGTGATTACTGTGTTTAGTTTATTCTCTAAATATCGAACAACTATTCCAGTAAAACAACAGTACTTTTAGTCAGAGCATATTTTAATTCATTCTTTTTTGATCAGAGAAGTCTTGGAATAACATTCACATAAAAAGCTATTAAAATAGCATTTATTTTGAGGCCATAAGAGACATAAAGACCAAAAGTATTTGATTATTCGTGGATTTTTCATGACCTCTTGAAAACAGCAGAAGTCAGCAGAAACAAGAGTGCGTTTGTTTCAGTATCACAGCTGCAGATTTTAACAAAACCATTTCAAATAAAACAAAAACTAAACATTTCCAAGAAATGGATTTGTTATACCAGCTGCCAAAAAAAGAGAGACAATATTAAGACACTTTTGGAATGTCATTTTGATCTATATCAAAACCTTTGCTGTTATTTTTTAATAAAAAAAAAGGTTTATCTGTTTGCGTTTTTCATCTGGGATAACTCTTTACTTAGAGAGCTGTGCTGTGAGCAAAACATTAATAACTTTTAGCATATCAAGGTTAGAATGACTGAGTTTAGTTCTTCTAAACACAGCATCAAATCGCACAAGCAGAAGTTTAATCTAATCCAAATCATTCTTTTTATTAGAATAACTATATTATGTGTGTTTAATGCCACCGAATAAGTTGCATATATAGAAAAAAAATAGATATCAGTCAAGAGTCAAGAGTTTTTCTCCTGGACACCAAGGCACTTTGCCCAAAGTGCTACTTCATCAGGAGTGTTCATGAAATTTAGTCACACTACTGTGTTTTCTATTGCTTATTTCTGAATAATATAATTTAGAAGATCTGAAATATTTGAGAATAAATGCAGCTTGGAAAGTTAAAATGCCAAGACGCAACAATACTTGACACACTATTGGTTGGCTTTTGCAAGCCAGTCAGTCCAGAAGTATTTATTTTCCTTGATGCTGATTGGCTGTAACTCCAAAAGCAGAGATATGGAAGTGTTTAGACGGTTAACGCATTAATGCATTTTAAGATATATCTGGTGTTTGAACTACTAAAACAAGAAGTTCAAAGCATTTTTAAAGATGGGTCCCAAGGTTTCAATGTGGAAATAGAGGCAAAGTTCCAATAGTCATCGAAACGATTGAACTGAAACAACCTCTGATATCTCTGTGCAGTCACAATAAGCACAGCTAAGTTAAGTGAAAGGGTAGGATAAAACGGAAGTAGGAAGGTACCAAATAATAAAAAGTTGTGGAAAATTGGAGTGCAAAGAGTGAAAACTGGTCCTCACATCAAGAATCAGATCCACTACAACTGCACTCAGTAATGCACCAGAGTATTTTTTTCATTTCTGGAAGGAAATAGAATAATAAATACAAATCAACTCATAAAGAAGCAGCACAAGAAGAAAAAAATTAATGTATAGGCCTGCTAGACCATAAAGAGAAATCTAAAACCTGTCTTCTTACAAATGTTTGCATTACAAATGGATTGCTTTTGCAATGAAAGACTGTTTTGTCCTATTTTTTGAAAAGAGATGGGTGGCGATGCATTCTACCTGAGGGTAAGAGTTCAAAGGCAGCAAAGGAGGATGCTTTTGATCAGCTAGAAACCTCTGTGCTTTGTAAAGGGATTTCAATGCATAGATGTGCTTTAAACAGGCAGAGAGAATGAATGGCAGGATTGTCCCTTCTCCAAATATTATTTTCTGTGCTGCTCTTTAAACTGTTGACACTAGCCAAATTATGATAACATGCCGTCTGATTTTGTTCCCTTTTTCTCGATTTGATATTTTCCAGTGTAGAGGTTACCTGAAGGACCCTAAAAATTCTCACAATTAAAAATAAATTTGGCATTATTTACATCACATTATTTAATTAGGCATTTGCAATGATGAACAGTTATAAGCAACAGTTAGTTTTGGCCTAAAATGTATATCTATATAAGGTCTAGAAGGATTTCCTAAAGTTTTGGAAAGGCTTTGTTAAAGTAAGCTGAAACAAATATTTTTTTTTTGTGTGTGTGTGTCTTATTTTGTTATTTTATAATCATGTTATTTAAATAACAGTAGTTTTTTGTTTGGTTGTTTGTTTTTACCAAATTGTTTTACTCTTACTTGAGTATTTTTTTGGATGGCTACTGTTTACTTTTACTTCAGTACAAGTTGAAGTAGTACTATGCATGATTATTTGTGGAAAGCAACAACAAATATTCATAGTGGAAGACAGACCCCTCTTCCTCAGCATACGGGGTGAATTTCAGGTTCTTAAGACTAAAATTAAACAAGTGGGCGAGGTTTGAGACCAGCGGTGATGCATGGCGACCAATCAGATCCTCCAGAAGCAGACATACCTGAGCAGCTGCCAGAGCGCGAGGCGGGCCGGGTCGCATTTAAAACCGCTCTCCTCGCACTCAGCCGCTCATCCAGCATCAGGACACTTGTCTGCTTCTCTCAGCTTGTCATTTAAAAAAAAAAAAGAGAGAGAGAGAGAGAGAAGCAGCCATGCGCCTCCACGCCCACGCGTCGTGTCGCTCCCTCCTCCTGCTCTGTGTCCTCCTGAGGAGCTGCCAGGCCGTGGAAAATGACGCCACGGAGCGGGTGTTCTCGCACGTGAGCCCCGCTCCGGCCGCGGAGCTGCAGAGCAACGAGTCCCTGAACCGCGCGCGCACCGGAGGGCGAGGACAGGGCGGCGGTGCGGCTGCGCAGGAGCGAGTCGGTGAGTGGACAGGAAGGATGCTCTGCTCTGTTACTGCTTTACTGCAACTCCTACGTTCTGTAATAATGCCTGATTTTTATGCACAACATTAATTAATCTAACATATGACAATTCAGAGCTCTTGGTTACTTATTACTGTTGAATGTCTAAGTAGTGCTACTCTCACTTGACTACAGTTTTTGTCCGCTACCGAAATTCAATATTTCGGTAGTGGCCAAAAAAGCGAAATATTGAATTAATCAAAGCTTGATACAGAAGCATAACTCAAAGGGTGTACAAACACTTTCATCCATGTTATGTCACAATATTTGTGCTCTTTTCCATCTGAAACAGTAATAAAATGAAATCTTTCTTTCAAAACTGTAAAAAGTCAAATGGAAGAAAACAAAACCATTAATAACAACAATAATAATAATCAAACAAAACGTTCATATGAAGAGGCCAAAGCTTCTTAAATTATATTCCTGATTGTCTAATTTGTTTTAATACAATCGTTTACATATAAAACAACTATTTTGTTAACCTGAGTGAATTAGTGCCACCATCACTCCTTTAAATATCGGTTACTCAATGTGACAAATTTTATAATTATGCATGCTAGAAAAAGTTGCAAAACAATCAACATAAACAATAACATTTGCAGTAACTTTTTATAAACACCCATTGATATTCACATCAGATTACATTAAAAATCAAAATATATGCTGCATTTCTGACTGATTTATTTAAATCCTGAGGAAGAAGCAATGTTTTGTTTGACTAAAGTGTCAAAATTAAGCCTACAAAAATAAGCATTACAGAGTAACACAGCAGACATCTGTGTCTGTTGCTGGTGCCAAAAGATCACCTTTTATCTCACTAAATCAAAATTTACTTTTGCACCTCTTGTGCATAACCAAACACAAATGAGCATGTTCCAATAGACGTTTGAATATCTAAATGTATCTCAATCATAAGAGTAGTAAAATTAAGGTAAACATAAAGTAAAATTAGCATAACAAACAATAATAATAAGAAGAATATTGTCTTGAAAACTACAGATTTTAGTTTTCTAATTTTACATGTATAAATTGAATCATAAAAAGGCAGACATCAGTGTATTAGTATGCTATAGATGGCTGCAGTTCAGATGGATGAGGTTTTCTCCTTGCATCATTGTTGCCCTGCGGCTCTCCTGGTATGAGACCCTGATGGATGGGGATGTTTGGGGGTGGAGGGAGTGTAAGTAAGAGACAGGAAGACAGAGCTCATCCTAGCTCCATTCATCCAATGCTGTCACAGAGGTGTATGGAGATGCATGAATGGAGCAGGAATTGGGTTACAGCCATGGAGGGGAGAGCAGGGGGGGACAGTTTTCATAGCCTGCAGGAGTAAAAGCTGCCTGCCTGCAAAGGTGCATTCCTCCTGCTAATCCATGAATTTTCTCTTTTTGTCACCATGCTGTAATTATAAGTTAAGGAAGAAAGGTTGAGATGCTATTGACTTGCATCCTTGTCTTCATGTTTCTTGCCAGAAGCTTCAAATGGATTCCCAGCCAATGTAATGGGAGAAAACTGGAGTCAGAAATCCTAAAGGGGGAGTGTTTGAATTGTTTAAAAATATCTATAGCTGTAAAAATGGTCCTTTCTGTTCACCCACAGATAGGAGTCAGATTGGCTGCAGAGAGTTGAGGTCTACAAAGTACATCTCAGACGGCCACTGCACCAGCGTCAACCCCATCAAGGAGCTGGTGTGCGCAGGAGAGTGTCTCCCAGCTCAGATGCTGGAGAACTGGATCGGCGCGTCCCGCGGCAGGAAGTTCTGGGCCCGCCGGAGCAGCAGCCACGACTGGCGCTGCGTCAACGACAAAACCCGCACCCAGCGCATCCAGCTGCAGTGCCAGGACGGCACCACGAGAACGTACAAGATCACCGTGGTGACCTCCTGCAAGTGCAAGAGGTTCTCGAGGCAACACAACGAGTCTGGCGGCAAGTTCGAGGACCAATCCGTGCTGCAGCCGTCGGTCCTCCACAGACACAAATCCAAGAGCAAGAAGAGGCTGGGAAAGACCCGGCTGAGGGAGAACTGGCATGAGACTGAATCCTAAAGTCTGTAACGTCTTCAGATTGACTCTAAAAATAATCTTCGGGATGTTTCTCCTTTTGACCTTTGGAAGTTGTGGATTATCTTTCTGTGACTTTCATCTGACTCATGCAAAGTCAGGTAGCTAATTTGGAGACTTCAAAGTGGATTCCCAAAGATTTTTGATTTAAAAAATGTGAACAAAAGTGGATTGTACAGTCTGGAGAGTTCCATGTAGTAGAACACATTATCCCATATGGGCTGTGCATATTCTATGGAGATCTGCATCAAACTAGTGGGAAAACACCCAAACATCTTTAAAACATTAACTGTAAATAGCTGTACATATATGAAATCCCTACTCTCATTTTGAAATATGGCTGTGTTTATAAGATTTTACTCTTTAAGAAATATGATGTTTGATGTAATATATTTTTTGTTGCAATATATCTGGTGAATTCATTTGTTTAGCACCTGCAAATCTTCACTCTTGTCTTTACTTTGTGCAAAATAAATCTAACAATTGATCACATGTTGTTTCATATAGTTAAAAGCTTTAAAGCCTTTTGTAGACGTGAGACCTTACACCCTAACACATTGTACAAACGGTTAGATGAAATCAGTTTAATCAAGATTTCAACCAACAGTTTGTACAATTATTGACTTAAAAAAACAGCCCCTCCTTCAGATCCCTGGTTTTAGCCATCAGGACATAATCAAAATGTTTGATGGATGCCAGGTTGACAAAAAGCACTGTATCCCAATGGCATTTATTTGGAAAGATATCAGCAATAAGTCTAGTGAAGCAACTGTGGTTGTCCATCAATCTGAAAAATTTTATAATGTCCAAACAACTTGAAATTCATCCTTATATAATGAGTTTCAGTGCAAAGCTTTCAAGACACTTGTCTTGGTGAGGTCCTGTGCTAAGTGGGAGAGCATAAGTATCTTGGTGTTTTGTTCAAAAATTTGGGGAAAATGGAGCAAGAGATTAGTAGGCAAATTGGTGTATTTTGAAATTCACTCTAAAGTTAACAGTTAAGAAACTCAAAAAGCTTAAAATACACCTTCTATGGCCTGAACACCATCCATCCATCCATCCATCCGTTTTCTGTTCACCCTTGTCCCTAATGGGGTCAGGAGGGTTGCTGGTTCCTCTCCAGCTGCGTTCCAGGCGAGAGGCGGGTTCACCCTGGACAGGTCGCCAGTCTGTTGCAGGGCAACACAAAGACATACAAGACAAACAACCATTCACACACACACTCACACCTAGGGAGAAATTAGAGAGACCAGTTAACCTGACAGTCATGTTTTTGGACTGTGGGAGGAAGCCGGAGAACCCGGAGAGAACCCACCATGCACAGGGAGAACATGCAAACTCCATGCAGAAAGACACCGGGCCGGGAATCAAACCCAGGACCTTCTTGCTGCAAGGCAACAGCTCTACCAACTGCACCACTGTGCAGCCCTGGCCTCAACACATTTAATATTAAAATTCATCACTGTATATTTAGAGAAAACCTGGACAAAAATGTCAGGAGAAAGAAAGCGAGAACAAGGTTGAATCTGAATGAGCCACAAAACATCTGGAACAATGTATAAAAACAAAATGCATGAGCATAATGCACAGCAAAGTGTTTAGCTAAAATCAAAGTCAGGAAATCAGCACAAACACCAGACATCAGCTGTCAGGCCTGAAACAGAAAGGTGATGATATGGGTTTGTCTTCTAGCCACAAAACATGGACACATTGCAGTCATTAAGCCAACCATGTCCTCCTCTGTTTATCAAAGTATTCCAGAGTCAAATATGAAGCTATCTGTCCAATAGCTGAAGCCCACACTAGGTCATCAACAGGACATTGTTTCAACACACAGCAGCATATTTACAACAGATGACTGAAAAATTGAAACAATGTGTTGCAATAGGGCTGATTGAACTGGATTGAAAAGCTGTAGCTGGACCACACAGAAGCTAATCAGAAAGAGTTTTAGTAACTTAAGGTGTTCTCTGTTTTTTGTATTTTGTGCGATGCCTTTGTTTACCATTTTATTTTTAGTTTTTATTTGCATGTGCAAAAAATAAAATCAATGAGACTGTAAAAAAAGTGGCTAAATAATGCTTGTGTGGAATCTGATGTACACTTTAGATTTAAATAGTTTCAGATTATGGTTGATCATATTTAATATGTTCTGACTCAAAATCCAAAAACTGAAGCAGGATGTACTTTTTACACAAAGTAAATAGAAATGTACTATGTCAACATAAACAATAAAACTTAATGCATTAAGCAATTTCCGATATATTTCTGTTGGATTTTGTCTTGCAAAAACCACTGTGCCTGGAAATTTGCTACTTAAAATATCTATTTGGAGATATTTGGTGCACTGGGGGAACAGCTGCGGATTTGCTGATAAATATCTGTCAAGTTGAATTGGTAAACCGGGATAGGATTTTCAAAATAAAGTAAAGTAAAGTAAGGTAACTTCAGGCACTATGTAAATTCACAAGATTGAATTCTCTAATTGCAATACATGTATTAATTTAATTAGCAATAATAATAATAATAATAATAATAATAATAATAATAATAATAATAATAATAATAATAATAATAATAATAATAATAATCTATCCCAATAGTTACTTTTCTGAATTAACTATGGGTAGAGAGCTCAAACATGATTAACTGTCATAAATTTTGTAACATTTTTAAAAGATTTTAACAATTAGCTTAGTTTAGCTTGTTTGTTTGTTGGTTTGTTTGTCTTTGTTTTTTGCTTTGGTAATTTTTTTGCTAAAGTACATGCAAATACATTAAATTTGCCAATATTATCCACAAATAATTAAAATAAACGTAGGTGTTTTATGTGATCTGTGCTCAAGTCTTCTCCATTATTCAGGCCCAAAATAATACATACAATTTTCCAATATTATCCATAAATAAAACGAATTTTATCGTTTCTTATAATCTATGCTTAATCTTTTTTCGTTCTCCAGGCCTTTAATCCGAAATGCACATTGTCTTATTTTGAAAGGTTAGAGCGGAAGTACTACCATTGCAGCGTTAGCTTCACATCGCGGTTATATTCGCAGCTTCTCCATCCACGCTACCTCAGTGCCAGACATCCTGCCCGTCGGTCAGGAATGTGCAGGTTTTGGAGAAACCTCCTTTGACACCCCTTTTACACCTCCAACCGTAAACAGATGGAGGTCAGTCCCGTTTATATGCAGAGTGATGACAGTGAACAGGACAGGCCCGCTTATCCCCGGGTTTTCCCAACAGGCGAAGCCCGGAAGAGCGACCACCTTAAGGCGGGACTCTGCGTGGACTTCCCGGTGTCGGTGGTTCTTCCGGCCGGCGGCACCGGAGAGAGAACCGGACTGCAAACACCAAAACAGTTCTGTCCGTTTCTGGGTAGACCGCTCATAAGCTACACTGTAGAGTCCTTTGAGAGGTAGGAAAATAAATTACGATAAATCCCTTTTAGTTATAAAACACAAAGAAAACTGTTGGAAATATAGTTACCTCTTTGACAGGGATGGTTTTACTAGATGTAAGGCCCAGGGGCTAAAAAAAAATGTTCCACCCCCAACATCTCAAACTGCATTTATTATTTTCTGCAACCATTCACAAATCAATCAGAATCCATAAGGAATTAGGAAAATTATTGAGACCAAATATACAAATCCTTTGTCTTTCCAAAATCAAAATATCTTTTTTTCTTTTCCCAGCATTCCCTGGTGATACAGGGAGAATATATTAAAATGTCACTGAAAGTACCAGAAAAAAAGGTCCATTCCATCCATTTTGTCTGGGTATCACAATAAAATTAATGAGCACAGACAACTGATGATCAAGATTATGTTGATTGAGAAATATTAAAATTCTGTTTTTCCTATTGGTGGCTGCATCATAGATGCAAGTAGGTTCTGCAGATACTAACAGGCTTTAGTGTGTCACTGATGACAAGAACAATGTTAAGAATCATTGTTGTGTTAAACGAAAGTCACCTAAAGATAGAAAATGTATGAAGTTGTTTGAAAAGAAACACTTTTGACAATATTTTGGGAATTACATCTTATGTTTGTACAAAGCAACCTATCTTCTCAAATGAGCAGTACCAATATCACACATGACCTTATAGACCATATAAACCTTTATTCAGAAGTTAGAAAATAAAAAATCATATAAAAAAAAAAGGCATGTGTTGACCAGCTAATATTTTTAGTTGTCAGAATAAAATTACTACAGCAACCAGAATATAAAATAGTGCGTGTATTTGGTTGAAAACCTTGAGCCGAGAGTTTTAATTTTCAGTCATTTTTAAAGCCTGCCTAAACATAAAAAGACTACTGGACAGGTGGCCAATTCTGGTTTAAAATGAGTACAAATAATAAATAATTTTGATTTTACATACTAACCATGCAGAAAGTACTTCAGTTTAATAACGATAGCAAGATTGCAGTTTTTTCATTATTAATGTTGTCAACATAAATAGACCGTGTTACGAGAAATCTCCAGTATTTTCTGATCGGACTTTGAAGTTTTTTTTCCCCCCTCACATCCTGGCATGTTTAACCATGGCATTGTTAGGTTTGTCAGGAAGTACTCCAGGGTGTGTGTTTGCATGGAAGGAGTTTGTTTTATTCAAGGATTACCTTTTACAAGAAACGTAAGTGGCTTGTTTTGTGTGTTTCAGGATGCTTTGATCGTGCCTTGGCTGAAGTGTCCTGTTTTGGATGGCTTTTATTAGTCACATAACTGCTGGGGGGGGATACTTTGATTAAAGCAGAACCATATAGTGTTATAAACGAAACAAAAGCAAAGGGTTGTTGTTTGAATGAAATTTAGCAGTGGTTTCGCCGAAAGTAATTTAAAAAACATCAACATTGTAAATTAAAGAGCCAATGTAGATTGATTTAAAGTAAGAGAACATTAACTCTAATGCTTGCTGGTGGAATATATAAGTTTTTGTCTTTGGCAGACAGGCGGTCATATTTTCAACACTTTTCAGGGGAAATGAAATGAAATGAAACAGAGGATGTTTACATTGCATCTCAATCCCTGGCTGATGATAAAAACTATTAAAGCAACAACTGGTGTTGATCAGATGAGTCCTATTTACCTGTTGATTGTTGCTTACTTGTCATGAAGCGAGTTATAGGAAAGAGGCATTATAAAACTGATTCAGTGATCAACTTTCTGAGGAGAAAAGTCAGGATCACGGTGAAATGATGGCGTTAAAAAAATCCAATCTGAACCCTAAGTGTCCGCATAGTTTCATATGAATGTAGCATAGTTTGTAGATGATGGAACAGATCAGATCCAGTATCGGACCAGATGCCACCAATCCATCCTAGAGTTCATATTTTGGCTGCACAGTTTGTCCAGGCCTTTTGCGGCCCTTGGACTGATTTTATTTGCGGCCCCTGACTGAGTGAGTTAAGAATGATGCAATTTTAACCCCCCAAGCACAAATGATTGATTTAAATTAAGCCTTTTTATTTTTAATTTGTGCAAAATGATCATAACTTAAATTTGGAAATACTGGCTACAATGAAATTAATACATTTTGTAGTTTTTTCAAGCTCATTTTACAGACTTTTTTATATTTATTTTTGCAAATTTAGCACTTTAATACTCTTGCCGTGTTCACGGAATAAACTTACATTTCGTTTGGCTCAAGGACAGTTTTACTCACTAGAAAATAAATGATGAAGTGAAACTCATAATTTATTTTGAGTCTTTAAATAACCAGGATGTTTATTTTATCCTGCAAGCGCCACATCTCTCTTGTGACTTTAACTCAACATTTCCATTAATTTATTAGAATTTGCTAAATGTAGGATGGGTTTTCAAAGAAAAAAATTTTTTTTTCAGAATTGA
Source organism: Gambusia affinis (assembly GCF_019740435.1). Classification (NCBI taxonomy): domain Eukaryota; kingdom Metazoa; phylum Chordata; class Actinopteri; order Cyprinodontiformes; family Poeciliidae; genus Gambusia; species Gambusia affinis. The sequence continues at coordinate 22,330,846 of NC_057872.1, forward strand.
CCTATTTTTTAATCCAGACATAAAAAAATTGAAGACTGGATGTTTTTCCTTTAGTGAGGAATAATAAAAAAATCTCATTACTTTATTTATTTAATCATGTTAATGCGACTTAGTTTTTTTATTCAGAAGGAAAAAACACATTTTTCTGGCCCGCAAGTTCTTCTGACTTATTAATTTTGCCCCATATGACAAAAAGTTTGGACACCCCTGCTGTAGCAAAAGGCAGTTACTCAGATCCAGCTGCTGTGTAGCTGGATTTGTTCTGTGCCTCCTTCTATCCTTTTTCATTTGCTTCATTCTTGAAGGGTGTCGTGGATCCAAACCATTGTGGTTGTTGTTGCGAAGGAAAACATTGGCTTGATGATGGACATCATCCAACGGTTCCAGCACCAGAAGGTCCTAGTGGCACCCGGCGGCTCAACTCGTCACAGGTCCATCTGCAATGGAGTCGCAGCTCTGGGGGAGCAGCGGAGGCCGGCGGCCCACAAACCCAAGGTGGTCATCATACACGACGCTGTCCGCCCGTTTGTGGACGAGGACTTCCTGCACAAGATAGCGATGGCTGCCAAGGAGCAAGGAGTGAGTGCAGAAAAAGTTAATTTAATAAATACAGACTTTTGGATGGGTATTTATTGTATTGTTTATGATTTATTGTAAAAAAAATGTATTACCAGGGTAAGATTTTGATTTATCATTGTCACAATAAATTCCAATTAATGTTTAAAAACCCCTAGAACTGTTCATATTGTCAGGATTATTATAAAAGTGCAGAAATTATTCATGTAGGAATCTGAAAAAAGGATAAAACTTTAAGTCCATATCCCCACCGCTATACAGATTAAATTAGGAGGAAAATAAAAAAAAATGAATAAGATTTCATCCACACGTCCATCTGCATGGACCTAATTTGAGTGTTTATTGGAAGCTTGGATTTATTAGTCAGATGATTGTTCTGTGTTCAAGGCTCAGCAAATGGAAAACTGATGATGTCAGTAAATTTCATTTTTCCAAGGGACAAACAGTGCAGAGACTCAATGTAATCCCTGTGCAAATGGAGAAACAACCCTGAAAGCCACTCTGACTTCCTCACGCTTGGAGAGAGCTGTGCAAGCTAAATTAAATCCTGACTGGAGCTCAAACTTCATCTACTATTGAGCCTTGAGCTGAAAACCAGAAAGGGTCAATTGCAGAAACAAGTGGAAACAAATCCGCAGTGATTAGCTGTCCCAGATTCAGACATTACATGGGAAAGCAGGGTGTCAGCACTTCTAAAGTCTTAAAAGGTGTTAGATTCATTTTAAAAAGTAAGTTGTCCTTAGATACATTAATCACAGGTCGTAAATGATGGCTGTAGGTTTTATGTATTTTTTTCTCTTTTGTCTTGCTGGACTTTTCGGCCAGACACAAGTTTGAATCGCACACAGACATTTTTATTGCATTCTGCGACTCAAGACAAATGAAGCTACCAGTAACCAGGTGCTAATCTGTGCACTCTTGCTAGCTAACTAGGAAGCTAGCAAGGTTTTTGCGTCTCTCACGGCGAAGTTCTAATTTTGTATTACCAACCTGGAGCATTATGGCAATTTACTGATTTCTTTTTTTTTAATTCCTATCACGACACATTTCTTAAGCTTCTTAAAATGATCTTAAAAGTGTTAATTTGAGTTTGTGAAACCTGCAGAAACCCTGGGACTTGAGCCTAATCTTTTACCTGTTTCTGTAAACATAAACAAACCAATCACAAAGCCACTCCATAGCCGACTGAAAGAGCTGAAAGAAAACAAACAAACTGGTTTCATGATTCTAGCTCATTTGAACTGGATTAATGCATCATTTCATGATGACAAAACATTTAGATATATGGATGATTTATAGTTAAAGCTCAACATGATGCAGGATCCTGTTGAAAGGATACAGGTTATTAAAAGAACATTCACAGATCCCGGCATTTCTGATGTGTCTGAGCTGTGAGGTGAACTCCCACAGCAGGTGGTCTGGTCCTTATTATCTCAGCAGCACCTCACCTCCTGATCCCTTTTTTGGTAAAAGAAGCAGATTAATTTCTACCTCAAAAGCTTGCAGAACTTTTTGAACATAGTTGGCTTCCCTTAACTCTACCATGCACCCACAAAGCTAGACCAGAAATGTTTCATTAGAAGCAGGGCATGCACATTTGCTATTTTGTTATAAATCATTATATAACTAGAGGCGTAAGTCAACTAATATGTCATCTAGTAACTATTTTAATATTTTTTCTTGCGTTTTCAATCAAACCACCCTTCTGTGGATTTAAATTTTATTAAACTGCATCTCAGTGATCCGCTGAGCTGCATTTAAGAACCCTGCGTAAACTTATTGGACGGGCGGTTCGCTCACACTGGAGCAATCCGGTTTTATTACTAGGATTTGCGGCGATGTGTTCTGAAGAATCTCAGCCTGGTTGTTGCGTTTTGTCGAAATCCTGTTGCAGATAGAGAATTTTAAATCAACTGTAATAAAAACTTAAAATATAGAGAGGTGCTAAAATCTCCTCATCTGTGTTTTCTTCAGCTTCTCCATATATCGCAGCACTAGTCGTAGTTGTGATGTAACGTTAAACAAATTAAATCTTGGACTCTCACTCCGTCTGAGCCTTATTTAATTTTTCTAAAAGCACAAAATCTTACCAAGTATTTTTGGTTTAGCTTCTGGTGCAAATGTCGTTGTACATTTGAAATAAGACAAAATTAACTTAAAAGTAACTTTTGAGCAAGATACAGAGGCTTGTTTTAAGTAAATAATTCCTTAATGTTGATTAAAAAGTACTAGTTCAATTGGCAGACTAATTCACTTATAAAAAGACATTATTCCTATGTTATAGGTTAATCTATCTATTTTTTCATCAATATTTAGGAGTTGTTTAATTAAATCTTGCTGAAAAGTTACTTTTAACCTAGTTTGTCTAATTTCAAGTGTCCTAAGATATTTGCACTAGGAACTAGACCAAACATATTTGGTAGGATTTTGTGTTTTTGCAGAGAGATGATAAAGCTTCAGCTTTTACTGCATGTTGTAATCTGGTAAAAGTGTTTACTAACGTCTAATTTTGCCTCTTACAAATATTTTGGTGAACATTATTTCTCTCTAAACACATTCTTGACTTAATGTTTCATAATAAATTCCAGATCCTACTGTCTTTTTCCACACAGGCAGCTGGAGCTATCAGACCACTTGTTTCCACTGTGATCGCCACAACGTCGGAGGGATACCTGGACCATTCGCTAGAGCGAGCCAAGTACAGGGCCAGCGAAATGCCTCAGGGGTTCACATATGATGTAATCTGTGAGGCCTACCAGAAGGTGAGAGCGGCTTTCTAAGTTACTGGGGTTTGATTCTTCTTTATTTTTAGTAGCTTTTTCCTTGGTCTAGAAATGTAGAAATTTTGGGACTAACATTTGCTGTGTGATTCTCATTATGACAGATTATGAAAATTGCTCCATTACAGTTCAATGCGCCGAAAGCTACAGAGTTTCAGTGTAGAGCCAATTTTACAAGGAAATAAAATCTTCTTACCGTCTTCTGTTGGAGCTCAGTGCAACATTCAGCACTGTTGACTGTGATATATTGCTGAAATGACCAGAGAGCTGAATCAAACTCTGGTAGCGCACTGAACTGGTTCAAGTCTTACTTAAAAAAAACATTGTTTCATTGGAGTGAACAGAAGTTACATGCAGGGTATGGTTGTTATAAACAATTATTTTAGTAATCGAGTATTCTAATAATTAATTGAATAAAAAATTTGATAAAGTAAAATATTTGTTTCCCCCAGAATCCGGTGGTTGGATGCCAGGGCAGTCATTCGTCCAGCGGCCCGTCGTGTTTTCAAGTTAAAAAATGTCTAAAGTTGACAGGAAATTTAAAAATATCACTTGATAATTATGTGTTACCCAAAGATTGGAAGATTAACACCTGAACACCAACTATAAAGTCATTTTAAAAAGATTTAAATAAGTAAAGCTTGGTGGCCCGCCAGGCTTATAATGCACTGGGGGAAATGCTGAGCAGATTGGCCCAATTTTTCATATTGTTCCGATGACACTGGAAAACAAATCACACGCTAAACATTCAAAATCCCCTTTTGAAAGATAATAAACCCTTAAATTACCCTTAACCTTTAGGTTGGCTCGTCTGAGTGCAGTTTTATACGTCTACCTGCGTAGAAGAGAGAATTTACGTAGGTTGATCTGTGCAGGATCCCCACAGAAAGAAAAGGCTTTGTGTCCTTAAACCTCGACAATCGAACTGAAACTACAGATGCAGAAGTCGACCGTATTTGTCTTTCAGACATTTGGAGTTTGCGATTTCAGCCTTGATCTCTGCTTTGAAAGACGCGGCAAACGTTTAGCTCACAGCTGAAGTATGCCTTCAGCTGCGCCATTTGTCTGAAGTTATTTTTACTACTGGCACGCACAGATCTGCAGATCGCTTTGAAAGCTCCATTGGCTCCAACATTTTTAAGAAAATGAGCTCACTCTGGTGCTGCAGTGTCACAGATAGTCAGGTTGCAGAAAGACACACTGTCGGCTCTGACTGCGTGCCCCTCTCCTCCTTCTCCACCTTAACAAAAATTCGAAAGTCTAAGGTGTCTCTCAGGTTAAGACTGTAGGACATACTCATAAAAAATCTCAGCGCGCGTCAGATTTGGAGCTTGACGTCCATTCAGAGCTGAAGAACTGAGGAGTGAAAAGACAAAAGGAGGGACACTTTATCCAGTATTCTGGGGGGGCTTTTGTATTTAGAGAAAATGCTAAAGGTTAAATTACCTCAACACAGAGACCTTTTTTTTTCTCCTCTACAGTTACACAGACGCTGAAGGAAAAGGACCATTTATTATCTATTTTATCACTCAAATATTATTTAACATCAGTTTAAACTCAACAAAATACCAACCTACTCACTGACTCACAATACATTAAACCAGGGGTGTCCAAAGTGCAGCCTGGGGACCATTTGTGGCCCTCTAAAGGATTTTGGGTGGCCCAAATGGAGCATAGCTGGTTGATGCAAATGGACACTTTTTCAATTTAAAAAAAATAAATAAAAAAATAAATAACATCTAATTTAAAAAAAGTATTAGGTACCAAAATCTGATTCCCATTTCTTTATGAGACTTTTGCATTTATTTAAATTTTTAAGTAACTGGAACCACAAACAATGTCCTTCTATTTCTCAAAACACAAATCTTAGAATCAACGCACAAAATGTAGAAACTGTGAGTCTTTTTGTATCTGCACATCCATTTTCTACAAACATCTGACCATTTTCTTCATTTGAATACAATTTTACTTGATTAGATTATTATTGATCAGCTAAAATAATAATAAAAACAACACACCAAACACTTATTTTAAGATATTATAAAGCGACATGCAGTTTTTGCGGCTCCAATAACTTTCGAATTGTTCATTTTAATATAACTGAAATTGTTTTGATTATTATTGAGCAGCTAAAATAAAAAATATAAAACTAAATAAATAAGAAAAACACACCAATAGTTTGTTTTAAAATGTTATAAAAAAATAAAGTCCAATAATTTTGGCCCGCATGGCAAAAAGTTTTTACACAACTGCATAAAATACTTCCTTCATCGAGTTGTAGCCACAATGGCTTGCCAAAGTACTGGTACCTGTTATACTTCCTTCATATTTAAAACTTCAGGCCTCAGTGTATTTTAGTTGGTTTTTCTGTGGCAGATCAAAACCAAAGTGCATAATTGTGAATTAGAAGGAGGCATTTGTAATCGTCAATACTTAACGTTTCACTGCAATTACAGCTGCGAGTCTTTTGGTTTCAATTTCCACATCTAGAGGCTGAATTTTTATTTTCAAGGCTTACTGCAGACTCTCAGTCGGATTTAGGAATGGATTTTTTTTTTATTTATTTGTTTATTTTCATTTACCCTTTAGTTAAACAGACATTATGGTTAACTTTTTTTGAGAAAGATCTGACCAGGAAGAAACCAGGTGGAAGATTCAATCTAAAAGTTTCACATTGCAAAAATGTTTGAATAGAAGTGTAACTTTTAAAGAAATCTTAAAAGTTTAAGAAATCTTTAAATGAGTCTAAAATCTCCCACAGAGACCAAACATTAAGCGTTTGTGCAGCTCCTCTACTCCTCTATTTGGTAGAAAATGCAGTTTGACCAAATTTATGGAAATTTAACCTTCTCTGAGAAGCCAAGTTGAAAATCACAGTGAGAGCAAGCAGAGCTGCACAAGTTCAGGAAAACATGGACTCGCAGCTCTTTTTTCTGAAACATTTGATTATGTGAATTACATCACTTTTCGTGATCACTTTTTTTTTTTCTCATTTTCCTTCATCACCTTTATCAGCTTTAAGATCACAGTTATGCTGAACTTGCATGCAAGAAGCTTGGAACATAATATACCAAATTCTCCTGTCTGTAGTGACTGCAGTGTTGCCTCTGAATGCATCAGTGACATGAAGTAATTACTTACTTTCCTCACTTTTACTGTATTTTTGCAGCTTATATATGTACTTCAGGTTAAATGTGCGCACATGTTCTGCTGAGTGACGGAGACAAGGAGCCACAGCATCACTTAAAATAATAATAATAATAATCATCCTGAATCGTTTAAGGTCTAGTAAAATGATGTGGTTAAAAAGGCCTTATTTAAAAACAGTCTTGGACATTTTCAGTGTTAAATCTGAAAGATAAGAGAGCTGTTATGAGGCCAAGAAGATTTGATCGGCCAAAGAAAATGGAGCTCTCTGATGTGAAAAATGTGGCGACAGCAGCGTCATGTTCTGAGCATTTTCTTTGCAAGCTCTGCCACTGATCACTTTGCAGACAAATAAATCAAATGGAAAAGATTATTGTGAAGTTTACGATGTAGCATACAGAGCAGATTCTTAAAGTTTACCAACAAAATTCAAATAATTGGTTGAAAAATTAGTGAAGATTTTGATGTTCAGTATTATTAAAGCTGAATCAAATTTTTTAGTGGATAAAAAGAGGTTTTATTCACCAAACATTTCCAGGTTGATTTATGCTGCAACTCAAGTATTGTAATAATCCTCAGGACGTTAGAGCGTCTAATTAAGCCAAAGAATTTACAAACACTTACAAAATTTGCCCCCTAAGTGTTACCGTGAACCGTTTTATCTTTTCTGCCAAGCTCTTCTCATACTTCAGAACCATTACTCATGTAAAGAAGTACTTTATAAGAATTAAGACACATATTTTGTTGTTGACAATAATTTCAATAATTTCATAAATTGCACCGTCCATATGGCCCCTCTGCAGTGCAGCGAGTCAGACTTCGAGTTCGGTACCGAGTGTCTCCATCTTGCTCTACAGTACTGCGGCACCAATGCCAAACTCATCGATGGTCCGCCAACCTTGTGGAAGGTGAGCGTAAAAACAACCTGCTTTGGGATGGTACTGATCCGTTAAGTGACATTTTGTACTGTTTAATGAACAGAAATGAAGGTTTTTGAATTTTTAAATAGTTTTTCTTTGTAAAAAGTCAAAACCCAGACCATGCTTTGTAAAAAAGTCTTTATATGCTGACATTTAGTGAATAGAAATAATTCTGGCAATCTCAATTTAACAAAAACAAATCAGATATCATTTAAAAATCTATGTATTTTTTAGCACTTGAACCACACTTGAACTTAAAGAACCTGAATCTGTGTGTGGGACCATTCATTGGAGTAAATGGGGATTTTAATGATTTATGATTGTTTGATTTAGCACCTTTATCAGCTCAGGTTTAAACGTCTGTAGCTTAGAGGCAACATTCCACCCTTGTGAGGGTTTTAGGACAAATATCTCAAAATCTGAGGAAATAATTTGAAAACATTTCAGCATGGTTGTGTGTGAATGAACTACTTTTGTTTCTACTTTGACTAAGCAACTTTTTGTCCGTCAGGTGACCTATAAATGGGATTTGGCTGCTGCAGAGTCCATCATCAAAGGTGAGTTTCCGTCCTCGTAACCTTTCTTTTTACACGGCCTGTTAACCCTCTGAGGTCGACGCCCGCCCTGTGGCGGGCATGACGTCATGCATTTAAAAGACTTCTGTATAAAGAAAAGACGCCGTGCGAAGTGTGCATTTCATTTCTGTTGGACAGTGGAGACTTCAAACTTTGTAAAAGTAGTGGTTTTATATTGATTTTGTTTTATATTTACTTCAAAATAAAACCAGGAATATGATCGATCATGTTAGCCATAGCATAGTGCGCATTTTACGCACGTTGAGTGCAATCGCGAGTTGTTTTACGACCAAAAACTGAACGAATGCAACACGAAAGCCATTTTTTCGAGTCCATGCGTAAAATGCGCACTATGCTATGGCTAACATGATCGATCATATTCTTATTTGGAAGTAAATATAAAACAAAATCAATATAAAACCACTACTTTTACAAAGTTTGAAGTTTCTACTCTCCAACACTAATGAAATGCACACTTCTCATGGCGTCTTTTTTTTTTTTTCAGACGTATTTTAAATGCATAGCGTTATGCCCGCCACAGGGCGGGCGTGGACTTCAAAGGGTTAAGCAGTTCACCTGGAAAGTATTCACCGTGCTTCACTTTTTCCACATTATATGTTACAGTGTCATTGAAGGTTCAATTAAGTAAAATCTCTTTCCACAAAATTATGCACACAAATACCTCATTATCACAATGTGGAAATCTTTTCGGGATTTTTGCAAAAAAAAAAAGAAGACACAAAGAAATTAGCTTAATACTTTTAATACAGTTACAGCCTCATCTTTTTCAATGTGAGGCCACCAGATTAGCTTTTCAATTGTTCTCAAGCTCCATCAGGTTGCATGGAAGATCTCTTCAGAAATGTTCACTTGCATTCAGGTCTGGACTCTGGCTTTGGCACTCCAGGATATTCTCAGAGTGGTTCTGATCCTCTGTTGTCCTGCTGACAAATGAATCGTCGCCTCAGTCTGAGGTCAACAGCGCCCTGGGGCTGGTTTCCATACATGTCAGGATGTCTCTGAACATTGCTGCATTCATCTTTCCCTCTGTCCGGACAATTCCTGCTGCTCCAAAAAGTCCCCATAACACGATGCTGGCAACACCATGCTTCGCTGACCGTCCTGGTAATGAGCCCTGCTTCCTCCAAACACGACTCCCGGTTTTCACACCAGAGATTTCGATCGCTGTCTCATCACACCAGAATCTTGTTTCTCGCGGTACTTCAGGCACCTTTTATTAAGGACTGGCCGACCAGCTTTAGCTTCTTTTATTTACGAATAATGGAGGCCAGTGAGGTCACTGGGACCGCAGAAATGTTTCTGGATTTGGCTCTCAAGACAGACCTGTCTCAGTGGTCTAAAGACAATTCCTTGAATACCAAGCTTCGTTATTGCAAGCTCGATATTAACTCTGGGACCTTATATAGACAAGTGGGTGTCTTTCCAAGTGCCTCTAAAAATAGACCAATGGATTAAAAAAATCCACCCAGACAGTTTTTTAACAAATTAATGTTTTTTTGGTGTTTGGAAAACAAACCTTTTCAAAAGCCTCCGTATTAGCAAGGCACATTTGACTGGCTCTGCTCCGTTTCCTAGCAACCCAAATGGAGCTCCATCACTCTTTGTCAGCTGGTTTCTCTGCTGTCTGCGTTGTACAATGGCTGCTGGAAAAGACAGGTTTTAGTTGTTGACTTACCATCCAGAAACCACTTGCTGTATTATTGTTGATTTAGCAGGAGGCTCTAATTCTGCTTTTCAAAGATGTACAGTTGTATAATTGCTCATCTATTTGCAGGCAGTTTTACGTGTGAGTGTAAATGTTAAGTTGGGGGGCGTGGCCAGTAGCAGCTTATTTGGATTCAATGTGTTAAGAGACCCTAAAACATCTGAAAGTAGATAGAACTGCCCACAAAAAAAACCTCATTATCTAAGAATAATTTTGTGAAAAAATTTTAATGAACAAAGTAATTAATTAGCAAAATATCTCAAGAAAATTTCCACATTATCATAATGAGGTATTTGTGTTGCAGTTTGTAATAAGGCTGTAACATAAAATATGGAAAAATTGAAGCACTGTTGACAATTTCTGGATGCACCGTGTGTTGTTCAGAGATCTTTGTTTCTGTTGTTGAGTTGTACGGTATGCATGCATGCGTACGTGAATGGCTGACAGAATAAATGCCCTGAAGTGAGCAGAGCTGGGTGGCTTTGTTTCTTTTTGTGTGGTCTGCAGTTAGCAGTCAATAGGTGACAATAAACCAGAATGACCCGTCACCATTCTCTAACGGGGGAAATTCTTTTTAAACATTGTTTGGCCTGAGATGAAGAGGGCGGGTGGAAGCAGACGGTGAATACTGGAGAGAGCAAGTCAGGACAAGGGACACCTTCACAATCAGAGGAGAGGAAATAAACACAGCCCCATATTTCACCCTGCCAGCACCTGGACCAACAAGTACCTGTTTGATGGTGACAAGAGGTGCGCGGCGATAATTCCCAGAGCCTCCCAAGTGAATGAATTCATTGTGTGTGTGTTTTTTTTTAAAACACATGGAAGGAAGTTCTCATATCTGTCAGTTTGACTAACTGCTTATTGCTTCGGTTGGTGTGCGTTCGCATAAACGACTGGTTCTTTTATCAAGCGAGACATCTGAATAGGAGGTCTAACTTTTATATTTTTGGAGTCTGCGATGAGCCGATTGTCCTTGATAACTGTTGTGTTTTTTCCTAAAGACGTGTAATTGTATTTCTGGTATGTCTCCTAGCTTGGCTGTGTGCCACCTGGTGAATCATTGTTGCTATCTCCGCCAGCTACCTCAGTGTTACCCACTCAGTGTGTAAATCAATCAGCAGCTCAGAGGCACATTGGCAATAATACCAGCTGCTAACTAGTTATTGGGAAATGTCTAAATCTGATAATAATTTAAAAACGTGGTTTTTCAAATTAAACTTTTATTTCCTCAAAAGATTCACAAAATAGTAAATGTTTTTCTCAGACGGATTAATTAAAAAAATAGTTTAAATATATAAAACACATATAGTTGGAGCAATAGAAAGTGATTCATTCATTCATGACTGTTTTCAACCTGTTTTAATTGCATACAGCTTTTATGCAGTTTAGGAAAAGCTGTAACTACAATTCTCATTTCATTTCAACTTATAATCACGTCTCATCAGTGCCGTTGATCACTTTTAAAATGTCTTCTTCTGTTCTTTCTCTCCTTTTTGAATGCATTTTCAATGTAAACTTTTCAAAGCCAAAAGTAAAGCTCCATCTGATTTTAGATGCAGCCACAAACAATAAGCAGTAACGTTAGTGAACTGATTACAGAAACGGATTAAAAAAGGAGAAATGTAGCTAAACTCCAAAACAGTTGCTTTAAAAATACATCTCCCTACATAAACAAACTGCTTTCACAGTAAATTTTACTGTTGTAAAATAGTATCCAGGTGATACAGAAATGTAAAGTTGAATATCTTGATAAGCGGATATTGCACCATAACTACGACGCTCGAGCTTTTTCCTCTTATTTTGTTGTTAGTAAATATTTTCTCCACCTACTGGCAGAGCATTGGTATTACAGTATTTTAACTCAGGTTTCCGGGCAGATGGGATTTTTTTTTTTACTTTATTTTTATTTATTTTTTAATAACAACATACAAACATGTAAAATAGTATCCAGGTGATACAGAAATGTAAAGTTGAATATCTTGATAAGCGGACATTGCACCATAACTACGTTAACGACGCTCGAGCTTTTTCCTCTTATTTTGTTGTTAGTAAATATTTTCTCCACCTACTGGCAGAGCATTGGTATTACAGTATTTTAATTCAGGTTTGGGATTTTAATACAAAGGGAAAATATATCTGAGAATAAAAATAATATTGTGTATAACTATATATGCTGTATAACTTTTATATGTTTATTGTTGGAGATTTTGGTAAGAAGGCAGAATTAGGATGCAGGACTGTGGTGAAACCGGACATAGCTTGTTGTGAACGTTACTGACTTCTTTCCAATTAAAAAAGCAGAGGAGAAAGTGGTAGATATCAGAGAGACTGTTAAATGCAATCACAAAGCCTTCATTCTCTGGAAACAACTCTTTGGTTTCTTTGTTTTCAGAGACTTTGTCACAGTCAGCTTGCCTTATAACCGGGGGATTGGAAGCTGCTGTGGCTCTGGCCAATGTTCTCCAAAAAGCTTTTGGAGCTCTGAATATGGTGAGTACTGCTGCAGAATACCAGCTTCCCATAATTACAGTTACAACGTTTAATGTTTTGTTCTCGAAATTGCTTTGAAATCTTCATTTGAATTTTGTTCCAGAATATTAAAACCTGCTGCCAGTCCTCCTTGGTGCTTTTGTTTTTTTTAAAGAGCTTTAGCTACTGTTGCTGACTGATTTCCATAAAGAACAGGTGCTTTTTATTTCACACTGTTTCTCTTTGTCTCTTCTCATAGTCGTTAAACTTTCCCTGTCAAAACGTCATGTGAGCTCCATGTGGGTGGCCTAGTGGTGGGAGTTGGTATTTACAGTCAGCTGTGTATCATAGCCTGTCGAAAATGTCCACACTCCATTTTCCTCCTCGTTTCTTCCCAAACCCCATCTTTCTCTGATTCAGACAGAAAGAGTGAACTCTGGGAGTTTCCCTGATTAACTGGGTGTTTGTTGATGAATTCTTACCTCCCTAATATTATCTCCCTTGTAAAAGACTAGACAAATGGTCAATGTTCATCCCTCTGCCATTCTTTAACATCTGTTTTGAACTCTCAGTCGCTTTTCTTGGGTAATCTAAAACAGCGCCAAAATGCAAAGAAGTAAAGACTGACAGTTTTTCATATTAGGTATGGCTGCACAGACCACATAAACCTTTGATATGTGAAACACTTTTCTGCACCTCAAGAACTGCGGGATTTCCGTTGGATCAAGTTTGAAAATCAGAAACCTCCAACTCAGGGCTCTCAAGCTTCAATCTCAGGAGCCCAGCTACCTTTAGATGAATATCTTTTCAGCACAGTTACATCAAAGATTTTGATCATTAGGAGGACGTAACTCAGGCATATGATTCAGCTCCGTTGGACCAGGACTTTTACAGTGTAAAAGGATGAAAACCACTCGGGTATGAAAATAGAAACTGCTTTTTGTGAAATATATAAAAGGTAACACGTTCTGCAACCGCAATAAGAACATGAAACTGATCCCTGATGACAGATTCAGATGGTTGTGGTGCAGAAAATATGTTAAAAACCTCAAGAATTTAAAGGTTAATGTGACTTCATCAATACCTGCAGGTAGATTTGCCCGATATAAAAGATATCGCCTTAGGAAGCAAGTTATCAGTTACTGAGTTAATCTAAAGTTGATTGATCTTTTGGGTAAGCTGCCATTTTCTTCTAAAAATGTTTTCTCTTGTTGTCTAGAGGGTTAACATCCTTCAGTAATATTAAGGGCTAATTTTATTTTATAATATGCTAAAATAATAATTAAAAAAAACATTATTTTGCATTAGCTATATAAAATACTTCCTGAATAAACAAAATATTGTTTTTCTCATGTTATTAAACTTGAACACACAAAATATAATAAAAAAATAAAACTCTTTGGTTACTGAATAAAAAATGAAAAAAATAAAATAAAATACATTTTACAGTTTAATTTGCTATTCAAAATTTGATTAATTGATTGAGTATGTAGGAACAAGAGCACACATTTTCAGTCTCAAAGCAGAACATCATGTCTTTCTTCTTAAAACTTTTTAATACTTTTGCTTACATTTTTATTGTGAAAGCAGCACTTCATGTCTTTCTTCTTAAAACTTGTAATGATGGCACTCAAAACTTCTCCTTGCGCTCACGTAGCCTCTGCTCGGAGCAAATCTCCGCTTGCAAAACCTTCTGCTCTCTTGGTGGGATTTTCCTGCCATAATCCAGGAAGAATATTAAGGAATTAAAAAGTTACTTGTAAATTGGTTTAGTCTTATTTCAGGTTTGCTAAGATATATAAGCGCAGTTTTTTGGCATCGAGTTGCCATGTCATCAAAACGGTGCTACTTGAAACCAAATTCAAATCTATTTTTTGTTATTTCCACCAACCTTTTTTTTTATTACAAGGATCTAAACTCTGGAAGCACTTATCTAGAATCTGAGCTCCACTTTTCTTCCTTGGCAATTCTTTAGCTTCTTGCAATCCTTGTTGATCTTTCAGTCATTTGAGATGATTAATTATATCTTGTCTGTTTTGGGTTCTTTATCTTCAGTCACAGTGTCTGGTTGGTTGTCGCCAGTCTGTCAGGATGTGAAAATTTAGAGTCTAGACCTGAACTCCATTGAGAATCTGTGGAATGCACTGAAGAAGACTTGACGCAGCAGTCCATCATCGTCAGCTTTGTCAAAAATCCCAAAACTCTTGAAGCTGTTTGCTTTGTGACGGGATTTAGAAGCTAAAGACCGAACAGCTTTTTGTTGGTTTTCCAGTCAACTCTCCTTAGATTTCTACTGTATTTTACCACATGTTCACAACACCCCAAGCCAGTTTTCATATTTGGAGACATGTCTCCTTTATCTTGCACATCTGTATTTATCTTCCTTGGGTGTAACCGCCGACAGTAGAGATTGGTGGCAGAACACTCCACATTTTAGTTTTAATGTTCTGCAGGGATCTAAACAGTTCATCCTTTAAACCCGCTCCAAGTTCTTGGTGATCCGGTGCCAGAGCGCGCGCCTCTCACTGTGCGGCGCTGAACAGAGCCTCGGTGATGTATTGGAGCCTCTGTCGGCTCCTTTGGATCGGCTGTCTGGAGAGATTCCCAGCTGTGCTCAGGTGGCCTGTGGGGCCGAGGCTTTCCGGTGTGTCTGTAAGGAACCAGATCCATCCTTTTCACTGGGTTTGGAAAAGGACGAAGAATAATGGAGGGGATGAAAGACAAGTACAGGAGGCGGAAGATGAAAAATGACTTTTGTCCCAGCGCCATTACGCGGATCTAACACAGGGATAAGCAGTTTGGGTTTGTGTGCAGGTGGGGAAATTGGCGGCGCATGCTAGCAGTGAGGAAGACTATGGGATGAAATGATTTGGGATTTCTTCAGATTCAGAGCAGTGTTGTCGGCAACATGTAACAGACTACAAACAGGATTGTTATGGTAAACACGGTGAGGTCTTTAAAACAATCTTTCAACCTTGTTTTTGTCACATAATAAAGAGACATAAATCATATTTTACTCTTAAAGAAAGACTGAAACAATAAAAGAAATATTTTACAACTTAGTAATTCTGTGTCACATTTCTGCAGGCGTCCAACCTTCACTCACAGTTTTGACTACTTGGTGCTCCAGTCAATGCCGGCAATACCTTAAATCTTTCTTTGAAGCCACAACTCACATCTCTTACCGTCTCTGTTTGACATTGCAACATCGTCCAGTTCACTTATTTTCATGCTTATTAATTATCTGTATTGGTACGTTGCGCTTTTATTTGTCTAGCTTTACTGAGTCCTTGATCAACTGATGAACAGATCGTTTATCATTTCAATGTCAAGCTCCCGCTAGTGGTTTTCCTCATCTCTTTAGATCAGTACCGTCAATCCTGTACTTCAAAAGCAATGTTACAGTCGAAATATGTTATGGTTTCAAGTTTCGTTTTAAGTGTAAAACTTACTGCAACTTCTAAGTTCCTGCAGTGTTGAGAGCTTAGTGGTTTCTCTCCACGCGTGATCTTAAACAAACACGTCTACTTCAGGATTTCACTGCCATCCTGGTTTAAATCCTACCACTTTCTCTGTTCAAAGTTTGCAAATCTTTTACACGTTGGCCTGAACTGATTTTTCTCCGTAGACAGTGAGCTGTTATCTATCTCCACTAGCCCCCAACACGTTTCCCATAACCATTACACATTCTCAATTGCTTTCCATTACTTCGTTTGGGTAGAACAAACTGTGTTTCAGTGCCATTGGCAACTTCTGGATGTCTATTTTGGTGTATATTTTATGCAAGCATGACATTTCATTCGTAATTAGATGCAAAACAGAAGAGATGATTGGTAAATGAATTCATTGGGTAATCTGGTTGCTTTATGTTGGGGCTGTTTCGGCATAAAAGCTTTTATAGTTCTTGGATGTATTGTGATTTTACTCAATTTTCAGCGTAACGTAATTTAACTTGGCTTGCATGTGGGTTTTGCTTTTTAATTTTGCCCAAGAAGTAATGTTTTCTGACACAGCAGGAGGCGAAAAGAGCAATAGTGACTACTAACTACAGTCATAGTGAAATGTTTCCACAGAGACAAATGGTTTTAAATGGTTTTAGGTAAATAATCACCTAATTTATCAGAAGGGTTGATACTTAATGCGTTTCTTCATCTTCTGAAGTTGATCTGTTTGTTCGCTTCTGGGTCAAAATTTGAATGTTCAGATCTTTGTCCTGCTTTTATTACTTCTCCTGAGACATTGTTGCTCATCATGTTTCCCTGAAACGTTAGGAGGAGTTTTTCTTGCAGAAAACTTTCAACCCATTCTCCATTTGTTGCGATGTCCCTGTCCTTGAATTGGGAAGAGACTGTTAGGCCCTGGTAACTTATTTTAGTAAGCTGAGCACTTTTTCAACCACATTCAGACATTAATAGATGTTTTCAAGAAGTCTGCTTTATACTTTTCAACTGTAAAACGTTTTTGGTTAGACCTTGTTGACATTTTCTTTTCTAAATAATCATTTCAAATAAAGGAATCCAATGATGTCAAGCACATCTGCTTCTCTTTTATTGCAGTCAGTCTGCTAATCCCTCTAATCAGTCCCCCACTGCTCTTTTGTTTTTACAAAATCACCTGCGTGTGACTTATGATTATAGTGTATTTACTGGATCATCAAGAAAAAAACAGTGCAAAGGTTTTTATTTTTAATAAAATAAATGTCACAAGTTGATAATTTTCTATGCATCGAATAGCTGTAAAATTACTGGGCACATTGTGAACTGTTAGCATAAAAGGTAAAGCTGGAGAATTTACAAAACACATCATTTGCATTGTGAAAGTGCAAAGCCTTTTTTTTCTATTACTGCAGATGTTCCATAAAGACCAATGTATATTCCACAAGAACAGATACGTCTCCTCTTTCTTTCAGGACTATAAGAACAAACCGCCATCAGTCTTTTTCTTGCTGCTTGTTCCGGACACATCAACTGTGTCTTGCAATTATTAAACACAAATGCTGCAGCAGGAAGAACCTATGAAGTATGAAATGTTCTGCCTGGGAGAACGTTTTTTTGTTAGTTTTTTTTCCTTGCTCTTGCCACCTTAACTAAAAGAACGAGTAAAGGCCTTATAGAGCATTCTGGCTTTTAATTTCTGTAATCATGTAATTATAAACGTCAGGAAACCTTGTGGTTGTGAACAAAGGAGTGAAAGGGACAAGAACCAGAAGATTCCTAAAGCACTGAAGTCAGTTTTTTTTATCTCGACCTCGAATGCACCAGTCGTCATTTGAAGGTTTGAAATATCCCTGCAGGAGCTGAACGTCACGCCAGATCTGATGGGAGACAACGCCAGGCATCTGCTGGAAAACTGGAACTTCATTAAGGTTTCTGTAAGTTTCCTGTTTCATCTAGTAAAGTTAAAACACATCCAAGCAACAATTATCTGCACCCATCTTCTTCAATAATTGCTTTCCTCGATCTCCAGGTCGATCCATTTTGCCCTTCAGAAGTGGAGGCCATAATTGAGGCGTTAGAGGCAGAAAACCGAGCTCTTCTCAACCCAGCAGTGATCATCTGGGTGAGTAAACAGCCAGGACTCTACAGCCATGTCGACGCTTCGATATGCATTTTAAAACTAATTGTTCTGATCTATTGAGACATTTCCTTCCTGCCAACCTGAACCTTAATTTGAATAATAGGTTCCCTTTAAGTTTAGGAGAAATGACTTTGTAACCCTTTCAAGACTGATGTCTTGAAATCAGTCTTGTTTTTCTCTAATTTGTGTTGCTTTTTCAGGTCTTCCTGCCTACTTCCTGTTGATAGGAAGGTTGTATAAAAGTGTTATTTTTATTATTCTGCAGGTCTGGGTGTAAAATCAGGCCTTGCTGTGGCTACAGAGTGTTGTTAATAATATATGTTATTAATATAGTTTAACCATGAGCCCAAGTGATTCAGATATTTTAAAATAATGACTTTTTTCACATTGTTCCCTTACAAAAAAAATCCCATGAAAATCACATGTGGTTCACACAAATTTTACATGTGAATGATGTGAATCACATGTGAAAGCACATGAATACGTGTGATTTTGGAACGTTTCGTGGTAAAATCACATGTGAATCACGTGATCAGATGAAAATCACATGTGAAAACGTGATTTTTTGGTGTGATTTTCACATGTGAAAATCACGTGATCACATATGATTTTCATTTGGGAATGTGTGATTCACATGTGAATCACATGTGATTTTACCACGAAACGTTCCAAAATCACACGTATTCATGTGCTTTCACATGTGATTCACATCATTCACATGTAAAATTTGTGTGAACCACATGTGATCACATGTGAAAGTCATCTCTTCAGCTAATGAAGGCAGTCTAAACTTTTTAACTTTTCTCCCCAGATGACCAAAATCTTGGAAACCTGTTCCCAGTTTTGGAACATGAGCTCAAAAAAACACATTACATCACAGCACTCTAATGAAATGAGTGTAAATGTCACAGAGTGTTATTTTTATTGCAGATTCAGTCACTGACGGCTTCGTTAGTAGAGCATCCACCGCTCGGTCATAACAAGACCAAATACATTCTCTCCTTCACCTTAAAGGCAAATTGAGCTTATTTATTCATTTCAAGGTTGTTTTCCTTTAGTTTATATGTGAAAAGCTTATTTACATATGTAACAGCTCTTGTTTGTCTTGGGTTGAAAGCAGAGACAATAAGACAGTCTGAGAGTTTGGTCGCTGGGCCTGATGTGGCTGCAAACAAAGTCAGGACACAAACGAGCTGGACGCTCTGTTCCAATGACAAATTATTGGCTGGGAGGCTGAGATATAAATCATGAGTTTTATTAATATTTCAGCCAGCTTTTATTGATAAAAATCCCCTTTTGTCCCATGTAGATGAATCCAAGCAAGAATATGAAACTGCTTCTATTGGAGGGAGATCAGATTAAGTCCTATGAAGCTATTTAGCTGCTTCACATTCAGGCCTTCAGTGATAAAATAGAAATCAGTGACAAGTTTGTTTTCACATGGAAATTGATAAAATGACTCAATAAGGAAGAAAGGAAGGTGAGGATTAAGCCAGAAGCCTTCCAATTAAAGAACTTAACCCACAGAAAATAGGTTATTCGTGGCTTTTACCTGACAGTGAGAACAACTGCACTTTCAGTGAGACATTTTTATGGCCTTGAATGTAATATTAATTCTTTAATTATGCTTTTGAAATATTTACTTTTCAGCATGGTGCAACTTGTACATCAAATAACTTTGGCAGAATATCACCTGTGATTTGATGCAACAGTTTGGGTTTATTACTGGCTTTATCCAAGCAATGCCGACTGAAATTTGCATTTCCACCAGATCAACACTTGGATTATTAAAACCAGGGATTTTCTTTTTTTTAATAAGACATTCTGTTAGCTTCTGCTGCAGCCTTCCCAAAAATATCAACAAATGAAAAGTGTTGAGTACTGCTAGCTAAAGTTAATTGTGCTAATGCTAAAGCACCAGCGCTAAACATTAGCTCAGCTAATGTTGAAGCACAATGCTACCAGGATAGTCTATAATATAATATGAATCATTACAATCCAAACTTAACAGAGCCATCAGTCATTTAAATTTGTTGTTTTCACCTGATTTTGGGCGCATCTCTGTTCATTTATTCTGGTCTGAAAAATACTTTCTTTCCAGTCTTCAGTATCTTTTGTTCCCCATTTTTTTTTTTTATATTGGGACAGATTTGTGTGGAGTTTTGGCCCTGCATGACTCTGTTGATAAAATCCTTCTGTTTTGCTCAATAATCTCTCTTAAAATGTGAGATTGATATTAAGCTAGATTGAAATAATTATGTGTTCAAAGAAAATAACATGACAGCTTTGAATTGTTTCTCCTAATTAGCTGAGACTTTTCAAGAATAACATGTGTCTTTGGGATTATTTTGGAAATAAAATAAAGCAAAATAACCTGTCCCTGTTTTTTTAAATACTCTTTTTTTTTTTTTTTTTTTAAATAGATGCATTTGAGTGTCACAGAGGAGCCATCTACCATCAGGAGAGCGACGGAGTCTGCTGCTCTGACAGACCTGGCCTCAGCTGCTAGGCCCCGAAATATTCTTCTCTATGGCATCCGGCTTCATCAGCCCGAGGTAAGGGCTTTGTCTTTTCACACTTCTCTTTTTTTCTTTTGTTTCGTTTCGTTAGGAGCGCTCAGACTTCCTGAGGAATGCACATTTAGGGAGAGGCCAAACAAAACAAGATGGGAAAAGAGTTTTGTTCAAATGTCTTGGCTTCAGGCAAGGTTGCCGTCTTTATCGTCCGTATGAGCAAAGTTTTGCTCACCACCTTTTGTGTGCAAGTGGGAAAAGATGTCGACCAGCCTGTGTGATTTAAAGAACAGGATGTCGGCGTTCTTCCTTTCCGATGCTGTACGTCTGAACTGAAAGCCAGAGAGATAAAACGGACGGAAAGGTGCTTTAGGTGTAAAGCTTCATGTAGGCCAAGCCACTTTGTTTGAACCTTGTGTCATGGGAATCCTCTGCGAAGTCAGCCAAACTTGCGCTGAGATTATTAAAGTGGATGTGTCTGACCTAAAATCCATGAGTTACAACTCAGTAATTACAGGATTACATACATTCTGAAATGTTCATGTTTCAGTGGGAGAAGAGTCTGGTTTCAGGCTACCAGAGCTATCAAATAAAAATTAGCTTTTTTTAGCCCAGATTTGTGCAGGAAACACAAGACAAATGTTGAATATTCATGACTTCTTTGGCCTTACATTTGACATTCAGCAAGATTTATGTTCATGGCTGATTGCAGTCTTCTGACAAATGAGGCTTTCCTGGCAGCTGCATGACTTTACAAATGCTAAAAGCGTCAAAGCCTCAGGCGAGGAGATGTTTTAGCAGGCCAGGTTTCCTCAAACCTTCTTTACTTAAAAAAAACTATTAAAGGTTATGTATGATAACGATTTATTTTAGGCAAGATCATTGGATCATTAACAAAAAACGAACTACAAGTCAGCTACGAAGTTAGCCGAAAGATGCTGCAGAGGGTCGATGTTGTGTTTGGAAAGCGAAACATAACCGGCATCAAATCCAGAACAAAAGTAGCGATAACAAACTCCTCCAGTCAAATTTGATTTATCTGATGATTTATTATGTTTATAGTGAGGAGGAAGAAGCCTTTGGGACTTGTAGCTTTAAGACTTAACAGACTGGCAGAAAATCAGGCAGTGCTCAAATAGGCGTAATTTCTTTTCCCATTCTGGCCAGCTTTGTTGTTTGGATGTGCATTAGCTAATGCTAGACTTGTGGCCAGTTATGAGACAATAAGTCTGCTGTCGCTGATTTTGGGCCAGACACAGCTAGTTATTGCTAAATGTTGAAGGAAAGAACATTTGCAAGAAGCAGTTAGTAATCCGCAGACATTAGTAATGTGTTTTTTGTTTTTTTTTCCTCTGACAGTGCACATTTAAAACGTTAAAAACAGAGGTAATAAAATGTAGGGTTGAAAAACGTATCCCGATATAAACATTTCATA
Organism: Gambusia affinis; assembly: GCF_019740435.1. Classification (NCBI taxonomy): domain Eukaryota; kingdom Metazoa; phylum Chordata; class Actinopteri; order Cyprinodontiformes; family Poeciliidae; genus Gambusia; species Gambusia affinis. The sequence continues at coordinate 22,352,567 of NC_057872.1, forward strand.
TCAGTCTATCAATAATCATCAATTAGTTTTTGGTTTTAATCGTTATTTTTATGAGGCACAGTGGCAGACTCTTATAACCGCTCCTGCTGCTGGTTGAGTGGTTGCTCAACCACCTGTAGGTAACCAAAGAATGAGTGAGTTGCTAGGTAACCAAAGAGTGAGCTAGTTAGTTGATTCCACCAACCTTGCCGAGCGGCTAAAGTCTTTCCTCTGCCTCCAATCCTCCAACGTCGCGTTGTTCTTTCCTTTATTGCAGGATTCTTGTTGTTTCAAGGAAGAATGTTTTAAAAATACTTAAAAACTAGGGCTTTAACTAATGATTATTTTAGTAATCGATTATTCTATCAATTACTCTGATGATTAGTCGGCAGATTTTTCATTTAACCACTCAAGCCTTTTTACTCAAAATTAGAAATAATTCAATTACTTTTTAGAAAAAAGTTTTATTGCCTGAATTTCAATAACATAGGATTCCATTAATGAATACTTGATTATTTGTAGCAAAGAATGTATCTGTGGTGGAAAAAAAATATGTCTACTAAAATGTTGATTATCTTTTGGATTGGGAAATGGACAGTAAAAGATGCTTAATATGATTTTTTTTTTTTTTTTACTGCATTTGAATACATTATATCTACAGTTTTGGCTTACCGCTTTGAGTATGTTGTTGTCTGAGAAGATTGCATTTTTTTGAGTTTGTATGCTCCAATTAACTACTAATCAATTAATTATTTAGGTGATGATGAATTCAGTATGTCGAATTATTCTCGATTAATTTGATTAATTGTTTCAGCCCTAGCAAAAACCTGTGGAAAATCTGATTGTGATTAATGTGTACTTAATCCCTGTTGGTACTAGTAAACGTTGGTTTCTATAGAAATCCTTGTGATCTACCAAAGAATATTAGAACTGTGGGTTTTAAAATTTGGACATAAATTGGGTTTTTTGATATACATGCATGTTCTGGCTTTCAAGATTTTTGGTTTTCTAGCTCTGAATCATTATGATAATATATCACCTTTAAATGATGAGTTTGTATGTCTGCCTGGATTTGTATGTGGTTGGCGAGACGGTGAGGTGTGTTGGTTCTAATTAAAAGGAGACGTTTTTCCTCGCTGGTTGGCCGTGCAAATCGCTGCTGTCCCACATATGAGTTTGATTCTGGCGTCAGATGTTGGACATTGTGGTTTTCCTCTGAATTATGGAGACTAATGCTGATAATTTGTCAACCCGTTCCCCTTCTCTGACAGGACAGAGAAAATGATAAAACAGGATTGGAAAGAGATGATGTGTGTTTCACCATGATAAAATGTTTCAGCCTGAGATAGTGGAATAGAGAACAGGCTAATATAAATCACTGTTAACCTTTTGTTGTAATGAGGAAAACGTCTCCCAGATGCCTTTATTAGATCCTGGTTAATGTTTTTAGAAATCTGTTAAAATCACCCCAGAAATCAATGTGGGAGCCTTGAAGGGACTCAGAAAGTCATTCTTCTGTTCGATCTCATGAGAACTAATACGTTGTGAGTTCCACTTGACAACAAAATCTGGATTACATTTTCTGTTCTTGGCAAAGGCCGATCTGGTTTTTCTGCTGGAAGTGTCAACACATATTTTCTTTTGAATTTCAGAGCAAGCTGTAAATACTTAATGACGCTGCCGTCCAGACATTTGCTCAGTGGAAGTAAATTTTTTGTTACACAGTTGTATCTGTAAATGTGATTCTTTAAAGCTTGTTGTGCTGCTTTCATACCAAATAGGATTTGACAAATGTTGACTTGGTGTTTGGAGCAATTGGGATTGTCTGATAAAATCACCGGACAAAATAGATCAGTGGTGAGGGGCTTTCTTTTCAAAACATTTATAGAGGCAGACTGGTCTCCACCTCTGATCGTCATCATTCCTACCGCCGCCACAATAATTTTGTGGACATTCTCTGCCATTAAGTAAATAAAGATGCATGCCAGGAAGACAACTTGACAAAGGTAACTTGGAGCCTTGGCCTCTGTGTACATAGAGAAGAATTTGCTGATGGAACTGAAACGGAGAGCTCAGGTCTGCCCGAGTATTAGGTATTTTATTTACACCCACATGGCAGAGTTGCAGCGGTAGAGATGACGTTTGGAGCTGTCTTAGCTTGGTTTCTTGTTTTAACAACAATAGTATTTACTCTCAATATGCAAAATGCAATTAATAGTAGTCGCATTGATGAATAAACAGCTCTCACTTGCTTCCTCACCTCTCCGTCGTCTTTCACTGCCAATGCCCTCTGGTCTTGAAAACAGTTTTTTTTAGTTATAATTCTATATTCTGGGTATTTTTTTTTGTTCAAACATTTGAATCCATTTCTCTCAAGAGTTGGGGAAATTGTTTTCCCTTTTTCTCCGCCATTTTTGTTTGCTTTAGATCAATGGGATTACGGACGCACTGTGTCCAACAGCAAGCTGCCAATGTTAGCCTGTAAGAGGAGAAAGAGATTATTGCGTCATGCGGATCCAACAGCATTCTCTCTTTAACTACCTGTGATCAAAGCCCCTCTCTTGAGCTTCCCTCCATTTGTTGTTGCGTCTCTGAAAATGCCCACAAGCCAAACATCAGATGCGTGAAAGTCTATAGACGTTGGCAGGGAAACACTCAAGACACCGGATCCTCGTACGCTGAGGTGATGTTGTGAAAACGCTGACGGTAAAAACTATCAGTGTCTGCGCCTGTGACAGGAAGTAAGTGTCATAGGATCTGTTCCTCCACAGGGTCTTGGTGACTTGTCTTCTGCTGAAAAGGGAGTTGTCACCGTGATATATGGGTGTTGTAATCCCTGCAGTGAGAGAGCCCTGATGTTTTCCCAACCCCATATTTCCTCCTCCTCAAAGAGCCCGGACCGGGATTTCTGAACCTGAGAAGAGATTACGAAGAAAGGGAGAGAAAGGTAAAGGAGAGAAAGGCCTATTCTCCTCTACCTATTTGGATCGAGGCCTGAAAGGAGGCAAGTGAAACCATACACGACCTGCCGAAGATGCTGCTGTGACACTCCTAGAGTTGTACCCTCACTGAGGAAGACTGTGGTTTTAACAGACTCCAACATTTTCTCCAGCTATTCCACTGAATGGGCTGCACATGTCGGAGACTGAATTACTGCGTTTCTGGGGATTTCTCGTATCTTTTACCATTTCTTATAACGATTGTATTGTATTAATATGTTATTTTTACCAATGTTTTTCCAATGAAAGCATCAATAAATATCAGTAAATTTAAAAATATGATTAAAGCCTCTATGTGCAATTTACGTAATTGTATAAATCCAAATTCCTTAAGTAGCTGGCATCCTAAAGAATGCTATTTGAAATGGGAATGATTTTCCAGATTAGGGCTTGATTATTTTAGCAATCAAGTATTATATTGATTATTCTGACGATTACTCGAGTAATCGAATAACTCATAGGTGGAAGAGAGAGTATTGCGCAACACAAATAATCACCCCGCTGGAACATGGTGCGTTAAATAACAAAACATAATTTAATGAAGATTCAAGGCAGGTAATTTGCCTCGAGGAGTTTTGATAATCGAGGAACTTGAATCATTCGAGGAATCGTTACAGCCCTACTCCAGAGCAGGATTTGTTTGCTGTGCCTTGCAGTCACAACCAGACAGTTACTTCAAAAATAAGTAATAGTTTTTTTTATCATGGTTTCTGTCATAATCCTAATATTACTACAAAATATTATAATAAATATTATGAGATCGAGAGGCGGATTGCCGCAGCTTCTGCCGTCAAGCGGGCGCTGTACCAGTCCGTTGTGGTGAAGAGAGAGTTGAGCCAAAAAGCGAAGCTCTCGATTTACCGGTCGATCTACGTTCCCACCCTCATCTATGGTCATGAGCTTTGGGTCATGACCGAAAGAACGAGATCACGGATACAAGCGGCCGAAATGGGTTTTCTCCTTAGTGTGTCTGGGCTCTCCCTTAGAGATAGGGTGAGAAGCTCAGTCATCCGGGAGGGACTCAGAGTAGAGCCGCTGCTCCTTCATGTCGAGAGGGGCCAGTTGAGGTGGCTCGGGCATCTGGTCAGGATGCCTCCTGGACGCCTCCCTGGTGAGGTGTTCCAGGCATGTCCCACCGGGAGGAGGCCCCGGGGAAGACCCAGGACACGCTGGAGGGACTATGTCTCTCGGCTGGCCTTGGAACGCCTTGGGATTCCTCTGGAGGAGCTGGTGGAAGTGGCTGGGGAGAGGGAAGTCTGGGCCTCCCTTCTGAAGCTGCTACCCCCGCGACCCGACCCCGGATAAGAGGAAGAAAATGGATGGATTATGATATAATTCTGAAATCTGTATCACCCAACAACCGGATTTTACTACTGGCAGAAAAGACAAAGAAGACAACAGGAAGTGGTTGGAGGCAGCATAACTTTTAATGACTTACAGAATTGCTAAATTGCATTTTTTTCAACATTAGCAGAATGTAATGCCAGAATTTTGCTCATATTAGTAATGGAGACGCAGCTCCTGTGGGATCCTTGCTTCTCCACGCAGACTGAAACACAAGCATCGTTCTCCTCCATGCATTTGTAGAATGCTGCAGTCAGAATCATGGAGAAACCTTCACTGCTGTGACATGTGCTTGGTATCAACATTTATCTTCCCTGCTGAGGAGGCTCCAGATGCAGGGTGGTATGTGTGAAACTTGACCGCTGGAGTTGGCTTCGAGGAATTAGACATACCAGAGCGGTGTTTATCCAGCTTTGATTTCTTAGATTAGAAAGACCAGAAGGCGCTCCCTATTTGGGCTGTGGAGACTTCGCTCACATGACCAGGAGATGCCTCCCCAAGCGGGGATTTGTATGTCAAACAGATGGCGTGAGCTCCGGGAAGATTAATGCTCGCCGCTCTTAACAATCAGTTTGTAAACAGTCAATCACGGAGGCTGTGCGTGAGCATGCATGTAAATCAGTTATGCCACTTGCTCTCTGAATGTTTTTGGCCACCCACAGATCATCGACTTCAGGTTTCATTTAGGTTAGTGAATCCCTTTGCTTTTACCTTTTAGCTCTGCTCCTGCAGTTTTTGTGCAACTCAAAATCATCTTAAAAACTAAGAGAAATGGTTAGAGGTTATAAATTAAAGCACAATTTGCCTTCACAGAGGAGATGCTGTAGAGCAACGGCGTCCAAAGTCCTCAAGGGTCAGAATACTGCAGGTTTTTGTAACAAGGAAGGATACACACGTTTTCAAATGTTTCAGAATAAAAAAAAATCGCCTGCATGTGTATTCAGACTCCTTTTACACCTAAAGATAATCCAGTTTGCCTAATTAGTAAACAACAAAGAGCTAAATGAACATTAACAACTTGTTTTTAGCTCCATCCGTCTTCCCTGTCCCTGCTGAAGAAAAACATCCCCACAGCATGATACCTCCACCACCCTGTTTCGCTGCAGGGATTGTTTGTTTAGGATATTTTTTGCATGTAGGCCATGGATTTAGGCCATGAAGGCTAAATATCTTTTTTTCCTTTGTTTTTTTTATCCGTTCAGTTACAAACTGAACTTGGAAAATTTTCTTATAACAAACAAAATCAGATTTTTTAAGAAAAAGGACATTTTAGATTCAAAATATAAAAAAGATCTTCCGCAATTTAGCTTTTTATAGGACAGGACTACAAAGCCCTATTTTTTACTTTTTTTTTTTTTCGAGGGGGTTATCAGAAGGAAGGAAATCATGATTTAAACCTCTTCATAATTTCATCCGCGACCTCCGTGCTGTGTCATTTGGTCTTCATACTGCTGCTTGTTCATTTAATAATTGTATTGCAAAAGGTGTTTACAGGGGATTTTTTGTACAGAATTTGATCCAAGTGAATCTAAAATTCCTCCACTGAATTTGACACAAAGAAGGATTTTTTTAAATCAAATACTGTATGTGTACATTTTTTGTAAAGTTTTGTCTTAGTTGCTGCTCTGATTATGTTCTTTCAGCAAATGGTCTATTTTTAGATTGACAATTGAATCAATTACTAAATTATTTCTACATTTTATGTCAAAAATGTGCATGAACCCTTCATTTAACTTTTTAAATGTCTTAGCCCTGCATTTTTGAGATTGCGCACATTGTCTATGGAAAAATTGCGATTTGTGCTATCTGCTGTTTAGTCTGTGGCATGCTGGTATTTTGACAACAGTACAAAAACACAGTGTTGCACCTCTGTTTGTGTATCCAGCTCACAGCGATGACAATCTTCTGCTCGCATCAGGGGTGGAACTGAGGACACTAATCCAGAAAAATCAGGCTCTAACAAATGTTTTTTGCAAAAATACTCCTGCACCTGCAGCTGACCTCCGGTGCCCCGTGAGGTGGAGTGCTCCTGGATTCCCTGGGTAAGGGATACAGTGTGATAAGTAAACGAGGCATCCGCTGAGACTGTGTGTGGTTGTGTACCCAACCCGTGCCTTCATGCTTTCATACCTCTGAATCTAAGGTCCCATTGTTGGGCTCCCTGTTTTGAGGTTCGTCTTTCAGTGATGTGAATTCAAACAGAGTCGTCTCTCATCGGAGCTTGTTTAAAAAACTTCTCACTGAGGGGATCCAGTGGAAATACAGACCTGCTCAGTGTCCTGGGTAAACAGAAAGAGAGGACCTGTTAGACGTGACTTTTGTTTGTCCAATCCAGACAGGATATTTTGGAAACCCGCACTGAAAGAGCTAAATCACTGTACCATGAAGGGGCTGGGTGGCAGCATTTGTTCTCCGGGGGATTTAGAAAGTAGGTTAAAAAAAAAATGCAGAAGCAAAATCTGCTGGGCTCTTGGGACCTTTGGAAAATCTGAGGATGCTTCACGACAGTAGTCTACATTACAGTAATTTGTTACAATCTTCAGACATTATGGACACAAGTGTGCAGTATTAATAAGCTATATTAGCCATATTAATGTGCATAAATAAATCAGACTCAGCTTTATTTGGTGCTACAGCATTTAACTGCCAGAGTGAGGAAATAAATACAAGTGCTATATTTTATTAGAACGAGAATATTTCCATTTGCAAAGTTTGTTGACTACCAGGTTGTTCCAAACTCATTAATAAAAACCTGTTCCCCCTCCTCCCCTGTGGTGGCGCTGCACCAAGAACCACTGAAGGAATCAACATGAAGAAGTCACCGAGTGTCACTTCATTCTTCACGCAATGTAAACAAAAATGGCGTAGCATCAGATCTTAGTGGTTGTAGTATTTCTCTTTTGAAAAAGACCACAAGCCATTTCTCCTGCTCACGTTTTGTTTTGGTTGTATTTACCCAGAATGCCCTGCGCTACAGTCTCCTTTCTGCTTTTTGAGTAGCCTCTGGTCTGCTTGACATTCACATACGCATTCGAACTGCACCAGAGTTCACTTCAACCGAACTGAGGTATTCAAGCAAACCAAAGTTCGCTTCTTGGTCAGCATCAGAGTTTGATTGTGCACTCACACCTCCTCAGACAAAACCAACTTTGTAGACAAACAAACACAGATTTTCTTCTCTATTTTTGGCAAAAAGTCTTGGTTTGTTTAAAGCATTGGCAAGATCTCACCTTGCTTTTATTGATGTGAATAATGTGAATAATGTGAATAATCTTGTTTGCTAAGCTGGGTGTATTGTCACTCCCTAATTAACAATAATTACATAAAAACCTTCCTTTAGGTGTTCATTCACTACTTTTCTGTCAAGAAATCAGTTTATCAAGGTCTAAATAAATCAATCCCCTGTTCATTACATTACATACATAATTAAAATGATCCTCGCTGACTCCAGTACCTCCAAACCAAACACGTCAGTGTTTACAAAATGTCATCTGAGCCTCGCCAGCCGTGTAAAAGTCAGGCCTCTCACTGACCAGTAATTGAACCTGGGGTCTCTGTTCTCAGTTCAGCCCCCTAGCTACTGCCTGTCGTCAGTAAACACAGAGAAGAGGAAGAGAGCCCAACGACCACAAAACCCACTCAGGGATGAGCTGTCACAATCCCTGAAACACTATCTTTGCGCAGACTAATGCAACGGGTGTTTTTACCAGTATTGTATCGCTGGGCTTCAGGAGCACTCAGATCATGTGGGGAGAATTTTTCAGAGAAACAACTGCATCTGTGAAAGGACAGATGCAAGAGTAATGTTCAGAAAGGGTCAAGGCAGGTGGTTGCTCTTTCTTTTAAGACTCCCTGAGTGGAGAACGCCGTCTGGCTTCATTCCTGGCAATGATACTGCCCTCAAGTGGATGAAAAAAACTATTAGTTCTTTGACAGTAAAATATTAGGATGATGAAATGAGGCAGTAAAAACTCCTAATATTCTTGGCCGCGTCACTTATGGTAGCTGGTGTGACTCTAGCAGCCTTTTCCAGCTTGCCTGGATCAGGCGTCATGCCAGCTTTTTCTATTAAAGAGTTGACGTCCAAATTGTCACGATTAAAGGTCCTAAATTTAGGACTTTTCATCTTCAAAGATGGCCCCTTCTTGTGGGGCAGAAGATCTGCGGCAGCCTTGTCTTAGATGGTAAGGTTGATTGCAACTGTGGCATTTAGGAGTAAAGAGTGAGAGACTTTCTTTGCTTATTGTGTGGTCCCCCCGGTGGGCTCCTCCTGCGTTCTCCCTCTGCTTTTTGTTTCAAAGGGCTGTCGCGTCACGTCTCCTCAGACTTTTCCCCCTTTCAACAGTTAGCAAAACTACAGGCTAATAATTGAAATTCCTTTCCATATGTTTGCGACCGCAGAGACAGCCTTTGTGTGTGTTTGTGCATTCCAACACATGGGAGTCATTTTTTTTTCTTTGCTTTTAGTTGCTGCTTGATCAGATCATATGCATCACTGTTTAGGTTTTCTAACAATGCTATCTGTTAATTTATGGGATTGGACTTTTCTGCTGCGAAAGAAAATACATAAACTCCACCAGGCCACCAAGAGATTGGCCAAATCAGCAATGGAAGTAACAGCTGCTCTGCAATAAATTTTGGAAAAAAGTGTGTCACTTTCTCCCATTTATTGCGATCCTCACTGCTAATGATAGTTCTTCCACTATTGCATATAAATTATGATCTGTCTGGCAGGGTAATGCTCGAAGTGTGGATTTGTGGCTGTTAATCATTATGAAGTGGAAAGTAGGGATCCCTTATGTCCAATAATAGTAAAGTGAAACTTGTAGAAACAGGCTGTAACAAAATAAAGAGAAAACACTCTCCTGAAGAGCAGTTTTTTTGGAACATGTGAAAATTAAGTCCACATTGTTAGTAACAAAATCCAGCCAATTATGTAAAATAGAGCTATCAATCTGATTAATTTGCTTGTGGGTTTTATCTAAAAGCTTCCTTGAGGTTTTATTTCATGAAACCAGATGTCCCACACCGGGTCTGCTGCAGACAGAGATTCAGCCTTTACCTTCTGATCCATGCTTCTGGGACATGAAGATGAAGACATGCAAATCCTCCAGGATCATATTACACATGTTTAGCGTTGTCGGTACGTGGGTTCTCGTTTCAAATGTTTGGTGTCTGACGCACGTAATCCCAATCATGGATGTTAACTTAGAGACAGACATTTTTTGCTCTAGTCTAAACAATCAACACTTCAGCTAAAATATGCTCTGCTTCCCACAAACGTCTGGTAACTCAAACCAGTTCTAGTCCATAGTGTGGCACTGATTCCTTCAACTACAAAAAGCCGACATCTTTGGTCTAAAAGTCAGACTTCTCATTTAGATGTGCTGCTCTCACTCAAGACACTCCACTCACACATAAAGCATTTCTGATGTGCTCTCATTTTTCTGCTTTCAGGTGCAGTCCTGCTCACACAAACACGCTTTTCTCCTGTTTTAATTCTGCTCATGTTGCTGAAACTTGGAAAAAGTCATGATCACAACTCTCTCAAACCTTCTCAGAAACTCTGATTTACTGATTTTGAATCCTGTTTTGCTCTCGCTCTGAAGAAACTGGTCTTAAAGTAGTTTATAGCCAACTGAGGCACAGTGTTACTATTTGCCTCCAAAATGTTTTAGCATGAATCCCTGCTTATTCGTGGATTTTTCTGTGGAATGTAGCTCCAAATAATTTGTGGAAAAGTTGCCTGTTTGTGGATTATTTTGTCGAACACATCGAAAATGATAACAAAATGTAGATTGGGAACCTGGAAATGTACCAACAAGACACAACTTGACACACTATTGGCTGGCATTTACAAAGCAGCCAATCCAAGAGCACCATTCATTTTCCTTGCTGATTGGATGGTAGTGTTAGCAGAAGTGATTAGACAGTTTCTTATATGCATATTAATGCAGATTAAAGTATATCTAGTGTTTGAACTACTGAAATAGACAGTTGGAAGCATTTCACGGGAGGTATTTGTAGATTTTAGCCGTTGTGGTCCCAAACTCCCCCAAATAGCATTGCTCCACTGTAGGTAATTGATTTAAAGTTACATAGATGTAAATCAAAAAGCAGATGAACACGCAAACATCTTTGAGTGCTCAAAAGTCTTTTGCTGTAATGTAACTCTATCCATTTGGGGTTTTGTTCGTGTTATTCAACCACATTTTAAGCCGGAGCGGCACCCGCTACTACTTTAAGCTGTGCCATGAGTCAATGAAAAACTAAAGTCTTATTTTTGTTCCACTGTGCAAGCAACTAGTTGATTTTAATATGTTTATGAAAAAAGTTTCGTATTTCAAAAGCCACATTTCTGAAGCTGGGAATGATTCACTGCTGGAGTCCAGACAGGATTCAACTTTGATCCTCCGATCAGCCTTTGTGATTTGCTTATTTTTAAGAAATTCGTGCAAAGTTCAGGGCTTTTTTTCGCCCCTTTGTTTCTGACCACAGAGCTCTACAAAGTAGACATTAGCTGTAGCTTAATTGCTGTAGCTGTGTTCAATATGCGGGAGGAGAACAGAACAATCCCTTTGTTTTCCCATGGTCGTGGTCAATGCGCCTGGGTGGCAGCCGTCTGATGATCTGGAGATTTTAAACACGTTCTGTATGAAGAAGATATGTCTGCTTTTAGATAACGTCTGAAAAAATGCTTTGATCTGACAAACGCTGAAAAGATGCAATCAGATTTACATCTTCCTCCCTGTAGCGGTGATTAAAGCACAGGCAACAAAAACCGACATTTTTCCAGTGCGTTTCTTCTGCTTCGTCAAAGATATTCTCTGTAAATATAAATAAATTCTGAGAAAATGAAAGATATACTTAATTTTTGTCATCTTCTGTGTCTTGTTTGAACTTTAGGCTGAATGTGTATTGTTAATGCCTCTTTTAAAGATGGTTAAATAAATGTGTTTTTCATATTTGCATGCATTGATTCAGTTACCCAGGGAGATAATTAACAAAATTGTTTTTTTTTTTAAAGTAAATGTACCTGAAATATTGCAATAAGAGTTTATATTTCTATTTATCAGAGTTTCCTGCAGCTTTTAAACTGAGGTTCTTTTCTTTTAGCAGTGGCTCTATGATGGCCTTCACATATTTCCATATGATGCTTTAAAATGCGTAAGATAAAATAACAGTGACTTTTAAAGCGTTTTAAATCTGTGCACAAAGTTGATTATTTTTGCAGTCAGATTGTTTTAGGAACGTTCCCAGGAAAACCGCTAATATCTGGAAACACCTTAAAAGAATCAGATTCCTTCCACCTCAGTCACACAAACTGACATTTCTTGGAGGATTTCTTTTCTTCCAAACATTTGAGAGCCTATAAAATCTAAATGTTTGCTTTCAGATTATTGCTGTTGCCATGAATATTTCTCATCGTCCTGTTAAAATCCAATTTCTGCACTCAAACTTCTCCTGCATGCAAATGAAACTTGCAGACGATTTTATTTAGACGGTCAAACTTTTACGATTTCCACGTGTCTATATATATTTTCTCATTCTAAATCATTTAGTACTTTGTGTTGGTTTATCAGATTTACTCATTTAGGGTTGTTATATTTGGCTTTTTGTATTTCTATGTTTTAAAGTCTTTTAAATAGTTTTATCTTGTTAACAGCCCATTTGGGGTTGTGCATTTCAAATTAGCTCAGGTTATAAATATTATAGTGTTCTGTCTTTGTTTGTACTCAACAATAAATAAAGAAGGAAGATGTAAAAGGTCAGGTGAAGCATTGTAGTTTAAGGTGCTGTAACAAAAAAAATTAATAAATACATCAGAAAATATGCTGCTTGAAAATATCAACCTGACTAAAATGTAATGGAAATTTTATAAATTTCATTGGACTTTTAACTCAGATTAGATTAAATTTAACTTTTTGTCAACAAATACTCGAAATGGAGTCTAATGTGAAGTAAAGAAAAGCGCCACTGTTGGGTAAGGTGGAGGGTCTGTGATGCTGTGGGCCTGTTACTGCAGAATCTAATTTTGTACAGCTTGATTTAATAGATAAAATGCATAAAAGTGTTTCCTCTGCAGTGCACAGCAAAAAAATATCCTCGTTTGCCTGTTCTGTGTTTTCCAGGCAGCTTCACATTTTTTTTCATCTTTACAAAATTCAGTAAATATTTTTATTATTTTCTGCATCAAAAGTTTCTTAAAAGTCCAGAGGATATTTATGAATAATCCAGTCGAAGCTTGCAGCATTTCTCGGCGCAGAACGTCTGAGACGAAGTCAAACTCCTTTCTGCGGTTTCTTAAAAAAAATTAGAGGAAAACAGACGTCTCCCCTGGGCCTCATCTAAACACTAAATCAAAGCAGAGTCGCTGCAGACGGAGGAATGAAGTTAGGAGAGTGAAAACTATTAAAAGTGCATCATGCAGCCGGTCTGCAGTGAAGAGAAAAAAGCGTTACAGAAGAGAGGAATCACAAAGCAAATTAACCACAACACTGGAGCCCTTCTAACATCAAATGTGAGGCCTTGTTTGTCTTAATGTGTGGTTGCAGCAGATCTGTCTAATATCATGCACTATAAATTTCAAAGTGGGTCGTACCGGTCCAGAAGCCCCTGAGGAGTTTAGGGTAAAAAGGAAAGTCAAATTTCTTTTAATTATGTGGCATTTTTTCCCCTCTTGCCAAATTACTTCCTTGTGTAAATTAAAGAAGATTACCTCTGCAGGCAGCAGAAACATAAAGATTTCAAAAACTAACTGCTCATTTCAGGATCTCTTACAGGAAATATGAACATGAATATAAAACATCACATCTATTGGTGGCGTTGCTGAAGACAGATAGGCTTTAGACACTCATTTTAGTTTTTTTGTGTCATTTCGCACTGTTGTTTTTAATATTTTGCTAATTTTAAACTTTTGGTTGTTGGATTGTAACTTCACTGAGATGCAGTAATCAGCTCTCAAAATGTAGGTGGAAAAATTTAAGCTAACAAACTGAGATCCTGAACTGAAAACTCTTAGGAAACTGGAAGGCTTCCTGTTGTTCTCGATTCAGCTCAGACGTGATAAAAAACAATTAACTGTAACATGTCAAATACAGACAATTTTAAGACAAAAAGCCTCCAGTCAGTGTTCCTCTGAAAACTTTTGGGCTCTATAAAACCTCCTATGTAACAGGTCTGCTGTTTCCTGTTGCTTTAAAGACTCAGACGGAGGCCAGACTTGGTGGAAACTGTCAGTAGCTGCATTTCTTTTACAAAATGTGTGCAAATCTTTGCCACTGATGTTGCCTCTGCAGGGGTTCCATTGAATAAGACATTAAATGAAAACCTGAATAAACGCGACAAGTCATTAAAAATCACAGCAGTGACGATCATAAACAGTTTCACTATATTCATATTTCAGCCATGGTGCTGGTGCTCATCGTCTATTAGCCATCAGAGGAGACGTCGGCGTCTTATTCAGGCGTTGGAGCGACAAACCCCTTAAATCTGAGAGCAGATTGGTTTGCAGAATTTTGGGGAAGTGTAGTTGGTGATTTTACTAAAGAGCGATGGATTCAACACGTTGGAATGACGCACAATGTTTTAGGAACGCCACGATGCTGAGAGAGCTCTGATGGAGCCAGCTGCACATTGTCCAAAAAACCCCACCCACACAAACAAACCATCATCCATACTCCTACTACTGCTTTCTGTCGTCTTCTTTGTCGTTTCTGCCAGTAGTAACATCCGGTTGTTGATCAAATGATGTAAAAAAAAAAAATGTTTCCATTGTAGTTTTACAAAGTACATCTATTTCGATACACTTGAAAAACCACCACTTGGAAACGCAGCTGCTAAAAAAGGAAAGCTTTAATCTGTCAGTCCTGGATTGAAGTAGCAGATTCTTTGAGTCTTGACCTTTCTGTCCTGGTCTTTCCTTGTGTCTCTGCAGGACTCAGAGCAGTGCGACAGGTCGGCTTCACGAGTCGCTGACATCGCATCGGCCTTGATTCGGGACAGGAACCCTGCCTTTGTGGGGCAACTCCTGCAGGCGTGAAGAGAAGTGACATCAACAAAACAATCATCGCTCAGGAAGACTGAAACTGGATTATTTATGCTGTCTGTTAGAGTCTCTAATCCTGCAGCAGTCTTAAAAGAAGTTGTATTTCTAATGTGCATATTGAAAGAAATCTTGACTTTTACAGCAAACTGTGATAAACTGAGTCCTACATTTCCCACAATGCTTCTCTGAGCTGTTGTTAAGATGCTTTCTCTGTTGCGTAATTCTGAACTGATGTATTGCAGTTTTTACTGAAATGTGATTTCATGCAGTTGGATCTGCTGTTGGGGTTCCAAAGAGAAAATAACATTTAAAAAATATCTTATTTACAGTAATTCTGAAATATTTCCTTATTTTTCTTAATCAGCAGATTTTAAAAAATTTATCAGAACTTCATCCTCTACTTCCTTAGAAATCAAAGTGTGAAAGTTGTGCAGTTATGTCTCTTCTGCTAAAGCTAAAGGCATATTTGGCTTCACAGAGATCCTTAATGACCTCACAACGCAATTAATGACTGAGTTTTGAAATCCCTGTTTGTTACGTTTTCTTCTTTCTGTTATTTTAATTGTTGTCGTTTTGTTGGTCCTCAATTTTTACAAACTTATTAAGATATTCATGAGCTTTTGCTGAATCCGAGGAAACGTCTTGATCTGTGTGAATGTGAACCAGGGACTTCAATATTAAAAATACATAAATGTAAGAACTACTAGATTTGAAACATAGTGCTGCATTTCAGTTTTTATATACAGAAATGTTATGTTATAGCTCACACATAATCATTGAGAAGATTCTGGTATTAATAGCTATTTTTAATTGTATAACCAGCAAAAATCAAGCTCTAAAATAACATCATGTGATGCACCTCAAAGATTTGAAACATACTTCTGTAATAATTTTAACCTTTAGTATTGTTTAAAAAAACGTGAGCCAGGAGCAAATCAAACACGAACATGATTTTATTTTTATTGTGACTCTTTTTGAGATAAAATAAGGCATTAGTTTGCTCCTTCATACAGAGTTTAATATTTTCAGCAGCTGATTTGGGTGCTGGCACCGACTGCAGCAGAATGGTGTGCATGGAGTCAGAGTTGAAATCAACTGCAGTGTGTTCATTGTGATGAAGGCGCTTGTTATCACTCGATACAGCGACGCGGCTCTGATGTGTTTTTAATGCGTTCTGGAGAGAAACAGAACCGTTTGGTACTGACAAATGGCAAATATGTCGAGCTCTGGCAGAGAAGTCATTGTTTTATTCTTCTATTTTTTGGATCTACTTGAAGCCTGATTGTTCATTCACAGGGAAAATAATCATGGATGCAAGATGGGGGGATTTGATCTAGTTTATGTAAGAAGCTCCATTGGATAAAGCTGGACTGCCACACAGCATAAAATGAGACGTATTAATGTAATTCTTCAGATTTCAGATTTTATTTTCTATGCGTTTCTGAGACTCGTTTTGCCTCTTGTTGATTCAGTTCTCCTACGAACCAGCAAGCAGCACAATTAATTACTGACAGTTTTTAAATTTTGACTTTAGGTGCTTATTTTATGGTGTCCAAACCTTTTGTGACATGGGTAATGTGAGAAGATAATAAAAATTACAAGAATAAAGCCGTATGAGAATAAAGTCATAATATTACCGGTATAAAATGGCAATATTATGACTTTATTCTGGTATTATTATGACTTTATTCTGGTATTATTATGACTTTATTCTTGCACAAGTATATGCCAGGTTAAGAGGGAAACCAATAAAACACAAGAG
Source organism: Gambusia affinis (assembly GCF_019740435.1). Classification (NCBI taxonomy): domain Eukaryota; kingdom Metazoa; phylum Chordata; class Actinopteri; order Cyprinodontiformes; family Poeciliidae; genus Gambusia; species Gambusia affinis. The sequence goes on from NC_057872.1 coordinate 22,368,699, forward strand.
AACTGGACCTCACTTGCTTCCTTCTGCAAAAAGGAGCAACAAAACGTTAAAAGCAGCTCTGAAGAAAAACAAATATTGTAAAAAATGTTTTTGTTTTTCATTCGGGAGTCAGTCAGGGAGATTGACACTATCTACTTTAAAGCTGGGGTTTAAGTCTTTCCTCCTTGATAAAGCTTGACGTTAGGGGCGGCTGGTGTGAGTCATGCCTTTAGAAAAGCTGCTATAGGCGTAGCTGCTGCAGGGCCGGATGCACTGAGCGCCTTTTCATCACGTCTCCCTTTTATTCCTGGTGTTAATGCATGCCATTATTGCTGCTTTGTGTTTCTTCTTTCTCTCGGCAGGTATTTTTTGCCAGCAGCGTCTGTTTTTGCCTCAGTCTCCTTCCTGTGCTCTCCACCCCCAGCCGGTCACGGCAGACCCAAAACTGAGCCTTGTTCTGCTGGAGGTTTCGTTAATGTGTGTAAAAATTCATATTTTACATGTTTTTGTATTTCTATTTGGTTCTCTACTGCTTCTAAAAACAAGGGGAAAAAAAGCACACAAAAAAAATCACCCAGCTCTTTTTTTGGAAATGTTAATTGTATTTTTTTTTTTTTTTTTGTTTTGTGTTTTTTTGGCATTTGGAAAATGAACCATTTCAAAAACCTTCATACATTTGCCAGTTGCCTAGCAACTCCAGTGGCTTTCCGCTTGTCACCTAGCAACCTAAGCTGAGCTCCTGTACATTTGGTCAGCTGGTTTTTCTGCTTAATGCACTGTAAGATGACTGCTGGAAAAGAAATGTGTTTAATCAGTGAGTAACCATCCAGAAACCATCTGCTGCATTCTTGTTGGTTGTGCAGGAGGCCCTACTTCTGCTTTTCAAAGATGTACTGTTGTATAATTGCAAATATTTTCTCACATTTTTGTGTGTAAACGTCAAGCTGGGAGGGGAGAGGCCAGCAACAGCTTATTTGGATTTAAAGTGACAAAAGGCTCTACAACGACTCATTCTCAATGGTTTTGTGTGCTAACCTGTTCAGTAAAATATAATAGTTGTCTGAAAAGAAGAAGCAATATTCACATAGGAGACTTTGGCCTTGTTTACATAACAATGATCCAACAAAAATTTAGTTTTTATTTTGTTTCTGTTAACACATTTATATGAAGACATTCTAATTACAATCTTTGTTTACACAGTAACGGTGCACATCGAAAAGGTGTAATGTTCTCGCCACGCCACTAGTCGGTGCTAGGTTCTTTGAAGCTAAATGCGCATGTGCTTAAAAAAAAAAAAAAAAAAAGTTCTTGAAAGCTCGTCGATTCGCGTTTCCCCATCAAGTACCGTTCCCCCAGATACTGGGGGAAAATACGCACTACGTGCGTCTGATTAGGGCGCAGTATGTAAAAAAAAAAAAGTGGGATAACTTTGCTGAAACACGTTGTTTGAGCTTCCACGGTGTCCGTAGTTCTCTAGATAAGAGCGCTTAAAAAGAGAGTGTTTGTTATGAGCGCTGAACAAGCACAGGTGTATTTGCCACCTGGGCGGTGCGGAGTGGTGAAAAGACGCTGAGGGAACCGTATCTGATGGGGAAACACGAATTATAGAAATGCCGGTAGTTGTTTCTTCTTCTTCTGTGGATTGTAGGAAGCAGCTATGTTTTGCGTCATACTATGCATGAGCTAGGGACTCCCTGACAGACAAGATCCATTTACTCTGTTTACAAGACACCGGACACCGGTACGTTTCAGAACCATTGCACTCTGGAACCCGTTTTCAATCTGTGCTGTTGTCAGAGAAAACATTCGGTGGCTTCATGTAAATGTACACTACAAACACAACAAAACTAGAAAGTGTCGCGTTAACAGGGCTTGGCGTCCATGAGGACCTAGAAGGTTTCGTGGATTTTGCTACATTTCAGCTCGTCTCAATTTAGTTTTCTTCTAAATCCGATTGAAACCCAATGAGCATAAACCAACATCTCACATGTTTACAGTAATCACCCTAAATATTAAAACCAGCTGCCAGTTAGCATGTAGGTCCCCAAATCCGCAGCCAAAACACCTGTGAGGCATCGAGCCCTGGACTCCAGCAGACCTCCATCAGACTAGAGTTTTATCAGCAAATCCTGTAACTTCTGCAATGGGGCCTTCATGGCTCTGTCCTGTTTTTCCAACACATACCAGAGGCGCTTGATCAGACGGGGATCTGGAGACCAAAGGCCAAAGAAACTCTTTGAATGCTCCGTTATTTTCCTACATCCTTCTTTTTAGCTTATGAATAATACTTTTTACTACTTTTGTGTTACCCTGGTGTGCTCTGCAACATTTTGTTGACTGATTTCTTGCCACGGCTCATCTTCAAGCTCAAACTCTCTTCCAGGTTATGACATATTTACACACACAACTCTTTCTCTGTTGATCCGTGAACTTCTGGTTCTTCACTTTCACAGACCAACAGCTTCCAGCATAGTGTTAGAAATTATTGAAACTGCCAGGATTTATAATTCAGAGATATTTCACTGGTACAAATGGACATAAAACGACTGCATGTGGGAATACAGTCTCAAAGCGTGTTGTAAAAACATGAAAAACAAGCGATCATCGACTTTAGCAGGCAGTAGGTTCATGTTAAAGGCGCTGACAAGACATTCATACAAGTTGAACTTTTCCGTACATAATTTTATGTTTGTTATTTTATCTGTATGCATAATTGAGAATTGTGATTTGAAATTTGACTTTCCACTCTGGCATTTTGTGTCCTGAGCTCTACTAAAAGCTGAACCGAACTACTGCCTATGTGAACATATTTAATTTCTATGTATTTGGTGACACCTGGTGGATAGATTGGATATGACTGGGTAGGTACTGCCTCAACTTGTCTTTTTTGTAGTTCTTTGAGGTGTGGCGGACATTTTGGATGTAGTTTCTGCTAAGAGAAGATTTTCTGAAGACCATTTTAAAAATGTCTTGCAGTTATGAGAGAAAAACTAATTTATGAGACTAAACATTACAATTTAACTGATCCTTTCTGACTCAGGTTGGTTAACTTCTAACAGTTGTTTTCTTGGATGCAAGATGTAAAAATGAAAATATTGGTCACAAAATAAATAAAAGAAAGTCCTAAAAATGATCTGAAACAGTAAGCTTAGGTTTTTCTAACATAAAGATCTAGAATTTTCTTGAGCCTCTCACTGACATCTGATGCTGTTATGATGTTTTAATGAGTATTCTGCTGCTCTATTATGAAATTGAATATAATTTCAGATTGTTATATAATTTGTAACTCTGGCAACAGATGGTTTAACTCTGCTCTTCATAGTTGCTGTAATGGGCTCTGACGTAGCCAAGCTGCTAACCCAAGTGAGAAATTATGGCTGCTGCGCTTCTGGCATCGCTGCCATTCTTAATGCAGACCGAGACCAACACCAGATCTCACAGTTTCGTTCTCTGCAGGTCTTCCTTCGAGCCGCAACGTTGAGCTCATCCCAAACCGTCTCACTGTTTTTTCCCCACACAAGACATTTTGAGATGCCTTGAACCTAAATTTAGGTTAATCTTAGCTGAAAGAATCCCAGACATGAATCTTAGACAAAGTTTCATGCCTACTTTTGTCAGACTTGGGGCTCTAAAACAGAAACCACAAGGAAAAAAAATAGTACTTTTTCCTAGAGACCAGAAAACAAACAGAGAGGGGAAGTCGGAGCAGCTGGCTGAGCAAATGAAGAGTTGTGATGCCAAGATGCCAAGTGCAATAATGCTGGCAATAATACAGGAGGGAAAATGTTCATAAATTTGGCCTTGTTAGGTCAATGCAAACCCAAAATATCTCCTGATGTGCCTGGATTAAAATTAAACATCTGTAAGATGCTGTGGCAAAGAGTACATTTAGACTAGCGTTCACTGGGACAGCTGTTGGATTTTATTTCTAAATTTGCAGGACTTCAGGGTTGTGTTTTTTTTTCTTTTGCTGACTGTCCCTGAATCGGAGTCTGTTGACAACAGCGCCATCTGGTGAAACTTTCTAACCAGTCGAATTGTAAAACGGAAGAAAAGGGGAAATATTTACAGAAATCTGAAATGCTTTTACAAAAAACTTTGCTGCTCTACAGCTTCGGGCTCTGTAGTGAAGAAAAATCTCATGTGATGTTGGTTTTTAGGAAACTACATTTGACAGGCTCATGTTACTAATTCTGCACACCCTCTGACTCAGACTGAGAGAATCTGCAGCTGTTTTCTCTGCTTTCTGAAATGTTTTTGCTGTTTCAAGATAATACTGCTTCTCTGCAACCAAATCCTGTTGACTCAGCTGCTGGTGCATCACTCAACCCCACCCTGGTGGATCTCTATTTAAACCAAAAATGTTAAGAGAAGTTGCCAATATTTCATTATTTGGATCCCAGAATGCTGTAAAAAATAAAACCTGAGCAGATATAAGCTGCTATTTTCTGTTTCCCGTTGATGTATTATTTTGCAAATAAAAAACAGACATGTGAGACATAAATTTTGCCAGTAGAGGACAGCACAAACAAGAGTAGGAGAATACAAAAATTAAATAAATGGATTGGACTAAATGAAATTAAAGTCGGGATTTTTGAGAAAAACATTACACATATAACATTAATTAAACAACTCAGATGAAGACTGTACACATATGGAAACAAATTAATACAGCATTTTGCAGTCTTTGTGAAAAAAAAGTTTGTAAATCATGTATTATTTTCCTTTCACTGCATTAATATGAGCTGTGAATATTCTAAAGTTTGTATTTGTATTTTGATGAAATCAATGTCTAAAAAAAATGCAGCGTATTTCATATCGAGTTGGCTGGGGTGATATACAACCTCCAAGGGACAAGTGCTGCGAATTAGCTGTTGCTATTGCACTATGACGCACACATGGGACTGCTGTTTTGTTCAGTTTGTCTATGACGCTGTGTGTCTGTCCCTATCAAATAAACTAATTAAATTAAATGGGTGGATGGACAATCTACTAACTATGGTTACTTGACCTTTTTCTCATTTTCTCACAATATATCTACACTCTACATTGTATCTCATTTTGTGATAAACCAACACATTATAGTGCATAATGTGGGTGCAAAATGATTTTCAAGTAACCCGAAACATGTGGCATCCTTTTGTATTAAAGAGTGAGTATTATGTAAAAACTGAGTTTCTGCCTCAGAGAATTTCCACTCCTCCCCTCCAGACTAGCGGCAGCAGTAATTAGCAAACACTTTGCGCCTGCGTACAAACTATTTCTCAGTCCAGTGCCCCTAAGAACTGTTGTAAACAGCATAGTGGAGGAACATTGTAGTGATGAAGGGAGAGACAGAGCCCTAATTTCAAGGCTTCAAATTGCAAATTCAAATTTCTTTTAAGTTATGTTTGATATATACAGCATTTTTATAACAACTGATAGTCACTTGATTGCATTCTAAAAATACTTTTGTGCCTGAGAGATGCATATTACCGCCACAGTAATTACAGCTGAAGTCTTCCTGGATGTCTCCATGAACCATACACAGCTAAATGTTGACATTTATGTACATTCCTCTGTTGAATAACTTAAGCTCAGTCAAATTGGATGGAAAGTATCTGTGAACATCAATTTCACAGATTTGAAATTGATGTTCAATTTCGAATTGAAATTTGTATTGTTCCTTACCTGACTGGAACACCTCTGAAAACTCTGTCATTGTTTTAACCATGCTACTTTAAGATTGGAAGCCCCTCATTTTAATTTCTTCTTCTTTGGTTTTGTCTTTAAATTGCTTCCATCCCTCAAACCTCCCCTTTTGTCATGTTGTCCTGCGGGAGAGGTGTGTACCGTTTATTTTCCATCTAAATACATCCAGTTTATTTATAGATCTATTAAGTTAATTTTTGTTATCACCATTGTAATAAATGGATCCATTCTGTAATGTAAATATTTAAGTGAACCTATGATCATTTAAATAGCAGGAACTAACTTTAGTTTTATGCACTTTTGTTTTGTGTAGGACTTGGAGCGGGCAGCCTATAACATTGTTGTCTTCTGTTTGTTGTTCTCGTCAGAATAAATTGATAAACCATCCATTTTACAAACAAACCGTGTCACGGCCTGATCATTCAATAAAACCAGCACAACGCAGAAAGGACCCGGTAAACACAAGCAGCTTTCAGTTAATTTAGCTTCTGTTGGCTTCGGTCAAATGGAAGAAGTTTTAATTTACTAAAGATGCATTTATTCAGTTTCTAAACATTATGGATTTAATTTCTAAAACAGCAAATTACACATACACCCCGTAAGTGCTTTCATCAGCAGCAGCATAAGTTCTTCACCACATCACTTGAAGGAAAAACACACTATGAGTGTTTCTGATGCCGCTCCTGGAATCCCAACCCTGCAGCATTAAAAACTGATGACAGGAATCGACACAGCGGGGGAGCATCTTTCAGCCCGTCTCGCCTGTTGGTGTTGGATTTCCTCATAACAGCAGAAATTGGCACATTGTACTGTATTGTACTTGGTTTTTTTATTGCGTTGTCTTTTCCGGCCTCGTTCCCACCCCCGCATATTCCTCCCGTCAGTCCAAGCTGTTGCTGATGCTCCCTGGGTCCAAATGAGGTCCACATTTCTCCCCTTCTGAGACGCCGGTGCTGTGCGGACAGACGAGGCTCGCCCTAAAAAATGAGGCTCAGCAGGACTGGAGATCCGTCGCTGACAGCCTCGTCTGAAGCAACCTGCTGGAAGTGGAGATTCGTTTGGTCTGAAGTTGGCGCTCTCTGAACTGAGGGAGGCCCAGGGCCCGCAGCGGTGTTGTGTAGTAATCTGCCACAGCTCTTTGCAGAAGAATGTAATTCAGGATGGAATTAGGGATTTTCTTGCCAAAGAGGCGATGTTTCTGCTCAGTAGGACTCAAGTGTGTTTTGACATCAGCAGGTTTTAACGTTAGAGTTTAAGGGATTTTGGTCTTTTTGCTTTGTTTAGTAAGACCACCAGGCTCAGAAACATGCAGTTGTCAGACTACTGAACTCCAGCTGCAATCATTTCACTTTATTACTTTTTTATGTATTTATATTCTCTCTCTGGTATTGACCCTTTGCACATGACGTCACTCTTCAGAACTCTTACTGCTCGCCATGACGGACGTCAAAACGACCAATGCGGTCTGATAGAGCCTGTCAGAAAAAAGAAATCTGTAACTTCTTTAAAAATACGGTGCTGCGCGGTCGTCTGCTGAAAAGTACAAGAATGCAAACCAAACTTGTCATTTTATTTTATAACTTTTAATGAGGAAAGATGCCAAAGACGATGGCATATCAGCCGTCAATCATAATGACTGCCAGCCCCTCGGTGTAATGGTGGATTTGCAACGAACACTTTTTACAAGGTAAGAAAATTATCGCTCATATGCTTTATTAGTAAGTATAACTAAAAAGATATCAAACATTGCATTATGGAGAAGGCAGGCGTCAAACCATTAGTAACCATGGAGACAATGACACCGTCGTGTAGCCTAGCATGTATGGAAAAAAAACTGGTTAGCATCTCGTCTTTTGTACGTTTTTAATGCTGCTCCGGTTGAAGGGGAAACGTTGTTTGTCGATATTATGTGGTGTGCATTCAGGTAAAGACGGTAATTTTATGAACACCTTGCGGGGGAGGAAGTATGGGTCGGTTTCTAAGCTAAGTAGTTCCAGCCTTTCTATATACCGTCGTCTATGAGCCCCAACCAGGTGTGTTACGTTCACAGACAAATGAGCTCGAACAAGTAGAAGCCATGAATAAACTGGCAAACACAACTTTGGAAAACATTTTAGTCGCTCTGTTCAATACTCCTGTCTCTCACTTCCGACCTTGAATGATTAAGTGACAACCGTTCTTTGTTCATCTGGGGTCCAATAGCTTGACTTCAGAACAGACCAACTCTCGTTCATTGTATTTGACGAGAGAGAAAAGCAAGTGCTATACATTAAATAAAATGCAGTAAATAACTAGAGCAATGGCTCCCAATGGACAGTTGACAGCAGCTGACAGTTGTAAAAGAAAACAGCTAAAATGCGCAACATTATGGCAACAGCGAAAAAAGATAAATCTATCCAAAACATGACAAAATTACACATGTAAATAATTAAAATAGTCTAAAATATATTTTTAAATATAATACTTGTAAAAATTCACAGAGCTGATCCTGATACACAGTTAGACAGGAGCTGTCAGATGGTTGCTATGGTAACCACGAACCGTCGAAAGCATAGCAGAACTTGCATAGCAATAAATGTGAGGGAGAAAATAACTTTTTGACTAAACAAAATTAATTTGAAGAATAACTAAACCGATTTTTACAAACTTCACATCTACAATATTAAAATAAAACCCTGTTGCATATATCCATACTTTATATTTATTTTCTTTTTATATTTTGATATTCTATTTAATTGTCATTTTTATTAATTAGTCAGAAAAGTCTGAAGAATTTGACTCTTTGCTTTTCATATTCAATTAATTTAATTAGTTTTACAATTCCTGTAAAGCTTCCTGTACTTGAATATTTAACGTGTTTTAAAACTGCTAAGTTCCAGTTTTTGTTTTATTTGTTGGATCTTATGCAATAATTTCTTGCTTCTTTGTTAGTTCACAGTCTATTTGAGAATCTGTATGTTCTTAAGTTTGTATCTTTACTACTGTTTACTTCTGTTGGGGCAGCATTACGCATTGTGGATGGTTTTCTGCATTAGGAACTGAATGGCTCGTAAAGTAATCAAACAGTCAAAATAGCTAAGTATTCTGGACAAAACATCCTTGACTTAAATCCAATTAAACTTATCTGGAAATACTTAAAATGTTTCTCTAGTGCGCTTCAGAGTATCTGAAGAGACGAATGGGAGGAAATGCTCCAACACTGGTGTGCCAAGGTTGTAGAAACATAACAAGAAGACCTCAGACTGTGATTACTGCTATTGTTGCTTCAACAAATTGTTCAGCAAAAAAATTATATCCCAGCATCACAGGAACATATCCTATAATCATTTCAATAATTATTCAGGGTATAAAGACAATGAAAGTAGACTGTTACTGAACTGAAACATTTGCATCAAGGTTAAAACCTTTAATCTGTAATCCGAGGCTCGTGTTTAGATATTCTCTACAGGCGTGGTATGAGCAGGACTCAGATCTAAACATTGTCTACTTTTTAAATGCCAACGGGGCTGATTTTGTGTCAGAGTTTAGTAATTGGTCCAAATTAGGACCAACAATTATCTACAATTACTTTAGTGGGAGGACGAGATCGCACATCAGCGTTGGTTATTTGTGTTTGAAGGTGGTCACTGGGTCAGTGGCGCTCCATCAGAAGGTGGAGGAAAGGAGCAAATGACTCATCACCCCTGGATGAGACAGAGTGTGGCTTTCTGTGGGTTTTTCTTCCTGATTTGTTTTTATAAACGAGAACTTCCAGAAAGGCGAAGACGGGGAATGTCAAAACTGAGATGACACAAAAACCACTCGCTGCATAAAATAAGGTTTTGTCTGGAATTTATTAGTTTATTATAGTTTATATAATTTATTATTATAAGGCGGGTTAAACTAAGAGATGGAAGGACAAGATGGATGCAAAATGATGAAATAGCAGTAAAAGTGAACATAGAAGATCTCTGCAAATAAAAAAATAAAATTCTAGAAGAAAAGACAAAATCCCAGGAAGTCAAAGGAGAAGAAAAGGAAAACAGAATTTAAGAGAAATAGAAAATCACAAAGATGGAAAATAATTGAATAATAAAATGGTAGTGTGAGGGAATAAACAAGGAAAGAAGCATCAAAGTGGAGTTTTTTAATAAATTAAAGGAAAAAACATAAGGAGAAAGCACTGAAAAATAAGGGAAAACATTTGAAGAGAAGAAGGACAAAACAGGAGCATAGAAGAATATAATAAAGAAATGATAATGTAGGACAGCTAGTTACATTTACTGTATTTTTTGGGGGGGTGAAAGTACTTTAAAAAGTAATTCTACTGCATTATAGTTTTTCCATTTAATGGAGTAATATTTTCACAAAGTAAAGCTGCTTTTAATTTTTTATAATTGTTTTTGACTTCTCTACTCTATGTGAGTAATTTTACTAAAAAATAAACAAATGCAGATGCATTTAATTAAAAATGCATCAGCCTTACTTGTTTGTACTCAAACGTCATTATTTAAATCTTATTTTAAATCAGGTGAGCCTTTTGTGTTAAAGTACAGTAACATCACAGATTGTAATGGAAACTACAATAAGTAGTGATTTTATTGTTATTTTTTAATTATGTATTTGTATTACCTCTTTTATTTAAAAAAAACAACTAGAATTCGCACATAACTATATTTCTGTCTGAGATTACATGATGCGGTAAATTAGTACCATTTAAAAAACAGCTTTTACTCTCACTTGAATAATAATTTCTTGGATCAATACTTTGCCTTATTTGTGTAAAATATGCTAAAGTAGTGCAATGAGTAAAAGATAGACAGACATGGGAAAATAAAATTAAAAGAAAGAAACTGAACTGAAGGAAATGGATACAGTTAGAGTAAAAACTGAAATAATAATGGAAGGAGAACAAAAGAAAAGAAAGATTGAGATAAAAAATAAAAGAAGCAGAAAAAACAATACTCAGACCGAAAGAGAAACTTAAAACATGGGAAAAGAGACAACAGAAAATAAATAAAGCAAAGAGCAGTAAAACAAAAAGCAACAGATGCTCAATGGATCTGCTACTGAAACACTTGCTGATAGAAGACTTAAATAAGATTTAGCACAAGATGTTCTGCGTTGAATTACAAAACATTTCTTTTTGCTTCAGTGCCAGCAAAAGTTCAGTGAATTGAGTTTGAAGCTGAGTGAGAGGCGAGTTAGTTAGAAGCAGCTGTGAGTTTGACTCGTTACGCCCCCGCGTCTGCAGAGTCTCCATCATGCTGACAGCCATGTTTCTGCTCGCTTCGCCGTTCAGACCCACAGACACCAGCAGGGCTCAGCGTCTCCTCTCGGTCTCCATCACCTGCACCCTCCTTCCTCCCCCCAACTCCTCAGACGCCGTTCAATCAGGCCCACCTCCAGTGAGCGCGACAGGATGTTCATCCTGAGATTACTCCCACAGAAGGGCCGTACACGCTGCTGTAGAGACGTCTGACAAGAGCTTTTATTCAGGGATCATCTCCAAGTTTTCACAACTCATTTCATCTAGATTTGTTTGCTTAAGTCTAATTTAAAGGGATTTTTCTCCAAGTTTAAATAAACAGGAAGAAATGAACAGAAATGCATCAAAACAGACAGATATGCCAAAAAGGACAACTAAAACTTAATTGTGTTTTAAGCAAAGAAAAAAAAGCTCCACACTAGCTGCATTTCCATTAACCATAAATTTCAGTTCACAACATCAAATCAAATTAAGTTTTATTTGTATAGCACATTTCAGCAACAAGAAATTTCAAAGTTCTTTACATCATAAAAACATAGAAATACAAAGTCAGAACACAGTCAAGAACTGAAGCATTACCTAGTAGTTCCTGAACCAAATGTAAATAATACACACGCACACACACGCCCACGCACGCACACACAAACAAATCTACATGTAAATGCCCAAGCCATTAATTCCCTGCCATATTTATCACCTCTGTTCATCCCTGGACCTTTTAGTAATTACCTTTTTGAGACTTTTCTTAAAAAACCTCACGCTTGGACTTTGCTTAAACCTTTTGGTGAGTTTATTCCAAATCTTCTCACCACTGACTGAGATGCACATTTTTTTCACGGTTGTTTGAACACTTAAAGTTCTGACGTTGAGGTCATATCCCCCCACTCTATCGGTAAACAATTTTTGAATATTTTTAGTTTCTTACAAGCGTTATACAGGTCTGGGGGTTTGAGGAGGTAAGATTCTCTTAATAAATTGTTGGTATGGCAATAAAAATCTACCTTGTGAACTATTCGGATAGCTCTTTACCGCAATGTTCACAATGGCTAAAGTGAAGTTTTATGTGTGTTGCTCCAAACTTCCACACAGATTTCCACAAATTGAAATTCTGAAAATAAATTTGCTTAATGGAAACACGATTGAAACACTTCTTTCGCATCATATGAGTTACGTTCTCAACAGCTGGATGTTACTACTGACAAAAACCACAAAGACAACAACAGGAAGTAGTAGGAGGATGATGGTTTGTTTTTGTTTTCCTTTGGAGAATGTGACTTTGAGAAAAGTCTCAAAATGTGCAGCTGGTTCCACCAGATCTCTAACAAACTTTGTGTATCATTCAAATGTCTTGAATCCGAAGCTGTTCTGTAAAATCGCCAACGACAATTTTCCCAAAATGCCGCAAATGTAGCCCCTCCCAAATACAAGGGGCTTGTTGCTCTACTTCTCTGATGGCAGAAATTTGAATATATCTCATGCAACTGTTTACCTCTGTCGCTGCCACAATTTTTAACAACATATCGCATAAACACATTTATTGACATGTGATTTTAATGTCATTTCTTATTAAATGGAAACACCGCATTTGCGAAATTATATATTTTTCAACATTAGCAGGATATGAACAAAGATTTGCGCACATTTGTAATAAAAACTCGGCTACTAACAAATATTGAAAATTACTTAAAAACCTACTTTGTTGACAGTGTGATGTGATTTTTTTCCCCTTAGCATCAACAAAACCATGTTTTTCTTTGTCTGGAACTTTAAAGGATAATGTGAAAAAACACAAACCAATTAGTATCCATTGCATTTTCTAAAACCAAAACAACAAAGCTTCAGTTTGAGTTTTAGTCGTGACATTTGTCACAATGTTCAGCAGAATTAGTCATGGCATTCTTAGACGAAACACGGAGTCACATTAGCAGGAAAAGCACTGCTGAGTTCTGACACAATGTTCTTTCTGTCATGGTGACGGTTTCTGCAAATAAACAAAAAAAAAAAAAAAATCCATTTTCATAGAAGTTACCTACTGCGGCTCTAGCTTTGTCATTGGTTAGTTTCCAAATAGAAAAGTAGAAATACTTATTCTTATTGCTTCACAGGGGGGAGTTCAGATCTCACAGCAGTAAGTTAAGGTTTGCAGTAAGGACAAATTTATAATATAAGAAAAATTATACTGTGCAGTTATTACGAAAAATAGCATTCTCTGGTTAAAAATAATGTCAGCTGAAGAGGAAATGTACGAAATGTGCATAAAAAACAATAGACTATTAACAAGAAATGAGAAAGCTGAGCCAGCTTGGATGTTCTTTTGTATGCATCACTCAGTTTGGATATCAAATGGCACAGGTCATGTTGCTGCAATGTGTATTTAGGTTTTTGTATTTGGACAGCTAAAACTTACAGTGTGAGAGTTTTCTGATAAAAGTGAAGGTCTTAAATTTTGATTTGAGTAAAATTATTTTTCTGTTACGTTACTTTTGTTACATAGCAATCATCTTATGCAGGTTGAGGAAGGCAAATGTAAGCAGGTTCCACGTCTCCCTTACCAAAAGATGCACGGCCTGCTCTTTAGGAGGAAAAGAAGGTTAAGAATGATTAAATATTTTCCACATAATTACACATTCTCTGGGCTTCTGGCGTTACTTTCATACTTGTAGCATCTGTTTTAGGGTTAAAGGAGTTTGGATGTGATGGTGAGAATTGAATAATAGTAGGTCTATTCAGTTTTTGAACAAACTGAACTAGGGTGGTTTTGATTATTTATATACTGCATTAATCTAATGAATTTACAGATGCTAAGTAATAAGAAGCTTGTAGATCATTCAAAAGATTACTCCAAATAAAAGGAAGAAATTTTGTTTCTTCCAGAATGGACACTTTGTATGGATGTTTCTGCTGCACTTCTCCCCTTGTGCCTGTTTTCTGCCTCACTCACCGCAGTAGCGGAGGAGAAGTATGTGAGTTTATCTAGGAAAAACAACAAAAAAGGGGAAAGAAAATAAAATCACCAACCTAATTATTTCATTAGGTTAGTGTGTTGAAGCAGAGGAATATCTAAATGTTGTGTTACATGGGCCTCATAGGGATGGAGTTTGACACGTTGATGAATACAGTTTGTTTATGAACATCAAAGTGTATGTATGTGTCTCTGCATAAAACGACATATGTAATGAGACATTATATCTTTTACACTTTCATACAAGTTCATGTACTTTCCATAAGTTATATGCAGATTTCATGCTCATACATTAGCATTCAGTAATTAGGAATATGAAGTTTATTTATAAAACACTTTTCCACTAAATACAGTAACAAAGTAGCAGTAGTATTCAATAACAAAAAGTACAAAGTAAACAAAAGCTTTGAAATCAAATTCCTCATATAAATCTTATTAAACCAAATCATTATAACCATTATTCACTTCTTATTTTCACGTCCTGCACATATATGCATCTAAATATGTACCTAATTAAAATATTTTAATTAATCATGGAGATAAATAATCATAGAAGTGCTAAAATTTCAGTTTAATTGTTTAAATCATTTCTTGGTGGGAGATGATGGATGGATGTAGATTGTCTCAAGTTAAAAGACTTTAATCAACGAGCAATAATCAATTTTAGGTTTTACTTCAGTATTTTAAGTTTGGTAATTAAACCTGATTAAAAAGAAAACACAGGACCTCTGAATTCCTGATTCAGAAATTATTTCAATTTGCAGAAGAACTGCAGAGTTAAAATTGTGCAAAGGCAGAGAACAGATGGTGCAACGGCAGACAGCAAAGAAGATAAAAATAATCCTAGTTATCTGGACAAACATTGATAAACTAGTTGATGACCAGTTGAAGCTCTCACTGTCACACTCTATTCATCTTCATCCATCCAGTCATCTAAATTATATTCATAAATGTTGTTTCATTTGTTCACTAACGGATTTTCTTTATACACCTTTTGTGGTTTTGTTCTTACTTGGTCAGTTTCTGTAACTCAAGAGAACTTATCTCAAAACTAAATATTCTCCTAAAGTCAAATGCTCTGCCTGTCTCTCACAAACTTTCACAACTATTCCACAGAGACGAATTCCCAATCGATTTTTCCCATGAACACATCTCTTAGACTCCCACTACCTCCACCCTTCAAGTCCTGAGTTTTGAGCTTTTGCTCCCTCTGGACCAAAGTGAAGGATTGCAACTATTTTCTGCAAAAAGAAAAAAAAAAGAAAATAACCCTCAAACATAACAACAGCAAATTAGTCATCGCAGGCTGCCATAACATCTTGATTTGTGTCATAGCGTGGGAGCTGCGATGCGCTCTCAGCAGCACTCTTTGAGGAATCGACTCCATCAAAAAAAAAAAAAAAAAGGAAGAGGGGACTGCGGGTTTTTGGAAGCGTCCCGCATCGATCCCCGAGAAATGATTTATGAGGCCAAATCATTCACAGCGCTCACTTCCTGTCAGTGAAATCTCCAGACGTCCTCCCGTGTTTTATACTGTCACGTCCCATCAAGATGGCTGCTTGTGGAATTTAGTGCATGGCTGCGCTCGCCTTGTCCGCACATGTGTTTCTCTGCAGGAAGCACCGTACCATTTGACTGTCCTCATCCCCTTTTAACAACTTTTTTTAATACACTTCTTTTATGCACAGACTCACTCTGTGTTTTCTTTACACATCTTAATCATCTTTTTGGCAGTGGCTTAAGCATTGGTACTGACAGATATACTGTGTCGTGCAAGACTCTCAGGCTCCTAAATTTCTCAAACGCCTGGCTTTAAATTCGGTGTCATCTGTTGGCCTTGCGACTTCCTTTCCGACGCTGCTGTGATATTTAACGGGCCTCTGCTCAGGCACTTGAAGATGCTGAAACACTTGCGTAACAGCAGACACAACGGGGTGTCAGGTATAATTGTTTCGGGGTGTTTTTAATGACCAAATGATCTTCTTTGTCTTATTTTGCGGCACATGAACCGTCCACATCCAAGTAGCGACATGCACGGATGAAATTTATTGATTTGCAACAGGGCATGAGTGCCTAATTGGCTGTTTTGGAACTGACCCGACTCGTGATGGCCCCTTCAGCTGCCAGCTCTCCTCCCAAAATGGCTGCCCTGACCACAAGCCTTCAGTTGGCCCAGCACATTTCAAAGAGCTCAGCTGTAAATCCTTTTTCTTCTCCCTTCTCCCTCGTTGCTCTTCTAACGTCTTCATTACTCAAGCTGTTTTGTCAGCACACCATTGGGTGTAACAGAATACCATACTGACCGACATTTAGGTCATTTCCTCCTCTTAAGACCAGATATTGCTTTGCCGCAAAGGTAGCTGGATAGCCAGATTGGAGCCCTTCGTTGCCAGATTGGGGACCCGGCTAATCTAATTAGAGAGTGAGGGAAAGAGGCCCCAGGGGCCCGCAGGACTGGGACTGTGGTGGAGCCAGGACTGGTTCCCCCAATTTGAAAAACTATGCGCCGCAAAATACAATGTGGTAATGTCTGCGGGCCTAATTCTTCCGGAGGGGAGAGAGCTGGACTCTGGGCTGCAGACAGCCACATCCCTCGCTTCAGGGAGAGAAAGAAAAGAAAAGAGAGGGCAGAGAAGAAAGAGTCCAAGGATGATTTATGTCCTGCTGCGCGGACGCAGAAATAAATCTAGCGACCTAGAGCAGAGAGGGAAGGAGGCCATAAAGCACAGGATCGGTTCAGAACTGGTTCCCTTTTTCAAAAACCCCAAATGAGCTAAATTGTTCCCAAACGTCAAAACCAATCGCTTTGTTTTATGTCTCCAAGGCCTTTTATAAAAGTATTCCCATCCTTAAGAGCGGGTGTTTTAGTCTCCAGGGTTAACTCTGGTTTGATGGAGCTAATAATTAGTCTTCAGTCGTGAACACGGTGATCGCTGCGTGGGAGGCCTCTTTTAAAAAAATGCACCTCTAATTTGAGCCGTAGAAGTTATTGAGGTTGTTGCTCTTTTCCTCGCCTCCAGCTCTCAGTGGTGGATGGAGGGGAGGGGAGGAGGGGGGGGGGGGGCGGCATGGTGTCATGTTTTCTCACGCACAAACACACATGTGTGCACCTCCAGGTGGCCGAGAGCTGCGCGTATATTTCACACCCACTCTGCTACGATCAATTTCACTTCTTTGCATGCATCTAGTTAAGTGTGCAACTTTTACAAGGTAGAGCGGGATCAGTTTCCCAGCTTCTTTCCGTCACCATTAAATGGTCCTGATCGTGACCAGTAAAATGAACGTTACTCTCATCCGTGACCTCACGAGAATCTGTTGAGGCGGACGAGCTGTGGTAAAACACTCAGAGAGCAGCAGCACCGTGCAAGAGCTCTTTTTAAGATACGAAGCAACAAATAAATTCATCATCATTGTAGTTAGTAACAGTATCTTCAACCTCTACATTCAGAGACAGATTGTAAAAGGATTAATGCTAGAGTAGATTAAAAAAAACAGCTGAACTAAGGAAAAAAAACCTAAAATCTGAATGCTTTAGAAACAGCAATATCTCAAATCTATTTAGACCATGAAAATCATTTGAAGTTTTTCTCTAAGTTACATTTTTATCAATAAAAATATTTTATCATTCCTATTATGTAAAATGGAATTTTCTCTTTTCTTTGTGAGTTAACCATTAGCTACTTTAGCTGATCCTAATTCTAATAAACCAGTCAATGTAACTGGTTATCAAATTCTAATGCTTATCAATCAAATTTGTTGATTAAGATCAATTCTCAAACTTAAATAATGTCGGCATTTTCAGTAGATTTTCTTTAAATTTTATGTAATTTTCATTAGAAAGACAATTGTCAAGTTGGTTGTGCTGCCAGCTCTACTTCTGCTTTTCAAAGATGTATGGTTGTACAATTGCACATCTGTTCAGAGCTATTTTCAACTCAACCCTTGCAAGGGTTAGGTGATAAGTCTCCTTATCAGTAGGTTTACAAAGTATTGACAAAATATAATTTTTTCAAAGTTAAATGGTCAAAATAAATTACATGCATGCTGCTTCTCATTTATTATTGGGAGTTTATTTTGTCTCAGCAAAAAAACAAAAACAAAATCAGCTGGCTAATTAAATTAAAGAAAAGAGGAGCAATATTTTGAATATAAAATGTTAAGGTGCAAATGTTGGTTCACACTGCATTCCCTAAATGTTATTTAATCTGAGGACAAGCCGCTGTTTTTTTCTGGTAAGACAATTTCCAAAAAAACAAAAAAGAGCCACCTGGATAAAACCTCCCACAACTACAACCTTTCACCCCAATAACATGGTGCACAGTGAAACAAGGATGTCTGCTCTTGATACAATTTAAATGTCTCTGGAAACATAATTTTTAAAACTTCCACTAAATTTGAATGGGAACCATAAATATTGATAGTCTACTACATTAACTGTGTACTTTACCTCTCATAAATCCCACGTGAAGCTATAAAGTGAAACAAACAGCCTTTCCTGTCTTTCTGTGAATTCTGTTTAGTTTTATATGTGCAATTAATCTTTCGAGAAAGATTTCCAACTTTGTTTTCACAAAGTGAGGAGCATACAGAGGAAGTTGATGAAGGTTTTAGTTTATTAAAACAGAGCTGACGTACCTCAGAGGATGTAAACTGTGAAAAAGCCATACAATAACAGCAGGGATCATCAGTTCTCAGAATATCAAACATGTCTCATCTGACTACTTCTGTTCACATGACCGGACAAAAAGATCTGAAGTTTCAGCTACAACAAATGAATATTTTTGTTTGGTGTGTGGGAAACACAGCCACAGATTAGCTGCCTGCCTAATTTGAAATATGAAAACATCTTATGAGTTTTCAGTTTTTAAAGAAAGTTGCAACTTAAACTTATGCTTAATTTATATTTACTTTTACCTCAGCAGCTAATTATTTGCAGCTCTTGGAAGCTTTTACTTCTGTCATAGATTCCTAAATAAAGAAATAAAAATCTACCAAGGAATATAAATAATTTATTAGATAATGTCGTATCAATGTCAGCAGCTATAGGTTTGTTGTAATGTACTTTTTAGCTAGTTTTAGCCGTAGATTTAAATATTGAGATGTTACAAAATCCGGCTTGTTTTTCATTTGGAATATTAATGAGATTTTCACTTTAAGATAATTCGGCCATTTTTTTTTTCAGTGGTGAGAACTGGTACCAAAACTGTTACGGTCATCCTAATGCTAACCATAAGCATTCGTTCAGTTAGGATGCTATACCAATTCTGTGTTTATTGAAAGCTAGTGATAAAACTTTAAACAAGCATTAATTCATCCATGTTGAATTATGTGTCAATGATTACCAAGTAAATTAGCACCTTTTTAAGATAATTAGAATGAAATACGAAGATTGGATGCTACTTGATATGCTATTCAGGAGCTTCATAAATGTTTCTTGCTGTTGATTGACTGTAAAACTTGGGAGCGCAGAAGACAGTGGATGTTAGTTTATGTGGTAGGTAGTGCTAAGATGGTTGTGTGTGCTAATGCATATATGGGGGTGTCTGAACTGCTAAAATAGGGAGTGATGAGTGTGTTTAGAGGGTGAATCAAGTATTTACAGATTTAATTATTGGTTCTATAATACTCGGAATTCATTCGGTGCTACATAAAACCGATGAAAATCATTTTTAATACAGAAATGCTCTATTATGGTCTGCACAATCATGGAAGACTGCTCATCTAGCAGATTTCCAGCAACTAGTCAGTGAGATCATCCACAAAGAGATTAAGCACAAAGAGTCAGTGTTAAAATAGTTGGTTTTTCATGGAGTTAATTAGTTATATTAAAGTTTTTTCCCCAATAAAAGCTATTTATTACCTACTGTATTTATAAGACTAATACTAGACCAGTATTTGTTTGTTGTAATGCTAACTGTAAGTTGTTCTCACATTTTGGGAGAATAAGCTCCCAAAATGTGAGTTTATTCACATAAGCTCACACTTATGAGCTTAAGTAAGCTCATAAATGGGCATAAAATCTTAGCAAATTTTATGCTGTCCTTTTCAAACAACATAAAATCTTTTATCTATTTAAAAGATCTGTTTAAAGCTCTTTTAAATAGATAAGAGACAAGAGCCTCAACAAAAAGAACCCCTAAAAATATCAAGGTTTTTCTTTTCTTTTTAGGCGGTAGATGGAAATGTCTTGGAAATACATGAATACATTTTGCAAACTTTCTGATCCTATTGTTGTGAGCATACAAAAGTATTTAAATTTACAGAACCCACACAGATTCAAACAGCGATTTACGCTTCAAAAGGTCGACAGATTGACCTTCCCATTACAACACAACCATTTATAACCTTTCAGCAAAATACAAAATGTTTTGTGTGATGCTGAAACTGCTTTTGCACAAAAATAAAAGTTGCATTATGAAAGCTCAAAAGAAACTAAATGTCATGAAGCACTTTAAGATTTCTGTCACACAATTCATGAAGTAGAAGTTACATTTGATATAAACTCACTGCACAAACAGTAAAGTCTCCTCAGTTCATTCTGATGCTTCTTCAATTTTTAAAATGGATTTTAGTTGATAATCCTCTGTGGTTATTCCTGTTGCTGGTGCTCATTTTCCTGCTACTCGTTTATCTTCTACTCAGGTTTCCTTGAATACAGTACCTAACATTTTCAGGATTGTGGTTTTGTTTGAAGCACTGAATTTTTTTTTTTTTATTGTCTGTAACTACAAAAAAGAAAATATTAGAAAAAATCTTTTTCACTGCATTCAAATTTTTTGAGCTATACTTTTGATTGCAAAAGCATATTTTCAGTTTGCATTAGTAAACTGTACAGTTATTGTTTCCTCTGAAACCAGATTATGCATGGAAAGAACTGCACACTTCTTTTTCTTTTAAAGGTTTTGTTGGCTCTAGTGGCCTTTATTTGAAAGTAGTTTGACAGGAAACAGGGTAATCAGAGAGGGGGAAGACATGCGGTAAATGTCGCCAGGCTGGGAATCGAACCTGTGACCACCGCCACGAGGACTAAGGCCTCAATATGTGGGTCGTGCTTTGCCCCTGCGCCACCACAGCACCTCGCACACTCCTTTTTAAACAGCATAAACTCTGAAACAATTTCAACAAACTGTGACTGAAGTGATGAATGGACTCGTGACATAATGTGACAAACATGTTTTTTTTTCCAGTTTCCACTGTTATAACCCACACAGATCCATCCATTAATGCAGTAATTGAGCCCTGAGTATGCAGTCCTCTGGACAATGATGCATTTTCCATTAACAGAGAAAATTTCCATTATTTCTACAAAGGAAAAACCTTGGAAAAATATATTGTTTCTTGATGCAGTTTCATATTCAACATCCATTCTTCCTCTCTGGTTTTCTCACACGCTGTAAATCCAAAACAAAGCTCTCCGTCTCGCCTTCACTCCTTCCCTCTGACGTTGACTAATTGTGCTTTCTGCAGATTAAAGCCACCAGATGCCCGGGAGAAACTGGCCAAACCCCCGTAAACTCACAGCTCTTTTTCTAGCGCTACCCTTTCTTGTGGAGAGCAGCAGGAATGCCAGCCATCTTCCCATCAGCACAGGACGCCGCAACATGTTCTCTTTAAAGAGGGTGTTTACAGTGAACCGTTCCGCTGATGTGGGATAGATTTATTGCTTATTTACTCTCAGGCTTGGACCAGCTTTTTGTTGCTCCCCTTTCTGATCACTTTCGATGCCTCACGCCAGACCACGAAGTGATGGCGGCATGTAAACACAACCAATGAGAGCTTGAATCCAGGAATGTGTGTTGGTGCTTGTGTTGGTGTGAGAACAAGGGCATGCAATCTGTGCAAACACACCCAGGCCTGCAAATGTGTTTGTGTATTTATGCAGAGGACCTGTACATGCATTTATGCATCAGCACCACTAACTTGTGTATTTTTAAACTTTTTTTAGCATTCCACAAAGTTTGTGTGTGTGTGTGTGTGTATATTTTGCCTCCCACTCGAAGTTGTGTAATTAGTCCGTTACAATCAGCGCCTTATAGAGGATCAATCAGGTGGAAGATAAACATCTGCTTGTATGACACACTTCATTAAGACAGAAAATGGTGCTGTGTGATCACAGAACATCATTAAGGTATTTACAAAACTGCGGCACTTTTTAACACGACTAATCCTCATCAAGTGAGACAATTCATCTCGCATACTCTGGCATATAAATCTTTTTTTTTTTAACCCTTTTTTTTCTCGGAAGAGTTTTTGCGGCCTTAGTGGCTCATATTTTTTGCGACAATAGGCAGACAGGAAAGAGGGCGAGGAGAGGGGAGAAGACAGGCGGCAAAGGTCGTCGGGACCGGGAGTCGAACCCGTGACATCCGCTTCGAGGACCAAGGCCTCCAAACGTGGGGCGCGCTAACCCCCTGCGCCACCACAGCATGCCTCTGGTATACAAATCTTACACGGTATTCTAAATCCTCCCTGTTTTAGGTTAATTCCTGTAGTCAGGACCAAAGTTTTTGACATGAGGCACAATAACTATATTTGAAATGCATAAAACAGGACCAAAGCAACTGCTAAGCATAAGCGATACTTGGGGTTGAAGCAGGAAGTTGAAGTGTAAACTCAGACATATTTTAACCATTGTTTCTTTTGTCAAATATGTGGACAACAATGTGGTTTGTCTAATTATCTAACTTCTTTTGTTTTAGTTTGTTAGTTCAAGTCCTTGTCAAATCCCAGAGGAACAAAAAAGCTAAACAACATGCAACATCGTTGCAAAGTAGATTTGTTTGACATTAAAAGTAGATTTGTTTGACGTAAAAAAGAAATCTGTTAACTGTCACGAGACGCCTCTCTTAATCCCACTTTTGCTCGTCAGCACATTGTTTCATAGGGTTAGAAGTCATGAAGTCAAAGAAAAAATATGCTCCCATATTTCCTTTTAAGACATTTAACATTGTTAAATGTTAAAACATGTTTTTAAAAAATACCGCCAGCTTTCCTTGCTCTTGTAAATCTCATATTTACAACTCTCTGAAAAATTTGTGTGATTTAAACGTGGCCCAGTATTCACAACACTTAATCTTATATGATGATATACAGATGCTTTACTCACCTCATGATGCTATAGACAGAAAACTGAAAGTGAAAAGAACCCAATTCAGCTAATAATTAGAACTTAATTATGAGATGATCAACCAAAAAAAATTAAACAGAAAAAAAAACTGGACGGTGCCATAATGCACTATTTGTATTCACTTTGAATTTTACACCATTGATCTCAGTATACATAATCTATTCATCTTCAAAGTTTTTTAAAAGTAATGAAATCTTGTGAAGTCAATATTGTTTTTTCTTGTCTCTCTACACCCCTAATTAATGTACCTACAGTGAATCCAATAAAACATCTGAAATATTTGAATCCTTGATATTCCCTTTAGAAACATGCATGATTTCCCATTTCAACAGTTCAGACAACAAATATAGCCTAAAATGCATCTTTACATGCAGTGGAAACCACAGGTTTGGACTGACTGCTTTGCAAACACCAGCCAGTAGTAGGTCAGATACTGTGGAATATTTTAGATAAGCTCTGCAAAAAACACAAATTTCCCATAAAAAATTTGGCGTTACGTAGCATTTAAAAAAATTCAATTAAGAGAATCCACCACAAATAGTCGGGAGTCCACTGTCTTTAATTTACAACTTATCTGTCCACAAATTACTGTCATTTTGAGGTCGCAGATACACCATACCAAATCATTTGTAAAGGGATCTTTTTTTTTTTCCATAAGAAAAAAAGTCTATACAATAAGTTTTTAGCAACAACACTGACATTAAAAACATCCTGAGTATTAACATCGTCTTTCCACTTATTCTCTATAGGACTTAGACAAACTTTGGTTTTCTGTTGTTTTAAAAGTTTCAGTTGTTGCTCTGACCATAAATATGCTCAAGTTTAGGCAAGTAGCTATTTTTGTAGCCATTTCCTGAATTTTTAGACTCCACCTAAATGTCTGACTTGAATTGGATTTTTTCATGTTTTTTCCACATTTAAGAGCGACTGAGAGAAATGAGCCTTCAAATTGGTCATCCTGAGGTTACTTCAGTGCAATAAAAGATTAATTTATTTGAAGGTGTTACAGCCATATTTAACAAATAAGCAGGAAAGGCACTAAATACCTAATAAGGTTGTATTCCTAATGAAGCTACTCATTAAAATGTCTTACAGTTAATTATAAATTGATTTATGTACTTTATTGCTTACAGTCAACCTGAAAGTGAATGCTAATTTGTTTGTAAAAATAGTGTTATATTCCCATTCTACTCACCCAAATGTTGTTGTACTTTATGAGTTTAATTGTAATTATATGCCCACTTTCTTTAAACTACAGATTTCAGCTTTTAGCAGATGGTCATTAAAAATAAACACACAGCAGAGGGATTTCAGGACACTCAGATGTTGTTTGTACACTTGGCAAATCGCTTCAAACCATGCATGAAAAACGTAAACAAAAAAATCTGTTCAACCCCAAGTTCATTCACCCACAAATCATGTATTAATACAACACATCACGTAGTCTCTGTAGCTGCAGCACAGGAACTGATCTCTAGATGTGAATCTAGATTATTTGTGATCCAAGTGCTGGAAATCCTGCAATAATTCCTGAATGAGACTGTTGTACTGACAGACTACATCCTTTTTGTTTCCTACTGGAAGACAAAAGGCTCTGATGCAGCTGTCCGAATCCAATTGTTTGCCTCCGTTTTCTATTCTTCCTCATATTTTCTTTCCTAAACATGTTGGTCTCTCCTACAAATATTCATTTCCAATTATTTCTCACAAAAGGAAACATTTTATGTCTGAAAAATACAGCAGTATATTATTTGCGAGTTGCAATAGTTGCAGATCTGCACTAGTTACCAATGTAAAACCTTTTCCTATAATATTTAATAGCATAAAAACATAGCCCATTTTAATGCATTGCATAATTGTAATTCACAAGGCAGGCCACGGTTATTCATAACAGCACAAGTAAGAATGCTTTACAGGACGAACAAAGAAACTAGGGCTTAAATGATTTCTCGAAAGACTCGAGTACCTCATTATTAATATTCCTCGAGGAAAATTTACCTGCCTCGAATCTTCGTTAATTTAATTTTAGCTGACTTCCGCCTCTGAGTTGTTGACGAATGCTAAGTGTTAGCGGCATAACATACAATTTTAAAGTTCGACCCGTGGGGATTTTATTGATTGATGATAATGCCCGAGTTTTCAGCGTTTTTGGGGGGACCAATAAGCATCCTTAAAATGACTGGCGCGATGCCTGGAGTACGGCAGCCTTTCTCCTCCGAGAGCTGCTGGTTGAAAGCGAACGGTGGGAAAAGACTGAACACGGTGGGCGGCTGACTAGTTGATCCTTACATTGTAAGTGTAGCTTTACGGACGAACCGCACCATAAATTTCATATCATTCCTGTTTCCACAAATGGGTGGCGGAAATCATATTAGCAGTACATGGCTGGTAGATGAGTGTGGCAGATTTACCAATATTTTATTAAAAAGAATTTTATCCAATTACTCGATAAATCGTAAGAATAATCAATAGATTACTTGATTACTAAAATATTAGTTTACTAAAGCCCTAAAAGAAACTGAAGTAAAATAAAGTCATCTGATAAATCAAAAAGCATAAAATAAAAGCATAAAGCATAAAATAAAAGCATAAAAACATGATCGTGTAAAAGGAAAATAAAACATGTAGTTTTGTACAATATGTAAAGGTGGTCTTCAGAAGGTCATAAAAAACATTAAATTTTTTGCACAAAAATAATTTTTAGAAATTGAGATTTTACTCTGTTCAGTTATGCCTATGTCTAGTTACTTTCAGAATGAGCCTTTTTGGGGCGTCTTGTCACTTTAAATCCAAATAAGCTGCTGCTGGCCACGCCCCCCACTCAACGGTGCGTTGCTAGGCAATGGGGCTTGGCTCCTGTAGTTGCTTTGGTAACAGTGTAGCGTCAGTTGAATATAAGTTAACAATCAGGAGGTCTTTGAAATGGACCATTTTCAGACACCAAAAACAGTAAAGTATTGCCCAGAAACGGCTGGGGGGATTTTTTAAGCACTTGTGATGTTTTCAGAAGTAGTTGAGACCCAAGTAGAAGTACAAAAAATATTATGTCCCCTTTCAGCAAATAAATATATAAGATAAGGCAAGGATTAATATTTTCAGTCTTGATTAAAAAGATTGAGGAGTTTCTGTTCTCCTAAGGTTACAGATTCAATAGCTGAAGAAAAGAAACTAAAAGCTGATCCTCCTTGTTTAGGTTTTATTTTTAGAACAGAGAGCGATGAGGTTTCTAATGACCTGAGGGATCCACATGGTTCATACCTGACCAGTAACTCTGAAAGGTGTTGAGCTAAATAAAGCTTTAGAGACCATGTACGAGATTTGAAATTATATCCTTGGACAAAGAGCAGTGATTAAAGAGCTGGTGTAATATTAATGTTCCTGGTGTTGGTTAGGATTCTGGTAGCTGCCTGATTGATTTCAGCACATTAGTCAAACTTTTTAAGAATAATAAGCTAGTTTTCCTAAATGCTTCTTTTAGGACAGGAAACCCATTTATTCTGTTAAAAGATGCAGAAGTTTGGAGAGAAATAAAGAGGAAACAATCAGCTGAATGTGCTTTATTTTAACACAATAAAAACTGTTTTAGTTTGGAAGAATTCATGTGGAAATGTCGCTATTTTCAGCTCATACACAGTATTTCTAGTAAATCCAAACACTTTAACTCTAAAGTTAAATATAGTAAGCAATTTCTACAAATTCTACTTGCAAGTTTTTTGACTTCATCTCTTCTCTACGGAGTCGTATCTTTTTGAGATCATGCTTTATGCAACTCTGAGGTCTGATTTGTCTGCAGATACTTTAAAACGTGTTTCAAGTCTCTTCCCCAAGTTCATCAGTAGCCTAACATCCTATCTAATGTCAGTTTGATGGATTTTGATTGTCCGCTTGGAAAGGAACGGCTTAATTTGATCTTGTGTTGTGAAACACATGTTGTTTCTGCAGCATGTGGACCTCTAACTCCAGCAGGAAGACCTTCCTCCTCCGCCGCCTCCTCCTTTTGTTTTAATGAAACCCCAGGGAGGTTCTGGAAAGCCCTGGAACTCAGCGCAGTCCATCCCATCCAAACCGCCGCCTCCTCTCCGGTCCCAGCGAGCTTTGGACCAAACCCTGCTCTGCCTCCTGTGGGCTGCCCCGTAGCCACGGCAACTGCAAACAGGACGGGACGGGGTCCTGCTGAAAACAGGACTATGGTTTCAGCAGATGTCACGATACAGGCGGAAAAGCTTGACTCCGGTCCGTTTGTAGCGTGACTTTACATGGAAATAACCTACAGGCAGTGAGTTTTTACAGCTTTATTATCAGACTTCCTTTTCTATATCATACTTAATATGACAAAACACTTGATGACTTCAGAGGTTTTAAAGTGTTACACCATAAAATTCAGGAAATTGCCACTACACAGTAAAACAACTGGCTGCGTTTGCGCGTTACGGCATGCCTTCGTATCCTCCCATTGTCCTGGCCATGCGTCATGTCCACATTGATGAAACAAGCTGCTCCGCTCTCCTGATTGGGCGCCGACGTGGGATTGTTCTGAGCCACAGTCAGGGGAAATGCTTGGGAACTCCACTCCCCAGCGTGAGAGGAGATGGAGAGCAGAACAGCTCCCCGGAGGCCCGAACCGTGACCCCTTCGAGTGCAAAATATGCAGAGGTCACCGGGTTTCTGTTAGGCAAGATCTAAATTTGACTGACACTGAGCAGCAATAACCCATGACTTCATAACTGCTGCAGAGACACGCTATTTATTTACAGACAGATAAATGTCAAGCAGACGATTCGGAGTTTTCAAACATGCTTTCAGTGAAAAACAATCTGTGATGTAAAAGAGTGGGAGTGAAGAATTTTAGCTCCATCAGAGCGAGGAACAGAGCCAGCACTGGAAAAGCAGTTTGTTTCTCTATATGGTCATATAACAAATGTTAAAGTGACTAAAACCTTTTATTCCCCCACTGGCACATTATTAATATTACCTTTTATATATGAACATAATGAGAAGTCAGACGGGCTGAACATGTAGCAGAATTCAGCTAATTCTAACATTAGAACACATTACTTCAATCAAAAGAAATGGGACATAAAATTAATGTAATTTTCCCCATTTAACTTAAAATATCAATTGCATACTTTTCCTCCAATGTTCAGAAAAGTGGATTCAACACATAAAGCCAGCTATAAAATGTTTTTCTAATGTTCATTGTTTCCTTTAAGTCGCGGGGGTAGCAGCTTCTGAAAGGGGGCCCAGACTTCCCTCTCCCCAGCCACTTCTTCCAGCTCCTCCGGAGGAATCCCAAGGCGTTCCCAGGCCACCCTGGAGAGACATATTCCCTCCAGCGTGTCCTGGGTCTTCCCCGGGGCCTCCTCCTGGTGGGACGTGGCCGGAACACCTCACCAGGGAGGCGTCCAGGAGGCATCCTGACCAGATGCCCGAGCCACCTCAACTGGCCCCTCTCGATGTGAAGGAGCAACGGCTCTACTCTGAGTTCCTCCCGGATGACTGAGCTTCTCACCCTATCTCTAAGGGAGAGCCCAGCCACCCTACGGAGAAAACCCATTTCGGCCGCTTGTATCCGCGATTTATCTGTAATATTTCTACATTTCTTGAACTAGTCAAAGTAGCTCATAATTTCATCTGAGGGTAAATTAATTTCAAGGATTGCATTTCTTCAAGCGCATATAAAGTAACAAAAATAATTTTACTCTAGATTTTTGTTGGAAGACTCACATCACACCACTATAGATGTTTTCATCCAGGCAATTTCTAAGAAATACTTTGATTGGTTGAAATTGTTTGATTTCAATCTTATAGTTGTTTTCTGACTGTTTCCACACATGTGGATTTAGTGGCTTGTTAATTTGACGTTACCTTTTCTGAAGAGTAGAAGTTGAAAAAAACCCATGAAGATACTACTAAATTAAGAAAGGTTTATATTTATCTACCTGTTTTTGATTGTTTTGGGGACATTATTGCTTTTACACTTCTTTCACAACTTGCAAATATTTGCAACTATATTTTACTCCCTCCATTTTTTGATCTCACTCTTTTTTTATTCTGTGATCCGTTATTGTGTTTCTACTTGTGATCTAATATGCTTAATAATTTTATTCTGCGTTGCATCTCCGAAATTCACTAATTCAGAACCTGAATCATATTCATACCAGGAAAATAAAATGAATCTTAGTCAAATTACAGATTTTACTGATTATAAGGATCAAAAACTTTGAGTTGTTTCTTCTTGGAAACATTTTTTCTGTACTTTTATCTGTTTTTGCTTTGTATTTCTTTTGTTTACAAATCTTATATAAAGCCAGCGGTACAAATTATCGCTAAACAGCCTCTCACTCTTCACTGCTCACCAAGCCTTCTGCAGTGTTTATCCCTGTTAGTCTTATGTTTGACATACAAATGATGACAGAACATTTAGATTTGGTTGGTCAGGTTGGACAAAAGTTTGCAGACTGTGCCACACTACCACAGATTTAGCTGAACACCAAGTCTAACCACTAACAAACCATTTTTTATTTACATCTGTTTGATCATACAGCATTTTATCATACAATCAAATGCTGAGAGGCAACAATCTTTACAACTGGATTCATATATTAAAAAAACAGGAAAAATAGAAGCAGGTTTGATGTTTGTTCTCAGATTTAAGTTTATTTTATCACTTTTGGAATAATAGTCAATTATTAGGCTGGTGACGCTCTGGTTTACACTTCTAAGTGATAAATTTTCGTTAGTATGTTGTATCCAATCTTAAACTTTTAAACTGAACCTTTCCCTAAATTTATAAAATGACTTTTAATTGCATGAGTTCTTAGCTTAAAGGTTATTAAAATACAATGACTGATGTAGGACAATAAACTATGCAATTTAAAATTGGTAGAAAAAAATGGCAACAGGATTAAAACGTTAAAAATCCTATTAAGTAAAGCCAACGTAAAGCCTTTTAAAATTAGTGGCCCTGACAAACTTAGTTTGTACTACAGCAAGTATTGATGATGTTTCATATTTAAATGTTCTTCAAAAAAAGTTTTATGCTTCCCAAATATTGGATAATTTAAAACTCCTTCAGTAATTAAGTTAGAAAAGTGTATTTTTCATAGACACAAAGTGCTGTATTTTATTCAAAATTAAATTAACAAAGTAAAAAAAAATTGTGGGGGAAAATTAAAGAGATCAGAAACTAAAACTTTTGTATGAAATGTTCATTTAGTGATTTTTATAGTCATTAAATGAAGTATACTACTTTACATCAAATAGTCTGGGGTTTGTCTTTTTCAATTGATTACATTCTGAATGTTTTTCGAGAAAATAGCAATCTGTTATATTACTAAGCGCATATTTCAACAGGACATTAACAAAAGGTACAGGCGTGCAGATCAATGTCATGGGCGACCACCGGAGGTCGCTGTTCTTCTGCTGGTCACTGACCTTTAAACCGGGGTGGCTCTTCAGGTCACGGCATTGACACAATCAGGTCTGAGGGATCTCTGGGGTTTGCACCTGCAACTACTGCAACACCAAAAAATAACACAAACAGCAAGACAAAAACAAAACAACAACGTTCACAGCTGCTTAAAGATGTGAGTACCTGAAGGAAGTGAACACATCCATGAGATGAACTGAAAAATATTATGCTTAATTCAGGCACTGTTGCATGTGTTTAGTTATCTTTTTCTCCAGTTGGAATAGATGGTTTAATATAACGCAGTATTTAGATTAAAACAGGAAGAATTATTCAAGACGCATGAGCTAATTTTTTTGTAGTGGATTGTTGAAACGTTTAATCTCAAAACGTTCCTCCCCAAAAACCATAGCAACAAATAAATAATCAAAAAGGTTACCAGTTGGTAAGATATTGTTTTGAGAATGCCACAGGGAACCTGCTGAGGCGTCAATATATGACGAGTGGGTTGGATAAACACAATAGAAGAGACCAAGCTATGGTTAAAGCTATAAAGTTACACGTTGATAATAACTATGTGCAAGTTTTATTAAAGAAAAGTCTAATTTAAGTCAATCTGCAATGATTAGTTTGTTTATTTCTAAGAGATTTGACAATAAAAGTTTCATTTCAAACAGTTCTAATATAATTTGACCACAACATATTTCACCTCATCTCATTTATTAATATATCAAGAAATTTTAATGTTTTTTTTTTTTCACTTTAAATCAGTGGTCAAAGCATTTATATTTTTTCTCTTTTATTATTGTTGCTATGTTGTTGTTTTATCTGTTGTTGGACCAGCAGCACAAAACAACAGAAAATTTAAAAATAGATATAACAACAAATTCAAATTTTACCTATTAGGTTCTTATTTTTTTCATATTTTTTAAGGATAATTATACTTGATGTTCACAACAGAATGACAGTAAAAGTACCAGTTGTTTTATTTACATCTATTTTTGTTAGTAGGCTGGAAACAATGTGTAAATATCAAAATCAGCATCTTTTTGAAAAGGTTCTATGTTTTCTTTATAAAACTAAGAATAGAAATAAAATAGTTCCCCTTTGAAATTGATAAGGATATACTATTTATCAGGAATGATACTATATTTTATGACTCCAAGTTTGTCTTATTAGCTTGTTTGAGCACAAAATTGCTCTTTGGCTTGTAAAGCTTGCAGGCTCCTAATATAGAGTGTAAAGAAAATACAATGTCTTTATAGAATACATCCATAGACACTCTATAAATAAGGTAAACTTACAGTATTGCACATATTTTAAGATAACATTTCTCTCTGTTTTGCATCTATCAACATTCAGAGTGGAAGTTTTAACAGCCCATCCACAGCAAGAGGAAACAAGTTGTTCCTGTGAGTCCGTATTCGTCCTAATAGATCGACTATCATGGGATCTGATTATCTCCTATCGCTTTAGTCACTTGCCGTAAGACACTGTGGTGACCAAAATTGAACCATTTGTTACATTTTCAGCTGTTAAGTTTCACCTTCACGCTGCACTGTCAAACACCTGTTCCCCTTCCCGCCTGTGGGGGCACTGCGCCAAGAATCACATGAAGGAAATGAGATTAAAACCTCTGAAGAAGACATAAACAAAACTTCCTCCTTCGCAAAAAGATTTAATGGTTGTTGGATTTCTCTTTTTTTGGAAGATCATGACCAATTTCTCCCACTAGTGCAAGGCTCGCCTATTTGTTTTGGTTGTATTTACCCAGAATACACTGCGCTGTAGTTCGCTTCTTGGTCCACTTGGCGTTCACATGTGCGTTCGAACTGCGCCAGACTTCATTTCAACCAAGCAGAGACCTAGGTTTTTAGGTGGACAAGAGTTCAATTACCAGACTTTCCAGGAAAATGAGCCACCGTTCGGTTGAAGCTGGTGTGAATGTACCCATAGTCGGAGGGCATTTGGAAATTACTGGACCTGATTTTCTGGTGTACACTGTTGAGGCTCAAGATGAGGTCATCTAACGAGATGTTTAAAGCTGCTCATTTCTTCCACTTGCTTACCATTTCTGCTCTTTTCCTGAAATTTAACATCATGTCCTTCTTCTTCTTCTTCTTCTTCTTTGTATTTAAGATCAGATCGCTCTGCTCGCACCAGACTGCCAAATCTCCTCTCTACAGGCTACTGATATTGATGCTGCTCCATCATCGGTGAATCTAAACAGTAAGTTGCTCTGGATGTGCCTCAAATTATAATTTTTTAACAAATAAACCAGCCTCCTAATAAGATGTGTAACAGCACTGACAATTGAGAGGACATACAAATGTTTACAGGCTTAAATTGACAATAATATCTCCTGAAACAGTCGGTGCATCTAAGTTTGTTTTATCACTTTGCATATCTGTCTTTATGGGAGAAATGTCTGTAATGTTTCCAATTTTAATGTTTTAATGGAAACTCCAAGTTGTGGCTCTAATCACTGACTTATATATTTTCTCATCAAATTAATCGAATAAAGTTTGTCTTTAACACTGCACTGTCTAAATTAACAAATGCACATTTAACAATATTTCAGGTGTTTAAAATTCATCAACGAATAATTTCTCTTGTTTCACCGTTCAGTTTAACATGCTAAATAAATAAATATTGTTTGATGAAAAAATAAAACAATTTGATTCCATCAAACATTTTTGGTGTCGAGTCGCCTCTGATTTATTTACCTCTATTAAATATGATCAATCTTTTATTGGTCACTGCTTGTGTTGACACCGTCGTATCTTAATAAAGCTGAAAAACTGGATCAAAGTAGTTTCAAGCGTTACATATAAATTTAATTTCTAGGAGACAAACACAACTGTTGCAGATCAGCCACATAATAATGTCGACTAGCAATGAAACTATTGGCACAGAGTCGGAATTAAGTGTTAATGAGATTCCCCAGTCTCGCCACATTGACTTATCATTAGTCAGAAAACAGGCCGGTCACCCTCATGCTAACTCAGTGGAACAAATTCCTTGGGAATCATCCAAAAAATCCCCAGAAACCAAAAGAGAGAAGGAAGCCGTTAAATCATAAAAGGTTGACTTCACTCTTCTGAGTGATTTGCCTTATTGGAACAACATGCTGAAGCTGGACTTTCACTGGGACGCTGGATTGATGCAATATGGCAGAGAGCTCTTTGACAGAGTTGCTGTATGTGTTGTAGTGTGGAGTAGAAACGCTGGTGAGCAAGGCTGGTTTTGGTTGGTGGGTTGGATCTTGCAGAACAAATGGGAATCGCTAATAGCCCAGTTTGTTAAAACGTCTGGAGCTGGTCCCTGCCTGGCACCTTCGGAGCGCTGAGAAGGCGTCCACAGATTTAGACTTTGAGGAAACGGTGCCTATAGCGCTGCGACACACCAAAGTAGATGCCACTTTCTTTTTGGGGGGTGGGGGTGGGGGGGGGGGTGGGGGGGTTTGGTGGCTGAGCCAGGGC
This sequence comes from Gambusia affinis, assembly GCF_019740435.1. Taxonomy (NCBI): domain Eukaryota; kingdom Metazoa; phylum Chordata; class Actinopteri; order Cyprinodontiformes; family Poeciliidae; genus Gambusia; species Gambusia affinis. The sequence goes on from NC_057872.1 coordinate 22,402,596, forward strand.
CAGATCTAAATGAAGGTTTTAGAGCAGCGACCCAAAGCTGTTTGAGGTGTGGTCTGCCTTGGCGCGGCGGTCCCTGCACAGCATCACACACGTCTACGCAGTCTTTAAAGCTGGAGACGGAGGGGACCAGGCAGCTCCATCTCCCCCCGTAATAGATGGTGATCTCACACTCTGTCTGTGACCATTACAGGCTTAAAAGATGACCACCTAAGAGCAGCAAATGTGTTGCATTACATCATTAAAACAGCAAAAAAATAATAATCTGAGGACACATTGTTTTATCATAGATTTCTGACAACTTCATCTTATGATACATTTTTAATTTTCTTCCTTAGATTAACTTTTCAATTTTCCTGCAAACTGATAAAAAAAAAAAAAAAGTGACGTTCAACCGAATGGAGGTGACATTAGGGGAGCTTTTTCCCTGAAGTATTCTCCGTGTCATTCCCTGAAAAAGACGGCTGTGCCTCTTCCTGTAACCGAGCCGTAAACATTAACTGACTGCCGTCGCCGTATATCTCTGACACAACGCTCCAATCTGTTCGGTACGGTGGCTGTAAATCTGCGGCTAAAATTTGAAAGGAAATAAGTGACAACAACAGCCTCCACACCACCAACACATGTTCATCCAGACACCCTACGTACTGCTCTGTCAGGGAATTATGTGATTTATCCCTGCAGATGAATAGAAGTTTAAGTGACAAATCCCGGAGTAGAAGGAGTAGAAGACCTCCTTCTACAACTAAAAACCATTATTGTAAAAATTAGTGAGGATTTTCAGACAAGTTAAAATAAGCACATCAGGTTTTGCTTTAAAAGAAACTATGCACTTAATGTATTAAATGAGGTTTCCTGAGCACTAAAATCTCTGAATGTTTCCATATTAGCTGCGAGCTAAAATAAGAACGAAAACATTTAATGATGTCTCTGTACACACTGTAGACACTCTCTGTCTTTATAAATGTTAATTTAATACAGTGTGAAGTCAGGAGCAGCTTCAAAGCTTTTCTGCCGCGAAGCAAATTACACGTCAAACACAAATAAAAGAGCTGTTAAATGTGGTAACATAAAAGGAAGCAGACACAGGATTAAATTTGGGGCGAAAAACTTACCAAGCATTCTTCCCACCTCTTCTCAGTCTGACACTATTTTTATCCACTTGTACAATATTTTAGAAGAATACAGGATAAAATAAACTAGAGATGGACTGGTCAGACTCCCTGCTAAATAAACCACAAAAGAAGTAATAAATGTGCTGCAGGAGTTTCAGATTGATCTGAGAACTAAAGAATATATTCCCAGTTTATGCATCAAAGCATGTTCACCTTTTTTCTGAAATTTTTTCTGTATTTTTTAGTAAAGGGCATGAAGGCATATGCTTTTGATTGATTAATGTATTGACTAAAATTGGTAGAAGACGATTTTCATACATTATATAAATAAAAAGATTATTCTGCGTATTTTACCTGATCACAGATGTTAAAGGGAAAATTTGATTTCTTTCCCAGTCTAATTGATTGCTGTATCTCTACTATAAACACTAAAATCACTAAAATCACAAAATCCTCAAAAAATGTTGCTAACTATGATTTTGCTATGAATTTAATGCATACTTATATAAACAGCTCTGGACAAAAAATAAAGAGTCCACTGCAGTGAACCCCATTGAAAACCTCCTGGTTATTCCACCAAATATTGATTCCTGAACTCTTCCAGATTAAAACATTAGTGTTGTTGTTTACAAATAAATATAAACTTGTTTTCTTTGCATTATTTGGGTTCTGAAAGCACTGCATCTTTTTGTTACTTTGACCATTTCTCATTTTCCGCAAATAAATACTAAACCTTTGCTTTGAATTTTGGAGAGATGTTGTCAATAATTCATAGAATAAAAGAACAATGTTCATTTTACTCAAGCATAAACCTACAAAAAGTCAAATCAGAGAAATGCATCACTTTAAGTGGTCTCTTATTTTTTTTTCCAGAGCTGTTGTAGCATTAAAAAGGCACAAATAATTGAATACTGTGTGTTATTAAAACTTAAATGATGCTTTTCTTTTTTTATTTTTATTGCAAAGTAAAGTTTGCTTATTTTGGGAGCCAGAAAAGCAGTGAGGAGGCGGTGGATGGATGTTTCCTTTCCGTGACAGCGACACTGAGCTGCGTTCGCTGTAATCCTCCCTGCTGTTGTGACTGACAGCCACAGGTTTTAGCAACACACCTTCCTATGGGATTCTGTTGACTGTGGAAGAAAACTTGCCACCCTAACCGCTTCGGCCCATCACAGCGTGGAGCTCATCACAACCACAAACCCATGGGAAACTCTTCTTATCCCTCTCTTTTCTTCTGCATTTGTGTTCGTAAAGCACAAATAACACTTTTCATCAAAAAAAAAGTCTAAAATGTACATTTATATCAGCTGGAGAAAATGAATTGATTTAGGTGTCAACAGCTCATAAAATCCACAATTTGACTTCAGAGACAGAAGATGTTTAACAGCGCTGTAAATATCTCAACATATACTAAAAAAAAACAACAAAGAATTTCAGGTCTGGTCAAAATGATGGGTGTATTTTTAACTTAATTAAAAAAATAGACAGTGGAATATTTTGGACCCACGACGAGGCAGACTGAGGGAAAACACCCACGCCATGGGCCGTCAGTGCTTCGAGACCAGCTACAAGATTGAAAACATGTGTGCATTAATACCTGCTCAAATATATAGCCTGGACTAACCTGCTAATAGCCTTCATTTGCAAGATAAACAGTAGAAGAGTTTGACACTCACTCACCATAAGGTGCTTTTCCTCTGCTGCTCTGCTTCTGCTGCCTGCTGAAGCCTTGGAGGGACTGGAGGGGGCGGCGGGGGGACGCCGACAGCGGCAAAGTTACTGCCTGCCTCCGCCATGCTATCTGTTAAAGTAATTTTCTCTCAAAGAGGAATTAATTTCCTTTCTCAGGCGGCCCACAGACTCTGTGGCACAGCCTGCGACGTCCAGCTGGATCCCCAGAGTGTGGTCGTATTGTGACTGTTCCCCCTGTAAAATCTGACTGAGCTGCAAAGATTCTAAGGCAGCTATAAAATTACAATTTATTTTATCTATTCTGGAACACAAATTTATTTAATTCGGTGCAAAATGCCAAAGACAACGATGGTGTAGTTTGATTTTAATTTGCAAGATTTGAAAGAATATTTCTGTCATGTTAAATATTTTCTGTATACAGGATGAAAATAGGTCTAAATATCTAAGAAGCATAAAATCACATCACTTTCGATTTAATGCAAAAAAATATTGATTATGAACTTTTAAGAAATTCAGCTTTTTAAAAGTAAATGAAGATTCGTGAAAACTGGTTCAACATGAAGCAGCAGCAATAAAACTCCATCAAATCTTACTTAAGAAGCAAATTTCCAAATAAAAGTGAATGGTTTTTTTTCCAGGTATCAAAGACATAAATCTTAAGTAAAACATAATATAAAGTAAATCAAACTGATCTGTCCTGAGTGTACTCTGCCTTCTGCTTACTGACTGCTGAAAAACCAATTCAGCAGGATAAAACAGATGAAATGCATGAATGGATGTTTAAAATACAGCAAAACTAGCTTGAATGAAGAAAAAAAAAAAAAAAAAAAGAAGAAAAAAGCATCTACAAAAACAACTCCGGTCAATTAAACAGGAGAACAAAAATAAAGAAATAAACAAAAAAATCAGAGGACATTTAAGAAACTGTTTCCCAAAAATTAACTTTTATTTTGAAGGCAGAGTAATCCTTACCAAAACCAGCATTTCATACAAGCCAAATATTTTTGCATTTGAAAACTACGACTTCTAAATAAATCTCAATGTCATCGGAATAAAGCATATTCCTTAAAAAATATAGACTATAAAACATATATGTGGCACACGCTTCGCCAGCTTAGCAACCCAGTGCCCCATAATTAAATTTCAATTTCATTATCAAAACAATAACCTAAATACCAGGGGTGTGGAAATTAACTTTAATGCCTAATCAATCAATCAAATCAAACTTTATTTGTATAGCACATTTCAGCAGCAAGGCATTTCAAAGTGCTTTACATCAAATCAAACACAAAAACACAATGCAACATAGAATCAACATCAAAAACATAACATTAAGTCAGATTCCGTCAATAAATTTGTAACTGATTACGTTTCAAATACAACTCTAAACAAGTGGGTTTTTAGTTGAGATTTAAAAGAAGTCAGTGAAACAGAAAACTGGTATGCACCAGATTTGTGGTGCATAGATGCTAAATGCTGCTTCTCCTCGTTTGGTTCTGGTTCTGGGGATGCAGAGCAGACCAGAACCAGAAGACCTGAAAGGTCTGGAAGGTTGATACAACAGCAGCAGATCTTTAATGTATTGTGGTGCTAAACCATTCAGTGATTTATAAACTATCAACAGTATTTTAAAGTCTATTCTTTGAGCTACAGGGAGCCAGTGGAGGGACTTTAAAACTGGTGTTATGTGCTCTATCATCCTGGTTTTAGTGAGAACGCGAGCAGCAGCATTCTGGATCAGCTGCAGCTGTTTGATTGATTTGTTGGACAGACCTGTGAAGACGCTGTTACAATAATCAATACAACTGAAGATAAATGCATGGATGAGTTTCTCTAAATCTGGCTGAGACATTAGTCCTTTAATCCTGGAAATGTTCTTCAGGTGATAGAAGGCCGACTTTGTAACTGTCTTTATGTGGCTCTGAATGTTCAGGTCAGAGTCCATCACTACTCCCAGGTTTCGGGCCTGATCACTGGTTTTTAGTTGTAATAACTGAAGCTGTGCACTGACTCTAGATCGTTCCTCTTTAGGTCCAAAAATAATAACTTCAGTTTTGTTTCTGTTCAGCTGGTGGAAGTTTTGGCACATCCACACATTTATCTGTTCTAAGCATCTGTTCAGTGATTGGATGGGGTCAAAGGTCACCTGGTGACATCGTAATATAGAGCTGTGTGTCATCTGCATAGTTATGGTAGCTGATATTATTTCCTGTTATAACCTGAGCCAGTGGGAGTATATAGATATTGAATAAGAGGGGTCCTAGGATTGAACCTTGTGGTACCCCACATGTGACCTTTGACCTCTTTGATGAGAAGTTTCCAATTGAAACAAAGAAATCCCTGTTCTTTATGTAAGATTCAAACCAGTTAAGCGCTGGACCGGAGAGTCCGACCCAACTCTCCAGTCGATTCAGTAATATGTCATGGTCAACAGTGTCAAAAGCTGCACTGAGGTCCAACAGAACCAGAATCCCTTTAATCCCTAATGTTGCTAATTTGCATCATACCTGAATTATTGGAGACAACAGTTTGGTGCAAACTGCTGTTTCACCCAATCAGTTTTCAGGAGTTTCAGGAAAACCTGATCATTCATAAAATGTCTTTGATAAAAACTCTTCTTTAGAAATGTGGGCATTGTCATTGGTGACGTCTGTGCTGCTTCTGCTACATGTTTAGCTTTTAGATGCTACTTTAGGCATAAAAAGCTTCACTAACGGGCCAACTCTTTTTTTTTTTATACAACTTACACGCAACAATAGTCTTTTCCAGTACTGTTAGATCATTTGTTGAAGCAAAGATTAACCCCCAATGTGCCAAGAAAAGTTGCTTTATCGCCCAAATCGCTGTTTTTTGGGGATGTCACTTGTGCGTCAAATTTACAGGTGTACCCGAAACAAAATACAAAGGTTCCGGCTCAGGACTTTTGTTTGTAAAAAGAACAAGTAAAAAGAAACTAACTGCATCAGTATTTTTAACGCAGTCATTTCTATGTATTTAAGTTAAAATGGAAGCAATAAAATCCCAGCCCTAATATGTATACATGTTATATATGTATATAAAATTGGAAATAACTTCAGGCAATAAGTGATTAAGTTTTGGGGGGGAAAAAAACTGGGCCTGGTATGAAACCTTGAGGTACTCCTCAGGGCGGTTTAGGTTATTTAAAACATTAATAACTGAAGAGTAGAGAAATGATGAAAGCCTCCAATAAAGTCAAAGTCAAGTTTATTTCCAAAACACATTTCAGCAACAAAGCAGTTCAAAGTACTTTGCATCATTAAAAGTTTACACAGTAACCAATTATGAAACAAGCAAAAACATTACATTTTGTCACATAGTGTCAACAAAATCAATAACCAAATATACAGCTGATGTATTGATTAATGTTCCAGTTGATAGGAATCAAATCAACTCTGAACAGGTGGGTTTTTATCCTGTGTTTCAGCAGTTTCCCAGTTTTCTATCACTTTGTTCCCTATTCGTGGTGACTAATAAGCACGTGATCTACAAGATTACATGCAGATGTGATGTGAAGCAAAATGAGGGCAGCACAGAAACCAAATGCAACAGTTAGCAAAACATCATTTAAAAAAGAAACCAGGAAGCATTACGGCGATCTGAGCGTGACCCGAGGATAGTTACGTTCTGGTTTGAGTCCATGCTGACAAACACAGGGTAACATGCTGGGTTAACCTTTGACACCTCTCCCTTCCATCTCCCACTTCCCCTCATGCAAGCTCCCTTCCTCTCCGCCCCACCTACCAAGTACCAACGCCGATTTCCTAAAGAGGATATTAAAAAAAAAGGTGGGCACCAGAGGTCAAATCCGATTAAACCAGATTAAGCTGCCTTTTTTTCCTAAAGCTCAGCTTTTTTTAATAGTGCAGATTTATTGTGCCGTGCTTTTTGGAGGATGATCATATATATGTGGTCAGTGGAGCCTATGCAGCCTGTGACCCAGCCTCCCTCTCACGTTACACCCTATTTATAACATCCCCTTCCTTGACTCCCCTCGTTCTGCAGCTCCTAGGAACCTCCTGTGCTTCCAGCCTAGAGCTCCAGTCCTCTGTTCCTTCTGACATCTGAGAAGCTCTGCTGCAGCTTGTCCTGGGCTCTCTGTTTATCCTGCACAGCCTGCCAACCAGCCGCATGCTCTGGATTACCACAGGACGCCCATTTCTCAACCCCTTTTGCTTTCTGACTATTTGATTTCTCATTTTTTTACTTTTTTTGTTTCAGCTTAAAGGAAAAGCTTTGGGGAAGTAACCTGGATATGTGCTTGTGATTGTTCCTTTTTTTCTCTGGTTGGTTTTCTTGACTTCACTCATCCCAGCCTCACTGGAGGGCCGTGTGTGTGTGCGTGTTTGGGCTCCATGGATCACACGCTGTTCGGCTGCCTGCGCAGCCCCCACGCCCCGGCGCAGGCCCTGCATCCCGCCTTCACCCAGTCCCCCCTGACTCTCCACGGACGCTCGGATCACATCTCCTACCCCGACCTGGCCTCTTCCTCGTCCTCCTCTTCCACGTCCTCGCCGTCCCCGTGCGTCATCTCCAGCTACTCGGGTGACGACGGTCTGTTTCCCGGCCAGCACCACCACCACCGGAGCCACCTGTCCTCCCAGCAGCATCACCACCAGCCTCAGCATCATGGATCCTGGCACATCCCACAGATGCCGTCACCTGGCGGCGGCTCACGCCACGGCCTTTGCCACCCGCATTCCCTGTCGTCCCATGAGAACGGGCCCACGCCGCCGGACCTGGGCCACCCCGGGCCGCCCAGCATGTGCGCCAGCACCCCGACTCTGGGCAGCGGCAGCACCCCAACGGGGGCTTCCTGTGTGCCTGCAGACTTCGGCAGGCAGACTCTGTCACCCGCTGAAGCGGAGAAGAGGAACGGCAAGAGGAAAAGTGACAGCTCAGGTAAGAGGAATTCTGGGAGAAAAAGGAAGCAAACTGGAGTAATTTCTTCTCATTCCCACACATCTGCTGGGGAAAATAATCCGTTCTGACACATTGAAAAACAAAAAGACTGAAGTTGAAATTCTTTGGAGATCTTTTTGAAAGGGAAACTCTTTTACATAAATATCAGCTTTTTCCAGCCAGAGCTCCAGGATACCACAAACATCTGTACGCGTCAGTCGGGATCATTCAACAGCTCAGCTGTTGGGAGCTCTGCAGCTCGGATAGAAAAACAAAAAGCGTGTCTGAGAAGCAGTTTATAGGTGTTGGCTGATTCAGGCTGCAGGCGCACCGAAGCGTGGGGCAAAAGGCCATATCATAACTGCAGAGGCACTTCTCACTACCGCCGCCGTGTTTTGCTTTTAAAAAAAAAAAATCACATCTGGTTTGTTGCGACACTCTTCAGAGGGCAGAAAATGAGGTGCACGGTAAAGAATTGATGTCATGGATTGTAAAAGGGCAGCAGCGGCGCCTCGTGCCGCACTAAACGCCCGGCAGATGCGGACTTTTCCTGCTTTTCCTGTTTAAATCTTGTGGTTAATATAAATCACAGATTGGGGCGTTTCTTAAAAATATACAATAGTCAAGGAAATTCTAGACGGTGGGTGGGACTATTTAAAAAAAAAATAGATTTATTATTATTTGAAAATAAATCTTAAATAATTCCCTTTCAATGCCATATTTAGTATGTTTTAAATTAAGATTTTTTCAAAACAGGGAAATTTTAATAAACTAATTTGCTTAATTTGTAATCAGCTGTTTATGCAAGCTTATTAAAACAAACCAACATGTTCAACTCTTTTTATATTTTGAATAAACTTGAAACAGTTTTATCTAAATTCCACCTGGAGGACCTGCACAACATTTCCAACCACGATAATCAATCATTATCGTGACAAACGGTGAGGTTTGGGTCGCCGAGCCGCTTGCTGGGAAGGTGATATTAGTCAGAGTTTCAAGGAAACGACTCCTCCCTGCTCCTTCTGTCTTTTTAAACAGTGAAATCCTCAGAACTCATCTGCAGTCCTTTTTGAAGGCGAGTTTGTTGTCAGAACCACTGATTTTTGTCTGATGCTTTTGCTCAAATTGCAGGCGAACTTGGCAGGAGACTAAAATGTTATCAGGACATTTATTGTGACAACAAGAAAATGTTGTTGATTTTTGCCAATAAACGTGTCACTTCACTTACATGTGCATCATCAAATAGGCTACACAAAATAATCGCACTCATGAAACCAACAGAACCGATTCCTTTATTATCAATATGCCACAACACAATCTAATTTATAAAGTTTGTTTTTTCTATGTTTCTTTGCATTTGCTGACTGGTTTTATTTGAACGGGCCTGAAAACAAAACAACTGGGAACAGTTAGATTTTAAATTTATCCAACAATTTACTGCAGCAAAAGGAAAAATGCCACAATTATACAACCCAAGCTAATCATTTTGTTTGTCTTCTGCTGAATGATCTGTTATCCTCATGGAAAGTGGTGCAATCACATACTTAATCCACTAATTCCACAAACTACCTCGAATTTTTCCTCCGCTGCTTCGAAAGCCGAGCTTCTGCTTCCAGATCCCGCTTTCCCCCGCAGCCTCAGAAGAGCGGCGCGTCCTCGCCGCTTTGCGACCAATCATTCTGATTATGGAGGCTGGCTGTGCCGCCGCCTCAGTCAGCAGCCTAAAAAAATCAGGCCGCTGCCTTTCGCTTGAGATGCAGCTCTGATTGGGTTTCAGCATCTGGACCAGGAGCTGCAGGGGAAACTTGAATTTAGATGCAGAACTGAAAACAAAACCCGAGAATTCATTTTCCCCCTCCAATCTGAATGGGTTTTCTGCTGCTGGTACCCAGTTGAAGCTGTTTCCTCGAGCTCGGCTCCAGGCTCAGCTAATGAGATGAGTCAGGGTGTCTGGTTTCAGGGTAACCTGCTCATTTTTTTCTCGGGCATGCGAAGCTTCGGGTGTCTATATCCAGTTTATAGGGCTGTCAAGGGAGTGGTTGTCCTTTAAAAAAATACCAGATTTTCAGAGTGGAACAATAAAATGGCTTTAATTTGTTGAGGCATTGTTGTCTACAAAAGCAGGAATGACGAGTAGAAATCTTCTTAAAGCCGCTTTGAGTTAGGTTTGCTTGAATTTGAGAACAAAATAAATTCACAAAACAAAATTTTACAGCAGAGGTTTCTACTTTCGAGGATCTATTCTTCTATCGTTTCCCCTGAGGATCCCTGTTGAACTTTGCCAAGTTCATTTGGCAGCCTCAAACAGCATGCCCCGTCTGGGTGTGTGTGCTTTGCCCACATTATTCCTCCTTTTTTGTGGACAGATGAAAGTTACAGCGGGGACCTAATTGGTGTGGTGCAGCGGCGGTGCCATAAAAGCTCCCCCGCTCGTTTTAACTGCAGGCCCGCCTGCTCTAAAGCGGCTGTCTGTCTTCTGCTTTCATTTTATTCTCTTTTTCCCCCCCCTTCTTTTACGCAATGTGTGTGTAAAAGAAAGGCAGCAGGTCAGTTTGTCTGAAGGCCCCGCTTCAGGATCGGCAACTTGCTGCTCGGTTTAAAATTACAGGGAGGGGAAAGCCGGGTCAAAGGGGAGCCAGGCACGAGCTGCGGGGAGAAGCAATAACATGTTTAATTTTACAAAATTTATGTGGGAATTCTTGCAATTCGTCTGCGTTTGTTTGTCTTGGCTTCTCAATCGGCCTCTGCATCTTTCCTTATGGCTGTTTAGGTGGTATGTAGAAGCCGTTCTTCTAATTAGACAGAAAGACAGCACCAACAGGGCTTCCTTCGTCTGGAGGAAAAGAAACCTTAGATGTGTCTGCAGGACTATTTGCAGTTTAGCTTGACGCAGACCTGTTGGATTAACGCACGCTGCAGAACCGAAGCACTGCTGAGTTTCCATGGAGATTGTTGCTTCCTTTAAGACTGGTATGTGCATGTGAAGTGAGTCCAGCAAAGCCGCAGAAAAAGCTATAAAACAGGAAAGATTTGAAAGGCAAATTAACAATTTGGAGCTCATTTTGAAGTGCATAAGCAAAGAAAAGCAGCTGTGCAGAACTCAAACGATGTTGGATATAAAAGATTTTCCTTTATGTCTCATGCAAGTGAACAATTTGTTTTTCTTGTATTAAATTCAGGCCTTACTTCAGAGTTCTTGTGTTCTTATGGGACTAATTTTTTCGCTGATTGTGAACAACTTTCAAAACAAATCTTAAACGAAAGCAAACAGAGAGTCTGGAAGGAACGTTTCCTGTTTAGTTTTGCTGATAAACTAAAGAAAAAAAGCAAGTCCTTCCATCCACTTTGAAGCTCTATAAACAACCGCTGGACAGTTAAGCTTGACAGACTGGCCCTCACCTTTTTTCTTGCACCTGTCTTAGTTTTCACTTTCTGCCCTGAGCTTAAGAGAAACCCCTGTGTGGTGTTTGATTTCAGAGTCCCAGGACGGGAACTACAAGCCAGACATGAGCAGCAAGCCCAGGAAGGAGAGGACAGCGTTCACCAAAGAGCAAATCCGTGAGCTGGAGGCCGAGTTCGCCCACCACAACTACCTGACCCGGCTAAGGCGCTACGAGATCGCCGTGAACCTCGACCTCACCGAAAGACAAGTACGTCCCTGCTTATTCCCGGGCTCAGGCCTTACCGAACCCTCCATTAGCACATTAATGCCATGTTGTGAAAACAGAGGCGCCCTCAGGACTAGAGGAAGGCTTCTCGCTCGCTACTGTGTTTTGGTAACTCCGTTGCGGGGGCTCATTGTGCTCCAGATGTGGCTGCGTCATTGGACGATCATATTCCAGATGTTCCCGTCTATTCTTTCAGGCGGGCTGCAGACGAGGTTGAAGGAAGTGCTGTCTAGCAAGTCGCTTCCCCTCTCGGAGCGTGGGCCGCTCGCTGTAAAACGCAGGCAGGTTAAATAAATAACAGGAGACAAATGGTTGGAGGAAGGAAGCGGCGCGCGGCTTGTCGTTCTGTGACAACCTTTTGGAAGCCGTAACTCGCACCTGGTTGACGCGCCGCCAGTGATTTTGGTGGTTAAACGGACCGCAGATCCAACGTAAAACTCATCAGGGGTTTTGAGCTGATGCCTTGGAGGCAAATCCGAAAGGTAAACATGTTTGCGTTGACTTTATGTCATGTAATCCAGTCTAAGCTGGTGGAAATGATCTGGATATTTGTTCCTTTGGATCACGTGTGTCAAACTCGAGGTCCGGGGGCCAACTCCGGCACGCCATAGAGTTTCATGTGGCCAGTTGTGTGCTTACTGAACTGCTGAATATGAAAGGATGTTGAATTTAATTTATAAAAAATTACTCATCAACTGCAAATACAGCTATTTATTAATATTTTAACAGTTTTTAATGAGTTTTATTAATACATCCTGGTATTTACAATCTCGATACGGCCCAAAATAAAAAGAAGTTTGACACCGTTTCCTTTAGATCATCCTTCTTTATATTTTTGGATTATTCCTAATTACTCCAAAAGTGAATGCTTCAAGCAGTGGCCAACATCTCTGCTGGTGTTTTTCAAACTTTAGATTTAGCACGGCATCAAAAAGCATTTATTCAGAAGGAAAATGTCTAAAATATTCAGAATAATCTCAAAAATTGGAGCACAGGCCCTTTGGTTTAGTTACAGTATCTTTGTCTGTTTCTCTATATAGGTTAGAAGAGAGCAAACTCCTTACAGGCACATTTCTTCCTTTCAGTATAAACTGTGTAGATTAAGCTACTATTTGAAGCACTCCACACCAAACCAATGCAACAGTTAATGGTAATAATGGCACGCAGTACCTTTACTTTTTTTATTATCAGCAATATGTAAAGTACTTTTGGATTTCCAGTCATTGAACAGAATTAGGAGTATGGCACACCCACTTGTCATTTTATAGAGTAGCCATGGCAACTGACGTCATAGCTTAGACAACCAGGTCTGGTTATTGGAGTCGTATCTTAAACCAGATTTTATTCATTATTTCTAAGGAGAAATTGTGTAATTTTAACAGGCGTAGCAGTTCCTAGAAAATAGATGTTTTTTACATAGCAAATCATTTTTAAGACTGTTTTGTCCAAACTGTCTACTTAATTAGCTTCTATGTAGACTATTTGTCAATTTATATTTTTTCTAGACGATCAGAAGTAGAAAATCTCTGAAAAGTTCTTAAACTTGTCCATGACCAACCTGCATCTTTAATCCTCTTCAGTTTTTCCTTCTAGTTCACGGTTTGTTGAACTTTTTCTGATAGTGACGTTTTTAATAATGAACACCATTCAATGTTGTGCACTAAATTAGGCACTAAATAAATGTCACTGTGTAATAAAGAAGTGGTCAAACAGGTGAGGAAAGGGGAAATCATCAAAGCTCAGTTAATTTTGTGTGTTGAGGCTAGAAGAGGTTTTATTTCTCTGTTGGACATTTTGTACAAAGTTAACAGGAAATGAGTTGAAACATACAATTTTGTTTGTTTTGAGTTGATGAATCCATTTCTTAGAGACTTGGTTTGTATTAGTAAGTCAGCCTATTTAATGTTTCCTGCAGAGTGTTAGAAAGTTTAAAACTAAATATATATAAAATATCAGCTCCATATATAAACTAAATTTGGTCAGGTCTTGAAATGCTGATTCATTTATTCAGTCCTTCTTTTGCATTTTTTTTAACATGTCCGTTTGTACTCTTGAAAAAGGAATAATACATGTTCTGGGAATTAAAAATCAAAAACATTCTTGTTGCGTTCCTTCGCATCCAGGAAGTTTAAAAGCTTATGGGTAGTTAGTTAGCTACCACAAGCAAAGCCCTCAAAACACACTGAGCTGGAATAATACTTAATATTTAAAAAGCTTAATCCAACTTTAGTGTTAAAATTAAACAATAGAAGTCTTAAAAAACACTTAAACTTACTAAACCTGGCAGTTTTCTCTCTGTTAGAGTAACATTTGTCAGAAAGAAGCCATTAACTCCACCTGCACTGAACGCTAAGACTAAAATATATCCCTTATCTCAGACTTAAGGTGTCAAATTTTAGCTCTAACAGGATCAAGGATGTCTGATCAATAGCCAAAGAAACTACATCATGTATGTTTCTAAAACCATTAGAGAGGATCCTGGATGACTGAAAGTTTGCCAGTGACGGAAAGTGTTTTATTTCAACGAGGAAGTAAAAGTAAAAAACCAAAAACTTATGTTTGGACACCAAAAAGGAAGGGCATAAAAAGTATCTGTCTTCAAAATGTAAGGCTAAAATATGTATTTTTTTATGCTAAAAGCTTTGTTTTTGTTGTTGTTGTGTTACCACATTGGGATTTTACTTCTCTAAAAGCGAAATTAATGTACCAGAATTAAAACTAAGATTCAATGTACAGGAATTTGAATTTTTTTAAAAAAAGCAAAACACCTCTCAAATTAAAGTTCTTTGTATTTTCACTGAACTTTTTAGCTAGAATTAGCAAGATTTCTCAACTAATGACAGGATAAAATCTGCTTTTTATGTGGAAATACTCTTCAAAGGCAAAACAAGACAAATAATAATAAACATAGATGTAAGTTTTCAAATTTCATTACATAAAATGTCCAATGGGGCAAAAAAATTAAATTAAAGAAGCTCTACTTATCATTTCCTTTTGTTCATTCAGATCCTGGAACATTAAAGTATACGGTCGCTCTGCAGATTTAAGATTTCCATCTTTTCTGGCAGATTTTAAGGAATTTTCAAACTAAAGCAAAGCCCTGCGAAGACACCTGCAAAGTCCAGCTTGGAAAATGTCACATGCGTCATAAAGTTTTGAAGTAACGCTCTCCTGTCGGTTCAAATTACAAAGTCTCAGAAGCTGAGAAGAAAGAAAACTCCGATTCAGCCAGTTTGCTAGCCAAGGGCACGGAGTTTGCCATGTTGCAGTGCTCTCCCACATTGTTGCAATTAATCTTCCAGTGGCATCAAAATGTGCATGCTTATTGCTCCATACGTTGACTGTGTGTGAGCGAACGCAGCAGGGGACTCTGACATAAGTACTGGCATTAAAATCGGTTGGCTTGATTTATGCTGCGTCAGCTGTCTGGAGAAATTTGATGGATTTTTAATGTGCTTGGAGGCCGAGAAAGCTGGATTATTTTTAAAGAGGCGTCAGAAAGCAGAAACATCTCGCATGGTGGAAGTCTGACCATTTTAGATCCTGGAAGAGGCTAATAGAAAATTCAGCCTAACCCTGGTAATATCACCACTTTAGTATTAAATTCTAAAACCTATTACTCCTATTAAAAATAAAATTAGAGCAGCTTATTCAATTTCTGCCACTCTTCTCATGCTGTGCTGTTTTTACTGGTTTATTTTATGTTGCTGAAATGTGTTTAGTGGCTCACAGACCTCTGAGTTTTTGATGCAAAGTTTGACATCACTGTATACGTGGAGTCGGGTCGTTCAGACTCTCCGTCGGAGAATCTGAAATTCCCCAGTTTGCTTTGAAAGCGACGGGTTTGTGTGACATCAGAGCCAGAAACGCGTCGCCGCCTCAGGCTTGTAAAGAATCCGCTCAGATACTCGGCACCCCACCCGTTCAAGACAAACGTTTGCGTTGTCGACTCACTTCCTGACCATGTGACGGCTCCGCTCCCCAAAAATAAACCCACCGCCCCCTGTGTCAAAGGGGACTTTGACACAGGCAGCTCTCTGGAAGCCTCTGCTGCAGCTCGATGTGTAAACCGTTTTAAGCAACAGCCTAATCATCAAATACGGGAGAGACTGTTGAGTCAGGGAAAAACAGGTAGACGCCGAGTGGCAGGTGGAGCCGCATGTCCACATATAAAGGCATCGGGTAAAGAAAGTGCACCCCCGTTCAATTCCAGCGCCTTGCAAATTTAAATCAAAGAAAAAGACGCAAACAAATCAGAATTAGCGTTATTTAAACAACAAAAACAAAACGGTTGTGCAAATTATGTGTGTTTGCAAATACAGTTCGTTAGTTGATCATCGTAAATGTTGATAAACTTACAGATCAGATGCTTTAGAGAAGCAACTCCTGTTGCCCATCAGTTGTAAGGTCATGAGGTCAACTCATATTAAATTGTTCTGCAGGGAATTTTTTTATTTGAAAGGAATATATATCAGATCAATTCATGTGGTGAAATGCTCAGAAAAATTGCAAAATATCCAAGGTAACAGCTTAGTAATAAAATTGGTTACAAGGATTGATTCATGCTCTTAGGTTTTGGAGAAATTTGATGATTGCATCTTGAGGCTATAAAAACCTTTTAAATAAAAACAAATCCATGGCAGATGTGAAAATGAACCATGCTGCATCCCCATTAATCTGGGAAGGGTTAAAAGGTCAAGAGGTAACCTCAAATAGGTATAAAAGTAATTTTCAGCCAGAAATGGTCTTTACAAGCTGAGATTGTACAATTCTCAGAGAGGTGGCAAAAACCCAAGAGCATCATTTCACTCTCTACAGGCCTCAAAACGTCACATGATCGATGTTAAATTTCCTGACAGGGCAATTAAAAAAGGACCAGAAGACCTCAGGAAGAATGTGCTTTGGACAAACCAGACCCATTTGGACCGGCACCGTCGTCAGACGGAACAGACTCTTCACACCAGCTGACATTTATGGAGGCGGAGGAACGACGATCAGGATTTGTTTTGTAGCTGTAGGTCCAGAGGATGCTGCAGTTTCCGAGCTGACCCTGAACTCCTCGCCTGGCCTTCGAACTGCAGGAGAATTATTTCAAATCTTCTCTACAAAGAAAGAAATCAAGATTTTCTAATCACACAACCAAAGTTCAGTGATTTGACCTGAAACGAGCAAAACTCTGCAAACCTGTGTGATGGCCAAGTGTGTGATCATTCGCTCCGTTTTTATTTTAAGCTCATAATTATTGCCTGCTCATGTCAGCTGAAAATCAATCTATTTGGTGAAGATGGAATATTTACAGAAACGTTTATTAATGTGCAAACACATTAAAGAATAGTGTAACAGAATAAGGTCATACAGAAAACAACAGTTATTCCTGCTAGAGGTAGTAGCTATTGCTAGGTAATTTATCACTTTTTCATGGAAAACATTTTTTTTGCTTTATTTTTTAAACTGAATGACAATGTATGATATCTTATCTTGCACACTTGAAAGTAAATTGTAATCCTTATTTTTTTTTATTTTGTTTCATTCTGGTGTCATCTGTAAAACCCCATAACAGAAAGGGAGCTTTATTTTTATTTATTTATTCACCAGTTAGAGATGGAAAAATTACACTGGTGTATTAGGGCTATTGTAGATGAGAAAGGAAAAAAGGAGGCATAGATTTCCAACCCCACAAAATTTTAAGATTCATCTCAGAAATTTTCTTGAAAAAACAATAAAATAAAACAATAAAAGCTCAGAAATGTCCTTGTTTTTTTTCTAGAACATTTTTAAGAATAATCTCAAAACTTAAGTCTTTTCTAGCAATTTTTTTACTTTTCAAACTCAGAATTTATTCATTTATTTATATATATTTTTAAATTTTCTAAGATTAATGTAAAAATTTCAAAATTTTTAAAAGCAAATTATAAACGTTTGAAACCTGGAAATGTATTTTTTTTTTACTAGAAAATTTCTGATTTATTTATTTTATTTTATTTTATTTTGCGGGGAGAGTGGTGGGGCGAAAATGTACGCGTCCCTTTTCACCTTCAAATACGTACAGCGTCGTAGTAGCTCTAATGGAGGACTCTCGTTGATTTAAGGCTTTGCTCCCTTTGCAGGTGAAGGTCTGGTTCCAGAACCGGAGGATGAAGTGGAAAAGAGTGAAAGGCGGCCAGCAGGGGGCAGCAGCTCGCGAGAAGGAACTGGTGAATGTGAAAAAAGGAACGCTTCTGCCGTCGGAGTTCTCCGGCATCGCGGCGCTGCATCATTCGACGGACTCCTTAGCCAACGAGGACAGTCATGACAGCGACCAGAGCTCCGAGCATGCTCACTTATGATGGACACCAACCCTTATCCGCCTCGGGAGCTTCCTTAGAGGGAACTGCTGTTGGATGATCCGCCACGTCACACAACGACGCTAAACGAGCGTACAAACGCAGAGGAGTGAAAAAAAATAGCTGCAGGCATCATGTAAATTTGAAGAACAGAGGACATTCGATGAAAGTTTTATTAATAAATTACAAAAAAAAAAGAACAAAATACAGTGCTTTGAACAGGTGTTTGAATCTTTGCGGATTTCTTGTTTTTAGTTTTTTGTCACACATAAATCAGATTTTTTTTTCAATATCAAACATAACCTCAGTAAATAATAAAACATATAGATATATATTTCACATTTATGATTTATTTTATTTAGGGAAAAATGCTCTACAAGCCAGCATCGAGCATTTGCGCTAACATCTATCATTGTGGAGGAATTTTTTCTCACTCTTTACTAGAGAAACATTTATTGTCTTCAAGTCTAACCACCCATGACAGCATCCAGACAAGTCCAGAATTTGACTAGGCCACTCCACAATCTTTGCCTTGTTTTTTGAGGCATTCAGATGTGGATTTGATTCTATATTTCAGATCATCAAAGCCCCAGATAATCACATAACCACCATGTTTGAAAGGGGGTTCTAACACTTTACCAATAGATAAATGTCAGTGATTTTCCTTTTTGTTCTTGAATTTCTTTAGACTTTTGGCCAACTTCATGTTCTATTTAAGAAATTTCCAAACTTTTGATCAATCATTTCATTGTTGACGTATTACTGAGGATGATTTGGACTTGTTTTTTTCAGGTTAATACATAAATTCATACATTTTCTATTACCTTTGATATAAAGGCTAGCTGTATGATTTGAAACCTTTAGGTGTGACAAAAATAGAAGAAATCTCTACAGAGACAAATACTGTTTCACTTCACTGCATCTTGATGATGGAAATTGACTAAAAAAAAGGAAATAATAAACTAACATTCCATGTTTTGTCTCTTTGCAGGAGCAGCCTGAAGCTTTGATTTGCACTGTTGAACCTTAAGTCTGCGCCTCGATTGGTTTCTACTGTTTAAAATGTAAATTACGCTGTAATTAAGGTTTTGACTCAACCAGGTGCCAGGAAATCTGACCTGCCTTGCAAATATGAGCGATCTGTAAATAACTGTTAGTCTTGTCTTACCGTAACAATAAGCCTATACCCAGACTGTTCAGCTCATGCAGTAATACACACTGACAGCTCGTTAGCTGGCGTTTTTCTGCCTGGAGATGACTCTCTTTTTTTGGTTTTGTTTTGTTTTGTGTTTTTTTTTTTTTTGCAAATGATTTGAAACCTGAAGCAGGGGACAGTTGCAAATTGAATAAAACTTTTAAGAGTGGTTAATGAAGTTTCTTGAAAAAAGCTCTTTTTTTCCCTCCCCCTCCACCATTTCTGCAGTTTTTTGTCCTTCATCCCGTCTGATGGATGCATATTCCACCAAGTGAGGCTAAAATAAATTAAACACTGCAGAGTGCAGAAAGCTGGTAATGTGGGTGCATGTTAAATTCACCTTCGCCCGAGGGCCGGTGCCGGGGACTCCTGCCAAGACTCGACAGAACCCACAAAGGATGGGATCCGGTTACCAAATCCAGTTGAAAATAATTTAGTGTCTTGATCTCATCTTTCACCACGTTGTGATAGTGCATGCTAATTTGTCTTAGAGGCACCTCTCACGGTATTTGAGGTTTATAATTTTTTCCTTCCAGCCCCTTCAGGCATAACCCGCTGATCCAGAATCGGATCCAGCTTTCTTTCTTTCTTTTTTTTTCGTTTTTGCTTTACCACTGCAGATTATTCACAAGTGTCGAGGGCTCCCCTGATTTTCCATTGGGCTTTAAATTTAAACAAACAGTATTTGTAACCGCACACAAATGTGCTCTTGTTGGTTCTACTGCAGCCCCCAACTGCTGACTGTCAGCTGCTGTCTTCACAACAAAAATGTAAGTATATCTGTCCTGAGAGGAATTAGTGTGCACCTTTAAATGTATTTAAAGGGCAAGCCATCCTGTTTCAACCTTATGAAGAACAAAATCATTAAATCTGGATAAGTTACTACAAATTTTATTGGCTTGTTGGATTTGAGAATTTGTTTAAGATTACATTTTTTAAAATACCTTTTGGTTTAAAATAGAATAAAATAGCCCAGTATAGGTGAGTATAATGAGAATCTTAATTATAAAGGACAGTAGCATATAGAAATAATATTAATTTACTCCTTTTAAAAGTTACAAGGCTTGAACTTTTCCCTAGCGTCTTGTAGTTGACGTCACGTTGCATCAGCAGCCACTCTACTGCGCATGTCTCCTTCAAAACACGTGCCAGAATACATTATGTTAACTACTTAAACTATTTACAATTAGGCTAATAAAATTATTTACAACCCGCAGCCAGCGCATACCTCTTCTCTTCGCCTGGCGCAGCTTTGCGGCATCTGCGGTTATCAGAGGTTTTATTTTTAGCACATCAATTATGTAACCCTTTTATTTTTTAAGGGTTAATTTATCACCTATCTTGATGGATGCATCTACATCTTCATTTTACCTCTAATTGTGAACAAACTAAGAAATAATTTTATTTGGCCTTAAAAATGTATTTGTTTTTACCGTGAATAAAAAGGCTGGCAAGTTAATATCTGATGCTTGGGGTCATTTTCTCTCGTCCTTTATCGACTCACCTGCATTTGATTCTTTCGGGTCCTTAACACGCATCTCATTCACTAATGCCAATTTAGTAGCATAACGTATTTTTCTATCACACTGAGATAAACAGATGTAGTCCACTGACTGACAAAATGCTAGCTAATGTTAAAACAGCAAGGCTGATACGGGTAACTATGGCAACCAGCGAACGCGGGCCAGCCCGGCTCTTTCTGCTGTCAAGTTGCGCGCGCATCCGCTCTGTTTACAAGCACTAATTTTCCTCTAAACTCCGCAGCATTGTTCACAAATGTGTTCAAATAAACCTCATCATGAGTGGATTCACAGTGCCATAAAAATATATTTAGAATTTTACAATAATTAATTGTGTTAAACTAACAGAAAGTAGCACGTAATTGTATATTAGAAGTGCCCTTATTCACAGTTCAGTACACACCATTGCCCTTGCACTTGCAAGTACTCTGAGACACGTTTGTGACAACTTTTAATATCAGTGAACATTACTTATTAAGTCTTGACAGATTCTCTATTGAACACAGATCTAGATTTTGACTAGGCCGTTTTTAAATATGGCTTTAATCTAAATCATTCCAGTCCAGCGGTGTGTTTAGGGTTGCTATGCTGGTGGAAAGTGAACCAAGTAAAGATTCATCCATTTTTGCCAGCTTTTCTCACTTGTAGCAGAAAAATGCATGCCCACAGCATAAGGCCGCCACCGCCATGTTTCACATGATGTTCCCATGTTCCCCAATTTTTAGCCACAAATGATCTTTTGGCTTATCTTTTTTTTCATGCAACTAAATGATAAAATGTTAAACAGATAAATAATAAAGAACAATAATAAATGCTAATAACAATAAATGATTAATAATTTCTCTTATCTCCTTCACTGACAGACTTAATAACAGCATTTCTCATTGTTTCCTACAATTTCATTCCACATTGGCTTGTGGTTAAGAGATTCAGTCTGTGGTAACTATTGTGAAATTGAGAGTGAAGTACTTGTGACAAAAATTTATTTTACGTTTTGCTCTTTAACTCATTCGAAATCAATATCTTTGATTTTAAATGAGTTAAAGAGCATAGCATGATCTGTATTTCATGCTATGTGGTCTTGTTAAAGCAGGGGTTTGTTTATGAAGAGTGGAAGTTCATCTCAGGGCGTTAAGAGGAAAATGATCCATTTACTGTATATAAAGTTCAAATCAGCTCAATCAGAATTTAATCCAAATTTAACCTTATATAAGTTTTTACAAAACTCAAAGTGAAGAACAAATGGGAAAAAAAGTGGAGGTTATCATGTTTACATCCAGATTGATTTACACAAAGGAAAGATAGAAAGACAATAACAAAGTACAAAGTTATTGCATAAAAGAAAAAAAGATGCTAAAATGAAAATATTTCAGGTGTAAACAAGTTCTTCAAATGGGTCATTAGTCTTTGATCAGAAGCTGCTTCAAACAAAGAATTATTTTCATTCCTGCTGTAAATAAACCATCAGTTTCTACACATATGATGTTTTCTGGGAACCTGGAAGCTAAATGCTGTTTCGAACTTAAGGTTTAGTTTTGGTTCTGGGATTGCTGAGTAAGTAAGTCTCTGAAACCAGGAGGGAGCTACAGATTCATAAGAAACTCAGGGAAAAGCATTGGCAGCTCTGAGCTCAAAAATTCCAACCTGGCAGTCGGAGAAATCAACTGGAACGACCCAGGAAGTTGGATTTCCCAGTAAGAACTGGGAGACACTCCAGCTAATCCCCTCATTTCAATATGGCGGCTCCTTGCATCAACAGTTGTGCACTATGGTGGAAACATGTTTATTTTACAAACACACTTAAGAGTGCATGTAGTGCCTTCAACTCTAACCTGAATGAATTAAAAAGTGAAGTTTGATTCTTTCTTAACGTAGCCCTGATATAAACTTTCAGTAACCTTCCCGCTGACTTACTGGGCGTTTTTGTTCGCTGTTGTTCTCTTGACTGGACAGCTGAGAAAAGGTTTATGGATTCGTGCTGCTTTAGTTGATTGGTGACACTTATGATTTGATGCTTGACCTTGTGACATTTAATGGTATCAACGCTCAGTTTGCATAACTTTATCTCCTGCATCGAGCAGAACAGATCTGAATCATGGCTCCATCACTTTATCAGTTAAATCACATCTGTCTCTGTGTTGTGTATTACAAACAAATCCACAGTTATACAAGCTGTTATTAAATATACACATTAAAATAACTTTTCAACGTTAATAACTATGAAAAAGAAAAAAGTCCTGCTTGGATATCGGTACATAGAATCATTGAAATATAACACTTGATTTTTTCTTTCAGAATTTCGTCAGTGATTCACGAGTTTCATATTTACAGCATTAAGCGTGGAAACCCCTCCAGCACCGTGACAAACAGCTGCAATGTGACAAGGTGGAGTGACATCCTTTTCCCTACTGGAGAGCTCAATCATATCCTGCAACTTCCACAGATAAACTTCAAACTGGAGCCAGTTTGCACCGCGGAGTCTCGCGATAAAACTGATAGCGTGATTTAGTTTAGAACTCTTGAGTCCTAAGGTAAAGCGGCGTCCTGAGAAATCTGGATCAAGACGCGGATAAAGGCGGATGCAGGATCCAGTGGGCGCTTTAAACCCGTCACAGTGCTTTATTTTGTATTATTTCGGAACTTTATTCTGCAGCTGGTTCCGGATCCGTGTCACAGCTGACCTACTTTCCGTCTTGCGGAAGTTACCAAACACAAACAGAAGGAGTTTAAAAGGTGACTCGCTTGAGATTGAGCGCTTTGTGCGCAGCGGTGAGAGTGGCTGGAACACCTGCACAGGTAAATAGAGTCCCGGCCATGGCTGCAGCGGCGGGGTCCGGTTCCGTTTCCAGGGGTCTCCGGGCCATGTTCTTCATGCTCACTCCAAACGAATCCTCCTTTGAGAAAGTGGAGGACGTACCTCAGTATGTTCAGCAGGTGGGTGGACTCTTTTCTCCTAAAAAAAAAAAAAAAAAAAATAAATAAAAAAATATGTGGAAGTAAATTAAGGTATTTTTTCAACTTTAGAGACTTTAGGAAGTTTGGTATCAAGTTATTTTGTGTCATAAACTATTTCATCTGAAGGAGCATCAAAATAAACTTTGTAGGTGAAAAGTTAAGGCGTCTGATTTTATATTTCAGAATATAACATTTATAGTTGGTATATTGTGCTTGCATGTTAAATATTTTTCTAATGCATCATTTAAATTGTGAAAAATATAAACATTTGTGTTTGCATGATAAAATTTCACTTGTCTTCAGGTAAATCAGAAATAATTTTTGGTTGACTGGAGCATCTATAAGATCACAATATTCTGTGCATGTTGAAATTAACATTTTGAAACGTCAAGTCCTGGGAAAGAAATTGTTTTTGTGGTGAAATAACAATCACTTTTGCCTCTCGAATGAGGCTATACTTGAAGTTCATCAGACCGGGACATGATCAGTTGCTTCTTGAGATCCTCCAGCCTACTTCATGTTGTCAGTCGGGTTCTGTTACTGAGAGATTTATTTATTTATTGGATTTTGGAGATCTGACAGGAATCAGATGTGGGTGTGGCTGATAAAAGTGAACTTAGTTTTCTACATGTTATATTTGTTCTCTGTTAATTTAATAAGCAAGATATTGGAGATTGTTTTAAGTCAATAATTTCTTACTATTGATTAAACATTTTTTAGTTATAAATGAAATATAAATATGATATGGGAAAAATGTCTTGTTTACTCTGCAAGATTATTTTAAGTGTAGTGGGATATTTCCTCCAGGACAAAACCAAAAATAGACTTTGTGTTTTTGTAGTGCACATATGGCCAGGATGGCTTTGTAAGGGTTTTAAAATGAATAATTAAGCCTTTTGACAAATGAAATCCTCTTTTTAAATCTTGGCGATTTAGTGTCACAGAGCAATGCTAAGAAAATATTTCAATATGACAAAATCATTTTGCGGTGCCACCAAACATAAGAGTTAGCTTCCACCTCGTCACTGTAACATTATTTCCAAGTGCAAACTCCAACTTCTGTGACAACTATGAAGTAGTTCTGGTCTTCAAGTCTTTCTAAGCAACAGCAAATGAACCAGAGCAACGTTTGGCTTATACCTTACCATGGGAAAATATTTTGAAATATGTTCAGTTTACTTCAGATCTTTTCTCCTAAAAAAAAAAAAAAAATCTGTGGAAGTAAATTAAGGTATTTTTATCTGTGCCATGCATTCTCTCTCAACCCCTCCATGCTCTCAAGACCGCTGGTGTAAAAACAACTTGAGTTATTTTGTGAACTGATAAGTTGATTTAACCCATTGGCTGAATGCAGCTTTAAACATGTTTTCTTCCAGGTTTAACATGTATTTAGCTGCACTCATCAGTTTCTTTGTCTTTGCTGGAGAAAAGCATCCAAATTTTGATGATTTGAAATATTAAGGTGTGCTGCAAAATCAAGCAGTTGGTATTAAAGACCAGACAAACTTTCCAGCAAAATTCCAAAAGTCAGAAATTTTTTATTTTCTTCTCTTATTTTTCAGGTTGGATTTGGTTTGGCACAAACTAAATATGAAAAAAACAATCACTACATTCCATTTTCTATTTAAATAGAAAATTTAATTAGAATTTAAATTAAAACAAAATAAGATTTTTTTGTTTTAGTCCTTGAAATCAAAATGTTGTGGACAGAACAACTGAACAACTTTAAGATTTCCAAAGAACTGAAAATGTTTTGAAATTTTCTCTACCAGAATAAAGTTAGCAAAAATATCAAACTGCTTCACAGAATCGACATTCAATCTTGCATATCTCAGTGCTGATTCAAAAAGTCTTAAGTCTTGAATATCTTGACTTAGAGCTTATGTCCTTCACGTGACATTAAGACCAGGCCATTAAATTAAAAATCACCCAGAGGGGAGATGATCTGTGCAGAGTTCCTCTGAGGTTAATCAAAAATCTGGAGGATCCTCATCATGAATGGTGGAGCATGAGAGCTCACAGTCCGCCTTAAAGGAGCAGAAAACTTCTGCAAAGCCGTGGAGAGACTTTGGTGGTCCATAATCACACTGAGAGCATATCTGGGTTCTGGCAAAAACATAAAAACTGGATCGACCAAAGTGGCTTCGTGCCAATGCTCCTACCTCATCATGTCTGCAGAAATAACTCTTCTGGACATGGCTGCCACCACTGGTGGAAACCAAAACCTTTGCATATAAAGATCCATCTGTGCTGGACCTGTGTGGAATGGCGCTACCAGCTCGGAAAAACGGCTACATCAAATCGGAGCCTGGATCGTTTGAAGTGGAGTGGAGAAATTTTGTGATGTAGGTCAACAGTTTCTCACAATCTTAGTAATACCAAGAAATCACAGTGATGGGAATTATGGGTAGAAAATTTGAGTTGGGAGTCATTATTGAACATTTTCCTATGTGGAAAAGTGTTGATTTGAAGTAATCTCGTGAAGGGAGACAAGTCACATGTGATATTTTTACTATTATTTTATTTTCACTCGTTATTCTACACTAACTGTCTCCAAATCGAAAATGTTCTGGAGTTCCTTTCTCATTTTCAGCTCTTTTCATAGATTTAAAATTTGATACGAGTCAGGTGAGTCACTGGGTTTTACTTTCTGTCTCTGAAACCAGTTAAGAGTTTTTTTGGCTGTGTGACTGGGATTATCATCTTGCTTGGAGCTGCACACTTGATTCATCTTCAGATTCTTATCAAGTAGGTTCTGGTTCGGTTCTCCATTCATCTTCCCTCAAGCTGCCATATTCCTTACCTGTAAACTTCTTTTTTGGCGTTGGGTTTTCAGGATGAAGCACAGGACCTTTTTTTTCTTCCAAACACGGATGAAGGCTAAAGCCAAACATCTAAAGAGTTTAGCTTAAGCCATAAGTGACGAGACCATTTCGATCGTTTATTTTTAACAGCCATGTAGTTTATGGTGAAATGAAGTTTGTTAATGGATTATGCAGATGCACAATATGGCATAAAATTCATATCACAATATATTGTCATAATAACGATGTATATCATGATATGATTTGTATAAAACTTACCATAGAAATGAAATGGCATCGTCACTGAGTGGAATGTATTTATTTGTATGTGTTAAAACTTGTGCATTTTATTTGTACGTAATATTTTATGTTGCTGCCTGTTATTGATAATGATGGGCAGCAGCTTAATCTCAATGGTGACCACCTGGTTAAATCAAACTTAAATGAAAATATATCTCTATATAGAAGCACAACACTTTAACATAAGGGATTTCTGCGTCAAATCCTGCTTTTTATTCACAGAGCTGCAACTGGCCCGTGCAGTTGTTTGGTCCAGCAGGGTGGCACTGTGAGCTTTTACAAGGTGTGCGACACGCTGAGACCACAGGGTGCTAAACCTGATTATTTACGTTTGTTTTGCACCTGCCTTTCTAACGCGTTTTCCCCTTGCGCTCTCATTCACGCTTCTTCTTGCTGCTTTTGTTTCCATGCCAGATATTACGTCATCAACAAGCATCACCGCGGTTAGCTGGTAGACTGCAGATCTCTGTCGTAGGACAAATTTCAATCATTTCTACTGTATATGGTTTATTTTGCACATTCCTGCTGGACTGTGGCTGTGACATTCAGAAGCTTAAAAACTAACTTGTAAATATTTATATTGGCATGTTTTGCAGACTTTCTTTGTTGTTTTTATCCAATAACTCAATATTCTGGTAATGAAAAACCTTTTTGTAGCCCATCAGTTAATATTATACCCACTACCGCGGAATATTTTTTAAACATTGACAGATTTCAGTGAGTTTCTTGACTTTTCTACTTAATTTGTAGATATTTTCTTTTCCATTTCTGAGAATGTGTGGATTACTTTGGTGTAAATTCAAAGTCAATAGCAACAGAAATGTACCTTTATTACCTATTTTACCCGCAGTATTAACATGCAGCTCACAAGTGTTTGCTTAAGTTGGTCTGATTGAGGATCTGTAGACGCAGCCACACAGAAAACCTCACTGCCAGATTAGGGTGATGGTAAAGAGACCTTCCAACAACAAAGTCTTGGCAGTTATCAACACCAAATTAAATTAGTTAAAATCCTGGTGGAAACATGCAGAAAACTTTTCATTTATCATAAAGGCATTTGCTGCAACACCGAGAGCACTCTACTAAAAACCTTAAAATCAGGAAATTTTTTTGTTTGTTTTAGATAAGTTGCATTATTTTGTGGAAAATGTAAAGCTGTTTTCAGTTTACTCTAGTTTTGAGATTTTAAGACCTGGTTGAAATCCTTCTAACTCGAGTACAAACTCCAACTTATAAATAGAAAGAGCAAACATAAATTTAATGGAAAGAGGTAAAAGTTTAACTTTTCTCAGTGGAATGACCTCAAACTGCAGTTTACTTCAGCAATAACTGTAAAATATTCTGAAAAAAACCTCCTTACTGCTGTCTCTCTTATTAAATAAATTAAAATACGAGTATCAGTATATTGTATGTAACAATGGATCATGATTACCAGAAAGAAATTATTTGAATCAATCTTATTTTACACAAGAAATTGTTAATCAACTAGTTTTTGGACAGGGAGAGACTTTGCCTGGAAGAACCTCATGCTGCTTTTCTTTTTTTTTTTTTTTTTTTTAATCACACTAAAATTAAAAAACAATGAGCTAAAAAGACAACAGAATTGTTGGAGAGGATGTGGGAAAGTATTGACCCTTTTCAGCTGCGTCACTTAATCATCCGAGGCGCCATGATGGACGTCAGAAGTGAGGATTGGGAGTTTTGAACACAGGGACTGAAATTGTTTTCCCAAAGTTGTTTTTGCCAGTTTATTCACGGTTTCCACTTGTTGGAGTCGAGCTCATTTGTCTGTGAACGTAACACACCTGGTTGGGGCTCAGAGACGGCGGGAGTTAAAGGAAACGGCTAGCTTAGAAACCGACCCGAACCTCCTCTTCCCTGACGTGTTGATCAAACTACAGACTTTACCTGAATTCTCACATTGTCTCCATGGTTACTAATGGGTAGATGTACCTTCTCCATAATGTGATATTTGAAATCTTTCTAATAAAAGTTTAGTTTATTTGAATGCAAATCCGCGGTTACACCGAGGGCTGACAGTCAGGCTGCTATCCATCACTGCTGTATCTTTCCTCGTTAAAAGTTATAAAATAAAATACGTTTGGTTTGCATCGCTGTCTGTCTGTGAAGTCGACCACGCAGCATCCTATGACCATTTTTAAACTGAAATCAACTAAATAAGAGCGATATTAGGTTACAGATGTCTGTTTTTAGATTAGCTTTAAAGGATCATTGGTTGTTTTGACGTCCGTCGTGGCGGAGTGGGCGGGGTTCTGGAGGGCGTGACGTCACATGCAAAGGGTCAACATACACACTATTGAAATATTTTAGGAAATAAGCATAAATAAAAAATAGGATATGATCTGTGATATCTTGAACAAAGTTTTAAGATACAAATTTCCACTAAAATGAGAAGTACTTTGGAGGAATATATGCAGGACTGTGATAAACAACTAAAAGGAAGTGGAAACTCCATTGAGGAGCCAATGGGCTGCAATAGTGGAAAAGATGTTTATAATGGAGAAACTGACACATAAGTTGAAGAAGCACAAATGGACAGAAAATGGGCAAAATAGACAATTTACATAGAAAGATGGAGGTAAATGTTATCAGGCAAATACTTTAATGTGTCGTATGTCTTCTGCATTAAAGCAATGCAAAATCAATAAAACATAAGCTACAAAAAGAAATAAAACAATAATATTAAATATCTGAAAAAGTTTAATACATTACCAGTTTGTTCTGTCCTGGATAGTTGCGGCTCAGAGCTGCCAGTGCTTTTGATCTCCGTCTGCAAAGGTTTCTCATGCAGAGCCTTCCTTTGTCCAGACCTGGTTGTGATGCAGCTCGCCAGGATATTCCCAAAAGACTCGTTCGCCAAACAGCTTTGTCAAACAGCTGCCAAAACATAAAGCCTCTCTGAATTTCCTTTGGTCCATAAATCACCAATCAGAGTAGCAATATCCTGCAGACATGAGAAGTTTCAAAAATCAAGTCAACGCCACGGAACCAAAGGAGGTTCGATTGATTTATTGCCTTACCTGAAACGTGTAACGTCTTCTGTTTTAAAGAGTAAAACACATCAGCAACATGCGATGCTTTATTGGTTTTGTTCTGTTTTTGATCACAACAGCTACTCAACAAAATCCTCAGAGTACAGTTAAGGGTTGTGTCTTGACCCACTGTGTGCAAATGCAAGTAAATGATTTGGTTTGCTCAGACCGTCCGTCATCGCGACGTCAAACCTTTGGGACTGAAAGCTGGTTAACTTTTACATTAGTCAGCGTTTTACAGAGCTGCTGCTGCTGCTGCTGCTGTGTCACTTGGTGAGGCAATTTGTCTCGACAACTTGGTCTTGGTCCAAACCGGGTCACCTCCAAGACAATGACAGCTAATCTGGATTAGAAAAGAAGTTGAAAAAGTCCGTAATTCAAGATGTCTGCCACGGTTTGGTGAAACTTTTTATGAGTTAAGTCAAAACCGGACGAGGTAAATTACTCAAAGTACTCAAGCAGGAGTAGCACTACTTGGCCATATTTTTATCCAAGTAAAAGTAAAAGGCAGCCGCCCAAGAAATTACTCAAGTAAGAGTAACACAGTATTTGGTAAAAAGTCGACTGAGTAACTGGTTAAATTATCATTTAATATTTAAAAATTATACTATCAGATGGACCAAAGTATATAGTTAAAAGGAAATTTTGGTATTTTAAGGATGAAAATGACAAGAATTCATATAAGTAACAAAAAAAGATAAAATCAGGCCAAAGAAAATTTTTCCAAATCAGTTTATTTCAATAAGAAACTTATGAAACTTTAACAAAAACTGCAGGTGTGCATCTGGTGAATTTTTGGTTTAAACATGTTTGTTTTTCATTTTCATGTAGAAAATCCAGAAATTTTACTCAAGCAAGAGTTGAAATACTTCATAATGAAATTACTGAAGTAAAAGTAGAAATTAAAGCGTAATAAAATAACATTTTTCAAAAAAAGTTACTGAAGTATAAATGTAATTGAGTAAATGTAACTAGTTATTACCCATCATTTACTTAAAAACTCACAGTGAGTAGAGTGTCAGTTTTATTCAAGTGAATCTTGAATAAAATGAAGTGAAGCTTCATAATAAAATTACTCAAGTAAAGGTAAAAAGTACAGGTAAAAAATTCTCCTAAAGGTAAATATCTTCCAGAAAGTTACTCAAGTAAATTTAACTGAGTAAATGTAACTAGTTACTACTTAACAGGTCAAAAATAAATATATTCAAACCTTAATTGTAGCAATGAAAAGTGGGCCAAAATGTTTCAAGAATAAAATATTTTATAGCTTAGATATTTCTGCTGGTTCAACGAGGTGTTGTTGTTTGTCCTCTCTAACGAAGGGCATTCTGGACTCTTTTAAAAAGGTTTTTTCCACACTCCAGCTTTTAAATAAAGTGTAACTAAACCTGATGTAACATCGTAGCCTCTCCTCAAGAAGGTGGTCTGAGGAGCACAGGTTAGTGTGAGAATGAGCGAAGGATGCTAACCATGAAAATAATCAACTTTTCCACAAAAACACAACTGGTGACAAATCTAACAACTTTTTTGTGCTACTGGAGACTTTAATGACAAAACGTGAAATTGGTGCATTCCTATTTTAAGGTTTTTTGGTGTTGATCTTTTTAAATAAAATGTGTGACTTTCTGTTTTTGGGATGTGGCTGTGTGTGTATAAATGTGTGTATTTCATTTTTAGCCATTTGGACTCTGGAGAGACACCTTATTATTTTATCTGGACGATCATTGGTTATCTACAGCTTAGTGACAAAGTTTGACTTGAAATTGCAGACTAAAGTCAAGACAGCACCACTTGGGACCAATTTATGTAGTGCATATGAAAAAAGTTGATTTGGTTTAGCTGCTCTTTAATAAAACCTCGTTAAACCCTAAAACTAAACGAGGGTGTTGCTTATTTGACCGTATTTTCCCAGCAACGCGACAATATCAAGATATTCTTCAGGAGTTTTGATCTCCGTCCAACATGCAGCAGATGGTGGTGGTACCGTCTTCCAATTCAGTGACAGTTTCATTCGAGTTTGTGCAATTATGTTTAAATGGTGTTTACAGCAGGTGGCTCGGCACACGTCCCTGAGGAACTCCGCTGATGAGACGTAGTTTTGACGACCCAAACCTGCAGAATGACAGCTTTGGGTTGAGTTACAGTGTCCTTAATGTGCAGTTTATGTAAAAATACTCAGCCATTATTTTATATGGTTGTCTTGCGTTTTATTGTGGGAAATGTCTGCAGCAGGTTTTAAAAAAACCAACTTTGTTAGGTTTTTATGGGCACTTTGGGGGAGCAGAACAATTACCCCAACAGCAGGGGCTCTTATTATCCACTACCCGGCATGATTAGGTAAACTTGTTGTTTCTGTCGGGTTTGATGGTGCCTGACTAGTTCCCAACTGTTTACAGTTTAAGATCTGCCATCAATTTTTCTTCGCTGTTGTTCTATGATCCCAGCACGCCAAATTAATTAGAAACAAAACAAAACACAGTCTTCTAATTTGGGAGTTGTTTGAAATTATGGGTTTGTCGGACCCTGCCAGGTCTCCTGGCTGCTCGGTGATTTGAAAGCAAACAGTATTTTTCAGATAAAAGTGCACTGTCAGCCTACGTGTTTTTTTTTTGCCAACATCAGTCATCCGTGACCTTACGCTCTCAAAAAAAAGGGGATCGTTGGGAGAAAAAGCAGACATCTGGTCCACAAATGTCTTATTGCATGTTAGGTTGAATGCAGGAGGAAATAAAACACAATTATTAGATACCACAACAAACAGTTGCACTAAATCTGCTGCTGTATTAAATGGTCTTTACTGTGATTTTTAGTTTATGTGTTAGGAAGACAAAGTAACGTAGGAAAGGATGTTTTGATTGTACTCGAGATCAGAAAGAATCAACCTCGAATGATCCCAATGAAGGGGCAAAAATAACATTTGACATAAGAGAGAAAAATATCAGGAGACAGAAGGAACGTTTGACATATGCATGTTTTAAAGAAAACAAAAGCAAACGTATCACTCTGCATGAGAATCAGCCTGGATAAAACCGCTCAAAGTGGTCAGGAACGCTCGACTGTCGTGGTAAAACTTTCTGCAGGACAGAAGTTGAGGAAAAGAAGGAAGGAAGGAAGGCTTTCGTCCAGGACGATAATCTCTTTCTATTTTCACAGAGTTTGGAGGAGGTCTGCTTGTGTTGCGAGCCCATTTGTTAGCTGCCAGATGTTGGAACATTGCGTGTGATCACAGGTCTCTGGTGGTGCTCTCACACCTCTGCCTGCCACACACACACACACACACACACACGCATGCACGGTCTCACTTCCTGCAGCTCCACCTGCACATGTGCTCCTCTGCGGTCCCATCTTGCCTCCCCGCCTCGCTCCAGCCAGGTGTCCAACCTTCAAACTGAGCCTTCCTCGGTCAATGAGCGCCTTCAGCGCGGAGCTAACCAGCGGGGCGGCGTGCTGCTGAAGTCGCAGCTCTGACCCGTTTTCTGACCCCTCCCTCACTAATTTGTTCCATGTTTTGACAGATCCATTAAGAGGTTAGAGCATGTTTCCAGAACCCTTGGAAAAAGACATGTCACCAGTTGTTTGTTTAGCGTTCAGCGGCTCGAAGGAGAAATCTAATATTTGTCGTATTTAAATTTTCCTTGCTTTTGTTTGGTAGGTTTTATTGTACTTTTGACATTTCTAATAACTCTGCTGTGAGTTTTCTGGTCCAACTACATCAGCTCAGAAGGGACAAAACAAATTGCATTGCTTGAAACTTTCAACCGTTCAAGATGTCATTAGAGTCTAAATGCAGAGAGATTAAGAAAACAAATTTGATTGACGTAACCAGACTGGACAAATCCATAGATGTGTCCAATCATCACAATTTGACCGTCGGTGTGTTCTCAGAAATAATGTAGTTTGCATGTGAAAAATTGTTGCACAAACATCCAACAGGCAAATAAATATTGGTTTCTTCTTTATAAAATTAGACACATTGTGATTTTTTTTAGAGACACATGATAGCAGCATAAAATTAACAAGAAATGCAAAAGACTTTATTTTTGCACCACAATAATCTTAACTAATGAACTTCTATCCCATAAACTCATACCATGTTTTCAGGTGGATCCTCATTATTAAAAGAAAAAAAAATTTTTTATTATCTTTTAAAAACCCTTTTCAATTTCAAAACAAGAATCAAATCAGTAACAGCTTTATTTTTACAACTATAAAAACTATTTGTGTGAAAAAAAAAACTTAGAAATTTTGACTCTAATTAAAATGGATCAGCACTTTTCATCACTTCACCATAAATATTGAATTTGAACATAATTTCCATTCATATTTATTTCTGCTGTCATTTGAGATGGTGGTATATCAGTATCTGCTGAAGGTGAGGTGTACCTCCAGGCTGTGTACTTGGTGGCCTTCTTTTTCATATTTTCATGTTTTGTTTTGTTTTTTTTAGTTGTAATGTTTCCCATAGTTTCCACTTTTTAATTCTGTTGATTTTACTCTTTTACACTTGAACATCTGGCTGGTATTTCTGCTGCTGAACTGAATTGGGAGTCTTGTGGAGATCGCTGTTCATTTTACACCAACAGTACTCTGGTCTCAAGTCGTTACATGTGCTCCTTCTCAGATGACCAGAAATCCAGCTTATTATCAGATTCATTTTAAGAATAAATTTGAAAACAAGTTAAACACTTTGCCCAGGTTAACTTTGACATGTGGTAGGAAGAATCTGAAATTTTACATATTTCCAATTGCATATCAAGAGTAGCAGTCAAAGAAAATCTGCTTTCATTTGATTAAATCACTTAACTAACTAGTTTATACTGGCAGTAACTCTTCCTGATGGAGTGGTTGTCGATTTTATTTAATTTTTTTCTTACTAACAGATAGCATGACTCCATCTGATTCATTCCGGGGGAAAAAAGCAAAATTCATATTTACAAAATAAATACTAGAAGCAAATTCAGTAAAAACGATTCACTGTGTTTCGTATATTATTATGTTGATTTGATAAAATTGCATTTTCTTATTTTTGTAAAAATTACTAAGTAGAATTTAATTTTATTGTATCCGTAAGGTCAACACTGTTGAATAATAAATACATTTTACCCAATGGAAACTCCACACCACACAAACATAATCAAATCAATAGTTTTTAATTAATGTTGCAGTTCTACTCAACTACATTGTCACTTTGTTCCCATATTTTCTTTTGCAAGTTGTAAACTCACATTTACTGAGTGTTGGTGAGGATTTCTGACAGCCTTTTCTACAATATGTGGGCTCAAACAATATAAATCCAACCTTTCAGGAAGCTTTATGATATTTCTAATATGTCTAAAAGCAACATATTCTGGAAATAACTGAATGTTAGACAGATTACTTTGTTTGGCTGCATTTTACCACTGACCATCCCACATTTATTTTACTTGGCTTCTACCTGACGTTACTACTTCCTACAGTTTGTTAGCACTGATGTGTAATTCATCCACTGAGCTCATTCCTGCCTCCATCGCTGCTTTGTTCGCATAAATGTTTGCGTTTTGAAATCTGCCAAATCACGGTGGCTTCGGACCTGCCGCCCTGCTCTCGTTCAGCGAAACAAACATCACGGACCACAAGACATGAAAGTCCTGAAAGGTTTCAGCTCATCCGCCAAAACAAATACTCCCCTTCACTACAGCTAGTAAAAGCAACAGTGGACTTGAAATGGTGTTATTCTTGTCGAGCTGCATCCTGACGGTGTTTGTGTGTGTGTGTGTGTCGCTGGATGTGTGTGTGCAGGCCACGCCGTACTTTGTGGGACTGATGCTGCTGGAGCTGGCGGTGGGTGCGCTGATGACAGGAACCCCTGTAGTTACGCTGAGTGACGGTCTCACCTCCCTTTCAGCTGGGATGATCTCCAGACTCCCGCTGTAAGTCTGCTGCACCCATCGAGACGTAAACATGTCACAAAGTGTCACAAAGTAAGGCAGAGGACCCAAGTTACCCTCCACTAAGAACAGCAATACTTCAACATGTTTTTACTCAAGTAAAAGGAAGAAGTAGCCATCCAAGAAATTACTCAAGTTAGAGTAAAAAGGTATTTGGTAAAAAGTTTACTGAAGAACTGAGTAACTTATCAAATTATCAATTGTTTAATATTTAAAAATTACATCATCAGGTGGACCAAAATGTAAAGTTAAGAGCAAATTTTTGTATTTTAAGGACAAAAATGACAATAATTCACATAAAAATAACAAAATCAGTTAAAATATATTTTTTTTCCAAATCAGTTTCTTTCAATGAAAAAACTCATGAAACTTTAACAAAAACCTGCAGGTGTGTGTCTGTGTCGGGTGAGTTCTTGGTTAAAACATGTTTGGTTTTGGTTCAGTGGGGAGAAAATCCAGAAATTTTACTCAACCAATAATAGAAATACGTCATAATAAATTACTCAAGTAAAAGTAAAAAGTACAGCGTAGTAAAAATACTGCTAAAAGTAATTTTTTTTCTAAAAAGTTACTCCAGTAAATGTAACTAGTTGCTACTAAGGTTGTTATGATACATAGTCCCAGAACTTATTATGATAAATGATAATATTGTTCTTTTGAGAACATTTATTTTGGTAATAATGGCATAAAAACGCAAGAACATATTCTCAACTGTAATGAACATTTAACACGGGAACTGAAAGACATTTTAAATATCCAAAATAAATAAATAAACACCAGAAACAACAAATAAAATAAAATGAATAATGAAGTTTTTGTTTTTTTTAAAGGGGGATAGTTGAGACCAAAACACCAGACTGAAGACTTTTATCTTTCAGTTTTTGGAGAAAAGAGAGAAGAAAGAGGAAAACGATTAATCAAGAAAATGAAAATTTGGTTTCTTTTAATTTATCATGCGATTAATAGATTTATTGATTATTGACAAGCCTAGTAGACAGAAGAAATGGGAAGGTAAAACAGCTGATCGTAATTTATCATAATTTCTGTGTTTTGAAAGAAAAACATCAAATTCTTGTGCATCAGAATTTATTGTGTTTTTAAAAGTAAACCAGATCAAATAAATTAAAAAAACTGGCAAAATATTTTAAAAAATCAGGAAGCAACAATTTACTTTGTTTATGCAAATTTGTAATTACATGGAAAAAAAACAAACATGTAAAAGTCTAAATAAGTACTTTTTGGTTTTGTGTACTTGCCAGGCAAATGTGACTCTAATCCAGTTATTTATTTTTTTCTTTCCTTAAACAACTCGTGTCTGACTTTTTCATTTTTCTGTCAGATTGACCTTTTTCTGCTCAACAACAACAAAAAAGTCCTATTCATTTAATTTCCATATGTGGTAGTAAGTCAGATACGTTTTCAAAACCTTTCCACAGATTCTCCACAGAATTTAGTTGCTGGACTTTGACTGAACCACTGTAGCACGCGATGTGCTGGAAGATGAACGTCTGTCTCTCCAGTCCTTTGTGGCAGCAGGTCGTTTTGTCACATTTTATGCATCTCCATCTGCCTGTACACACCAAAACGTACCACGTACCCCACTGTTTTACCGTTACCCCTCCAGTTCCTCGTTGTAGAAAAACTAAAACTGCCTGTTTGCTGACGCAGAGCTTTGACCGTCTCCATCCTGCAGGCTGGCGATGAGAGGCTGTGAGCTGTCGGCTTACCTGTATGTGTGGGACCACTTCCGCCTGCTGGAGCTGCCCTGGGACTCTGCATGGACCTGGTGGCTCACCTTCCTCGGAGTGGACTTCTGCTACTACTGGGTCCATCGCTTTGCTCACGGTACCGATTAAAAACACGACACTGATGTCCACAAACAATAGAAATCCAGGCTTATTAAAGGGACCATTATGAAAAATTCACTTTTGCACATTTATGTCGTTCCATTTCAGTCCAAAAAAAACAAAAACAAACACTCATCCGTTTTCTGGCAGTAAGTTAAAGTTTTATGGTGTCCACAAAAAGAGCCGCTTCAAAAACCTCCCATTACTGACGTCATGATCACCAGACATTCCCTCGTTACCTAGCAACCCCGGCCGAGCCCTGCCCGTCACCTAGCAGCCAAAGTGGAGCCCAGCCCCTTGTGTTTCTGTCTCCCGTGGGAGAAATTTGAAAAGAAAAAGAAGGGGAAAAGGAAATGACAAATGTCTTTTTATGGCATTGCATGGCTAAGCATTGGCTTGTCTAAAAATGTAACAGGTTTTTAGAAGTAAACTTTTTTTTAAAAAAATGCAAATTTTCCATCCTACTGTCTCGACCGTTTAAAATATTTTGGAGGAGATATTAAAGAAACATTTTTTAATTGATAGTTTTCTCAATACAAGGACAAACACTACTTTAAACAAAGCCAATAAATGCATAAAGCTAGCACAAATGATTAAATAGGCATAAAAGTTTGAGCAAAAGGAGCAAAATACACAAATATTCACTTCATGTTTACGTGCATTTCATTCCTTTCCTTAATGGCTGCTGGAAAAGACGTGTTTTGATGTTGACTTACCATTTGGAAACCGTTTGCTGAAGGTGTCAAAGGTCAAAGATGTACAATTGTACAAATCTGCATCTGTTTAAGCTCATTTTCACATATTTAAAGGTGAGAGTATTGACGCAGAGTTAGGGGGCGTGGCCAGAAACGGCTTATTTACATAAAAGTGACAGAGTCCTAAAACGTTTCATTCTGAAAGGAGCTCAAAATAGACAGAACTAAGTAGACTGAAATGTTTTTATCTGAGATGATTTTGCACAAAAAATGTAATGAGCATGTTTTATGTAGGGCTGCACAGTGGCGCAGTTGGTAGAGCTGTTGCCTTGCAGCAAGAAGGTCCTGGGTTCGATTCCCGGCCCGGGGGTCTTTCTGCATGGAGTTTGCATGTTCTCCCTGTGCATGGTGGGTTCTCTCCGGGTTCTCTGGCTTCCTCCCACAGTCCAAAAACATGACTGTCAGGTTAATTGGTCTCTCTAAATTCTCCCTAGGTGTGAGTGTGTGTGAATGGTTGTGTGTTCTGTATGTCTCTGTGTTGCCCTGTGACAGACTGGCGACCTGTCCAGGGTGAACCCCGCCTATCGCCCGGAACGCAGCTGGAGATAGGCACCAGCAACCCTCCCGACCCCATTAGGGAAGAAGGGTGTAAAGAAAATGGATGGATGGATGTTTTATGTATGCTATCCTAACATGTTTAAAAGGAAGCATATTAGGTTCCTTTTAGGCATAAATGGGTTGTAGCCTTCTTTTTCACCTTTAATCAAAAATTATCTAAAAATGTTTCCTTTAATGCTGAAGCTTCATTGTGTAGCAAGGCGACTATCTTTGAGTTTCTTGTTGCTTTCACAAATTCCAAACAAAGGCTACAAAGTCAGCGGATGATAAATGGCTTAAAAATGTTGATTTAGTTGCCTTCCCTGCAGGGAGGAGCGGTGAACATGGCAGTCACTTGGTGTTTTCCTGGACACTGTAGAGGAAGCAATTATTTTTGAGTTACATCCAGCTGCTTTAGTGCTGTCCAGATGTAAGAGGCCTCAGCCTCCTGAGAGCTGCGGTCTCAACCCAAGGCTGCCACAGCAACAGGCTGCATATAGTAATGTCTCTGAATCTCCACCATCCTGCAGCATCTTTTTTAGAAAGAACACAGGCAGAAAATATGGTCCCGGCTGTAGCTTTTTTTCTCCTTTACAAGGATTTCCTCTGTGTTTACTTAGTGATGCACATGGCAGATGTTCAGCTGCCACTCAGCTGGCTGGATGAGAGGTAGGTATTTGTGGCCTCTGGCGATGTTTATTTGTGTCGGTGACACATCGGCCTTCATAGTTTTGGATTAAAGTCTGCCGCCGCTGTGTTGATATTAGACTCTGGCTAAACAGAAGCCTTCAAAATGTTTCCCGCTGCTGGCCAGAGAGTGTTTTTTGAGGTGAGGGAGGACATTCTGTTGGAATTACGGCCGTCGTTTTTAATTGCACTTTGATGTCATATGTGCATGAAGCACGTTAGTCATTAATATTGTCATGGTGACGATACATCTGCATGTATTCATAATCCCAAAACCTAAAGATCGTCTTGCAGGAAAAGTGATCTCATAGGATTTTGGTTATTTATGGAGATTCAAGTTTCCACAAACAAGTTGTTCTACACGGTCAGTAATAACACGAATGGATGTTAAATCATGAAGTTATATTCTAGTGCTGACTGCTCATTTGATGATTAATATGCTGATTTTCTCCATTATACACACATGGTTTATCCACTGTTGCTGTCAGACTCTAAATAAACTATTGTCTTCATAAAACAGATTAACAGGTTAAATCAGTGGGGGGTTTTTTTCAGTGATGATGAAAATTGCACTGAAGCGTCCTTTTTATTATTTATTTATGCATCTTTATTTCCAATCTTTTTTCCAATGCTTTGACCCGCTGAGGGACTTCGTTCAATGTAATGCTTTCTAGCCCTCCTGCCTTGAGCAGCCATTATTAATTTGGAGGTGACGTCACACTGTGTGTGTTTAAAAAGAAAAATCTGTGACACAAGAGTTTTACCCAACTTTTTAGAATAAAAGCAAAATGTTTATGCAGGTGACAAATTTAGCATGTCGTATGTGTTTATTCCTTAGACACCCCATGAAAACCTGCATGTTTTTATAACATATTTATACACAGATATTTAATACCATTTTCAGAAATACTGAGAAAACCTTCTGAAGATGTCCTGCTCTCTTCAAATCTCCAACATTTAGTTTGTTCTCCTGGCTGAAGCCACTGACTGTTAATGAGAGTGTTGATTCCCGGGTGAGACTGAAATGCCGTGGAGTGACTTACAATCAAATCAATCAATCAATCAAATCAATAAGTCAAATTTTATTTGTCTAGCACACCTCGGCCTCATGGCATTTCCAAGTGTTTCACATTACAAGGTCATAAAACACACAATCAACAATTAAAACATTGCATTTAGTTAAGTGCCATAGTTAAATATTTCATTGATTGATTGTTTTTTCAAATACAACTCTAAACAAGTGGATTTTTAGTTGAGATTTAAAGGAAGTCAGTGTTTCGGCTGTTTTACAGTTTTCTGGAGGTTTGTTCCAGATTGTGGTGCATAGATGCTAAATGCTGCTTCTCCTCGTTTTGGTTCTGGTTCTGGGGATGCGGAGCAGACCACAACCAGAAGACCTGAGAGGTCTGGAAGGTTGCTATGACAACAGCAGATCTTTAATGTATTGTGGTGCCGAACCTTTCGGTGATTTATAAACTAGCAGCAGTGTTTTAAAGTCTATTCTCTGAGCGACAGGGAGCCAGTGGAGAGACTGTAGAACTGGTGCGATGTGCTCTATCCTCCTGGTTTTAGTCAGAACACCAGCAGCAGCGTCCTGGATCAGCTGCAGCTGGAGGATTGATTTTAGTTTGTTGGTTTTTTTTGCCACTGTTGCAGTAATCAATGTGACTAAAGATTGGTAAAGAATCCCTCAAACGTCTCACAGATGAAAGTGTGGAGTGGGTTTGTTCAGACTGATGTTAGAAATGATAGATGACTGAAGTTATTTCAACTAAAGGGGGTAAGACCAGCTAACTATTAGAGAAGCATTACTTATTGTGTAACAATGCATATGCAACATTTTATGTTTGAATAAGGCTGACAGTTTTCTATGCATTGTTTGAGGCGGTCACAGGTATTCATGGATTTTAATAATTCTTGGGGTCCATTGTAAATTAATCTTTGGACAACATGCTGTGATATTACAGAGGTATTTTAGTGGATATCATTCATGAAAACCTGAATTCTGCTTGCATCGTCACATGCTAGTTTTTATGTGGTCATTGTAGTAATTTTATTTTTGAATTGTTAAATCAGTTTTCTTGGATGTCTCAGAAGCATGAAAGAATCGCACTGTTCTTTCTTCGTTCTTCCCGCCAACTGGGGATGTTTTTCTGGAACCCTTTGAGGTCACAAAGTCATACGTTCCTGAGCAGCTGCAGTTTCTCGGGATATAAACGCTTTTTCCTCTTGTTACCAGAGAGAAGCTGCTTTCTGCGACCGCAGAGGAGCGGGCCGCCGCCGCCGCCGTCCTCGTGCCTCACTCTGGTCAGCTGAGGTTTCTCAGTCAACATATCTGACATCCTTCTCCTTCCAGATGAAGTTTTGATCAGATTACCCCAAAGTCAGAGATGGGTTTTGCCCATTAATGCTCAGAGCTGGCTTCTGACTGCTGGATAATCGTACTTTATGAGCTGTGTCTTGCTTTACTACTTTTACTTCTTGGAAGACCTTTGCTATAGTTCAAAACAAAAGAAAAGTTGCATCTTTAATCCTATTATGTCGAGGCATAAGAGCAATAAATCTTCCGCTTGAATAACGAAGGAAAAATTACAATACATATGCTCAAAATGAGGCAAAGTTACACCCTGTGCTCAGAGGGAGGAGGGGTGAAAAATACATTTTCTCAGTGTAAAATATAATTGTGAGTTTGAGCAGTTTTATGGTTGATTTCATAGTTTCCCTCCCATGACCTCAACATAAAAAGGATCGCTCAGAGATAATTAAGTGGAAGGAATCTGGCAGTCATGTGCGCTGATGCCATCTATGTGCAGGAGACATTACTGGTGGGGATTTCTGCTGCCAGACACTGATTCTGGAGATAGCAGCAGATTGAAACAGAAAACTGAAACCACCTAATCAGCAAGCCCTTTTCAGATTTAGAACTTAATGAAATTCAGGTTTCTACATTCATACACACACACGCACACGCTCACAAAAATAATAATAATAATACTAAAAGCCTGTGACCAGACTTTTTTTCATGGACCTTTCCTTGCATTTGGCTGCCGTCGGCGCAGACAAACAGCAGTTGTGGTTAAAGCTGAGGCAAATCTGGAACTTCAAACATTTGAATGACCTTTGTGCACACAGTGCCTTTCCAGTGTTGCTCCTAATATCAATATTTGCATGAACCCATATCATCAGTGCGCGTCCCAGAAACAAATACTCAGCTACATTACTTATGTTTTAAATAATATACGCTTTTCCTCACTTGTTTTTATTTTAACAGCCATAAAATCCAGTTTCAGATTTTGATAAATGACCCAGTTTACCTGATGTTTTTTTTTTACACCACAGGCAAAAGTTTTTCATTGTCTTTTATTCTGAAGCGCCTTGGACGGGTTTGGACGCTTGTTTCGGATGCGGCTGTGTTGTTGACAGGCCTGTTGACTCTGTTTATTCTAAACCCGTATCGCTAGCGCCACTAATAGCAGCTCTGCGCTCGGCCTGCATCTTCGTACAGGCGTGCCGGCCAGGTTGAAGCCATTAATCAGCCAGTCAGCTGTCTGCGCTCTGATTATATGTGAGGTAATGGAGTTACGCTGCAGCCGTCTCGCCGCACTAACGGCTGCCGCTGCTACGCTTATAGCAC
Source organism: Gambusia affinis (assembly GCF_019740435.1). Taxonomy (NCBI): domain Eukaryota; kingdom Metazoa; phylum Chordata; class Actinopteri; order Cyprinodontiformes; family Poeciliidae; genus Gambusia; species Gambusia affinis. The sequence continues at coordinate 22,445,525 of NC_057872.1, forward strand.
AGAAACATCAGAGTATCACTTATAGACATGAAATGGTATCATTACCTACTCAAAATGACGTAATTTTAGAGAAAAGAAAACGGCCTGAATTGGTAAAAGAAAAAAGGGGTTTGTTTTTCTTTTCCCGCTTCTGAAGGGTCTCTTGATGAAAGCCAGTTATTACGGGACAAGCTGGGTAAAATATTTGGTTGTTTTTCAGCGGCGCTGCATGATAAACTATAGCATAATCATTCTGCGGAAACATGAAGTTGGGTTTCAGCTAAACGAGAGACAAAACATGAAAACTTTCTGAATTTAGGATAATTAAAAAATGTTGAGGGATAAGGATCAAAACCATCTAAAGCGTGATGAATGTACTTTTTAGTCATCCATGTTTCTGATGATCCATTTCAGTCGCAGATGGACCTAATCTGAGTTTTTAAATAATTACATTTATTAAAGGGGCAGAATTACATGAAATCCACTTTTCTGAGCTTTATGTCATGTTGTGTTATTTCCTCGTCAAAAACGTACCCGGAGCTTTGCTTTGATTCTTTCATGCATGTTTGAGAAATCCTTTAATCTCCATAGCAACCATTAATCTCCACAAAACGCCTGGGTGGACCTAGCTCCGCCTTCGACGGCGCAGCTTCAGTTTCACCTCCAAGAGCAGCCGTCCACTGGGACTTCCCCGCTCAGCTCCTTCAGACTAGCCAGCAGCAATTAGCAAACACCTGGTAGAACTGGGCATCTGTGAGCTCATTATGGGAGCTACTTCATTGTGCAACGTTGGTTAAAAAAAAGTTCTTAAAGGGTTCATACAGAAACCGTGTTGTGATGACTTGCTGAAGGCAGAGTTTTTTAAAGAGACGGAGGCCCAATTTCAAGGTGCTAAATTACAAAGTCAAATGTCTTCTTAGTCGTATAGCATTTTATGACAACTGAAGGTAACATGACTACTTGATTGTGCTATAAAATGCAACTATGTGACTGGGAAATACATAATACTGCTAAAACCATCTTAAACCAACGGGAAAACGTAATTCCTCCGCAAACCTTGTTGGCAGTTTGCTAATCATCATGCATCAGATCATGCACTCATTACAAAAACAAAAATACTTGTCTGACCAGTCCAGGCAATATTTTTGTTTTTGGAAAGTTTGGAAAGTTTGGAAACTTTTCAAAAGTTGGAAAGTTTTTGAAAAGTTTCTTTTCTTTTCTCTTTTTTTGACACATTTGAATCAGTGGTTATGGATTCTCCTATTGGTGCCATTTCTGCTTCGTCTCTTCCTGTGAACTTTGAGGCGTGTGAGGCTCTTAAATGCTATTAAAGGTTTTACCCTCTGGATGAATCAGGAATCAGAACAGCTTTATGGACAAACAAGAAATTTGACTTTTGCATAAATTTTAGAGGACATAAAAAAAGAATAAAGGTTCAGCTTCTGATTCTTTTTCAGAAAACAAAGGTTTGATGTGAGGGTGCAAACGTTTCGTTTCACAACATACCCGACTACTCTGGCTGTAAGGTGTTCATTAGAGGTGTTTGTCTCCATGGCAACTGGTTTTTGTGATCAGAGCTGTGTAGCGCCACCCTGAAGGTAAAGTCTGAACAGTTTGTGTCCAGGATGTGTGGGATCTGCAGGTATATCCAGTCTGTACAAGTCCTGGATGGAGGGAAGATCCGCCCTGATGATCCTGATTGTTTTTCTGGTTCTGTCCTGTTTTCATAATGAGTTAAAAAAAAGATGAATGAAAACAGGACAGACTGAATAGATGATGACCAGCAGAGGCTTTGGTAGGTTTTCCTCTTGGAGTAATTTTTATGTTTGTTGTTTTCTTCACTTATGCCTCTTGTCTCTCTGTTTTTTATGAGCCTTTGATAATTTTCCAGAAGGGTAGATCTCAAATTGTGTACCTATTCTTAAATTTCCTGAGATTAATTTATAATTTGTTGTTGTTTGAGATCTTTTAGTCGACTCTATGTTGTCCTACACTGCAAAAACACAAAATCTTACCAACTAATTTAGGTCTAGTTTCTAGTTTAAATATCTTAGTTTTGTCTTATTTCAAGTTTGCTAACTTGCAAGTAACTTTTTAGTAAGATATAGAAGCTTTTTTTTAAGTAAGTAATATTGATAAAAAGGTGCTAATTCTACTGGTAGATTATTTAACTTATAGCAATACATTTTCCAATGTTATAAGTTAATTTATCTACCAATAGATAATAAGGAATTATTGAGTTAAAATAAGCTTCTGCTTGCTGAAAACTTGCTTTTAAGTTAACTTGTCTCATTTTAAGTGTCTAGAAACTAGACAAAAATTACTTGGTAAGATTTTGTGTTTTTGCAGTGTATTTAAATTATTTTGTGATTGTTATCGGTTCTGGATGTGAAATTAAACTCGGCTTTCTAAAAATGTGTTTAAGTCTTGATTTAAGGGGAAATCAAATGGGGCCAGGCTGATTTGGAAAGCTTCTCGTTTCAGTAAATGTTTTCATCATTTAAAGATATTTGTATTTAAAGATATTTGTATTCCCACCATGTGTGATATTAGAGCTTAAAGCAGCACATCAGCATTTTCCTTTGGTGGCCCATTACACCTTAATACCTTTTTACCACCCAATCCACTTTAATGTTTTCTCCATTTGTGGATAATGTCCTCTAATTGTGGCTCTCTGGGGTCTGAAATCCTTAATGGCTGCAGAAACACTTTCCAGACTGATAGTTGTCAGTGAAATTGTTTCTCATCTGTTCTTGATTTATTAGTTTTTTCGATTGAGAGCAGATGTATTAGCTTCTTCTTTTTTAAGTTTGGAATACTTCATGTTATCAAAAAGGTTTTTGTTAAAGTGATTATTTTTTTATTCAAAAGGGTTCGGCTTGTGAAATTTGACTAAAAGCTTGTTGATAATTTAGCCAATTCATTATAATAACTTTTTCACAAAAGACCAGTAAAAAGTTAAACACCAATCAGGTTTTTTTTTTATCTTTGTTTCATATTAAAACATGTTTGATGATCTGAAACATTTACTTGATATGTAAAATTCACCTGAAGTCTAAAGGAAAATGTTTTACTAAGCATTACAATATAACTGTTGCAAGAAATGTTTTCTTTTTCTTTATGTTCCTATTGAAGCGTTGAGTTACGTCTCAGATTCATTATGCTGCGTTTGATGTGATGTTCCTTGTTTTTCTTCTAAATTTGTTTATTACAAGTTGCAGGTGCTTGAAATCCTTGAAAAATGCCTGAATTTTAGTTGGATTTCATTTTATTTTATTACTAAACTGGGCAGCAGGAATGTGAAGCACTTTCCAAATCTTGAAAATGGATGGATTATATTTTTGTCTTTATTTATTGTTTTGTTTTAAGACCAGTCAGGTGCACTGAGTCTGATGAAGACATTTCAAAACATAAAATGTTTCTATATTTTAGTTAACCTCATCCCTGCTGTAGAATGTAGAAAACGACATAAAAAATATTAATAGTAATATTATATAACAGTGAATTGAGCCCATGTTTTTTTTTTTAGTTTATTTGTGCTGTTTTTGTTTCTAAAATGTGCTGGAAAAGTTTGAAAATGCTTCACAAAGTTCTTGAATTTTCCTGTGGGGAAAAGTGTAAAAACTCTTTTGTTGTGTAAATTTTTGGGGATGTTTGCAGATCATTACTTTGCAAAAAGCTGCATTAGTGGAAAACATTCATCCTGCCAACATGCTAGCTCCTCTCCTGTCGAACCAACAGCCCTCATAAGTATTCTGGCTTCACTTTGACCTTATTTGATCAATTATTGTCCATTCACGGATGTGCCAATACCAGTTCATCTCCTCAGACCTGCAGACAGCAGCTGCTGTTAACCAGATGTGCTCAGCGCTCCTCTGCTGTCCTCTGACTGAGACGCAACGCTGCAAAAACACACAAGCTTACAAACTATTTCTCTAGTTTCTAGTGCAAATATGTAGGGAAAGCTTCTGTTTTCTGACATGTTGCAACTTTTGTGCATGATTTGTCTTTTTTTTTTTTTTTTTTTGTCTAATTTAGGGGCGTCAAACCTGGTTTCATTTTTGGGCCATATCAGAAATCTGAATGCTCTTAAAGGGCCGGTACACATAGATAAAACCCATTAAACTGTTAAAATATTAATAAATACTGTCCCTCCAGGATCTTTTGTGGCTTTTTGTAGTCAAAACCACATACTTTGTGATGCTGATTTAGAAATATATGTAAGGACTTTTTATATTTGCGCTAATCTATGATGTCAAATGTGACTGCTTTTTTTTTTTTTTTTTTTTACTTGCCATATCAATAATGGATTATTACCTGACATCAAGTAAGGCTGAGTCAATTAAGCCCAATGTTCTTGACCAATTTTGAGAAAACGTTGCAGTAAAATCAGAGAAAATTTTGATTTTGTGTGAAAGAGGATTTGTGAAAAGCTGGAGGAACTTATTGATGTTATTTGGAGTCCAGAGGGCCACATAAAAAGGTATGGTGAGCCAAATTTGGCCCCCGGGCCATGGGTTTGACACGTGTGTTTTAGTTTCTAGTGCATGTTTCTTAATACATTTGAATTAAGACAAAGCTAACTTTAAAGTAACTCATCAGCCAGATATAGAAGCTTGTTTTAAGTAAATAGTTCCTTAATTTTAATGAAAAAGTAATAGATTATTTCTCTTATAACATGGGGAAAATGTCTTGCTATAAGTGAAATAATCTACAAGTGGAACTACAACCTTTTCACCAATATTTTGAAAATATTGACTTAAAACAAGCTCCTATATCTTGCTGAAAAGTTACTTGCAAGTTGGGTTTGTTTTATTTCAGTTGTGTGAAAGCACTTGCGCTAGAAACGGTACCACAAATACTTGGTATCATTTGTTTTTGTCGCAGTGTTTTGTTTAGAAACGGCGCTCCTCCTGTCTGTGGGACGGAGGGCCGGGTCAGCGCGGCCCCCCATCAGCCGGGGCTTCATAAATCTTCCCTGTGACGGCCAGTTCCTGGCTCTGCACAGGTTGCACGGTCTGACGGCGAGATTCAGGCCTCTGGCTTGGTTTGCTGCTCCTGTTGGTCTGATTTGGTCAGGATGTGGGACTTTCGCTCGCGGCAGCACAGGAGATGAAGTGAAAAGCCTCCTGGGAGGCAAAGACAACATTAGCAGTGATATACAGGTCTCCGTGCAGGCCGGCTCGCCTGTTGAAAGACGGTGAAAGAATTTCCCTTCATTGAGAGCGAAGCCCCAGACATCACAGGGAGATGGCATCCGCCGGGCCTCGAAAGCGAACGGCTTTAACAAAGTGTTGAAAAGGAGGCTTGTTATGATCAGCGAGGAGGCTGCTGAGCTAAGCAAAGGCCACGGCTCGACTGTCTGCTGCCCTCATGCGCTTCCCGCGCTGCACGGACAGACTTTCCTGTGTCAGCAGTGCTGATGGACGAGCTGATCTAGACTGCAGACACGGCTGAGGGAAAACCTCCGCTTGTCCAACGGATGGGGGGAGGGAGTGTGAAATATAAACACAAACCATTTCTTTATCTTTGTAAGCTGTAATGTTGGCCTTAGCAGAAAAAAAAGTAAGAAATATGTGGATTTAGAGACTGTTTTGTCTCTGGACTGACCGCAGTCTTTGTGTGCATATTTTACAGGAATGCCTCAAGGGTATTTGATCATTTTTAGTACAAAATGTCTCTTGGACCCTATTAATTATTCAGAGAGCACAGGGAAGTCTCAAAGCACAGTTTTTTTTTTGGCTTTTCTACAAACATAATATCCACAATAATCTGACTGTAATCTGATTTCCAAGTTTTCTCTGACAGAAACATCTCAGTCCTTTTAGAGAGATTTATAATTTTCTCAAATCTCTTCGTTTTCTCTACGGATGAGATGGAAATTAAACCGTAGAGGCCAGCAAAGCGCTACAAGATGGCAGTTTCTCCTAACATTGATCTGGTGTGAGATTACAGTATTTCAATTGTTTCTAGGCTTTTCCTTTTTTGTGGCCATGATATTTTATCTCTGCTCTTAGATTGAAACATCTTTCCTGTATCTTCTGTCGCCTCTATATTTAGGTTTGGTCGTTATACAACAACTCTCAGACCTTAGAGCTTTCTCACTTATGAAACTCCTTAATCTGCTGTAAAGTATCGATTTGAAAATCTTTCAACTGTACGGGAGAGAAACCCAGATAAAAATATATGATGGTGAAGGTTTTAAATTTGTTTTTGCCCACTTTTGTTAAATATTCCCCTTTCTTTTGTCGGTTGTCCAGCATGTTGGCTGCATTTCCAAACGTCTTGAACTCCAAGCTGGGTAGAGGTTGGTATTTCAAAAATAATGAGACATAATGTTGTCTTGCTGGCTTTCCTGTTGCTCCTGGATGTATCTTGACACCAACAACTGATGTATGAAGAGCCAAAATGTTATGAGAAAATACCCTAAAATCACACAATTCAATCATAGACCCTGGATTTTAAAGAGTGCACTGCAAAAACACACAACCTTACCAAGTATTGTGGTCTGGTTTCCAGTGCAAATATCTTAGTACATTAAAATGAAAACAAAACTAACATACAAGCAGCTTATCAATAAGATATGGGAGCTTGTTTTAAGTAAATAGTTCTGTAATTTTGATGAAAAAGTAATAGATTATTTCACTTATAACATGGGGAAAATGTTGTTAGAAGCAAATTTATCAACTAATGGAACAAATAGTTTTTCATCAATATGAAGAAGTTATTTAGTCCCATACCTGGCAGAAAGGATACTTGTAAGTTAGTTTTGTCTTCTTGTAATATGATATTACAATTACAAATAAGAATTGTTATTGTAATATCTTTGTAAGATTTGGTGTTTTTGCAGAGCGTAAAGAAAAGCAAAAGATTGGATGGTGAGCTGTGAAACTACGATGTAAAACCTGCTGCATGAAGATTTGTTAGGGAGCAAAGTGAAGGTTTTCTCATTATTCAAAAAGGGAATATTAATGTTGATAAAATACGTTTCTACCTCACCTGTCTCCGTCGCTCCGCAGTTTTCATCCGTGTTTGTCAGAGCTGTAAGTGGGCCTGACCGGGGTTAGTGTGTTTGGGTTAGCGTGTGTGACTGAGCTGTGTGGACAGCATGAAGTATGGCAACGGCTGAGGAGACTTCGCTCCACCGTCCAGAGGAGTCCTGCGCTGCCTGTTTGGGTTGGCACCCTGTCCAACGAGCCCTCCAGTCCAAACACTGGAGGCCTGTTCACAGCCCATTACTCCTCTGATTGACAGCGCAGCCCACCATTCAAAGGAATGCACACGAAGGGTGTTGCATATAAGTGCCAGCAGTTTGTCGCTTGGGGTGATGATTTAGAGAGCTGATTGATGTCACTATAAAAGCGTTTTATAAGGATGTCATTTTGAATCGACTTCCAAAACGATTTTTTTTTTTTTTTTTTTTTGTCTTGTCCAATTTTTCTTTTACAGCGTCGTTATTTAAGGTACAGATCTGCAGTCGCGTCCACTTAGAGCTGTACTTTACTGGAGCTGGATTTATGGAGCTCAGCAGGACTTTGGTTCCTGCATTTTTATGACTCTGGTTATGTAAGCATTGCTGCAAACACAGTTGAGTTGGACGTAAACAGTGTCTGTCAAAGTCTAACTCTTTAACGCTACATGACTGTTGATAATTTGTAGCTCCTTGATTATGTGTCATACTCCCATCCAGTAGTGAAGAGTAAAAAAGTAAAACATCATTCTAAAACAAAACTTTCTGTGCCATCAGTCCACAGCTTCTTTAAATGCTTAAATTTCACTGCTGTTAAATTATAAACTTTGTTTTTTTAAAATTTATTAATAATGCAATTGATAGTTGATTAAAGGTGACCTATTTTGCAAAATTCACATTTTGCACTTTTTTCTTCTTCTAATTGGGTCTCAGTTGCATCTGAAAACAAACACCCAACCATTTTTGGTAATAAGTTCATGTTTTGTTGTGTTTGGAAAACGAGCCGTTTCAAAAAAAACTTCAGATTAATTGGACAGACACTGTGCCGTTACCTAGCAACCCAAGCGGAGCTCCAGCATGTTTGGTCAGCTGGTTTTACCGTATTTTGTTGTGAGTAAATCACCAAAACATGATAGAAATGAATTGATACAAGTCCTATAAAAACAATGTTTTCAGGACAAAAAAAAAAAAAAAAAAGTTTCTTTAGTAATCAGGTCTCTGATGAGCAAAATGGATGTAGACGGTTACCTAACAAGCAGCTTTGAAGGCTGAAAACGTAAAACAAATCAACTTTATTGATCCCAAAGGGAAATGAAAATAAGCGCTAAAGACACAGTAAGTATGAAATAAGCAATAAAGAAACAATAAATAGCAGGAGGCTCATCAGAGACCAGAAACAAGATTTTAAAAATGTATTTTTATTAACAGGGAGTCTCGGTTAAAGAACCAGTTTTCCATTTTGGTCAGAACTGCTTGAGCTTCAGCTGACCTGTAAATACGCCTTTACATAAATCTATTTTACTGACACAAACCATACTCATGAGAAACCTCCTGCTGTTTACGGTGTGTTTAAATTGTGCATTTCTTCCTTTTACTCCAAATTAACAGCTTCTTCATAGTATTTTCTTTGTGTTTCTCTTTACTTTATAGAAAAACATTTGCCTCTAACTCCTTTTCTAGCAGCTTCCTCTGCCACACCACCCATCTTCAGATGAAGGCTTTCTGTAGCCTTCCTGTTTCCCTCTTCTGCGTCAGCTCCACCTTCAACCTCCGTCCATTACATCTGGTTTCCCTCTTTTGCGTATCCGAACCATCTCAGCCTTGTTGCTCGACCGTTTTTGTAATCTTGTCAGATTTAGTCTGGTTCAGTGACAATCTTAATGTCTTAACAGTAGATATGTTTACATTTATCTTATAACTGTGCAATTTGGCATTTTGAAAATCCATCCATCTTCTTCCTCTTATCCGGGGTCGGGTCGTGGGGGTAGCAGCTTCAGAAGGGAGGCCCAGACTTCCCTCTCCCCAGCCACTTCTTCCAGCTCCTCCGGAGGAATCCCAAGGCGTTCCCAGGCCAGCCGAGAGACATAGTCCCTCCAGCGTGTCCTGGGTCTTCCCCGGGGTCTCTTCCCAGTGGGACGTGGCCAGAACACCTCACCAGGGAGGCGTCCAGGAGGCATCCTGACCAGATGCCCGAGCCACCTCAACTGGCCCCTCTCGATGTGAAGGAGCAGCGGCTCTACTCTGAGTCCCTCCCGGATGACTGAGCTTCTCATCCTATCTCTAAGGGAGAGCCCAGCCATCCTACGGAGAAAACCGTAGGGTCATAAATTTGCTCAATGGGAAATTTTTGTGCTAAAAAGTTTTGGTGCCAAGATGAGGTGATTGTATTTTTTTCTGCACCAAAATTGTTTTTTTTTTCACAAAATGGAAACAGTCACAAGATTAAGCATCAGATTTTGCCACTGGCACAAACCACGAGGAAGACTTGTAGGATCTCTGTGTTTAATGACTTATCAACTGGCCAAATTCAGTCACGTGTGATTTTAATCTTTGGAAACATTGCAGTTGCGAAATTACTGGAACATTTACAAAGTTTTGTGCACATTCGTAATAGAAACACAGCTAGTGACATTTTCACTGCTCTCCTTTTACTCTCCTCTTTTCATTTTTTCCATAAATGTTGGAAGCAGCCTGCATGGCTGTGCTTCAGTGTGAACATGTGGCATTGAAGTGTTTGAAACACCTGAATTCAATCATCTGGATGGATGAGCAAATATTGTCAGCGGTATTGTTCATTTTTACTACAAAGCTAAGCCTCTTGGCTGTCTGACAAAGTTCAGTGAAAAAAATAAAAAGTCAATACATTATAAAATTTTGCTTGCCAGGGCGTAACAAATTGCTTTTTAAAGTGGTATGGCTAATGCTGTTAGCATGGCTAATTAGGAGACTATCCACAATAATGTTTAAAGTTGTGTGAATTTTGTCACTTCACTACAAAAATGCAAAATCTTACCAAGTATCTTTGGTCTAGTTTCTCGTGCAAATATCTTTGTACACTTGAATTAAGACAAAACTAACTTTGAAGTTACTTTACAGCAAGTTATAGGAGCTTGTTTTAAGTTAAAACTTTCTTAATACAGGTGAAAAAGTACAGATTATTTAACTTATAACATGGAAATAATGTCTTGTTATAAGTTAAAAATATTTTTTCATCGATGTTAGGGAATTATTTACTGAAAGCAATCTTAATAGCTACTCGTAAGTTAGTTTTGTCTTATTCCAAGTAGATATCTGGGCTAGAATTAAGACCAAACATACTTGGTAAGATTTTGTGTTTTTGCAGTGTAATGACGTGGAAACCACTCTTGTAACTGATTTTATGATTTTTAAACCGTGATTAGCCTCGTTTTGTCAGCATGAGTCAGCTAAAATTGCAGTCTGTATCACTTAAAGGCACCCGGTTTGCTGCTGATACTTTATTTTAAAGCTGAGTTTTGCTGAAATATTACAAACAATTTCAGTACATATTTTCTCTAAGTCTGCCATAAATGTCCTTCACCTGATTAGCGTCCACTCATCCTTGTCATTCTCAAGAAATCCAGATTTAGAGATCACTGTTTTCTGTAGCTTTGAATTTGGGCTCTGTGGTACCGGTTCTCGTCAGCAGGGCTTCCCTCCTGAATAAGCCCAGCCAAACTATGCAGCGTCCCACCGCGTCCTCACATGAGGACACGGACCTGCAGCAGTTCCAGCTTCCTATCAGTGACAACAAGCATCAATCTTAGCCGCCCTTCGTTCTGGACCCTGCCAAGCGTGACTCTAGTGAAGTGAAAAATTGTGAATGCCGTAGGCTGCTGGAATTAAACAAAGGCTGGATTATCCTCCCAGTTTGTCCCGTAGTGGGACCATTCATCGTCGAATCCCCCATAGTTCAGAGCGGAAGAAATATCATAAGTTTTGTTCTTGGCTGCCGCTGATCCAGTCAAGTTTCTTCCCTCTTGCTTTACCTCACTGGTGCTTTCTCTGAAGAAATTTAATTTGTACTGAAATGTCCAAAGACGTTTTTTGGAAAATTAGACCTTTCAGTTTTTAATCATCCTAAGAAAAAAAAAAGCACAGCATTTAGCGACCATATGTTCTACCTTAAGTAACAATCTTTGTGACTTTTATCCAGTCACACCTGCTAAAATCCATTCTTAACACTTAAATAAGAAAGGTGTGAAGTAACATTCGGGAGCAGTAGCTTTCACTTGTGGTATCCCAAACACTTGAGGAGTTAAAACTCAGCTTCACTTATTAAAGCATGAACAGACAGATGGTGGCACGTCTCTGCTTTCAAAACACTTACCTTCAGTTCTCAGCTGTGTGTTTGTTCAGGTGTTGCAGACCCACCACACAGGGTTTCATGACTGCTGGCTGCTTTACACTTTAGGTTTATGGATCGCAGGAGTTCAAGATTTTAACTTTAAGTGTTTGTGTCAGAGTGTTACATGGTATCGAAAGCTTCTGTTTTCTGTGAGATGTTACAACTTTTGCACACTACTTTTGATAGTGTTAAGGTTTAGATGTGATTTCTGTCATGTAATGGAACTATTTTATGCGTAAGGTTACGTTGGAGTAGAACCAGGAAGGGTTTTTAAGTGATTTATTCATAAAATATGTTTTTTATTTACACCTAAGGAGAATTTAGCGAGACCAATTAACCTAACAGTCAGAATTCTTTTGACAGGAAGCACCTACAAATTAAAAATTAAAAAATTTGTCAACGATTATATTTGATATTCAAACATATAATAGAGTGTACAGAAATAACTGATGACACAAGCGACAAGTGTGGAAGTATTAACAAAGCGAATGAGCAAAGGAGAGTAAATGCAAAGCAGAATAAGGAGACACAAGGTTAGTAGTAGACATCTATACCATAAATGTTGTTTTGCATTTTGGTTGTGAATATTTACAAAATTCAACAATTTGGGGCACATTTTGTCAGCTGCATCAAAAGAGGTGCTAGTTTGGTTTTCTGCCATCCCCTCATCTACAGGCTCATCTTGCAATGCTTTACCAAACCTTCGTTGTTGTTTTGGAGAGGAGGGAACCTCATGTTGGAGGACAACGGACTGGCCAGTGACGTCTTCTCTGCCACAGCAGAAGCAGCGATTTATGACGTGACAGAATAGGTTGCGTTGTCAGCAACAGATCCTGACCGAAGCAGGAAACTTTCTTTTCCTTTTCCCATCCGGTCCAGTTCTCACTTTGCAAACAGTGACGAAGTTGTACCCACGTTTTGTGGCGTCATCCCGAGCACCATTTTGCGATGTTCTGTGTTTACGGCAAATTAGCTCGACGAGAACAAGTAGAAGCCGCGAATAAAGTGGTAAAACAACTTCAGTCGCTCTGTTCAAAACTCCCATCCCTCACTTCTGACGTCCTTCACCACGTAACTCCAAATATTATTGCTGAAAAGATACTTATGAGTTAGTTTTTGTCTTATTTCACCTGCACCAATATATTTGTGCTAGAAAGAAGATGAAAAGTACTTGGTAAGATTTGGTGTTTTTGAAGTGATGCTGTTGAGCAAGAAGACTAAGATTTCATAATATTGGATAACAAAGCAGAAGCGAAGGAGGCGCCGGGCGGAGCCATGTGTGGAGGCCGCGGTTGGGTTTGGTTCCTGGTTCCGGACCATTTGCTGCATGTCTTCACCTTCTCTCTCCACCCTGTTTCCAGAGGATCTACTGTTTTTTAAAGGTCAAGAAAGCCACTGAATAAAAAAAATTAATAAAAAAAAAACAAATAAAGTAAAAATAGAACATAAAGTTAATTTTTTGAACATCTGTGAAAAATACACTTACAGCGGGAAACACAATGTCAAAACTTTGATTTTTACATATTCAAAGGAGAAGGTGAAAGTAAACTTATCAATATTCCCACTCCTTGTTCTACAACTGAGTTTTAGGGCCGCACTAAGAAAATAATAATAATAATTTTTTGTTGCATTATCCACCTAATTTTACATTTATTACAATCTTTACAACTAAGCCTGCATTTAAGAATTTATCAATATAGTTTAACTGTTTAACTTTTATAACAGTGGATCAACAATTATTACAATAAAAACAAAACCAGCATCGATAACAGAATAATACTACCAATAATTATATGTTTACATAATAATTTTAACAGGTTTTTTTTTTGTTTGGACATTGTCTAAGTTTGATATTCAAATTGTTCCACAGTTTAACTTCTCTTACTGATACACAAAAGTTTTCTATAGAAGTTCTGAATTTGCATATTTTAAACTGTGATTTCCTCTCTTATAATTTTGCTACAGTCTGAAACTTTTTATATTCATTTCCGATAATTATTTTTTATTTGTAGACAGTTGTTTGTAGTTCTAATATGTAAATGAATTTCAATAATTCAGATTTTACAAATAGTGTGTGATTGTTTTTTTTTTTCTAAACATCCAACCTTATGAATTAATCTTATTGCTTATAGTTTTGTTGTTGCCTGTAGTGTAATTTTCCAGTAATAGCCTCAGATCTGAAATAAAAGTAAAAACATTAAAATTTAAAAATTTTTATACAGAAACAGTTCCACAATAGAAATACTGCTTGTGCTAAATATTTCTACTTTGTTCTTCTGGTCTTTGTAAGTCAAAGACAAGCAAATTTTTCAGTAGCTAATTAGTTGCTTTAGCTCGTTAAATTTGAGTTGACAGAGTTAAATGGCTAATTAAGCAGGTTATCTCGCTATAAAATTAAGACCATATTCAATGAAATTCAGCACAAAGAGCCACATTTATGCAACTAAAACTCAAACTTGTACAGTATTTGAAGGTTACACTTCTCTCTCAGACGGCAGCAGGAGCAGAAGTGGGATGGAAGGAGCCAAAAAGCACCGGCCAGACGGGGTGGTCCGGAAACGGCTTGGGGATCCAGTGAAACTTAACAAGCATGTTCCCGTTGGATGTTAAAATGAAGTGTAACACAGATATTAATGTAGCAAGTATCACAACACAGCACAGGAATGCAAACTGGAGCACAGGGACATCAAGCTGGACGCGAACCAACTGCAGCCAAATACCCGTGTAGTCATAATAGCTCAAACTCCAACAAATCCAGTTTCAGGCGTTATGTTTTCAGCACAGCTGGCCAGGAGTGTTTTTAAAATGACTCCTTCTGTGGGTGGAGGTGTATAGTTACTGATCGAGGGAGGGAGTAGGGCTTTGTGTTGGGATGAATCACTGGTAGGGTTTGGACTCCATGCCTGAATCTCATATCGTTACTCTGCTGTTTACCGTTCTGTAGCACTTATGAGTGTAAATTCACTTTTTTGTATTAAGAAGGCCAGGCAAGGGCACAAACTGTTGAAAGGCGCCCCACTAAAATTGCAGCGTCTGCAGTCTGGGATTACAATAAATAGTGGGCCAAAGCTTGAATAACAAAACCATTTACTTATCCAAACGACGCTAAGCTAAACAGGCTAAATATGTGACTAGAAAATCAGCCACTGTAGCAAACTAATCTACTGCGCAGTTTTTGCGTACTACGCACATGACATGATTAGCCTGTGTAGCTTAACTGCTTAGCATCTCGTCTTTTTGTACGTTTTTAATGTAGCTCCGGTGTAAAGGGAAACACTGTTTATGACATAGTGACATAAATCATGTGGTGTGAATTCAGGTAAAGTCGGTAATTTGATCAACACGTCAGGAAGGAGGAGGTACGGGTCGGTTTGTAAGCTAGTTGTTTTAAACCTTTCTATATACCGTCGTCTATGAGCCCCAACCAGGTGTGTTACGTTCACAGACAAATGAGCTCGAACAAAGAGAAGCCATGAGTAAACTGGAAAACACAACTTTGGAAAACATTTTAGTCACTCTGTTCAATACTCTGACCTCCATCATGGTGCCTCGAATGATTAAATGATGTTGTTGCAAATACTCTATTTGTAGCACTGCTATGCTAACTCTATTCATCTTTCCATTATCAAACATCATAAATGAGATGGTAATTAGCTCCTTGGCTCTGATCTAATGTGTTTAACAACAACAAAAAATTGATTAATGGTGGTTGTCAAACAACAAAAGGAGAATTTCATTCCTCTACTGACAAGGAGTGTAAACAAAACACTAATGATATGAGCAAACTGATTACTGGCTTTGGTGGGAGTCAGTAGACTGACCAGTCAAATTCCAAGGGTAGCCGATGCCCCATTGTGAATTAATCAATCAATCCAATTTTATTTGTATGGCACATTTCAGCAGCAAGGGATTTTAATCATAACAAACACAAAAACACAAAGTCATGCAACATAGAATCAACAATCAAAACACGACATTAAGTCAAGTTTCGTCAATAAATTTGTAATTGATTACATTTCAAATACAACTTTAACCAGGTGGGTTTTTTAGTTAAGATTTAAAAGAACTCAGTGTTTCAGCTGTTTTCCAGTTTTCTGGACGTTTGCTCCAGATTTGGGGTGCATAGATGCTGAATGCTGCTTCTCCTTGTTTGGTTCTGGGGATGCAGAACCAGAACATGAAGACCTGAGGGGTCTGGAAGATCTTTAGTGAATAAACTCATTAACTCTTCATGTTCTGTTTGTATTTTTTTTAGAGGTGGCCATCCTCTGGGCTGCTCACCAGGTTCACCACAGTTCAGAGTACTACAATCTGACCACGGCGCTCAGACAGTCGCTCACCCAGCAGTTTACCTCTTGGGTAAGACTCCAACATCTCCTCTTCTTCTCTCAACAAATCCAATAATTAGCTGGAAATTATTAACAGATTAAAAAGCTTTGTCCCTGTAGCCAGACGTTTTTTCTTCCAAATGTTTATTGTGGTTCATTAGTAAAATCACCCATCTAGTTTTTTTATCTGCTGCTGTAAATAATCACTGAAGCTCTAAATCGGCAAACAGTGAAACCTTCAAATGCTCCAACTTCAGTGATGCTTGGAAAGCTGTAGCGATAAATCTGTTCACACTGAAACGTTTTGGTACTGAATGAATATGGTGTTGTTTAAAACCTGATCAGTACCAGAACATTTAGTGTCCGGGACTCAGCGTTCCGCCCGGTGGCTTTAAAACGCGACACCAAAACAAATCAGAGCCGGAGAACTCCCAGCTACCACTGAAGTCTGATATTTGTGAACATTACGGTTTCCTATTTGGCTGCGGTGACGATGGAGGAAAAAAGGTGGAACAAACTAAAGCCTTGTCAGTGTTTATCAACAGTGACGAGCGTAATTAAGTTCGCGCTCTACTTTACACATTACTGACCTGAGATGACGTCATGTAGTCTTTAGACCAGCAGATTTAAGACCACACACCGGTGTTTAGCTCTGTCCACTACAAGTTGGAGCCTGCGGCTCTGTGGACCTTCCTCAACGGCTCCAACTTTTGGTGCTTTCACACCGGACACGTTTCGCGTGTCGAAAACGCGTCGACGCTTCAAGTTTGAGGCGTGTGCTCTTTGAAGTTACTCTAGACGTGTGTTGGGACGAGCCGCTGTTTTCCATTTGTAATACAAAACATTGTGCAGTGAATCTTCTGCAATCATAACGGAGGCTCGGATGTCTTTACCGAACATTTTGTGTTCGGTTTCTATTGAACAAACAACGGTGACAGCTGACAACGGCACGACGCGCGTTGGAGCCTCTTGCCTTCTTTTTCTCTTCCGGTTATTTTGAACAATAGCGGATTGAGAGTAGTTCGGTTTTATTCACTGAAATCAATAGAAAATTGCTGTTTGAATTCACCGGAGGTTTTGTGAGTTTCTCAAGCTAAGCTAGCTGGGCGCTGGCGAGGGTCTCTATCAGACCCTCTATCAAACACTCAAGTGTTTTTGTCTCACCTGAGTCCAGTTTGATGACTTGCTAGCCTGCATCAGCGCCTGCAGAATTGGTTGACACTCTGTGTCCAGCAGCAAAAGTTCAGGTTTTCTAACTGGACGCGCTTGGCACGACTCAAACGCTCAAAACTTTGGACACACGAAACGCGCCGCCACGAGTGTCCACATAGACTCTGGATGTAAACCTGACGCTCCAGATGCTCGAATCACATCTCACCATTTGGCTAAAAGATAAATGGAACCAACTAACATTTTAAATATAGATATAATAACAAATGCAAGTTTTTAACAAATCTTTTTTTTTTCCTGCAATATTTGCATTAAATTTCTACAAAGTATGACACTAAAAGTAATAAGATGCTTTTAGATCTGTTTTTATTTTGTCATTAAGATGGAAGCTGAGATTCTTTTTTTAAATTTTACATCATTTTACATGAAAATGAGGTTAAAAAAATAAAAATGTCAGGAAAACACTCTCCCTCCTATTTTTACAGAATTCATTTTTAATCCTAGAAGTAGACATAAAGGGTGGTTAATTAAAAATTACAAAAATTTTAAATAGACTCTGAACCAAATGAATCACCATAAGTAAGGGAGCTTGTTGAGTGATCCCGTCCTACAGAAAGTATTTTCTAAAATTACACTTTCTCAGTCGCAGATGATATAAAATAGAGGTTTTTGCCCATGATTGTGTATTAAATGGTTTGACACAGTTTGTCCCGTTTGCCTCTTTTGTCCACTCCAGATCTTCTACCTTCCCATGGCTCTCGCTGTTCCTCCCTCTGCCTTTGCTGTTCACATACAGTTAAACCTTCTCTACCAGTTCTGGATCCACACTGAGGTAATTATGACATGCTATAAACAAACCTGTGGATTTTCTAAAAATTGAGCTGCAGCTAAACACCTTGGATTATCCCAAAATTAGCTCAAATCTGCATAATATTAATATTTATGTATTTAATTAGGTCTTAAATTAAAAAACACATTTTTATTGGACGATTTTAAACGTGGCAGTCAGGAATATGCTGCGGGGGGAGAAAAGCATCGCATTTACTTTCTGTAGCCGTCCATTTCCTGTCGCTGGGCAGAGTTAATGTTTAACTGAAAACTCTTTAAAGTTATCTCTCTTCTTATGCCAGTTGCAATTTGTCGGTTCAGTCAGGCTTTCCCGTCTCGGCGGTGCAGCGTGGAACCTGTGTTCAATAAAAAATAATGAGATTTTATGAAAGATTCCAAACAGAAGCACAACCACTCTGTCTGCCTTTAAAGTGACTGGGAATATCACGTTTACAATCCCCAGGACCATTACAGGCAGTGGGAGGATTTGGAACGCCCTCCCTCCGTCTTTTAGTGCACTATTAGTGAAAAAAGTTGTAATAGTCACAATTTTCTCAGAGGATGTAATTTATACCTCCTTTATAGACTTTCTTTTTTCTTTTTTCTTTTTTTTGATGTCATGTAAATTTACTGGCACGCAGTTTCAGAGCTGAAGTGAAGTGGCGCTTTTTCATTCAAGATAAAACTCTCACGCTCAGCAGCCATTACGTGGAAAAAAATTAAACATTCGGCCCGGACCGCACATGCATCCGCACCGGTAGATCAGATCAGCCTCAGACCAATACAGAAATATAAACTGGGCTAAATTTGAACAAAAAAACAATTAAAGCTGTGAAGTTTCAGATCGTCTTTTGCAGTGAAACACATTTGTTTACATTGTTTACATTGTTTTATTTGTAGCAATAGTGTTGCCAGAATCATTACGTACGTGACTGAGGAACGTAACAAACATGCATTTTTATTAGAGCCACTCACACATATTACAATATACAATTCTTATTATACTTTTACGCTCATTAACATACTTAATACACTTACAATGAAATACTTAATTATATTTTTGTTTCAATATAATACTGAAAAAAAAAAGAAATAAAATGCGCCAGTTTTTGTCGTTTCATTAAAAATTAAGCTAGAAAACAAACCCAAGCATTCTTGACTCACATGCGTCTCGTCTTGGACATTAACGAAGATTAATTTGTTTGGGTAAACCTTTAACTGACCTTCAACATTCATAAACATGGAGTCCTCCTAAATGTTTACTGTTGTCATTAAGTGTCATTCCATAAATAATGACACTTTTAATGCTAAAAGTGTCTAAAAGTTGCACTAAAAGTCCATTAAGTGTCAACTCTGCATTAAAAATGTCATTATTTACCAAATGATACTTAATGATTCCTTCATGTTTATGGGAAGTGTCATGTCAGTTTTGTGCACACTCCTTAAAATAACATCTCATCAATTATTTGTGTGACAAAGATCGTTATGTTCATTCAGAACTTACAATAAAATTTGATTTGTTGTTCATTTTCTTCTCATTACCAGGTTGAAAGGTAAGTTCCCACAGTTTTAGCAGCATTTGTGTTTCCTTGTTGAATCAACTCTTCTAAATGAAAAAATATTTGATATTCTGTCATTTTGATGCCAAAACAATAAAAACATCTCTGGTGAGGTCATGTTGTAAATGTTTGAAGTGAGAAATACTTAATTTATGTCATTTTATGCAAATAAGTGTTCAGAATTGTAATTTGGAAAAAGAAACATTGTTTAAATAAGAAACTTTCATACCTAATGCTTTGTTTTGTATATTTTTTATTATGCTAACCCAGCTCTTTGTGTGAGAAGATGGAAGTTGTCCAAGTGCATTAATTACACCCAATAAAAAATAGCAGCAGCAATTCTATTTGCAGAAATTAATCTACGAACTGGAAACCATGACAGAGACTGGGAATCACTGGGTTTGAGGGCAGAGCTAAATCCAGTTTCCTTTATTTTAAGTTCTTTACAGTTTTTCTGCAGCACAACTTCAAAACAAACGTGACAAACGACTTTAAAATCATATTGAAGACACTCAGATTCGGTTCAAATTGACTCAAATCAAACCAGTTCTTTCTATAGCAGAGTTATCTCTAGACTGATGGAGGAAATATGCAGGTGGTTGAGAGGCTTCGCAGGTTTTACAGAAACCTTCTGGTTTCTTAGTGCGTCTCTAGTTTCTATGTGGAAAACAAAAACTGTGTGCAAAGTTAACGGCGGCCATATTAATAACATCCATTCATTGTGTTGAACTGGAAGAACATCGGCTGAAAACCTGAGAAAGAATTCAAAATGTTTTATAGAAAATTACCATCTGGACATTTTCAAGTGGAAACAAAAATATTTACTCTTTCATGGTACGATACCTGTTAAAAGTTTTATTTAAAAGATCATCAATGTGAAAAATACGTGACGTTTTCCAGGTAATCAGAGACCTCGGACCTCTAGAGTGGATCTTCAACACGCCCAAACATCACCGAGTTCATCATGGTGAGCCAGTCAGATGTTCAGAAACTACACCAATCATGTCTGAAAGTTTTATAATTATGTTCACATCACAAAATGTGACTTCAACAGGAAGAAACCTTTACTGCATTGACAAGAACTATGGAGGGATTCTCATTATCTGGGACCGATTGTTCGGTAAGAAAACTCATTATTGTCTTCATTTCATTCCTTCTTACCTCCTAATTTGATATCTTGAATGTAAATATAACCTACTTTTTTTTTTATTGTTTTGTCATTTTTACTTTTTATTACCTTAAAGTAAAACTATAGATGTAATTTTAAAGTATTGCTACAGCGTCCTGGTTGTATACAGCCTTGATGTGTGTACTGGGCTGTCAGATGGTCCGCAATGGGAAATATAAGTTTATTGATCATCCATTACTTTAATGATGAAAGAAAACTAAACGTAGATCGAAGAATTAGGAAAAGATTTCTGGTGTTTTATACTGTAAGTGAAAGAGCCATTTTTAGAGCCATAAATATTGCACAACTTTTTGCAAAAACAGCTAAAAAAACATATTTGATGTGCACTTTATTGATGTTTTCATGATGTGAAGCCCTCTGAACTGCCTTGTTGCTGAAATGTGCAGCATAAATAAACTTGGTTGATCAAATTTAGGTAAAAATCTACTTTAGAAAATGTGTTCAAGTTTTTAAGGAACAGCAATTTCATCTCTCGTTCTGGGACTCGAAGTCAAGATGAACATAACAAAAAGAGGATGAATATTTTTTTTTTTTGTAAAATAAAAAAGCACAGATTCCAACCCATTCACAAAAAATTGATTAAAAGCATAATACTAGTACTTTTAATATAGAAGTTTAATACAAATATTGCAGAAAATTTTTTAAAAATTTATAAAAACCTGAAATTTGTTATTATATTTATATGTAAAATATTAGCTGGTTTAAATTATTTTAGCTGAAGTTACTAAGAATCATTGTGGAACTGACAAAAAAACCCACTTCAATCAATCAGTAAACTTTATCTGCACAGGTCATTTCAGCAACCAGGAGGTTCAAAATGCTTTACATCAAGAAAACACAAAGTCTTAGAAAACACAGTCAACAACTGAAACATCACAATTTGCTAAGTGGCATCATTACACATCAAAATGTTGGTCAGCGTCACATTTATTACGGTTCAAAAGCGACTCTAAACAGCATTTAGTCTCGATTTACACAAACTCAGCGTTTCAGACGTTTGCTCCAGATTTGCAGTGCATAGAAGCCGAATGCCACAGGTTGCAGACTCCTGATCTAGCCAGAGACTTTTGTGAGAGAATCTTATTTTGATCTGCATTTATTCGTCAGGTACGTTTGCTGCAGAGTCAGATAAAGTCGTATACGGCCTGGTGTTTCCCATCAAGACGTTTGAGATCCTCTACGTTCAGGTTGGTCCTCCCATCTGATAATGAGCACCTTCTATAGGTGAAGCCTGAGCTCATGTTCCCTTTGCTGGCTCTGGGGCCTTTTCCTAACCATAACATTATTGCTCTATTCCAAACAAACTGCCCAGCTGAGGTGAAAGAGGCCAATAAAATAAAATACCAGGTGGATGTTATAATTAGTGTCGCTGCCCGCACCGTTGGCAGAGCGCAGCGTGAGCTACGTCCTGCTTAATGACGGCAGAAGCGCTGCAGCTCCAGATTAATTATAGCTGCTCTTTGTTTGGTCGCTTTTCAGGTAAACGTGTGTTTCTTTTTTTTTTTCTTTCCAGTTGCACTACTATGTATATTTATGGAAAAGATCCAGCACTTACAAAACCGTCAGTGACAAGATGTCAACTTTCATCAAAGGGCCGAGCTGGAAACCCGGTAAACGTCGTCTCGGGGACCACGACGACAATCCCAAGGTTTGCAACATTCTTGACAAACAACAAGAAGAAAGAAGGGGGAAAAAAAATGTGAAAAGCCCTCAGACTTCATTACCAATCATTTTGACACACACAAAACACAGACCCGAATGACTCAGAGCATTCTTTCTTGAAGGATTCATATATTTTACAAGTTTTACAAGAAACTGCCACATGAAATAAAAGCTGCACAGCCTCTGTACAGGCGTCACAATAACTTCAGTTTCAGCGTCTTTAAACAGAGTTTGCAGGACTGAAACCGCATGCAGTAAACTGTGGATGCATGTGTGTGTTGGAGCAGAAAAAAATAAAGGTTCCAGTTGAACGCTTCAGTGGTTTGCTTTGAAATAACGCCTTTGGTGTCACACATTCAATCCCACAAGCGAACAAGGAAAAAAAAAACCTCTCAGACTTTGCATCCAACAGATCACTTTAAAGCCGTTAAAAAGATTCTGCTTGAAATTTCAGCGAAATATCTTGGATTTATGAAGGCAGGTTTCGCTGACGGAGGTAAAATGAAGGGTTGACTGGATGTTTTGGTGCTGGGAATAAGCAGAGCAGAAGGCTGGAATACCTACACAGTCAGGCTGGGATGTGGGGGGAACCCACATGTGATGGGTTGGTTCGTCAAGATTATGGGAAAAACACAGGATTACAGGACAAGACAATTCTTTTATCCGTTTTTTCTTTACCATTTTACTCCAACAAGGTTGCAGTTTTATCATAAACCTCACTCTTTCAGACACATCGGGAAAACAAAAAGAAAAATGTCCAAATTGGTTAGAGAAGTCCTCGCTGTTTGGCAGAAGAAACTGATGTTGCCAATAAATCCCACATTTCTGTTTAATGGAACATAAGAGCGTTTCTGAGCTGAAACTTTAAGGCCAAATATAAAATGTTCAGCTCTTTTTGACCCATTTTTACTTAAAAAAAATCATCCAGGGTTGTCTTAAATGTGTTGCCCTTTTACGTTTTTCCTTAAAAATAACATCATTTAGCTGTGATAACCAGATGTGTGCAGATTCTGTATTTTCTCTACGTCTTTGTTTTTTTTTCCTTTTCTTCTTTTCGTTTGTGTGGTAATGCACAAATGACAAAAGAACCAGGTCTCCTTGGTTATTATGTGCAGCTGTTCTCTCACATGAAAGCCCAGTATTAGGAGATTGAGTACTATTGACATCTCAAGCTACTGCTGGTGCTTTAGAGCACCATTTAAACACTACAGTTTACATAAAACATTTTAACAGTTACCTCAACCTCAGCCACGCTTTTTATTTGAGGATAGAAAGGAGTCTGCAAGTTCTCAAAGGGTTTGGGTCAGGTATGGAGTTGGTCTGTCATTATTGCTTCATGTTCAAGGCCTTTTTCTGCATAAAACTCATGAATGTTTCAGACTTTTGAAGATCCAGACGTCTTCCTGAACCACTGATTGAAGAAGGAGGTCTTTTCTGCTTGCTGGTCTGGGCCTGTAAACGGCTTCCCTTTGCTCACACCACTCCACTTGTTGCGGCCTGCTAATTGCTTATCAGATTTTTACAGCTTTGCTTTGCTGTTTGCTTATGACCGTGATCAGCTCAGACAGCCTTTTGAGTTTTTCCTCATTTTGTGTCGCTCCATGTAGCTCCCTCAGTATTTTGTAATCAAAAAAACGTCTGGAACAGTTTGTTCCGCAGTGTTGATTTCATTGTTTACGTCTTCCTTAGAGGGGATTTATTATGCAAAATTCACATTTTGAGCATTTTTGTTTTTTCATTTGGGTCTCTACTACTTCTAAAAACATACCAACTGCTTAAAAACAAAAACACCCAGACGTTTTCTGGCAATAGGTTAATGTTTTTTGGTGACCTAACAACCCCAGTGAATCCTACTACGTCACCTAGCAACGCAAGCTAAGCTCCAAAACGCTTAGTCAGCTGGTTGTACCTCTGTCTGGCTGCTGGAAGAGAAAAAAGTGTTTTGTTGTTGACTTATCGTCCAGAAACCACTTCATGCATTATTGCTGGTTGTACAGTTGGCTCGACTAATGCTTTTCAAACATGTACAGTTGTATAGTTGCGTATTTGTTTGCAACCATGTTCAGGTGGGAGTGTAAACGTTGAGTTGGGGGGCGTGGCCAGCAGCAGCTTATTAGGATTTAAAGTGATGAGAGGCAATAAAACAGATAATTCTGAAAGGAGATTAAAATAGGTAAAACTGATCAGACTAAAATGTTATTGTCTAAGAATAATTTTGTGCCAAAAAAGTTGTTCCATGTGAAACAATTTATTTATAATGTTCCCACACAGTCTGTAAAAGCATTGAACGGTATATAATTTGATTTAAGTTCAATTTTGACAAGACAAATGTTTTGAATGCCTTAATTAAGTCTCTCTTTTTTGGATCAGGTAACTGGAAATGAAATACCTCATGGTCCCAAATGGTCGCTGACATTTCAAGTCTATGTGGGCTTACATTTCCTGCTGGTGCTTTGGACTTACCACGAGTTGTTTGAAAGCAAAATGGTACGTATCTCTCTTTCACACATCACTTAAAAACTTCAGTTACACTGAAAATTATACCAAGTATTTTAGGTCTGCTTTCTAGAACAAATATCTTAGCTCACTTGAAATACAATAATTTTTAATCTTTTTGCACGTATATTAAGATATCCACACTATAAATTAGACCAAAAATCACAAAATACTTGGTAAGATTTTGTGATTTTTGCAGTCTAGAAATGTTAGCGATGCCAAGCCGGTGCTGGATGTTGATATTGCTCAAATCAAGCATGAGATGGTCAGTGAAGGCGACTCCAGCCGCTCAGCTGTGTTTGTTTGCCAACATTATTCGGGCCAATTAAGCGGTTTGTTGTGGCTTCTTCGTGGCGCAGTCGAGTCCTGTACTTTTCTGGCAGTAAAAAATCAACTCAGCCCAACATCATGACAGGATGACGGATCGGCATTGCCTTTTAAAACAACCTTTGTCTATTATTTTCCACTCGACACGCCAAGAGACCCCCTTCTTCCAGCCGGAGGAAAAAGAGGAAGCAGGTCTCCCCAGGAGTTATCTTTGGAAGCATTTTTTTTTTGCTTTTTTCCCTTCAGGCATAGTTTTGGTCAGCCCAAAAGTGCTGTCACGCCCATCCTCTTTGAAACGGCAAAATAAAATGTCCTGTCTTCCCCTTTTCTAATCACTGCACTTCTTCTTACACTTGCGGTCCGCTTTCAAAAGACACACCCACACACACGCACACACACACACACACGTCTTCCCTTCTGAGTTGAGGTTTTCCCTCCCTGTTGGCGAATGAGTCGCCAGCTGGTGGTCCGGCAGTGAACACAAACGCTTTAATTGTCGAGTCAACCATTTCCCAACCCAAATAGCCTTCAGGATGCAGCAATCAGGACTTGGAGGGGAAAATAACAAAGTGAGCTCCTTGGCCAAACAATAAATCATGTCACGGTTATGTATTTATACCCACATGTTCTCGAGCCGGTTATTTAGCCTGACAATTAATGATACGCTGCTGGACAGTGGACGGGCTCTGCGTTAATTCAAAGTCATAAAAAAATAAAAGCAATAAAGCTTTCGTCATCATTAGATCAACATTACCCAGGCTAAGAGATAACTGAAGGCAGCAGCATTAGTTTTATAAGGAAATTGGTCTCTTCTGGTAAAAATAGGAAGTATAATAAAGTTGTTATAATTAAATTAATGCAGGGATGATGCACTTGGTGCGTCTTAATCAGAAATCTTTTATTTTTTTGGTGTTATTTGCATTTCCAGTGTGCAGCGTCCTTAAGAAAAACAACAACAAAAATTTATTTCAGCACAAACCACTTTAAGAGTCTAATGATGCGTTTGAGCTAAAATCCAGCTGAGACGGTGATCTCTTAAAAGATCACACAATATGGAAAACACAAAAAAGGGTTAACATTATGTAATCATCTGAAGACTCTTTTTTACATGTTTTCACTGGTAATTTGTTGTTGTTGTTTATCTTTGGTGATGCAGAGTTGTTAAAAGTTGATTAATTCCACATTCAAAGTCATGACTCTAGCAGATCAAATCCAAAATATTATTATATAAACAACATGAAGCGTGTTGGTGAGATTAAAATAGACTTTAAGATTAAATTTACCAGGGGTATGAATAATTTTGGACCTGTCCCTCTGGCCTATTTTAATTTACATTTTATTTATTTATTTCAAAAAGTAAAAACAAGAAAAAATTAAATTAAAACAAATTATCATGCCCATTGATGTACAATTTTACATTATTTGTTTGAAAAGTAGCAGGTAGAAGATATAAGGTCTTATGAGTTCCCACCCCTCCAGATTTATTAGCCTAAACAACAGGTGCATTTCCATTTACTAAACAAATAAAAGACGATACTGCTTTCCATCTGGGAGCGCTGTTGCCTAGCAACAAGAAGGTCCAAATCCTGATGCATTGAAATCATTTTAAACTTTGAGTTCTTATCAAACAAACTTTTGTATCCTTTGTCCTTTCTTTCTGTTGTGCATTTAAAGTTTTTGAAAAGTTTCATTTTCAGGATCGAGTTTAATTCACTTTATGAATTAGGATTATGTGTTTTGTAAATAAAAGGGTTTAAGTGTAATAATTAGCTTTGGTTGTGTTCAGGGACTGAACAGTTATTGAACTGTGTTCCTGTTTCTTTTCTGTCTGTCCCATTTTAAACAGTCAGGACAGAATAAATGACAGGTTTAATCCTCTGCAATAATTTACAATTTAAAGACAACAAAATCTGAGCTGACACCGTTGACACTTAAACTGTCAGCTGAGAGCACGTTTTTAGCGTAACTCACTAAAATAACATTTCACAACAAAGTACTGGAGTGTTTTTTTTTTGTTTGTTTTATTTTCTTTTTTGTTTCAGCTAACAGACCAACAGACCACGCTTTCCAACATTCATAATAATGACAGAAATAATAGCCTGAGTAACGAGTTAATCTGCTGGTTGTCAGGAGACGCAGTAATAACAGTCATTTCTGAACTTGCAGCTCAGTTCTGCCACCAGATGTGGAGCTAACATTTTGGGTCGCCGCAGCTGGAACAGCAGCACAACGCTGGACCACAAAGAGTTCGAAAATGAACCACTTATTCATGTACAGTTTAAATATTAATACTAGAGTCTGACATTATTCTGCTCTGAGACGAGGGATTTTGTTCAGTTTGGGAAACAGATTTTTTAAATTTGATATTTAGGTATAATGGCTCTCACTGTGGTTCACTGGAGTCCCAAAGCTTCAGAAATGACTTTGTAACCTTTTCCAGACTAATAGATCCGAATTATTTTCTTCCTCATTTGTTTCTGAATTTCTTTGATGTATACACTGTAAAACATTTGAGCCACATTTAGTTGTGTCTACTGTTTTCTGCTCTTTGAATCAAATACATTTTGCCAGTTTTAGATCTTGAACCTAAATGTGAGTTTGTGAAAGATTATCTGACAGGAGTAAGTTTTGTTAGCTTTTTATTAATTTTGTCAAACCTTCAAGAGTTAATTGAACTAGAGTTTTTAGGTTAGCACTTAAAAAACTGAAAGAAGAAAACGACAGGAGTGGGAACTATTTCCCAGAATGCTTAGCGGCATGTTTTTGTATCTTGAGATGGAAGTGCATCGTTCTGGCTCTTATGTTTTATTAAGCCAAATGTTTATTTTCATGTCCTGTTCACACTAAATGTTTTGAGCAAAATTCATTGTGATGTTTAACAAAATTCATTGTCAGATCAGAAATTTTGTTCTGCAAGAATTTAAATTATTCTAAAGTACAATAAGTAATTATTTTAACTTCATATTGTGAGTGAAATGTGGCTCTTTAACGAGGTGAGGGCAGTTTTTTTTTTCTTGCATATTGTGAAATAATTATTTGGTTTAAATTGCAGCATTAAGTTAAAACTCACATTCAAGATTAATGAAGTTAAAAAACAATGTTTAGACAACTTGTCTCTACTTGTTAAATCAACTTCATGAACTTTAATTTCTAAGTTAAAACCAAAACAATTTTCTTGTCGACTTAAGTTGCATTTTAAAGTTAAACCACCTTCAAATGTTTTACAGTGTAGCTTCTGAGGATCATCTGCTGTACTTCACTTTCAGGCAGGTCTTATTTAAATGACGATGATCACTTTTTGACATTAAGCCATGTAGGTTTGGATTTTTTCTCCGTTAAAGCAGCAGTGTTTAACCTTTGTATTAAAAATACTTTTTTTTAATATTTGTTAAAGTTATCACTTTGTCAGTTTGGTATGAGAGATAATCTGTGAAAAAAAATGAGCTTCTCTTTCTTCTCTCTATGGGACTGCTGTCATCTAAAAACACAGCTTTGTCAGAATCATCCAATCACAGCTAGGAGGAGGGTCTTAGATCTGTCAATCATCCTCGTGTATGTGCTCAAGACCTCAGCCTTTTATGTCTGCTTCACCACAAAACAGCTTGTCACAATGCTAAGGTTAGTTAGCATGACCACAGTTTTTCTGTAGCGTTAAGTTGTTTGATCAGCGCGTACATGAGCATGATTGATCAGGAAAATTTGCTAAGCAAGGAGGTAGGGTTGGGAGGACAGTGCACCAGCAGCCTGCTGTACTTTTGTGTTGAAAGTTGTTAAAAGTAACAAAAGTTCAGAGTTGCAAATTCATAATTTGGAAATAATAAAGTGTGCATGATGCGTCAACCATAAACATAACTTAATCCGTCTTTACTGTTACTATTAATGGTGTTTAAAAAAAAAACCTACTCAAAACAAACTACTTTTAGCCTGCTGGGGGAGCAAGTGAAGGAAATCAGGAAGGGGACAAACACTTTTTCACACCACTGTACATTGAAATCGAATATGAAGGACTTTTTACATTTGATCAAAAATATTTGGACCAAGGTTTTCTGTGTTGCTGTTATAAATGTTATCAGATAAAAGCTGAGAACACCCACCCACTGATTCGTTGACACCACAACTGTATCCTACTTATGAAGTAAAACCCATTTTATGGACTGTGATGCTAGGGTAAGCGTAAAGATACACTGCATGGTTGCATCCAGTGGATGGGTTTATTTCATCCTGACTGGATACGGTGTCTCCTCCTGGGCATGGGAGCAGTGAGATTTGGCTGTTAGTCTTTGTATTGAGTGTCAGAGAAACATAAACCTCAGTTTACAGCACGCAGCATCCTCAGGGGACGCTCGGCTTCCAGCTGCTGCCCGCAGCCAAGGCCTTAGGTTAGAGAACACATTTTAGCTCCAGGACTTTGTGTTTGTGTGAATGTCCCAAATAGCTGGGAAAAGGTCAGTGGGAGTCTGGACAGGATCTTTGCTCCACTGTTGGTTGTTTTGGCTCCTTTTTAGGGGATTTGTTCAGCAGTCTGTTCATCTGTGGTCAATTCCCCTGTCAAGATGACCGGGCCATCTCTGCAAACTTTGGATGTCTGAGTCCAATGGCTGCATGTTGAATGGGTGCCAGTGCACTCGCGCTGAATTGTTTAGGTTGGCACTGGCAAGTAAAAGTCTAGCAGCCGTGTGGTTGACGGCCGCTCTCCCATGAAGGTCTCCTGCAGATGTTTCTTTACCAACCATGATATTGATTTTAGTTTTTTGTTTTTTTTTAATGTATTTTTTCCTCATAAATCTCATGGAAATTGTGTTTCTATCCTAGGTGCTGTCTCAGTTAACAATTTTTGGGATGACCTGCTACGTTTTGCTTACCCTCACCTCCCTGGGCTTCATCATTGAGCAAAGGTACAGTTTGTGCAGCTTCTAATATCAGCGTAAAAACAGCTGAAAATGTTGATGTAAAATGGTAGAATTGTATTTTATGTAACTTTAGCTGTTTCAAATTATGATCTCAAACCAAGATAAATCTAAGTGAAAAGTAATTGGCCATGTTAATTCATGAATTAACATTTATTTGGTCCGATTTCCCTTTCCACATCTGGGCCTTCATCACTTTAAGCAGAACCTGTCTGACAACGTGAAGTAGGCTAAAATATCTTAACCCACATGTGTCAAACTCATGGCCCGAGGGCCAGATCTGGTCCGCCATGGCTTTTGAAGTGGCCCTCTAGACTCCAAATTATATCAATAACTCCAGCAAGTATTGTTTCCACAATCCAACATAATCTGCTGAAAACTTTTGAAATCTTCTTCAGATTCATCTATTTCTTACAAAGTTTTCTTTTTAATTTCTGTTAGCATCATCTTAAGGGGTTAAAAAATATAAAATTTAGTAACAGATAGAAAACCAAGCTCAGTTTGGAGGAGGATATTTCTAGGACTTTGGGATAACAGCAATAGCCTTTATCCAAAAATGGAGAAAACCAAAAGACTGATGAACCGTATCAGGGTAGCCACAACAGTGAAAGCACTGCAGGGTTTATTTGCCCCAGTTAGGGTCAGTTCAACAATAGGAGTGAGACTGGGTAAGCATCTATGGGAGGGGCCCAAGGCTAAAGTCACCGCTTACCAAAAAAAAAAGGCGTTCCCTGTTCAGAAAATATTCTTTTGACTGGTGAAACAAAGGCTAGACATCCATCCATCCATCCATCCATCCATCCATTTTCTGTACATCCTTTGTCCCTAATGGGGTCTGGAGGGTTGCTGGTGTCTATCTCCAGCTGCGTTCCGGGCGAGAGGCGGGGTTCACCCTGGACAGGTCGCCAGTCTGTCGCAGGGCAACACAAAGACATACAAGACAAACAACCATCCACACACACACTCACACCTAGGGAGAATTTAGAGAAACCAATTAACCTGACAGTCATGTTTTTGGACTGTGGGAGGAAGCCGGAGAACCCAGAGAGAACCCACGCATGCACAGGGAGAACATGCAAACTCCATGCAGAAAGACCCCGGGCCGGGAATCAAACCCAGAACCTTCTTGCTGCAAGGCAACAGCTCTACCAACTGCGCCACTGTGCAGCCCAGGCTAGACGTCTTGGAAGGTTTTCAGAATTGGGTGAAAACCCGGGAATTCGGCTCTCTGGTCCAGCCATGTGTTTGTTATATAAAGCTTAAGTTGGTCAAAAATCCAAAGCACATCGGCAACTCGCAAAACTAAGATGAAATGTAAAGATTTTAGAGTGGCCTAGTCAAAGTCTGAACTTTAATGGAGATGGTGAGTGTAGATGCAAATGTTTGATGGCAGCTGTTGACATCAAATATTCAGTTTCCATGGAAATCACTTTTCCACATAGAACCCGGTTGGTTTTGGTAGATTTTCCCCTCAATAAATTAAATCAATGTTGATGAAATTGACACTTGTTTGATTATGTGAAACATTTTGTCACAAGTGTGATAAAAAAGTGAAAACAAACTGTTGCTGTTCTCTGATTTCATGCGTCTGTATCTTCAGGCCATCATCGGCCACCTTGGAGACGATTCGCTGCGTTGTCATGGTAACGCTGATGCGGTACAGCTACCTGAGGTCCCCCTTGCCTTTACTCTCCGTCCCCACTGAGGTAAGCTCAGCTACCGTTGCTGCAGATTAAGATAAAGCAGGCATAACTAAACATGTTGGCTTTTTTTATTTCATTTTGTTTTTCTCCGATAAACCTTGGCACCTCAAAATCCTCCCAGTTCAACTCCGCCTTAGATGTTTTGGCCAAACGTTTCGGTATGTTAGGCTACTGGCAGCAGATGTTTTCTTGATTTGCTGGCTTCAGACAATGGAAAGTTTCAAGCGGCTGAGGTTTGGCAAACTTATTGTGTTTTTTTTTTTCTCCTAACTTATATACTTCATTTATCAAACTTCACATGTCTTCTTCTTACTGCTTTTTTTTCTTCTGCATGCAATCATTTCATGGTTTCTGCACCAGGGATGAAGGTCAGCAACCTCTTTGCTTCTCTGCCTGCAGGACTGTGGATATATATTTGTCCTCAAAATACCACTTCAATCTGTGTTTTTTGTGAAAATGATGTTTTTACATGGAGAATAAGTTATAGTAGGTGTAGGAGAATAAGAGAAAACCAGCAGATGCGACATTCACAATATACTGATGACTGTGTACACAAATCGTTAATTGACTGGGTGGTGCTCAAAATAATACTGTTGAGTTTATTTAGTGATGTCATTCATTTGGTGGCCTTTATGTGCACATCATTTAGGATAACATCCTACTTTGATTTAGAAGTTAATTGCATTGTGGAAAACATATAAAGAAGTTCAGAAATTTACAGGCTTCTGAGCTAGAATGATCTCAAATGCCCTAAAATGGAAACCAAACCCAGAAAGACAAAGAAAACAGAAATTACCAAAGCAACTCGTGCACTTCAGGACTCTAAAAACTGGTTAATTGTTTATTACCATGCTTTGATGGTAACATTTCAAGCTAATGGGAAAAGGGAACTATGCTGCACAGCCATCTGAAAATACATATTGATTGCATTTGAAACAGAAAAGAAACAATTGTTTCTACAGCTGCCTACTTGACATTTTAATTGTTAAACTCATAATGCTATCTGCCATATTTTATTATTTTATTTGGATTATTTTAGATGGAATTAGCATTAGTCTGTAATAGTTTCGAAGCTTTTCTCTAGTATTTTCTTTATACAGCGTGTTAGATTTTTAACTAGCGGACACCGGATGACATGTTGCTATTGATTTTTACCTTAAAGGACTAGTAAATAAGCAAAGATGCTCCAATTAATTTGCATTTTGAAATGCAGAGTGTTAAGTTTGGCATATTAACTTAATTATTTGAAAATGACATCTATAAGTTGGCAGGTTTAATACTTTTGTTTGTAAAATTTGAAACAGATGTGTAAAATGTGCGATTCTTGTAATCTATCATGACAAAATTAAATGAAATGGTTCTCTTGGGTGCCCCCTGGTGGTGCAGGGGCATTGCCTTGGGCCGGCGCTGTGGATGAGTAACAGAACTGTGGGAGCCTTTAGATCAGGAGAGAATAAGGAGTAGATTGGGGGCATGAAATGCAAGATATTGTCTCTTTAATTCAGCTGATTTTCAATGTTTCCCCGTGATGTGAACAATAAATATTGGTCCCTTTAACTACAGCTGCAAATAGTTTACATAATTTTAGCCATGTGTAGCGATAGCTTTACAGATGATTGGGTTGAGGTAATACTTTAGGCTCCATCTGTCATGAAATGCATCAACAAACTTTGATTCAAATATCTCTGCACTCCCACCTTACCTCAGCTGTACAGCTGCAGTCGACTCCGATGACAGATCCACCCATGCTAGCAAAGCATATCTACGGTTCATGACATTGGTTAAATGCCCCCTGAGATTATTTGGTCAAACAGGTGAGTCCTCTGACCCTTCAGAATATAACACCTCTTGTAAATGTCCTGAGAGAAAATAACTATGTTTGACAACTTGTCTGGTTTCAGAGTCCTGTGTGCATAAAGACTCAGATGGTGCAGAAAATATGTTGGACCGCAAAGCCTTTGTCCACTTACGGACAGCAGATGTCAAACTCCTCCTTGGAATTGAATGTGTATCTGGAAACCTAAAATAGTTTAATTTATCACAGTATTTTTGAAAATGAGTGGTGTTTTGATTTGCTTCAAGGTTTTTAGTAGCGCTTATTTCACTTTCACTTTCAGGACAATGTGGCCGAAAAAACATATAACGATATAAGTGCTTCATATTGGTTAGTATTGATAATTATTGATTTATTGGGGGGTTTTAATATTTTAAAAACTGCCAAACTGGTGATTTGACTTTTTCTATCCACTGTTGTCACTCCACATTATGAGGCAAAGTGGTGAAACCTTAAACTGCTGCTGCGCAAATTACTCAACGGGTTGTTGCTAGGTAACCAAAGAGTGAGTGAGTGAGTTGATGCCACTAATTTAGCTAAGCTGGCTGAGGGAGGTTGAGCGGTTAAAGCCTCTCCTCTGCCTACATCCCCCAGAATGCCGAGCAGTTCTGGATCGGAGTTCAGAGACCTATTGAATATTTTATCAGACATATTACCTACTGATATTGATCAATATGTGTCTATTGAGATATTTATTTTTACTGATTTAATCTCTGGTCTTTACCAGGAATTCCATTTTTTAAGTGTCTGTTCTTTATTTTTTTATTGTCTATATTATTTTAATTCTTTAAAATGTTCGCGTTCTCACTAAAACTAGGACGATAGAGCACATAACACCAGTTTTAAAGTCTCTCCACTGGCTCCCTGTAGCTCAAAGAATAGACTTTAAAATACTGTTGTTAGTTTATAAATCACTGAATGGTTTAGCACCACAATACATTAAAGATCTGCTGCTGTTGTATCAACCTTCCAGACCTCTCAGGTCTTCTGGTCCTGGTCTGCTATGCATCCCCAGAACCAGAACCAAACGAGGAGAAGCAGCATTTAGCATCTATGCACCAAAAATCTGGAACAAACTTCCAGAAAACTGTAAAACAGCTGAAACACTGACTTCCTTTAAATCTCAACTAAAAACCCACTTGTTTAGAGTTGTATTTGAAACGTAATAAATTTCAAATTTATTGACGGAATTTGACTTGATGTTCTGTTTTGATTGTTGATTCTATGTTGCATTGTGTTTTTGTGTTTGATTTGGTGTAAAGCACTTTGAAATGCCTTGCTGCTGAAATGTGCTATACAAATAAAGTTAGATTTTTCTTTTTTTAAATTGATATTCATCTGTCCAAATATACTAGAAAATCATATCACATTAAAAACACATTACCTTTTTTTTTAATTCACCAATTAATGCATGCAAAACAAAAATTACAGACCAACAAAAACAAGTATTGATCTACAAAAAAACCGGATAAGAGAACAAATAGTAGGAAGAAAAATAAACAATGAAACAAAACAGGTAATCATATTTTAAAATGGATACATTCAGAACAAATAAAAAACAACAAAATTGTTTAATATACAGTACAGACCAAAAGTTTGGACACACCTTCTAGTTGAACTCAGTTAGAAAGTGGAACTTTTGGTCTGTAATGTATGTGGATTGGGGTATATATTTTTTCCCCCTTTGATCGTGGCTGGATGTTTCAGCATTTAAAACTCGTACTTGAGGATCTTCAAACAACTCCTGTGCGACGTTGTGTTCCCCCCGGTGCGTCACGGCCTGTTTTCTAACAATTGTGTGATCTGTGTGGTCTGTTCTGTGTGAGTAAAACGCGTTTGAGCCGGGTGCTAAGTCCTGCCCCGCAGCCCTGTGATCTACGAGGCCAGATGCGTCACCCAATTGACCATAAAATTGGCCTGCCTTTCTGGCTCTGGCAGCTCGACTGTAGATGGAGGCTGACCTCTCATTATTTGCCCTCCCTCCGCTCCAGCTGCCTCTTTTTCTCCCTGCACAGCCCTGACTGCTTGATGTCCCGGCCGGCGTGAATCAGCGCAACACTTCTGGAAACAATTAGTGTCGTCTGCCACTAACTAGCTCAGACCATTGAGATTTGCCATCGCCTCTTTTACGTCCTTTGACTCCACATCTGGGCCGCGGAGGTGTTCAAATGACAACCCAAGGTTTTCCCACCTTCTCTTATTTTTTTTCTCACCGTGAAATCTAATAAAACCGAATTAATTCTTTTTCAGAAAGCGACGCCTGAAATGAAGCGCATAAGCAGCCAGCTGGAGAGCGAAAAGGCCTTTTGATTTATGCTGTACATGCTGCTCTGCTGTGTCACTGTGCAGATGTTTCTTTAAGCGATTCATTAGGGCTCATTTCAAGTCGCAGTACATCAGGTTTAGCTGGATAACTGTCTCGCCTGCAGGTGAGGGCTCGGAGAAAATCCTTGCAATTTATTCACAATGGTTTCTGACATATTTCCTCCCCTTTGTTCCAAAGTTCAGCAAAGAAAAAGAAATTGAACCCACCCCCAAATTTTAGCCTCCTATAAAGATATACGATTTTGAAGCTCTTTGTTGCGCGGAGGGTTTTGAAGTTGCGCCAATCAATTAACAGTCTGTAGAAACAGAGAGGGGGGCAATTCACATTTAATTGTGTTCAGACTCACTGTACGTTTGAAAGGAAGGGGGAAGAAAAAAAAAACTACAAAAACTGGGTCGGTTTGTGGTCCTTCAAAACCAGTGGTGTGATATACTGCACCCTTAAAGCTCACAGCGGTATTTATAGTGGCTCTGGAGATTTCCCTTGTAAAGCTGCAGGCTTGACCTGTAAACCAAGGCTGCCTCTCGCTCCCAGCCGCCCACTCGCCACTCAGAAAAACCCACGTCTGTGCCACTCATATGATAGTGTGTGAAGGAGTTGGTGTGTGTTTAGTCGTAGGCAGAGTGTCCTTGATACCTTATACCAGGGGTGTCAACCTCATTTTCATTTTGGGCCAAATCATGATTGTCCTCAAAGAGCCGGATGTGGCAGAATGTAATCACAAAACTGCATTAACAACATTAATAAATGTTGAAAATATGAACAAAATGTTATATCTGCTTTTGAGTACTTTTTAAATTGAACATATTTTCAAATAGTTGTAATTGGCAGTAGTGCTCTAATTTGATTAATAAAATTAGATTTAAGCAAACAATTGTAATCGGGAAGATTTTTTGTGGCTCTCTAGAGTCTATAGGACCACATAAAAAATATTTGATGGGCTGAATTTGGCCCTCAAGCCTCGAGTTTGACATACGTTATTTTTAGAATGCACTGCACACTTATTAAAATATAGAAAATACTTTAGGTAAGGTAAGTAGGTACGGTAATTTTATTTCTATAGCATATTTTCAGCAACAAGGCAGTTCAAAATGTTTTGCATGAATTAGAAGGAAATATAAACAAAAGAGAAACAGAAAAGTAAAATAGAAAACTAAATATTGGTTCCCCATGTTTAATAAAAATAAGTAGAACATAGTTTATAAACTAATAGGGGTTTCTCTGGATCTTAATTTTGTTCTGGATTAGCAACTTATAAAACTAAATGTTTGTTCCAGTTGTTCTGGGTTGACTTCTAGATTTGTATAAAGCTAAATGTTGGTTCTCCAGGTTTGGTTCTTGTTCTATGTTGCTAAGTAAACTAGCAGGAGTTTCTCTTGCTCTGTATTTAAAGGTATAACAGGATAAATTCACATCTTATTGCAGCAGCATGATCCAACACCCAACTTTTAATTTAAGTAATTGCATTTGTGTTCATACCCCTTACTTTTAACACCCCAAAATAAAATTATTACAGTAAATAGTCAGTCTGTGTGTAATTTATTCTCTCTATAAATGTATCTTGTTCAGTGAAGATGCATTTTGAAGAACATTAGAAAACCAGCAGCAACAGTAAGTACAAACCTGTCAACACATGACCTGTAGCGGCTCTGAGGGAGCTGCAGAGATCCCTGACTCGGGTAGGACAGTCTGTGCATCCTTAAAAACTCTGAAATTAATGGATCTCAAGGCCTTTCTTTAAAAAAATGTGAGTTGGCCTGGAATGTCATTGTAGGAGTATTTAATCTTGTGTTCTGTAGTTGGGTTTTTTTCTCGCTGGACTTTTTTGTCAGGCAAACGTTTTTGTCGCTCACAGATATCTTGAAGCTACCGTTAATTATCTGCTAACATACCCTTGCTAGCTAGGTTGTATTTTTTGCATCCATCATTGGTAAGTGCAATTTTTGTGACCACAGTCATCTTTGCTCCTTGATCACTTGTGTTTGCCAGCCCATATGAAGCCTGTTGTATTCTATGAAAAAAAGCAAACAAAAAAAACTTTTTAGTTTGGCACTTTGGGGGTTAAAGGTTTATAGAAGCACAGAAATACTGCCAAGAGCCACAAGAAAATCTCAGAAATTTCACAGTTTTTGCTATTCTTAATTGTAATATAGCAGAACCTCCAATCTTTCTCTGGATTTATATCATTTCGAACTTAACTTTTAGTCAAGATGGTATTAAAAAAAAGTATTTAAAAGTCTTAAATTTTACTTGTGATGCCTGCAGATACCTTATAGGAGAATCCACCAGACTAACTTGTCATTTATGGAAGGGAGTAGCAAGAATAAAGCTCCTGTTGAAAGAAGAAGAGGTTCCCATTTGCAGTTTATCTTAATCTTAGTATTTGACTTGTCAAACGATCAGATGAGACGAACATTAAACTTTTTGGCCCAAATACAAAACTCTAATGTGTGGAAAACTAACACTGCACCATTCCCATAGTGCACTGTTCCTCAGAGATCATTGCCCTGCATGTCTGAGGGATTCATGTCTCCTGCCAAACACATCACTTCTATAAGTGGGTGATTAACAGGCTTCTGCAGCACTTGATGCAAGCAGAAGAGGTCATGCAGTTATTTGAATCAGGTGTTCTGGGACAGAGACGCATCTAAAACATGCAGGGCTGTTCTCCCTGAGGACCGCAGTTGAGAAGTGCTGCCATAGTGAAACATTTTGGTGGCAGCATCATGTTGTGGTGAAGCTTTTCGTCAGCAGGGACAGAGCAGCTGGCTGGAGTGATGTGAAAATGGCTGGAGATGAATATAGAAAAATCCTAGAAGATAAACTTACTGAGTGGAAGCTAATCATGATTTATGTGAAAATCTATCCGTCTGTTGCAATGGCTCAGTCAAAGTTCAGAAAGAAATTCATTGTAGAATTTGTGGCAGCGGATGTTGAGAGACTCTGTCTATATGACGCTTTTTTTGACATATCTTAGTCTCTGTGCATGTAAAGGCATTTCTAGTTGGCATTCAGGATTCACAGTTTTAACCTTCCTCCAACTTATGAGGAAAATGTTATTATTTACCTTCGGGTTGGTGGTTGTTTTGAAGTAAATATCTAAATTACTCTTTTTAAAAATGCAGCTTGGGGAGCTGAACTACCTGGGCTCAATCCGATTGGCTGGCATTTACACATTTACAAAGCGGCCAATCCAGAAGTGCCAATCTGTTATTCCATTATCCATAAAACTGTGCAAATTGAAATTCTGAAAATAAATTTGCTTAATGGAAATGCGTCAATTAAATAAAATATACATAAGGTTTTTGATAAAAAAAAGTTTTTGCACTTGGATGAAGTGTTTTTTCAGCCATATTGAGATAAATAAATTGAAACAGAAATTTCACAATGGAAACACTTTTTTCACATCACAAGTCACATGATCAACAGCCAGATGATACTACAGGCAGAAATGACAAAGAAGACGACAGGAAGTGATAGGAGGAGGGATTAGTTTTGTTTTTTTCAGACGATGTGCAGCTGGCTCCTCCACAGAATGTGTCATTCAAATGAGTTGAATCTCTTCTGTAAAATTGCCGACTATAGTTTCCACAAAACGCCACAAACATACCCGCTGATGTCTCCTCTGATTGGCTGATAGACATGGCTGAAATATGAATAGAAAACTGTTTACGTCTGTTGCTGCCATTATTATTAATGACTTTTTGCGTGAACAAGCGTATTCACCTGTGATTTTACTTTCATTTCTTACTTAAAGCAACATTACTAGATTAAAGACAAAGATTTCTTCATATCTGTTATGGAAGCGTAGCTACTGATTGGCTGCTACTGTAGGACTGGGATGAGGAAGACTGTAAATGTTTCTTCTGTTTTGTTGCCAAGACCGTTTCCACTGTGTAAATTAATGCATGAGGTGTATTTTGTGTTTGAACTATTAAAATAAGAGGTTATAAGCATTTTATGGGGCATCTCAAGTATTCAGTTATTCATAATACTGCAGGCCCAAAGTACAGACATATTCTCAAAAGTCTTGCAGCAAGAATTTTTTCTACGTCTTGACCATATTTTTTATATTTTGGACTTTTTTCCATCAAGTTCCTTTGACTTCATCATTAAGTGGCGCTTCGAGTCATTAAATATCGTAATAAACAATTTTTCAAGCTACTAAATTATTAAAGACCGCAGATTTCATTTGAGGCAACTATGAAGTCTTGGCGGATCACTGATCTCTGAAAATTAAAGGAATCTGCACCAATAAATCGGCTGGCCAATAAATGTGAAGCTGGCTCTACAAGCTAAAATATTTAGACTCTGTTTGACTCAACCTTAAGTGAACGACAACAAACCAATTTCAAAACCTGATTAACAAAACAAAACTGGATCATTTTTATACTTAACGTGACGAGTAAATTCATCGAAGTGAAACTGGGTGTAGCAGGATGGCAATTTGTTTGTAGAGCCGTTACAGTTTATTGAATGGTAATCTCTTGCTTTAATTTGTGCCAGTGGGTGTGTGTGAGGGCGCATTTACTGCGATAGTCTGTAAATGTGGTGGCATGCAGGTTGTAATAATGCAACCCAGGATGGTGTGCTGTGCTGTGTGGGCTCCTGGTTTTGCCTGAAGGCACGTGAAAACAAGCTGAGCGCAGACACCCTGCGTTCAGCAGCAACTTCAGAGCCTTTTCTCTTAAATGACCACTAGTTGTTAGTGAAGCCGCAGCAATTTACGAGGGGAGTTCATAAAAAATACACCTGTCTTTGGTTGAGAGAGAGAGAGAGAGACAGTGTTTCTAACTTATTTATGCTAGCAATAGACGAACCATTAATTAACTTCAAGAGTTATAGCTGCTTTTATTGTCATCCTTGTATTTTCTGTTTTAGTTTTCCCCAAACAGAATTATTTATAATTAATAAGGCTTTGGTTTGTAGTTCTTTTGTAATTTACTGAATTGTTTCCTTGCAATTAAAGAGTTTATGGTTGCTCATGCAAATTAAACACTTCGCAGGCAAAATTAAAACAATGAAATCTTTTTTATTTCAGAATATTTATGAAGAAAAACATTTTCCAACCAGGATTTTCCATCTTTTCATCCCTGTGCCTTTTCCCAAACTAGAACCATCTTTAACAGTTTAAAATGGAAAGATAAACGCTTCCCAGCCAAACGTAGAGGTCACAATAATATTATTAAAGTCATACCTAACACAAAGGCTGCACCTCAGCACCAAAGGACTTTATCTTCAACTTTATCCGTCTCTAAAAATGCCAAATCCCACCCTCTTTTCCATCATGCCTGCTTATAGGACTGCAAAGGTCAAAGGGTTTCTGTTGTCTGATCGTATCTTTCCCAATCACTGAAACTCAGGTGTGAGAGGTTAGCCGGAGCTCCCTTTTTTTTTTTAGAAAGCAGGAGTGAATAGTAGCAAAAGGCATCGCTGAGGTTAACAGGCTTCTTTGGAGCTGTGGAAACTCGGTGAGCATGACATCATTTGAGAGCTCACAGGAACGGAAAGGAAAGGAAATCTCCTCCCAGGGAGAAAATGGGAATGGAAGAGTGGGGCTGAAATAGGAACGCTGGGTTGGACTGTTCTGGAGTAAACAGCAGGGTGGTTCTGCGTACACACACAGTGTGAAATATTATCAGTCAACGCGCAGGGGTTCGTGCCCGTCAAAGAGTAACCGTTCGGTTTATGCTGTCACACCGTTTGCCAGGTAGAGCCACGGAAATCCAGCAGCAAGTGGTCTTTTGGGAGTTTTCTAACCTAATTTAGTTTGGCTTCTGTGGAGTTATAGTCTTAATATGGCCAACTCTGACTTGCTCTTAATTTGTCTTCCTCTTTTTTGTGCTTTAATTTGCACAAAATTTGTCCAGTTTTTCACACAACCGCTTCAGGCGGATTGAGCCTGACAGAAACTCCTTTGAAATGCACATAAAGCAGAAGCTGCTTATAAATCAGCGTAAATGATTAAAGACGTATTAATATCCAGTTGAGAATTTTGCAAATTTTTATTTGCAGAAAATCTATCAAAATGCTGCTGAGAGCAGGTTTGGCCACGTTTCTTTCAACAATATTTCCAGCTGCAGCATCTTGCCTGAAGCGAGCTGGAAAAAGTTTCTTGCTGCCAGGATCTGCAAGGCCGTGGGGGGCTTCAGACTCCGAAAAACTTCAGATCCTGTGTTGCAACATTTTAAGTGATTAATGTTAGACAAAAACTGGAGAAAAACAACTACATTCTCCCTGTTGGCCTGTAAAAGCTAAAATAATTTGTGATTAAAACCATAAAATAAGCAGAATTTAGTAGGAAGCTTTAATCAGTTGAAATGGATCAGTCCCAAATCATAACAGTTGAATAAAATGTCAGCATACTGACATGCACAAAGTGAAAAGAAACATAACGAATCAACTTTAAAACTTTGTTTTCCATGAAACACATCCTGGAAAAAATATCTGAAAACCTTTGAATTAAATCCATCCTTTATTTCTGTCGCAATGTCTAAAACTGAAAATTTTAGACAAATGAATCCTTTAATAGGATGTGAAACAATTATCCTAACTACGTTGTTGATACAACAAACAGCAGTTGTTACAAAATAAATGTAACATGTTTTCATACTTTTTGTTTCTCTTCAGTCCAGCGCTTAAAAAAACACCCAAACATTTTTTGGCAATACCAAATGTTTTTTTGGTGCCTGGTAAATTCGACTTTTCCAAAACCTCATGATTAAGTCATAACTGCGTCGTCACCTAGCAACCCAAGCCATATCCCCAGCCTATCACCTAGCAGCCACAGCAGAGCTCCAGCACGTTTGGTCAGCTGGTTTTACCGCTGTATTCTCTGTGCAATGGCTGCTGGAAAAGGCAAGTGTTTAGTTGTTGACTTACCACTTGCTGCAGTCAAAGCGTTTAAGCGCTTGGCTGTGCAGGAGGCTCTACTTCTTGTACGGTTCTATAATTTTACATACGGTATGTTACCAGCCATTTCTAAAGGTTTGCTCATCAAATATGAAAAG
This sequence comes from Gambusia affinis, assembly GCF_019740435.1. Lineage (NCBI taxonomy): Eukaryota > Metazoa > Chordata > Actinopteri > Cyprinodontiformes > Poeciliidae > Gambusia > Gambusia affinis. The sequence continues at coordinate 22,488,179 of NC_057872.1, forward strand.
ATGGAGCGTAATGAGACATTAGAAGTCCTCAGCAGGTCAGGACCCCACCATGCGGTCATGAGGTCCTCTTCAGAAGTTCAAATTAAGTTTAAAAATTATGATGAGAAAGCATGTAGATGTCTGACATTTGAAACAGGACTTCAAATTAAATGAAAGCAGTATGTTGGGGGATACACCAGGTGTTGAATCTGATTTTATTGTCATTTTATCATTTTTTTTAATTTGATAAAATTGCTTATGCATATGCTCATCCAAGACTGGGGGTCATGATCTGCTTAGATTTTTATTTTGTGGGTTGGAAGCTCTAAAGTTTGGGACCCAAACTAGAATGTTTTATATGAAGGAATGATTAGATGAGAACGGTTACACGTGTGAGTCTCTTACAGGGTAGAAAGAGACGAAGCTTTGTGAAAGGCTGAGAAGTTAATACTGAATTGCATTGTAGGACCCCATTACTGGACCTTTATTTAACTTTTTTTCCCGGCATTTTTGCTTTTCATTTTGGCTTTTGTTATATTTTCTTATTACAATTATATTTGTATGTTTGGAACCAGTAGTAATGTAGACTTTTAGGTTTTAGTTTTCCAAAGGCCTTGGCAACCATTTTGGAGTGCATCTGATCTTGAAGTGCTTCAAACAAGAACTTTATAAATGAAAAGACTTAAGTTGGATAATGACTGAACATCCATCCACCATCCATTTTCTTTACACCCTTCTTCCCTAAATGGGGTCGGGAGGGTTGCTGGTGCCTATCTCCAGCTGCGTTCCGGGCGAGAGGCGGGGTTCACCCTGGACAGGTCGCCAATCTGTCGCAGGGCATAATGACTGAACAAAAACGTTAAAATCAACCTTCATCTATGTTCACTATACTTCCCAAAAGAAAATCTTGTTGAGGATTTCTACACCTCAGAGGCCCTCATTCTTCTCTCCGCAGACATTGCTGACAAATCAAGGTGGGATGTTCATCTGCTTTGTGCTTAGTTAATTTTCTGCTTCATGATCACTCCCTCTGCCCTCCTGAATGTCAAATCTCTTTATTTTCTATTCTTCCAACCTTAAAATAGAAGCTCTGATCCTGTTTCAGACGTCCTACTCATTGTCTTATCCAAATAAACCGCAACTTTGCAATCCATCTTTGTTTACCGGTTTTGTTGCGGTGCCAGTGCCTTGACTCGCACTGACAGAGACGGATGAGCCGATTGTCGCTGATTGGAGCCTCATTGGACTACCCAGAAAGCCACCCATGTGGCAGGAAAACAAAATGACTTCAAGACCATTTGGCCCCCAAACTTTTCAACAACTGCGTCAGCTCGCGTTCTTTTGTATCAGCAAACAGATTGCAGGAGTCTGGAAAGATGTGTCACTAGCAGGTCGTTGGAGTCGCATCACACTTCAGCGTTTAATTTTTCATTTTAAAACTGGCTATCCCACCCCCAGCGACAATAACTACTAATTAGTGATTGGATCAGTATCCAGGTGGTATGATTGCTGCCTTGCAACCAGAAGGTCCTGGGTTCAAATCCCAACCTGGAGCCAATTCAAAAACATGATTATTAGGTAAATTAGTCTCTCAAATCTGTCCTACAGAAAAATCACTCTTACACAATAAGAATTTAGTCTGCCTGTTTTTCCTTTCAGAATGAGCCTCTTGTCACTTTAAACCCAGATAATTTGCTCCTGGCCAAGCCCCCAACTCAATACTTATGCTTGCACATGAAAATGGCTGCAAAAAAATATTAAATTATACAACTGTACATCTTTGAAAAGCAGAAGCAGAGCCACATGCACAACCAACAGAGCTCTGCTGGGGTTGCTAGGTGATGGGCGGAGCTCCTCTGGGGTTGCTAGGTAATGGCCTGGGCTTCACTGGGGTTGCTAGGTGAGAGGCAGTGCCTTCTGATTTCTGAACTTACATTCTGAAAGTTTTTGAATCATTTCAGACACCAAAAAACATGAACCAAAAAACGACTGGGTGTTTTTAAATAAAGCGCTTGGATTGCTTTTAGAAGCAAAACCGTACAATTTTTTTATTTTTATTTTTTTGTGGTAAATATGAGACACTTGTGTTCTTTTAGTCAACAGTGGTTTTAGCCTTGGAGCTCTCCCATTTATTCTTTTTTCTCTTTATCGTTGAAACCAGAACACAGTCTTTCACCGCAGCATCAGAACTTTTGATATTTTTCCAGGTTCTTTGTGAGCTCCTGGATAAGAAATTGATTTGTTCTTGGAGTACTTTTGGTTAGCCGACCACTCTAGGAAAGGTTCCCCATTGTTCTTTCTTTTCATGTGTAGATAGTGAGTCTTCCCTGGAGTCCCAAAGCCTTAAAATTAGCTTTGTATCACTTTTCAGACTGATAGCTGTTGATAACTTTGTTTTTTTCCAGGGTTAGGGTTAGGGTTAATTTATGGCGATTATCAGGTTAAGAGTTTTTGTTTCTGAATTAAACTACTTTGTGTTGTCAGACTGTGATTTCTTGATTCAGCAGGTCGTACAGTAATTAATGTGTCCAAATGAATGAAAAATGCAGCTCTGGAAAAAATTAAGAGACCACCTAAAATGATCAGTTTCTCTGATATTACTTTTTATAGTAATATGTTTGAGTAAAAAAAAAAAAACATTGTTCTTTTATTCTATGAACTACCGACATGTTTCTCAAATTCAAAGCAAATGTATTATTTATTTGCAGAAAATGAGAAATAGTCAAAATAACAAAAAAGATGCAGTGCTTTCAAACGTCAAATAATGCAAAGAAAACAAGTTAATGTTCATTTAGAAGCAACAATACTGATGTTTCTACTAAGGAAGAATTCAGAAATCAATATTTGGTGGAATAACCAGGAGATTTTCAACGGGGTTCAGTGCAGTAGCCTCTTGTGTTTTTTCCAGAGCTGCATCTACTTAACTAGTTCATTCATTATTTTATAAGAGGCGTAAATAGTTTTGATATCTTTTCTCGCTTAATACATAAAACTGAGTCTTTTTTATTGAAATCAGTTTGAATTTATGTATTTATTTCAGAAAAAAACTAAAACATACTGTAAATGCAACACCCATATGCAATAACACTCAATCACGTCATTATTTAGTGACTGGCTTACTCAGATTACTTTGTCCGTTATTGAAATGGGTTTGATTGTCTGAAACATTTAGTTTGGTTAAAAAGAGAAGAAACTTATTAGGAGTCAAATACTTTTTCATAGATCTTTGGTTTCATTGTTGTTTTTCTGCGATTTTGCAGCACACTGTGTTCTTTTCTTCACCTCTGTTTCGCCACCCAGGCATCTCCGGTGGATGATGAGATTCAAAGTGAATTCAAGACGCATGAAAGTGGACGTCCTCTGGGTTTTTATCTCATGCTTTCAATGTGGCGTGGTAATCTGCATGAGCTGTTGTTGACCCCCACATGCCGTCCTCTAAGAGACACAAAGTACACCCCTGCAAATACCAGATGTTAGCAGGAAAAACATCTAAACAACTGTAGCATTTTAAACTGGCACACCATCAGACTGCGCCGTTGTTTTGCTACACTTTCACATGAAGCCACTGCTGTTTAACATGTGTTTTGTCTGGCCGCCCCATGTCCGTCTTTCTGCGTTGAGCGCGTGGGAGTGTAACTGCGATATTTCTCATGGCAGCGTTTCAGATGGAGCTGCACGGAGCCTCTGGTGGGACATTAACCTGCTCAGCGTATCCTTCCTGAGTCTGCCCGGCGCGCAGGCTGTAGATCTGCTCGTAATGAACGCACAGGAAGCGCTCCGTGTGTGAACAGGGCTGACAGAAACTTTTCCACATTACCCCTCAGCCTTTTTAAAGGGATTTAATTTATGGCGATTATTTCTTTCATTTATACATTGCTGAAAATGGAAAGTTTTTGAGCTTCTTTTAAGTAACTTATGGTGGAATTTACAGATGTTATGTCAGCTTTCTTTGTTAGGAATGACTTTGAAGGTTATTTGATTATTTGCTTGTTGTGTGGATGGGTATCATGTCATAAACCTTCTGCTCTTTTCTGTAGCTTTTTTTGCATTAGGCTATTTCCTTTAATGACTACATTCATTTCTATCCATTTTCAGTAAAGTTTCTTGGTTTTTGACTTGAATCATCCCCATTTCTCCACAGTTTGTCTCCAGTTCAGTTTCCTTGTTTTATTGTAAAATTCTGCCTTCCTATTACCTCCGGAAAGGTTTGCACTCTCTTCCTGCCTGAATAAATGTGTCTCAATATGTCAAGAAAACACAATTTTTTTCCAAAACAAAATTGTTGGTCTTTCTCTAACTTTTCAAAACAACTTGTTGCTGAAAATCCAAGTCTTTTTCACTCGGTAACACCATCCACATTAAATAGTGTCAGTGAAGCGTCGCATGGGATCAGAGAAATGAAACTGATCAAACTGAAAACGACCAAAGTACGACACTACTAGTGCAAGTTACAAATAAGTGCCGGTGGAACTAGAACTGGTTTTTTAAAATCAATATTAAGAAATTATTGACTTAAAACAAGCTCCTATTTCCTGCTGAAAAGTTACTTGTAAATTATTTTGGTTTTGTTTCAAGTGTTCTAAGATATTTGCACTAAAAACTAAAGTATTTGTTAAGTGTTTTCGCTGTGTTCAAATCTGCGGTTTTACACTTTCTGTCACTTAAACTTTGTGCATAAAAACTCAGAATGCATTTTTCAGAAACTATTAAGAAACATACTTTATGGTTCCACAAATTCAGCACACTACACCCACCCACCTCCACAGTGCATTGTGAATTATCTTGCAGTTCAGTTCAGTCTGGGTCTGGTGGACTGTAGGCAGCCATATGGAGAGGGAGCTCTGGAAACATCCCATTGCAGGTCATATATCACATGTCTGACAGCAGCCATTCTGCCTTGTTTTCATTTCAATCACGAGTGCAGCTGTGCTGGAGAGCAGTGAGGTTCTGCGATGTTAACCCACTGAAGGCTGGAAGTTTATTACTGCTGGTACTGAAGTGGGTGTTTGCAGAATCTCCTTAATGATTTGTGTTCATCAGCAGCGTCCAGCACTGCTCAAATTAACTGGATGTTGCCAGATTGAGTTTCTAAATGTTTGACACGTTCAAAGCAAATGGCTCCAGTTGATATTTTGTAGGTTATTTTACTTTAGATGCAGCTACAAAAGGTACATCAGAAACAAACCCATCATTTTCCACATTTTGATAAATTTGAAGAGAATATTTTCCACATTAGCGGTGTAACAATTATTGTTCTGGGTTCACAAAAAAGAAATTTTAACAATATCTTGAAGCAAACTGCTGTCACACAGTTTCTTATTTTGTCACATTTAGATCTATTGAAAGACACTCTGGAAACACAAACAGATTCTGTGGAAGAAGAAGTCCTAGTATATATTGTGAAATAACTTTTGAAGTTTTCTTAGTTTAAATAGTGTGTGTGCGTTGGGATCAAAGGTGTCAAATTTGTTCTTCTGTGCTAACAATTAACTGAACTGTGCTCTGTATAAAACCCCAAGAGATTAAAATTAGTCAAAATTTAAAGTTTCACTTTGTTTCAAGCATCCAGCATGGTGAGGTTAGTGAAGCGTCTGGTGTGAAATAAAGTGTTATGTGATTGTTACAATATTTATTTTGAAGCAGTGGCAGCACACATGTCAATTTCAGCCAAATCCGCAGCTGATCAAATTGCATTTTACTTACACAATGAGGCTTAAACATTATTTTCCTGACAGATGTAATTTGACATGTAGAGTGCAAGAATTTATTATTTTCTACTAATAATACAGTAAAGATTTCACAAATCTCTTTGTGCAGCGTAATCCTTTCTAGCTTTGTTTTTTTCAAACATTAATTGTAGCCAAAACAGTGGAAGAAAAAAAAAAGATTTTGTTTTCTCTCCACTGTAGTAAATGTTTCATAAATATCTTTTTTTTTTCTTTATAATACAATTTTGGTTTGTCTGGTTTATGTTGTTTGTTTTTTTTAATTTCATTTGATCAAATACTATTCAGGATTATAATCATGGCTCTCCTGCTAGCAAGGCAACAGCTTTGCTGGACAATAAATTGTCCCAGAAGTTAGTGCGATAAACAATTATTGTTTAGAACAGAACAGTATTATTGTTTTGAGAGCATTTTCAAGTAATATAATGGTAATATTGGCATAATAATCCAAGAACACATTCTCAAAGATCAATAAACTTTAAATTCTAGTGAACATTTAACACTAAAACTGGAAGACAAAACATCAGAAACAACAAGTTAAATAAATTATGGAGTCTCTGTAAACAAAGTTATCCTTCAAAAAAAGGGCTGAAGCATTTGACTGAAGACCTTGTCATCCAGTTTTTGGTAGAAAGAGAGAGAGAAAAGAGAAAAATTACTGAGCTTATTATAATATATTATGTAATTAATAGATTTGTTGCTTATTGTGTCAGGGCTACTAGCGGCTGCCCCACATTGCAGCATAATATATGATTTGAATATCGAGATACAAGACCAATCCTTCCTTTACCTCTGAAGCTTTTTCTCTGCTCTGCATTACAGCCTCTGACCACATGCTCTCCCTGGATGAGTTAAGGTCAACAGAGTTGTAGAAACCTCTTTCAAAAACCACATACTTTAGGCGTTTTGCATTACAACGCCTCGCTAACTTCCCTTTGCTCAAAACCAAGTGAGTGTGAGTCGAAGTGCCGACCTCTCCTCTTTGGAAAAGATCGCAGTGCTTATTTGTGGACGATCAGACCTGCTTCCTTCCACATGTAATCTGTCCCACATGGACTTCCTCAGAGCGTATTAAAATGTAGCTCAGACGGAGGATAAATGAGGAGCGATGAACAGAAGAAAAATAGGTGCCCTCCACATGCGGCTTCGATGGAAGCTCCTTGTCATGTTCTGGTCTCCAGTTTGAGTGAAACATGATTTGCGCGTTTTTTTTGCCCAGGTTTTTGCTCTGCTCTCCATCGTTGTCCGTCACCAAACATGAAAAAGGAAAAAAAAGACACGGCGCAGCTTGTCGTTCTGGAAATCTTCCATCTGTTTTGACTTCAGGGAGTTTGGACTTTAACCACTCATGTTTTATTTGAATTTAGTGGATTTCATCTCATTTTTGACGAAAGATGATCTTTATCTCTGACGTTTTTCAGGTCCATTTGTGAACTATCAATTAGTAATTGCAGATGAGATATTTTTACTAGAAAAACAACATTGGAGATCTGTTAAAATGCTTTTCTTTCTTTATGTGATGCAAAAATAATTACTTTTTATTAAAGCAGAAAATGGAAGAAAGAAAAGTAAAAATAAAGTTTATATTTTTCCTTGTTGTAGTTTAGATGGTTTTTTAAATTGTCATCTTTGTTGTATTAAGTCTAAATGTATTGCAATATACTGAAATTGATTAGAACCATGATAATTAGGTATAAAAAATGTACACTAAGCACTGAATAACAGCAGAAAAGCTCATGAGTAATGCATTTTGTGTCAAACAAGAAATTTAATATTTTGAAGTTTTCCTTAATTATTTAATTTATCTACACTATAAAATATTAGTTAAGTTAATATTAGCTGATGTCTAAGATTTTTTTCTTCAAGTCCATCTGCCTTAACAGTGCAAAACATTTCTATATAAATGCTAAAACTGCAGGTTGTCCTGTGAATGTGGCTCAGTGTCACTAAAGGAGAAATCCACCATGTTTTAATCTGACTGAATCCCCTCGGCTTCTGCGGCTCATCGATCATTTCGCTCCTGTTTTCTTACGGCAGGACGGCTGATCTCAGAGCAGGTACTGAGACGTCAATCCCTCACAGAAAAACAGCTGCCATGCCGAGAAGAAGGAGGAAAAATTGCTCTTTTTTTTTTTTTCTTTCTTCTTGCTTCTGTGACGGACAGCGTTCTGCTTTTGGCTTGGGCTGAGATGTAGGATGCAGTTTATGGGCCAGAACTCAGCGAGGGGTGGAGGCGAGGGCTGTTTCTGGCAGGGACGCCCCCCTCCCTCAGCCTGTTTTCTCCGAATAGCGGAGTCCCCCACGGCTGCGACCCCTGTGACCCGGTCAGGAGAGTGTCAGGAGACGGGACCCACTACTTAACCTCTGAAGCCACATTTTTAACATCATCCTGAGACCGGCAGCATTTCACAGGTCTCACTGTTTTGTCTCAGTTACCGTCACACTGAGCATTTTCTTCCAATTTTTTAACTGAATATATCAGTGGTGGTCAAACTTATTGCCAAAATTGTAGATACAAAATAGTCACAGAACAGAAAAAAACAACCTAAAATCAAGCAAATAAAGTTATTGTACATTTATTGTAGATTTTTACAATGCGTTGCATTGGAAGGACTAAATTTCCATCAATTTTGTGATTTCTTTTGACATTTTCTAGAAAAATCTTCAAACAAAAGTTTTTGACATTTAAAATTCTGAAATATCCAAGTTTTCTAGAAAATGTCTAATATTAATCTAAAAGTTAGATATTTTTTTCTAGAAAATTTCATTGTTTTCTCTATAAAATTTCTGAAATTATTCTCAAAATTTGAGGTTTTTGACAGAAATGTTCTACTTTAATTTTGCATGTTTGCTGTATTAAAAGAAAAACGTAGTTTTCAGTTTCTTTTTGGCTCAATTGAATAAATCGGCATTTGGGTCACTTTCCTTCCAAACGTTTGCTGAATTTAACGTTGTTTAAAAAGAGAATAAAAGCTGATTTGGCTTTTCAGTAAATGTCTCTTGGTTTTTACATTTTGTTAAAAATTGGTGATAAAATTTTGCTACCAAAATTATGTTGGTGTCCATCTGAATCTACGGGCCAAATTTGTGTTATTTTTTTAAATGCATTCGGGGGCCGCATAAAGTCAGTCCAATGGACACAAACGGCCCATGGGCCGCACTTTGGACACCCCTGATCTACATGATCTAGTTGCTTTTATCCAAACAGAAACAGCAGCAAAAATTTGTAATGCTGCCAAAATAAGATAAGTTAAGATAAAATAAGTTATTTTTATTTAATTCAGGTTAGTTTGTTTACATCACAAGACAGCCTGGGCAGGTCCAAATCGTTTATAGATATAATAGTTCACCAGTGCTCTTTGTTTCAGTGTTGTAGAGTTTATATTTCTTCGTTAAAGCCAACATGTTCAACACATTGAAGCTTGAAGCAGATAAGCTACAGCAGCAGGAGACCACACCGGGCGCTCAAACAGGAAACTAAAGCGACAATTTACTCAAGCTTAGCAAAGTTCAACCGTAGCAATTTGTAAAAACATAGTTTGGTTCACTGAGTCTTAATTTCAAGCACCATAACTTTCATTAGCATAGTGTCACCTTGGTAAAGTAATGACCTCTAAGTATTTTGCCAAAAGCTTTTTCTTTTTTGCATGAAACATGTATTGGGGGGGGAAGAGAGCGAGTTTTTTTTTTTTTCCATTTCTTTTGCCAAAATCACTTTTGGCTAAAATGACTTTAGCCATTATTTTAAGAAATTTTCATATGTGTTAAAATGTACAATACTTCCAAAAGTACTTGCTCATCCTCTTCACACACGTGTAAACTTGAGTCACACCCCATGAATTCAATTCAGTAATGAAGTCCAGCCAGTTGCATTGAGCTACTGATTTTGCTGCAATCTGGAACAAGCATGAGGCGACACTGGATAATCGTTTGCTTTTTTTGTGGATTCATCTTGGACACTATCTGCGTTTCCATTACAGATGTGCGCAAATCCTTATTTATATTCTGCTAATGTCAAAGAAAAACAATTTCACAATTGCAGTGTTTTCATTCATTAAGAAAATAAATTCAAATCAAACGTGGATAAGCTTGTTCTGTCAATAAGTCATTAAAAATTTTGGCAGCGACGAATATAAACAGTTACATGAGATGATATTCATAATTCAGCAATCGGAGGAGACGCCAGTGTCGTATTCAGGCGTTGAAACAACAAACCCCTTAATCTTGCGAACAGCTACGTTTGCTGTGTTTTGGGGAAATTGTCTATTTTACAGAAAGGCTATGGATGGTTTCAACAAGTTAGAATTAAACACAACGTTTTATGAAGAGTGTGATGCTGTGAGAGCTCTGGTGGAGCCAGCTGCACATTGTTTTTAAAAAAAGCCAAAAGAAAAACAAACCACCATCCTCCGACCACTTCCTGTTGTCTTATTAGTCGTTTCTGCCAGTAGTAACATCTGGCTGTTAATCATGTGACTCATGTGAAATCCCGCTGTAACAACCAGGTGTGTTAGGTTCACAGTCACATTAGCAAATTAGCTCGACTCGAAAAAGTAGAAGCCATGAATAAACTGGCAAAAACAACTTTGGAAAACAATTTCAGTCGCTCAGTTCAACACTCCCGTCCCTCACGTCCGACGTCCATCATGGCACCTGGATGGTTAAGTGGGTCAACAGCCAAACCTTAAAACTGCTTAACTGTCATTATTTATGCACAATTATGAGAGGGCCTTAGCATAGTGTGTAACATAATTGTTTTAACCGTTAAATAATAATTTTTATCTTGATAAACTTAAATTATCATAACAAATATGAACTTAATTCATCCTCAAGGCCTGAATAAACTAAGACTGAATTTAGGCTTCTTCAATAATCAAAAAACACCTCACCTAGCATAAAACAATTAATCAAAAATACATTTTTTTTAGAAATTGTTGTTTCCATTAAGCAAATTTATTTTTTGGCAATTTCAAATCGCTTAATTGTATGGTTAATAAAAACACAGCTACTATTAAACCGATAATCTCTGACTAAATCACTGTTCTTCAGCTAACCTGAAGCCAACGTGAAATGTAAACCTCTGCAGAAACTCGCTGATATGACCAGGTGTTTCCACTCTGTTGACTGTTAAATATTTAGTAGCAAGAAAGTTTTACGACTGAGGTTATTGCACAGGTGGCATCCTTTCACAGAGCAACTTGTTCTTCCACAAGTGTTTGCAGACCAACCCTAGGCTGTCAGGAAAGTTCAGCAATATTTTCTCTCCTCTTTTTGAAATATTTATTTTGAATAACAGACCCATATAGCTTGGATATAAGAGAGGTAACAATCACTTTTTTACATAGAAAACAATGCTAATGCTACAGATTAGCATTAGCATGTTTTTGTTTCCGTCCTCCACGACTTTCAGCAACTGATTTCTGGTCTTCAAGCTGACAATTTGTTTTAAAATACAGGAGATTTAATTATTATTTTAGCACCAGATCTTCATTAGGAGATTATCAACATAATTGATTATAATAAATACGTATCTGAATTTTTAGAAAAAGTTCAAGCTTTTACAAACAACTAAAATATGAATAATTGTTATGTTTCCATTTAAATGCCACTTAAAATTTATAATTTTAAGAATTATAAGAATTTATAATTTTAAGTGACATGAAGCAGTGGAAATTTTACTCAGTATCAGCTCATACCTTAAAGTAAATCTCATTATTTTTGTAAAAAAAAAAAAAAAACATATTCATACAAAACAAACTAAATGTCAACATACTCAACTGTGTATGTTTATCCACCATTAGTCTCTGCAAAAATAATTTTTAAAAAGATCTGGCCTTTATCAGGTTTCAAAATTATTTAATGATAACCGTAACACATAGAAGATGTAATTAAATTCTAAATCAAGTTTAAAATAAAATTAACTATTTAAAAAGTATAAAGGTGCCTAAATACTAGAGACGTTTTATAATATTGCTCAATAAACTGTTATGTTCATAAAGAATAATATAATGTTCCCAGTAGACAAAGTGTGTATTTTTGCACCATAGAGTTTCCTCACTTACAAGAATGGTTGGTTTTTCAGTATTTTTTGAGTTTATCAAAAAAAGGAAATGGGAACCATACTTTCTACATTTGTTTTGTTTTCTTGTTGCACCAAACTCACTTTATGTAGCCGCTCCATAACTGAGGTTTGTACAGAACCAAAGTTTATATGCACCACTAAGCCCCTAAACCTGTGGTTCATGACTAAAACGAGACAGAAATCAAACTTTACTTCTTTGTTAGTCCGTAGCAAACATTGATGATTGAAAGATCTTTGAATGTAATTTGTTATTTTTGTCAGTAAATAATAAAGCAAAAATGACAAAAATGATCTTGGCTTGGGCAGGTTTGGCCTGTAAGATGATACATATTGGTACTATTAAAAGTATGCTGTTCTTGCATTTTTAAAATATATTTAGTTACTTTGTATTATGGAATATGCAAATAGGATTTGCATAACTATTAAAATTGAAAACCCAAATTACTTTCAATTGAATGTAAGCTCTTTATAATATTGTCAGATATATGCAGTGAATTTTAACGTAAAAGGTAAATAAAGTTTTTAGACATTCAGAAATATTTTTTCAGCTTCTGTAAAATTGTGTCGTAGAGGAATAAAAGCTAAAGAAGATAAACAAATCAAAGAGACACAAAAACAGAAGATTTGTGGGGTTTTTTTGTTATCCTTCTGTATCTTTTCTTAACTGAACTTGTGACATTTCAGCGATTTAAATCTCCACCTTAGCTGTTCCATAGATTGATCTGGTTTGTTATGAGTCCTCCTCTTCCACTTTGACATTGTTCTGGTTTCAGCGCCTCACAGATGTGTGTTGGTGTGAAACGGCGCTTCGCCTGCAGCTCTAACCCTGTGTTGGTTTTGTTTAGGCCTTTGTCTCCCTCTCGCTGCTGTACTGGGCCCTGCAGAGCTTCTCCCAGCTGCTTGGCATCAAGAAGAAAGACGACTGAGACACCAACAAGATCCAGGAAGAACGAAGACGTCTGGATCCAAAGGATTTCATCTTAGCATGTTTTGATCTATCAATCTATTAAGTTGTAGTTTATTAGAAAAAAGAAACAGAATTGGTGCAGCTTCTGCTTGATTTTAACCTTTTAATGCACAGCTGCTTCAAGCTTGTTTATAACAAAAGCTTAATTATGCAAATGAGCCATTAACAAAGAGAAAATAGGCTGATAGTTTTGTGAAAACGTTATTCATTTTTAGGAGGATTGTGTTTAAAATGTCACTGCCATCATAGGTGCTGCAGTCCACAGTGAAGGACCAATTGTAATATTTCCAGATGAGGCACAAAACAACATATACCTCTTATCAGATGAGGTCTGTTCATAGTGAAGCTGGTGATTTCAAAGCTAAAACAGAATTAATTCTCAACAATGTACAGCCTGTTTTCCATTTCTCATTGAAATAAAAGTACTTAAATTCTTTGTGTCTTTTCTTAATCCCTTAAATTTCATGAAAGGATAATTATGCAAAGGCTTAAGCAACTCTAGATTTTTAATATATTTTCTTTCATGCCTGCGGCTTGTCAGCTTTGATCAGATTTTGAAACAGCAGATGTATTCATCCTCAGTCTCCAGATCTTGTGTGGGAGTAACAAATGGTCCACACCAGATGGTGCTGTTATCACCCATCATTAGTCTCTTTTTCATCCAGCATCCTGTCTTTAAAAGGCTCCAGTATTCGCATTTTATTCAAAACCAGAATTGATTTTTTTTTTTCAGAGGTTAAAAAAGAAGTCAGTATTGTGAGGAAGTAGAAGCAGTTTGACGTTCGTATTTACAGTTTTGAGATACAATTAATTGTGGGGATTTCTGTTGAAACACATGAAAACTGGCTTTTATTTTCCAGAAGGTTTCATTATTGTAATCCTGAGATTACAAATATGCCTGCCTGATTACAATTTGAATCAAGCAGCTGATTCAAAACGCTGCCAACACGAGAATGAAATCCCAGCACCTCTGAGACCACTCCATTAGCTCCCTGTTTGAAAAACAAGAGATGAGTAAATCGTGTTATTGATCCGCTGAATGTTTTTGATCTTAATACATCAGCTGCTTGTCATGAACCAGAACCTTTAGGGCTTTTTTCCTCCGTTCATATAATTTTGTAACCCTGTCCGTGTCAGATAGCATCTCGCTACTTGCGAAGGTTCTGCGTTGTGTTTTAAAGGTTTTTGTCGGAGTTCAGGTTGAGGCAGGAGTCAGACACAGCGGTTAAGGTCGAGGTTGAGACCGTTAAGTTTATTCGGCGCACTTGACAGCGGCTTCACCTTCCGAACCACAAGCAAACACTGCGTGTTAACACAACTCTCATTGAAGCAGTGTTTGTTTGTTTTTTCAAATACAGCACATATTAAAAAAAACTCCAAAACTAAATAGTCATGAAACCTAATATTTGGCTATAGGGAGGAGCTAGCGATCAGTGTAGCTTAACAGTGTTGTCAGAGCATCATACGCTGTAGCATATAAGCGGTGCGTACGCATGCCTGCGCATGCGTATTAAGAGGTCTGCCACATTTAGAGGAGCTGTCAGTTCAGCATACGCGACAAGATAAAAAAAAAAAAAAAATACGCGACAAGATACGACAAAAGTAAGTAAATAAATTGTTTTCAGTGCTAATTGCATGGACGTGCATGCGCTGTCATGGTTTCAAAGTACGGTGTTCATTAAGGGACATGGTATACCAACCACCAGAGCCCAAGGCACAAATATAAAATCTTGGTGGCATCTGCTGACATATTTAAGCCACTGCCTTACAATTATTGTAAAAATTTTGCATAATTTTTTTTTTACTTGAATTAAATTGCGTTTCACTGCAATTGCAAACTTGTGTCTTTCAATGATAAAGGAACAATTTCTTTGCATACATTTTTAATGGAAACGCAGCTGCAGGAAAACTGTGAAACTAGAAACCACATCATCAATAAATATAATCTAAAATGATTTTAAGTAGCACAGAATTACAAAGAAAGGTTCAATTACATTAGGTTAACACAAATTATGATTAAATATTTTATCATTCTTGTGTGAACACAGGTCTTTTTCCTCCATTTTGGCATGGTAAAATAATGGAGGGGAGTTTACCTTCTATCTTTTTACCAACAAAGTAGCACTAAAATCAACAAATTAATACATTTCTCACTGAAGTGAAATGAAGGAGTTGTATTTAGTATTTCTTTGTTTCAGTGTTGCATATGAATCCCTGTATTTAGAAACCTGCTTGCTGTTGCCTGGTGATGACTGAAGATCACATTCAGCTTGTTTTTCACATTCAGGATCCTAAAAATCAGTGGCGACGTAGTTTTCTGCTTCGTGCTTTTTTCCCCCTGCAGTGTAAAGGGACTGCAGATCCTTTATGGCTTTATGGATATTATTTCAGTAAGTTAGGAATGCATTTCTCATTGAAGCGAAAATAAATGTGGCATTTTTAGACTGCATCAGCAGGAGAAATACCTATTTAGAAATTTTACCAATATACTTTGTTTATCCTCATCCTGATCTCTACATGACTACAAAACCTCACAATATATTTAAAAAAGAGCTAAAAAAAGGCAACATTATTGAGATTTATCTATAGGTAAATTCTTTCTAAAAAAAAACTGAATGAGTCCAATAAATTTACATTTAAACAGTTTATCTTTACAGAAGATCTTAATTTGAAAATACAATTCTCTTTGGCATATACAAATGCTTCTCTGTGCAGTTAATTTGTTTTTTAATCACTTATTGGCTTATTAAAGTGATTTATCAACAGGCTACTGAGCTGACATATTGATTGGAGTTTAGTGCGGACTTCACCGACGAAGAGGAGGGAAATCTGCCTCACTTGACATAGTAACAAAGAATAAGAAAATGCCAGTAAGGCCTTAAAGGGGTAGTAATATTTAAAATCAACTTTTTGAGCTTTATTTTATGTTATAATATTATGCTGGTAAGGATGTTTTTAAAAAGATTTATAGAGGAGTGACATTGTGATTACTTCCTGAAGGCAGCATGTCGGAGCAGGAGATCGATTTTGAATGAAACAAATAGTTAGAATGTGTTTAAAAAGTATTTGTGTGTTAACCTCAATGCCGGCGTTTCCTCGCTTTATGACATCATCATTTCAAGTTTCCAGCCTTTACAGTTTCTCTTCTGTTTGGTCCTGCGGGTGAAACAATCCTCGGTAGACAGACAAACTTCTTTCCTCGACGGTTGAAAATACAATGCTCTTTGGCATTACAGTTTGCTGAAGGATTACAGTTTGCTGAAGTTTGAGTTTCTGAAAGGAATCTCGTGGGAAATCAACTCTGTCAGATAATCCTTCACATCCTGTTCTGCAGTACTTCCTGTTTGTTCTCCCAGTTACTCAGTCGAGTCTGTCCAATTCGTACTTTATCCATTAAATGCCTGAACTGTAGAATATATGCTTTTAAACATTAGTTTGACACAACTCAATAAACTTGCATCAGGTCAGTTATTGGATTCTGTTTTTGTTTCCACACATTTTTACAAAATCTATTTCAAGCAAGGCAGTAATTTCTGCAGGTTGCTTGTCTCTGGATGGAGGAGCCAATCCATAAATACATAAATAAATATTTCTAATGGGACCATAGACAAGTAATTGACATCAAATGTGCGCAACGACTCGCATAATCCAAAGAAATTAAAGAAAATTACTACACAAATTAGGTAGTGGTAAAATGATGTCAAAGTTCAAACATGAATCAAACTGAGAATCTGTGGCAAGACCCAAAAATGGATGTTCTCAGTTGGACTGAGTTTTTAAAGAACAGTGAGCAGAAATGTCAGCCTGTATGTGAAAAGCTACTGTAGATTTGCAGCTGTAATTGCAGCAATTTGACTTAAACACCTGATAAGTCAAGCTGTCAATGCCACATCGACACAAAGTGCTTGTCTAAGGCTTGAAGCGTTCGCCTGATCATATTAGATGAGCATTTAATCCATCACATGGCAGATGGGAACAAATGTGAGCAGCCTCCTCCGGTCCACAGATTGGTCCAGTGACTCATCCTTTCATGTTCATTATCATACAAAGAAATCCTGCAACACAGCACTACTGTGTATGAGCACAGAGAGGACATGTGACAGCACAAGACGGTTAGCAGGCTGAATTTTAATGTCATCACAGGCAGAAGGGGCAAAGTGGAAACATCAAATATGCTTTTTATCGGTTATTTATGTAAAAGATTCAACTGGAATTCAACATACATCTAAAATGCACAGGTTGGATCATTCAGTAAATTATTTTTATTCTTGTCAGTCATGTATTAATAATTAGAAATACTAAAATTCATATCGTGCACGTATCTGTACTTTCATTTGGATCTTAGCTGCTTCTAAAAAAAAGCCGAAACTCTTAAAAAAAAACTTCATAGTCAATTTTTGGGAGTAAATTCTTTTTTGGTATCTGGAAGTAAAACCGTTTCAAAAACCTCCAGAACGTAACGTCACAAATTAGCAGGTCCTACGCGTTACCTAGCAACCTCAGCTATGCCCAGCATGTTGCCTAGCAACTGAAGCAGAGCTCCGGAATGTTTGCACAGCTGGTTTTCAAATTCAAAATTAAAATTCAAATATACTTTATTCATCCTAAAGTGGAATTAAATATTGTTGTAGATTCTTCAAAGAGTTACTGAAGATGGTGATGGCTGTTGGCAGGAAAGATTTCCTGTTATCGCTGTATGCGTTGTACAATGACTGCTGGAAATGACAAATATTTTGTTGTTGACTTAACATCCAGAAACCACCCGCTGCATTCTTATTGTTTGTGCAGAAGGCTCTATTTTTACTTGTCAAAGATGTTACGGTTGTATAATTTGGCATCTGCTTTGAGCCATTTTCATGTGCGAGTGTTAAACGTTGAGTTGGGAGGTGAGGCCAGCAGCAACTCATCAGGAAAGTGACAAAAAGCTCATTCTGAAAGGAGCTCAACACTGGCTGAACTGATCAAACTAAAATCTCATTATCTGAGAATAATTTTGTGTAAAAAGATTTAACAAACATGTTTTGTACAGCCTATCTTAACCTGTTCAAGCTAGACAGAGATTTAAAGAGGAGCAACAGAAACAACTGAGGTTGAGCAGTAGCGTAATCCAGATCATTTTACTGTGCAATATTGTTTCTGTTGCTTGGAAATTTAGCTGTTTATGTGTCATAATAGTCATTACTGTCATACAGCAACAGCTTACGGTAGAGGCTTCTTCAGAATTGACTGACTGTTACTGGAAATCCCTCCTGCCAACAGCATCACCATCTGAAACGACTCCATGAAGATCCTTGGATGATGAGTTACGACAACCTTTAATTTCACTTTGGGATAACTGACGTGTTTTTGTACTGAATTGGAAAGAGTGACAATGCAGGCGAGTTGCGCTGAAAGATTAAATTCTTAGTGAGGCTAATTTTAAATCAGTTTCAGCTATAGACGTACGTATTATATATCAAAGATTTCCTGCACAGACACTCATGTAATGGTTTCATCATGATACACAGTGTTCTACCCCAGGCTCCACACACACACACACTCACTCGCTGCTATTTATAGCCCTGTGGGTAGAAAATGGGGTAGAATTGATATATGTGCTCTGCACAGCTGGGTGGGGTGTTGTTGCTGGTGGCCACAGAGTTAAAAGCTCTTGTTTTACTACGATTAAGAAAATTGGACAAAGTCTAAAAAGACAGATTCAGCATTAATCTTTTCCATTGCAGCTACACTTTAAAACCTGCACAGATTTCAATAATTTAAGCCTATCCTTAAGTAGCACTGACCACACAAATTGCTTCTTTGAAGCTAAAATTGGCTAATCACACACAATTCTGGAGGGCACGACTCTCTGAAATTACATTTTTAAAGACAAAAATTACCATAACCCATTTACTCTTTCCACCTCTGCAGATCCTGAAAGTGGAAAGTCATGCTTCGTTTGATTTATTTACTAAAAATGTAGAAGTTTTCTTTAAGGAGCGTCTGCATCAGCTTCAGTTATTTTGCTAAGAGGAATGTGGAAACTATTTTCAGTCTCCAGCTCTAGTTTGAGTTGGTGTCTTACATAATTTCAAAATAAAATGAATTTTATTTTTGGGTTCTAATCTGACAAAAGTGAAACAGTTTAAAGGGTATGAATATTTCAGTTAGATTCAGCCATTTTGCTAAGATGAACATGGAAGCTATTTTCAGTTTCTAGCTCTCCTCAACTTTTGACTCCTATCGTTTCTTGTCATTTCACAGAAGTGAAATAACACTGCTCCACAGAAGTGAAATGACAAGAAACGAGCTTTATTATGCTATTAATTGATGTTATGCTATCAATTTATAAACATTTTGAATTCATTATGACAAAACAGTAAGACTTTCCGAAGTTGGGGGGAAAAGCATCAGTGAATGATGTCCATGAACAGAAACATTACTTTTTTTTCTCTAAATGTGACGTTTCAAAAACTGACTTGCTTTAGGACAGGTTCTTCGGGTGCAAACAGGAAACTTTAGATGGGACATGAAATAGGCTATTTGTAATTCATGATGTAACTTAGTTTTCCATTAAGTTGTAAATGCATAAATCTGACTTTTGTCATTAATTTTTCCATTTAAAAACAGTTTTCCTCACATCATTTGATTAAAACTCCTAATTTCAGTTGCTGTTGATAACAAACAATCCAACTTGTTCCCATTTTCTGCTTTGTTGGACCTTTACGGTTTATAAATCTTCTAGAGCAGAGCCCAGCTATATCCTGTTCTTCGGTAGATCTCGTGGCCGCAGCTATTCAACGGCCATTTTCTAATGAGCCCAAGCTGTAACATCTAGCTAAATCTCGCACAACAAACTCTTTCTGCAGGAGACATAAAAGGCTGTCTCTGTTCTGCTTTTCCGAACAGAATCTTTTGACACGCCGTTTTTAGGAATAATCATCACGTCTTCGTCTTAACATTAAGCTAACCTTTCCTTTACTGAAAGCGACGCTTTTTAGAGGCTTCGCTCCACCGGAAGCGACGGTTAGTCCAACCAACAAACCGCAGCATGAATCGAGTTTCATCAAAGATCACCGACCCAAATGCGGGCAGCCCGGCGTGGTTCGTGATGTAGCGCTGCCTCCAGGCTGTCTGTGTAGGTCATGTGGGCGCTTACATCCAGAGTGGGAGAGGCAGCTGAAGTATTGATATGTCCCTCACATGTGACCGACACACGGTGACTGCGGGGCACAGGATGGCCTTTCACTCTGTGTGAACAGTGCGACTGACATTTAGCTGCTGCTGCAGAGGCTGTGCATTGTTAGAAAAGTCACACAGATGTGGGAATCCTGGATTAAAGACATGCAAATATAGGGCAACAAGATAAATATGGCTGAAAAATATTCATACTGTTTAATGTTGCGTCACAATTTATTTTTGTGAGAAATTATGAGACTGACTCAAACTAGCATACAGCTGTGAAGTGAAAAAACAAACAAACATGTTTTTGATTGTTTTACAAAAGCAACAACACTAAACATACAGGAAGAAACAGTGTACTGCGTTTGGTCCAAAACAGCACATGGCTACTGGTTTCATGTAGAAATCAGTAATACACAGACATATCTTAACACTGCTCCAGTAAAAACAAACAAAAAAAATCCCTCTACTAAGTTAAAATATCTCACCATCTCATTTGATTGAACTATTTTGCTTAAAAAGTGAGAAAAAATATTGTCACATTTTAAGGTACACTGTAAAACATTTGAAGGTGGTTTAACTTGAAAATGAAAGTCCACCTGCTGCCTTGAAAATGCAACTTAAGTCGACAAAAAAATTGTTTTGGTTTTAACTTAGAAATTAAAGTTCATGAAGTTGATTTAACAACAAGAGACAAGTTGTCTAAACATTGTTTTTTAACTTCATTAATCTTGAATGTGAGTTTTAACTTAATGCTGCAATTTAAACCAAATAATTATTTCACAATATGCAAGAAAAAAAACTTCCCTCACCTCGTTAAAGAGCCACATGTCACTCACAATATGAAGTTAAAATAATTACTTATTTTACTTTAGAATAATTTAAATTCTTGCTTCAAATTGCACGAACAAAATTTCTGATCTGATAATGAATTTTGTTAAACATCACAATGAATTCTGCTCAAAAAATTTAGTGTGAACAGGACATGAAAATAAACATTTGGCTTAATAAAACATAAGAGCCAGAACGATGCACTTCCATCTCAGGATACAAAAACATGCCGCTAAGCATTCTGGGAAATAGTTCCCACTCCTGTCGTTTTCTTCTTTCAGTTTTTTAAGTGCTAACCTAAAAACTCTAGTTCAATTAACTCTTGGAGGTTTGACAAAATTAATAAAAAGCTAACAAAACTTACTACTGTCAGATAATCTTTCACAAACTCACATTTAGGTTCAAGATCTAAAACTGACAAAATTTATTTGACTTAAAGAGCAGAAGATTGTAGACACAACTGAATGCAGCTAAAATGTTTTACAGTGCATTTATTTGTATCTGGGGTTTTTTTTTTTTTATTCGGTTTGATCATTTTTTGCTACTTTGAAGTAAATGTTTATAGCATAAAAACATGCCTTTTTTCTCTCCCTGAAATCCCACAGGTTGTTACTCTCAGCTGGCCGATGTGAGCAGCTGAAAACAGGTTGGAGGTGGGATGAAGAGAGAAAAGAGGTGTGAGAAAACGAGGGAGGGAGTGTGGAAGCAGTGAATGAGAGGACCTGAGGGTTTTTAGGAGGAGGGGGTTAAAGATGAGCGGCAGCGTGAGGAAGGGGAGGGATGTGACGTGAGCGAGCGGGAGTATGGAAAACCGAACACTGGATAATTCCTCTCTCTCTTTCTCTCTTTCTCAACCTCCGCTTTTCCTTCACTCAGCGTGTCACTACACCACATCCTTGATCGTCTTCTGACCAGAGGGGAAAAAAACAATCACTCCACCATTCATCTGCACTAGCAGTGACATGCAGCACAGAGGGCGGCTGCTGCTGCATACACAGAGAAACATTACAACCCTAAAGAGGATCCAGTCAGGAGCAAAGCCAGAAATCTGACTCAGGAGCTTCAGTTCCAGATATCTGTTTTCCTCCTCAGCCCTGCAGCAGGTGAGCGGCATCTAAATGTGTCACCGTATTGATTCTCATTCAACACCTACTGAGTCTCCTGCTTGATGATAGTGATGCTGTTTTTTTTTTTTACTGCACCACTGGAGCAGCAGCACTGCTGTGACATTTGCAGAGCTGGTTGCGCTGCAGAAAGAGGGAGCGGATGATCGCAGCGCACAGCAGGAAAACACTCGGAGAATCAGTTTTATGTAACATCTCTCGCTCGGCTTCTTCTTCTGCGGCTCAGTTTTTGCAGATTGAAGTTTTTGGTTTCCACACGTCCAGCTCTGACGCATTCTGTAACTCTCTGTCATCATCTCTGTAATTTGGATGACGTTCGATTAATTGTTCAGGGAATTTCTGCACACACACGTCAGAGAACAAATACACCCACAGACAAACGAATCAAAATCTATTAATTACCCAATAAAATAGTTATAAAATAACACACCAACACACAGTGTTTGTATTCGTGGCAACGCAAACAGATTTCAGTCATTTGAAATTAGCCTTCACATGACTGAACATCCACTTGTTGATCCAGGATTTCAGTTACGACTAAATGGGTCAAAGCTTCAGGACCAATATAGATATGATTCATACAACAAATGTTCAATGAAAACACAAAACAGAGAGAAAACAAGGTTCTATCAGTAAAAGGAGCTAAACTGTGATGGCTGACTCATGATGTTAAGTTCTTTAAGTTTATCCAGATGTAGAAAAAAAATCCTGAAACTTATTCATTTTAAGGTTTTAGTCCAGAATCTGAGCCTCTTCTTTGTAAAAATGCATCATCCTGTATCGCATTACTGGACTCCCGGAAATTATCCAAATCTATCACTGAAAATTTAACCGTCCTTTACTGAATCGCTGGATGTTGGATCTTTCTTTGTTATAAAAATAACAGCAATTTTTTTTTTTGTTGCTGAACCAAATCAAGCAACCAGTTGGGCTGATTATGAAAAGCACAGAAGCAGCTTTCAAAGATTGTTTTTTTACATGCAGCCAAAAAGCCGCACAACAAATCTGAACCACAACAGGTGTTTTCATGTTTTAGTTTTTAACTTGTATTCTTTTTAAAACACAAACCAAACACCCAGAAATATAACACATCAACCACAGATGCATTTCAAATAATGATGCAAAACCGAAACATTGGCTAGAAGCAGAAATTGTTGTCATTAATCTTTTCCCTTCACATTAAGTAAAGCAACTGATCGTTTAACGTGAACAAAGGAAAGAAATGGAGTCCGAGAGTCGTTAGCATTTCTAACACAAATACATCCATCCATCCATTTCCAGGAAAAATGTTCACAGTCCAAATATTTTCATACTCCTTAAACTTTTATACATTTTACCTCTACAGAAGCATAAGATTCAAATTATTTTGTTGGTATTTTATTTAATAGATCACCACAAAGTAATGCTTGAGAAATGAAACATGGCTTTCAAATATTTCTAGAAAGAAACATCAGACAAAAGTGGTTTGTTTTTCACATGTAGTCCTTTTTACTGCACTGCCCCAAAATGAAATGTAACGGCTAACTGCTGTCCGATTCCTAAGTAAACGGTCAATATGTGTTTTGTTTAATCTCAGCTTAAATGTAGTCCTTTGAATGCCACCGAGGTAATTTACAAAACATTAGTGAACAAAAACATGAAGGAGCAGAAAGACATTCAAAGCAGCGTTAGGTTATTAATAAATGAGTTTGACTTTCTAAAATGTTCATGTATCAGTTATATTTTGTATTTTTACTGCATCTGTGCCGCAGTATTAATGCAGTATTTCTAGCAAAAGGAGCCCCAATCGACGTTTCAGACGCCTGACATTTTTTGTTTAAAAATGTCCTTTTTATTGGTCTGAAGTAATTTTCAAGTATTCTCACACTGAATTTTAGGCTTTCGTCATCTGCGAATCGCAAAATAAATGCTAAAAATGTGTTCCCCAAACTGTATGGAGAAAACATACAGAATGAACGAATCTATATAATACATAGCAAAAACATTTAACTTTTCCACAATTTTTAGATGAACCTGGAGATAAATGTGTTTTCATAAACCTCTTTAAGAATCAATAGGCTTATAAACACCCTGAGCTGACATCACCCTGATGGAGGGGCTTATATTACCTGTATTATCTATAATGGGCCTATAAAATTACCTTTAATATCTATGATTTAATTCAAACCACCTACTAAATATTAATACACTTAAGGCTACACAATAAATCAATAACAATATATATCATTATAGACATGTGATCAAAATCAATAGCTAATACATCTGATAAAATAGTTATTAATATTCAATACATATAAAATTCACCAAACTCCAATCCAGAACTGCACAGCATTCTGGGAAATGTAGGCAAAGGAAGTTATGTTAGTGGAATCAACACATTCACTCACTCTTTGGTTACCTAGCAACAACTTGCTGTGTTAGAAGCAGTTTCAAGTTCCCCGTACCCCAACTACGGTTACCTAGCAACAGCCTCTCGAGTAACTGGCGCAGCAGCAGTTTAAGGTTTTTGCCAGTGTCTCATAACTTCTTAAAAGTGTTAAAACTCTGGATGAAAACAGAATGGTGCCAGTTTGGCAGTATCTCAGTTATTTACAGCAACCTTCCTAAAGAAATTTTTTTTAATAATAATTGTAGACAATTGTTGATATGTAACGCTTATATTGTGATAAATACACTGGAAATTTAACAGTTTGGGCCTGGTGTTACTACCAGGAAACACTTCCAGGGTCTGATGTTACATCAGGTTATCTAATTTATTGTCACACTAATGCCGTCTCATTCATTTTAATTAACTTGGCTAAGAAATTTAACCTATAATTAAAAGTTCTCTTCTCTTTAACTTTTTCTCCTGGCTAAAAGGTTGATGAATATTAGCAAAATCTGGCAAAAATGGATGCAGCAGAAGGAAATGAATTGCAGGAAAAATGTAGAAAGTATCCTCCTTTAAACTGAGTGAGCCTTCAAGTGCTGCTGCCTTCAAAGAGAGACAATGAGATTCTCTGTGGGCCGAACAAAGCCAAAGAGAAGCTGCATCTGACCTGCTCTGCCATTTTCTCTGACCTTTTCTTCAAAGGAAGCAAAGCAGAAGGGTAAGAAGGTGACTGCAGCCGGTGATGGACCTGGTCGTCTGACGCGTGACGTCGGGGGAAGGCTTGAAGAACGAACCGACAAGGACCGAGCAAAATGAGCGGTCAGGACAAATGGGTCACACTGACCCCGGCAGAGTTTGCCCTGCTGCAGGAATACACTCAGTGTGAGTAATTTATGCTCTCATCTTAATTTGTCTGAGTTCAGGACAGTCTTACTGATAAAATCCTCACATGTAACTATTGCATGTGACGTCACTGCCAATGTGGATGTCAAACAACCTATGGGCTCGGGTAAAGCCTGTCAAAAAACGAACATGTTTGTAGCCTAACCTAACGTCGCTTTTATTTAGTTGATTTGACTTTAAAAATGGTGATGGGATGCTGCGTGATCGGCTGCACAGACAAAAGTGTAAACCAGACTTGTCATTTTATTTTATAACTTTTAATGAGTAGGATAACACTGTCTTGTGCTTTTTTTCACTAAGTTTTTATTGTCTGAACTGCTCACTCAACTTGTCCATTTGACTGAGGATAAAAAGACTTGAGGTTGTATGTTTAAAACCCAATTCTTCCTAAAGTCCACCATCTCTTGGCTCACCAGCTGTCTGCCATTATCAGAGACCAATTCATCCGGCCCACCATGTCGTTCGAATGCAGACTTTAGTCCAGTGATTACATGTTAGCTTGGTGTTGCATCCAATTTGATGATCTCTGGGAACTTTGAAAAATAATCCACACACAGTAGGTACTCTGCACCTTTGAAGTGAAACAAATGTATGCCAATCTTTGCCCATGGTCTTTCAGACACTTAGTATACTGTCTAATATAACGCTTCTAACCATTAAATAATCATTTTTTATCCTTTAAATAATCACAAATATATTTTTCTGTCTCCTAATCAATGGAGGGTGGAGCTACTTTGACGACAGTAGCTCCACCCTATCGATACCTATCAGTGGAAATGCAGCATTGTGTTATTGGTGATGTATTTTAGAATTGGGTTAAAGCACTCCACTGCTCTCCAGGAATTCACACCTGCTGATTTACTTTATTTATGAAATCATGTTGCAACACCAAGGTTGTACGTAGTATTTTTTCTATAACTGTCTGATATAACAGGTTCTTGATCACGAAACATGATCACTAGTTAAGATTAGAGAAGATTAAGAATACCTTCTTGAAAGCATTCTCCCTAGTTGACTCATAACATCATAAATGAATAAAAATGGAACAGCTTCAAGTTGACAAAGAAATCTCGGTAGGGAAGCAAGGTGTTTGATGGGTGCTTAACTCAATGACTGTTTTATTAGTGGAAAGTTGGCAGGATTTCTGCTTCGCTGCGATTGCTAATCCTCCAAAGTAAAACAAAACATTTACGGAGGTCGCTGCACCACAAGCATAAACAAAGCTTCTCAGATTGCATCAAAGCATGGACGTAACTAAAACAAAAATGTTATCACTGTGGTAACACCAAAACATAATGTCTGGTAAGGATTTTGACACGGCTTACTCCGAAAGGACAGGTTAATTTGCAGATTAATTTGCTTCACATAATGTTGTTTTCCTTTATGTTTGTTTATATTATGCTTTGAGGTGTTGGCATAGTCCATCGTTTTCATAACAAGCCTTAAAAGATTTCGACAAACGGTCACTGCACACACACTGTGGTTCTGGATCAGCCATCCAGTTTAGTGCTTCAGTCCAAATTCTGCTCTGTATTCTTTATTACGTCAGCATGCAGTGATTCGTTTTAGCTGACAGCCTTAAGATTAAGGGTAATATCTGTTAAAATATTTAAATTGTAGGGCTGACTGAAACGTTTCTGTAGAAAGACAAAACCATGTTCTTTGAACAGAAAGAAGGTTGGGTTGATGTCCAGCCCTGGACTACAAGTCTTTTGTTGCAGCCTCAGGGTTGCATTTAAAATGATTAAAATGCACTTTCAATGGTACATAATAAAACTCACAGATGTTTGAACCATTATCTATATTTACTATTCAGAGCACACACAGTGAATCTGAATAATGAATGTTTGTCACCATAAATGCCTTGCAGTTATTTATGTTGAAAATAACAACTTTGTTCTCGAATTGAATACAAATCTGGACCAATAAACAGATAAGGGAGCTCAACTCATATTATATACTATAAAATCATTTCCAGTTTCCAGTTATTTTTATTCATGTTTGTAAAAATTTGGTTTAGCACTGAATTAAAAGTGCAGTCTGTAACTTTTATTAAAAAAAAGTTTGTTTGTTTTCTTACATCTTTATTAAATTGTAATCATGTTACGAGGCTGATAATCTGTGAAAAGATTAATTTCCACCACTTTCTCCCTAAACTCTAGACCAGAAACAATTGGAGCGAGGAAGGGTGCCTTAGTGCTGTCAATCAACTTAATGTACTCGCTGCTCAATGTGCTAATGACAGACAAAAATTACTGTTACAGAAAATCTGTTTATCTGCCGTCATCTGTGGCCTTGCTAACTAGTTCTAGCATCCATAACAGGCTACATCAAAAACAGAAAATCTTACTAATTAGTTTTGGTCTACTATCTAGTGCAAATATCTTAGTAAACTTAAAATACGACAAAACTAGCTTAACAATAACTTTTTAGCAAGCTATATAGGTTTGTTTTAAGACAATAATTGGCAGATTATTTAACTTATAACAAGACATTTTTCCCATTTTATAGGTTAGTTTATCTGCCAATGGAACAAATTCTTTTTCATCAATATTAAAGAATTATTTATTAAAATAAGCCTCTATATCTTGCTGAAAAGTTGCTTTTAAGTTAGTTTGTCGTACTTCAAGTATACTGAGATATTTGCATTAGGAAGTACACCAAAATTACTTAGTAAGATTTTGCGTCTTTTCAGTGTTGATAGCAGAGAGCAATGAGGGTTAGGGGGAAGAGATGATGAGTAGCACCACTCAGAGAGTGATTGGCAGCGCTAAGACCCTCCTCCTGGCTCTGATAGGTTGTTTCTAATTACCATTTCTTTTTTTCCCCAGATAATCTGCCTCATAACATGTTGTCTTGACATGACAGTTTCAACAAATATATAAACAGTATTTTGGTAAATGTTACATACTGCAGCTTTAAGTGCAAATATATTATATGTAACTGTAATGAAGAAGTACAAGTTAAAATAGCAACAATAGTTATAGGAGAACTAATCTGTGTAGATGTGAATGTGGAGCAAAGATGCACAGCTGACAGATTTCAGATAATTATGAAGCTCCTGGCTGCTCTGCATGCACTCTGCAGCTCCTGGTTATAAAACCTCCTGTTTGGTAACAATAGGCATTTCATCCTCCTTCTCCTCTCCTCTGCATCTCCCTTTTCCCTCATTAAAGCGAGCTGTGCACACTTTCATAACAATTTAATAGCTGTGTGCCTCACCAGGTCTGACAACAATTAGAGTTACCCTTTCAGCAATATAATTGCTTATGTGAACATTCGCAGTATGCTATTCAATAGAGACAGATTTAGGTTGCTTTTATAGTTGAAGAAAATAGCCTGTGTTTATGAACCTAAATTCTGACCATGACTTAATTGTAAATTACTAGTTAGTTGTGCCTGGAGAATGTGGCTGACCGCTAATTAGTGGATTTATTATCACTCTGCTCCTAAGTGGTTTTGCGTCGATGGTGCATTGATAAAGGTGGTCAGTAATAATGGCACACAGTCCACTGTGAGGCATTTATTTATTTTCACTGTTGGTGAAATGGATTTGGATTAAAGAAAAGATTCAGAGCAATTAGTGCAGGGGACAAAAAAAGAGGCAGCACAGTTAGAAATCTATTATAGCTATTGTAATTATAACACAGATCTTTGAGAGGCATTTCTTATGTTGTAGCATCAGATTTAAAAAAAATTATGTTACAACATAGAGCCCTGTTAATTCCACTCATGCTTCCTGTCTCTGATCCAAATATATGACCTCTTTTTATGCAATTATATCTTGTAAACCTCTCTTTATTCTTCACAAGTTTTCAATAGAGATCAAAACATCTGCAGCAATGGCCGCCTGAAATGCAGATTTTCTGTAGCAATTCCAAAAGAAATAATCTGCTTAAATTTCTCAACACAAAGCTGTGTAAAAGCCCTTAATGCATGGTGTGAAAGCAGATGCAAGTTTGGCTATAAATGAAGCTGAAAATGGTGACATGTTGAAAACATTTCTCCCCCAGACTCTACCAAGAAGCTGAAGGATGTGTTGCAGGAGTTCCATGGAGACGGAGTGTTGGCTAAATACAACCCAGAGGAGGTGTGTGTTGACTTTACACTGCATTACATAACCAATCGTTTATAGTGTAGTTTCTTCTCCACGTGCTGAAAATAAAATCCTAACATGGGTAAGTTATTTAGGTGAGGGATTTTAAACAAACACTGAAGTGACATCAATTAAACCGAAGATGGTATAAAGTCAAAACTCTGATTTGTCTCACGTTTGACTCCAGTTAAAACAATGAAAATGTCTTTCTGTATCTTTATGTGAATGGTTGCTGTTTACAAATGTATTACAAAAATGTAATTTAAACTTGATTTATCTCTTTCTCATGCTTCCGGTTAAAGAAGCAGGAAATCCTCAGTCAAGTAAAAATGTTATATTTTATTCTATTTATATATACACTTGAAAACAGATTTTTGCACAAACACGTTTTTTCTCACTGTCTAAAGTTTAATCAGACCAAATCTTTCTTGTTTTAGATTACTTAGAATTACCAAATTTGCGTAAAGTGTTATACTTGTACATTAGCATATTAATTAGCAAATTAATATGCTATATTTTTAATATCATGTTAAGTGTTAAGTGTGTGTAATTGTAAGGCTTTTTTATGACGTGGACACCAGGAACAGTAGCCATTGTTACGGAAATGGCTTGGCGAGCCACATAAGCAAACAATTATCAGATATTCAGATCTGAATCATTCAAGGAATAGGAACCATCAGTACCAAGTCATAGACCGATACCCACCGGCTCTACAACAAAGTGTACGAAGGAGGTTCATCACTCTGTGGAACCAGAAGCAATCAGGTTCTGTGCTCTATAAATCTGGAACAAACTTCCAGAAAAAAAAACAGCAGAAACACTGAGTTCCTTAAAATCTAGACTAGACTAAAAACCCAGCTGTTTAAAGTAGCTTTTCATTAATCAACATTAATCAACGTTTTGATTGTAATGACAGCTCTTGGAAAAATATCAATCAATCAATCAGCTTTATTGTCAATTCCTCTTACATGTCCAGACATACAAGGGAATCGAAATGAAAAATATAATGCTTCAGTTGTTAACTTTTGTATTTTTATGACATAAAGCACCTTGAACTTCCTTGTTTCTGAAATGTGCTGTACAAATAAACTTGACGGATTGATTGAGACTTGACTGTGGAAGGATCCTGACCATTCATCTGTTTCTGTCTTGGCGTTAGGAGATTGACTTCGAAGGTTTCAAGGTCTTCATGCAGACTTTCCTGGAGAGTGAACTCCCTGAGGAGTTCTGTCAACATCTCTTCATGTCATTTAGCAACAAGGGACCCAAACCCAGTCCCTCATCTGCTGACAAGCCCAGAGTCTCTGGTAAGTGTAGAAAGAAACCTCTCTCCCCCTCCCAAGGCAAACAGTCAGTTGTAAACACAGCAGATGTTGGTGTTACGTAGATACTCGTATATTTGTAATCATATGTTATAATTCTGCTGCAGCAACCAGGTGCTATGAAATGTAAATTGTAGAGTCTGCCAATTTCCTTGGCAGGGGCTCTATTTGTTTTTAGCATTTACGCTAAATTATTGTTGTGTAATAATGCCAAAAAGACGCTGGTTGTTTTGTAGTGTCAAAATGACTGGCTCACACTTGTTGTAGAGGCTGAATTAGCTGCAAATTTATGATGAGTAAAAAATAGGTGAACTCTCAGTTCTAATTGTAGCAGTGATTAGGGTACTAAAGACAAGATGTTAAAGACTAGGGACGACTACTGGATCTAATGTCAGTATTTAATAAAAACAATGCAATGAACGACTGCCTCCAGTACCATATATGTAGAAAAACAAATAAAGTGAATACCAAAAAAACCAAACATACATAGAAGAACCCATAAAATAAACACAAATACTGCAGTTAACTTTCAAGATAAATGTGCACAATGTGTTCACTCACAGATTTCCCCACTAAATGGCACCGGTCAGCACAAAGTCCAACTGACGCATATTGACTAAGGAGTCCATGTTTTTATTTGTCCAACTATTTGAGGGGAAATTGTCCAAGTGCAATTTGTCCTCAACGGAGAAGGAACAAATAATGATTTGTGTGTCAGTATGGTGCGATGGAGGGACCGTCACAGACTGGGATAAAACCAAGAGAGAATTTTATAAAACGATTAATCATCATACCAGTAATCAAACAGGGTGGTGGCAGGTTAATCTGGATGACAACAAGATGGCAATGTTCTTTTTCACATTGAGCCATATTTGTTTGGATAGCTTTATTGTTTATATTTGTTTGAAATCTGCTCTTTGCATTAACTCAAGCTGCATTCGTCTGAACATTTGTTTGATGATCTAAAAACATTTAATTGTGGCAAAAAAGCAAAAACCCAAGAAATTTTGGGAGGAAGCAAATCATGTTAGTTTTTTTATTATTACTGGTATTCATTGTCTTCTACACATTCTTTTCACACTCTGATGTTTTAGTATTTCTAAAGTCAGAGATTTTTGTTGGTATTTCCTTCATTAGTTTATTACCTACATTGGTTTAAGTTTAATTTATTATGCATTTCATTTATTAACATATTGACTGTTATATTTTTCACTTTGGGTGACATCTTTGCTACGGCGCTGAAGTGTTACCAAGCAGTTACCTGCTTGTTCATGTTACAAAACTGAGGCTTCAGAAGGTCACTGCAGGAATACTGAGGCAATATTTTCAAGAAGTTTGGTTGTTGTTTGTTTGTTTTTCATCAATATTAACGAATTATTTAGTTACCAAGCACCTATATCTTGTTGAAAAATTACTTTTAAGGTAGTTTGTCTATTTTCAAGTGTAATAAGATATTTGCACTAGAGTGTAGACCAAAATTACTTGGTATTTTTTTTAGAATGTACATTCTAGGTTCTGAGAAAGTTTTTTTGTGGGCTCTAGTGTCCCTTATATGACAGTAGGCTGACAGGAAACGGGGAAGAAGAGGGGGGAAGACATGCGGCAAATGTCGCTGGGTCTGGGAATCGAACCCGCGACGGCCGTGTCGAGGACTCAAGGCCTCCAAATGTGGAGGCCTTGAGTCCCCTACACCACCACAGCACGCCCGGTTCTGAGAAAGTTTAAGAATTTTTTTTGTTTTTACATAATTTCTTCAGTCTTTACTCCTATCTCATTAAAAACAATAAGGTAGCAATAACATTAGCCTGTTTCTGTCCGTGGATCAGTTCTGTGAAGACAGACACCCTAACCAGCAGGTATTTGGGGTAACAGAGGCATTCTGGAGGATGTTTTGACCTTTCATTTGTGTCCCCCTGCAGGCCTTAAGCTCATCAAAAGCAACTCGACTCCTCTGAAGACCCCCACCCCGCCCGGTCCTCTGGATATGGTGCAGCTGAAGGATATTGTGTTTTACCTCTCGCTGCTGGAAGGCGGGCGACCTGAGGACAAACTAGAGTGTTAGTATCATCCTAAGTCTGATTCTGTTATCATCATGAAGTCAGAGGCAAAGGTACATTTCATGAACCAGTGGCAAATAAGGTTAAATGTTCCATCTGTAGTGGACCACAGGGAAGCCTTTTGACTGATTTAAAGTCTATTTTAGGGCTACTCTTGTAGTCATAGTTGCTAAGAGATGTTCCCTGTTTTTGTTAAGTTTATTTGTGGAGGATTTTTAGGCTACTTAATACTCTAAGCAAAAGTATGTATCATCTAATACTAGGAGGTATTAGTTAGGGGGTTTTGTAGTTAACAAAGCATGCTAACTATAAGTACTACTCCTGTTAGCATGACTTTTGTTTGGCTAAATTAGCACTAAAGAAGCCCTGACCACTTTAAACGTGTTGCAATATTTTAGTACTTGGAAACAGGGAAAACGGTAACAATCAACATCAAGAAAATATTGCCATATGCCAGTAGTAGCTTCCTAATTATCTAAAATAGCCAGCTGTTGTTATTTGACAGTGCATAGGAATAATAAAATAGCGATATTTTAAAACATAATACATAATTTTTTTAACCATTGTACTGGAGAAATCTAAAAAGTATTTTTTAGATTTCTAAAAAAGGGTGCTTCTATTTTAAATGTTATCTGTATAGATTGATTAAAACTGAACTGAATTATTCCCATTTTAAATCAGGTCCTGATTGAAGTTAAAGCTGGACTAAATTATGCTGCAATGATTACAGATTATCTACAAAATAGTTTGTGATTTGAAGAAATAGATTCTTTTCAGACACAACATGGGTTTCTATGGTTGTGCTAAACAAAAAAAGTTCAAATCTAATCTCATTAGATAATTGTGTTATTATGATCTTGTAACATTGATTTTCCTATGAGAACTATAAAGATTTGTTTTACAAAATGTCAGTCCTTCTAAACTAGAGTCAAGTTTTAGTCAGAAAAGCACTTACATTGTACTTTGGAATACATTCTTGCTATTTCAACACATGACCACCCAAACAGACCACTTCAACTTTTCCTTCTGTAAACAAGGTCAAGCAAACACATTTTTGTCATTTAATAGACAGAGCAAAATCTCAAGAAGTGTACCAAGACAATGAATAACAAAGTAAAAACAATGGCTTACAGTTTAGATCATCCACATTAAAACAACTCTGACAATTACAACCAAAAATTTAAAAGTCTGTCAATGGTCTATCTTTGACAGATAGATCATTGTCAAAGACCTGTCAGCTGTCCTTGACAATGTTCAGCTGTGGAAAGGTCAGCTGTGGAAAGGTCAGCTGTGTTAACCTTTTCAGGTTAGCACAGCTTTCCTGATCTGAACAAACCTTGTGAGCCAAAACAAGCCAGCTGCTTCAGATTCAGTACTGTAAACATCTGATAAAAGACAGGAAAAAATAAGGTTCTACATCCAATTAATAAAATCAACCTGAGATAAATTTCTACGGCAGGTTATTTATAACAGAATTCTGTTACACTTCTTAATTGGATGAAGTGAGTCTTAATAGAGTGATGTTTCACTGTAATTCTCAGCTGCATGTTGAATAATTGAGAGGAATGGCGCTCGTTAAGCATAGAGATTACTAAATAATTTAATTCACTCTTCCTTCATGACTATTTCTGAACACATTGTGAAACTAGCTCCATGTGATATCCCTGTACGTGAGGTTATAGGCTTGTTACTTCATTGGAGGAGGGCTCCCTCTGCTGGCTTGCTGATGACTGCTATGTTGATTTACATAGTTTATATTATATATGTTTTTATGTATCCACTTGTTCTGTTGTAGTGTGAAGTGTCCTTTAAGTATTGAGATATTTTGTCATGTAAAACAGAACACAGTCTTTCACTACATAAATAATAATCTTACTCTGAGATCTTTTTGGGAAAGCAATGAGCAAAAATGCTTCCTGGGGATTTCACTTACTTTTTTAATGGTGTTTTATAACCTAAGTAATATCAGTGCTTGAAAAAAGGCTTAAACAGATTTGCAAACCTGATGATCACTGGTTGAAGCGTCAAACATTTTTACTAAACTAAGCAAATTCAATGGTAGCATAAATAACATTTATACCATTTTTAAACTTTAATCGGATCTTTTTTCATCTTGTTACAGTTGTTTCTGCGACACCTGTGTTAAAAGTGAGCTCAAATGTGATTTTAAAATGACAGACATCAGCATAAAAATTTTAAAAATAAAATCCTTCAGCAAAATAAGTCAGTTAGATTCAATTTTCATGTAAATTCAAGTATTGTACTTGAAATGTAATAATTTGACTCAGCAATACACCCGGATGTCTAATGCTCTCGGTGTTTAGCGCAGTGACGGCTATGACGGGAATATATCCATCTTACTAAAACTAAACAGAGTCGAAAGTTTTCACCGGAGTAAGGGTCAACAGCCACCCGCAAAGAACTAAACTCTGCAAGTACTTGAGACACCCGTCTAAAAACATTTATTAACTCTATTAGTTCAAACCCAAAATATATCTTAATATCAACTAATATACACAGAGAAAAACGTATTAGCGCTATCGCAGAAGCTAACATCGCTAGCTACTGAATTCCTTATTTCGGCTACTGGATGGTCCAGCCAATCAGCGATAAGGAAAATAAATGCCGCTCCTGGATTGGCTGCTTTGCAAATATCAGCCCATAGCGTGTCAAGTAGGATAACATCAGGGGATTTTAGCTTCCAAAGCTGCATTTTCTTTCAAATATTTGATTATGAAAAAATATTTCCAGAAATATTGGAGTCATTTTCCACAGAAAAATTTGAAAATAGATACATTTGCAAATACTAAACTGCGAATAGATGAGGGTCCACTATGCGTAATAGTACTGTTTGAGGATTTTTTAATTTTTTATTTATTTTTTACTTTGGAAACGTTTTTCTACTCTTACCTAATATAAGCAGATGAATTATTGCACTTGATAATTCTTCTGATGTGTTATTGCCATATAAGGCATCATTGGTAAATTAAAAAATATTTTCTACTTTACTTTTATCTGTCCAAAGGAAGTCTTACGATTAAATTATGCAGCTGTCTCCTGAGAATGCAATCCAGTTACGCAGAGTCCTGCTGATGCAATAAATATTTGATGCAAATGCAAAGCAGGAACATGTAGATGTTGCATTGACACCAACAGGCAACTTTTCCAAACCAGCCATTGTTGTTCAGTGTTTTTATAATTTTGCTGTCAGTAACATTTTACCTAATCACCATCGTATGCCGAGTGAAATGGAGCTTTTTGGGTTTTCGGTAACTTATTTGAAGATTTTGATCTTAGAGAAAATTTGCTGAAAAGTTTGGCACATGACTTTAATGTTTTCTACATGTGAATAATTGTTTCTCATTATTGCATTTCTAACATCCCTGTTGATTTTTTTTTTCTTTGGCAGTGTGTTAACACACACACATCTTTCTTGTTTGTCGGTTTTAGGCTCACATGATGTGCAGCCTTCGGTCTTTCTGCAGCCATCCCACATCAGATAAACATGTCTTTATCAATCTGACAGCACCTGCACCTGAGTAACAGCAACAACTTCTCTAAAATAAACGTCTCTGACAGATCTGTCTATGCACACTGTTTTGTTACTATGGAAACAGTGACTTGTTGATTGGGTAACAGAAACAGGCCTAGGTCACATCATTTAAAGAATAGACACGACTCCTTCTTGCAAAAATAAGAAAATAATAAATATGTGAGATTTTTGTACTCCCTTTTTAAGAGACGCAGGAGGGTGCAATCATACGTTGAATATAACTTTACTGTTGATGTTTAATTTAAATGCAAACAGCTTACAAGTTATTATGGGTCATTTTCTTTTTATTTGAAGCCACTAGAAATCCTCAAAGAATAAAATTATGTTTTATTCCACAGTTTGTCTGTAAATATTCACTTTAAAGATTGAGGAGGTGGAGAAAGCATTGATCTAGAACCATCTTTCTAAAAATGTGTTTTCCGAATCACTCGTGGTCCGCGGGCGTCCCCTGGTGGTCATAAAGGCACTGCATGTTAACGACCGTTTGTTTGTCGTGACGTCAGCTCAAAGTGCTACACTACAGCTAGCTTACCAAAGCATCGTTTATAAATAATAGTGGATGCGTGTCTTAAAACCGGGTCACTCAAAAGAAAAACTGAATAGACAACAACTCTAGGACAACTTGTATGATCGGAGGAAGCTAAGTTATACCTCCTGAGAGTTTTGATGTGTCGTTTTATGAGCGATTCGATTCTTTTGAACGGCTCAGCCGTTCACGGTAGGACTCAGTTTAGAACTGTTAGTTTTTTTAGATTTTACTTGCTTATGATGCTCTTCTCACACCTCAACAGCTATTGTTTTTATTTAATTGAAGATTACTTAATTAAATTAAATACAATAGATAAATAAATGGGTGCATATATTTTTTATATTTAATGGTACAGGAGAGGATTTTTGTTTTAGTCAAATTAAAGAAAAATAGACAACTAAGGTCTAATTTTATTTAATTGCGCTTCTAAATTACAAATAGGTCTTAAAGTTTTTAATTCACACCACACTTGGTCGTAAAGAACAGCTTCTTTTTTGACTTCCTTGTGTTTGACGTAATTGGAAAGCTTGGAAACCACACTTTTCACTATATGTAAATAACTCAAAATGCACGGAGTGGAATTGTGTTAAGACGAAAATATTTTCATTTCACAGTTTGTATTTTTTAAGATGTTATTGTGGTGGAATTTCAAGTTGTCCGTGAAAGATTGTTGAATGTGTAAAGTGATCCTCAGCCTGAAAACGTTTGAGAAACACTAAACTAGGACTAATATTTTGCATTATTTTTCATTTCCACAGTTATGTTTCGGCTCTATGACACAGATGGAAACGGATCACTGGATAGCTCGGTGAATATTTTTTCCTCTTTTCTCTTTCAAGTCGAGCGCATAAATCAGTATGTTTTTTGTCCCCCAATGAGCAAAGAGCTGGTATGGATCATCAAACATTTGTGCACAGGGAAAGAAAGGCCTGTAAAAATCTCATTAAGTATAACCCAACATCTGGAATCCTACCAGGAACACAGGTTGTTGGCATTCAGAGCAAACAAAATCACTAAAATGCCATTACCATGCTGCGAAAATGCAGTGAATTATTAAAACATTTGCTAAGAACATAATGCCTTGTAGTCAATTATTGTGCAACCCCCTCAGTTTAGTCCTTACTGCCTCTACTGCTGTATGCACACCTGTGCTCAGGGGCATCAGGTGTGCAAACACCCACACAAACACACCTGATCCCGCCCTCCAGATGGCGCAATGTAGTCTAAATGTATGCGAGCTGCAACAAACAAATTAAATCTGGTTCATTTAGCAGAAAGTTTTTTCTGGTTTCTTTTTCCCTCATGCAGAAAAGATGAAATTTTTGTGCTGCTTTTCCAGTGAGGCTGAATTGGTCCAATTATTTGATGTAGAAGGGTGATCCAAAATGAATAAACTAGAAATATGTCATGATATTTTAATATTGTCATTAAAAAAATTACTCTTATTATATGGAATCATTACTCATAGGGATAGAACATTCTTGGTAATAAAACCTTAAATGTAGTTATTTACAAATTATGGCCGAAAAATAGTGTCCATAATCTACAGAGTATATTTGTATCTATAGTGTAAGAAAAAAAAAGAAAAAATTGAAAATGTCCTGGGATTTTTACTGTAATTTCACTGTTTGTCATGTTAAATTTACTTACATGTCTGTTAATCCAAAACTGTTATTTTTTATTTATTTTACAGTATATTTTATTATACATTTTAAAACACTTTTCTTATTCAAAAACTGAAACTTTCAGTATTTTGTAGAGCATTTCTCGATCAATTAATCAATCAATCAATCAATCAATCAATCAATCAAATTTTATTTGTATAGCACATTTCAGCAGCAAGGCATTTCAAAGTGCTTTACATCAAATCGATTTTCAAATTTGTTTTGTCATACAAAAGCATTTAAGCCTGTGTTATATATTAAATGTGTTAAATATATTGTAGTTATACTGTAAAATATCATATTGTCACCTTCCTAAAATAATGGCTTAAATCTTATTTTATAACAATCATTTTCATGCAGCTGACAATTTAGCAGTCTGTTTTAATGAATCCAACATACTGAGAAACACTTTTCTATCTATTGATCTAACTACATTTAGTCGCGTTAGTTCTTCAACAAAATAGTTTCATAAGTTGAAGTTTCCTCCTGCTAGCTATCTTATAGACTAACATAATAAATTACAATATTGAAAATCTGCTCATGAAGTCATTTCTGGAAACTATCTGCTTTTTAGAAACATTCTCTATTTTGATAACTGAATAAGTTTGTTTTTCATCTTTGTTGCTGCTCTTAAAATAATTTAACAAGACATCTAACTAATTTATGAATGAAAGAAAGTAAGTTTGTAGGTAAAGTTAGTAGGAGGAAGTCTTTAAAAACACTCATTGCTGGAAGTGGGACAAAAATTTGAGAGTTTTTCCAGGAAGATCCATGTTAACACCAAAACATGAACCCGTGGTTCTTCTCTACCAAAACATGAACCTGTGATTCTTCTCTACCAAAATATGAACCCGTGATTCTTCTCTACCAAAACATGAACCCGTGGTTCTTCTCTGTCCACTTCAAAACTGTCCTTAGCATCTTGATAATCCAGTGTGGCACCAGACTCAAATGTCAGGCTCTCTGTAATTAAACCATCTGGCGAGGAGCTCTTCCCACACCGCCTTTGTTTCCCACTGTGCAGCTCTTCTGCACGTGTTTCCAACCTGCTATTACCAGCTGTTTATCAGTCTCCATATTGGAAGGAAAATACTGTATTTCTATGCCTGTAATGGCCGTCTGTGATGCAGGAGCTGGAGCACATTATCTCCCAGATGATGCACGTCGCAGAGTACCTGGAATGGGACGTGACGGAGCTCAAACCAGTAAGAACAACGTTTTGCTAGGAATATACATTAGAAAACATTCTTCATTTTAGAAGTATTCTGATGAAAACTGTGGCACTTCTGAAAAATGCATGCAAAATTTTGTATTTTGCATGCATTCTTGTTATATTTGCAAGAATATAACATTTACTTTTGTTCATATACTCACTGGAAAAACAATTCCAGAATAAGTATATATTGTATTCTACAAAATATGTACCACAATTACTGCCGTTTTCAATTAAATTGATGTAATCAAAGAAATTTTATAACTTTAAGTTGATCTGTTACTCAGAACCTTAAATTAATATCATATTCTCTGTATCGATGGATAAATCTGATAAATATTAAATACATATTAAGAACATTTTTACTGGAGGTTTCAAAATGTGTGGAGCAAAATTGTAAATTATGATTACGGTATATGCAAGGTTTGTAACGACACTAAATCAACTAATGTGACTCAAAATATTACAGTATTGTGTTCTACAAAAATTATGTAAACACAAAATTATACCAAGTATTTTTGATCTCATTTCTAGTACCCTTGAAAGAGGACAAAATTGGACTTTTTCATCAATATTAAAGAAGTTTTCACTTAAAACAAGCTGCTATTTCTTACTGAAAAGTTACTTCTAAGTTAGTTTTGTCTTATTTCAAGTTTACTAGAAACTAGGTCAAAAATACTTGGTATAATTTTTTTTGCAGTGTATGTACCACAATTATTGGTGTTTTCAATTAAACTAGTGTAACAAATGGATTTCAGTCAGATATACTTTATTATTATTTTTAGTTTATCAGCTTGTTAGACCTTAATCTTTACAACATTAGTAAACTAATGTGGGGCTTTCTGTGTCGTTGGATGAATATGAACTATTAAACATAGTTTTAGTGGTGATGCTAAAAGGTGTGGAGCAAAAATGTAAATTATAAGTGGGATGTTTCAGTTTGTAACTGAAAATCCAAACTGTTTTATGTCACAGATCCTGCAGGAAATGATGCAGGAGATCGACTACGATCAGGACGGTACGGTGTCCCTGGGGGAGTGGATCCAAGGAGGCCTGACCACCATCCCACTGCTGGTCCTGTTGGGTCTGGAGACGGTGAGGTCACACAGAAACCGCTTGCATCTGCCACTGATAACACAGAAAAAATTTAAGAAAACCTGAATGAAATCTGCAAAAGCAGGTAAAAAAAATACCACTTCTTGGTTACCAGATAGAAGCTAATATTTAAACATACTGAAGTTTTGCTTAATTTCTTAAATTTTCCATAATTTTTTATTTTCATTTGACATCATAGGGGCGCTTAAGAGAAAATTACCTCCTTGGTGTATCGTCAAACCTTTTAATTATCAATCAGTGTTTGATTGTTGCTTTTAATTTATTGCCACAGCTACATCAGATATTGTTTTGTCTCTGTTACAATAAGGCAAAAAAGAAAAAACAAACGAAACAGTGAAACGTTTGACACCGTTTTAAAAACACATTCATGAGATAATTATTTAACACTTTTCTTAAAAGCTTGTGTATATATGTCTTACACCTTACAGGTGTAAATTAGCTTTATTATCCTCACCTATCCTCTTTCTTTAACCTCATTTCAGATCCGTCCTGCAAGGTGATTATGTTAATTACTCTAAATTTGACACATTGTTTCTCTAATTACATCATGTAAATAGTAGTTATAATAAGAATAAAGAGAATCACTCTTAGGCATACGTTTCTGTTGTAGTAGCTTCATGTTTATGGTGTTTTAGTAGATCTTTCCACATCTTTATGATCTATTACTATGAAATTTTTTTCCAGCAACATAAAGGAGTCTATATTTATAGTTTACACACTTCTTTTCTAATTTCTCTCTGGATCAAATTTTATTTTCTGTGTCTCTGCTTAGTTTTTTAACCTTCAGTTCTGCTCCATCATGCTGTAAAACAGGGGTGTCAAACTCCAGTCCTCACGGGCCGGTGTCCTGCAACTTTTAGATGTGCCTCTGCTGCACCACCTGAATAGAAAAATTAGGTCATTAGCAAGGCTCTGGAGAACTGGAGCCTCCTACACAAGGAGGAGGTAGTTCAACCATTTCATTCCAGTGTTTTATACTTGTGGCACATCTAAAACTGCAGGACAGCGGCCCTTGAGGACTGGAGTTTGACACCTGTGCTGTAAAATATTAAAGAATCATTGCTGAACTGTTCCAGGTCTTCCTGATGAAGTTTGAATTTGTTTCTTTATTCAGTCTTCAATCTTCTTGGTGAGGAATTGCAAAGAAATTGACTCTTAAATAAGAAACAAGCCTATAAACTGCATCAGGAAGCTTCACTGCTGTCTCAACGCTAAATTCTTCGAGATAGCTTTGTTTTTCTTCCACTTGTCCCTAACAATAAGAGGGAAGATTCATCCCACAGTAGTGCAAAATCAATTTGCACACTGTAAAACATTTGAAGGTGGTTTAACTTGAAAATGCTGCCTTGAAAATGCAATTTAAAAAAAAAGTTTTGTTTTTAACTCTGAAATTAAAGTTCATAAAGTTGATTTAACGACAAGAACATTGTTTTTTAAGTTAATTAATCTTGAACTGTGAATTTTACCATAATGCTGCAATTTAAATAAATAATTACTTCACAATATGCAAGAAAAACTGCCGTCACCTCATTGAAGCGTCAGATTTCGCTATTGTTTTCACTCACAATTTCAAGTTAAAAATAAATACTTATTTTACTTTAGAATAATTTAAATTCTTCCTTCAAATTGCACGAACAAAATTTCTGATCTGATGATGAATTTTATTAAACATCACAATGAATTCTTCTAAAAACATTCTAGTGTGAACAGGACATGAAAATAAACATTTGCCTTAATAAGACAGAGTCAGACACACTCCATCTCAGGATACAAAAACATGCCGCTAAGCATTCTGGGAAATAGTCCCCACTCCTGTTTTTTTCCTTCTCCCAGCTTTTTAAGTGCTGCTAATATAAATAATCTGTTTAGATAGCATTGTGATTATTCTTCTCCATTTTCAGTAAAAGACGGTTCCAGTTCTAGCTGATGTTTTTTACTGAAGCCTCTTTATTGGAGCTGAAACTTTCACATTTTTGATCATTTGAGAAACTGCAGTTGCTGCATGTGAGGTAATTTTTCATGCTAAAAAGATGCACACTTTTTTTCCCCGTTGAACTAATTACATTTTCGGAATAAATTAAATTGCCCTTTTGCATAATAATCTGAATACAATAAAAATTGTCATTAAAGACAGCAGAATGCTTTATTAGCTACTAGAAAAGCTTTTTATTGAGTCTAAAAAACAGAAAAATTGCATTAGAGAACAGCTTTCTTATAACTCTGAGGGTGCAATTCTGACATTGTCCACTAGATGGCTGCATTTCTCCGTCTTCATTCAAAGTCCCAACCAGCACTCGTTTTCTATTTATGAATGAATTAATGAATGAAATATTTCTAATAAATGAACTGAAACTGAATTCAGAGTTTCCTACAGAATCTTTCTTATTGCTATTACAGCAAAAAAAAATAAAAAAAAATAAAAACTGATAATAATAATAATTCGCTGTCCTCCACTATAAGAAACACATGGAAACGAAATAAAGCTCCTACTGTTGTTAATGATAAAGTAAGTAATGGATGTTTCTGTTTGTTCAGAATGTAAAAGATGATGGGCAGCACGTGTGGAGACTGAAGCACTTCAACAAACCCGCCTACTGTAACCTGTGTCTCAACATGCTAATTGGGCTGGGAAAGCAGGGACTCTGCTGCTCATGTGAGTCTGTCGCCTGACCCTCAGCATTTCATCTCAAATACACAAACAATCATCCACTGTTTGGATGCTTTGACATTTTTATTTGGTTTCTATTAAAAACCTCCTAGCTGAAAACAGAATGTTTTAATGCCGTAGCTTATTTTCACACTGATGTTTATTCAGAGGAAAATATTTATGTTTGGATTTTTTATTTATTTATTTTTTTACATGAAACTATGCTTTCATTCTGTCAACATTTCTCAACGTTGGCTCAAATAAAGAGTAGGATTTCTGGATATTATTGTTTGCAGAGTTCAGGATTCTTACTGATTGTCTCATCTGTTGAGGTTTTCCAATGATTTATGTACAGGAACTAAGGCTGCGTTCACAC
Organism: Gambusia affinis; assembly: GCF_019740435.1. NCBI lineage: Eukaryota > Metazoa > Chordata > Actinopteri > Cyprinodontiformes > Poeciliidae > Gambusia > Gambusia affinis. The sequence goes on from NC_057872.1 coordinate 22,531,896, forward strand.
TGCAGCCTAAAGTGACTCAATTCCAATTTTTGTTTTGCCGTAATGCAACCTGTGTTTGACCTTTTTATGACAGTCTGATGAAAACTGTTTGAGGAACCCATTTTGTTCAAATGGGTCGAAAAAAATGCAACCCATTTTTTTTTTATGCAACCCTGGCCACTTGGGTATTCAATACGCATCTGATTCAAATGTGACCTGAATCTGAACGCTCAGGTCGCATTCATCCAACATAAACGACATTGATACTCTACAAATGTTAGTATTCTGCGTCCTGATGCGCATAAGCGGGAAGAAAATTAACAATCATGGTGGACTATAATGAGGAAGTTGTTAATATGCTGGCTCCGGTTGGACAACACCTTCAAATGTGTAAGCTATGCTCCACCGTTAGCATCCATGTTCATTTCTCAAACACTGAGCACTTCTTCTTTTGGATGGCAGTTGGCAAAACATTGAGCATGCTCTGTATGTGTGACCTTATTGCGCCCTCTACTGCGCATGTGGGACACTTTTAGGTTGTTTGCAGTTCACACTGGAGAACACAAAAAAGCCTCATATGAACAACAACGCCAAAAAAATCAGATTTGATGAAAAAAATTGGATTTGGGTCACTTTAGGCTGCAGTGTGAACCCAGTGTAAAGCGGTTGATTTTGAATATATTTGGTGGAATAACCAGGAGGTTTTCAATGTGGTTCAGTGCAGTGGGCTCTTCATTTTTTCCAGAGGTGTATGTATTTTTATTGATTGTTTATTTTATTCTTCCTTTTATCAGTTTGCAAGTATACAGTCCATGAGCGCTGTGTGGCTCGTGCTCCACTTTCTTGCATCAAAACGTACGTGAAATCCAAGAAAAACACTGAGGTGAGTCCTGACAATGATCTTCTGCTACAATGAAAATTATTCAACCTGTTATTAAGCATTGCTTTTTAACAGGATAATAGTTGAACTCTATAACACACACACATCATCACTTTTTTGGCCTCTTGTCTTCCTTTTCTCTCCTCTATTTCTCGTTTCTTCCTGATTGTTTTCTTTCCTTTCTGCTTTCTTTAATTGTCGTGTAACTTCTAGCTTTGTATACATCTTGTTTTTCTGCACCACGTTTTTTTTCTCGCTGCTTTTCCACCCAGTATGCCGTCTCTCCTCCTCTTTGCAGGTAATGCATCATTTCTGGGTGGAGGGGAACTGCCCCACCAAGTGTGACAAGTGTCACAAAACCATTAAGTGTTACCAGGGCCTGACTGGGCTCCACTGTGTGTGGTGTCAAATCACGGTAAGCCACCCCTCGCTGAGAGGCAGCCACCTCCTCATTATATTCCCACTGCTTCTTGTTGTTTAGGCTTTCATTTTGGCACCTCTGATACCTCACAAGTCATTTTGCCAATTTACACTCAGAAAACACTTGTTTGCAGCTCTAAGATAATAGAAAATAAGACGGAGATGGTGATGTGTGCATTTGCAAATAAACCCTGAAAACGCAGCTGAAATATTTATTTCTGTTGCCTCTAGTTTGAGGTTGTTAATAATAGCTTCCACCTCCTCCAGCTCCATAACAAGTGTGCTTCCCACGTCAAACCTGAGTGTGACTGCGGACCCCTGAAGGATCACATCCTGCCCCCAAACTCAATATGCCCCGTCGTCCTGGTAAGATTTCGCTTGTTCTGGTCAGCGGGCCTCAAGGCGGAGAGAGCCTTTGAGACCTGATGATCCAATCATCAGACCTGAGTTCTCCTACTGTGCTTCGAAGTGGCAGCAATTTATTTTTTAGAACTTTATTCCGAAAATTGCACAAGTGAGTTTGAAGGGGATAAAAGTGTGCCACCATAACGCAATGTTCTTTCTGATCAGCTGCAGAGTTCTCTGAAAAATAGTTAGATTTTTACCTTCAAATTGGTTTAGAATAGAATAGAATAGACTTTATTGATCCCCAATGGAAATTGCTTATTCGTTGACAAACTACTCCATCTAAAGTGTTAAATATTAACAATACAAATATAACCATAAGAGATATAGTTTATAAAATATACATATATATCTAAGAATGTTGTAAGTAATTCGATATGACTGAATATAAATAAATAATAAGTAGGTAAATAAAAGTTAAATAAATAATAAATAAATAAATAAAAATGTATTAAATTAATACATTTTGTTGTGGAAATTTTTCTTTAACAAAGAGTGAGGAAAAACTGTTTGAAAATCCAAAGAACCAGAGAAAGAATATATTCTTAATTGATATTTATTCGATTAAGAATATACAGCGTTCGAAGTCTCTGCTCACTGATCGCAGTCAGGAGAAAGAGCCTCGAGCAGAACACAGCTTACAGTTTTATAGGGAGAGTTTTATTCCATTCACATAGTTTGATAATCTACTTGGTTACAGAACAGAAAGCAAGCACACGTATCTTCTTTCACTGGGGGAGTCAAGCACGTCATGAGGGTGCATAGAAGAAACAATTTAATAGCTTTATTGAAATACCAAGGCCGAGAAGTAGCTTCAGAAGACATTCTGAAGAGCATGTGCGTTACACAAGTATCATGATACTGTTATGCATTGTTTTGCTCATAATCAGGTAGTAATCTTAAAATTTTACACTACAATTCACAAACCAAATTACACTAAATTCATACAGATCCAACTAAAGCAGCGAGAAGGAATTTGACAATAATTTGAATAGAATAAAATATACTTTATTGATCCCCAAGGGGAAATTGCTTAGACAGTGAGAGCTACTCCATCCAAAGTGTTGAATATCGCCAAATACAAATATAATATTTTTGATATCAGGTTGCAGTTACCTTAATTGCCACAAGCACAGAAGTGACTAACATTAAGGAAATTTATTTGATTGGCAATTATATGCTAATATATCTGTGACACCTTATTGAGGAAAGTTTTAAGCCCAACTTCTTTGACCTCTGTGGCTATTTATTTATTTTTCTTATTGAATTCAGGTCTGTTTTAGGCCATTGATCTGCACCAATATTGCCACCAGCTTTCAGTAGGGGGTATTTTTTTCTGTGTGATCTTACATAAATTGCCATGGTTTTCAAGCAATGCGTCAGAATTTTTCCGAAAAATTCAGACCTTTTTCTCAGAATTCTGACTTTAATCTTGCCAGATGAAACATTAGTATTCTGAGAAAAAATTCCAGAGTTTTTTTTGTTTTTTAGTGCTCTGTTTTTGATGTGCTCTTCCACATCATTGTGCAGTGTTTCCACACGGTAGTGAAAGGTAGTAAATTAAATGAACTCAAATTAAGGCCAGTAAAAAGTAGTAAGAATGCAGGCCAGTAACTAAAGGTAGTAAAAGGTCGTAAATTTTCCATTGATGCTCACGTATTGTCTTAAGTTTGTTTTACTAAAATCTGTATAAAAAATTATAACTACCGTACTGGCAGGACCTGAGCTGTCACTGACAGACTCCAAGCTGCTGTGCGCATGCGTTGTGTTTTAACTGCCTAGCGTGTTGAGACTAGCTAGTCATTTTGCGCTTCGCCATGGGAAAATATAAGTTTTCACAACTTTGGCTCAATGATTCGAGAAAGACTAGGGATGACCAAAGTTGAAAAGTAAAACATAGCAAAAAAAGTAGAAAGTAGCAGAAGTAGAAATTAGTATAAAACCTGAAATAGTTGAAAAGTAAAACAGCAAAAGAACTGGCATAAATTAGCAGAAGCAGAAATGACTGGTGATATCTGGATCTTGTTTTGTGCTGCTGTTTGGAGTCGAACCTCGAACCGTTTTGCTGTGTCACTTCAGGAACGGCAGTCGACTCTGAGAAAGGACTCGAGGTCCAGTCAGTCGAGTCGAGGAAAGATGCAGAGGGCGAACTCTGTCACAGTGGACGGACAAGGACTGCAGGTTACACAGAAATTCACACTAAAATCACCCAGTAAATATGAGGCAATCAGTTAGTTTCATTATTGTGTCAAGGATTTGTTATAAAACGGTTGAAAATTAAATAACATATATTTTACCAAAAGAAATTAGGATTATTAGAACTCAATACCAGCGTATACGTTCATTGTAAGGTCTTGTAAAAATGTGCTTTCTTTCATTGCAACACCTTAACTGCCTTGTTGCTGAAAAGTGCTATCCAAATAAAACTTCTTCTTCTTCTTAATTTTCACATAAAACAAAAAACCCAAGCTTTAATGTGAAAAGTCCTCTTCAGGAAGGGATAAAAGCTTGCTAACTTGAATATTTCCATCCCTAAAAATTCTCACAAATAATGTAAAATAAAGTAACCAAGGCATTTTTTAATTTATACTTTGCAATTTTTCAGTGGAGTAATTGAAATGATCCCAGTCACTCTTTAAAATAGGAAGGGACATGATTTATAAGTAAGTCTTATGTGTGGCAATCTTATTAAATCAGGAAATGGGAACTGGAAAGTAGCTAAACACAGAATTATTTCTAACATTTTATGCATCTTTACTCAGGCAGTTGATAAAGAGTAAAGAGTGTAAAACATTTTACGTCTTTATAACAACCATATGTCACCATAACTCATTGAACTTCTGATCCAGACAAAGTTTTAAATCAGTTAGATTGGAGAAGCTACAGGTGGTGTAAAGACAGCAATATCGCCTCATTATCAGCATATCAAGCCAGTTTCCTGTCGAGTCTTAAGATTTGATGTGAGCCTCTGCAGTTGGTGAACACCGCCAGTCCTTCTGGTAATCAGCATCATCCATAATCAACATCCTGATCCTGTGCCAGCACGCCGCCAATGGAAACCCTGCCGCCGTTTACGGCGAGTGTTCGTCTGCGCGTGGCTTTAGGAGAGAGAAATACGATGAATCAAATCCCGGCCACATCCATCTCTGCCTCTCGCTGGCTAACCAGCGTAATAATCAAGATTATTATTTATAATTACAGGAAGTAATGGATCACTCTGGATGGGACAGGGAGCTCATTAATTCACCCTCGGCCTGCTGGGATAGCAGACAGGGGGAGTTAAGTGCTTCATCTGTGTCAGGGAGAGCACTGGGCGAGTTGTAGCAGGACAGTTCAAACGGGGCGTGTGCCTGAGGCTCAAACCGAGTCCAGAACCTCAGGCAAACTGGGAGATTGTGTCTGATCATATGTTTGAGACAAGGTATCGTCACATTATACCCACAACCTCTCACCTATGACCTATTATACTTCCTTGATCAAGTTAGGATGGGTCTATAGATCAGGGGTGTCATTTACATTTGGGGCCATATCAATAATTTAGAAAATTTAATATTATTGATAATCTTTTCAGTCCCTCCAGAATTTTACAATTATTTTGTGATTGTGATTTGTAAAAATGAAAGTGCTTGTGGTACTAATTTTGAAATATTTGCTATATTTGCGCTTATTTATGTCTGTAAATGCGACTTTTTATTACTCACTGTAAAGATCATGGACAATAAGCTGACATCAATTCAAGTCGAGGCAGCTGTTTAGTACAAGTAAGAAAGTTTTTGACAATTTTTGAGAAAAATCTGAAATAAACTCTCATTTATGTACTAGTGCAAAAAAGTATAGGGATTTGTTGATTTTGTACCGATTTCCATGATAATTCGAAAGAAACTGGAGGGACTGATATAATTGTGCAGTGAACAGATAAAAGTTCCATTAATTTGATTGATAACTTAATATTTAAGCAAATGTAGTGTTTTCTTAGAGCGCCATGTAAAAAACTTTTGACTGCTGGATTTGGCCCAGGGGCCTCTAGTTTAACACATGTGGTCCACAGGCTATAAAAAACATAGTTTACAATACAATACAATACTTTTTTTTTTTTTTTTTTTTTACACAAAATCATTCTTAGATAATGAGATTTTAACCTAATCAGTTCTGTCCTTTTTGAGTTCCTTTCAGAATGAGGTGTTTTAGAGCCTCTTGTCACTTTAAATCCAAATAATCTGCTGCTGCTTTCCACACCCCCAACTCAATGTTGAAGGGCAGAACTGGAGCCTCATGCACAACCAACAAGAATAGTAAGTCAACAACAAAACACTTATCTTTTCCAGCAGCCGTTGTACAGTGCATACAAAGGTAAAATCAGCTGACCAAACATGCTGGAGCTCTGCTATGGTTGCTAGGTCACGGCGAATATGACTCAACGATCAGGAGGTTTAGGAAACGGCTTGATTTCTACTCACCAGAAAACATTAACGAATTTTTAAGCACTTTGACTGTGTATATAATATACAAAAGTGTAAATTTTGCCTAATAAGCCCCCTTTAATATTTGTATTATTCCAGATGTTTTGTGAACATCAGGGGACGAACAACATCACAGAGACATAGAAACACAGCAGAGAGCAGATTGATTCTAAAATTATTTCCCAAACTCTGAATAAATAAAAGAATTTAAGCCATCATACAAAAATAGAGTATTGCACAAGTAGAAAACCACCAGGTCATATGCATCCATCGAAACTGACAGACTGGACAACCAAGAGGTCCATGGTAACTCTGGAGGAGCTGCAGAGATTCACAACTTCTGCCTTTTACACAGAATCCACCATTTCCAGGATGAAATGGTGTGAAAACATCTGCAAGAGGCTGACAGGAACTCTTATATGTTTTTATATCCTTTTAATACAATATCAATATTAAACATAAAATACAGTAATGTTTGTGGCTCTAATTTAGGGTCAGGGTGTTGCATTTCTGCAACATTCTCCATTTTCAAAAGGTTTATATTCAGGTTCATTCTTTTGAGCTAAACCTAAAACCCATTGACAACTTTTAAAAACATCCTTCTCTTTTAAATGGACCTTGTCTTAAAATTTCAAGGGAAAAGTTTAGGTTTCCACATAGAAGACTATAGAGCGCTCCCGTTCCCGAGCTGGACCGGTTCACAGGAAATCTGTGCAGAATGCAGGCAGGCAGTGCAGCGCTTGGAAGTGCCATATATACTTGATAAAATGTCTGAGGGATACGGCTTGAAAGTGAATTCCTGTGAAGCATCCTGCAGTCTCCAAACACCGAGGCTTTGTTTTGACATCTTCCACACAGATCACAACAATAGAGGGCACTCATCCTCTGCTGGTGTTTGTCAATCCAAAGAGCGGGGGCAAGCAGGGGGAGAGGTAAGTACACAACCTGTCTCAACATGCTACAAGGGGCCTCTGAAGCCCCGCTCCGCAGCTACAGAGGGGAGGAAGCAGCATGGCCGCGGGGCTGACGGCTGCTTTTTGACTTAGTCAAATAAAAACACAATCTGATTTACCTAAAGCGCCGGCCGCCTCGGAGAGAAACTCCTCTCACTGCCGGCTTCAGTCCCTTTCTGTAACCCAGAGCTAATTGGGTTATTACTGAAACATATTCATTCACTTCTTATTATGCCGGCCCTCATCTGTTTAAATTATGAGATCAAAATATGACTTCAGCCAGTTGATATAATGAAATTGAAATTAAAATGAATTAGTCTTTCTAATGGTTTCTCCTCAAGGGGACTTTAGACATTTTTCCGCCTTGCTGCCCAGTCCTCTGGCGTGTCAGTCTGATCAGAAAGGGCTCTGTGTTTCCCCCCATTCACCAAGTCAGCATGTGACAGAGTCAGCTATTACACTTTCACTCACTGCTTTGTTTCCTGATTTTCTTTTCTTTTCTATTAGAATTTACAGAAAGTTCCAGTATCTCCTGAACCCGAGACAAGTGTACAACCTGGCCAAGAGTGGACCATTGCCGGGGTATGTTGGAAAAAACCTTATGTTAAATCAGTTAGCGTTTATATTGATTTCCATTTTGGCAAAAAGAAGCCATTGTGGGACTAACTCTGAAGTTAATGCTAATGCAGATTTTAATTGCTATTGGTTGGTGTTTGCACAGCAACCAATCCAGGAGTGTCATTACTTTTTTTTGACACTGATTGGCTACATCCCCAAGAGAGAGATAAGGAAGCTGGTGGATGTTAGCTCATGATGTAGTGCTAAGATGATTTTCTCTGTGTTTATTAATGGATATTGAGGTATAGTTGATGTTTCAACTAATAAAGTAGGCAGATATAGGTGGATTTTACACTGCAAGAACACAAAATCTTAAGTATTTTTGGCCTAGATTTTTGTCAAAAGCTCTTGGTACACTTGAAATGCAACAAACTAGCTTATAAGTGACTTTAAGCAAGATGTTGGAGCTGGAGTTAAGTCAACAATAATATTGATGATTTTGAGAATTTCAAGTTTATTGATATTTAAGAATGCATGCATTCTCCTGCCATTATTAGTCAAATTAACTTTAAAATGGTCATCAATATTAACATTGCAAGTTATTGCAATCTTGCTAACATTTATCATCCAGCAAAATTATTTTGTCTTATTTCCAGGCTTAACTAATTATATCTGCTTTGAGAAACCTGGTAACATTTTGTGTTTTTGCAGTATTGTCCTTAAATGTAGATGCAAATCCCATTTTAATATGAATGATAAACAAAGACTCCTTATAGGCCTGTCACAATAAAAAATAAATCAATTAATCGCATGATGTTTATTTGCATAACTTATTGTTTTTCTCTTTCTACCAAAAACTGGATGACAAAATTCCTCAGTCTGGTGTTTTGGTCTCAACTAGCCATTTTTTTAGGTCAATTTTGTTTACAGACACTTCATAGGTCATTTTATTTGTTGTTTCTGTTGATTTGTTTATTTATTGTGGATATAAAAAGCGTCTTCCAGTTCCAATGTTAAATGATTTTGAGAATTTTAAGTTTATTGATATTTAAGAATGCATGCATTATTATGCCATTACCACTAAATTACTTTAAAATGGTCTCAAAATAACATTGTTTATTGCAATAACTTCTGGGATAATTTATCATCCAGCAAAATTTGTTGTCTTGACAGGCTTAATTAATTATACTTTGAGAAATGACACATTTTTAAAAAATATATTTGTAATTTTAACAGAAACGGATTGCATTTAACTAAAAAAAAACAAACTAAGACAATACATTTGCCATTCTGTTTACTCTTTGTTGTTGCTCTCATATAATAATCCCATCACATGCAAGAGAGGCCTTTCGCATTAAAGCCTCCAGTTTCTCCTCCCTCAAACACCCAAATGAGGTGAGTTCACATTTAACACATCCTGGAGACGACCATACCGAGCCGGATCCGCAGACAAGTAGCGGCTCAGTATGCATAAGACTATATGGGAGCTCATGACACAAATGACTGACGGATGCAGAGTGGGTGAAGCTCTTGCCACACAACATGTGATCGCGCATGCAGACAAGCAGCTCGCCGCAGCCCAGTGGTGTGGACGGCGCCGGGTCCCCTACAGTTCACGTTTGTGATTAAGAAAATGAATGGATCATTTACATGCAAGAGGCTCCTTCACTTTGCCACCTACATCCAGCAGCGTTCGGGACACAGGAATTTCTCGCCGCCGTGCTACCATGTTGTTTGGCTTTGATTAGACCTGAAAAACAGCATCTTTTAGATTTATAAAAAATACATAAACAGCAGCACACCACTGCTTAAAAAAGGATCCAAGAGGCTTGAACTGCATGTATGAGAAGACAGCCGAGCTTTCAACACCAGCAGTTTCATTTTGTTCATTTTCCTCTGATGAGAACCAAAAACATCATCTGGTTCTGGATGCAGAAATCCTGACAGCATACGCGATGACCTTCCCCTGTTATAACCTAGTTAATATTTTGCCAAGTGAACTCACCGCAGCTCACATTAGCAGGGTGAGCAGTCACCATTGGACACTGCAGCCCAGGCAGCCGCGTACACTGCTGTCAATTAGCTGCCTCTCTAATCAAATTACAGCAAATTAAGTGTTTGTTTCTTGGTATTTAAATATCCCGAAAGTTGCCTTTCATGTTCACGGCCGTCTGTTTTTGTGTCTAATGTGGTTTGTGGCCCCAGTTGGAGAGTAATTGAGCGAGTCATTTACCCGCCATACGAGGCAGTGAGGCTGGCTCATTCAGTTAGGGCTTTGTTATTGTGAAGGAACGGAGGAAGTTGGACTGAACATTGCCTGTCATGATCCAATTAGTCCCTGAACAGACAGTGTACCTCACTGAATGAATAATATCAATGCGACATGTGTTTTCTTTCTTTTTTTTAGTGAAATTAGGTTCAGTTTACAGTAAAGTAATATGCTATTTTAAAAAATATGTTGTTTAGAATTTCAAATACAAGAAACTGTAAGAAAAACTTAAGATGTTAATAGAAGAAATCTCAGGAATTTTGAATCATTCTGTAATATAAAAAAATAACTTTCCTACTAATCACCGAAATAAAAAGATTAGGTTTAGTTTACCACTTTGTCTTCTAAAAATTAGAGGACAACATTTTTTAGAGGGCAATATAAATTTTATTTCAAAAACATGAACTTTTATCATTGCAGTTTGAACTTCTTCCGAGATGTCCCTGATTTTAGAGTATTGACCTGCGGAGGAGATGGCACTGTGGGCTGGATCCTGGACTTTATTGGTACAAATTACTTCTTTTCAAATATTTTTGTTGAAAATCCACAGAACATTTTCTTTCAAGCATTTTCTGTGATTTGGGGGAACACAAGAAATATTGGTAAATTGTCGTTATAGGGGGAAAAGGAATGCTTAATCTTTAAATATGTTGCAGTTCAAAAGTTGGCCTGAAATAAATTTTTCTGTTTCACACTGTGCTTGTGCAGTGCTCCAAACTTAGATGTACAGAAATAAAAACTATTGACTGAATTTTGAGCTTTGCACCCTATTTTTCACAGCATAATTGTATATTTAACTGTTGTGGACACTGGTAACTATAAAAGTTAGTTGCTCTTACCATAAAGCACTTTTCATAAACATTATGATATCTAGCTGAATAATGATAACTGCTAAATTCAAGCGCTAGACTAAAGTGCTAGCTTCTATTCAGATTTTGTTTGTCCTCGAAAGATTACAAGCACCAATTTAGTTTTGACGTAATTTATGTCATGTAATTCGCGTAGATGTTGTATTTATCTTTACATCTTGTTCTGTACTGCCCATGTTTTATTTTGTCCCTGCGTGGTTCTTGTTTGAAATAAAGTTATCGGTGAAAAAAGAGAGCACGTAAAGAGAGGAAACGGTACTGCTGTGTGAACATTCTTCGCCCCCTTCAAAATAAGAGCATGAATATAAACAGAATTCTACGGAAAAGGATTAGGGCCACCGGAAAAAAAATAATAATAATAATTCTGACTTTAATCTCAGAATTCTCTGACTTTATTCTCAGAATTCTGACTTTAATCTCAGAATTCTGACTGCAAAGTCAAAATTCTCTTTTTTTTTTTTCGGTGGTGGCCCTAATCCTCTTCCGTAGAATTATTACCAGAATGTTTTCGGGAAAGTTTTAGCAACATGTACATTTTTAGTTTAAATTTTGTAAAGTGCAGCACACACTGTATGTGTTTTTCCTTATAACTTTGTAATTTTGTGTTTTTATTACTTAAAGCAAATAAACTTCATTGATTTAAAAAAAAACACTTGACAGCAATTATTCACAAAGAAAATAATGCACCTTATACTTGAATTTGCCTTACATTTCTATAAGAATGTGTAGTAACCTATGAAATAATAGCACAATAACTGTCCATTTCCTTTATTAGACAAATTTAATTTATTTTTATTGGTTTTTGGAGTCTCCATCATGTTGCTCAGCCTTCAATGATAAAGCATCATTTATTGGTCGTATATAAACACCTTGAACGAGCTCTGTGCTGTCAGTGGTGGCCAAATAGGATGATTACGTGAGAGAGGGAAAACAACATATTAGTCATCACTTAGAAAAAAAATCTCTCCTCTGTACTTGAAGGTGTGTTACTTCTTCATTCTGTCTAAAAATTGCCTCAATCTTTTTTTATCAATCAAAACAATGGTAGGTAATAACCGTCAGGCAAAATGTGGCTTTTGAAATTGGCTGCACAACTGGAAGTCCATATTGACTTGTTTTTACAAGCAAAGGTGTAAAATGGATTTGATTTGTTCATTGCAAGTTTGTGTTGTGAATTTGTCCTCTGGGTTTGACCTCTTGTTTGACACACTGTTGTGATTTTTGTCCCACTGCTCCAGATAAGGCCAACCTGGACAGGAACCCCCCTGTATGTATACTTCCTCTTGGCACGGGCAATGACCTGGCGAGATGTCTGCGATGGGGAGGAGGTACTGGATACATATCAGGGAATAATTCGCTTTGGTTTCACCTAATGTACTTTTTTAAATAGATGAGAGATTTGAAGTCTTGATTTATCATATAAGGATGTTAGGAAAAAAAGGTCCAGAAATCAGGAAATACAAAAATAATAATAAAAAGACAGAATGGAGCATTTAAGAAATTAAAACTTTCTGTCATGCACTGATCAGTCATAACCTGATAATTATAGATGTGTTTTGTTGATTTATGCAGAAATATCTGACCATTTAGGTCACTTCAAAATGTAATTATCACTTGAACAATTATCTTGTATGAATATTTTAAATCAGTTTTGCAGTTTATTAATTACAAATGTGAGTGTTTATGAGGGAGATGCTTGTTAGTCCCTCTTACACAAAGCACTTAATTTTAGTCATACTCTTTGGACGTTTTCACATTTTCTCACATTAAAATCACTCTTTAATGTATTTTATCTGGTTTTTATTTAATAGATAAACACACAGCAGTGTAAAAATCTGAACCTGAATTAAACAGAATAAAAATGTGAAAAGTGTGGCAACTGTTTGCATTCTGCCCTTTCTGAGTCAATACTTTTTTTTTTTACTGTAACCACAGTGGTGAGTCTCATACAGCTTTGTGCATCAAGTGACTTGATTTTTTTTTTTTTTTTTTTTTTGCAAAGTCGTTCAAGCTTAGTCAGATTGGATGGGCAATATCTATAAACATCAGTTTTTAAGTCTTGGACTTTGACTGGGCCATTCTAACATCATTCATTTGCATTGCTGACTGTATATATATTAGGAGAGTAACTTTTCTTTAACCTTGTGTGTCTGCTGAGTTCCTTAGTGTTTGTTCTTTAATTTTCTCTAAGCCAACACAGAACAGCTGGACCAAATTACAGAGAGTGTTTTTATTTCTGAAGGCAGTTGACTGCACTGGAGGATTTTATTTAGCTGCATCTGATATAAGGAGGTTAAATACAAATGGGTTATTTTTGTTAAAAGTTGTCTTTTTTTCTTCCATTTCACATGTATGCACTACTATAAGATGTTCTTTTACATAAGATCCCGATAAAATGTATCCATAACGTGAAAATGTTTCTTTACCCGTTTTAATTTCTCACCTGTCTTGCGCTTCTCTGAGGCTATGAGGGCGAAAACCTCCTGAAGATCCTTCGGGACATCGAGAACAGCGCAGAGGTGATGCTGGATCGCTGGAAGATCGATGTGACACCTGCTGACAAGGAGGAGCGAGGGGACCCGGTGCCTTACAGCATTATGAACAACTACTTCTCCATAGGAGTGGTGGGTCTTGACACTCAAACTGTACATACGTTTTATTTCAACAACTTCCACAAAAAAAGATTATGATAAAAATCAGATAATCGGTGGTTTTTGATTGAGATTAATTTAGTTTTTGACGGGTGAGAATGAAAAGTGTTGCTGGATGAAAAAGAAATAATTGATCTCCTGCCTTGTTTCAGTAACAAGGCAGGTCAAAGTGCTTTACATCAAAAAACAACAATTGAAACGTTACATTTTCTAAGTGTCGTCATTACACATCAAAATGTTGGTCAGTGTTTTCGATTATTGTAGCACAAAAGCAACTCTGATCAGGTGGGTTATTATTCTTGACTCAAAGGAACTCAGTGTTTCAGCTGTTTTGCAGTTTTCTGAAAGTTTGTTTGAGGTTAGTCAATCAATCATGTTTTATTTCAACATTTCAGCAACAAAGCAGTTCAAAGTACTTTACATCATAAAAACACAAAATACAAAGTCAGAACACAGTCAACAATTGAAGAATACCATTTTGTTGCCGTTACCCATCAGATTGTAACGGCAATAAATGATTAATTGTTCATTTATAATGTTTTAAAAGTAACTCTAAACAAGTGTGTTTTTAGTCTAGATTTAAAGGAACTCGGTGTTTTGGCTGTTTTGCAGTCTGAATGCTACTTCTCCACCTTTGGTTCTGGATCTGGATGCAGAGCAGAACCAGAACCAGAGGACCTGAGAGGTCTGGAAGGTTGATACAATAACAGCGGATCTTTAATAGGGAAACACCTACGGTATTTATTGGCGCTGATTTCCTTCATTTTGAGAGATTGGTGATCAGCCGATACTTACATGTGAAGCCGATCTTATCTCCCTCTGCAAAAGTCTGAAAATCAACCACTGTCCTCTTCTGCTCTGCTGTGAGAGAAGTTTTACATACAGACGAGGTCATGTCTGCACATTTACCCCACTCTTGCCAATTCAGCGACTTTTTTGCTATAATTAGCAACATTTCAGACAAAAATTTGGTGTCAGCCAAAATCGGAATCAGCAGGTCAGGCTTTTTAAAGATCGGTTTTCAGCGATATACCAAAAAACTGCTGTCGGTGCATGCCTAATCTTTGTGTTGAATTGTGGTGCTAAGCTGTTTGGTGATTTACAGTATTTCAAAGTCTATTCTCTGAGATACAGGGAGCCCATGTAGGGACTTTAGAACTGGGGTGATGTACTCTAACTTCCTGGTTTAGCTAAAATTTGCAAATATCAGCTTTTCAGGACTGATTCCTGTAATTTTATTGCACATCATTAGAATGATGTGACATTTTTTAGATCTGAGAGACTAAAAAATGTCAGTATCACCTATAATGAGGGAAGTTTTTTTTAAATGCAATAATTTGAACAACAGTCAAGGTGATAAAAACATATTAGTTTGTAAAACATTGAGAATGACAGTTTTTGCCAAATATAAAGTCCAACAATGCCTTTATAGACATCTTGTAGGTGTAAGGTCAAGGTGTGTGCACACACAGACGTCAAGGTGTGTGCTCTGCAGACGTGTAACCGAAGCAGACATTTGTAAAGTAAAAAATAAAACCGCCTCCATCAATATTTGCATCTGGTATTAAAGGTAGAATTTAAAAAGTAATACATCACAGCGCACACACAGCAACAGCATAATCATTTAATTTATTTGTTTTGAGCACATGGTTAGCACGTGGTTAGACCTTTATTGAGATGTGCTCAAGCTGTAACCACCTCTGATCGATAAATAAGCCTTGTTTTGCATCTGCGTGGGGTTATGGAGCCGTCGGCACCTCCTCTGTCCATCTCTGGGATAATGACTCTGATTTCACGTAGCTCATGTTAGCCATTACCCATAAATGTCAGGGGGAAATATGGTAATTGACATTTGCAGGTGTCTGAATGGATCCACTGGGGGTTGTGAGATTTGTACGGACTGTGGCAGAGACATAAGTGATTCATGGCCTCACAAATGTTAGTTGAATAACACCTCCATCCCGGGCCCACTAATGACCATGTTTGAGGATAATAAAGGACAGGTCTAGTTAACATTGTGATAGAGGAGACCAATGGTTCCAATCTGTCTTAGGAAGAAAACATATGGTGGTGTCTGCAGGGGGGGAGTGATTACAGCATTGTCTGAGGTTTTATTGCAATAATTTCCTCCTGTAAATGCCAAAAGTTACTCATTTTTGACTGCACTTTACAGTAAATGGTTGACGTGAATGAAAAAGGTGGTTTAACTGGAGAAGAGAAAGGGCACCAATCAACTACAGATTGAAAATATTAGATTTTACATTTTTTAACATTAGAAAATACGTACCGTAATAGCACTAAAAGTTAATTCAAAACAGTGTTTCTCAAATTTGTTCAGGTCCACTTCACCCATTTAACAAAACCTCACATACCATCTAACCTTACATTGTACCTCAATAATATTTATATATGACCAGGTCAGGTTTTTATTTTAATTTGATTTAGAGAAAACAGATCTTCTGACTAAATTGATTATTTTTTTTTTACATTATCAGTTCATTCCTGTTAATATTTCTCATCCAAAAAAGGTTTTAGAAAGGAAAAAAATTTTCTAACATTTATTTAGTTAAATATTCCAAACTTGGATTTCTGTAAATTGAGTAATAAACACTGATGAGGGTAAGTACATGTAAATTAAACATTTCATCTTCATCCCTCCCCCTGCTTGAGCAAAACCAATGTGATTTTTGGATTCAGCACATCAAAATTACCTTAAAACAGTTGAAAAACCCCAGACAATATTTTGGCTGTTGACCAATGAAATTAATGGTGTAATTCTTAGTTATTTGAAAAATTACTTAAAAGTAGTCTGAATTTTTAAATAAAATAAAAAAAGATTATTTACTTTAATAAAATATTTAAATTTTAATATCTGAAGATTCCCTTTTAAATCCGCTGGCAGCTTTCATGTAAATAACAACTAGAAGGTAAAGAAAAGACTCATTATTTTCTTTAATGAGTGAAACTCGTGAGTCTGTTTTGATTGAATTTGAACTCCAGGGAAAGGATTTGGTTAAAAAAAAAGAGCTCATGTAAGTTAAAGTTCAAATTACGTTGAACTCTCTGGCTCATAAAGGCTTTCTAAACACTGTTACTGTAGCTCTGCACTGCAAAAACACAAATATTACTAAGTATTTTTGGTCTAGTTTCTAGTGCAAATATCTTAGTACACTTGGAATTAGATGAAACTAACTTAGAAGTTACTTTCCAGCAATATAGGAGCTTGTTTTAAATGAGTAATTTCTTAATATTGATGAAAAAGTACTAGATCCACTGGGAGGTTATTTAATTTATAACCTGGGAAAGATGTCTTGTTAGAAGTGAAATAATCTGTACCAATTTATCAATATTTACTTAAAACAAGCTCCTCTATATCACTGAAAAGTTGCTTGTAAGTTAGTTTTGTCTTATCTCATATGTACTGAGATATTTGCACTAAAACTAGATCAGAAATGAGGCTTTGTGGGATCAGTACCCAGCAGGCGTAATGATGACAAATGAAGTTGTTTGCGGGGGATTAAAGAGATTTTGAGCTCTCTATGGATTTGGGTGTGATACAATATTTTCTATGCATCAAATTTTCTCCTTTTTATTGAATGTGAAAAAGACTACAATAAAGATTATGAGGCAAGTGAAGCTAGTAATTACTTTGGAGATTATGCAGATGAAGAGAGAATTGCTTCTGCTGGTTGGCCCACTCATAATTGGACTAAACTTTGAGCTATGAGAGGACATTACACATGTCCTGTATTAATTTGGGTGCCAGATCTTTACATTGGTAATTATTTGAGTGAATGAGTGAGATTCTGACGTCTCACTACGGCCTTACTGGAGTTAAGGTGGAGTCCAGAGTGGATAAATATAACACGCTTTAATTTTACTAACTATTTTAAAATTAACTAACTGCATTGTGTTTACTGTGACAAAGGTTTTGATCAAATTGTATGTTTTCTATATTTAAATTCTTTATTTATGATCATTTTCTAAGTTTAAATTTAATAATTTGCGCTTGAACAGAAAAATAATATTTTGAGTACAACTACATATATTTCCAACTTTATCTATTTATTTACTTACATATTAATTGTCCCATTCTTTAGTAAGGCAAATGATTAAATATAACATGTTACCATTGTATAAATTATTTTAAAATAGACTCACTGCTTTCTACTGTTGAAATATATGTATTTGTTTCTGGATTTAAAACCAAATTTGCAGAAAACACAGAAAAATTATCCCTCATTTTTGCAATTTATTGCATAAACACAAATTTATAAATGCTGTATTTCTAAATGCTACTATAAATTACAGGTATTCTTTAGTTATTTTTCCTGTGTTGTTTATGTGACATTTAAATGTTTATTAATTTACCTCAAAAGCGCAGTGAGATGACAAAATCAGTGGTTAAAATCAGTGAGCGCTGCTGCAGAGCTACAGCTCTGCTTGTACACATCTCAGATAATAGACCTTAAACCAAAGGGGAGACATCCTCTCCAAGCTTTTGCTCTCTTGTTTGCAGCTATTGTCCTGTTTGTAAGAAAATCGAGTTACAATCTCTCAGATACATCCATCACTTCACCCTTCTGGCTCGCGTTGGAAGCGTGAGGCGAGTCTGCAGGGATCTTGAAGAAATCTTTTGGTCTTCTGCTAACAGCGTCTTGAAAAGACATCAAGAGACGCCATTGATTTTTCTCTTTTGGCTTCTCCTGAATTTCTGTACAGAGAGCTAGCAGGGGGTCCTCCCTGTAGGTGCAGTTTCAATAGTGCCACTCAAAACGGAGCGGGTCAAAACAGATTGCTTTAGCAGAGGAGGGAGTGGGAAATAAAAAAAGAAAAAGACCAAAAAGTTTACAGGAACTTTTTTATTCGGTCTGCCTTGAACAAGTTTGCTCCATTCGGTTTTCCACAAAATGCTGTGCCAGAGTTTTTCTGCTGACACGGACTTGGAAGTGTGAATTAAAGGAAATTTCTGGTATTACCTCCTTGAAGCTCATTATATTTTGTTTCACACTGTTATGGGCTTCTTATGAATTAAATAAATTCCTGTTTTTCCATTTTATGTGACTAACTCCTAGTTTCCACTCACAGAAGCTGTTTGTACAAACTTTTTAAAGCTCCTAAGAAGAGTTTGTGTGTTTACAGTCTTATAATCTGTTTTAGTGGATCTGTTTTCTGGTCCAACCTGACAGACTCACTTCTATATGCAGTAAGTTGGTTATTAGTTAGTAGAACGTGATGTCACAGGCAAAAGCAAATATATATATATATATATATATATATATATATATATATATATATGTATATATATATATATAAAAAATTCCCTTCTCACCCACCGCGGGTGGTGATTCTTCTTCCTCTTAGCTCGGGTCCTCTACCAGAGGCCTGGGAGCTTGAGGGTTCTGCGCAGTATCTTGGCTGTGCCTAGGACTGCACATTTCTGGACTGAGATGTCTGATGTTGTTCCTGGGATCTGTTGTAGCCACTGTTCCAGTTTGGGGGTGACTGCCCCGAGGGTCCCGATGACCACAGGCACCACTGTGGTCTTCACCTTCCAGGCCCTCTCCAGTTCCTCCCTTAGGCCCTGGTATTTCTCTAGTTTCTCATGCTCCTTTTTCCTGATGTTGCAGTCGCTTGGTATTGCCACATCCACCACAACGGCTTTCCTCTGTTGTTTATCCACCACGACTATGTCTGGTTGGTTCGCCCTCACCATTTTGTCTGTCTGGATCTGGAAGTCCCACAGGATCTTAGCTCGGTCATTCTCCACTACCTTGAGGGGTGTTTCCACTTTGATCTTGGGGTTCCAGTCCATATTCTGCACAGATGTTTCTGTACACTATGCCTGCCACTTGGTTGTGTCGTTCCATGTATTCTTTCCCTGCCAGTATCTTGCACCCTGCTGTTATGTGTTGGACTGTCTCAGGGGCCTCCTTGCACAACCTACACCTTGGGTCTTGTCTGGTGTGGTAGATCTGGGCCTCAATTGCTCTGGTGTTTAGGGCCTGTTCCTGGGCGGCCATGATGAGGGCCTCTGTGCTGTCCTTCAGTCCAGCTTTTTCCAGCCATTGGTAGGATTTTCTGATGTCAGCCACTTCGGTTATTTGCGGGTACATCCCATGCACTTGTCCTCCCATGATGGTTCCTCCGGCACCTCAGCTTCTTCTATTGTTTGAGACATTATATATATATATATATATATATATATATATATATATATATATATATATATATATATGTATATATATATATATATATATATATATATATATATATATATATATATATATATATATATATATATATATATATGTCTGTAAAGGTGTTCAGAAGGAGTGCTGGTGCAAATCTCCAGCTAACGATCCGGGTGAGAGGCGGGGCTCAGCAGTTCATGTTTATATTTAATAAATTTTTTATCTTAGTAAGAAGTATACCATTTATTTTGCAATCAAGTTTGTCCTTTATCTGCGTTGAGCTCCTCCATCAACCTTCAAAACTCAGAAAGCTGTTTGCAAACATGTTAAGTGGAAGGAAATCTTGCGTTAGGAAAAACTACACAAGCAGCAAGGATCAAGAAGTTTGATCAACAAAGTGACCAACCTTGAGGAGTCATTTTAGATATTTTACATATTTATGCATTGTTTATTTTAATTTTTACAGTGCCATGCTTTATCCTTCCTAAATTTTTCAATGTTTGATTTTTACATTAGTATCACAAACGTCAATGTATTTGTTTGGGATTTTATGTCAGAGATCACATGAGAGTAGTGTATAGCTGTAAAGAAGATGGAAAATGAAACTTAATTCTCATTTTTATGGATGAAAATCTGTATGTTTGCTGCAGATATTTTAGAGTACATTTCTAGAAAGTTAAATTTTTTGTTCTTTTCAAAATGCTGCAAGCTCAGCCAGATTGAGTGGATTGATTCTGATCCTTTTTACTTTTCTGTTGAAGAGAAACATCATGCAAATCGAAACTTGACTACAACAACCTTTACAAAACTTATGGTGGGGCGTCTTTTCACCCCAAAATAAATATAACAAAAAATATCTCAACCTCCAACATATGAAATGTCTCTGATTGCATTTATTGCCTCAGGTTACAGAGAACGAGAAGCGAAGGATGGGGGAGGTGGGGAGTAACGTACAGGAAGAAGGATGGTAAACAATTTGGACGGCAGGGCGATAACAGCATCCTGTAAGCTTAGTTGGGATCTGTGATTACTCACAACATGTGTTAAATTAATTAACCCGTATGGAGACAATGTGCTGTCTATAATGGATCCTCAGAGCCTTCATCCTATAGAAGCACAAACAATGAAAACCTGGTTAGTTAGGATGCTACTCTATCCGTCAGTAAGACTTTTTGTTGTCATTTGATATTTTTTTAATTAGTCCTGAATAATAGAAGCAACATTTTCACATACAGTGATATGAATGTTTTCTTGTTTCTTCTGTTTAAATGTTTCAGATACTCACACAAATGTTTATTGTCAAAGAGTTTTTTTCCATTTTTTTTTTTTTAGTTAACATGGAGTTGTCAGATTGACTCCATTAGAAACTCACGTCTATTTCAGTTAATTAGATCTGTTGTAATAACGTTAAACCAATTTACAGTTAATTAATAATTTTACAAGGTCACTTTTTCATACATGTTTGTTTAAAGTACCGTCACCAAATTCTTATGTCTCTCTTTCAGGATGCATCTATTGCACATCGTTTCCATGTGATGAGAGAAAAGCACCCTGAGAAATTTAACAGCAGGTACGTTGATGCTTTTTGACCTTCCAAACATTTTTCTGCATTTAACTAAATTACAATAGTGAAGACACTAGATAAGAAGCATAATGACAAAAGGTTGAAATTAAGCTTCTTAGAGTAACCATGGTTCTTTAAAAGTTGTAAAAACCAATTTTTGAATTTATTGAGAGTAAATTTGGATATTGCTGGGTTTCAGATGACGCAGCACCAACGTTTCCCATTGCAGTTGGAGGGCCGGAAGTAAATACAGCCCATTTATTTCTGTTGATCTAGCATCAAACGTTTGTGTACTGTATGGTTGTTGCAACAGTTCTAATAGAGAGAAAGATAAACATTATTTTTGTGTTTCAAAGGTAGTTGGTCACCAGGGAGTTAATTTTAAACTAGTGCAACAAGTTAATTTGAAGTAATTACTAATGGCAAACTTTCACTACAAAAACTTTCACTGTTTGGTAACAACTCTCCCTGATGGCATTTATTAAAGATGTGTCTAGTCATTTTTTAAATATTTTTAAATTCTATCAATAGCTGTTTTTTTACTGTTTTATTTGTTTTCCCTTACTTATTATAATTATTACTAAAATATCTCAGAAGTGTTCATTATTAATTCCACGGGAGATCATCATCATCATCAACATTCTTGTGTTACTCCAGTTTTTCTGACTACCTGGAGCTTAGCATTAGCTTCCCCCTCACACACACCTGCCTTCCTACCTGCATGAAATCTTTTCTTTATGAACATTTTCACTCCTTCTTACCGGGCAGCAGCAGCTAACCTGAACTCTTCCTCAATCTGTGCCTGGTCACGTTTCTCTCATCTTCATCCTCCTCCTTAAGGCCCCTGAATCGCTAATTCCCTCTCTTTGTCTGCTTCTGAATCTCCTCCAACGGTTAAAGTTAGTGTGGTAATTAATATATCAGTTAGTTTGACGCATTTTTCCAAATGGGCTTATGTACTTTTTAGCTTTTGTCGTAGTTTTTCTGACCTGCCCCGTTTCGTATCCGCTCATTTTCTGTGTGTTGCTCCAATTTACACGCCACTTCATACATTTACTCGCATTTGGCCAGTGGCGGGTGCTAATTTCCACCCTAATTACTTAAAACAGCGCAATTCACTACTCACCTGGCAGAAACAAGTCGACAGACATTTAATGCTCCTTTTGATCCTAAATGCTTTACCCAACTTGAAACTAAATGTTTGTATTCTCCAGGCTTTTGAAAACTTTCTTCTGGCTCGTCGTATAATATGAGGTCTGCAGCTCCAGCTAGTTATGTGAATTTCCTCGACACCGGGTAAATCCTCAAGATTATAAGAGAAGTCTTTTTTTACAGAGATAATACGGATCATATCCTAAAGAAATGCATATTTTTTCGAGATGCCTTATCTGTTCCAGCCTATTTAGGGTATTAGCATATTTGTTGTGATCAATTTTGCTTTGTTTTGAACCGGAGAAATTCCCTTCTGGACCTCCATCTGAATTTCAAGCATCATCCGGGTCACGTGTCTGAAATCCAGCAATGGGTATGTTACTTGTCATATTGACCCTTTACACGTGACGTCACGCTCTCCAGAACTCTGCCCTCCCCCGCCATGATGGACGTCAAAACAATCATCGCTCCCTTTAAAGGTAGTCTAAAAACAGACATCTGTAGCCTTTCTTTTTTTAATTTGTGTAATATATGCAGTTAACAACTTGATATCGCTTTTATTGAGTTGATTTCACTTTAAAAACGGTCAAAAAGGATGCTGCACGGTCAGCTGCACAAACAGGCAAGTATGCAAACCAAAGTTGTCATTTTATTGTATAACTTTTAATGAGGAAAGATGATGGCTAGAAGCCGAGGGCTGTCACCCCTTGGTGGCGGATTTGCAGTAAACACTTTTTACAAGGTAAGAAGGTTAACCTTCATATACTTTAAAAGTATGGTTAGAAAGATACAAAATATCACATTATGGAGAAGGTTCGTGTCTAACCGTTAGTAACCATGGAGACAACACTGCACCATCATGTAGCCTGGCATGTACGGAAAAAACTGGTTAACAGCTCGTCTTTAGTACGTTTTTAATGCTGCTCTGGTTTAAGGAGAAACGCCGTTTATGACATAGTGACGTAAGTCTTGTCCTGTTAATTCAGGTAAAGTCGGTAAGTTGATCAACACGTCATCAGGGAGGAGGTACGGGTCGGTTTCTAAGCTAGCTGTTGTATATACCGCTGTAAATACTGGTTGAGCCCCAACCAGGTGTTTTACTTTCACAGATAAATTAGCTCGACTCCAACAATAGAAGCAACGAATAAACCACGTTGGAAAGCAATTTCAGTTGCTCTGTTCAGTACGCCCATCCCTCACTTCTGACATCCATTATGGCGCCTCAAATGAGTTAGTGACGTAGCTGCAAAGGGTCAATAGATTCAAGAATTATGAAGTTCAATTCAAAGTTAACATTCGCTTATCTACCTTCAGTTCCAGTAAACAAGGACTACATTCATTTTCTTCAGCTGCAGATTATTTTTAGATTGAAATGAAACTTTATTACTGACACACATGCAAGATTGAAAATTTCAAACTGAAAGTTTTGATTTAAATCAAACTAAAAATAAAATGTGTCAGCAACCAGGTACGGTCTAAATATACCTGCAATTTATTTGCAGGACGTGTTCATGAAAACATGCTTCATATTTGCTCTTTGTGGGCAGGCAACGTATTTAGCATTTGTGATTATCTCGATGAGATGTGTTCACCTTTTGGAGATGGACAAATGTGGCGTCTGTGTTTTCATCAATATTTAACATCATCCAATACGTCTCCACTTACGCCAGGGAGTAATTGCAGGCATAATTGAATTTGCTTGGCTAGTTTGACGTCGTGGATCAGTCAGACTGATGACACACTGGCTCCTAATAATCCCATTTGTACTCATTATCATATTTTACTCTGGTCTTAGTACAACATTCATATAGCCAGCTTTTCCTCTCCATGTCGAACATGATGATGAGCCTGAGAAATGGTTTCAGTGGAAGAGAATGGTGCTTGGAATAAACACTGGAGTGTTTATTCCAGTGTTTAAAAAGATTTTAGTATTTCTAAATATACATGCAAAAACTATTTAATTGTTGTATTTTTACTTGCTAAATAAATAAACTAAACATTACATTTGAATGAAATAAGAAAAGCAGTCAGATTTCTGTTGTTCTTTGTAGAAGGGAAACCATATCCTAAATGTTTTATCATTTTCTGGATTGTTTTTTGTCTTTTTAGCAAAAAAACAGCTTATGGCTCACTCTTACTTTTTTCCAAGTTTAATTAAATGGACTGCATCTTAGTAAAAGTTAACGTTTTGATCCCTATTACTAAAAATTATTATAACTATTATTACTATTAAATTAAAAATGTTGAAAGAAAACTCTTCGTTGTTCATTTTCCATTTGAATATTTTAAACTTCTATCTTTTTTTGTTATTTTTATTTTATTTTTTTACATCCTGGCATCAGTGAAAATTTCACCAACATTGATTTTAAATCTGGATCTACTTCAAACACATTTTTAGGTTATTCTTGCTCTGTGATCAAGACAAAGGGCCACAAGGGGGCTGCAAATGGCTCCTGGGCCACAGCTTGGACACCCCTGCTTTAATGGTTACCAGTGGTTGGATAAAAAAAAGACAGCGAGCAGGGAAATGATAAATCAGCTAAAATGTTCTGATTAAAACAAGGCACTGCAACTGTTATGGAGTTTACTTTATAGTACAGATGTTGGTAAATACAGTTCTTGGTGTCTGGATCCAGGTGCTCTGCATCCCGGTTGGCCCAATGTGAAAAATGATTGAGATATTTTAAGAAAATTATTCTGTCTGTTATTTGAATTCAATTAATAATTCACGCAGGGGGAATGAGTTTAGGATCTCTCTATTACACACTATCCTTGCCAATTCAATAATGCATGATTATAGTTTTTCAAGGTAGCAGAGATTTTGTTAGATTTGTCCAAAGGGCTTCATGTCCATTGGAAGTTTAATCAAACTTATCAGAGTCATTTTCCTGCAGCTCGAAGCTCTGCCTCAGAAATCTCTCTGACAATTTAAGAATGGCCTTGGCAGGTGAGTGAGCTAGAAATTAGTACAGGTAGACTGCAAAATTAAATAAATCCCCATAGAGATCTGTTTAACATAATAAACATAAGAAACTTTTCTGCAGTTCCTATATGCTGAATTTAAAATCTGCAGCGATGCAAACAAAACTGCATGCCAAGTGGACTGGAGCATGCTCCAAAAGCAGGAAGTGAACAATAACATAAGACATTCTGAGTAAACACAACCAAAACAAATGTGCTAGAGGGAGAAATGGCTCGTTGTTTCTTATGGAAGACAAAAGAAGAATCCTTTAACCTCTAAAATCTGTTGTTACTCCATTTTTATTTACATTTTGTGAAGAAGGAAATTGTACTTGTGTCTTCTTCTGAGGTCTTTGTGTTGATTCCTTCTGTAGTTGTTGATGCAGCGCCTCCACAGGCAAGGAGGGGAACAGGTTTTTCAAACAGTTTAGTTAGTTTGATACAGTGAAGTGTGAAAGCAAATCTCACCAGCTGAAAATGTAACAAATCAAACCAACTCTACTGGATTATCAGGTGTGAAAATACCTTCAGTCTTTTCCTGTGGTATTTCTCTCAGAGAAAAGGATCTTTCAGCATTATTCTACACACAATCTCTCTTAATCGTCCACATTCCTGGGTCTCTCCTTTTTCTGCTCTGCATGGAAGTTTTCAATAGGATTTAGCTCTAAGAACTGAGACGGTGATGGATGTGTGTCCATTTCTGTGTTGAATTTTTCCATTTGATTTGGATCGTTATGCTGCTAAAAGACCAGGTTATGACTCCATATTACCAGAACACGCCACCAGAGTTTTAAAGAAGGTTCATGTTAGCATACAGTCTAGAAACGGGCCCACATCATCATGGATTCTCTACTGTCCCTAAAGGCAGGTATTATGTGTTTTCCAGCCAGTGAAGTAATGAAGTGAGAAAACTTAAAAAATAACTTGAAACAAATTTGACTTTGCATAACATCTCACTCCTTGAAATTAGCCTCTGTTTCCTCTGAGCTAAATATTTGATCATCTTAAATTACAGAGTAAGTAGCAAAATTAAACAACAACCCTCAACGTGAAGGTGGAGTATTGTTGATGAAACGAAAGGGTCACATGTGTTTTCTCTCTGGGCCTCACTTCATTTTTCCCATTCTATCCATCTTCTGTATTTGCACCTTGGGGTGATTACCAGGGCGAAGGTGTGAAGATTTGACACTCGGCAGATAGATTCATTTACTGCCACTGCCGGACCTGGAGGTGATAATGAGGTCGAGGATTAAAAGTAGACAATCAGTCGGGCCGTGACGAAGGCTGCGCGCCCTTCCCTCCTTGCACGCCACTCCTCCTCCTCGACCGGCTTGTTGAAATACTCCATTCCCACCCATTCGCCCCACTCTTTTTATCATCTCTTGTGTAATTACATGCTAATCTCCGACTCAAAGGGAAATGGTGAGATAAACAGGGAAAGAGAAAAGCAGGAGAAAGAGTTGTTAGAGAAAATTAAGATATACTTTGATGTTGTTTTTCTCTACCTAACTGTGTTTATTGGAATTCACTTAATATTACATGATAAAGTCCAGGTAGTACGGATAAAAGTGATCTCTATTTGACTCTGAATTAAACCTGAAGCTTCAAAATGAACCATTACATTTACATTTTATATTTTTACAGTTACATTGTAATTTAATTCAAATTTGTTTGTATGGCACATTTCAGATTTCTCAACTCAACAGGAGAATTATCCAAACCTGACACAGAATGGCTGACAAATAAAAGAATCACAGTTTTAATAACCTAGTCAAAGTCCAGACCTCAACCTAATTTTTGTTGTCTCAACCTCAGTGAGTTGAACCAGTGTTTGAAAGAAAAGCGGGCCAAACATTCTCCAATCAGAAAGTCTTTAAGGAAAATGACTGCTGCTTACGATTCTTTAGGCTGCTGAATCAAGAGGTGTACTTAGTTTTTTCACACACAATATTTCCCTTTCTGCTTTCAATTCTTGATAAATAATCATGTTATTTTATCCACAACCCTTAAAGTATATGATTTTATCCTTCGGTAGCTTCAGTGTAACACTCTACTATATATATGTTTACTTCTCAACTGCTTGTGTAATTTTTAATTCAGCATCTGTGAAATACTTTCTGCGATGGTACTGGTAATAACATAGTGGAAAAACTTAATTGTCGCAATTACATTCATCTTCCTCCAGAATAAGGTGCTTTCTGATGAAATGAAGGAGGTTTCAAAGCATCCCGAATGACTGTAATTTGGCTGGGCAGGACTGATGTGAACCAATTAATTTGTTCGTACCGCATAACTCAGCCCACCTGTAGATGAGCTCAAAGACCAGAATGACAACTCTAAGTAGGTAATAATTAACCAGATTTCCCTCAGAATGCTTCATTTTTGCCCTCCGGGGATCTGAATCATTTCTAGTTTTGTTTGAAAACAAACCTGGCTGCATATTTCACACTAATCAAACAATGTCAGGTCTGTGAGGGCGTAAAAAAACCCATTTGATTTATGATTTGTCAGCCGAAGTGTGGCTTCACCTGAAGCGTTTGTTCATTCTGTGGCATCCATCGCCGCGCCTTGATGTTCCCCTGATATTTGCTATGCATACCCAGGTCTATTTTTGGTCCTGAGACTTCTAACACTGTCAGCGCTCTCCTCTGGAGCCTCTCCGCCCCCGTGCGCCCACAGGCTCTCGCTGTGCTGTGTAACCATCCTGCGTTAACCTTTCCTGGAGGCACAGGGAAGCCCAGGCATGAAGCTCTCTTTAGCATAATGAGTATGTTCATCAAAGCCCCGCCATGTGCTGGTTGGGGCCGCCCGAGCCACCAACACACACAAACACACCCATGCAAATGTGTGTGTGTTTCGTGCTGAGCTGAGAACAGGGCCACAGGTGATAGCACTTTATATTACACATGCACACACACACACACCAACACACGCACCCTCACACAGAGAGAGGTTTGCACGGTGGACCTCTGCAGCCGCCGCCCTCAGACCTCATTTGAGGATGAAATCGTTTATGTGACCAAAGTGTCATTTATAATTAATGACCACTTGTGTGTAATTTAGAGGGATCTCACCTGTGGCCCTGTCCCCAGCTCAGTGGGAGCACGCACACACACACACGCACACCCACACAAACATAAATGAGCCCAAGAGAGAGCTGGTACAGACAAGACTACACTGTAAAACATTTGAAGGTGGATCAACTTGAAAATGAAAGTCCACCTGCTGCCTTGAAAATGCAACTTAAGTCGACAAGAAAATTGTTTTGGTTTTAACTCAGAAATTAAAGTTCATGAAGTTGATTTAACATGAGACAAGTTGTCTAAACATTGTTTTTTAAGTTCATTAATCTTGAATTGTGAGTTTTAACTTAAAGCTGTGATTTAAACCAAATAATTATTTCACAATATGCAAGAAAAAAAAACTGCCTTCACCTTGTTAAAGAGCCACATTTCTTTATTTACTCACATTATCAAGTTAAAATAACTACTTATTTTACTTTAGAATAATTTAAATTCTTGTTTCAAATTGAATGAACAAAATTTCTCATCTGATAATGAATTTCATTAAATTCTGCTCCAAAAAATTGTGTGAAAATGGACATTATCCTCAAGCTTTAAAATAAACATTTGCCTTAATAAAACACAAGAGCCAGATCTATGCAACGCATTTCCATCTCAGGATACAAAAACATGCCGCTAAGCATCCTGGGAAATAGTTCCCACTCCTGTCTTTTTATTCTTTCAAGTTTTTAAGTGCTAACCTTAAAAGTCTAGTTTATTTAACTCTTGGAGGTTTGACAAAATTAATAAAAAGTTATCACTTCTTACTGCTGTAAATTTATCTTTCACGAACTCACATTCAGGTTCAAATTCTAAAACTCGCTGAATTTATTCGACTTAAAGTTCGGCTCAAATGTTTTATAGTATTTATGCAAAATTCAAGGATAAAAAGAAAAACTGAATACAATCAGTAAAAAAAAGCTACGTTTTACGCCTATTTGTGACTTTTTTGTTTGTTTTTTGTTTACATGCGGACCAGTGATAGATGTGTTGAAAATTTGTTATGCATGAATGAGGGCCGGTCTGGAATGACCACCAGAGGGCACTAGTGGTCATATCACATGGAAAGAGAGTGTTATCAGGCAGTGACCGGAGCAAATGAGGATCATTTAAAAAAGTGATTGACACATTAAATCTGAAGTGTGTTTACTAGCATATATAGCTGAAGCAAAAAGTTTATATGCACTGTACAGAAAAAATTTTTTTTTTCTATTTACTGTCTGACATTAAATGACATTTAGAATTATTCTTTTGCACATTTCTGTATTTCTATTTGGTTCTCAAACAGTCAAAGCGCCTAAAGAGATATCACCCAGTTGCTTTTTGGGTTTTTGGTGTCTTGAAAATGAGCGATTTCAAAAGTCTTCCCAATGTAGAATCACAAACCAGCAGGGACTGCACCTCACCTAGCAACACCAGCGAAGCCCAGTCTGTTATTTATCAACTCCAGCAGAGCTGCCCTCATCACTTAGCTACCTAAATGAAGCTCCAGCATGTTTGCTCAGCTGGTTTTATTGCGTTGTATAATGGCTCCTGGAAAAGACGTGTGCTTTGTTGTTGACGTACCATCCAGAAACCACTTGCTGCTTTCTTGTTGGTTGTGCAGGAGGCTCTATTAATGCTTTTCAAAACAAACACTTGTATAATTTTGCATCTGTTTGAAGCCACGTGAAGGTGAAAAGAATAAGTAGGGACCGTGACCAATAGCAACGTATTTGGATTTTAAGTGACAAGAGGGCCTGTCAGTTTTATTGGTGCTAAAGTTTCTCCCCCTTTTCAGCCAGTGTTGAAACTGTCATTACGTTCAAATACTTCAATTTTAGTTTCACCAAACCACTGGACAATTATGTTCACAGTGATCAGCATCAACCTCAAACTGCATCTTCAAAATATGGTTTCCTATTGTTCTGACTTAAACTGTTTATTGCCTTAGAAAATTCTTCCTTGGCTGATTTTGCAAAGACAAAGAAGTTTCCTAAGCCTTTTTAACAATTTATGTATTGTTTGTTTAAGAAAAAGTGTGCCGTAATCATTGCAGTGCAACAGCGAGAACTACATTTTTCAAGATGCTTGCTGAATCTCTTAAGGCAAGACAACACAGCCCAAGTCATTTCTCAAACTGCCATTCGAGTCAGAGAGCTCTAGGCGGTGTCATGTTAAACAAAGCAGTGCATTGATGCAATGCACAAAGACTTGGTTATGTCAATGCGATATTTATCACCTCTGATCAAGAAGAAATTAGTGTGAAAATAAGGTCGTAGATCACTGTGGGTTAGATTAAGTGTCAGAGGGGGAAATAAATCAATGGGTATGTCCTCCTTGGTTGGAGTGGCCAGTGGAAAGTGCATCTGAAGGTGCTGTGGCCGCAGGACAGCGATGCTACACTGGAGTTTATTGTCTCTTGACATCCTTTAATATGGTGACCAAGCACCATAAGCCTGAAGAACAGTGAGTTACACCGTTTGTTCTTCCTTCTCTTAAACAGCTCTCCTGTTTCATGTATGCTGCCGTTTCCCCTAAAGCTTGATATCCTCTTAAGAGCTCTGCTGTTGTTTTATCCGAGCCACAAAGTTTGAATTTATCCCTCTCTTTTTCGGTTTTGTTTTACAAATTTGTTTGTGCAAATAAATAACACCTCACTGTCGCTGGAAACCCGAGTCACTGTTGTGTTTGGGGCCGACTCCATCTGCTCTCGCATGCAGACCGCTAAAGTTGTTACTGCAGCATGCTTTGCATCGATACTCTGCAGATATAATCACAACAAAGACACGGAGGCCACTCTGACAATTGGAAGCCAGTGTTACGTTACGCTTCTCATGTCTTCACTCAGTTGTTCTCAGAAAGCAAAATAACAAATAAACTTTTGAAATGTCATGGAAAGATGCAGAACGGTTTAAGTAAATGGACACTTTATGTTCACCTTCAATACACCTACCATAAAATTAGGGCCTCTTAATCCACCTTAAAAGTATCATCTGACTCTAATGGGCTCCCTATTAATCTGTCCCACAAAGACAAGCTGGCCATTGTCGAAGACTCTCCTCTCTCTCAAATCAGATGAGTCCGGTGTTTGGCATCAGTCGGTAGAAAACAAACGACAATCTAATCCAGCCAATGAGATGCTCCTAATTACCTAATGAACATGCACATGGAGTGATTTGTTGCCATGGTGTCCTTGTTAGGTTAAGTGGTGAGAATCAATAGGATGGTCAGTTGTTGTCTTTCACTGCATTTCGTCTTGCACCGAGATTTGGCTCAAATTTGTACCAACATTTGAGAGTCAGGAGACAACCTTTATATTTTTCTGACTTTGCTAAAATAAAATAGTCTGACTGCAAATGAACATTTTGTTATGTCCCCTGTGTGAAATTTATAATGTGGTCATGCACTTTATGGCTATTTTGCCCTATTTAACAATTTCAAACTCAATTTGTTTATTTGGGACTAATTTGCAACAAATGCTGTCTTAGGACAATTTACCAGACAAACAGACCCAATTCATACCAGAAGCATTAAATTAAATTAATCTTTTCAATCCAATTATAGGAACAGATTTAAAACATTCCAAGTTATAATGCAACACAGTCACATCTGGTTTATTAAATTAATTGGTTAAAATATGTGTAGCTCAGGAGACGCAGCAATCTCTCATCCCAACCCAGTTTCTTCCGATACAGGTTTTCATATGAATAAAAAACAGCTTATAAATAGAGATGCTCCAGTCAGTCTTTAAGTGGTTGATATGAAGTTAGTTTTATTTGAGCTATGAAAACAAAGCACATCAAAGAACATTTGCTAACTGTATCTACATCCGTTTATTTCTCCCCCGTTTGCTCTCAATAACTGCATTTCAACGTAGCCTAACTCTCAATGAAACTGATCTGATTAACATGTTTTTTTCCCCTATAGTTTCATTACAATTATGTCTAAAAGGCAGCTGATTAAGAATACATTTTAAATTCTTAAAACTTTTAAAGAACCATAAGATTGGTGCACCAACTCTGATTCTTTTTAAATATGTCAGAAGACAAAGTTGGAAGTCATATAACTCAAACTAAGTAGAAATTATAACAACTGCATTGTCCAACTATAATGGTTGAAGAAAAGGGTTAGAAGGGTTAGAAAGTGTTCATGTATTGCTTAAATCTTCTAGTTTACACTTGCAAACTCCCTGCCAGCAGTAGGTTGTGCACAGGAATAAGAAAAAATTTTATGCTTATCTTAAGGCACCAGCCTTCACTTGATATTGTAAAGCATAACATCCAGGGAATATCCAGAAAGGCTAATATAAATGTCAATGTCAAATTTATCCATAAATTCTACATTTATTTTAGAAGCAGCTTTAAAACTGCACCAAAGTGCTAGTCACAACGCAATAGAACAAGTTGATGAAAAGAGATAAAAAATATTACAAAAAAATAAGTAGATAAAATAAAAATAAAACATTCATTTTTTAAAGTCACCCTCTCTACGTTCTAGTTTATTAATATCTAAAGCTTCTGAATGATCCTGCTTCAGATTATAAACCCATTTCTTACAAATACAATGTCATTTCCACCCATTCCAAGTTAATTTTGTTTCCATGAATAAACAATTTTGTATCCAGATAGGCTACTTAACCGTAATACCTGAGGTTTTTTTTCACACTGAAATGTTTTGAGAAGTGAAAACGTTTAGATCTTGTGTAATTGAAAGGAATTATGACTAAGATTTTCATCGACTTGTGTTATGAAAAATAACAGAGCATAGCCTGTAATGAAACCCAAAAATTATGCGCTAGGTCAAATGAAGAGTGTTTCTGTTTGAAGAACAGATAATCACCACTTGTTCTGAACTCCACCAGCAATTAAAAGCATCGGGTCGGCTTCAACCGAAAACAAAAAGTGCTTGTAATGTGTCCGCCTTTCTTCTTGCTGTTAACCACTAACTTTGAATATGTTTTTCAGAGTAGTCTCCTTCATTTGCTTATTTGCAAACCTGCTCCAGCCTGTGTTCCTGCCTCTCCTGGCTTTCTTCTTATTGTTAAGATTATACGGATGGTAGGGTGACGTCCATCGTCACTCTGGCTTTTAACCACTTCAGTTTGTGTCCCCCACACCCACACTGATATTGACCTTGTTGCACGTTATAAATCAACCCAGAGAGGGGCTACCTTGCAAGTACCCTAATGAAAGCTCATTTATAAAGGGGCTAAATGGTCCTGACAAAAGTCCTAATGAGGAAATCAATAGTTCGATGATTGTTACTCTGCGTATACTAATACGTTTTGCTTGTAGTGCTTTAAATCCAACTAAGAGAAAACCATTTTTTACTGTTGAGTCCTGTATGTCTGGACTGTTGTAGATTCTTTGGAGATAATGTACATCAAACTTATGTCAAAAGATAACAAAGGTAGCATTAAGAATGTTTTATGGAGTGGAGTAAGTTGTGTATAAGAAAATCATTTTTTTAAAAAGCTCACGTTCTGACATTTGATTGGTGTCATGAGAAAACATCACACCAGCATGCAGACAGATGGTGGCTCACCCCTGCAAGGTCATTGATCATCAGCATTAGCAGCTGGGAGTGTGTGCTGCAGGAAGCCCGGGGTGCAGCACCCCAGTCCTCTGTTAATTGCAGGAGCAGGTAGATTAAACTCCCATGTTCCACCCTGTGCCTCATTGTTGGGCCTGCATCTCTAGGTTTGCCTGATGTGTCCCGTCAAAGGCCCCTTTAGCCACAGATTATCATTATGATTCAATAAGTGATTACTGAAACACATTATGCATCCTCTAGAACGATGAGTCAGTGGTTTAAAGGTGCAAATCTAGATCTGATTAAAGTTGGAATCAAACATTGATGCACCGGTATGTATTTTTCTTCATATATAGTAGACTTGAGACAGTAAAGTGTATAAGGTTGAGATTTTGTTGTGAAGAAAACACCCCCATGTTTCCGCTTCCCTTTTATTCCTGGTCCCTTTATAGTTCCTGCTTCTTTTCTCTTTTTTCCAGAACAAAGAATAAGCTGTGGTACTTTGAGTTCGGCACTTCGGAGACGTTTTCGGCCACGTGTAAGAAGCTCCATGACTTCTTGGAGGTGGAGGTAAATCAAACTATTCTGTTTGCACAGAGCCATGCTAAAAAAGGAACAAAAGCAAAGAAAAACATCATAAAAGTGCCTGCTTTTACCTTCCTTTTTTATGAACTTTGAATTAAAAAACTAATCTTTTCTCTGCATTAATGGGAATATTAAACTGGCCTTAAGGTAAGAATGATTGCACAGCTAAAGAATATTCTGGTCATCCTCCGTTCCATAAATTTGCTAGTTTCAGCTTCAGAAAATGTGTTGACGTATGAGGGCTATCTCTGCAACTCCCCACTCAGGTAATTAGCCCAACGTGACCCTGCTGTGTGCGATATTGAGTGATAATGAAGCTGATGTCTATACAATTCATCTTCCATCTTCACAGAGCTATCCACACAGTGTAGAGGTCTTCATCAATTAGCGCTCTATAAGTAACTGCAATACTATTGAGCAGATCAGATGTGTTAAAATCCACTCTGCAGGATTATGCTTTTTAGACTTAACAGAGAACACTTACAATGCTTGTTTCTTAGCTTAACTTAGCTTAGAATGTGGCTTTAAATGGTAAATTGAATTTATGTAACACTTTTCTAGCCATACTGACCACTTGAGGTACTTTACACGTTAGTGTGTAAAGTACTTCTGTGAGTTGGTCAGTATAGCCAGAAAAGCTTATTAACTATGGATGCTAACCATAGTATGCTAATATTTACATTAGCAAGTTAATTAGTTAACACAGTTGTTAGCTTAGTGAATGCTAGTGAGGTTTGTCAGCATTGCTAAAGTTTTGAAGCGGCATGATGATAAACTGTGGACATCAGTGTCACATAACATGAATTATACAGAGTCTTACTTGGCAGCCACTGAAACGATTTGATTGACAGATTATCGCGTGCATTGGTTGGCTCGTAATTTATGTCACTGAAAACTACAAAAAACAACATTTTGTTTCATTATGAAAATAATCAGGAGCAGCGCAGGATCACATGCTGTAACTTTTGCAGCAGAAAGACTGTGAATTAGCAGCTCTGCTAGCATCTAACTCAGGGATGGGCAATCCTGGTCCTCCAGGGCCGGTGTCCTGCAACTTTTAGATGCATCTCTACTTCAACACACCTGAGTCAAATAATGAGGTCATTAGCAGGACTCTGGAGAACCTGACTGCACTTGGGAGGTGATTCAGCTGTTGGATTCAGGTGTGTTGGACCAGGGAGACATCTTTGCAGGACACCGGCCCTCGAGGACCAGGATTGTCCACCCCTGATCTAACTGCTCTGACACGCAGACAGTAATAACGAAGAGAGAAGCCGTGCAGCTGTGGTCAGTTTTCTGACACAGCTGGTGTTTGCATCGACTGTGCGAAACACCAGAACTAGATAATGTTAACTTGTGATGTGAATTTTATTATTTTTTTTCATTTGGATTAAAAAATTAGAATGAAGTTTATGCATGGCTATTGGTTTACACCTTTTAAAAAATAAAGTGCTGGAATGTAATTAATCAACTGACTTGAACCTTTAGCATTGTGTTTGGGCCAGCAATTATTTCCACAGAACCGAACCGCACATTAACCGGTTAGAGCATGACTTGCCAGCAAAAAAGCGCCTATAGTTACCCATTAACTTTAGCTTGCTAAAGTTAGCATTAGTAAGCTCACTATTCTGGGTGTTAGCATGTTGACATTAGCATTAGCATTCCTAAGCACTGGATGAACTTTGTGATTCTCTGAAATAATTATACTGCATCTAATGACACTTTAAAATATGTCATATTAGATCAAACTTTGCTGCATCAGCCACTTTTCACAAGTGGAAAAAAATATACACCAGTAAGAAACATTTTCCTTAATGGCCCATTAATAAGAAGTTAGCAGTTATACATAACGTGCTAATTTCATCTTCCCTTCTGTTTTCCTTCTGGTCTGTAACAGTGTGATGGCGTCACCCTGGACCTCAGCAGTATCTCCTTAGAAGGCATTGCTATCCTCAACATTCCCAGCATGCATGGCGGCTCCAATCTTTGGGGTGAGAGCAAGAAGAGGCGAGGTCAGCGCAAGGCAGGAAAGAAGAGTCAAGAAAAACGGACACCAGTGGTCGACCCCAAAGAGCTCATGTTTGCTGTTCAAGGTAGCTTTTCAACATCATACATTTATTTGTCTTTGAGGTTTCTAAGTGAAATTCTGCAAATAAAAAGCTCACTGTGGCACAAAATCACACACAAATCTGGAAAAAAAAAAATCTCTGTCACTTCTTTTTGTGGTAGAGGAGCTAAAATGTTCGTCTTTTCCCAGAATCCTCCTTTAGACTCAGTCAGTTTGTGTCCTTGCTCCTTTCAAATAGATCAAAGACTAAACTTTTAGCTAAACTTTTCCATTGTACATTAATATTTCACCCATGACAAGTTGAATCACAGACAGCAGGTTTTGTTTGCAAAGAAAAGGTACAACCATGTCGCTGTGTGGAACTGTCACTTGGGTATTAATGGCCTGTGTAGGCGGCAGTGGACAGGGGCAGCTAATGGGAGCGGACTCAGTAAGGTGTTGGGCAAACCCTTGAATCCATTTACGTCAAAAGGAAACCCATCAACGATAACATATGAATGAACAAAACAGAATGAGTCAGCCACTCTGTGGTAGATGGAGAAATGGCTGCGATCACCAAAGGGAGTTATTGGGAAAGAGATAAGTAGGAATTTAGGTCTGTTTTTTGCAAAAACACAAAATCTTACCAAGTATTTGTGGTCTGGTTTCTAGAGCTGTGATCTCATGGAAAATGCCACATTGCATTTGAATTCAGTTCATGTAAATTCCAAAGTGAAGTCATACATTTGTTGCATGGTGACTTTAACGCTCATTATAAACATAAAACTTCAACATATTTCCTTCGAAGAGCCGTTTCCTGGCCTACATCTGTCCTCATCAGTATTCTGGGTGCCTAATTTAGTATTTTAATTTTGCCACCTTTGGATTATGTGTGGACATTTCATACATTTGATTCATTTTCCATCACTCATCATTTCTGGATGTTTTTCTTTTTAATTTACCAGTTTAATAGCTTTTATATTTGGTTGTTTGTTTTGTGTTCATCTCTTGACGGCTGGTGTGAAAGTGATGTGCTGTATGTTGTGAAGGCTTCCTGCTGTGCTGGGTGTGTCTGGTTGTGGATGTTAAAATCAGCGCTGACGAGCCGGCGAGGCTCTGCAAACATGGCTGCAGGTGATCCCCAGTGAGACTTCACTGGTCCGAACATGATTGGTAGAGAAACTGATCTCTGTGAAGATGCCTACATTCTACATTCGCCTTTGCAGTATTCTCATGTTTTTGTTTGTTTTCTTTTGGGTTTTTGAATTATTATCTGTTGGTATTGTGCCTTCAGAGCTTGCTAAAATATGTGCATTTCAACAGCTGCACTGTCAAATATCAACAAACAGCTAACAGAAAAATATAAAATGCTCTAAATCAAAGCAGAAACTGATGAAAGAGGAAACATGTAGAGAACTATTCATAACCTTGTAATTTTTCCATATTTTGTGCCAAACAATGTATTTTAGTGAGATTTTAAATGATAGATCAACACAAGTTAGAAAAATGAAACGGCTCCAAGTCCTTTCTAAGTAAAAATCTGAAAAGTGTGGCTTGTGTTTGGATTACGCCTTTCAGGATCAACACTTCTCTTTAAAATCAACTTTAGCTACAATTATCGCTGCTGGTTTTTGGGCTAGGTTTCTTCACGGTTTTGCACACCTAGATAATCTATATTTTCAGGTACATTTAACAATTTAAAGCTTCCGTTTTAATCCAACCTGACCTTCCAGAGGTTTTCTGTCATCTGTCTGGCAAACCGTTAAAAGTCTGAAAATTATATATTCTTTTAATTGAATATAGTTTAACCTCTAAATCCTACATCAACTTACAAACATTTAAATCTCCAGATAAACTTTAGTTATTTTCACGTTTTATGAATCTTAAATCTCACATTCTCATCCTTACATGTACAATTATTCACACATCAAACATTCGTCAAATATGCAAGTTATTAATGTATAAATTAAATTCGTGCTCGAGGTTTGTAGACTTTAAAGCGCAGATATAATTATACCTGGAGTTAGCGCGTTAGCATTAGCTTCCATGTATTAGTAACAAAGTGTTGGGTTGCTTCTTCTTTATTTAACATGTTTTGTTTTTTTCTGTAAGTTTGATCAGTTCAAGGCCAAACCTGCAACAATGAACACTCCATTAAATCTTGAATAAAAATCAATCGCTGCAGCGTTGGAGGAGTCCGGACCTGGGAAGGCTCTTAGCGTGAGCGAGGAGTGTGTGTATTTGCTCTGCGTTCAAAGCTGCGTTTGTTTCGCTCTGTCTGAGACTATTGATGTGTGTGTTTATCCACTTGTGCTTCATATGTGAGAATGGATGCCCTTGTGGAAGGTGCCCTCAAGGAGAGCGGCCTAACTTGTCAGATCAAGAGAATGCCGTATTTATAGGTAAACAAAGGAGCGGCTCGGCCCACTGGGGCCCCGCCAAGCGCCATCCACAGATCAAACTGTTGGGAGGGATTTTATCTGGTGAAACCGTGTGTGTGTGTGTGTGTGGATTGGCGACTGGTGGGTGGCTAAAAATAAATAAATAAATAAATAAAACGTGACCTTTCGGGAGCTGTTAAATCGTCCCGCTGGTGACGCCAGGAGACAAG
The DNA here is from genome assembly GCF_019740435.1 of Gambusia affinis. Classification (NCBI taxonomy): domain Eukaryota; kingdom Metazoa; phylum Chordata; class Actinopteri; order Cyprinodontiformes; family Poeciliidae; genus Gambusia; species Gambusia affinis. Next base: position 22,571,030 of record NC_057872.1, read on the forward strand.
CCCCTCAGGTGGAAGGGAATGGCTGCAGAGTGAATTATTTAGAATGGGACTGAGGTTTTGCGAAAAGGGAGGGAGGGTTCATGTGTGCGTGGAAGGGGGTTGACGACGAGGACTGATCCCCCCTGACAACCCTCGTGAAGCTTTCGTCGGAGGATCGCCCCCTCCCTCCTCATCCCGCCACTCCTCTTTAGTTTTACGTTCAGCTGATCTGGTCCAGCGCCGCTCCACCGCTGCCCCCAGCCCGTCGCTCCCCATGTGTCAGAGACGCCACCGACAAGAACGCCGTCTCTACTCTCTACTAAATCTGTCTCATTGTTGCCCATGCAGACTTTCAGGAGTTGAATGAGACATATAATGTAAGATCTGATCAAATTCGTATTCAGCAAAAGTAAGAAATAAAAATAAAAAGTACTTTTTATTTATTAAAGGGGAAAAGATTTTTGTGCAAAAACACAAAAATCTTCTGGTACAAATATATTAGTTCACTTGAAATAAGACAAAACTAACACTACAAATAACTTCTGAGCAAGCTATAGGTGCTTGTTTCAAGCAAATAATTTCTTAATATTGACTAAAAAGTACTTCCACTGGCAGATTATATCCCTTATTTCCTAATCGTTACCTAGCAACGCCAGCCAAGCCCAGTCCATCGCCTAGCAACCCAGTTCTAGTTCCACTGGCAGATTATTTCTCTTACAACAAAGTATGATTCCCATGTTTTGAGCAAATTTTTCTGCCAATGAAACAAGTACTTTTTCATCAATATCTTGCTAAAAATTTACTTTTAAGTTATTTTTATCTTGTTTTGAGTGCAAAAAAATATTTGCACTAGAAACTAGACCAAAGATACTTGGTAAGATTTTTTTGTTTTTGCAGTGAGTCCAACCAGGTTCTATGTGAAAAAGTAATTGGCGTTTTTACTAAATCGTGTCACAACCTACATTTTTTTGGATCTATTTAATTTGGCTTGATTGCTGCCTGACCTGTGGAGTCAAGAAACATCTTAAAGGGGCAGTACTCTGTATTTTCCAGGCACGTAATGCCATTTTATATCACAATCAAGTAACTATGTTACCTTCAGATGTTACAAAGTGTTTTATATCTCAAATATGACTTAAAAAAATTTACACTCCTCTTCCTGAAGGTCCACATTCAGGAAGTTATCAGATCATGGCTCCTCTATTAACCCTTTAACAGTGTTTTTATCAGTGTTTCACTGAGAAGTAGCTCCTACAATGAGCTCAGCAGATCCACAGTTCCACCTGGTGTTTGCTAATTGCTGCTGGCTAGTCTGAAGGAGCTGAGTGGGGAGGCGCAAACCTGTCTGACAACATGAAGTAAAAGAAGCTAAAACATTTAAAAGCACAACAAATCATGCACTGATCCAACAGAAATTTAAGAACAGATGAAAAGAAAAGTCTTTGCGATCTTTGACATCTATCAGTATGAGACGTGGGGAGTTATTGAGGAAAAAGATCGGAACTGGGCCGTTCAGACTGCCACTAAAAAGCAAATTGTATGTTGCATTTGGAAAAAAATAAAATCAGATTTGGGTCAAATTTGCGTGTTGTGTGAACGTATGGTGTTGCTTTCAATCCTTTGAGTCTCAATGGGAGGATCGGCCTTAAAGCCCAGAGCCAGGAGGTCAGAGGTCAACCTGCCGTGGACTGTGTGTACACAAACTCTTCCACTCTGACCCTAGAAAGCTCCACACTCACCGCTGCGCTCTCAGATCGGGGCAGACGCCTGTCCATCACCATGGTGACAGCTGGACACCAGAGCTCGGCAGCGGCATCAACATCTCACCCCGAGCAGCGACATCGGCTGCGACACTCCTCCAGGAAACCAACCCGACTCGCGCGAACACGACAGCCGCCGAGCTCCGCGGCATGACAGCGAGCTAACGCGCTCTCACGCGCCGCGAGCCTGAAAACGGCTCTTTGTTTCAATTAGTATCTGGATCCTCCCAGCAGCGCTGCAGCGGCTTCCTAATCTGTGGAGGGACGAGTCGACGGAGCGGGCCCCTGGAACAGATGGGCCCTGCATGACGCTGAGCTTCCAGCAGGGTCAAAATCAATGCTCATAACTGAAAAACAGCACAGAAATTAATAATTATATTATCACAAGATTGCTGTGCATTGCCGGTGCAATCTAATTAATTGCTGTTTTGTCTGTAGCTTGTTGCCTCTTTTCCTTTTTTCTTTTGTTTTTCATGGGAAACTGTGAATGTTGCGCGTTTCGGAAGCAAAAGCCTGAAGTGAGGAACAGGACGTCTCTTTTATTAGCCTTCACCTGCTTCCTCTTTCCTGTCTCACGTCTTCATTCCTACAGTCTCTGCTCTGTATTTATTTGTAGGAAACAGTTTTCAGGATATTCCTATGACCTTTTTGAGCTCTTCCTTTCTGTGTGTCAGACTTGTCTGACCAGCTTCTGGAGGTGGTGGGGCTTGAAGGAGCCATGGAAATGGGTCAGATCTACACGGGCCTGAAGAGCGCCGGTAGACGGCTGGCCCAGTGCTCCTCTGTAACCATCAGGTCAGTATTTCACACGCTCTACTTATTCGTAACCTTGTAAAAAAATACAGATCTTTTTTTTTTTATTAAAGCGATCTAATCGCAGTTTTTCCATCAAACCAAAGCTAGTTCACCGATGGAAACTCTGGCTTCCAGAAAAATGTTTTGTTTTTGTCAGCACCAACTCCAAGCAAGAAAGAACCACTTTGACAGGAATTGGAGGCCGTAATATTAGAGAATAACATCCAGAGTCCTGGGAGTGATGTGTTTGTATTCTCAGTTACAGTAGAGAAAGTAAAACAGTTGCTGACCTGCTGCTTTACTTTTAAATGGAATATATTTCTTGACACATGGACAAAATTGTTGGCACGCCTCATGTTGATGACCGGAAGCCCACAATGGCCACTGAAATAAAGCAACAATAAAACTCTACTTAAAATTCAACAATCAGAATCTGAAATTGCTTTTGAATTTTGGTTCAAGCTAATAATTTAAGAAAACAAACTGTTTTTTTTGTTTTGTTTTTAACAGTAGTTTCAGAATTCAGAGAAAACGTCAGAAATATTTTTTTATTCAAAATTCTGAAGTCAGTATTTTGAGATTAAACTCAAATATTTTTTTTACTTTCAAAGTGTAATTCTGAGAAAAACTCAAAATTCTAAAATTTTAAGCCAGAATTTTTTGAAAAATTCAGAATTTTGAGATTAAACTTTTTTTTTTTTTTACTTTGAACTCAGAATCCTGAGATGAAATTCAAATTTTTTTCATTGTCCCTAATCCTCTTCCTGATTTAAATCTATAAAAGAAACACTGAGAAGGTTGTAATATAATTACATTTTATATTCTATTTTACTTTGTGGTGTATAAAGTAGACTTATACTTTTTACTGTTGAGTAATTTCCTGGATGGTTCCTCTTTACTTTTATTTGAATGAAAATATGTTGAAGTAGTGATACTCTGGAGTACATTTTTGGATACTCTACTCTCCTCTGTTAGAGGTACTACATAAATCTTTGACTATTTGTTCATTTAAAAGCCTATCTGGTGCAACAGGACTCTTTACAGTGTTGTGTTTGTAACCTGCAGAACCACTAAGTCCCTACCGATGCAGATTGATGGTGAACCGTGGATGCAGACTCCCTGCACTGTAAGTCACAATTCACTGTTTCTCAAGCACAAAGATTTCACTTTGCTCCACCTTAATTAGTGGCGTATCCCAAATAAACAGCAGCTTTTACATCCTGTTGGAGGTGACTTCAACCCTTCAACCCGTGAAATACTTTTAAAAACATCTCAGTTTAGATCAAATCTCACTAATTATTAACAACAACAGCATGAATGCAAACACACCTCAGTTCCTCTGCATGCATGATATATTTACACCATCGGTTCATTTGCATTTTGACGCCACATACAGCATGTATCACTGATAAGTGACGTAACCGTCATAAATGTAAATTGCTGCTTTATTTCCTGTGTTTGTTTCTGATGGGAGTATTGATTCCAGTCATTTCTTACTATCTATCAAAGCTCTGATATTTTTAAAACTTTAATGTTGCATCTTTAATTCAGTATGACTTAATTTGCGGTCTTCCTTCTGATCCTCCCTTCCTTTTGTGGCCAGGGTCTTGCGTCAAAAGGTGCATCGTAAGGAAAATCAGAAGCTCCAAGTTCTTGTTTAACGATGAAAGTGAGTCTATAAAAGCCCGTAGCGGCCACAAAGTCAGAGTTCAACTCTAATAAATGGCAGCTTCCCTTTGAAGGCGACGCGCTCCTTTCAATGCAGATGGAAGCTTCGCATTGAGACTCTAATGATGCGCCGAAGCCGATAACCCTTGGTGGTTGATGCGAGTTGCTCCATCAAAACTTTCATAAGATCATGTAGCATCATTGCTAATTCAGACTTTGTTGGTCTGTGAAGCCAAAATTTTGTTATAAATTATGATGCACATCTGTTACCATTTGATGTCAGAGACATGCATCCGAGCGATTCTCAAACTGTGTCGTATTAAAGCTCATAGATGTGCATTTATAAACCATTTGACAAGAACCCATATGGGAGATTGCTTCTGTTGGTGATGCATTACTGAATTCAAATCTGCATGAAGAAGACAGTGTATGAAATGAAGCGTAGGTTGTTATATATCCAGATAAGTGATGCGTTGAAAAGAAAAGTAGAAATTCCCTTTAAAGTATTATTTGTCTGCTTCGGAAACTTTGTAAGATCTTCTGCAAACTGGTGTGAATATTGCTATTAAAATATTTGAGGCGTGTGTTGCCAGTAAAAATCTTTGTTAAACGAATTGGACTGTGGAAAAAAACTGGGTAAAAAATAGGAATGTGGGATTTTTGGCTGCAGCTTCTTTTTCAGAAGAAGAGTGGAATTTTGTCTGCTGAAGCATTTTTGAGGATTTTACCACCAGGTATATCAGGAGGTTTGTGTTTTTCTGCTGCAGCAAATCTCTGCTTACACTGCCGACAAAATGATACTGACAACTTGTAACCCCCAATTTTGTTTAACTATCCAAATTAAACAAAACTGGTGTCAAACATTTGTGCCGTAGAAATTATTGCTTGTGCCGCTGTCATGTTAAAGGTGCCTTCAGAGGTCAAAGGTCAACCAGTTCCCCACACATTTAGAAAACCAAACAAATTTGGCATCAAACAACTGATGCTAAAATTTTAGCCGCACAAATGATATAAAATGTATTTATATTTTGTTAATGTGGAGCGGGGGGCAGGTTGATAGCGGCACAAAATATTGTTTTTGCTGCACAAATGAAGCACGGTTTATTGGCACTATAGTTCCTTTCATTTTGTAAAAATGGACTCTGTCTCCTTGACCTTTGAAACATTTCTTAATATCTTTGAAATGATTGCAGCACAAACAAAAGATTTTGCTGCACAAACAGCACATTTGATTGTCGCCATACTTTGTTTGATTTTGTAAACTTGGACTGGCTGGTTGACCTTTGACCTGCTGAAATATTTAGTAATATTTTCGAAATGATTGCAGCACCAGCAAAACATTTAACAAACGTCGACACCAGTTTTGTTTTAGAAGGTGGCGTGGAGGGAAACTTTGCTCAAGTCCTGTAAAAACTATTTTATTTAAATCTCAAGCCTGATTCACTCCGGTTTAAGCCAGACCGCACGCAGTTTTTGCTCTGCTATGTGACGTCTGCATTCTTCTTCTGCAGATGCGAGTCGCTTTGGTGTCGTAAACCACACTGAAGTCTGAAAACATCAGATTGAATATCCAGACCTGCTGCGCTTTAAAATGAATTTCTGTGTTTTAGAGGCTCCCCAAACGAGCTTTCTCTCCGTTTTCCTCTTCTTCCAGATTCAGATCGTCCATAAGAACCAGGCTCACATGCTGATGGGAGCGCCGCAAGGCCGCAGCTTCCTCTCTTCAATCCTCAGACGAACGCGCTCTGAAGGCAAAGACTAAACCGTCGTCGGATCCGAGTCGTTTCAAGCTCCTGCAGAAGCAGCTGTGGGAAAGTTTCATCAAGACCCAGTGGTCCAGCTGAGGAAGGGACTCTGAGGCCTGTTTGGTAGCCCAGCGGCCGGTAGCGCGCTGTAGCTTCGGTTTGTGTTGCCTGCAGCATGAAGATGTCTCTGAGATTGAATCCAAAATAAGCTGTGATCCGAACAGAGTTTGATCTTCAGTGAGCTCCAAAAATACCCCAGTTATTTCTGGAAGTCCACCTCTGTTCTTGTTCTATTTTCTGTAAAAATTGATTTTATTTTTTTGCTGTTGTCCTCTGTGCCAATTTGAACAACCAAATGGATAAATTATGCACTCATTAAATTAATAATTTTTTGTTATTTATGCTTATTTTTATGTTTTTCTGCATTCAGTTGAAGCATGATGGAAAGTAAAAAAGGTTGCTGAAAAAAGGTGTAAAATCTGTATTTCACTCATGAATGCTTCAGATTGATTTGCAATATTTTCTTTATGAGTTGTCCAGTTTTTATGCTGCTCTTTAAGTGGGAAACACTTATTGGTTATTCATAAGACATGCATGCTCCTTTTTGTTGTATGCTGGGGGATTTCTAGGAAGTTTCGCCAATTCTGTCTACATTTGCTGTTGCATGAGAAAAGCTACAGGTTTGAAAATATTGTGGACATTTTTAAATCTAGGCTTTGAAGCACTCATCTTTAGTTTTATCATTGAGATGAATGAATTTTGGTAAAAAAAAAAAAAAAAGTGCCATAAATTATAGAGCAAACACAGCAGCCTAGTGTGTAAAATCACAACATGTTTGGTTCTCTTGGAAGCATGAATTAAACACCAAAGTCTCAAAATAAGATTATTTACTGTGTTTATAGTGAGATACGTTCGAACAGCCAAGTTCTCCAGAGGCTTTTTTATTGTCTTTCATGCAAAACCACAAAATATTACCAAGTATTTTTTTGTCTTGATTCTGGTGCAAATATGTTATTACACTTAAAATGAGACCAAACTTACAAATACGTTTTAAGCAAGATATTGTTTTTTGTTTTAAGTAGATTGTTCCTTAATATTGATGACAAAATACTTGTTCCACTGGCAGATGATTTCACTCGTAACAAGACATTTTCCCATGTTAAATTTGTCTTATTTCAAGTGGAATAAGACATTTTCTCTAGAAACTAAACCAAAACTGCTTGGTAATATTTTGTGTTTTGCAGTGTAGTAAAATTTGCCTGGACTTTCGTAGCACAGTTGCTTGCTAAAGTAATCACGCCCTGTAAACTTATAACTTCCACTCAATTTGTCATGTCACAGCTAAAAACTGTAACATGTAACATATTCTGCCAAAAACACAAAATCCTACCAAGTATTATTGGTCTAGTCTCTAACGCGAATACTTAGTACAGTTCAAATGAAATCAAGCTAACTTCTCTTCAACTGGAATTATGAGCTTCTTTTAAGTCAGTAATTCTTTAATATTTATTTTATAAATATACTAGTTCCATTATCAGATTGTTTCACTTATAATAAGACATTTTCACCAAGTTATAAGTGAAATAATCAACCAGTGCATCTAAAACTGGGTTTCTAGGTAACGGGCTGGGCTTGGCTGGGGTTGCTAGGTAACTGTGCAATGCCCGTTGATTATGAAGTACACTTTTTCATCAATGTTAAAGGAATTATGTACTCTAAATAAGATGCTATATCTTGGTGAAAAGTTACTTATGAGTTAGTTTTGTCTTATTTTAAGTTTAATAAGTATTTGCTCTGCAAGCTAAACCAAAACCTACTTGGCGCGATTTTGTGTTTTTCCAGTGTTTGAGCCATTTAACCCATAAAAGCACTCTTGTTGGCACCGGTAGTCATTCATTTCTGCGTGCTGCCTTCACTTGCACCAAAAGCATAAACTGTTCTGGGTGTTTTCCTGATTTACTGTAAGAGCCTTGTTTTTTAAGAAGATGCATGTTTTTCTGAGAATGACCATTGGACTCGCTGTTCCTCTAAAAGTGCCATCCGTGATGTGGAGACTAAGATCAGAGTCTCACTACTCTCTTGTGCTTTGTAAAGTTCAACATTTGTACAGTGAGGTTGTATTTTTGTACACAGTATGATTTATTTTTCCGCTTCCTGCTTCACTCTGGCTCTCTTTCTCTGTTGTTGTTGCCCACAAACAACTTACGTCTGCTTGCACTGACCGAGAAAAGCGATAGAAACAATTAAAGGCTTTAGCTGTTTGATACAGTCTTCTGTTTGTCTTGTATTTTGCAGTAAAAGTACAATTTTTACTCTTTTATGTTCTGCAAAACAATATGTGACAATTTGATTGCTGATAGTTAAAATTTTTATTTTGTAAAAATTGAAACAAAAACTGTTAGACACTCAGAAGGAATGCAGTGGAACCGGGTCAGAGTTCATTGAATCTTCCAAATTATTCATAGAAAAGTTGCATTTTTGCACACTTTATGGAATTTTGTAGCAAATGTCTAAAATATTCTAAAGAAAAATACCTAGTTGGTGCAATTTAGCACATTATTGACTGGCGTTTGCACAGCAGTCAATCCAGGCGCACCATTCATTATAATGCACTGATTGGCTGTGCTCTTAATGACGCCAAAGGGTTTCCACTGGACATTTTAATCCGTATTAAGATACATTTGGTGTTTGAACTGTTGGATTAGCCAGTCGTAAGCATTTTCAGAGGGAGTCTTAAAGATTTTAGCTGTGGCTGTCCATACCCCATAAAAACTAAAAAAAGCTCTTAAAGCTGCAGTATTTAACTTTGATATAAATATATTTATTTACATATTTGTTGAAACTGTCATTATGTCATCTCAATATGGTATGAGACTGATAATATGCCTTCTCCCAGTGCTAAGTAGAAACAACCAATCAGAGCCGGGAGGCGGTTCTTGGCGCTGTCAGTCACCCTCTATGTGGCGCTTCCTCCCCTTGATCTCTGCTACTCTGCAGCTAGCACAGCTGTTATGATTGTTCAGGCGAGGCAGCATTAGGTCATAAATGCTTTTCCTATAACCATAAGTTGTTTTTCTGTGATTAGTACAATTAGCAGCGAGTACATGTGCTTGATTGACAGCGCTAAGACCCTCCTCCTGGCTCTGATTGGTTGTCTTTGACCGGGAGTGGCGTATTTCTTCTGACTGGAATAATAGCTCAGGGAAGAGGAGATTGATATTTTCAAATTATCTCACATTTTACTCTCATCTTTTTTATTCAAATAAAAGTTACAAACTGCACCTTTAACTTTTATAGGAGGTCATATATAACTAAAATATATCATTAAATGTGTTCCTGTTGATTACAAATATGTCAAAATGCAGCACAGCTAGCATCAACAGGAAGATAAAAAAGCAGCAGCTCAGTGTAGTGTTTATATTTTATTATTAATCATTTATTATTTTTGCCATTATAATAAGGAAAATATCAGAAATACTGAAAACTGGTGATGAAAATTACATTAAAGACTAAAAAACAAATTTAACAGCTGCTGAGCTTTGAAAGTTGGTATCTGGTTTTATGGGCTGCAGGATTTGTTCAGATTTTTATCGCTGCGTCTTGATTGTAAAAACCATCAGCCGTTCCCAGGAGTCACAGACTTTATTCTTGTTTTTCTGGTCATTTTTGCTGTAATCTGCATTCTCCCGCCAGCGTTTTCTCAGATATGAGCCACTTCTGGGAGCCAGCCGGCTGGGCAGCAGCACTTGACCTGCGTTTCTCCGTCGTCGGTGGAGTTCAGCAGGAGTGGCACCGCGCTTCACTTCCCATCAGCTTCACCTGCCTGGTAATGGATCCAAGATGGCACCGGCGTGACCGCTGCTGACGGCGACACGTCCGTCTTTCAGCCAGGAGTTTCCCTCAGTGGTAAACTTTACTTTCAGGGATTTCATCTCAAACTACTCTGTTAGTTCAACTGGAAGTTTACAGGCAAAGTAAACTGAAAAGAACAAATTATGCAAAAATAAAATAAAAAAATGTTTCAATTAGATTAATTTCTTTGAATGTTGGGAGGTAAGGCAGTAATATATTAAATATTAATCATTTCTTCTAGTTCATTCTGGAAACCAAGCAACACATTTATTAAGTTGGTTCAAATAAGCATAAATATAACACAAATTAAACATTACATTATATTTACCAACAGGAAAAAAAATGTGCCCTTATAGAAAAACTATGGTACATTTTTCCTTTTCTTTTGTTTTCAGAACATTGACTTAACTGTAGCCTTTTTACAGGAGAATATATATGAATAAAATATATTAACATAAAATGATGGTTATCTACCAAGATGTTAAAAATCCAGCACAGCTGGCATCAACAGGAAAATAGAAAAGCTGCTGCACAACATATGCTAAATGAAATTTTTTTTGCATTTTGATTGTTCCATTGAGGCAACAATCAAAATGCAAATTTGGCTGCAGGCACCATTTTTCAAAGTATCACCACTAACTATTAAAGTAAACCACAAACATTTGTTTTCCATTAGATCAGAACAATGACGTATTAGGGGCCACTGAAAAAAAGAGAAGTTTTCAGATTAATCTCATAATTTCTGGGTTTTCTTTTTTTTATTTCAGAAATGTGTTTGACAGGGCAATTTCAGTCAGAAATCTGACTTTTTTCTGGTAAATTTCTGAGATTAACCTGCAAATTTTTGAGTTTTCCACATAAATTTGTTAAACACAATATTGGAAAATAATTTTTGAGAAATGTTTGACTTTTCAAACTCAGAACCTTATGACCTTATGATTTCCGAGCTCAATCTCAGAATTTCACTGAATTTATTTTCTCTGAAATTTCTGAGTTTTTTTTCTGAAAAATATCTGAGATTAATATCAGACTTTCTAATTTAGTATTTCCTCAAAAATAAATTACAGGGGAGATATGTGTAAAATCAGCAACAACATATTAGCAAATTCGTCCATTTTTCTTGGAAATTTTCTACTTTTCACAGAACTTGGATTTTTCTTTTGTTTTTGTTTTTGTTTTTTTCTAGAAAATGTCTGACTTTCTGAGGTACTGTAATCCACGTCGTCGTGGATTAAATTTGCTAAAAACTCAGATTAAATGTTTAAACCCGTACTTTTAATCCTGCAGAACACTGTTGCTCAATTTGCCCATAAAATAAATGAAAATGAAATCGTCCCACTGAGTTCCTGGAGCAGTTTTACCCGGTGACCTGTGCATCACTTCCAGGTCAGCGCCTCCTGAGTCTTCGGAGCTCTCAACAATGTATCCCTTTACAGGAGAGGGAAGCGCTGGCGCTAAAGCGAGTCCCTCTGGAGGCTCTTCAAAACACCGTTACCATGGCCACGAACTGGACCGGGTAGAGAAGTGAGTGGCGTGTTTGTGTGTACACACTGTATGTGAATGGAGCCCAGGAGGGATGAAAACTGTGAGTGAGACGAGAGGAGAGCTGCAGAATGTCTGTTTTTGAAATATTATCCAACTCTGGAGCGAAGTTATTGCAGATAATCTGAAAAAAGGCCAAACGTACGTACTTACTGACTTACTGATTTACTGACTTACTTACTTACTTACTTACGCGCCGTTTGACTGCCAGCAGCTATCTGATCCAGTGAAAGGCTTTGACATCCAATAGGAGGCGGAGGAGCGCGGCTCGTTTCCATGGGAGGCCCCGGGAGGCGATGCCAAGCCGCCAGGAAGAAGCCCGGTGCGCGGGGAGAGGCGCAGGCAGTCGCCGGAGCTGGAGCCGATCCTGCCGGCCGCTGCGTGGCTTTCTGTGCGCGGATGAACAAGACGCGAAAGGGAAAGGTGAGCAGATCTCTCCCCCGCGTCTCCTCCTGCTTTTTGGTGCGCCCTCTAGCTCCGCGCGCTCCTTTTTCCTGCTTTCTGATCGATACCTTTGCTTTCTATCAACACCGAATATTCGATTATTCTTCAGAGAAGCTGCGTTTCAGAAAGAGGCTGAAGCAGGAATGTAATCAACTTCTGTCTCTCTGCCTCTTTTACTTCAAGCGACGCTTTGCAGACCTGAGATCGTGGAGAATGGATGGAAATCACGACCAGCAAGTGCCTTACTGCAACTCCACAGTAAGTAACCAGAACTCAACTTTAAAAAGTTCATATAAAACTACTCTTCTGTTCCCACTGGCCCAAACTACTCAGTTAGTAAATACAGCTTTATCTTGATTTCAGCAGCTTTCAATTTAGATTTATGATTTTTGTTTCTTTTCTTTTCAAACTTTCCACTCTTAAGAAATTACAAATTATGCAACTGCGGTTGTGCAAGTAATCAAATGTGTATTTTTGTTTTAATTTCAGCTGTATCAAAAAAACGACAATTATTTGCATAATTTTTTGCCACTTTCTTTGTTCGACTTCTGCAATTTGTTAATCTAAGCCTCTAATTTTGTTGAATGTATTTATAAATATTTGGATATTCTCTTACAAATGTGTATTTTTCATAACAAACTAAAAGCTTTTACGAATTTTAAGATGAATTCACAGCGACAGAGAGACTGTGTTGGCCGCTGCAGCTTTGTTTCAGTCTGCTTGATGTGATGCCATTTGTTGCATTTTGTTTTAAATTGCATTTTGTAAATAAGCAATATTTAACAAACACATTATTGCTGAGACAATTTTAGGTGGACAAGTTGTCCAGAAAATTAAGTGTTTTAAATCAACAATCAAAAGATTTCACCGTGTTAAGTAGCAGTGAGGCTTCAGTGAATGACCAGTTCAGTTGCTTTTACTCAGAAAATAAATAGAAATCTCTCCTTTTTTCCACCAGACGCTGCAGAAGAAGACATGTTGCCATGAGAGTCCAGCAGACGACAGAAAAAGAAAATTCATTAAGTCCGACCTGGCTCTGGACACTGAAGGTGGGTGCAGGACGGAGGGAGAAGTTAATTTCACGGCTTCTAAACATTTAGCAAAATTCAATTGGCTCGCGGCCACCTGCGCCGCCGCTAACTACAGAATCTCAATTACAGCACAGCGGCCTGTGATGGTCCTCACAAGCCTCTGTCAGCGGTCAGACTCACAAATTGACTCGTTATTAGCTGCACACTCTGAGCTGCAGCCAGTCATAATGAACTCGGTCGTTTCTGACACTTTGTTTTGTCTTTTTTTCTGCTTTTTCTCCCCTCAGAGCTTTTCCAGGACCTCCGTCAGCTGCAGGAGGCATGGCTGGCAGAAGGTGAGTGCTTCAGCCCTGAAGGAGGGCAGCCGGAGAGGTTGAGAGGTTGTGGTGGTGATACAGTGAAGAGAAAGAAAGAAAGGAAGCAGGCTGGAGTTGCATGCCTTGCGTCGCAGTCCAATTAAAAGCCTGTGTGGAAGAGGCACCTTGTGTGTCATGCATACATTAGAGACTGTGAGCGAGCGAGGGGTCTGGAGGGAGACCGAGGAGGCTCTACCCAGAGTGTCATCACAGATTACCAGGAGAAGGAGACGCTCGCTGTCTCTCCTGCTTTTGGCAGCAGCCAACACGCTGCGCGCCAGCCGCCGCTGCAGCCCACCAACTCTCTCTCTCTCTCTCTCTGCTTCTCTCTCTCTTTCTTTTTCTCTCCCCGTTGCTTCCTCTCAGCACTCGTCTCTTTATCTTCTACAGCTGTACTTTACTATCACCTTGTCTTCTTGTATTTCACTTCTTGGTGGCATAGAAAAAGAAAAAAAAAAATGGATCTATAATTTTTTTTTCTCTCAAACTTCCCAAACAAACCCGTCTCTCAGAGAGGCAATAAGTTTTTTTGGGTTTGTTTTTTTTTATCGTCTTTTTGCATATTTTAATTTTTTTTTCTAATGGCAACACTTGCTCATGGTGGTCTAACTGAGACGGGATGCTTCAGGATTTAAGCGCGAGCGTCCTCTTTCCGTCGTGTCTCCAGCACCGAACTTTTGGTAAAGATTTTACTTCTATTTGTGCATGTTGGACTTTAAGATGCAACATAATAATTTTATCTCAGTTTTTGTCGTAGAGAAAAAGTTCCATCTTTAGGAAATGAATTATTGAAAAGGTTTTTCAACATAAGAGTTGCTGTAGTTTCAGATTTATTCCAAAATTAAACTAGTTTTATTTTGTAAAAAAACAAAAGTTTAGTGTAAAAATGCTAAATTTCTAAACGGCAGTTCTGCAGGAATATTCACCATAAAATAATATAAAAAAGCACAAATATTTTTGAGATTGCGGCAAATTGTGCAATACATTGTTTAATAAATTTTATTTGATTTTAAATTTTGTTTAAAGGTATATTTAAGGTTCAAATTAATTATTAAAGTGTTTTATTTCAGAATATAAAAATAGAATATGATTATATATTTATTAAATGTTTTTGTTAAAAACTTGAAAGTTTGTGATTTCTGCTCCAGTATTTTTCTAAGTTGCGTAGATTTAACTCCAGCGTCAACCTGCGTTTACTCCAAGTCTTCTTTAAAACCCGATTGAGTCGTAGAAAAGTAAATTCTCTCGACAAAATGGACTCAATCATTTATGGAGTCCCATTTATTCCTCAACCTGAATCCTTTAAAAAATGGGAAGTATTCTTTGTTACGGATCCTGGGATATTTAAACGACTCTGAGGCAGAATTAGCAGTAAAAGAGTAAAAGACGTGTTTTTAATATTTAATAACCAAAGTGATGGAATGAAACGGCGGCCGGAGAAAAGAGGTGTTCGTGTTCAGGATTACAGTTCTGGCTGTCATGGGTCGATGTGATGATGTACGGTTCAGGACTGTGGATTTAATGAATGACTTCCTGTCCATTAAGATGAAAAGGAATACCTTCCCATTTCTAAGATTTATCGGTTCAGGTAATTGGAAGAAGACGAGGAATTATGAGGGACGGGTTAAATTTCCGACTCCAAAGACGGAGAAGTTGAAGGTTTATCAAATGACGGATAAACGCCTGACCCCCTCCGCCGCCTCCACCTGTCCCTCTCTACTTCCTCTGTAACTCGTCCAGAAGCTCTTTATTTAAAACAAAACAAAACAACAAAAAAAACTACATTTTTATAGTTTTTTCAAATTTCCCCTCCTCTTTCACACTCATCTTTAGTTTTCATAAATCTCATCAGTTTTAAAATCCCTTTAAATGGTTTCTGGGTTTCGTTTTGCAGCCTGTTTGCTGTTTTGGTTTTTGTGAATGATTTCCAGCTCTGCCGTTCTCCCCGGGAGTTTGTTGGCCCATTCACAGACTGACTCACCCATCCTCTACTTCCTTTCAAACCCCCACACTCCACCGCGTGCTGCTGCCCTTTTTCATGCTACAAACCAACTTTTAACCCTTTTTTTTTTTTACATGGCATTTAATGCTTTGCTTAGTTTTAATTGGTTTTTAAGATTATATTGCATGTGCATTTTCTCCTCTTTATCTGTTAATTGTTTACTCTCCTCTGTTCACACTTCTGATGAGAGGGAAGAAAAGACCCCTGACCGCATCAAGAGTGATAAAAGCGGAAAAATCTCTGTTTTTTTTTTTTTTCATTTCAAAGACCTCCAGACACGTCAGGACACGCTACTGGTCCTGTGATAATGAGGATTCACCTCTTTGTGGGTATAAATAGAAGTGCTAATGACACATTTAATATGTCTTTTTGCTGCAGAGAGTCAAACTTGAGGGATGCGGAGAAGCTGTCAGCGAGTGTAAACACTCTGGAGATAAATATGTGCATGCCTAATTGGAGCTGGACCGGAGCAGGCTTCATTATTTTAGCATTAGCCGGGCGCAGGTGAGGCGTTCGCTGGGTTTGGGTTGGAACAGACCCGACTCGGTAGGTACAGGTGGATCCACCAGTGGGGAGGAAGCCAATTAGATACTGGTAACAATGGGTGATTGGCTGCTGGCAAACGGTGGGAAAGCCGAGGATGCGGCGCAGTCAATGGACGGGGTGTCCTCCGGAAGTGGATCTGGGAGGCGGAGAGGCAGCCAGTCGGGGGAAAAAGGGAAAAATCTGCAGCAAGCTTGTCAGTGCAAATCAGTCAATATCTTCATTTTAATCAAAAATCATCTATGGAAAAAATGAAGAGCTCACTCCTGGTTTTTCCACCAGATATTGATTCCTGAGTTAAAACGTTAATATTGTTTCTAAATGAACATGAACTTGTTCTCTTTGCATTATTTGAGGTTTGAAAGCCCTGAATCGTTTTTCCTTATTCTGACCATTTCTCTGCAAATAAATACAACATTTTTGTCAGAAGCTCGTAGAATAAAAGGACAATATTCATTTCACTCAACAATATATCTATAAACAGTAAAAGCAGAGATTCTGATCATTTTAAGTGGTTTCTTCTGTTTTTCCAGAGTTGTATATATACATATATTTAGATTTGATCCAATAATCATCAAAATGAGAACAGATTCTTTAAAAACAATTCAGGTTTGATAATAAATGCAACAGAACTATCATTTAAACATTAAAAATGCAATAAAAGTCATTCCTTTTTTGTTTAAAATCATATTATCGCCTCAATTTTACAAATGTTTTGGCCAATAAAACTGCAATTAATGGAGATTTAGAAAAAACAGACATGTGACGATATAATTACATTTCAGCATCAATAACATGAAACAAGTTAAGTTTGAAAAATGTATATTTAAAGCTGCAGTTTAATTATGTGCTAACATTTTTTTAAAAGAATCAAGCAGATTTTACATAAACTGGTTTAATGGTTGTTACATTTTTTAAAAAATGCCTAAGGTGGGCATGAGGATTAAAATATATTTCAGAGATTTTCTTCATGAGTTTGAAATGTGACCAGAAGAAGTGAATATAAAGCGACTCGGTTCTGCAGAGATCCGTCTGAACGTGAGAGAAAAACCCTCTGCTCCCTTTTTTCTCTTCTCTTTGTCTGTTTAGCTCAAGTTCCCGACAATGACGAGCAGTTTGTCCCAGACTTCCAGACAGAAAACTGTAAGTAAGAAACATCGCCGCTGCGTCTCGTAGTTGGTGTGAAAATCCACCTCGTTTTTTAAAATTTATTTTAAATATAGTGTGTGTCTCTCGGTTCGCTCGTCTTTGCTTTTTGTCTGCAACAGATAGACGTTCGGAAACTAGAGTTTATCACGATCTGCTTACCTCTTTCTCTTGGTGGTTTATTTGCATAAAGAAAACATCAAAATCTTGAGGCAGACTTTTTTTAAGCTGATATTTTTAACTCCCAACGCCTTTTAAGTGACGTTTTCTTTTTTTAAATCTCCCAGAGTAACCTTTTCTCAAAGGGCTTCTGCATAAACCATCCAGTGTGGTTAGGTTTTCTAAATAAGGCACGGTAAAATTAGTTACTACATTTATCTTTTTTACTGGGGCTCGTCTTGCAGAATAAAAACAGCTGTAACTCTTTTTTTTTACACAATTTATCCCATTGAATATTAAATTAAGTTTCTAAGAATACTTGCAGAAGTGTTGCTGATGTCTGATTTTGTGCACTCAGCGATAAGGAGAGCGCACAAACATCACCTGGTTGTGAGCGTTGGTTGCACACGGAGGCTTGGCACGCTCCGTCTCTGGAGGAAGTGAAGCCAAGGTGGGGACAGAAATTGAGAGAGCGGAGCGCAGTGGGACTCGGATCGAGCACATGTCTTTCAGATGAGCCAAAATACGCATGAAACTGTGAGAAAAAGCACAAATGTGTGCGCCCACGCCATGATTCCCATCACCCTTTAACCTCACGACCAACAGCTGAACGATGTTTGCAGGTTCAGAGGTTTTAAATATGGTTAAGTCGGAAATTTTATCATCAATTTTGATAATAAATATTTTTAGAACCTCATTTTATATAATAAGTTGCATAGAAAATCATCACTCTTACCTGATAGTGTGAGCAGCTGCACTGCAAAAACACAAAATGTTACCAAGTAATTTTAGTCTAGTTTTTAGTGTAAATGTCTTTCAAGTAACTTTTCAGAAAGAAATAGCTTTTTCCTCGTAAACAATTAGACCTGTCACAATAACGAATGATCCTGGACGGTAAATTATCGCGATAAACGATAATATTGTTGATTTGAGACACTTTTCAAGTAATATCACCATAATGTTGTGAAAATAACACTGAAATATCATTAAACTTCTAATTCTAATGAACATTTAATACTGGAACTGGATTTTAAATTTCCAAAATAAATAAACAGAAACAGCAAATAAAATTAATTATAAAATCTGTGCAAACTAAATTCTCCAGTTGAGACTATAAAGATTTTTATCATCCAGTTTTTGGTAAATTTAATGTTTCAATTGTTGCTCTATGACTTTGTATCTGTGTGTTTTTTATCATATGAAATGCCTTGCTGCTGAAATGTGCTGCACAGATAAACAATAAAACCAGAAAAAAGATAAATAGAAATTATTGAGCTCATTCTAATTTATCATGTGATTAATTGATTTATTATTTCTCTTACAGGCCTATAAATAATTATTTAATATTAATGAAAACGTACTACCTCTACTGGCAGATTACTTCACTTACAATGAAACGTTTTTCACATGTTATAAGTTAAATAATCTGCCAATGTATCCAACACTGTGTTGCTAGGTAACGGGCTGGGCTTGGATGGGGTTGCTAGGTAACGCGCAAAATTGTGAAGTAAATGGAACTAGAAGTTTTCCATCAATATTAAAGGAATTATTGACTCTAAACAAGCTGCTATATCTTACTGAAAAGTTACTAATGAGTTATTTTAGTCTTATTTTAAGTGAAGTAATATATTTCCACTAGAGTCTTTTTTGATTTTGTGTTTTTGCTTTGAAAAAAAAGCACACAAAAAAAAAAAACATTTCAAAATCGTGTGTGTAAATTACCCAATGATGAGTTCAGAACCAGAGGTCACCAAGACTGTCCCGTTGTCCTTCAGAGGTAGCTGGGGTGGGCGGCCATGATGGCAGGAGGCTGCTGACCATCTGAATTGTCCTGTTGGCAAACCTGCCGCAGACTGGAGGGGCACTAACAGATGGCGGGGGGGTGAGGGCGCCGCGCCGGGCGCTTGAGCAGGCATCCCAGCCGGCAGAGATCCCATATGGGTTTCACCGGTCCGAGAGACGGAGGCGCGGCCGCCGAGGTGGAGGTGGAGACACCGAACAGAATGAACTGGAAGAAAAGCCGCCATTTTGTTTATGAAAATAAAGGTGGTGTTTTTGTTGGGGACGTCCATAAAGGCTCAATGAGACTGAAAAGTGCAGGTTTTTTTATTCCACTGCAAAAACACAAAATCTTACCGAGTATTTTTTGGGCTAGTTTGTTGAAATAAGTCAAATTAAATTAAAAGTAACTTTTCGGCAAGATACAGGAGCTTATTTTACAATTCCTTTATATTGATGAAAAGGTTCCAGTTCCTTTGGCAGATTAACTAATTTATAACATTACATTTTTCCTATCTTATGAATTAATTTATCTGCCAATAGAGCAAGTTCTTTATCACCAATATTAGGGAATTATTTACTTAAAACAAGCTTCTATATCTTGCTAAAAAGTTCGTTTTAAGTTATTTTGTCTTATTTCAAGTGCAACATGAAATCTGGACTAGAAACTAGACCAAAAATTACTTGATAAAATTTTGTTTTTGCAAAGAAATCAAATTAATTATTGTTTTCAGTAATCCAACATTCAAATGATAGAACTGTGAGAAAATATATTCTAAAATACATAGAAAGGAAAACTTTTCCTTTTGTTGATGTGGTTTAGCCGTCCATATAAAGGCTTTAAATGTTTTGACTCAGTTAAAACTCAATAGTAATCTCAGAATTCTGACTTTAATCTCAGAATTCTGATTTTAATCTCAGAATTCTGACTTTAATCTCGGAATTCTGACTTTAATCTCAGAATTCTGACTTTAATCTCGGAATTCTGACTTTAATCTCGGAATTCTGACTTTAATCTCAGAATTCTGAGATTAAAGTCAGAATTCTTTTTTTCTTTTTTTTTTTTTGGTGGCCCTAATCTTCTTCCGTAGGGAAAATTTGTTTTACAGTATAAAAATATGATCTACTCATTAATTTTGTCTGAAATTTAGATTGTGACGGGATTGTTAAACATTTCTTTGCTAGCTTGGTACGTGGCAAACTCGTAGCTAATGCTAATAATTTTTGCTAGTGTGAAACATTGACATTAGCAAAATCTGTGTATTATAGATCAATACATAAAATAAATAAACTAGTGTTTAGTTTGTCTGAAAATATAAGACGAATATTTAGCTAGCTTGCTACGTGGCTAGCTACATACAGCATATGCAAATCAGTTAGCAATAGCAACAAACAAATGAGTTTATAAAAGTATTTCATACTGCTCAGTTGATATAATTTACCACAATTACTGATTCTCATCAACAGACTTTAAGAAATTGTGCACTTTTACTAATTTTTAAAAGGTTATCATTAAGGTTAGATCAATAAATATGGGATAAAAACAATTGGATTACAGTTTGGATTTTTGTTCATATCAAGAAGTCTTGATGAGAAATTTGACAATCAGTGATTTTTGATCCGATCGATGAAAGAAAAAAATCATATTATCTCAAAATTAAACTGTTTTTTTTATTATTTCTGTAAATGTCAAATATCACCTGGTTTTCTGTTGTTTGCATTTGTATCATATTTGACACATCAGCTTTTTTCAGTTAGATAATGACGATCAAAAATAAGAATAAAAAAAATCACACTTCAACGGCGTTTAACACTTTTATACGATTTCTTACTCTGGATTTTTCTATAGAGAATGCTTAAATAAACATACAAATAAACCAGTCAGATAAACAAATTTGCTGGACGATAAACGGTTCCAGAAGATACTGCGATTAACGATAATATTGTTTTGAGACCATTTTCAAGTAATCTAAAGGTAATGCTTGAAAGAACACATTATCAGAGGTCAATCAACTTTATTTTATAATGAACATTTAACACTAAATATCCAAAATAAACAAACAAAACAACAGAAACAACAAAAGAATTCATTATAAACAAAATTGTCCTCCACAAACAGGGATAGTTGAGACCAAAACAAAAGATTGCAGATCAGCTTATGTAGAAAGAAAGAAAAGAGGGCAAAATATAAATCTAATTATTGAGCTTGATTTAATTTGTGATCAACTGAATCGATTGATTGATTGATTGATTGATTATTGCAACAGAATTTATTTCATTTCCCATCAAGACAGAAAGTGAAGGTAAAAGAATCAAAACCAGTTTGCATTGGTGTAAACTGCGATAACGACCCGGATGATCCAGTAAACTTTTGGTTCATTTTGTGTTTGTTTTTCCACCTTTAATTCTGTGACCTTTACATGTCGAGCAAGCAGGTCGGCCGTCCTCAATGTCAACTTTCTGCTCTCCGCCGATCAGCCAGCATGCGAAGCAAAAGTGTCACAAAGCTGAAGGAGAATTGGGAGAAATTTCTTTGTCTCAAACTCCAACACAGATGCTTACCATTAGCATAACTTAGCAGGGAATGAAGGAGGAGAGGAGGTGTAAAATGAGGCCACACGTTGCCGGCACATCCGAGCCGCCATCATTTAACAGCAGAGCCGAGCGCCTGCAGCAGGTGAAAATGGAATGGGAGGTTTTTCACCGATGCCAAAAGACCTGAACTTTTTTATGAATGGACCGGAGAAATATCTGCCAAACGTCGGCTCCGGTTCTGCCAAAATTCACAATTTGCTCCTAAGAGTTCACAGCCGTTTGGGCCAACAGATCCGCCACCAAGAAGAGGTTGACTAAAACGAGCTCAGTAATTTCTGCTTCGTTTTTCCTCTTTGTGGCAGGTTCACTCGTGTTTTTAGTTAAACGTTCTCCTCAGAAAAGCAAGATCCACGTTAAGAAACTTAGCCAGTTGTGAAAAATCCTCAATAAATAAATCAGTTCAGTTAAAAAAAGCTCGATAATTTCTATTTCCATCAATTAGAGTTTTTCTTTCTAAAACTGATCTTCACTTTTCTGTTTTTAACTAATTTTTCTCTGTTTTTGTTGTTTTGTTTATTTATTTTGGATGTTTTGTGTCAAAAGTTTGTTAGGATTTAAAGTTTATTGATCTTTGACAGTGTGTTCCTGCATTATTTAATCCATTGTGTTTCATAAAAATGGTCTCAAAACAACAATATTATCGTTTATTAATATAATTACAATAATTTCTGGGACAATTTATTGTCCGGCAAAATTTGCTTTTGGATTTTTATTTAAACATTCGCAATAGAAAAGCAAAATCCAGACAAAGAAATGTAGATGGTTGTGAAAAATAATAAAAGTGATAAAAGCTGTGTAAATGGGATTTTATAACTCATACCTTTTATCTAACTTCTAGAACGTCAAGTTTATTTGGTTATAATGTAGACTTGCATCACTACCAATATATTTTACTTTTATTACCAAATAATTAAACGCAAAACATAAACGAAGGCTTCTTATGATAAAAATACCTCAAATTGTGTAAAATTATTTCTACTAATCGATACAAAACACTTTTAAGAACAACAGCTGAACAACATGAACTGGATTGAAGAGGCTTAAAGGTTTTTTGACAATAAATATTTTTAAAACCTCGTTACTATCCACACAGCAAAGACCTTAGGAAACTAATAAATGTTTAAGAGAATGGCACAAAAACATTTGCATTAAAAATAGGCCTGATAATTGCTATAACTGCCTCTCTCCTTTCCATCTTGATTAATCAATATGTAGATAATGAGAGCAATCAAGCCATGATGGGCATGACATTCTGGACTAAAGAGGAAGTCTCCGCTTCAGTCAGAGGCGATGCCCTCGCTATTGATTTGTGTACCTTGGCACCCTGCTGACGAAATCTATTGTGACATTTCCATGTCTAATTTAAGACCCGGTGCTGCTGCACATGTGAAGCCATTGTTACGACCTGATGCGACGCTCAGCCGAGTCTTTTCTCAGGGATGCTCACGCACAAACCGAGCGACTTTCACCACTTAACTTTAATTAAATGAAGAAATTAGAAATAGAGTTTTGGCGTTTGCTGGGTTGGAAATTGCTGAATTTTTTATTTTTTTTGTGTTTGTTGCTCACTTCCTGTTTTGGGAAAATCCACTTGTGGTTTCAACGTCTGCGGAGTTTGAAGCATAAAATAAGCAAACAAATAATGACAGACGAGATAAACGATCATATCAGGAGATTTTAGGTCACGAGAAATATAAAACCTTATTAAATTCACATTGTTTTCTATTACTTTTTAAATTTCAGTACATGCACTGCAAAAACACAAAATCTTACCAAGTATTTTTGTTCTAGTTTCTAGTGGAAATATCTCAGTTCAACTCGTAACAAAACAAAAATAACTTATTAATAACTTTTCGGCAAGATGTAGCATCTAGTTTCGAGACAATAGTTTCTTAATATTGATGAAAAAGTTCTTGTTCTATTTATTTCATAATCAATGGGTCTTGCGTCGTTACCTAGCAACCCCAGCCAAGCCCAGCCCGTTACCCGGCAACCCAGTGTTAGATACATTGTTTCACTTGTAACATGGCGAAAATGTTTTGTCATAAGTGAAATAATCTGCCGATGGAACTAGAACTTTTCTTTACTATTTAAGACTAACTCCTTTTTCTTGCTGAAATGTTACTTGTAAGTTAGTTTTGTCTTATTTTAAGTGAGCTAAGATATTTCCACCAGAAACTAGATCTAAAATACTAGATAATACTGCAGTGTTTAGATTTTTGCCGTTGTGTCTGAACTACATTGTACTTAAATGGTATTTTATTTTATCAGTTGACTTTTTTTTCATTTTGAATTATCATTTAAATTGCAAACACCTGTGTAATCTAAATATTTATCTAACTTATTTTGTTTATTTGCTTTCATTTTGTGTCACATTTACACGTTGTTTGATCTGTAGTATTAGAAATTACTTTATAGATCTTTTTGGCAGACATTTTGTTCATCTTCATCAGTGGTGGTGCTTTAAAGTTTATCGTCTGTGTTAGCAACTAGCACTGATGTCATTTAGCTGTTTAGCTTTTCTGTCATGACCTATAAAACAGATTTATTAGTTTTTTTATCTTTCTGTAAATTAAACTGAGAAGATTATTTACTCCAGTTCAACTCACAACTTGTTTTTCCACCAAAACAACGAAAAAGTTCCTGTTATACAGATTAAAATCCTTTAAATGAGATTACAGACATGTCCAACATGTTTCCCTGAATGTTTGTAGCCTAAAATTGTGGGTCCCATCAGTCCCCTCCTCCACCTGTTGCTGCACATTGCTGGTCAGCTGGCTGGAAGGATCCTACTGCTTTTTCTATGTGTTCAGGAAAGACAAATTCAGCAGCTGAGGAACATTTTTGGCCTCTAAAATCAACAGTCGTGTGAGAATTAAAACTGAGTTAAATGTATATATTTATTTTCCTCAAACCGTTAGGCGACTGAAAATAAGCAATTTCTGACTTTTATATCAGACTCTTTCTCAGAATTAATTTCTTTTCTTTTTTTTCTCAGTGGTTGCAATCCTTTTCCGTATCGGTTGATAATCAAACCGATAACAATTTTAATCGTGACGATCGAAGCTCAGATGTCATTCTGACTCTGTAACGTCCAAACGAGCACCGTCAAAAGGTCTCCCCTCAGGAAGTGTCATTTTGACCTCCGATCGATGACCTGGAAAGGTCAGGCCCCCAGCGAGGGCTGCGAACAACCCCGGGGGCCCGGCGGCATGCGGGGCGTGCGGCCGGGCCCCCAGGCGCTGGGCGGACAGACCCCTGCACACGCAGCAGATGTCAGACAAACCCAAAAACAGCTGCTGGATTTCAGTGTTTGACTGCAGATTCACTGACAGTTTTCACCTCTTTCTGCTCACTGCAAAAACACAAAATATCACCAAGTACTTCTGTCTAGTTTCCCTGTTTTTTTCCTAATATCCCAATTTAAAATCCACTGAAACCAAATTGCTTTTAGAAGTCACTTAATTAGTTAATTAACTCCACTTGTGTGCCAGTATAACACTGTAAAAACTCAAAATCTCAGACAGTTTTATCTTTAACAACTGAACCTTCCAGAATTTTCTCAATAATCAAACAAAATTATAAATTTTCTTACTAAAATCTGTTAATGCTGCAAAAATACAAAATCTTTCCAACTATTTTCTGTCTAGTTTGTAGTTAAAATATCCTAGTGCACTTGAAATAAGATAAAATGAACAAAAAGTAACTTTTCACCAAGATATAGGAGATTATAAAGTCAATAATTCCTCAACATTGATAATTAATTACTTGTTATATAATAACATAGGATTCAATCAATCAATCAACTTTATCAATAACGTTGGGTAGATTTGGTTACAGTGTCAGCTTTGTTTCCAGCCAGGAAACTTTACATCAAATAACAATAAATAAATTCAAAATTACCTGCTTTCCAGCACTAATAAATATTAAAAACCATAAAAACAGTTTTAAAAAAAAGAGGCTCTTTAAATGCTGCATCCTTATTATGACATTTTACAAATTTATATAAGATAAAATAAAATTAAAACTATGCTATGTTGATTTTTGGAACTGGAAACAAACTGGTTTTATAGTTCCAGTTATTTTTACATTTTTGGATGAAATGTTTTCATCACATGGGAGGAGCCTGAACGGATGGAGGCAGGTAACCTCTGAACCTGCCTGGAATACCTGGATTATTTGGGATTAACTGGAAAAATGTTTGTAATAAATAAAATAATCTGCTAATGGAATTAGTACTTTTAATAAAATCATGAAGGATTTGTAATTTAAAACAAACTCCTGAAAACTTTCTCCATGTTAGTTTTGCTTTATTTCAGGTGTGTTAATATATTTATTCTAAAACGTAGCGCGGGGATGTCCAAAGTGTGGCTCGGGGGCCGTTTGCGGCCCTCGGAACAATTCTGTGCGGCCCTGGATCACCGTTCAGGCTGTTGATGCAGATTTAAAAACAACAGGGAAGTTTTCACAAAACATTCATGCAGGTTTTTATTTCTTTTAATAATAAAGATTAGTTAAAATAGATTAGTTTAGCGCATGGTTTGCTGTTTCTGGCAAACCTGCAGGACCTTTTTTAAGTCATTCTGAGTTTAATCCCAGAATTTTGACTTTATTTCTCAGATTTTTGACTTTCTTTTCTCATAATTCTGAGTTTAATCTCAAAATACCAAAATACCTGGTACAATTTGTGTTATTTTTTGAAGAGTGTTGCGTTTGCTCTCAACTCCAGAGTCAGAACCGATCCCCTGCCAGCGCAGCGATCGGCCAGGTAACCCGAGCCCGGCTTCATTCTGACCGACTGACTGGGCTTTCCTTCAGAGACGCAGTCGATTAGATTAGCGTTGATCATGACTCGAGATGATGGGATGTTAATCAGGACTGATCAGGCACTTAACAGCCTCTCAGATGGACCGGGCTCACGGAGGGGGCTGCGGGCCCCCCCGGCCCCGCCCGGCCCGTCGGATCAATGCGCCCGTTGTTGTCGTCTGGAACGTATTGACAGCCTGCTGAAAGCAGATAAAGTATTTATAGGAGCCCGTTTTATGATTGTCATATTTCACCAGCAGAGCCTCCGCCAGGAAAAACAAATGAGATTTGAAGTGAGTTGTTTGTGTCAGTGACGGCCTGAGACGTCAAAATGGAGGACAGGTGGAGTCAGTGTTGGCGCATTTCACTGCAAAAACACAAAATCTTACCTTACTACACACGAAATAAGACAAACTATCTCAAAAGTATCTTTTTATTTATTTCCCAATATCTGTCTTATGCAGACTTGAACACAGGTCCGACTTTGTCCCAGTTCATTGACATTTTATTCATACAAACCTTCATTTTAGACATTTAACCTACGATAAGTATAGATGTTGTTTAAATCTGGAGATGGCCGATGTCCGAGTCAAATTTATTTATATATCTCTTTCAAAAACAAGTCAAAACTGCACAAAGTGCTACAAGAAAATGCTAACAATAAATTACCATAAACTGGTGAAAAGATGTTTATTTTTCTGATGAAGTAAAAAAAAAACAAAGTACATTTCTCTCAGATAAACATTAACCCCATTAAGAAAGGCTACACTGTAAAAGAAATCTGTAAAACTTACTGGCAGCTCTCACGACTGTCGGTATTTTACCGTAAATTTTACAGATTTCTTTTGCTGTGTAATATTAATTAAATACGTCCATGAAAATCAACGTAAAATAAAACAATAATAACAATTGTACAAAATAAACTGAAAAGATATACAAGTAAAGAGAGGTGTTTCAATATGGATCCAGTTACTGGTTTCCATTTAGATTGAAATTAAAGTTGTTGTTTTTTTCATAATGTAAATCTTAATTTAATTCTGTCTTTCCAGTCCATAATACTGGGAGTTTATGTTCTTAACCAAGTAGATCTAAAACTTTTCTTTGCAATCAGAATTAAGACTTTAATCAAGAATTTATTGTCTTTGTTTTAGGTCAATAGTTATTTAATATTGATTAAAAAGTTCTGGTTCCATTGGCAAATAAATTTATTTCTAAAAAGATATTTTCCCCGTGTCATAAGTGAAATAATCCACCAGTGGGACTAGAACTTTTTCACCAATGTTAAGGAATAATTTACTTAGAAGAAGCTTCTACAACTTGCTGATGAGTTACTTTTACATTACTTTGCTCTTAATCAGATATTTGCACTAAAAGAAAAAAAACCTTAATGATTGTTTTTGTTTTGTTCTGTGTGTGAATTACACTGCAAAAACACAAAATCTTACCAAGTAATTTAGGTCTAGTTTCTTGTGCAAATAAGACAAAACTAACTTACTAGTAACTTTTTTGTAAGATGTAGAAGATTTTTTGAAGTAAATAATTTCTTAATATTGACAAAAAAGTGGCAGATTATTTAACTTATAACAATAAATTTTTCCCATGTTTGAAGTTCTTCTATCTGCCAATAGAACAAATATTTTTTCCTCAATATTAAAGTGTTATTTAGTTAAAACAAGCTTCTATATCTTGCTGAAAAGTTACTTTTGAGTTAATTTGTCTTATTTTAAGTTAAACAAGATATTTGCACTACAAACCAGGCAAAATTACTCGGTGAGATCTTGTGTTTTTGCAGTGCATGAGTTTATTTTTCCTCCCGAACTCCTTACAAATGTACCTTTAATATTAAAGCGGATGTGAAATGTGTCATCGGACCCCAGGGTGATTCAGGTGTGTTTGTCTCTTTGTCTCGGCGCTGCAGTGGCTTTCCACGGACTGCAGCTGAAGATCAAGCGGGAGCTGCACAGCCCATGCTCTGAGCTGAGCTCCAACTGCAGTCAGGAGCGGCCCTTCAAGCTCCAGTATGGAGAGAAGTGTCCGTACAGCATCAGGTGGCCGGCCGCGCACTTCACCGAGCCCCATGAAAACATGGCTGACGCTTCATCTGAAGGGCTGAGCACAAGACCGGCAGGACGCTGGGATGAAACCCATTACTAACATGGAGGAGTGTTCATGAATGTTTGACTGCTGTTATGGATATTTACCAACTGTTATTTGGTAAACAAACCAAATACTAACACTTTATTTAGTTAAATTACCAAATAAAGTGTTATTTGGTAAACAAACCAGATAATAACACTTTATTTAGTTAAATTACCAAATAAAGTGTTATTTGGTAAACAAACCAGATAATAACACTTTATTTAGTGAAATTACCAAATAAAGTGTTATTATTTGGTAAACAAACCAGATAATAACACTTTATTTAGTGAAATTACCAAATAAAGTGTTATTATTTGGTAAACAAACCAGATAATAACACTTTATTTAGTGAAATTACCAAATAAAGTGTTATTATTTGGTAAACAAACCAGATAATAACACTTTATTTAGTGAAATTACCAAATAAAGTGTTATTATTTGGTAAACAAACCAGATAATAACACTTTATTTAGTTAAATTACCAAATAAAATGTTATTATTTGGTAAACAAACCAGATAATGACACTTTATTTAGTGAAATTACCAAATAAAGTGTTATTATTTGGTAAACAAACCAGATAATGACACTTTATTTAGTGAAATTACCAAATAAAGTGTTATTATTTGGTGAATAATGCAAAGTTTACACTTTTAATTAACTTTTAATCAGAGTTGGGTAGTAATCACAATAAATCAATTAATCATATGATACATTAAGATTAGCTCAATAATTTCCATTTGCAGGTTTTTTTTTTTTGTTTCTACCTAAATATTTTTGACTAACATCTTCAGTCTGATGTTTTGGTCTGGACTGGCCAATTTTGTTTACAGAAACTTTATGATTCATTTTAATTATATTATATAAGACATATTTAAAATGTCTTCCAGTTTCTGTGTTAAATGTTCATTAGAATTTGAAGTTTTGTTGTCACATTATCACCGCTATATTACCTGAAAATGGACAAAAAACAACATTATCATTTATTGCGATAACTTCTGAGATTATTTTTCATCCAGCAAAATCTTTTATCATGACAGCCTTAGTGATAACTAGTTACATTTAATCAATTACATTTGAGTAACTTTTTTTTAAAAAAAAAAAAAAAAACAAACTTTTAGGAGTATTTTTACTATGCTGTACTTTTACTTGAGTAATTTTATTACTTCAGTAAAATTTCTGGATTTTCTACCCTCTGAATGAAAAACAAATTTGTTTTCACCAAAAATTCACCAGACAGACACACATCTGCACTTCCTGTTAAAGTTTTTTATTAAAATAATTTTTTTTTTTTTTGCTTGATTTTTTTTTGTTTTTGTTTTTTTTTGTTACTTATATAAACTATTGTCTGAAAAATATCAAAATTTTCACTTAACTTTACATTTTGGCCATCTATTGATGTGATTTTTAAGTATTAAATGATTGATAGTTTGATCAGACTTTATATAAAATATTGTTTTACTCAGTAATTTCTTTTATGAAATTGGCTACTTTTTACTTGAGTACAATTTTTGGACACTGCCCACCTTTGATTTTAATGCATGTTTTAATGCAACTTTGCATTAAAGGTGTCATTATTTACTGATTGACGCTTCACGACGACAGTCATATGCGTTCATAAAGACTCCTCCATGTTAATAAAAAGGTGTTATGTCTTTTGCACATCTTTTCAAATAAAGTGTCACCAAAACTTGCATTGTTGTAAACCAGCTTGGCTACAGTAAACCCATTTCAACTCATTTGTGTCGTTCTGGACTCAGTATCCTGACATCTGGATTGTTTTGTTGCCGCAGTGCCTATGAGCAGAAGCACCACACAGGAATGAAGCCCTCCAGCCCAGTGACGCCCCCCTGCAGCACCCCGGTGTCCCCCCTTCACCATGGCTCGCCCACGCCCAAACCGGACCGGACTTACGCCCACATCCCGCCCTCGCAGCCTCTCCCGGACAGCGCCTACTCCATGGACCACAGGTACCGCCGCAGCGTCGCCATTAACCCACTGGTTGCCCTGACAACTGACTGCAATGGTGCCCGTGTGTTTATTAACTGGCCAGAGGGGAAAACAACTTTGTCAGAACATTATTTTACTATTGACACTGGTTAATTGTAAAACACCACAAGTTTAGGGAGTCGTTGTTTTCTAGTTTCTACTGCAAATGTCTTATTACGCTTGAATTAAGACAAAACTAACGTAAAAGTAACTCCTTGGTTTTAAGGAGATCATACTATATTATGTTTTAGATCATAATATGGTATGATCTAAAACAAAGATATGTGTTTGGGCAGATGACTTTCTCTGCTTAAAGTTTACTAATACGGAGTTTTAAAAAAATAACACTTAAATAGATTAGAGCTCTGTTTATTGCGCCGTTACCTAGCAACCCCAGCCAAGCCCAGGTCGTTACCTAGCAACGCAGTGTTAGTTTCATTGGCAGATTATTTCACTTATAACATGGTGAAGTTGTCTTGTTTGAAGTGAAATAATCTGTGAAACTATTTTTTATTGATATTAAGGAGTTATTGACTGGAAAACAAGTTTCTATATGTACAAGTTATTGTAAGTAAGTCTTATTTTATTTCAAATGTACTATATTTGCACTAATTCTGGACAAAAAATGCCTGTTAAGATTTGGTGTTTTTGAAGTGTAAAAAGATACTTTAAAAGGTAACCATATGGCTATGAAAAACGAAGCCCTTAAAAATAATATTATTTTTTTTTGTCTTTTACTAGCAGCATTTTGGAGTTGCTCTGTACTTTTATTGAGATTTTTCTTTTAAAAACTTTCATTCCTGCCTTTCTGGGGAAAAAATTTGCTTTTTTTTCCGGACAAACGTCCAACAGTGTCTTCAGTCAGAGGCTTCTTAAAATTTGCTGCAGTACAGGCAGCTATATGAGATCTTTCCTGCCAACAGCCATCACTATAAGTTTAGTATCTTTGAATTTTGAATTTCAGCATTTTCGGCTTTCTTACCTCCCTGCAGCTTAACAGTGTTGAAAAATACCTAAAATAATTAATTGCTTATAGAAAAACTGTTATTTTCCTGTCTTTTTTATTATTTCTCCCATTTTGTTACTCTATTATTGTGTGTCTAATGCTTTTCCAGATTTCGACGTCAGCTCTCTGAGCCGTGCCACTCGTTTCCCTCCCCGCCGACGATGGCCCGGGACAGCCGGCCCATCTACCACCGGCAGCTGTCAGAGCCCAGCATCCCCTTCCCCCCTCAAGGCTTCAAGCAGGAGTACCCGGACCCCCTGTTCGAACACCCGGCCATGATGGGAGCGCCGCTGCCCCACGCCTACCCAGCCAGCATGATGATCAAGCAGGAGCCCAGGGACTTCACCTACGACTCAGGTGAGGGGCGAGAACATGATTTAACGTTCATTTTAGCAGAGAGAGGTAATAGGCAATAAATCAATTGATCAATTAATTTGCTTTTCTCATCGTTTGTGTAATTCAGTTACTTTTAACTAGTTCTTAGATTGTGTTTGGTTTTTAAATGTTAAATGTTCAGTTTCAGTTTAGTTTTTATTTAGTTGTAGTGGCAGTTTCAGTTTTTCACACCTACGTTGATTTAAAGGTGCAGATTTCAAAAAGGTCAAAACAATTTTATTCGGACATTTTTCTGTCATCACCTTTATGTTACTTAAAAATGGTCTTAAAGGGCGTGCTGTGGTGGCGTAGGGGAAACCGCAACCCACATTTGGAGGCCTTGAGTCCTCAACGCAGCCGTCGCAAGTTCGATTCCCGGACCCGGCGACATTTGCAGCATGTCTTCCCCCCTTTCCTGTCAGCCTACTGTTGAATAAGGGACACTAGAGCCCCCAAAAAGACCCCCTGGTGGGGAGAAAAAAAAATAAAAACAATTTTATCGTTTATCACAATAACTTCTGGGACAATTTATCATCCAGCCAGATTTGTTATTGTGACAGGCTTAGTGAGAGGGAAGAAATTGACAAAATATTTTCATTGTAATAAATGAATTAGTAATAAATAATTAATGGTAATTAATGGGAAGAAACTGTAGCTAACTGGAATTATATGGTTTATTAAAGTAACTACTAACATGTTGAAATTGACATAATATCCTTTGTTTTTGTTTATGAATCTATTGATTAGAATTTCAAACTGATGTGAAAAAGATTTTTTTCTTCCCCTCACACAAGTAGTTTACGTCGGCTGTCGGCAAATTACGGCGCTAACGCTAGTCCATCACATGGTGATAAAACACCAGTCGGTTGGTTGATCAGCGATAATTGAAAACATTTTTGAAAAGGCTACTTTGTGTCGAGTATTGATTTCCCAGTGCATAAATAATCACAATACAATTAGGCCTGTCACAATAACAGATTTTGCTGGATGACAAATTGTCCCAGAAGTTATCGCGATAAACGATACTATTGTTGTTTTCAGAGCATTTCCAGGTAATTTAATGGCATAATAATGGGAGAGTCCATTCTCAGAGATTAATAAACATTTAACAGTGGAGCTGGAAGACATTTTAAATATCCAAAATAAATAAAGAAAACAACCAAAATAACAAATAAAATTAATTATGAAATCTCTGTAAACAAAATTGGCTAGTTTAGACCAAGTTACCAGACTGAAGAATTTTATCATCCAGTTTTTGATAAAAGGAGACAATAAATCATGCAAATTTAAATTATTGAGCTGATTTTAATTTATCGATTAATTGATTTATTACCTAAATCCAATACCAATACTTTGACTGCATCTATAAATCAACCAAAGTATAAAAAAACTAAACCAGTACTGTAACTACTAAAAACTAAACTTTTAACATTTAAAAACTAACTGAATTAGACAATCAGAACAAATAACACCAAACTTTAATAAAAACCAAAGGCTGTCAGAGCCCTGAGGAGGAGGCATTAAGAGAGGGCCATCGTCTATCGATCGCCTGTTATTGGAGGCGGGATCCTGGTCGAGCGTCTGCGTTGTTCACCACTTCCTGTAGTGCTCTAATGGAGAAAAGGAAAGAAGAAGAAGGGTTGGTTTCAGTCCTCCCTCTCATGTTAGCTCCCTCTGGTTGGACACTAAAGCGAGCGAGTCAGGAGGCTCCAGGAGCCCCGAGGCGGCACCGTGGCATGAATGAACATCCGCTGGACCGTTGGGTTCATTCACAAGGAGAGACAGGGCTGAGTCCAGTCAGGAGAAAAAACATCGAAGAGATGAGTTCAAGAAGAGAAACTCATGTCTCCTCTGCTGCGGCTCCATCTTTGTGCCAACCAGTCGCAGTAGCAGTTTTTTTTTTGTTTTTTTTTTATTGAAAAACCAGAAAACTGTGAATTTTTGGTGTTTTCTCGCTCCTCGGTACAGTGGATTCGCTCACCAGGTTTCACAACTGTGTGTCTTCTAAATACCAATTAACACCACTGGATAATGCCAGAAGAAACACATGGCTGCTCTGCGAAGACGTCTTACGTCTCGACAGACACTCTCTTAGTAGCTACTTGGTTGTTTCTGGCCCGTTGTCAGCGCTGTCATTCTCACAATTAACTGATCTGAATCTTTTAATCAATTCTTTTTCTTAAATTTAACAACATAATGAAAGAAGTCATATAAAAACTTAAAAAACAAACAAAAACATTGAATTGTATTTAGAGATGAACTGATGTGATATTAATATCTGTATCGGTCCTGATGTTGACAATGTGCCCGATCTATGCAGTCTAATTCTATGCTTTCAGCTCTGAGTGATGTCATTCTTTATAATTTATTTTACATTATATTTAGGATTTCTAATTGCACTCTCTGAACCATTTGAAAGAAGATTTATTTTTAGACATTTGACCAATTGTTTATGTGAGTTTCACTTGCTTTATTGAACAAATTAAAGTTGTTTTTACAAGTTTCACCAGGTTTGTGAAGCTATTGGTGAGTTTAATTGAGCTGTACTGGTGCAGAGTTAACAAATTCAGAATATGTATGTCTGTGTTTTAAAAAAGGAA
Organism: Gambusia affinis; assembly: GCF_019740435.1. Taxonomy (NCBI): domain Eukaryota; kingdom Metazoa; phylum Chordata; class Actinopteri; order Cyprinodontiformes; family Poeciliidae; genus Gambusia; species Gambusia affinis. The sequence goes on from NC_057872.1 coordinate 22,605,339, forward strand.
ACATTTTAAATCAATTCAGTTTTTCTGTACCGGATCAGTTCTGGCCGATACTAAACCTCAGATATCTGTATCGGTATCAGAAATTTAAAAAGTGGATCGGTGCATTCCTCCTTACTAAAGTACCTAAAATTACCTAAAACTACAGATCTTCATCTGCTAGAGATGCTAATGTTTTAATTAAATTTAATTAAATTACTAGTATCAGGTGGTTTTGCCGCCTGCCTTTTTTCTTAGATAATATAAACATTTTCAAGTTTTTAAAACAAGAAAAAAGCAATCAGAACAGAGAAAACGTGTGCATACATAACCAAGAACAAAATAATTTTCTTACTACTACTTACCACACTTATTTAATCCTACTTTAATTAAATATATACTTACTGACTCAATAATTATCAAAACTTTGTAATTAAAACCTTGTTATAATCTTCGTGTGCCTGTTCAATACACTGGGCTAAAAAGCCAACAAATAAATTATATTACATAAAAAAAATTTTAAAATACACACCCTGGGTGATTGGACGCGTAACGCAATATGCATTATAATAGCAAATAGAAGCAGAAAAAAACAAAACTTAAACATATTTTAAAATCAATTTTTGTGCATTTTGAATCAATTCCCACGATTACAAATTGCTATTTTTTCCCCCCAACAACTTTTTACATTTCTTTTACTTTGTAAATGGTAAAAACAATCAAAAAACTTGTTATAGCACAGTCAAACAACATCAAATATCACATGATGGATGAAAATAAACCCATTTAAAGCATAATTTTGGTGTAAAAACGTCTCCAGCTGTAGTGCAGAGGCAGGATGGAGGATGAGGGTGTGTTTATTAGCAGCCGCCGTTCAGCATGTTGACAGGAGCAGGCCTGGCGGAGAGGATGGGAGGGGAATCGTAATTTCATTAGCAGCAATTTCCTCTACAGGCCCATTACTTTGATGAAGCTCAGAGAAATGTTTATGGGCCTAAATGAAGGGCCTCAGTGTGTTTATTGAACATTCGCTCTGCTGCATGTTCGGCTGCTTTCTTCCGCGCAGCAACGTCAGACGTTGTCAGAAAGTGGATAACACGTTTTGAAAGTGTTTGATATAGAAATATTATGTGATTACATTGTTGTTGTTTGGAATATTTGTTTTTTGTTGAGGATTTCAAATATAACATTTCTGAATTTTTTTTTTATGCTCTGCTTTTATTTTGCTACGTATTAATCGTGTGCTTGAAACTTAAACAACAACTTCACTACAAAAACACAAAAGTTTACCAAATGGTTTTGCTCTAGTTTCTGCTACAAACACCTTTTCCTTGAAATAAGACAAAATTAACTGACAAGTAACGTTTCAGCAAGAAATAGGAGCTTGTTTTAGTAATATTGATGAAATTGTACTATTTCCATTGACAGATTATTTCACTTATAACATTTTTCCTGTGTTTTTTATCGATATTAAGGAATAGTTGACTTAAAATACTTTAATATCTCTATTTAGTAGAGATACTAAAATGTAATAAAATGTAATAAAAATTTTATCTATCCATGTTATGTAATGGTAAATTTAGCTACATTCAACTTTAGCTAGTATAGCGCCTTAGCTAACATGCTGCATCAGGAAAATACAGAATATAATACAATGTGGTCTGATAGCTTATTTTGTCCAAATAAGATTGTGGAATGGCATTAATAATAAATTAATTAGTAATTTGACACCAGCTTGTGATGTGAAGTGGCTTTTCTTAAACCATTTTCTTTGGTTAATGTCGGCCATTGCACGGGTTTCTTTTTTTAAAAACAGACGCTAACATACGGAAGAGGATTAGGGCCACCGAAAAAAAAAAAAAAAGAATTCTGACTTTAAAGTCAAAATTCTGACTTTCATCTCAGAATTCTGACTTTAAAGTCAAAATTCTGACTTTCATCTCAGAATTCTGACTTTAAAGTCAGAATTTTTATTTTATTTTTTTCGGTGGCCCTAATCCTCTACCGTACTAACACCAGCAGGTTTGTTCCAAATAAAATAAACCTGTAGCGGCATTTTATGTCCCCACGTTATGAAAACCTTACATCATATCAACACGTGTTTGGATACTGTGTGATGAACCAGTGGAGAGGCCCAGGGCCAGCATTCGCAGGGAGATACAGTTCGCCCGCCTGCGGCTGCAAGGCGTTACAATGCCGCCGCTGGAGGGCATTTTCTTTAATCATTGCCGCTGGTGCATTGATTGAACAGGCTGTGGCTGCTCTCAGAGAGCTCAGATCGTGTTCTTAATGCCGCCTTTGGGCCCTTTAACACCCACTCTCGTTCTTGACTGGCTTTCAGCAGAAGTGCCTAGCTGCCATTCTGTCTACTTACGGCAAGACGGCTATCTGGCTCACACTAACAGGACTGAAGGTACTAACGAAGACGCCCGCTGATGTCGTAATGCTGCTTCATGTGACGTTTCCCCTCTCAATGTTACATTAAATTGATCAAATATCTGTTTTTATTTAAGGTTGTATGTTTGACAAAGTGGTGAGGCACTTCTACGACGACACCTGCGTCGTGCCTGAAAAAGTCGAAGGTGAGTCAGCGGACATTTCCGAGCGTATCTGATCTGTCTTTAGTGTTTAGGTGTGTAAAATGATGACTTTATTCTGTTTTCCGTAGGTGACATCAAGCAGGAGGCGGCCCTGTACCGCGAGGGCCCGTCCTATCAGCGCCGAGGCTCGCTGCAGCTCTGGCAGTTCCTGGTGGCTCTTCTGGACGATCCGTCCAACTCACACTTCATCGCCTGGACCGGCCGTGGCATGGAGTTCAAACTCATCGAGCCAGAAGAGGTAAAAACCTCAGAAATGCTAAATATTTATGTCATATTTGATTGAAAATGGTTTCTTCAAAAAGTTTTTAGTAGTTTTTACTAAACATTATGGTTGAAAACTGAGATTTTTGCCACTAATATTTATTTACACCTTGTGGCAGGAAGCACTCTTTGCTCTGATTTAGGTCTGAAATGATTAATTGGATTAATTTTGATTATTGCAGTAATCATCAACTAATTTAGTAATCAATTCATTGTTAACTTGAGTATCCAGACTCAAAAAGGCCATTTGCTGACTGCAAATGCATCGTTTGCAACAAATAATCAAGCACACGTGAAAAGAATGTTGTCTTATTGCATTTATACAATAAAATGTTTACTTTGTCACTTAAAAAAGCAACTGGATTATTTGTGTATTTAGCATAATCTAATATTTTTAATATTGTATAAAACAGGCTTAGGTGTTTGAATGAAAAATCAGATTTTCAGACAATAATTGTCATTTTGCTGTGAAATTAAAGGTCTGAGACTTAAATGTTTTTCAGGAATCAGTTGAGGAATCTTCTGGGTTCATACAGTTTGTAGAAATTTGAAAGATGCTCAAACTTTAATGTTCCAAAATGTTTACATTTTGGATAGTGTTTAAACTTCCACTCTACATAAGTACATAACATTTTGTAATACATTACTGAGAACTGAAGGGTTTTTTTATTGGTTATTTTTGTCTTTTATGGAAATGACTGAAGTTTTTTCCTAATCTGTGTATTGGATGTCTTTTCAAACCGGATATTTACATACATCATATAAAAAGACATATAACCGTCTTTTCTCATATCTGGCATTAATTAAGCTGAATTTTCTCTGTTTTATGTCAGGATTACAGAATTTTTATACACAGCATGTTTGTTCAGCTAGTTTTTCCACTGTATGCGCTGTACAATGGCTGCTGGAAAAGACAAGTGTTTTGTTGTTGACTTATCGTTCAGAAACCACTTGCTGTGTTCTTGTTGGTTGTGCAGGAGGATCCACTTCTGCTTTTCAGTGACGTATGGTTGCAGCCATTTTCATATGCGAGTGTAAACATTGAGTTGGGGGCCTGACCAGAAGGAGCTTATTTTGATTTAAAGTGACAAGAATTCATGGTAGTTTAAGTTGAATCTCACTATGTAGGTTTAAATTTAGATATGTGGGTTTTTAAATGTCTATGTCTAAACATAGACAATAAAGTCTGTCTACATTTATGTAAACCTCTTTACTCTAATTTCCATTTGCATGATTTATTGTTTTTCTCTTTTTTTCCCAAAATCTGGATGTCAAAAGACTTCAGTCTAGTATTTTGGTCTCAACTAGGCCAGTTCTGTTTACAGAGACTTCGTAACTAATTTTATTTGTTCTGTTTATTTATTTTGGATATTTAAAATGTCTTCCAGTTCCAGTGTTAAACATTCATTAGAATTTAAAGTTTATTGATCTTTGTTCTTACATTATTATACATTATACATTACCTGAAAATTGTCTCAAAACAGCAATATTATCATTTATCACATTAACTTTTGGGACAAATTATCATCTAGCAAACTTTGTTATCGTGACAGACATATTCACTTGTTTCTCTTCTTTTGTGTAACAAAAGGCAGTGGAACAGAATAATAGCAGCCTAAGGTTTTATTGTAATATCATTTGGTCAAAATGAGAATTTAAAAGCCAAATCAGACAATGTTAAATTATAAATCAGTCAATTTTCAAAAGACATTTTCCTGAAGGCGCAGCTCTAGCTGGCGGCTAAGTCTGGATCTGTGCATGCCCACTCCACCCACTGTGGGCCTCAGTTACTGCTGTGGGGGGTTGACCAGCGGGTGGGAGTGTAGGAAGCAGGAGACAGATGAGCAGGTGGCAGCGGTCCACGGAGCCCGGCGGTGTGTGGAGGTGCGGGCCAGCCGCAGCCACCAGGGGGTCCATTCATACCATCAGGTGACGCAGCAGACAAACGCTAGCTAACAGCACCTGGCTTTACAGGTGTAGGATATAAACAGATACGTGGAGCACCGCAGAAATCTTACCAACTATTTTTGATGTAGTTTCTAATGCAAATATCTTAGTTCACTTGAAATAAGACCAAACTGACCTACAGGTAACGTTTCAGCAAGAAAAGTCAGTAATTCTTTAACAAGACATTTTTCCCATGTTAAAAGGTAAAATAATCTACCAACTAGAACTTTTTCATCAATATTAAGGAATTATTTACTTTAATTAAGCTCCTATCTATTTCTGATAAATGACACTTAGAAGTTATTTTTTTAATTTTTTCAAGTATTACTCTAGAAACTAGTGTAATACTTATAACATTTTCTGTTTTGTAGTGTAGTAAAATTTGCCTACACTTTAATAATACAGTTGCTTGCTAAAGTAATCACGCACTGTAAAGTTATCTTTCACATATTTACAGACAAAAACTACAGCTGTGTCTTTGTAAAATAAAATCTTTCTGATATACAGATTACCAAGTACCAAGATTACCAAGATACTTGTGGTGCTTAATACTTGGTACACTTTAAGGTGTTTTTAAGATTTTTATGTTTTTTGTGCAAAACACAAAGTCTTACCAAGTACTATTGGTATAGTTTCTAGTGTGAATACTTAAAACAGTTTAAATAAAATAAAATTAACTCATAAGTAAATCTTCAGTGAGAATTATGAGCTTCTTTTAAGTCAGTTAATATTTATTTTATAAATGTACTAGTTCCATTGGCAGATTATTTCACTTGTAATAAGAAATTTTCACCAAGTTATAATCTGCCAGTGAAACTAACACTGGGTTGCTAGGTAACGGGTTGGGCTTGGCTGGGGTTGCTAGGTAACGGCACAATGCCCGTTGATTATGAAGTAAATGGAAATATTCGCTTTTATTGGCTCTGATCAAGCTGCTATATATCACTAAAAAGTTACTTCTAAGTTAGTTTTGTTTTATTTTAAGTGTATTAAGATATTTCCACTAGAAATTAGACCAAAAATACTTGGTAATATTTTGAGAGCAGTAAAGCTGCAATGAGAGAAGATGGAGCGAGTGGTGGTGTGAGTTTGGACGCGATGCTGGATGGTGGGTGGTCCGCTAGACAGGTGCTGTAACATCTGCTGCCTCCTCAGCTGGCCGTGTTGACAGGCTGCTAATGAACACATCCCTGGTCAGGTCTGCCCAGTCTGGACGCAGAATAATTACCATTATTAGGACAATACAGATTAATAAGTTTGTTTAACATTTCAGCTGCTGCTGGCTTCATGTGAGGGAAACCATCTCTGAATGTCTGGGATTGTTTTCGTTTTGGCGTTCAGGCTGACTGTTTGTTTTTGTTTTGGTTTTTTGCTTGGTAAAGGTGGCGCGTCGGTGGGGGATCCAGAAGAACCGGCCAGCAATGAATTATGACAAACTCAGCCGGTCGCTTCGCTATTACTACGAAAAGGGAATCATGCAAAAGGTGAAAGAAAGTCTTCATATGCAGAGAATTTTTTTATGATAATCTGCAGAATGTTTTTACCTTTAATTTACCTAACAAACTCACTGATATCCCAACTAATTAAAAAGTTAGTTTTTGTCTTATTTCAAGTGTACTAAAATATTAGTTCTAGAAACGAGACACATATAATTAGTAGGATTTTATGTTTTGAAGTGTAACACAAGTATTTGTCTCGACATCAAACAGGGAAAAAAAAACGCTTGTGTTTTTTTATCGACCAGGTTGCCGGGGAGAGATACGTCTACAAGTTCGTGTGCGACCCCGAGGCCTTGTTCTCGATGGCGTTCCCCGACAACCAGCGGCCGGTGCTGAAGACAGACATGGAGCGTCAGATCAACGAGGAGGACACTGTGCCGCTGTCGCACTTTGACGAAAACATGGCGTACGTTCAGGAGGGGTCCTACTGCCAGCCGCACCCCTACAGCGAAGGCTACGTTTATTAGCGACACACACACTTTCACTCCGCCGTGCCGCCCCGCCTCCTCTGTACACCTGAGACTGTCATGTCCTCTGATTCACCGTCGCTCTGGGAAAAAGACTGAACACACACACACAGAGTGGCACTTCCCTCAATCTGTCCGACATCAACACACTCACTCATCTTTGCTCTTGTCTTTCTGGCGTCCAGAGAGTGCACTTTACGGACAGGAACAGCACCAGAGTCTGTGTGTTTGTTGATTTACCCGTTTATGTTTGTACATTACAGCTGAACGCATTCTGTTTATCTTTATTTTTTATTATCATTTTGAGCATGAGGCTGGAACTTCGGTTTCCTGCAAAAGGAACTCGTCTCTGCACACAGGAAGCAAATAGAAGAAGGAAAAACTCTTGTTTTGTCCTAATGCAAACATCTTCTACTGGAAATCTAACAATGCTTCCACGGAGACGAGATTGTTCTTTGAAAGACTGACGCAGTGGTGAAAAAAAGACATTTTTAGCCGTTTAGGTGGGAACTTCCTCGCCTCCAGGCTGACCCAGCTCTCTGCCATGACTCCAACCAAACTGTAGATCTTCATCATATAGATGTTTTTGCTGTAACAACATCATTTCCTCATCAACTAAAAAAAAAAAAAAAAGCCTTGTGGGTCACAGCTACAAGGATGCACTGGAATCTTTTAGGATAATCATCAGAGAACTCAGTCGCTGTGTAAAAAAAAAAGAGAAAAAAAATTGATTTGTATTCATTTTTCATTCAGGTGTTCAGTTTTTCAGTGAAAAACAGGTGACTTCTATGTACAGTTAAAATTAATTCAGAATACCTATTGCATCCCCAAATTTCAATAAGTGGATTTAATCAGCAAAAGAAAAAAAAGTTTAATATTTTTCTTTACATTTTTTCAGTTCAGTTCCAGGTGAACGCAATGAAAAAATAAAATAAAAGTTGCTTTGCCATCATTAGTTTGCTTTTTGGTAAAACAAAAAGAGCTATTTAGAAGTTTATAATGTGGTGAAATAAAGGAAGTCGTGTTATATTATAATGTTGTATAATCAGGTACATGCACATTTTGTTGCTGCTTCAAATTGTAAGTGTATTTTCTAGTCAAGATAAAAGGAAATCAAAAAACTGAAAGCATTTAGCAACTTTGGCCTGCTGCTCTGGATTTCTGTTTATTTTGTTTTTTTATTTTTATTTTTTTCATCCATGCATCCAGAAAAAACCCGTCTGGTCCGTCTGTTTTTGGAGATTTACATGTGTGGGATGAGATTGGCAATAGGAATGTTCTGTAATAAAATAGTAAAAAAAAAAAAACTAAATTATGTCCACTTGTTAATGCTTACATAATTAAACAATCATATGAAAGGTTTTGTCAAAAGATTTTTGTGCTTTGTTTGACAAAGGCATCATTTGGTTTCTGGTTTTAAAATATGTCACAGTTTTAAAGGGTATGATTTAAAAGTACATTTTTCCATCATACTGTTTCTGTGATTTGAGTTTTTACAAAACTACACTGACCAAAGCAAGGAAAGTTACCTGCCTACCCTCCCCACGTCATTAACAAATTAGTTTAGGAGGAAAATTGGATAATTTATTGCTTAAAATTCACTTTAAGATAAGGACAAGGTCTTCTGAAAACAAATATTAGCAAATGCTATATTGCTAATCGCTAATGCGATAACGGTTTTTTGCCAACTTTGAACACGTTTAGTGCAGTTACTTTCCCTTAAACGACTTCATTTTTTTCTGGAAAAACTAAAAGTATTTAAAGTAATAATTTACTTGGCAGTTTTGCAAACATTCATTCAAATAAATAACTTATTTGTTGAAGTTTCGGCTGTCAGTAGTTAGTCGTTAATGTTCATGCTCTTATTTTGAAGTGGCGATTTACACACCAGTTCCATTTCCTCCTCTCGCGTTCTTTCTGTTTCTTTTTCCCTAACAACTTTATAAACAATAAAAACAAAATAAAACATGCACAATATAGAACAATATATAAACATTAATACCTTAGAAAAGGTTAATTAAGTTAAAAATAAATTCAGGTAGTCTTTCAAGGGCACAATTTGAATTGAAGTTAGCGTTTTAGCATTAGCTTCTGTGCTTTAAACTAGCAGCAACCAACTTTTCATTTAGTAGTCACATGTAAGCTTTACACATGGATATTGCTGAAAACACAAATTTGTGCTTACTTGAATGTTAAATGTTTTGTATTTAATAATTAATTAAATCATATTGTATAACATGGAGTAACGCAAAATGCTTCACAGAAATTTAAAAACAGAAGGATTTTCTATATACCAGATAAAAATAAGGTTTGTGAAGACATTTTATCTCTCATTAACAATTATTAATTGACTTACAAAATAAGGTTTGGATTTCTGAGTTTCATTGTGAAGGAAACTAAAATGTGACGATCACGGCTTCTTTCCTAATTTCTAATTTAGTCTGGGAGGGAAAAAAAAAGAAGCGCAAAGCATTTAACCAAAATGACACCTAAAGAAAATCAATGCCTAATTTAAGACACCACTTTTTCATATAGGTGAATTGTTTCTATCTTTTGTTTCTCACACACGCAAACACTGCCTTAAAGTTATTATTTCCTTCTTGGAAGTGTCACTATTGTTAAAAATCAATGACTAATTTAAGGAAGCATTGTTTAATTGCTTCCACTGATGGGAAAAATGAAAACGGATGTGTAAGTAATGAAAAAAACCTACTTGCCTTAATTTGTCAGAGCAGGTTACAAGCCAACACCATTACAGTCTCTTCTCTTGGACTTATTTATTGATTGTCTGTAGTGTTGGGAATTGGCCTTAACTTAAACACCTGATTGCTTCCCTCAGGATATTTAACAACATCTAATCTGACATATACACAAGAAAACAACTGAGCAGTTTTTAATACAATCAATGTGATTTTTTTCCCTTAAAAATTCAATAATCTAGATAAAAGAAACTGTAGTATAAAAAAATAACAGTATATATTTGTTATATAAACACAAAAAGTAGAATTCTGTAGTAATTTACGGATAATTTGACAGATGACATTTGTTTTATGAGAATTAACAATGCGGTGTAATTTTTCTTTGCACAATTTTCAAAGTGCATTAAATTAAATCAGACATTTATTTTAGTTTTACGTTACCTCTGTGAATTCACCCACAAAATCAATATTTTTATAGAATAAAATAAAAAAAAACAACCTCCAAATGATAAGTTTTTATTTTAAATTAGACTATACTGAGTAAAAGATAATAATTTCCTAGGTGGTTTGTGTTATATTTCATAATGGATGGGATTTCTTTTTCAGGACTTTTTACTGTTTTAGATGTTTTTAAAGATGTTTTTAAAATTCCTGTTCCTGATTCCTGATTTCAGAACTAAATTACGTTTTAAAACCTAAACTGTAACATAAAATGAGGACATTAAACATCCATCTAGCTGTAAATGGAGTCCACTTCATCCAAATCTGCATTTTACAGCTTTTTTCCAATTTTTATCTTCTTTGACTATGTTTAAGCCTACTTTAATAATACCTAAAATAGTAATTAATTAGTTTCAAATTGTTTATTAAAAATGTTTATCTGTGAATTGAACCTGAAAAAGAGATTTCCCCGTTGTGTTTTCAAACATCAGTAGTTTTTATGTGTCCTGTTTTCGTTAAAAACAGATAGAAATGTTTCACTGGAGGATCTTTCACTGTTTGCCTCGGAGGCTTGCCTGCGGTTTGACGTCTGCTGTTTAAATGAGCTTCACGGTTTCGGACCAGACACAAATGACTGTGGTATAAATTCAAATGCCCGTCATTGAAATCTGATGCAAATATGTCGGTGCTTTAAATACGCGGTGGCTTCGCTGCCGCCCCGTCCACCTCTGCAGCGCGCCAAACAGCCTGAAGGTCACTCGCAGGATTACTTGTCTTACACCTTTTAAAGGCGATCTGTCGCCGAGGCCGAAAATCACCATGCAAATCCTGTTATCTGGCCCCGGCTCAGGAAATCAGGGCCTCGGCCTTCAACATATTCACCATTTATGGACATATGTTTTACATCCTGCGCCACCGGCCAAACCTTTCCCACCTCTTCTGCACTCCCAGCTAATATTCTGTGTATCTGTAGCTGTGAATTGTGGTTCTCCCCCACTGTAGCAAACAGATGGCCACTCGATTCTTGAGTCATCACAAACCCATTACGAGAGCGACTCGTCCTCAGCCAGGCCGCCCTGATTCGTGCCCGATGGCCCTCGCCAGTGTTTGCTCAGGCTCTTAAGTCGTCCTCGGGCTTTGTGACACACTGTGTTTGCTCGGGTTAAATGGCTTGTGTTGCCCACGGTGTCCCCTGATTGGCTGTGACACGGAGGTGTTTGACAGGCGAAACCACACCGAGCCGTCCGTGCTGGCCCAAATGTGTTTGGCTGTTTGAAATAAGTAGCCCTTTTTTGAGCGCCGTGTTTACTCACCAGAAAGCCCTGAGTGCGTTTCTATCTGCGTTGCCGGGGTTTATCAGTGGCCGGGCCAGTGGGCATAAATCATTCAGAGGTAATTCAGAGAAACAACATGGCTTCCAGGAGGCAAAAGCAGGGAAATTATAACGCTACGATAATGGAGGCGCCTATTACTGCTGCTGCTGCTCCAGTTTAAGATGGAGAGGGGAATGATTTTTATAATTTACAACGCTCTATGTTTGCGAAATCTGACAAAATGCACCTCTGTAATGAAAAACTTCCAGATATACGCCTATTTTCAACATGTTTCCCTTTTTCATCTCTTCTTTTTGATGGTTAGACTGCCATTTGAAAGCTAGCTTGGATCAGCCTACTGCAGCAAAAACTGATGAAAGTTTACATAGTAGTTAACCCCAAACGTTTATTAAAAGGTTCTTTTAATAATCTGTCATCTTTTTTCTTCTGACTTGAGGTAGTATTAATGTTTCTCTGTGGAAGGAACTAAAGATTAAAGTAGTTTGCATTTTTTGCAGATTTGAGAAAAACCTAAATTAACTGCAAAAACACAAATTCTTGCCAAGCAGTTTCTAGAACAAATGTCTCAATTCACTTAAAATAAATAAAACTAAGCTAACTCATAAGTAACTTGTCAGCATGAAGCAGGAGCTTGTCTTAAGTAAATGATTCCTTATTACTGATCAAAAAGCACTTGTTTAATTGGTTCATTATTTCACTTATGGAAAATGTCTTGAATAAAGTGAAATAATCTATCAATGAAACAAGCACTTATTAATCAATATTAAGTAATTATTGACCTAAAACAAGCTCCAATATCTTGTTGAAAAGTTATTTGTAAGCTAGTTTTGTCTGCTTTCAAGTGTAGTGAGATATTTGCACCAGAAACTAGACCAAAATTACTTGTTTATTCATCTTTTTATGGCTACCTGCCTCTTCTTTCTTGAATTGAATACATTTTCCATCTAAATCTGCCAGTGTATGAATAACTTTGGGGTTTTTTTAAGGTTTAAAGTTGTTCCAGTTGTTCTGCATCATACTTTATTTTTGCTTTCCCTCTTTCTCAACACAGACAGTGACAGTAATAAATAGGCTCTCTGGTCCAGGTTTAGAAAGCTGTGAAATTGGATATTGAGATGCTCTCCGGAGCTGCGGGTCGGGAGTAGCTTCAGACTAGACTGTGGGAATCGTCTAATCCGATCACCAGGAATGTTAGACGGGCTAATCACCTAACAGGTCTCTTTTACCCACGGGCCGGTGTAGGAGCTGATGCCAGGTTCTTTTATGAACGGGTCCTTAGTTACAACCAGACTCACTGGAACATATTAATACATCATCCTTCTCCAAATATTAATATATCTGGGTCATAATAGCACAATTAGGTCTGTCACAATAACAAACTTTGCTGGACAGTAAACTGTCCCAGAAGAAGTTATGGCAATAAACAATAACATTGTTGTTTTGAGACCATTTTCAAATGATATAATGCTAATAGTAAAGCAAGAACACATTCTCAAAGATCAATAAACTTTAAATACTAACAAATATTTAACATTGGAGCATGAAGGCATTTTAAATATCCAACATAAATAAAATTAATTATTGTACAGCGCATACAGCAGTAAAATGAGCCAACATGCTGGAATTCAGCTTGGGTTGCTAGGTAACAGATTGAACTCCACTGCAGTTGCTAGGTAGCAGATGGAACTCCACTGCGGTTGCTAGGTAACGGCGCTAGATTCCCAAGGTTTTTGAAACAGCTCTTTTTCCTGACTGCAAAAAACATGAACTCATTACCTAAATAGCATCGTGGTGTCTGTTTTTAGAAGCAGTAGAGATCCAAATGGAAATATAAAAAAGTGCAAAATGTGAATTTAGCATAAAAGGTCCTCTTCAAACATTAGTTGTTGTGGGGATATTTTGGTGTGTCATTTTCATTTTACTTTCTTTTTCAAAATGTATTTTCCGGTCCAATTCTGCATGATAAATGTCATTCTCTTCACAGACAATGTTTTGAAGGGATTTACTGCGCTCTTAAAACATAATCTTTGAGCGTTAAGCTAACGTCCGAGCCCCAGCTCTGCTCCTGGACTTCTGGTCTGGCACACCACCACACCACCCGTCTCTTCACCTTCCACAATGTCGTTTGATCTCGCCGATTGCTGTCAGCGCCACGGATCAGCCTCACCACAGACCTCATAGCCACAGCCACCCAGAGAGCTGGCCAACCATCTGTCGCCAGGGCCCAGAGACCTTGTGCGGCGAAAGAGGGCCCAACCCCGCCCCACCCAGCCGCCCCTTCAACCCCCTCCTGGAGCCCATTAGCTCTCCCTAATGCAGCCAAAGTTGCTCCAAACGGGTCCCTCACAGGCACAAAATGGACCCCTACTTATCCTACTTAATTCCCAAATGAGTTCTCTTTAACATATATACATAATTTATCTCTAACTATTTGTCACTTACAGCTTAGCAAATACTCGAGTTTATATTCTTTAAGGTTTGCTGCTGTATTAGATTATTCTAGATTAGAAGAAAAATGTGCAAAATGGAGGGAAAGAAAAGCAAATGAGGTTTAAATAAGAAGAATACCAATGTAGATGAAGACAGATATCACAGGGTAAATTTAGACTACCTCACATTCATAATACCTAATGCCCTTTAAATAGGCTTAAGAAGAAGACTAGAAATAGTCTCTAATAATTAATTACTTGCAGAAGAGCCTCTTTTCCTTGCTTTCCTTTCCACAGGCATATTAATTCCTTCTCTGTGAATATGTGGCAGCCATGTCAAATCTACTAAATAATGCACCTGTTACTGCATACCTTAATTTAATAAGAAAAGGGAAATTCACTAAGTTCTTGCTGGTTTATTTAAAACAGGCAGTTATGTATATTAATATATATATATATATATATATATATATATATATATATATATATATATATATATATATATATATCATTTATTGCTGTTATAGTTTGTTTTGTGGTATTGTGTCTCCCTGCACAAGTTAATAAAGGTTGAAACTCTGCAAAAGAGATGTGTGATTATAAATGAGATTAGCAAGAATTGCAACTATGCACTCATTTATTCTGAAATGAGTGTTTTTGGATTGTAAATTGTACCGTGTCTCTACTTTGATATTGTGGTTGCTTTATGACATTCTGAGTTTCAAGTAAATAAAAAAAAACAGCTTGCACTTCCTAAACTCTTAAAATCAGAATAATAAACTGAGCTGAAGGTTTCTCACAAACCCTGACTTAGAAATCCAATATGGCTGCTGGAGGGATCAAAACAGATAACACATTAAATTGGATGACACAACACAACATGTTTTTGCTCTATATCCATAAACACATTAATGGCCTGCAGCAGTAATTATATTAAATCTGATTATTCCCATAAAAGTTATTCAATATTTAAGGCTTACTGTAAGTTTTCTCAGTTGAAGCACGTGTCATATTTCAATGCCTTTGAAATGTTTGAAGATTAAACTTAAAAAAATGCTAAAAATGGTTTTTAGTAAATAGGCTACATTAAAAAAGCCGCCATATTTGACCCATATCGGATTTTTATTATGGTATTCTGAAGACCCAGTTATGTTTTCTTCAACCACCCCAAAAAAATCTGATTGATGCCATTTTCATAAATGATAATAAATAAAATGAGAATCTGATAGTATGGACGATCATGCAAAAATACAAGAAAATATTTCAGCAAAAAGTCAGAATTGAGCATCACAACTTGCTGTGTGAATGTGAATGAATAGCACAAATTAGCTACGACTGTTAGCATTAGCTCATTAGTATTCATACAAAAATCATTTCCACAAGAAGTTTGTGAAAATAATTCATGTTTGGTTAAAAATATCCTTACTTTGTTTTATTGTAATAACATGTAATAGCACTTTGTTCATATTTACTCTCAAGACTATAAATGTATCAAACAGATTATTCCAGTTTGTTCCTAATAATCTTGCCAATCTCAAATTAAGCTAATATTAAGAAAAGAATCGTTAACAATTGTCATCTAAAAGGGGGAGGAGAACGGTTGCTTAAGAGTTAAAATAATGAGGGAATCACAAAAAGTAGCAATGGCTATAATGGTAGCTTGTTAGCTGCAGCATGCTAACATTAGCATTTTTGTTACATCTTCATCAAAACATTTTGAATATTTGGATCCACATGGAAAGCTTCTGGGAAAAGTAGCTTCAAACACATCGGTAAGTTTTAATAATACTGGAAAAGCAGTGAGTTTATAATTTTTACAAAAAATTTGGTTTTTTACATATAAAAAATTATTTTATGTTGTGACAGTTTGATACGAGGCAGATAATCTGTGAAAAGATCAAGATCCTGCACCTGCTGTTATTTCAGCCTGCAGAAATTATTAAAACAACTAATCAGGTCCAGGAGAAGCAGAAAACTTTATCCGCCATCATTGGTGGCAGCTGGCATTGTTTAGCCTGGAGGCTGGATTAGACGAAAGTTAGCAACTTTTCCCCTGGAGAGATTAACACACATACAAAAACAGAAGTAAGACACATCTGGGGAAATTTCATCTTCATTTTATTCATTTGTTGAAGAAGCAAAACACATAGATGAAGATAATTAATTAGATATAAGTGGCTCTGATAAATAAGATTAAAGAAAATTGTTGGTGTTTGGAAATTTAATATTTTTATTATTGTACCAGTCTAAGAGCCTTTATGTATGTGTTTTTTATTTCTCTTTCTTTTGTCTGGTTGGTTTATCTGTTTGGCCATTTGTTCCTGACTAAATATTTAGATCATAAATTTATTCATGTACAAATATGTGTGTGTCATATGTCTGCTTAGTATCTCAATCATTAAGAATATAACAAATGTATGAAAATTCAAATAAAAATAATGTTTACAAAAAGAAAGGAGGAAGCTGTACCAGAGCTTGATTGACAGCACTAAGCCCCTCCTCCTGATTCTGACTGTTTCCGACAGCTGAGTATTTGTTCATATAGGACCAAAGAGAAAAAGCAGAGGCGATTGATTATCTCACTATCAGGACATTGTGATAATTTTAAATACGTACCGCAGCTTTAACTCAAACCAAACAGCAACAACAAAAAGTAAACTGTTTTCCAGAAAGAAAAAAATAGATCTTGCTGCGGTAAACAGCCATATTTAGATCCCCCTTTCCAAACATGTAATAAATAGGAGTGACAAAGATATCTCTGTCACTCCACAAAACCTGCAAAACAAGCGCTCCTTTTTCCTCATAAGCCTCCTGAGAAACAAAGGCGTAGTGTGATAGCGCAAGTGGCCCGCTTCCAGCATCGCCTGCAAGGACGAATCGAGGAAATGCGCTACAATCTGAGCTGATGCAGAGACACAAAGGCTGCAGGGTCAGGCCGTGGCAGCAAGCTGACCACCACCAAACCGGTCATGTGCGAGGAGATTCACTCCGGACCCCTGGCGTCTTGTTTTGGCAAACAGAGTGCGGGGGGAGCGAGCGCTGAGCCAGGACAATATGTTTTTTCAAACGTCCCTCCGCCAATTTTTATTTAGCTACAAGCTGGCACGTCTGAGGAGCCCGCGCAGCCAAGACGGTGCAAGCAAGCGTGATTTTCAAGATGTTGCAAACATCAGGCTCCAATATGACGCTGACCTTGCTAATATCCAATAAATCGCAAATGAGTTGTGTGTCTCTGTAATGACTGCTCCAGTGCCGCTTCTGATGAAGCATTATGAGTTGGTAGTCAGAGCAGAAAACAAATCAACAGGTTTATTATTTACCAGGAAAACTGATGAAATAAAATAGTTTCTGAAAGAAGAAATTGGTTACTTTTCCATTCTGACTCAATTTGAGAGGCCAATAAAGCCTAGTAGAGATTGAGTGTAGTCACAGCAGTAATTTTGCTGGCTAGCTGTAGATTGCAAATCACGGCGAGTAAGGTGAAAGATAATAGTGGAGCTCTGAAGACCTGCGGTACAAAGAGTAAGGGGGAGAGAAAAACAGCGACAGCGAAAAAGAGAGGGGGCTCTTTATTTCTTTCTTTCTGGCTTTTTAAAACAGATGGTTCCTTATGTGGTGAGCGGAAGTGTCTGTTAACTCAGTTGGCTCGCGACTGGTGGCTGCCGGCCAATGACAACAACGGGATCGGGGAGTGTGAGCAACAGTGCAGTTTGCTTTCTTCAGATGCTCTGCGAACAGAAGGATGGCAGCCTGTAAATACTGTTGCACGGCCACCAGAACCTGCCGGCGCCCGTCGCATTCAGACCCGCGCTGCCTCTCTGCAGCAAAGTGTCACTCAGATGATAACAATAACAATAACAATGTTATTTCACAAGTTATGAACTTTAACTGGCAGCATGTTTATATGGAATTACTGTAGCATTTGATATTTGTTTGCTATTTTTCATTAACTAAAATACTAAAAATGGAAACTAGCTTAAGCTAAATCTGGTGCAAAGCAAGTTTTATTAATGATTTAAATAAACTAATAAACTAAACTAAATAAAACGAAAAGCTCCTTTTAATATGTTGTATTGTGCCTTCTTCTTAGGCCTGTAACAATAAACAATAAATCAATTAATCACATGATAGTTTCTCTCTTTCTATCAAAAACTGGATGATAAAAATCTTCAGTCTGGTTTTTGGTCTCAACTAGACAATTTAGTTTACATTCATTTTATTTGTTGTGTCTGTTGTTTTGTTTGTTTATTTTGGATACTTTAAATGTCTTCCAGTTCCAGTGTTTAGTTTTTATTAGAATTTTAAGTTTAATGATCTTTGAGATTGTGTTCTCACATCATATTATTGCCATTATATTACTTTAAATTGGTCTCAAAACAATATTATTGTTTATCATAATAACTTCTGGGACAATTTGTCATCATGACACATTTACTTCGTCCTTTGTGTCCTCTTCCATTTTATGTGTTGACATTACACATTCTTTCCGTCCTTCCAGCTAATTGGATATTAAAGCTGCAGTATGAAACTTTTATTTTTCTTAAAAAATATGTTTTTACATGTTTGTTCAAACTGTCACCATTTCATGACAGTATGAGACAGATAATTAAAATAAATTGAGCTTCTCCCAGTGCTACTAACACTAATCTGCATAAAATGCACCGCTCACGGTCAGAAAAACCAATCACAGGTGAGAAAGAAGGTTTTAGTGCTATCAATCAAGCTCATGTCAGTGCTGCTCAATGTGCTAACGGTGAAGAAACAACTCACCTTTACAGGAAAACCATTTACCCGTTGTCTGTGCTAACTAGTGTTGCATTCAGGACAAAATCTACTGCAGCATAACAGAAAGAAACAGGATGCACAAGCATGATTGACAGCGCTAAGACCCTCCTCCTGGCTCTGATTCGTTGTTTCTGACTGAGCGGCAAATTTCTGAATGGAAGCATTGGGCGAAGAGTTCGTCTTTCTTTTAAAATACTGTCACAGCATATAGACATTTTTAATAAATATGTAAAAGAACATATTTTTAATCAAAGTTACATACTGCAGCTTTAAAAGAGATACACAAAACATGCACATACATATTTTTATATGATGGAATTTACTTCTAAATCAGAAAAAACAGAGCTTTGCCTCACTTTCAGTTGATTTCTATGACCCACTAACAGTAAATAATAGAAATTTCTCTCCAGGTAAAACAATATTGGCTGCATAGAATGAGCCTGAAGGAAAAAGAGTTTTAAAAGGAAATGTAGAGTAAGAAATAAGTGTGCATGTCCATATTTCTTTCATGCAGGATAAAGAATGTATTTTATTCTGTAATAGTAAGCCCACTCTGTCCAAGCACTCAAATCTTGTTTTTCTTTGTTTGTTGCCAGGACTCTCCAAAGCTTTCCAGATGGTTCTGTGATACAAACCATCTGGAAAGTCCACAAAGAAACCAGCGATAACCAAGACAAAAATAAAATCAAATCCAAAAAGAAACCAGCGATAACCAAGAAAACAGAAATATAAAGTTAAAGAACAGTTTGAAGGTGTTTGGATCAAAGTGAAAAGTGAATTTTCATGGGTTATCTGTAAGTTGTTAGTGACCCCTGTGTTGGTTGTTGTTACATCTTAAAGTTATTGTTGTAAAGTATTGCAGCCCTGACTAAAACATTACTGTTAAAACTGAAGTCAAGTTTATTTGTGCAGCACATTTTAGCAACAAGGCATAGAAACAAAATAAAGTTATCAAATGAAATGATATAAAAGTCCATCCTGGCAGGAATCTTCATTACTTTACAGCTGTTATTGTGAAGCATGTGTCAAACTCCTGGCCCGTGGGCCAAATTTGGCCCGTCACAGCATTTTATGTGGCCCTCTAAATTCTGGACTAAACACTAAGTGAGCATAAATATCATGTGTTCAATCAAATCAATGTAGTTTTCATCTGTTTACTGCCTAATTATATCAATCAATCGGCCCAGATTCTTGTGAATTATTGTGGAAATTCACACAAAATCAACAAATCCCCATACTTTTTTACACTAACACATAATTGGTAGTTTATTGTAGATTTTTCTCAAAAACTTTCTTACTTGTACTAAACAGCTGCCTCAGCTCCATTTGATATCAGATTATAGTGCATGATTTATACAGCGAGTAATAAAAAGTCACATTTACAGACACAAATAAACACAATTATTTCCAACTTAGTACCACAAACATTTTGATTTTTATTGCAAAAAAATCACAAAACAATCACAAAACCCTGGAGGGATTGAAAAGATGCTCAATAACATTTAATTTTATAAATTAATTGATACTTTAACAGGTTTTATCAATACATTCAGCACAACCGGCCCTTTAAGAGGGTTCATGATGTTGATTTGGCCCAAAACAAAAATGAGTTTGACACGCCTTCTGTAAGGTATGTAACTTCAATATGAAAACTGAGAGCCAAACATATGCATTTGTAAGTCTGACGCACATAATGAGCGCTGGTGAAGGTGACATGCAGAGGAAGGTGACAGTGCTAATAAAAACCCCCGGCTGTGTGACGCCTGTGAACCACAGATCAGGCTGTAGGTGGAGACGACTCCTTAATTCATATCAACACCAGACTCTCAGCAAAAAGGTGCCACTTATAGAACAAATTCTGAGCTTATTTGAGTTTTTATAAACATTAATTTGGATTTTACTGGCCCAAACTGTGCCAAATTTCAAATACATATTTGGTCTGATACAAGTCTGGAAGAAAAAAATGATAAATACAAAGTTTTCTCTGATTTTAGTCCAAAAAGGGCCAAATATTATGGTTTGTTTTGTTAAGTTTAAACAAAACAGTCGCAGAGAGGCAGAGGTGGCTGTAATACCCTTACATTTTACTAAGTAAAGGTAAAAAGTAGCCAAGAAATTATTCAAGTAAGAATAAAAATTTGTGCTGAGTAACTGATCAAATCATCAGTCATTTAATATTTTAAAATTAGATAATCAGACATACCAAAATTACGAAAATTACAATAATTTATATAGGTAACAAAAAAAAAATCAGGCAAAATACTTTTTAGTCCAAATCAGTTTCTTTCAATAAAAAACTTCTGACCAACCTGGAAGAAAACATAATTTTTCTATTATGATGACAGATGTCATTTCATATCAGTCAACATCAGTAATTATTGATTTTTTGTTTGTTTTTGTAAATAAATAAAACGCCAAACTGCTGACATGACCGTTCCTCTTTTATCCAGTTTTCACTCCGTGGCGTTTTTTTTTTTTTTTTTTAAACAGTCTGGAGTCACAGTGGCTAAACCTGAAACTGCTGCTGCGTAAGTTACTCACCAGTTTGTTGCTAGGTAACCACAGAATGAATAAGTTGCTAGGTAACCAAAGAGCAGAGGTGGGTAGAGAACCCAAAAATTGTATTCAAGTAAGAGTGGCACTACTTCAACATATTTTTACTCAAGTAAAAGTAAAAAGTACAGCATAGTAAAAATACTAACAGTAGATTTTTTCAAAAACGTAACTCAAGTAAATGTAGCTGAGTAAATATAACTAGTTATCACCTAACTTTATATATAAGCTAATCTAAAACCAAAAATTAAAGTAAGGAAAGGTATTGGTCGTTTACTGGAGAAATGACAATATACTGCTGCTCCAAATAAAAACACCCAATCACACAACAGGTTCACACAGAGAGGGAGACGAAAAGTTCACCATCGGGTTGGGACAAGAAGAGGCGGACGACATGAGGCTGAGAACAAATGACGACAAAATGTCACAGCTGCAACATGAAGAACTGATTCAGGCAGTTTAGCCATCCAGAGCCTTTTAAGCCCCGATGTGCTTTATTCAAAATGCTGAGATCGGTTCTCATTGTCGTAGACGCGTGACGAAAACTGCATCAGAGACCGTATTGAGTCCGGCATCCGCCCGCCGGACTCAATACGGTCTCTGGTCTCTGTCAGAGCTCTGTGGAAAAGTTCCACATTTCACTGTGAAATTTGAATACTTTAATTTCTTCAGATCCTCTAATCCCGGGGTGTCAAACTCCAGTCTTCAAGGGCCGCTGCACTGCAACTTTTAGATGTGCCTCTGCTGCACCACCTGAATAGAATAATTGGGTCATTAGCAAGACTCTGGAGAACTGATCTACACAAGGTGGAGGTAATTAAACCATTTCATTCTAGTGTTTTGTACCTGTGGCACATCTAAAAACTGCAGGACAGCAGCTCTTGAGGACTGCAGTTTGACACCCCTGCTCTAAAGCTTAGCTATTTCTACACCTTATTGGGGACCATTTTCATGTCTTAGCTGTTAGTTAGCTTAGCATTGGTCACTCCACCACAAACACGAAAGCCCACCCTCCCCTCAGCCTTGCTGGGCGGCCATGTTTGTCTGATTGGTCCAGAGTTTGTTACAGTTTGTCATACAGGTATACGCTCAGATATTTCTCCTTAACAAACCTTCAGTTTTTGTATCTGCAGGAGACCTGGATATTGTTTGTATTACATGTATTTGAATGATTCTTCTCTAAATATGATCTATAACAATAAGGTGAATGGTTGATAATTCCTGGATGGAAATTGTAACGTTGTCGTTCACGGAGGCTGTTTGCATGAAAGTGTGGCGTTAGCTCTGAGAGCTTTTCGTAAAATCAAAACATATTATTCAACCAAAGTCAAACTCTTTAGAAATGTGCATAAAGGGAAAAGGGAACAAAAAAAAATCTGAGAAAAAAACTCAAAGCCCACCTTGTATGAGGGAATAATTAAATTACTAATGCACTCTATACGTCTTCACACCAAGAGATCCAGGAGGCATAATCAGTCTATAGGAAATATGTCTAATTAACCAGTTGATGAATCCGTATGATAATGAAACCATATTGATACAGTTCCGTGGATCTGATTTGGGTCTGGTGTGTAAATGAGATCAAATCAGAGCAGTGGGACAGTTGCTGTGCTAAAATGATGTCTGGCAATATGTTCCTCCACACAGAAAGTAATAAAAAACACACACAAACACTTCTCTGTCTATCCATATGGCTGCATGTGTAGTGCATCTGGCTCAGCATGCTGTATACAGTTACCAACTTATATTTCCAGTTGTATTCGCACCTCACGATGCCATGTGCAAAGTGAAAATTAAAGGCAGGAGGCTTGTGTGACGGGATTAATTAGACGGAGGCCAAGTGAAGTCACACTCCTCGTGGCAAACGTGCTCCAACCCTCAATTACTCACAGCGAACAAAGCAATTAAAAGGTCTGTCCTATGGAGTTACCTGGGACTGGATTGTGAGCCGTCTCCAGTGAAACCCCCAGGGGCAAACAAAGCTCCGCTGGCCAAGTCCACAGGTAGGTAATTACTATTGATCAACTGGCATTAGAGCATGTGGAACGACATTGTTATTTTTGCCAGCGCTCTATTTTAGGTGGCCAGTTCAACAGCAGGACGGGTTTCTGAGCATAGATAGAAAGATAGTCTTTTCATTTTCTTTTTATGGCTTTTTATTTACATTATTTTACACTGACCCATAGGATTTTTTTAAAGGGGCAATGTTATGTAAAATACCCTTTTTTAAAGCTTTACATCATGTTATAATGTTATTCCCTCATCAGAAACAAACCTGGAGCATTGCCTGGATTCTTTCATGCGTGTTTGAGTAATCCGTTAATCTCCATGGCAACCATTCAGCTGCGCAAAACAACTAGGTGGACTTAGCTCCGCCTTCAGTGACAAAGCTCCTCCTTCAAGCTGCAGTTTACTAACTTTGTAGCTTCTGCCTAACAGAGCAAATCCCGTCTGAGCTCCTTCAGACTAGCTAGTAGCAGTTAGCAAACACCTGGTGTAACTGCGTGTCTTCTGAGCTCATTATGCGAGCTACTTCTCAGTAAAAACGTTGTTAAAGCAATGTTGTGACGACAGTAGGAGCTTTTAAAGATGTAACAATTTCAAGTTCTTACATTACAAAGTAAAATTTTTAATATTTACTATTTTCATAACTGAAGTTAAAACGTTACTTGATTAAACTATGAAATGGCACTATGTGCCTGGAAAATACAAAATAATGTTCACATCTTGAAGACGTTGTCGAACTTCACAATACGTCAGTATTTGATAAACCTGGAAGAAAGACCAGACTTTGTGTTTTCCTGGTGAGTTTTCACCCCTCACATGATGGCTCTAGGGCATTTCAAAGAAAGTATTCTGGATTACCACTGAAACTGGTCATGATGTGCTACCCACCAACTTAGCTCTGCGGAGTACCAACGGTGTCACAAATGGCTTCAAACCACAACAATTAGACTTTTTCTCTTGTTCAATAAAAATGTTTCACCAATAGATTTTTCAGTTCTTGTGTTGGTTTGTAGTAAAAGACTTGTAATGGTCACACTCATAAGAACCATTAAAATGACAAATGGGGCAATAACACAGTCTTTTATTTCCAATGTATTCGTACATTTATTTCTTCAAGCACCAAGAACCACTGAACGAAATGACACAAAAACATTTAAGAAAACAGGAGCACAACTTCCTTCTTCATAAAATGTGAATAGAAGTGAAGTGGCGTTCGGTGTTAGAGGTTGTAGGATTTCTCGTTTTGGGGAAAGATTACGACCCATTTCTCCTGCTAACACTAAACCCGTGCCTTTGTTCTGGTTGCATTTACCCAAAATGCCCTGCTTCATAGTCCACTTCCTGATTTTGGAGTGAGCTCTTGTTTGCTTTTCCTTCACATACGAACTCGAACCTCAACAGAATTTAGTTCAACCGTGTTTTGCAGGCAGTCCAGAGTTACTCTTTTTGCATATTCACGCCTCCCCAAACAAAACTAACTTTCTATCTAAATGAATTAGAGTTCGACTAAAGCGGACTGGTGTGAAAACCTGTACCAGAAACAAATCGATCAACGCCACGGCCATCGTACTATATGTAGGCTTCATCAGTTGAACTGTAGATTCATTGGACTGGAGCGACTGTCCATCACTACATTCATTGGGTGTTTAACATCTTAACAATGCTCTTTCACTAACTCTCCGGCACGCCACCCTTCAATGGACTCATTCACACCCACTGATATACATGTCTGACCAGGACAGGGACCTCGGGGCAGGGTACACCCAGTCACTGCAAGACACACACACCACTGACCACGCAGCCACACACACACTCGTTTGCTGCCGCCTTCGGATGCCCAGTGGATTTAGATTGATTGCCCCAGAGTCATTTTTTGTTTCGAGGCAGAACGAGTTGCCACCGCATTGAACTGACGATGTTTACTTGGTGTGACTCTTTCACAGAGCCATTGTCTTATTCAAACTCTCCCCTGTTTCATCACTGCCATCAGATTTCCCCTTTTCGTTTCTTTTGCCACACTTTCTCTTTTCTCCAGCAGCTTCTTCTTGGACGTGACTTTGCTTGAACAAACAAGAATCCTTGAGGGATCAGTAATTAGAAGACAGGTTACTGCCTCAAAGCGACGAAGTCCTGTTGAGAGTGTAGAAGTCCATCCAAAAAGCGTCTATTCTGGAGGTTCTTGGATTGATTTCAAAGTCCAGTGTGCCTGAAACTCCAACAGATGAACCAAAGACACTTCTAAGAAATTATTATTCTCCTGCATTTATTTTTCTTTTGGTATGTTTAATTCCAAAAACAATGTGATGTCCTGTTTTGAACTTAAATACAAAGTTTTATTAAGAATCAGTTTCTTATAAAATGTGCATCATCTCTGTGTGGAGTCGGACTTGTTTTCCCATCAGTGTTTGGGTTTTCTCCAGATCTGGGTTGAGGACGAGAAAGCAAAATGTTCAGTAGTTTGATCTTCAGGCTGGCAATTCTGTGTGGAAATACCTATACGCGAATTTTTGTCCATATACATATATTTTATATGTAATATATATTTAAATATTTTTCCATAAAATAAAAACTCAATAATTCTGTATGATTTATTCTTGTATTTCTGATCTCTCTGTTCCCAAAAAACAAAAACCTGGAGTTAGAAGTCCAACTATAAACCTTCTTGGCTATGCTTTAAAGCCATCTATTAAACAAAATTCACATTTTGCATGTTTTTGTACTTCCATTTGGGTTTCTACTGCTTCTAAAAAAACACCCATTGCCACTTTTTATGGCAATAAGTTCATGTTTTTTGGTGTCTTGGAAATGAGTTGTTCCAAAAAACTCTGGAATTTAACGTCCCAATCTGTTACCTAGCAACCCGAGCTGAGCTCCAGCACATTTGTTCCGTTAGTTTTACCACTGTATGCGCTGTACAATGGCCGCTGGGAAAGACAAGTTTTTGTTGTTGACTTACGATTCAGAACTGGTTGTGCAGGAGGCTCTTCTTCTGCTTATCGAAGAGATTGCGAACGTAAATGTTGAACTGGGT
Source organism: Gambusia affinis (assembly GCF_019740435.1). Taxonomy (NCBI): domain Eukaryota; kingdom Metazoa; phylum Chordata; class Actinopteri; order Cyprinodontiformes; family Poeciliidae; genus Gambusia; species Gambusia affinis. Next base: position 22,631,368 of record NC_057872.1, read on the forward strand.
GGGTGTGGCCAGCGGCGGCAATAAAGGTGGTCAAAATAGTCAGAACTGAGCAAACTAAAATCTCATTATTTAAGAAATATTTTGTGCAAAATAGTTATTTAATCCGTAAACATATCCTAACCTGTTCAGGGACTCGTAATAGGCCACTTTTAAAGCTTTGAAAATGTACACATTTGGTAATATATAGCTAGCCATACACCTAACAGTTGTTTTTTGTGTGTGAAACGGTTTTGTTTGTTTCCTTTAAGTGATTGATCTTCCTGAATACAATCTCATGGCTTGAATGTAAAATATGTGTTTGGAGAATGTTGGCACTAGCAACATTTACCCCTGCTTCTTTCCGGTTCAGCATCAACACATCAATCAGAGATTAGAAATTAATTACTCGGATATCAGATTGACTGAGAAACAGCTCTGCTTCTGCGTTGCTGCTGCTGCTGTGTGAGGACACGGCTAACGAAATCAAGCCTCTCCAGGAAAGAAAAAACAGGCTCAAATCCTTGGCTTAATTCTCATTGAAGCCCCCAAATTGACATGTCTCCCTTATGATCTTGACATATTATTAAGATTTAATGGTGGAATTATGATCATTAAAACAACATGACTGATACAGGGGGCAGATGATGAGCTATTCATTTAACCTACTCTTCCTGTAATAATATTGAAACAGACAGTCTGCCAGTTATTAGATCATAATTAGCCGGTGCAATCTGTACGGAATCCGAGGAAATGACGCCAAGTTAGCGGCACGGCGCGGCTCCGCTCTGCGTTTCCACATGCAGACGTTGACAGCTTCTCTGTGCGTTAAAGCAGGCTTTCTCAGTTAATTTCATGAAAGAAACAAAGTGTACAGAGTGTACATGGGCCCATGTCTGAACAGGGAGGAATACAATGAGCCAGATGGTAGTTAATGAAAATAACTGGCACTGTTGTCATTGTTGCCACCCAAACACGAGGCTTTGTTTGTGTTGGTGCTTCCAGCGGCCCACTGATACCAGAAAAAATACTTTATCTCTTGCTAATTTTCCAACCGCCACACCCTGGCTCTCCTTATTTCCATACAGCGCATATGAGCACTCCAGTCTGTGCCAGTTTAGCAATGAAAGATTTGCACCCTCAGCTGTTTTATCCTGTTCTCAGAGAAACAGAGAGAGAGGAGAGGAAACACACCACCACACTGTCGGCGTACCTCTCTCTTCTAGCTCCCCCCTCCGGCATTTCTGCAGGTAGCGTTCGCCAAAGTCGCCCCATTAATAAGCAACATATTTGACTTGCAATGTGAAACGTATTATCTCAGGGCCTGCAAAGAGATAAAAAAAAAGAAAGACACAAGACGTATGGTTGGGGCAGAATTATTCAGGAGAGTGTGGGAGAGGTGTCGTGCTGCCCCGGGGCGCCCAACATGCTGTGGATGGGTGAGAACGCCGAGCTGCGAACATGGAGCCCGCAAATCTCAGACGCCCCAGGTGAGCACAGAGCGTAGATCCCGTAGATAAGACTTCATATTCCTCGTCACAACACCGATTGTTTATCACATGAGAGAAGCTCAAACAGCTGAGCAAAATGCTAACAAAAACTCTAAAACTCAATGCAGTTGTGGCCTTTATAAGTCACGTATGTGTGATTTAATCTCCCTGAAGGCCTCGGATGATTATAACCAAAAAGTTCAGGGAGAAAGTTTAAAACCAGGGTTTCCTGAAGTATAAGTGTAGAATAACATACCCAAATCCAATTTAGTCTTTCTCAGACATTACAAACTACATTTCAATAATCTTGGTACTGGAATGAAGCTAACACTCCGTCAGAAGTGTAAGTATCAGAAAAAATGAGGATAGAATATGAAACTATTTGGATTTTTATCTCCCTTGCCATTATTTGTTTTGCACTATGCAATATAAAGAGTTTTAGAAATATCACAAATAGGCTACAAAGTTTTGGAAACCATGGATCCACATCTGTGGAAAGATTGATGTGGAGCAGCAAATTTTACAGATTTTTTTGTAAAAAAAAAAGAATAAATAAAAACTTTGGCACAAGTTGGCATCATCTACAAACCTGGGTATTTACTTATTTTTTACTTGATAAACTTGTTTTTAGATGTTAAACTGCATGTTCTTTAAATACCAACATTTACTATTTACTTCTTATAATAAAACAGTTAAAATTTTCTCATTTTGATTAGGGTTGAAGTTTATTCTTTGGAAATCCAATGTATAAGAAGGAAACATTGCAACATATTTAGACAGATTTACTGTTAAGAAAAAATTTAAAACATAAGTTCAGATATTTTTGGCACCACCAGAGCTCCATACCATGGTGTTTTTGATAAAAGTTCCCGGCCACAGACGCCTGTCTGATCTGCAGCCTTTGCTTTCTGCTCAACTCAAATGCCCAAATTATTTTTTAGTTTTTTTGCCGTTGTGCACCGAAACCAAACGATCTATTCCACAAAAGAAACAAAAACCATGCAGTAGAGAAAAATATAGCTAAGATCTTCCCCTGGTGCTTCTGGGGGAAAGGATGCAGTAAGTAAATAATCAATATTCACCCAAAAACCTGGAGAAAATCATAAGAAGTTGGTTTTATTTTTTTCCCAGCGACGAAGCAAACATGTTGAAGAAGTTGCTCCAAACAAATGAGACCAGAATTGAACTTTTATGCCTACATGAAAAGATGCAGGAAACTAGAGCTGCACATCACCTAGAACACACGGCAGCATCATGCTGTGGGAACAGATGATGAAGCAGAACAATCCTGGAAGAAAAGCAACTATTAGCTGCAAAATACCAGAGATTGTAGTGTGAATGTTGACCTGAATGGTTGAAAGCATCTTCATATGTTAGGTCAGGGTGTCAAACTCACTTTGGTTTTGGGCCAAATCCAGATCATGAACGCTCTTAAAGGGGCGGTTGTGCCAGAATGTATTGATAAAACCTGCTCACAAACTGTTAAAGTATCAATAAATTCTTAAAATTAAATAATATTACTGAACATATCCAGGATTTTGAGGCTGTTTGTATGATATTTAGCAATAAAAATCAAAGTGTTTGTGGTGCTAATTTTGAAATATTTATGATGGTAAATGCGACTTTTTATTACTAGCTATAAAGATTATAAACTTTAATCTGACATCAATTAAGGCTGAAGCAAAACAAGTGAGAATGTTTTGACAATTTTTGAGAAAAATCTGCAATAAACTCCCAATTATCAGAATCTCAAGGGCCACATAAACAGCTATAGCGGGTTAGATTTGGCCCACAGGCCTTGAGTTTGACACATGTTATATGGCCTAGTCAAAGGCTTTTAACTTAAGGCTAAAATTAGACTGTGCTTTCTGTTCAAAGACACATGCGGTATCTCTCCTGAAGTAGGGTGATAAATGTTCGTGCTTGATTATACATCAGTGAAAATATCAACTCAGTTTTATTCAACTCTGAGTCCAATAAACTACAGAGAACACAGCGGCGTCTTTTTAAAGAAGTCTGACTGATTATTGGTGTTTGTAAATTTGAACTTCTAAATTATTGATCAAAAACGTTGTCTAATATAAAATGAACATATTTCCGTACAACAGGAATCCTAAAAAATATTAAAGTTTACGCCTCACTTTGGTCAATGTCCATCTGGTTCTGCTGTAACGCTTCATGGCTTTTTTAGGTTCCACATTTAAAGCCTGTCTGCTATACGTACAATACATTATGAAGGTTTTACATTCATAACTAAAGAAATTAGATGTAATTAAATGTGCATGAACTTTCTGAATATGAAACACAAAGTGATTTCACCCTTAAAAAGGAAAATTAGTACTTAATTGATTCCAGTTTTGGGGAAATTGCTGCAAATTAAGCATGTCTTGTTTTTAATTTGTTTTATTATTGTTTATACTTATTGCTATTTTTTTAAGTCAAACTTAATTTTATTTCTTGTTTAATCATTTGTCTGCCTGTATGTTGTACGTTGTTTTGTAAATATGCTATAAAGATAAACTTTAATGCTGAATTGTTTAATCAGGATTCAGTAAATTGAATAAATGACCAGAGTGAGGAGTTTATACTTCAATGCACGAAGGAATCTGATTATTTATGAGCATTTAGATTATTTATACTGTATCCTCTGGTTTATTTTTGGGGGATTTTTCATGGCAGAGTCATTTATCTTAATTAACCTAATGAGGATCGACTCGAATCTGCTTCCGCTGCTGATCGTTCCCCTTCACTAAATCTCTTGTGGCTCAATAGTCGTATCGCTCATGACCCAGAAGTTGCACTTTCTTCATCTCTCTCAAGTCCTACTGCCAAACGCTTCATACCAAGAACCAAGAAAATAGTCCCTGCAACGTTCAAGAACTATTTTTCTAGGCGTAACAGGACAATCTGGCCTCTGTCAGGGAGTGGCTATCAGCGGTGACTGTGTCCTACGCTGATTACCCAGCTGATGGTTCTCCGTTTGTCACCGCTCCTGCTAGCTCCAGCGCACAGCAGCAGGGTTTCTTGATTACTTAATTGCTTGTAAGAGCTCATTAAAGCTTCCTATCCATCATAAGTCGTATGGCGAGTATCAATTTCAGAGTGAGAGATGGAGGGAGAAAGAAGACAGAGAGACGCTAGGAAACTCTGATGAGCAATTAGTGACTTGCGATGCTTTTGAATTGTCTGTATTTTTTAGGGAGTGTGTGGGATTCATCACATGGATGGATGCTGCTGCATTACCAAGTGATAAACATGTCCTTATTCTCAAAGTTTTAACGCAAAGGGGCATTAAAAAGTGGATTTTTGTTTTAGAGAAGGTGTAAACCCGAACATTTCGAGTGAAAAACTTAATGTTTCAAACAGCTGAACACCTTTCTGACTCTTTCCTTTTTGATTCCCAGTAACGTGGATCTTCGTGGGTTGTGGACTTTTGCCATGGTTTCTATTTTTTCTACCCCTAAAGGGAGTCATTTATATTGATAGCTTAGAAGAGCTTTAGAAGACACTCACAATCTTACCAGGTGCTAAATTAGAATTGGATGCTGTTCGTATTAATTGGTGATCATTTGCAAAGCGGGTGGAAAAAAACGTCCTGTGCCAAGAGCAAGTCTTACAAGCCCCCAGCTGGGGTTGTCAGGGGCAGGCTTGTTGGCATTGTGGCAGCATATGTTTGGTGCCAAGAACACCATTGATTTGCATTTCTTTTATATGAATTTTACAAAGCAGAAATGCTCTTTTGTGCAGAAGTGATCCCAAAAGTGAGCGTTGCAATTAATCACAAGTGAAATTTATCGGCTGATGAAAAGCCATAATTCTACTTGCAATCTTTTTTTTTTTTCCTAAAAAGAAAAAGTGGCAGCATCTGCAGCGCACTCGCTTTTTGATGAATGTGCCTTTAAAGCTGTGCAGTTTGGCTCCATTTGAAACTGGCTTGAAGGAAGAAAAACAGCAGCTCGATCTTTGAGATTCTGCAAATGCCATAACTCATGAAAATAGTTCTTCTGTCTCCGAAAACAAGCACTGCATAATGCCGTCGAGTGACGCAAACGTGAAAAATTGCCCGTATCATTTAAGTTAGACGAATTTTAAATAACATTTAGAATTTTTCAGAAATTGCCCCAATAACACATAATGAAGATGCAAATACCTCTCAACATTCGACAGCCTGCTTACAACAACCACACAGTCGTTTCAAATATTGACTTGTACCCATTTCATTCTCCTACCGCACATCATCAGAACCTATTGGGACATCTAATTGATCCAATTAACCAATTAATTCTTTGGTAGGATTAGAGACAATCGCACTTGTATGTACAGAGACGGGCCGGCTCTGCCAAGAGATGGACACGCTCCAGGTTTTTTGCTTCATCTCCAAGGTGGCTCCAGATGGGTTGGGGGCTTGAGACTCATCTGCGGCCAACTGGTCCAAACCTCACACTGAGACTCGCCTAGAGGATCACAAACCGGCACTCCTTAAACACAACAAACATCTTCTTAGTGATGTGAAACCCTAATTAAACCAATTTTAATCTGTATTTACCTGCAGCCTTCATGGGCCCCTTGCATGTTATTGTTTATATTGATGATGGAGGACAAAAAGACTTTTCTTTCTACGCTTTGACTCAGCAGATTGTTCTACCGTTACAAAAATCTAACCTGGAGACATGGGTGGTATTAATTTAGCGCAGTGCACCACAGGAAGTGGGAAAATAACGCAGAAAAACTGTCGAAGAACAATTCAAAACCACGCACAGACTCGTTGCCATGGCAACCGACAACAAGGCCATTTAACGTCTCAAGACTCAACACCAAAAAAACAGTCAAACATTTCCCACACACAAAACAGAACAACATTTTGTGGTTATTAATAAGTGATTGGTGTGGTAGATTAGCTACAGCTGCTATTAGCTAAGCTAACACTGCAGTGGCTAATTTAAACACTTGATCTACTGATGACCTCTCTGAGTTGGTTTTTAGGTCACATTTTTTGTTATTTTTCAACTGACCCAAAACACCAAATTCCACATCACATCTAGATGTCAAGATGGTCAAAGTCAAGCTAGCATAACTGAGCTACTTCTCTCTCACTCTTTTTTTCTAAATTAAAACTTTTTTCTAACCTTCTCAGGTAGTTTAGCTAGCGTTGACAATTGATAGCAAAGCACTGCATCCCTTTTCCTTTTATATATCAGGCATAAATTTAAGATTTAGCGCATTTTATTGATAATTTAACAGCTAAAACCAGTGGTAGTCATCGTCAGCCAGCAGCTTTTTGCCCTCCAGCAGGAAGATTGGGGCAGCAGTTTGCAAACGTGACGCCACGCTGCTAAGAGATCCATGGATGCTCCATATCTGATTCCTTTCATTTCCTTTTTCCTCAATATGCTCATTATAAAAACAGCTGTTAGATTTTACTTTTACTTTGATGTATGTCCAGATGAGCAAAAGGAGAAATTGACAGATAATTATTGATTAGGATTTTGTTTTAAATATCTGAAATAATGCCAAACTGGCTTTTTGTCTTTTATCCAGTTTTCACTTTACGCCGTTGTTTTTTATTTCTAAGCAGTTGAGCAACAGTGGGAAAACCTTAAACTGCTGCTGGCCCAGTTACTCAGCAAGTTGTTGCTAGGTAACCACAGAATAGGTGAGTTGCTAGGTAACCAATGATCGAGTGAGGGTTGATTCCACCAACCTAGCGTAGCTGGCTGTGACAAATTGTGTGACTAGTCTTTTCATCTGCCTACATCCCCCAGAATGCTGTGCGGTTCTGGATCAGAGTTCAATGAATACTCTAGTTATTGAATATTCTAGCAGACATGTAACCTATTGATATTGATCACATGTCTATCACAATATTGATTTATTGTCCAGCTCTAGATGTAAGCAGTGATAAAAAACCTAAACAAATCCATCCATACTGACCATTATCACCATTATGAAAATGAAAGGCCCAGACGGTAGTTATATGTAATTTTTACAATATAAATGTAATAATAGTGCTACATTAAGGCAGCTGTGACAAAACTGTCGGTACAAACTTCCTTTGTTTATCTGTCTACCTCATGTCCTCCACAGAGATCCCCAGTGATGAAGAAGGGAAGGACGGAGTCCCACAGAGAGCTGTGTGGATGAAACTGCGTCCGTCCTCCCCACTTGAACGACTCACTGAAAGCCTTGAGTTATATTCCTGCAATTATCTAAGTATCCACAGAGGCTCCCTGTCCCTGTCGACTTCAAGGCTCATCCCTGTAGATACGACGCAACAACAAAAACAGCAACAAGACGAACCAACAGGGGGAAAAGAAAAATCAACGCATCAAAAAACAAACTTTACACAATGACCCCGCTTCTTGTTAGTAACTTTTTTTTTCCCCTTACACCTTGCATCTTTTCTTCTGTCACGAGCATAAAAGGTAACGGCAATCCATCCCTTTTTTCCTCTTCCAAGGATAATGATTTACAAAATGCCTCTCATCAAAGAATTCATTAACAACGAGCGTTAATTAAAAAATAAATGAGTAAACATCAATATCAAATCTCAGCACTGTGGAAGGGAATGCATTATGCAGAGTAATGATGTTTGAAAGGGGCTTTAGCACCTCTGTGGGACTCTTTTAAACCCCTTACCTCTTAGGCAGTTGCTTATTTTGCAACCCTTTGTTGTTTAACAACAAAGAGAATGGGCCCTCATAATGTTATATTAATCAGCGGATTAATATTTCAATTTGATTTGCTTTATAGTTGAGGTGCTGTTGGCATTTCCATTTTCCCTCCATATGTGCAGCGATGTTAAGTGGTATCATTACCATTTTCTACCTGGGGGTTCGGGGAGATAACAGGCACCAGTGATAGCTCTATTCTGAGGGGGGAGAGGGAGGTTTTTACGTGGGGAGGAGGGCACTCATGCATTTTTTAAAGGTCCTTGTTTGGTGTGCCTTCACATCCATTATTCTCAAATGTTTCAGGCAAACAGCTGAGTCACAGGCTTTCTGTCCACCACAGAAACACCCCGATGATCTGAATTAGGGTCAGTAGTTAAAATATATGTTTTATTTACATTCTGTTTGACAACCATGAGCTAAATTCAGGTCTGTTGTTAACCAGCTCATATCGTACACTTGCTAACTTGTGACTGTGTTTAATCCATCTATATTCAAAAACAAAATACAAAGAGCTGGAAAGGAATGCTACAATTTATACATCTGGTCCACATTTGATTACAAATTTGTGGCACTAACGCTGTAGGACAAATCACAAACATTGGTTCTGCTGATGCTAAACCGCTATATATGGTAGCAGAAGCTAATGCTAATGAACATCAAAATCGCTTTAGAGGAGCCGTTGCTTCCTGTTGCCAATCTCTTTGTACTATGGTGGATGAAACACCAAAATATTATGCAGTGAAAGTTTCTGCAGTCGTAACGGAGGCTCAGAGGTCTTTCCTGAACATTTTGTGTTCGGTTTCTATTGACCAAACGGTAACAATTGATAACGGCACAACACATTTTGGGGTCTTTTTCCATTTTTTTCTCTTGGTTACTTTGAACAATAGCAGATGAAATACAGAGTTTCTAGGTTTTATTCACTGAAACCAACAAAATGTCGCCATCAGAGCGTGTTTGAATTTACCAGATAATTCAGAGGTTTTGTGAGTTTCACAAGCTAGCTGGGCGCAGACGACAGTCACTACCAGCGCTGTTTTCATCTCAGCTGAACCCAGTTGGATGATCTGCTAACTCGCATCGGCGCCTGCATCTCCTGGTAGGACACCGCCTACAGGCCACTACGTCACATAGCAGAGTCCCTGTGATTGGTTGACGCTCTGCATCCAGCTGCAAAAGTTCAGATTTTCCAACTCGTTGGACGCATGTTGAACGCTCAAAACGCTTCAATCACAAAGAGCAAGACGAAACGTGTTGCGATGCGTCCACATATACTTTGAATACAAACCAGATGCTCCTGATGCTCTAATTGTGTTCAGTGTCAACGCAGCATGAAGCTCTAATATTAACCATGATGTGTCACAACACGCCCTCACTGGGGTCACATTTGTCATTGGAGACCTAAATGTAAATTTGTGCTTCAGGAAGTGATTCTTTGGAGCAAATCTTTCACTCGTGGTGTCAGTTTTGGAGTTGTTGAGTACTGCTAACTCTTGATTTTGCTGATTTTTCCTGGTAAGGCACAGATTTTAAGTGATGCATTCTGGGTACAGAATAAACATAATTTGGTGAACCAAGAAAAAAGTGAACTGTTGTGTAAAAGGTAATTTACAACGAAGAAGACTTGGGTAAGTCCAATCATTAAGCTTTGCTAAATACACTAATTTGTTTAAAAGAGACTCACCAATAATCAATTCTTTGTGTATTGTTCCTTAGAAGATAAAGTTTATAAAGAAAAAATATGTAAATATTGACCTCCCTCCAAAACTTAGCTTCATTGTTTATTAGCAAATTACAAAATGAATCCTTTGCAGATAAATATAACCTGTCAACTTTATCTAACCTTTCTTACCTGAGTCTTCAGCTCATCACATCTAATCATGAGTACACTTCAGTCTTAAGGAAAACAGATAAGCAATTAAGACATAGATTATTTGTCATAAACATCATTGACTACCATGCAAATGCAACATAATTGCCCAACAGACCTTGAGTGACAAGTCATTAGATGATTGTTCGCAACGCCTGATTGCAATAAGACAGGCGTGTCTTACTCGATACATAAATGAAGTTAAGTGTTGATGACTTTGATTCCTGCTCAGCACATGAAAAGTGACTGTAAAGAGCAGTTCTGCTGCAGCACAAAAGCTGCTTTTTGTTGTTTCACGTAAAGCTCTGAAGAGCAGACTTGAGAAAGAAAAAGATCTGGGATGGTACAGGAAGTGTAGATCGGGCATCACAACAAACACGTCTACTGATGTTAGTAGGTCAAACTCAGAGTTTGTTGAAAAAGAAACTAAAAAATATGAAGAAGTTTTGGTTTCCTCCACAGTAATGCGTCCGCCTATAGATGAGAAAAGATTTGTTTCCTTTCGCTTCACAGACGGTTCCAGTGAAACCAGGAGACGACACTTGGGCGGCCATGAAGTGACACATAACCATGACAATTTGGTTTTTTAATGTCTAAACCAAAGCAGGTGTTTTTTTATTATCTTAATCTCATTATTTTACAGGACATCAACTTGAACAGATATTTAAATTAATTTTGCAATAATAAATAGTTTGCATGTTCTCCCTGTGCATGGTGGGTTCTCTCCGGGTTCTCCGGCTTCCTCCAAAAACATGACTGTCAGGTTAATTGGTCTCTCTAAATTCTCCCTAGGTGTGAGTGTGTGTGTGAATGGTTGTTTGTCTTGTCTGTCTCTGTGTTGCCCTGCGACAGATTGGCGACCTGTCCAGGGTGAACCCCGCCTCTCGCCCAGAACGTAGCTGGAGATGGGAACCAGCAACCCTCCAGACCCCATTGAATAAATGCTTTGGATAACAAATAATGAATTAAACAGCTCTGAAATACCCTCAAATATAAATACATTTTGTCCAACATCCTGAGGTACGAATTGCTTATGAAAATGTCCAGTTTTCTCTCTTACTTCTGGAGAAACTGAGAAGAAAAGTGTGAGAAAATTGCCAAACTTCCCAAGAGTGAACATTGCGTTTGTGAGAGAGCATGCAAACCCTTCAAATCCTGAGCCAAAAAGTAGAACGATATACACAGCTCCACTTTTGAAGCCAATCAGCACAAAGACATTCAACGATCCAACACAGTGGTGGAGGATGATGATTTGGGCTCCTTTTGCGGCCACTGGACCTCAGAACCCTGCAGTTACTAAATGCCAAAATATTCCAGACTGAAATGTGAGGACAATGACCCAAACACAGCTGTGAATGCTACTGAATGCAACAGAATGCATGAAATGTCTCTTTCAGTGGCCTAGTCAAAGTCTAGTTAGTTAGTTCAGAAAGAAAATGGGAGTTAATTTTGTCCTATAAGATCAATATTTGTATTTTTTTTACTTTGGATGCTGATCACGTTGTTTTAGAAACAGGCCCACCAAAGCAGAGCATCTTTTTTAGAAAAGATTTAAAGTTGTTTTTAGAACACATCACCAGTCTAAAAGAGCAGTTTAAACATTTGAATTTCTTTAGGGCTTTCATTGTAATTGTTCATTTACATTATTATCAAATCTCCATTTAGTTAAAGTCTGTTGAGCTTAGATAGATTTCCATTAAAAACCAATAAATGGTTACTGTGCGAACCACCTGGAGTTATCCCCAGTGCATCTCTTTTTCCAGATGATTTGAACTGTTCAGAGATGCAGTCATTTGCATGTGAGGAGCTCTAAAACATGCACTGGTGGACTTCTAAAAACAAAGCTCAAATGGCAGTTAGCTTAGAGGAAAATCTGCTACATAGTATTGCCTGTAGTGGCAGGTTGAAAATGTTCACAATATAATACACTAGTTTAAACCTATTATGCTTCTGTGCACAGGTTAGGATAGGTCTGTGGGATATACAAAACATGTTCACTACATTTTTTGCTCTAAATTGTTTTTAGACAACGATATTTTAGTCTATTCAGTTTCGAGCTCCTTTCAGAACAAGCTGTTTTAGGGCCTCTTGTAGCTTTAAATCAAAATAAGCTGCAGCTGGCATGTGAAAAACGTTGCAAACGGATGCGTTTTTACAACCATATATCTTTGGAAAATAGAAGTGGAGCCTCCTGCGCGACCTACAAGAATGCAGCAAGGGGTTTCTGGATGGTAAGTCAACAACAAAATATTTGTCTCTTCCAGCAGCCATTGTACAGCTCACAGAGTGGTAAAACCAGCTGACGAACCATCCTGGAGCTCAGCTTGGGTTGCTAGGTAACACGCTAGACTTTGCTCGGGTTGCTAGGTAACGGCGCAGCGCCTCTATTCTATTTTGTAACGGCTCATTTTCCAGACACTAAAAAAGGTACTAACTTAATGTAAAAAAAAAAAAAATAATTTAAGCTCTTGGACTGTATTTAGAAGCAGTAGGAGCCAAAATTTAAAATTGTGTAAAGCTCCTCTTTGAGCATTACTTTTCAATCAGTTAGTCCACTTGCCAAGCTTTCCATAAAACTTAATAAAAAATAATATTAAGTTATTTTTTTTTTATAAAATAATACTAAAAACTTTTAGTTTTTGTTATTAGAAACTGTGGAGTAGTTATTACTCTTACAAATTTAGAGCACACTTAGAAAGTCGAGAAAATACTTACTTATACTTATAGCAACCCAGAAATCCAGAGAATACTTACTTACTTCCTTACTTACTTACTTACTTACTTACTTACACTGGTTTAGCAACCCAGAACAGGGATTAGAACATGGAATCCAGAAAAACTGAGGATTGTAGGAGTATCCAGTTTATTTACTTTGATCAGCATTATTAGCTTTTTCTTCTTTTGCTCTTTCTTTAGATTTTTGTTTGTTTGTTTGTTTGTATTTCCTTTTAAATCCTGTAAAGCACTTTGTATTGCCTTGTTGCTGAAAATGTGCTATATAAATAAAATTACCTTTACCTTTAATTGCCCCCTGTTTTCTTAAGGAATTTTTGTATTAAAAAAACAATATTTGCCTAATTGTTGCAGTGACCTCAGTTTATACATCTGTGGCGATGTGGGCATGTGTGTGTGTGTGTGTACGTGTGTGTCGGCACACATCAATGCCTGGTAGTGTGTGTGTGAATGAGCACGTGCACCGCTGCCCTTCATAATCAGAGGTCTTAAAGAGCCCCCTCTCTGCACGGTGAATTGCTCACAGCTGTGGGCCCCTTGTCGCGCTGGCAGCCGTGGCTCTGTCATCGTGCGTCCGCCTATCTGACCTGCTAATTTGGAGCATATGTAAGTGCTCTTAAAGTGGCGGGCCTTTTGACATGCCACAAACAGCAGCTGTGGCAGCTGCCCCGAAGGAAAGCTTTATTTAATTCAATTACATCTTTTGGAGATATGTAAACGAGGAGCTTCGGGGCCGGGAAAGGCGGAGCAGGAGGAGGGAAAGGTGGGTGACAGGGAGGGTAGAGGATGACAGGGGGCTGGTCTTTTCACCCCTCACCACCCTGCCGAAACTCATAACACTCATCTTGCTTTCGCTCCCAGAAGACCCTCAACCCAGTTTGATCATCATCGGCCTCCGACTTGAAACCCCAAAATGTCAAGGCCCAGGTGGCTCAATAGGCAAATGATTGGCTCCTAAACACCTTCATGCCCCCCCACCACCCCTGAACCCTGACTGTCTCCCCAGTGGAGGGAGTCTGAGGGGATAATCAGGGTCAGAATCCTCTGCCACACTGATCAGTACGTCTCAACCCCCGGGCAGCCCTGCAATTAATGCTCTGCTGAAAGGGAGCGAAAATATTCACCATCTGGCAATTAGGGGCTCATAGGCTCCTCGTTTCTGCCTCTTTGGGCTCAAAGTGCAATTGTGATCTTATTCTTTCTCCACCCTCAGCACCTCGCACTGGCCCAAGGCCCATTCTGCCGCGCCGAGGGTCTTACATAGGAATGAAGGAGCACAGGATCGCAATCCAGGGCAATTCAGAAACCCCTCTCGTTCCTTAAATGGAGCCGTAATAACGGCTCTTCTTGTTATTTACTCCCCCTCCACCTTCTCCTCTCCATCTATCAGTGCTGAGGATTCATCCCATCGCTTGCTCTTTCCAGCCCCAGCTGCTGCGGCTGGCCTGAAAAGGGCCTTTAGAGAGAAACTGGTGTCATCATGATCAAATTAACTCTTTCTCTCATGATGGGAGCAAAGGTTGTCAATGGTACTGTCGTCTGTAGGCAGTTTAAAAAAAAAAAAACACTTCAATGATGTTATGATTAGTCATTTTGCTGCCAACAATGGCCGCCAAATGCATGTGAATGCCCTTTGGCGTCAAAGAGGATCGCGAAGCTGTTGAAAGACAGATTCTGAGAGACGTCTGACATCTTTCCAGGGTTTTTTTTTCCTTTCCTCCCTACCTCTCTGCTCCACACAGTCATTGTGAAATTCAAATCTAGGGATGACAAACAGGCGTGATTACATATGCCGTTGATCTGACTAGTTTTGAGTTGCAAATGTGAAACCTCGACATTTGGCTGGAGTAACTCAAGGTCTCTGGGACAATAAGGAGGCAAATGTGAGGAAGTAGTAGGTCGCAGATTCCTCTGTGGATGCAACATAAAGGAGATGTGAGGTTTCAACAGATCAGGACACCAGTAGATGTTTTTTTTTAACAGTTTGCTCCTGGTGGATTCTGGTCCAGTCGTCTTTCGAAACCGCTTCAGTTAAATTCGGTTTGCAGACTTTAGTTTCTGCACAGCATTTCAATCAGTTTCAGGTCTAAACCTTGACTACACTGAAAAAACACAAAACCTTACCAAGTACTTCTGGTCGTGTTTCTATTGCAAATATCTTGGTACGTTTGGAATAAGAGAAAACTAACTTACATGTCATTTTTAAGCTAGCTATCCGAGCTTCTTTTAACTCAATAATTCCTTAATATTGACGAACTAGTTAAACTGGCAGATTAAAAATGTCGTATTATAACTGAAAAGATTTGAAAGTGGAACTAGTATTTTATCATCAATATTAAGGAGTAAATATTGAGTTAAACAGGCTCTGATATTCTTGAGGCAAAGATACTTATAGGTTAGTTTAATCTTGTTTAAAGTGCACCAATGTATCCACACTAAAAATCTGACAAATACACTTGGTAAGATTTAGTATTTTTGCAATGTGGGTCCTTGAATCCTTTCTTCTTCAGCTATTTTGTTGTATATTTGCTGATGTGTGTTGGTTCATTGACAACAGTTTGGACCAAGCTCAAGCTGGGACACGAATGTCCCCACAACTGACTCTAGAAAACTTTGGTAAACAGAGGAAATCCTAGTATTTTCATTACATTTTTTTTTTCCCCCACCAGGGGGTCCTTTTTGTGGGCTCTAGTGTCCCTTATATGACAGTAGGCTGACAGGAAAGGGGGAAGGAGAGGGGGGAAGACATGCGACAAATGTCGTCGGGTCCGGGAATCGAACCTGCAACGGCCGCATCGAGGACTGAAGGCCTCCAAACGTGGGGCGCGCTAACCTCTATGCCACCGGAGCACAACCCGAATCTTACTTTCTGTCAGATGCAGCTTTGCTGATCTAAAACTTTCTGCCAAACTCGTTTTAGAGAGAAGAGGCTTTATCATTCTCTCCTTCCAACAAACAAGCCATCATATTCAGTTTCTCTACCAATTGCTGAGCTCTGTTTTTTTTTTTTTTTTTTTTACAATTTCTAAGCATCACCATCTGACCTTGGGTGAATTTTCTGGGAAAGCCACTTCTAAGATTGACAGATGTGTTAAATGGTCTCTACTTGACTTAACTTAACAAAACGTAAAACTGTGTGGAAATGACCTCATAACTCTTCCAAGATTAACAGATATTACTGATGTTTGCACATCAGAGCTCCTCAAACGGTGGCATCTCAGTAGCACTTTATGCAATACTGCAGTCACAAATGACTGTTTGCATGCAATAGGACAGTGTCTTTCCAATGTCGTGTTCAGGCGAGAACATATTTAGGTTGACTGTAACTGCTCTTTTTACACACACTGAATCCAAAGGCTGTAAGATAGATGGCTAAAGCTATGCATTTGTCAGATCTTTTGCAATACAATCCCAATTTTATATTCTTCGGATACCGTCCATACCTATTTTGCACAACAGGAAATGGTGGAAACACCTGCTTTTGTAGAAACATCCACACTCGGCGATGGCTTTTGAGCAGCAGATGCTACTTTTCCTTTTATGGAAGACTTTTTCACATCCAGTTCCTTCATTTTGGTTTCATAGTCAAAAAATAATCAAGAATCTATTGCACATTTCTTTCAAAATTTTAAAAGTCCATCTTTCTAATCTATCACCGGATCTCGTAAGGTCATCGTTTGCTTTCTCAACACAATCCCCTGCTTCGCCTCCCCTTGATCCGTTGACCCCGCTCTCTCTCATTTTTAATCGCCACCATCCCTACAGCGAGCTGCCGCCATCGTGCTTTCCTGTAAAGCGATAGTTACACACTCTGAATTATTAACAGTCATTATCAAAGCTTTGTGCTTAACTTGTTTTGTTGTAGTGTTATGTTCCTGTGATCTCGGGCAGTCATTACTTATTAACAAACTGGATGCTTTTCCCCGAGTCGCCGCCTGTTGATGATGCGCGGCTTTAATGACGTGCTCATCCTGTTTGCCCCCGTCTCAAAGCCAAAAAATAATAATGTTGGGGTTTCACTTAGGGGGATGAAATGCACAGCAAAAATTACTATTTATTGGCCTAAGATTAAATCATTATCATAAAGGGAAATTAATTAAACCAGTATTTTTCTGCAGATTGTTTACATATCCAAAAGGTGGATTTTTTTTTTTCCATTTGTGGGAGAGAATAGTTGGATGTGTCCAAATACACCCAGGAAGAAGAAGTGCACCAACTAGCCTGATAGCGCTGGCAGGTTTTCCTGTATGGTGGCAAGTTTGAGACAAAAAAATTACAATTAATTAATTAATTGATTTCACAACCATTTTATTAAAAAATATTATTAAGGATTATTCTAATAAAGCAGCCAATCCAGATGCATCAGTCATTTTCCTCGGCGCTGATTGGTAGCTAACGTTTACCCCCTCAGATGGTAAATGTTAGCTTCTGCGGAAACGTTTAGGCGGTTTCCAGTGTGAGCATTAAAGAATATTAAGGTATATTTGGTGTCTGAACTATTAAAATAAGCAGTTTGAAGCTTTTCTAGAGGTGGTTTCAGGTGACTTTAGCTCTGGTCTCTAACTCCTTCAAAACCAGGTCACCATTGTAGCCGAAAGTAAAAACTTAAAACGAAACTTCAGAGATCAATCCTCCTTTATGTATTTCTACTTCATGTGTTTTGTCACATTAAAAATGCAAACAGCTGACCGGACCAGAATTAAATACATATGTTTTTGTACCACACTTTGTCCAGCTTCAAAATTATAACAGCAAATTAGGGCAATTGTAGGTAAAGAAAAGGGGAGATAAAAACTTTGAAATTTTCCGAGCTTGTAAAGTCAAAAATGTTTGACTTTTAAGTTTCGAAATCAAAAACTTTAATCTTTGAGCTCAAAAAGTTTTCTCTAGAAAATTTTTTTAATTAATCTAAAGGTTTTTTTTCTCACAAGTTTTCAACTTTTGAAACTTTAACGGCCCTGATGAGTTTTCATATGAAATGGAGTTACTGTCCTATATTGTGTATTATATTGTGGACTGAAGTGACTGGGAAAACGGTTACTCAACAATTCAGTCAATTTGTTGTTTTAGATAGTCACTGTGATTTTAGCACACAGTATAATAACTCACTGCACACAACAATGGTGGCGTATGAAAAAAACAAATGCTCTCGGTTTCTGTTAGTTTTTGCAAAAAGATGAGCTAGAACTTGAAGATGACTAAAGATAAACCTTCTCTTTCACACATCTGTTATTCGGATCCTCAAATTCACTTCACAACATTAGAAATAGCTGAAAAACTGTTAGCGGTCTGCTAAATATTTTTTACATCTTCCTCTAAATTTAGACCTTCAGTTGGATGCTTCCAGTCATTTAGTCCAGAAATATCTGCAGAGACCTTCAAAAACAACCACCTGACTCTAAACTCGACCCTATCCAAATGGGATTAGGGTATGGAAATAGTAAGACAAACATTGAGGGCAGAAACCGTGTCAGACAACTGTGACCACCGCGCCCTCTTCTAACCCCGCCCTGCACCACCAGACAAACCAGAAAGAAAAGCAGCAGATATCGCACAACAGCACACGACGTCTGAGGAGCTTTAATATGCACTTAAACAAATCGCTGAAGGGTTCCAGAGGCCGCAGCTCATCAAGCCGGGACACTTTTTTGCACATGCAAATCCAGCGTTTGTGTTTTGGCTTGACAAACTGGAGCCAGACTCAGACTGAGTCTTCACCTGTGAGACCTCCACCCGACCAAAACCCCAACAGGAACCGACTCGGTTCTCCTTTCATCCAGCTTTCCGCTCCGTTGTCACTCAACAGCTGGTGGCTTTGTGCTTTCACCTGCTCTCTCTCTCTGTGGAAGCACAATGCTTGGTATGTGTTTGTCAAGTTAAAGAAGAATAAATACTTCAAAATGAACAGTCAGGCCTGTCACAATAAGGAATAAATCAATGAATCAAATGATAAAATAAAATTTCCAGATGCATGTTTTATTGTTTTTCTCTTTTCTTTCCCTTTTTTTTTTTTTTTTTTTTTACCAAAAACTTTAGTCCAATGCTTTGGTCTCAACTAGTCAGTAATTAATAAATTTTATTTGTTGTTTCTGTTGTTTTGTTTGTTTATTCTGTATATTTTAAATGTCTTCCAGTTCCAGTGTTAAATATTTAAAGTTATTGTTCTTTGAAAATGTTTCCTTGAATTAATGTTCCATTACGCAATTATTATTAATTACTTGAAAATTGTCTGAATAAAACAATATTATCGTTAATCGCGATAACTTCTGGTAAAATTTGATACCTGTATGTTCACGAAATTCTTGTTATTAGAGCTGTAAGACCAATCACTGCAAAAACACAAAATCTTACCAAATATTTTTGGTCTAGTTTCCAGTTCAAATATCTTAGTACTCTTTAAATAAAACAAAACTAACAAAAAGGTACATTTTCAGTAACATATCGGAGTTTATAGGATAACTCATCATAGCGATAAGAGGCTTGTGTTGCGTTGGTTTTGACGTTGGGCGGCATGGGTCAGGTCTGCCCTGTGCGTTGTCTTGAAGGCATGGCGCCAGGATAAACTGTGGAACAGATTAGTTTCTCCCACACTAGCAGAAGTTTGTAAAGCTTTATTGTGTGTTTTATTCAGTGTGACAACTAACTGCAAAGAAATAAGTGTTAAGGAAAAGTAGAACAAATCATGTTCACTTGTCTAAGGTTAATAATTTAAGGTTTGCATTTTCCAGAGTGCAAGTAAAACCAAGATTTAAGTGATGAAGTTCTTAAACGTTACAATTTATTAAATTGTTAATATTTAGTACAGTCTGAGTCTATTGTAACTTACACTATGTCAGCATGGTAGTCTAATTTATTTCATATTTAATGTTTGATCAATATTAAAGCTCTATTGGAGAGAATGTGGTACACGAAAGAAAAGGTGGTTCGCCCAGGGCACCAAACAGGCTAGAACCGCCTCTGTCTGTATGAACCATCATCTACCCAATGCTGGGTGACAGAAATAAAGCCGGTATTGGAAACAAACTAATGAAGTTTCACCACCTTCATCTGATTTTTTAGCCCTTTTTTTTATGTCAAACCTCTTGATCCCTCCACATTCTCACTCCATCCCACTTCCCTTCGCTCAATGCCTCTCTTAGTTTCCAGACCGTCCTCTCTTCCCGTTCTCCAGCCACCGATCTACGCCGCTCCCCCTTCTTCTCTCCATCCCTGCGTCGAACAAATGGATAATAAGCACCGCTTTGTACGTGGCTCCTTTCTCAGATCCAGAGTGAAGAGTCTGATTAAATAATCATTGGAGGAGCGGTGCGGCTTCCCTCCTCCCCGCTCCTCACCTTGGG
Organism: Gambusia affinis; assembly: GCF_019740435.1. Taxonomy (NCBI): domain Eukaryota; kingdom Metazoa; phylum Chordata; class Actinopteri; order Cyprinodontiformes; family Poeciliidae; genus Gambusia; species Gambusia affinis. Next base: position 22,651,448 of record NC_057872.1, read on the forward strand.
GACATATTGTCCCCTGTCACTGAAACCTCGGGGACAGAAGGCTCCGCCGTGGGGAGGCGCAGTGGGAGTGCGGGGAGCTGATGAAATGAAGATCGGGTAATGAAGGCATGGCCCATGGCTTCCGCGGCTCCGCCATATGTTTCACCAAATGCAAATTGCCCCCTATTCAAACAACTTTTTCATCTTGATATATGCAAATGTGTTTATAAATACTGCCTTATAAATATAGCATTACAGTTTGTGCGCTCGGAGTCGTTTTCTGCTGTTGCGAAGCGCAGCAAGACGAGATTTAACGGACACGTTCGGACTTGGCAGCGGCTAATGGAGTCCTGGGGGACGAGATGCAAGGAGGTCACACTGACCAATCAAAATGAAATTCAGCTAACACCTCGTCCAATTAAAAATAACCAAGCAATCACAGGATCCAATGAAGACAAACCAGAGCCGTATTGACGTTTCAGTAATGAGGGATATTATTTTTCACTCCATAATCTGAGGAGCACAGTTTGGGGTTTTCCCCAAAACTAAATCTATAATCTATATAAAAAAAATAAGTGCAATAACAAACAAAAAGTTCAGAGTGTTTACATGAGTTCAGCTCCTGTGGGGTAACGTCAGCTAAACGCTAAAAGCTCAGATGTTTGTGTCTGCTCCACGCTCAGAGCGATGAATCCAAAGCGTCAACATCAAAGAGGCAAAATGTTAAATAATCATAAAGCCTTGATTGCACCCTAATTAGCTTGATTGAGCTAAACAGCTAATATATTTCTCTTCTGACCTGGAAAAAAGTTTGCAACACATCTTTATTCTTCTGAGTGAGAAGAAACAATAAAGTCAAAGAGGTTTTATCTCAATAAAAGTACAGATTATAGCTACATTGTTATTGGGTAAACTCATTCATTCCCCTGCAGGATGCGTGGTGGGGTGCTGTCACATGTCGATCAGATCGTAAAACTCCTGCTACGCCACCTGACTAAACATTCGTCAATGCAGAAGCAGCAGCAGCGGCTCTGGACCGGACCGCTTCATGACTGACATGGGCCGAATGGGTCAAACCTGCTGAGAATGTACTGCATGATGTGTCATAGAAAGCTGTAATAGTCACTTATTAGCATATTTTAATATAAAATACATCATTTTATTCAGGTAGCAGCCATTTTACCCGTTTCTGTTCCCATTTTTGCACCTGTAAGAAAACAATTTCATATCTATGCTAAAAGCTGCAGTATGTATAAGTTATCATAGCCTGCCACTGATGCTAAGGCTAGTTAGCATAGCCACCAATGACTGTGGATAAAGAGTTTCCTTGTAAGAGTAAATTGTTTCTCTGCCATTAACACATTGAACTGCGTGTTGATTGACAGCGCTAAGACCCTCCTCCTGGCTCCAATTGGCTGGTTCTGGTTGGGAGGAGAGCATTTACTCAAACAACAATGGTAGCTTTACAAAAACTGTCAAGTGGTCCAGTTTCTCGTAGTCCACTTGAAATAAGGCAAAACTACATTACAAATAACTTTTAGCAAGATAGGAGCTTGTTTAGTCATCATTTCCTTAATATCCATGGAAAAATACTTGTTGGGTAGCAATTAGTTACATTTACTTGAGTAACTTTTTGGAAAACAATTTGGTCTTAATTGTTTTGGAGGTTTTTATGACGCCGTACTTTTTTTGCTTTTACGTGCATAATTTAATTATTAAGTATTTCTCTCTTACTTGAGTAAAATTTCTGGATTTTCTACCCACTGAATGAAAAACAAACAAGTTTCAATCAAAAATTCAGTTTTCCCAAGTTTTTTTAATGAATGAAACTCATTTGAATTATTATTTTTTTGCCTAATTTTGTTATGTTTTTGTTACTTATATGAATCATTGTAAATTTGGTCCTCAAAATACCAAAATTTCTACTAAACTTTACATTTTGGTTCATCTGATGATGTAATTTTTAAACATTAAATGATTGATAATTTGATCAGTTACTCAGTACTTCAGTAAACTTTTTATAAAATACTTTTTTACTCTTACTTCAGTAAAAATATCTTGAAGTAGTACTACTCTTACTTGGGTACATTTTTGGGTACTATGTTCGCCTCTGGATATAAGTGAAATAATCTGCCAGTGTAAATAGTACTTCTTCATCAATATAAAGAAGTAATTATTAATAATATCTATTGAATATTATGAATTACAAATAAAATGACAGCAATGCAATAAGTGATTGAAAGAAGTGGATTGAACTTATTAAAACACACCCGTTCTCCAGCAGCATAGGTAAAAGTATTACTAAGAGTAGCTGTAATAATATTGACATTAATAATGTTAATATTGGTGCTAATAATGCTTCACCAACAACATATCAAGATAGTTTTTTGTATTTAGCAGAGACCATTTCTTCACACAGAAATTTTAATTGTTTATTGTGTTTAATGTGTTTTGTTTTTTTCAGTTAAACTGTTCCAGAGTTTCACACCACAGACTGAAACTCAACAAAAGAACATCTTTCTGTGGTTTCAATCTTACAAGTTTTGAATTTGAGATTATAAAGTCCTTCTTTTTTATTGACTTTCAAAAACAACCTCCTATATCTTGCTGAAAAGTTACTTGTAAGTCAGTTTTGTTTTATTTCAAGTGTACAAAGATATTTTCAGTAGAAACTAGGCCAAAAATACCTGGTAACATTTTGCGTTTCGCAGTGTATTTATCCAGATGCACATCTAGAACCAGATTAGACATGCTTAGAAATATTTTTAAGCCGGTTTTGAGAAGATTTGGATCATGAAAACGGTCATCTCGACTCAGAATCACCCCACCAGTTCATGTGTGAGTCCAGCAGCCTTCAGATCTTGACGGATGAGCTGCATTTGTTTCTGTAAGCTGCTAGCTCGCTGTCGGCTCATTAGCCCGAGTGCTCCTCTGCCAATTGAGAGGGGTTAACAAACTGGATACTAATTAATCACAGGCAGAGACGACCTGACGTGTAACAGCAGACAAAGCAGCGGCGAACACGGCTGCCGTGCAGGCGTGATGCTCAGGTGTGGTTTGGGAGCGAACGCAGCACCACACAGGCCACCGAGTGTGTGCACTGCTGTGCAAAAATGACAAAGTAAGCAAAGAAAGCAGTGAAACAACTGTGTGATCGCAGGGAGTTTAGAGGCAGACTAGATAGGAAAGGGTGTGACCGAAGCCTTTAATTGGCCTTATGAGAAAGTGAATCTGTGAAGTGGATCCAGTAATGAAGATGTTTTCACGGTATGTTAACTTCTGGGGCGCATGTTTCACTTTTTGCAGAAAAATGCCAAACCCATAAAACCAAAACACTTGGAAAATCAAACATAGCTCCATGTTTTATTATTATCAAATAATTTATCCAACATTGTTGTTCTGAATAAAATATTTTAGTGGCATTTATCAGCAGCAGAAGTGGAAAAGATGAACATTTTCTCACCTGAGATACTCAAAGTGTGCAAACATTTGATGTCCAGCAGGCTGAAGCAGTGTTATGTTTTATTGCATCCATCTTCCTGTTACCCATCTCGTATTTAAAACCAATATTTACCCAACTTTCTATCTATTACCTACCTGTTAAATGCATCTTTATCTTTTTAAGTGTACTTTTTCTTCCATACACGTGTGCAGGCATGGTGATCATGAAGTATAAGATAAGAAAATGTTCCTCTGAGCCAAAGATCTGCAACTTTTCATCAGATTTTAGCAGCTATTTAACCTTCTTCTATTGCATATTTACATTACTGCAACTCCAGTCTAAATTATTATTTTTATGGAATTATAAAACTTGACTAGACACTATTTAATTTTTTTTTCCATCACTGACAAAAAATAAATCATATTTTTAGACACAATTTGAGGAATTTTTCCTGTTTAAAACCCAGTTTAGCTCAAAATCTTTCTTTTTATGAACCAGCATGTGGATATTGTGGTAAATATACTTCTATAATTATATTATTAAGAGTGAAGTGAGTGTGCTGTGCTGTATGTGTCAATCACAAGTGAGCTCCGCATTTAAAGCAACAATAGCGACCTCTACTGGCTTTATGAGGCTAAGACAATAAAAATATACTTTAAACCCTTTTTTTTCCAAGAAACCAATATGATGAAGAAAAAATATGAACTGTTATTCAAATGTTAGTTGTTTTTTATTTTAGCATTTTTTGTAAAGTCTTGTTTTATAATGATTTTTTTACCGTATTATTTGAAATAAAGTGGATTTTAGAGCATTTGAAAGAGTGAAAATTATTTTTACTGGGACAGAACAAAACCAGTAAAAGACCAACAAGAAGAAACATGTCTGTGTGGACAAATAAACTATTTCTGTTTGCATCTTTGTTCACTTCTTTTACACCCAGTATCCCCAGTGGAGTTCAAAGTAAGCATCACTTTCAAATATAAATTTATATATTCCGTAGTATTCACATTTTTTTACCTGTTTTGATTACATCCAAATTCATGAGGTAAGTAGAAAACATAGTAGATATGCCGCTTCTCACATGTGCCCACCAGAGGGCAGCAGAGGAGGATCTGATTCAACTCAGAAGATGTAAATATTTACTTCAGAAACGGACAAAATAGTTTACCTTCTATTTCCAGATGGATACCCCTACTAAATCAGATTATTTTAAGCCAAATAGTTTAATCCTGTCTTCATTTATTTGGCTTTTTCCCCCCACTCTTCCAGGTCTTTCAATAGTATCTACATGAACTCTGATTTTTCTTTCACTTTCCGTTTCCTTCTCATACCTGAGGTTAACACCTTGTTGTACAATGTAAGATTAAAACAGGTGGAAATCAGAGAATTGAAGGACAAGCGAAGAAGAATCTGTCCAGCATATGAACTGTGTCTAAAAGGAAGTGACATCATCATCGTTCACTAGTTTGACTAAAGTTAACGGTTGTTTTACGATCACTTTGTTTGTGCAAAAGTCTTGAATCAGTCAAAACTGTGTTATCATTGGTGTTTTTCATGGATTTACTAAATATTGTTTTTTATGAGATGAGATTATTTAGTCCTTGTGACAGAGACAGGCTGAAAAAGACACTTTTTAGAGAAAATGTGAAAATCTATACCGAAAAGTTGTCACATGCTCACACCAGAGGGCGCTAGAGGACAACTTGATCCAACAGACTCAAGGTGACGTGAAAACGTAAATTATATATCTATATATAAAATAGACATATATATATATGTCTATTTTCATTCACTTTGAGACGCCGTCCTGTCCAGTATGAACTTAAAACATAAAAAATCTGGTCACCCTTAGTAAAAGAATAATGGTCAGGGCTGCAAATAAAACCATCTGCAACAGATAAAACTAATTGGATGTCCATTTCTGGACTGAGATGTCTGATGTTGTTCCTGGGATCTGTTGTAGCCACTGTTCCAGTTTGGGGGTGACTGCCCCGAGGGTCCAGATGACCACAGGCACCACTGTGGTCTTCACCTTCCAGGCCCTCTCCAGTTCCTCCCTTAGGCCCTGGTATTTCTCTAGTTTCTCGTGCTCCTTTTTCCTGATGGTGCAGTCCCTTGGTATTGCCACATCCACCCCACCGGCTTTCCTCTGTTGTTTATCCACCACGACTATGTCTGGTTGGTTCGCCCTCACCATTTTGTCTGTCTGGATCTGGATATATATATATATATATATATATATATATATATATATATATATATATATATATATATATATATATATATATATATATATTTACGAACTGACATGTTCAAGGAAGCATATATATATATTCACTTTGAGACGCCGTCCTGTCCAGTATGAACTTAAAACATAAAAAATCTGGTCACCCTTAGTAAAAGAATAATGGTCAGGGCTGCAAATAAAACCATCTGCAACAGATAAAACTAATTGGATGTCCCGTATTTAAGAAATATGATTAAAAAAACAATAATAATTAAGCACAGGCTTGTTAAAAGACCAGAAATCCATCATCTTATAATGAATCATCTGCTACATGCTCCATGTTCAGCTAAAACCTCTTTGAAAAACATCTTTTTGGTGTTGAAATACAACTTATTACCTATCAAACTGTCTTATTTTGGCATTTTTCATATTAAAAAATGGAAAGAAATCATCTTTGTGATAGACTGGGGGTAACAAAGAGGCTAAAGGAGTTTGTTACATATTTATATAGTACTGGTTTAAACTTTAAATTTAAAAGGACAGAGAAGTTAGGGGACCCACATGTGACTCATTATACTACCTTGAACAGCTCAGGGTCTATACAAAGCAGGTGTTTCATTATATTGATTACATAACTCATTCTTAGATAATGAGACTTTAAGCTCCATTCAGTATTCATAGCTTTTTATTGCCTAATAACACATTTACATAGTTAATCATGCTTCCTTGAACATGTCAGTTCGTAAATATATTTATGGGCAATACAAAACATGTTCAAGACATTTTTTTGCTGATAGTCGTTCTTAGATAATTACATTTTTGCCTGGTCAGTTCTACCTGTTTTAGGGTCTCTTGTCATTTTAAATTTAAATAAGCTGCTCCTGGCCACGCCCCCACCTCAAAATATACACTCACACAAAAAAACAACTGCAAACAGATGTGCAATTATACAACCGTACATCTTTGAAAAACAAAAGTTGGTTTGTTTTTCAACAAACCAACTTTGGTTTGTGCAGCTTTCTTGTTGGTTGTTGCACAACCAACAAGAAAGCGGCGCGTGGTTTCTGGAGTAAACAACAAAACACTTGCCTTTAACAGCAGCCATTGTACAGCGCATACAGAGGTAAAACCAGCTGACCAAACATCCTGGAACTCGGTTTAGGTTGCTAGGCAACAGTCTGAGCATTGTCAGGGTTGCTATCCAACAGGTAGTGCCTGCTGATTTGTGACGTTACATTCTGGAGGATTTTGAAAAGAGTGATTCTCCAGACACCAAAAATCCTTCACTTACTGTCAAAACCTGACTGGGTGTGTTTTTAAGAGCTTGTGGTGTTTTTGGAAGCAGTTGAGGGCCAAATGGAAGCTCAAAAAAACAAAAAAATTTGAATTTTGCCTTTAAAAACAATGGATTAATGGGGAGAAAAGGCAGCCAAAGAATAAGAAGTTGACATGATTTTCCTCATACGTGGCAGGAAAAGTGATTATGAAATCAGGTAAGGGATGGGTGAGGCCTCATGAGTGAACCACTTTTTCTGCGGTGCTGCTGGAGTTGAGCCATTAGGCAAATCTCAGGATTTATCTGTACCACCTGATCTACTGCTGTCACCTATCGGACCGTGAACTCTGCGTAATCAGAATCCGAACAGAAACACTTCTGCAGGCCCAGAGCGCTCAACGAGAGGAGCCACTTGTTGTGCTTCAGGCACCTTGTAAGCCTTTGCTTCTCTCTTCAAGAGTTTGTCAAGCAAATCCAGAGGGGTGGGGCCTGCAGAGATTACAGCTGGTCCCAAGTCTGGTGGGAATCCTCAAAGAGGATCAGGAGAAGGAAGATGAGGACGCAAAACTCTCTCAACAGTTGGAGAGTAGGAAGCTACAGATGTTTTATTCATTTATTACTTAAAATACATGGAAATAAATCAACCAAGGTTTTTTTTATATAAACATGTCAGCAACAAATATCTTTAAATTGTTTCACCAATTGTGAAACGAGTAACAGACAATACGCTTTGTCAATGCCATGATCAAAATCATCAATACAAAACAAATATCTTGGTCAATATTCCAGTTATTATGTTTCTAAATAAAGTTCAAACAGGTGTGATTTTTACTCTGGATTCAGAAGAACTCTTTCTGGAAGTTTGTTCCAGATTTGTGGAGGAAAAAAAACTGAATTCTGCTTTTCTATGTTTGGTTCTGGTTCTGTGGACACAGATAGATCAGAACCAGAAGACCTGAGAGGTTTCGAACTAGAAAAAAACGATTTTCATCGTATTTCCCTGCTATACTGCAAAACCCCAAAACCTTTTCAAGTGATTTTGATCTAGTTTCTAGTGGAAATACTTTAGTACACTTGGAAACTACCTTAAAAGGAACATTTCAGCAAGAAATAGGAGTTTGTTTAGAGTAAATAATTCCTTAATATTGATGAAAAACTGCTAGTTTCACTGGCAGATTATTTCACTTATAAAAGGGAAAAATGTCTTGTTATAAGTTAAATAATCTGCCAGTGTAACTAGAGCTTTTTCATCAATATTAAGGAGTTATTTACTTTTAAAAAGCTCCTATACCTTGCTAACAAATTAAACAAAAACTACTAGTTAATTACGTGTTTTTGTTTCTGCAGTGTAAGTTGGTCAGTGATTTATAAACTAAGAGAAGTATTTCAAAGTCTTTCCTCTAGGAAGCCAGAGAAATGACTTTAAAACTGTTTTCTTAATCTTAGTAAATCAAGGTTTCCACCTGTGTGAGGTTCAATTTCCAGAGATTTCCAGTGCCACTGCTGAAGGGAATAACACTGTCACATATAATCATGTCTAATTATACAGGGTAATATTCTCTCAGTTTTTATATTTAGTGTACAAAGACTAAAACCCCGAAGCTCCTGACAGAAACATTCATTACTGAGAGACACCCACAGGTGCCTGCTGTTTGTATGCAGTCCCCCACGGTGATTTTTTTTACAAATTAAAATGTTTTCTGGGAAAACAAAAGGCACTGAGACACAGAGAGCTGCTTTCACTCACCAGAAACATCGTCTTGATTACCAACATCCACCCGGTGCACGATACAGATAACCCCCCACGGACTGGAAGGCAAAGCTACCAGCACACACACACACACACACACACACGCAGAGATACATGAAGCTCTGTTCCTCACACCGCTCTCTGTGCTCGCATTAGGAGCGCTCCCTGCAGACATTCATTGCATTAAACAGTCAGGGAGTTGCATGTATGCATGGGCCGTAATTGGCGGATTAAAAATTCCTACACAGTTGTGGCACTGTTGACTTTGCCGTCTCTGTTCCCCCAGTGTATTCGTTTCAAAGGACTGTTTGGTGAAAAAAATATAAAACACGGCTAAATGTGCAGCCCGAGTGTGGTGAAACACACACACACACACACACACACGCACACACACACACACACACAGTATAATCGGGCCTTTTACATCCAGATAAATTATGCATAAACTAAATGGTGAGGGTTTGTGGCCCCTGCTGATGTGAAAACTGCAAAGGAATTTTCAACACTAAGGGAAATCTCTTTAAAAAATATGAAAAACAGATGAGCAGGTTTGGTTGTACATTAATTTAATCATTTCTACACATTTTGTTATTCTTGTATCGGCACATAGTGATATTTTATAGCACAATCAAGCAACTGTATCACCTTCAGATCCCTTAAAGCTGCTGTGTACATCAAATACAACTTAAAAGAAATATTATTTCATAATTTAACGCCATGAAACTGGGTCTCTGTCCCTTTAAGAACTCCTGCTCTTTCGGAAACTCTGCCTTCAGAAAGAGCAGGCTCCTCTGTTTACTCTTTAACAACATTTTTTACCAGCGTTTTACTAAGTAGCAACTTGTCTAACAAGCTCAGCAGATGCCCAGTTCCAGCAGGTGTTTGCTAATCGCTGCTGGCTAGTCTGAAGGTCCTGAGGAGAACGGCTGCTCTGTAATATGAGAGCTCAGTAGCTAGGAAAATGTAGCTTGGAGGAGGAGCTTTGTTGCTGAAGGCGGGGCTAGGTCCACCCAAGCGTTTTGCACAGCTTAATGGTTGCCATGGAGATTCAAGAATTTCTCAAACATTCATGAAAGAATCAAGAAAACACTCCAGTTATATTTTTATAACACTGTAACATGATGTAAACCTCTCAAAGGTCCATTTTACATAATGCCGCCCCTTTAAATACAGTTGCTATTCATTATAATAAACCAGATTAAATTAAAACCAGAAACTGAGTCGGTTTGACAGGAATCTTGATTGTTGCTGGGATCTGGGAGCAAAAGTCTTTCCCAACATGCAGACACACGCACATTCTCTCCCACACACAGAGATAGTAAATCTGGGTTTAATGCCGGAGGCTGGGTGGGGAAATAACCACCGGCTAAATACTGGTGGTTACTTCATGGCTGGAAAACGACAATTATCTTTCCTCAGTTGTGAAAAGATAATTACATATCGAGTTGTTTGAAGGAGAAGCACTTTGTGATTTGTAAGAGGAAAAAGTCCCTTTGCTGCTCTTAAAAAGTTTTACATTTTTTAAAAAACAAACTTTTTTCATCACTTTATAGTTTACTGCCTTCCATTGGACTGTAAATAGAAGAAACTGGGGGTGACTGCAAGTTAATTGTTGCGATAATTACTATTAGCAAGACAAGAAGAAATTTTTTTTACATATATGAGTATTTATTTGTGTCAGTTGTGCAAAGAGAAACTAAAGCACTGATACAATTTGTAGACAAAATGTGTGTCTGCTGCTTATAAAATATACACATCAGCACAATAGAAAAGCAACATATTTAGTTTTAGCTTCAAGCACTTTATTTAAAATTAAATCTTTTTTTTAAGAGTTTGAAAACGTCACAGTAAAATTCAAGCATTCAAGAAACAGATGCAGCATCTTGATTCAAACATTGTGGATAAAAAAAGGTAAAAACATTATTCAACTCTCTGTAATCTGGCACCAAACTGCCTGCATTTGTTTTGGCTTTTTATCAAAATTATTTTCAATACATGTACTAATATTGTCATAGAATAATGAAGACATATAAGAAAGCAGGCAGAGGTGAAAATAAACTCTTACAAACTAAAGTCCAGCAGTGCAACAGTACCTGCATTTACTCTGAGCTTAGCTCTGTGTAAATTGGAATTAGCTTAATTAAAAACACGGTTTTTTTTTATAAGAAGATTTTGCACTAGGATGAGATTGTTTTTCGGTTTTATTGCAATTAATGCAATCCAAAGTCTTAAAGTTCATGTCATATTTATGTCTTAATCCAGATTGATATTGAATTATTGGTCTTTAATGTCTCATTTTTCCACAGAAATCTGTTAGGAGGTAAAATAAATGATTTCAAATAAACCATTTATGCATCAAAGTTTGCATATCTACATTAAGAAGCTGTGCTGGTAAAATCCTATTAACATTAGAGTGAAAACAATTTAAGCCTTGAACAGAGGTTGTTTGTTTCTGGTTTCAAAGAGAAGATTTCTGTGGTTCTTTCCCACCAGAGCTGAGGGCGTAACGGGTTAAAGGATGAATAATAAATCAGGTTTTATTCTGAAAATGAGTCAGTTTTAATGGCATTTGAAGCTTCCCAACATTAGTCCCAGTGCATTCCTCCCCATTAACTGGATCCGTTCTGACGGTGCCGGCCACAGGGTGGTACCTGGCCCACCGCTTCACCTCTCTTTGTCACGGAGAGTGCAGTGAACTGGCCTCAGTGTGATGCAGACACACAACTTCAGTTTTTGTTAAGGTTTCATAAGTTTTTTTATTGAAAGAAACGGATTGGAAAGATTTTCTTTTGCATAATTTTGTTATTTTTTCTTCTATAAATTATTGTCATTTTGGTCCATAGAATACCAAAACTTCTACGTAACTTTATATTTTGGTCCATCTGATTTAAATGTTAAGTATGAAGTAATTGATAATTTGATCAGCTACTCAGTACTTGAGTCGACTTTTTAGCAAATACTTTTTTACTTTTCTGTAATTTCTTGGACGGCGTTAATGGAATATCGACAAAGTTGTGCAAACATTTGTAATGTGATAAAATGTAATGGAAATGCAGCATGACATATTTCTTTCTACAGAGGACCTGACTTCGGTACTTTGGTGATTTTTTTGTGTAAAGCTGTAAATAAAGGTCACCAGCCTCCGGTTAGCATTTTATTCATTTATTGCTGTGCTGTTGGGTTTGTGGTATCTAATCCTGCTATTCTGAGAGTGAGACCTTTCTGTAACCTGCTCATTGTATTTCAGTTTCGCATCCAGTTTTCCATTATTATCTGCCTCATTTCCTATTTTCTGTAGTGCTTCCTCTTTTTTCTTCTTGCATAAGAGCCACATTTTACTTCCTCACCTGCTTTTGGTTCCCTCATTGAACCAAAAGCATTGAACCTGATCCCTGTCCTGCTAGATTTCTTCTTTTGCTCTCACAATTTACTGTCATGTTGCTGTCATTTCAGTTCTATGATGACATTTTTTTTCTTTATTAGTTCCCCACTTTCACACTCGACCTCCCCTGTCCATTGTTTCGGGTTCTCAGCTTCAGGAAAGTTCATCCTTTGTGTTTCTTGCTTCCTGGCTGCTGTATTCTGGGCCCACTTCTTTAAAATCACCACAGATTTCTCCATATATCTTCTACAAGTGTTGTGTACACTTTTTATGTCCTCTGTACATAATAGATCACAAATAAATTGAATCTGAATGTGCTGAGAAGTCAAAAAGGACACTTTGCTTCATTTTATGAAATTTGTGCAGCATATTAATTGATGTACTTTCTAATTCAAATATCTTAGTACACTTAAAATAAGACAAAATTGCCTTTCAAGTAAGGTAAGGTAATTACCATACCTTAAGGTAAGCTCCTATATCTTTTGAGAAATATGAGAGCTTAATTTGAGTCAATAATTATGGAATATTGAGGAAAAAGCAGCACCTTCACTGGCAGAATTGTTTTTTCCAGACGTTATAGATGAAAAAAAAATCTGCCAGCTTGTTGTTTCTCAACAACATTCAAGAATTATTTACTTAAATCAAGCTCCTATACCTCTTTGAAAGGTTAATCTTATCTTATTTCAAGTGTATTAAGATATTTGCACTAGAAACTAAACCAAAAATACTTGGTAAGATTTTGTGTTTTTGCAGTGCAGTGCTTCCCATGAAGCCAGTTTAGCTTTTGTGCTGAAAGAAAAAAAGCCTACCTGAAAGGGATCTCAGAGATAAAGGCTTCAGCAGTTTAAACGCATGGCTTCCAAACAACTGAAAACAATTGAAATTTTACACCTTTTCATCCATTCGTGTGATCTTCATGGGGCTCAAATCCTGATGCAGTTTAAACAATGGGTAGCCATAACCAATCTTTTCTTCTAGATCAGGCGTCTAGATGAAACAGCCTTAATGGTTGCTCTTGTTTGCCATATATTGAGGTTTTGAGTTACGCGATTGTCCCTGCAGAGTGAATTCACTGCACCTGCACAGGAGAACGTCAGCGAGCTGCAGCGGAGCAGAAGGAGCTTCATCATAAAGCCTGCTGGCCTCCGCGTTTGCTCAGTGACATCATTGCTGGCTATCAACCTCATAATGGATGTTTGTTTGCAGAGTAGGCGTACGAGGCGCATCAGCAGCAAGAAGCACAATGTGACTTTTATGTGCTGCGGTTGTAGATCCACCGGACCAAAATGGAAACTTTAATTTAGCACAGATCCGTCCTGTGATCATAAATCTGAGGCAGACCTTTTTCTTTTTTCTCATTCAGTGAAATGTATGTCCTTGGATCATTAACTTTCTATACTTAAGTAAAATCCACAAACTATTCTCAGATGTTATATTAACCAACCAGTTATTTCTTTCCATTAATGTTTGAGACAATTAGGCAGAAAAGTGTGAGAAAAAGCAAGTTTTTCCCTTCTTCTGTCAAAGATAACCAACTTAACTATGGTGAATTAATAACAATAATACTAAAAGCCATACACCAGAGAAGCAGTAAATTAAAATTACAGGAGAATGAAAAAAATACTATGATACAAGGATCTGACAAATGTGTCATTAAGCTGAGAAACTTAAGCTGAGAAAGATGCTGGGGGTGATTACTGGATGGAAAAATGGACAGAACCAGAATCTGCAGCTGTGATAAAAGTGTAAAGAACTGAAGGTAAACTATTTCCATTAAACATATAATTGCTTAAATTGAAAATAAATTGGCTCAATAGAAACACATCAATATTGAAAAACTTCTTGTTATAAGACGAGGTGTGTTTTTTTTTTGTTTTGTTTTAGTTTTATTGTCTCCAGTGGCCTTTATTTGATAGTGAATTGACAGGAAAGTGGGTAATGAGAGAAGGGGGAAGACATGCCGGGAATTGAACCTGCAACAGCCGCGTCAAGGACAAAGGTCTCCATATGTGGGTTGTGCTTAATCCCTGCACTACCACAGCAACCCCAATGGTTTTTCAGCCTTATCAAAATTTAAATATTTCACAAAACTGGAATGAAAACGCGCCATCGCTGAATTATAAATATATCTCATGGGCCTGTCACATCTGCCTTGATTTTTAATGACTTATTGCACAAAGATGCTTATTCATATGTGAGTTTAATTTAATTTCTTATTTAATGGTAATACTGCATTTGTGTCTTTTCAACTTTAGCAGCATAGCGACAAAGATTTTCATTTGTAATGGAAATGCAGCTACTGAAAGGGAGGATTAATCAACACAACACAGGAAATAAACCAGATCAATAACTTAACGGCGTGAAAGTGACACAAGAGCACAGAGTAAATCTGGAACATAACAGGAAGTAAAGGGAAAACAGATTTCAAACATAAAGCAGGAACTAATGTCAACAAACACAAACAAAGTGTAAATCTCTAAGAAACACACAAGTAGAAAACGAAACCCCAGATCCAGCCGCTGATTTCTCCGGTGATACAAGTTTTTACCGGTTCTAATAATTTATTCCCGGGTGTTGAATGGAAAACCCATGATAAAATGCAAATTCTTGGGAACTCAATTTTGTAACAGGCTTGATGAAATCACAGAAGTCCAAAACAGAAACGCTAATCTAACTACAGACTGGCTTTCCGTCCTCATTACAGTTGGACTCCCATGATGTAATGGCGGAAACCAACGAGTTTCCTGATCAATAGGCAAACTAACCGGGAGAGTGTGCGGCTTTCCATTATCGCTTCATTAGGAAATAAAGTAGGGCTTCATTCTTCCATGGATGTGAAGGCCTTTGTTTGGACCCAAGCTAAAATAGAGCTCTGTTTTTTTCTGTTTGTTTCAACAAGCACACACAAGTTTAATAACTAGAGATTGACCTAGTTGCCTTGTCTTGTCTGTGTTCTCTTGTCTCAGTGATCATTTGGGAGAAAAGACAAATAAAGGGGATAAAAGAGAGTTTGGGGGTACAGGGAGCAGCTCTTCTGCCTTACCCTGTGGAGAAATGGGACAGCTGCGGGGAAACAACCAAACCAACCCACATATTCTGCCTGTTCTCATTCCATAAATAGGACAGCAGCATCCGTGAAGGCATGTGCAACAACTGATGCTGCTGATTAAATCCGTATTGTTAAGTTAAAAATGAAATAACCAACACAGATTTCCTTAAAGATACAAACACTGGATTATAAAAAGAGATATTATATTAGAAACTTTGCTCATCTGAGCCTGATTTAGCTCTCTGCTGAGGTATAATTAATCTCCTGTGAATCTCTCTGAATAATTATAGGAAACTAGACCATGGACTCTAATCACTCAGTGCAGTGAATAAAATGGTCACCTCCTACTTTTACCCACTCTCACTTTCAATTATTAACTTGCTAAAAAAATCTTCAGAGAAGGAAAAGCCAGTTTAGGTTAGGGCTGAAAAACATATCACAAAATACGCGTTTCATATCAAGTGATATTGATAATTATTGATTAGTTTATGACTTTAAAAATCTGAAATACTTCTAAACTGGTGGCATGAATTTTATTGTTTTATCCACAGTTTTCACTATGTCATTTATTTTTATTTTTAAGCAGTTATGAGGCACAGTGGAGAAACCTTAAACTGCTGCTGCTCCAATTACTCAGCAGTTAGTTGCTAGGTAACCAAAGAGTGAGTGAGTTACTAGGTAACCAAAGATTCCACCAAAGTTGGTAGATTCCACCTGGCCATGAGAGGCTGAGCGCCTAAATCCTTTCCACTGCCTACATCCTGAGTTCAGTGAATATTCTATTACTGAATATTGAATATTCTATCAGATATATAATTTATTGATAATGAATACGTGTCTATATATTGTTATTGATTTATTGTCCAGTCCTAGCTTAGGTTTCACTTGTCAAAGTATTTTAGACTTTTAATGTAAAAATCAACCTTATGAGGCTGATTAAGCATTGAGGAGTTTATATTCCAGCAGGACAGTGAACCTAAACTTACATCAGAGATACAATGTGTTTATTTAAACCAGAGAATGCACACCACACTTTTCAGATTTTATTTGTGAAAATGTTAAAAACTCAATAGTTTGGTTCCACTTCAGCGATGCACAACTTTGTGTAGTGCAATCCCAATAAAACACAAAAAAAGGATTTTAATGTGGAAAAATAGGGGAAGGTACCTACTGTACTTTTTAAGAGCAATATGTACTCTTAGTTGTTTCTCTTCATTACCTTTAATTGGAGGTTGAAAACCTAATGTTAGCCAAGAGATAATGATTTTACCCATTTATCGTCGTTTAACTAAAAACACAAATCAGTTTGCTGAACACTTTAATGGGCACATTCAGTGTGGGAAACTCACAACATAAAGTTCTTGTCCACACACAGATACCAACTGTTCAGAAACCAGCTTGTCACTGAGATTATCCAAGTGATTGCACAGCAACAACTGAGTCACTCCTCCTTTTGAACATAAATCATGCAAAACCAATTTAGGACAAAAAGTGCCATTGTCATGCCAGTGACTTTATTTCATCGCAGCTGTAAGGAAATAATAAATGTTCATCCTGCCAGCGTTTACTGCTATTATTACCTTTTACAATCCTCCTCTCTTATATTCTGTTAATCATGTCGCTCGTCATCCTGAGTTCATTTGATCATTTGTCTCTTTAAGTAAATATGTTGTCACTCTTCAAACATGGATATCATCAAAAGAGTAAATTTAAAACCCTCTTATCAGCCATGGCACACGTAAAAACACCAACATGATGCAAGGCTAAAGGAGCTCAATAAAAAGGGGAAATCTTGACAGCATTCCCAGATTAGCGTTCAAAGCAGCTGACTGAACAGGAAATAAAGAGAACGCCTTCAAAACGCCATATTCCATCAAAAGTCATAAGGTGGTCTGTGTTATCCTCCAGGCGGTGAGATTAAATTAGGGTTGGGTGAGAGAAAGAGAAAAAAGCTGATAAGGCTTTTCCTGAGCGCTGCCTGTGCCCACGTGTTGGTCGGTCAGAATCTGCTGCTAAAGACTTCCTGCAGAGTCAGGATGCACCTGCTCCGGTTGGACGGGTCTTGAGTTTTCCTAATGCGTCATGGCGGCTCCCAGTGGGGGAGAGGCCATTGTGTGAAAAGCTGCTGAACTCGTGGAACAGTTTGCACCAGAACACAGGGGTGCTGTTCTGTTTTGTTGCATTGCTGTCGCAATCTTGTAGGAGATTGCTGGAAGTTCACCAAAGTCCAAAACAAACTTCACTCAGAAAAGTTTTTCTGTCTCTATAACAGGAGGATTCATTTTAAGTTTGACAGCTGCATAACGGGTATAAAACCAATTATGGACATCTTTTTTTTAATTTTTTATTTTATTTTACTTTACCAGGAAGTCCCAGGAAGAAACACTATAAAAACAATTCAAAAAGTGTCTAAGTCTCATATATTAATTAGCTGGTATAAATACTACATAAAACCAAGAACCTGAAAAAAACAACACGTAATTCACTAACTTAACATTGAAAAGTAAACAGTAACAGTCATTGTGACTGTCAAAACAATCCTAACATCTAATTGGTGAGAGCAACTTAAATTTAAGCCAATCAGCCGAGGAGGAGAAATTCTAGTCCCGCCTACTAATTGACTTTATAGAATTTAAAGGGCCAGGATATATTTACTTTATATTTCAATTCAATAAAAACAGAAATATTTAAATTATTTGAAGAATTGAAACCTTAAACAAATCAATAAAAACATTAGAATTAACCCAGATTTTTTTTATTTGTATGCTGCAGCACACATTTCCTAAATTTGTTGGTTTTACGTCGTTGTTTATTAACTGAACTAGATCACTTTTGGCCTTTAAAAATGATTCCACCCAATTTAATTTTAGCATTTTCTGAGACATTATTTTGAAGTTTGATTAATAAACAATAAACATTTTGAAAAGTATTACGCTAAATTTGGATTTGGGCAAAAAAAAAAAAAAAGATTAAGCTTAAATAGATATTTCTAGGGTAAACAAAAACGAGCAGAGGGTGTATTTAAATAGCCATAAAAATATGTTTTTTTAATGATTTCCAGAGATACTTTACCTGGAAAGCCGCTGCAAGGCTTCAACTGCCCACCAGCTTTAACCATTGGGTCTGATGGAGCAAAAACTATCTGGTCATAGCTTAATTTTAGACCCTTGGCAGTGGTTATTAAATTATAAACAGCTTCCCATTGAAAATGCATGAACTGGAAATAAATTTCCAAGTGCTAGAGCATGTGTGAGCTGGGACTGGTGGAGCTCTGAGTGGGACTACAAGTCTTCAGTCAGATATGAATCTGGTGTATTGAGGAATTAGAAAGATTTGGAGGTAAACACTTTGGTTGTCCAACCCCTGGTTGCACAGAATAGCTTTAACGATAAGATAAAACTTAAAAATGTCCACAGAGAGTCAATATTTATCCACTTGATGATGATGCAGACTGTTCAGAACAAACACCACATGTTTGTCTCCCTGTTATCTCTGTCAGAGTTAATTCCAAGAAACATGTAAAACTCAGCAAATACCAAGAGCGACACATTCTGAAAATCGCTGTCATCACTTTGTGTTACTAACAAGGGAATCTTGGCAACAACAAAGAAACTATGAAGCCCTGCAAAACAAATTTAATCTGTCTCAACCTTGCTCCTGTTTCTTTCTTTCTGATTTAACTCTGTTGCCACCATTTGAGACGAATGCATCAGTGGGAAGAAGAAACAATTTCACCCTGAAATTCCCAGAAATATGTTTCTACATATTTGATGAGCAGATAAAGATTGCATTGGAGTTTTTCCAATGATCCCATCAATATCTTACTTTCAGCATAATGCATCTTGTGACTGGAGGTGGCCCGTATAGTTATGGTGGTGATTTAATGGGCATCGGTGACTGGCCTCCATGATGAACAAGGCATCATCTGTCTCCTCCAAAGGTAGACACTGGGTACTTTTGAAGTCTCTGCTTTCAGTCCTTTGAGCTCTGGGGCCTCTCCGCAGCATATCAAACACAGCTCAGAGACAAAGATACTTTGTTTGAAGGATTTTTTCTCTCTTTTTTTGTTTGATTTGCCACAAAGACAGATAGCTAATGAGGCGCCAGTGTCTAAGCTCAGATCTGGATTGAGACTTTAGTCTTAAATTTCAGCTCAAAACGGATCAGTTTGCTTTCATAGAATAACAGGAAGTCGTTCTACAGCCTTATTTTGGCTGAATTTTAGCTTTAAAGTGCCATAATGTTGACTGTAATATTTGCTTTTACCAACTTTGTGGAAAACTTTAGGATTTGCTGGAGAGAAACAATCATTAATTGTGGTTATGAGTTTTAATTTTATGTTTTTCATTTCGTACACAACACCAGTTATCTACAATTGTCATTTCAATGGACGTCAAAAGAAAAATGAAATCCGCATAAACACAGAAGTAGATTCTATCAGAGGTGGAAGTACCAAAACTTGTACTCAATTTTTGAAGTAGCACTACTTCAATTTTTGTTTCACTCAAGTAAAAGTAAAACGGAGCTGTCCAAGAAATTACTCAAGTAAGAGTAAAATACTTTTTAGTAAAAAGTATTTAAGTTCTGGGTAACTGATCAAAGTAGGTATCATTTACCATTTAAAAATTACATCATTAGGTGGAAAACATAAAGTTACGTGGGGATCTTGGTATTTTAAAGATCAAAACAAAAATAATTTATGAATAACATAAATACAAAATCAGATTCTTTCAATTTAAAACTTATGAAATTTGAACAAAAACTACATCTGTGCGTTTGCGTCTGGTGAATTTTTGGTGATCATGTTTGTTTTTTCATTCAGTGAGTAGAAAATCCAGAAAATTTACTTAAATAAGAGTAGCAATACTTCATAATAAAATTACTCAAGTAACAGCAAAAATTACAACATGTTAAAAATGCTTTTAAAAACACAAGTTTTTCAAAACTTTACTGCAGTAAATATAACTAGTCACTACCCAACTCAGCTAACAGATTGCCACAATAAATATCTTTTACTTATGAGTTTGGAACATGGCAAAAAATATGATATTGCTAGAGTTTAGATTTTAGGACCAACTGCCTTGGGTTGCTAAGTGATGGGCTGGGCTTAGTTTAGGTTGCTAGGTAACGGCTGGACTTTGCTGGGATTGGTAGGTGAGGGGCAGTAGCTGCAGATTTTTGACGTTATATTCTGGAGGTTTTTGAAACGAGTCACTTTTCAGACACCACAAAAAAAAAAATAGCTTTTTGTCAGAAACGGTCTAGTTGTTTTGGGTTTTTTTTAAGCTCTGTGGATGTTTTTAGAAGGAGTAAAAATCCAACGCAAGTACAAAAACGCAGTAAAAATACTCTTAAAAAATTTTACTTTTTTTTTCAAAAAAGTTACGCAAGTAAATATAACTAGTTATTACCCAACTCTGGACTCTATAAATCTCTTTCATCTTTTTCTGTCAGACGCTAACACAGTGAATCATCTGCATCCTCTTTCTTCACACCAACTAACTTCCTGTTTTACCACATCCATAAATCTCTCTCCCCCTCTCGGCCTTCTGGCCTGTGGCTCCAACCTCTGAATTCTCCTACCAATATAATAATTTTCTCTTCTCTGGACATGTCCAAACCATCTGAGTCATGTCTCTCTGACTGATGTTTTATCTCTAAAACATCTAATATGAGCTGTCCCTCTGATGCACTCCTTCCTGATCCTATACTCATCCCTTACTCATTCCAACCTGCCTGAACACGCTTCACCTCTTTCCATACTCTCCATTTCTCTGGACCTTTATTCCCAAATACTTAAAGTCCTCTTACTTCTTTACTTTTACGCTTATTCTCCTCTTATTTACACACTTACATATTCTGTCTTGCTACAACTAATCTTCATTCCTCTCTTTTCTGGTATAAATGTCCACCTCTAGCTTTTCTTGTAACTCACTGCGGATCACAATGTCGTCTGCAAACAGCATAGTCCATAGAGTCTGACCTGAAACTTCAAACACACATAAAGACATTTACAAAGTCGGCCTTCTATCACCTGAAAAACATTTCCAGGATTAGTGGACTAATGTCTCAGCAAGATCTAGAGAAACTCATCCATGCATTTATCTTTAGTTGTATTGATTACTGCAACAGTGTCTAAATAAATCAGTCCTCCAGCTGCAGCTGATCCAAAACGCTGCTGCTGGTGTTCTTACTAAAACCAGGAAGACAGAGCACATCACCCCAGTTCTAAAGTCCTTACACTGGCTCCCTGTAGCTCAGAGAATAGACTTTAAAACACTGTTGTTTATAAATCACTGCATGGTTTAGCACCACAATACATTAAATATCTGCTGTTGTTGTATCAACCTTTCAGAACCTCTCAGGTCTTCTGATTCTGGTCAGCTCTGAAGTACCAGAACCAGAACCAAACGAGGAGAAGCAGCATTCCCTTCTGCACCACAAACTAGAAGACACTTTCAGAAACTGCAAAACAGCCAAAGTGCCTTTAAAAACCCACCTGTTTAGAGTTGCGTTTGATTAAAAGGAACATTGATCAACATATTTAGAGTGGATGGTGAGCTGTTGACAAGACGTGATGTTTATATTTGTTTCACAATTCATGACTCTGGGATGTTTTTAGGATGTAAAGCACTTTGAACTGCCTTGCTGATGAAATGTGCTGCACAAATAAGGAGTACTTTCTGTGGGAAAGAAAAACAACAACAAAAAAACAACTTAAAGGTTGGTGACAAGGAACAAATAAAAGGAATTTCATCTATGAGGAAATGTCTGCAAGCACACCAGTTCCCTGAGTGAAGAGTTGTTTGTTTGGACTTTATCAACCAGAATCCCAGCAGGTGAAGCGTTAGCAAATGCTACTGGTTACACCCAAAAAAGCATAATCGTTATTCTTTTATCCACCCCAGCTGCACCTCGCTGCAAAATCTTTCAAAATAGAACGTTTACTCCAGTCCGATTCAAAATATTTCTGTCTGATCTGATATGATTCAGATACAATAACACCAACTCTTGTTTTTCTGTTTTGTTTACAAAAACCCAGCATATGGAAATGTTGTTTCCATTATTCTTTTTTTTTTTAAAAGAGCTGACGCATCCCCTCACATGAGCCTACAGTGATTTTCCAGACAAGTATGGCAACATGCCTATGCAACTGAATGGAGACCTTTATCAAGTGAAACCTAACCACTGCTGTGTTCAGCGTCTTGCGACATTGTGCAAAGTTTTGATCCGCAGGTTTGTCCTGCTTAATCCTTGAGCAAAGTTACAAGTGTGGGATCTGATGTGAGGCTTTTTTGTGTTTTAGCATGTCTAACTGGAAAGCAAACCTGATAATAAAAAAAAAGATCTGCAAAGAGGAACCTGTGATTTCAACCACACAACTGGTCACTGAGAAGACAAACATCTCCAAATCACAGAAGAAAGAGGAACAAAAAGTGGAAAAACAGTTATCAAAGACAAAGCGAGTCAAGAAGACCCCACTGCTTTGGAAATCTTTCCCCGAGTCAGATGCTCGCATAGATCTTGCATTTTTCACGGAAAACAGTGATATCAATAATAGTCCTCTGCTGGAAAACCAAAGTTTTCAGGCAGCTTTGCTCAGCAGAGGAAAGAGGACGTTTTGGAAAAAGCTCACCAAATCAGAACCTCATATTGATGTCAGTTTTTGTGCTGAGAATATTGAATCTCAAACTGTTTCAATGCCGGCACACCAACTTGATGAGGCGGCTTCCTTGAAGAAGGAAAGTTATTCCCAGAACAGTTTGATTTCTACAACACCATCTACGGGTAAGCCAAAGAACAACATCCAAATACAGAAATTAACTGAGGTTCCTGAAAATCAGACAGCAGAAACTGTTCAAGGACTGTGTTTACCTGAAAGTCTGAACTTGTCCAACTCATCTGAACAGACAACAAGTCAAGCTGAGTGTACATGTCTTGCAAAATCTAAGGAGTCTGAATTGGAATATATGGAAGTACAAAAATATTTAACGCAACAGCTTGATGAGATGTTCAATATAAATCAGAAAATAAATGCAAAACTGAAACAGCAGAAAGATCTGATGAGGAAAGGACTCTCAGAGAACAGACAAAGCAAGAAATCAATGGTTTCAGTACAAATTCAGACAGATTCACAGGACAAACCAAAGCAGAAAACAGTCTATTATTCATCTGCTTCAACACAAACAGAGATGGAGGTGGAGGAAACCAGATGTCACGTAAAACCAGTCCTTCGAACAGTTTCAACTCAAACTGAGATGGATGTGTTGCTAAGAAAACCCTCAGAAACAACTGAATGGGCTCCAGGATCAGCAGGTCAAGCTATTGAAGCGATCTACTGGTAAGAACAGGAGAAAGTCATCAATGAAAGCTGCTTGTGAACTGGAGACCCTCAGTAATGAAAATGTTTCTGGAGCAAATAGTGAACAAGATATTTCAGAACCAGAAACAGTTGTGGATCAGACAGCTGCTGAGAATCATACAAATGAAACTGTCATTGGTAAACCACAGGAGGCGATCGCTGAAGAAACGGTCACTAAAACCCGACAAAATGGGGAAAATCAAGATGAGAAAAAGCTATCAAAGAAATCCAAACATCAGAAGAAGAAAAAGTCAGCACATAAAACTGTCTCTGAAAAGTTGGAAATCCTCAACAATGATATTGTTTCTGGAGAAAATAGTGAACTACAAGAAGTGTCTATTCCAGCAACAAAATGGAGACCAAAAAGACAGAGACTTCTGGAGAAAACACTGAACATCAACTAGTTTCTACAGTAGAAATAGTTGGGGATCAGGAAGCATCCATTAAAAACGAGGTTTGTACAAAAGAAACAGTGATCTCTATGGTACAGCAGTTTATGGAAGAGGAGACGATCTCTGAAGCCCAAGAAAATGGAGACCACCAAGATGAGAAAGGGCCGTTGACTGAATCTAATTGTCAGAAAAACAGAAAGATGGCAATGAAAACTGAGCTGGAAACTGTTGTAAACCTGATGGAGACAGATCAAAACTTGATAGAAAACACAAAGACACCAAAAGCTGATTTAGACACAATACCAGAGATCCCACAGACAGCTGTAGAGCAAATAGAGACAAACCCTCGCAAAATTTCAGAAGAGGTAACAAGTGAGGTTCCTGAAGTTTCCACAGAAGAGGAGAGTGGTCTGATGGAAACACAGACAACATCCCCTTCACAGATAGAGGTTACATTAAACAAAGAGGTCATCCAGACAACACCTCCAGAATCAGAAACTGAAGCCTCTGAAGAGTCAGATGACCAGAACAATGTCTCTGAACAAGAAGAGATCCCCATGAAGATGTCACTGTAGAAACGAATCAAAAAGGCTTTATCTCTAACATCTCTACGCAAGTTCAGAAACAGATGTAAAGTCCATCCAGCGTAGAAATCTCTAAATGTCTCCAGGATAATAGATTTAAAAGGAGGGTGGGGCCATGTGTGGGTTGGGTGATTGGTGGTAATTGAAAAGAGAGCTACTACTGTTGTTAATTGGACATTTTAATATTGAAAAGCCAGGACTGCACGGTGGGAAACGTCTCCCCGTGTAGCTGTGGGTTCACTCCGGCTTCCCCCACGTTCAACAACATCAGTACTCATGTTCATCCACTGTTAGATTTTTAATTCTAATTCTAAACACAAAATTAGACAACCACATTTATTAAAACCTATACAAATTGGGAAAAATTTGGAAAACTATTTATCTTTCTGGGCAAGAAATAAATATATCTAAATTTATCAATATATATAAATATAGATATATTTCTATATATAAATCTATTTACCTTCTACTAAATCTATCTATAAATATATATATCTATATATATTTATATATATAGATATATATATATATGTATTGCATTGAAATGTGCAATACCTATAAGTTATAAAACTATAAGATTACGAGAACATGAATCAGAGTAAAGTCGTCGATCTTATGGACATTTGTAGGCTTACATTTACTTATTCAAGTAGAATTATTGCTAAATGCCAGAATTATGTCAAATAAATTTGTTGTTCATCATTCACTACTTTCCTCTAATGTCGATTTCCTTCGTATTAAGTAAAGTTGTTTTTTACAGTGTATGGCTTCGGTCAAACATTTTAGTTTTCTTCCACAAGTCACTCCCTTCAGCTTGCTGGAATTTTGGCTCATTACTCCTCACAGAACTGGTTCAACTGGGTCAGGCTTGCAGGCCACCCTGCTCACACACACATACACACACATACACACATGCATACACACACGTACACACACGTACACACACACATACCTTTTCAGCTCGGCCCATAAATTCTTCTCTGAGATCAGGCGTTTCAAAAGGCCACTCCAAAACATTGACTCTTTTTTTTGTCCCAACTAACTTGGGGGCAGGTTAAGGGTGACTGTCGATCTGAAACACTCATTTGTGCCCAAGTTTTTACTTGGCTGATGTCTTAAGATGCTAATTTCCTCATCAAGGGGACCAGCAGTTACTTTTGGAATAATAGCTTTTCTGTAGATAATAAAACTAATAAAACCATAAAACCTGAGATCAAAGACGTGACTGAGATCAGAAACAAAAAAGAGCTGTGGGAGTGAAGGTGATAAGAGGCTTAGCAGTGGCTTAGAGGCTGTGCACACCTTGTACAGCGAATTGACTGCCACTGTCTAAAACCTGCAAAACATGAAGGAGGCGAGGAGTTTATCATGCTCTTTACATTAAATATTGGAATGAAATAAAACCTCTTAGTTAGTGGATTTGCAAAATACAAATAGGCGTTTTACACTAAATGAAAGATATGTTTCAGTAAAAAAAGAAAAAATAAGATATTTCAACACATATGAAGGCTTTCGCTTCAGTTGTAGAGTAACTTGTTGTTCAACTGTTTCCTAAAAACATTCACATTTTGCATGTTTTGTACTTCCATTTGGGTTTCCACTGCTTCTAAAAACATCGAAAGAGTAGTATAAAAAAATTAATAAGTTCACTATATTTTTTCTTTTTACCTTGCTTTTTCTTTGTAAAAACACAAATAAATTATTTTAAATTGTTTCAGAGGACTCAAACTTGCCTTATGGTAAAGTTTAAAATAGTTTGTTTGATTGTTTGATTTACCAACTATCTCCTTTAGTGGGAAGATCTTAGTTTTAAGGAGCCTTGTCATTGGATGTAACATATCTGCTGGGTGGCAGGGCTTTAATTTATTGTGATTCATGGCTGTGAGGGCAAGAGGACGTAACCCACCCCCACACTCACATCCCCTCACCCACAGCGCTGAGTCTGGTTCTCACAGAAAACTCTCAACCTGATTGTTTGACTTTACTCCAAGCCTCTGACATGGCAGCAGGGAACAACTGATAAGACTTCTGGTGGACCGACCCGAACCTTAGCTGGTTGTGTTTTCTTTCAGATAATGACCTAATCTGCCTCCTCTGATAAGACGAAGTGCAGACTGCTCATTCAGAGATGAGCCATGCTTTCCAAGACAAGAGAAACAGAACTCGTTGGAAGCGATCCATGACTGAACAACCTTTTAAATCTCTCAGATCAATGTAACCAAGCAGAAACCTCCAGCTTAATAACTCAGAAGCTCCTTTAGAAAAAGGCAATATCTGTCTGCTGAGTTCTGGCCGGAGTGGAGATTGTTAATCACTGAGGAACATCAATATCTCCGACCTCCATCCTCCCCTCATTCCAGATAAAAAGGCCTGGTTCAATACTCAGCTATGTCTTTCTTAAAGTTAATTAAGTCCCAGTACAAACTCATGTTGTGGCTCTTTAAATACCCCAGTCAGTGGTAATGCCAACACTGGGGGCGTCACGCTGCTCATAATGACGAGGCCGGCAGCAGCTCGCTTCATTACCCAGAGGGGAGGACAACAACGAACCAGCTGTGAAGCCAGGACCTCTCATTCTCTTCTGGAACGAAGCAGTGTCGTTTCACTGCAGATTTAATTACAATCCAATGTGATTCCAATCAGAACAATTGAATTTTGAGGTACTGTGAAGTGAGAGTTTCTATATTTGGTACACAAACACGAACAAGACGAACCTTCAACAGTCTTTAGACTTTTCAAAGTTTACTTCAAAAACAGTACATGCTCAGAAACCAGCTTTCCAGAGACACATTTATTTTGCTTGTTAAGATGAATACCAAACTGACTCGATGTATTTAGGCATCTGGAGACAGTGAACATGATTTCTAACTAAGCATCAGAATGAGAGAGAAATGGTATTTAAAGGTGAACTATTATGCTTCTATGAACAGGTTAGGATAGATCTATAGGCTATTCAAAACATGTTTATTAGATGTTTTTTGCTCAAAATCATTGTCAGATAAGATTTCAGTCTGATCAGCGCTGACTGTTTTGAGCTCTTTTCAGAATGAACGTCTTGTCACTTTAAATCCAAATAAGCTGCTCTAACTAAAAGTTCCCACTTGCACATAAAAAACTAACTAAAAGTTCCCACTTGCACATAAAAAAGGCTGCAAACAGATACACAATTATACAACCCTACATCATTGAAAAGCAGAAGTAGAGCCTCCTGCACAACCAACAAGAATGCAGCAAGTAGTTTAAGACTTTGTTTAAGTCAACAACAAAACACTTGTCTTTTCCAGCAGCCATTGCACAGCTCGTATAGCGGTAAAACCAGCTGGCCAAACATGCTGGAACAGTCTAAGCTTTGCTGGGGTTGCTAGGTAACAGGCAGCGCCTGCTGATTTGTGACATTACATTCTCGAGGTTTTTGAAATGAGCCATTTTCCAGACATAGAAAAAATATTCACATTTTAAAGCACTAGGTCTGTTTTTAGAAGACATAAAAGCCCAAATGGAAGTATGAAAACATGCCATTCTGTATTATACTTGAAGTAATTTTGAACATGAATAGCATTGTTGTTGGTTACTACTGGACCAGAAAGGCATCTACTATGGGTTTCACATACAACCATGAATAGTCCAAAAAAGGGAAAATATTCAACAAGCGGCAGATCATTGAATACTGGTCAAGACTGGCTCAAGATAATAGAAAAGTGACAATAACTCATGTAACCTGTTGCAACTGAAGTATGCAGAAAACACAACATGTGGAAATAAGTGGCACCTCTGTCTGCTAAGAACAGGAAACCGGGTCAGCAAAATTGGACAACTACAGATTAGAAAAGCATTGCCTTGTCTCAGGTCCAGCACATCCAGATGGTGAGGTCAGAATTTGGTGTAAACAACATGAAATCATGAATCCATCGTGCCTTGTATCGGTTGAGTTTGTGGAGGTGGTGTCATGGTATCAGGAATATCATTGGTCTATATTTAGTCTGATTTAGCGCTGACTGTTTTGACCCTTTATAATCACAGTGATCTCATCTTCTGATGGTAACATCCAACAGTAAAATGCATCATGTATCAAAATTTAGATAATCCTAAACTGGGTTCTTGACTGAACAGCTGCTGGTCTTCCAACAATGAGGATTTACCAACTATCTCCTTTAGTGGGAAGACCTCACCAAGACCATACAGCGGTTTATCTTTTTCTCTGTAATTTGATTTTAATCCAATATAAAATACTTTGGTCTCTGTTTTCTGAGAATGTAGCCTCTTTAAAAGCCTCCATTTTTTCTCCAAACAGTGGATACCCACCTAGTCGTGGTTCAGTATTCACGGATTCACCTATTAGCAGATTACGATGGAACGTAACTCAAAGGTATTAGTAAAAACCTGCATATTCACAGATTTTTTGACATGCTGTTGGCTGTCAAAGCAACCAATCCACAACCTGTCTATATTCTCCTTGGCACTCATTGGCTGTATGCCCAAAACTGAAGATTAGAAACGCTATAGATTTTAGCGTCTGCGCTAATGCTAAGAAGGTTTCCACTGTGCGTATTAATGTATGTTATGGCATATTTGATTTGCTGTTGGGACTAATCAATAGTCAGCTACAAGCATGTTTATACAAGGTTTCAATACAGAGAATCCACTGTAAACTGTTGTAGTCTCTACCAGATTTAGTTAAGCTTTACTGCAAAACATCTAAATTTATTATACGTCTTTAGAGACACAGGTTTCAAACACAAACAACTCAGAAGGTCAGTCATGGTCGCTTGTTAAACATTAGCTTGAATCTCTGTTTTGACCTCAGCTACAGTTTATCCATTTCCATCTTCTTCACTGCAGTTTATCTCATAACAGAAGTGTAATTAAATATCAGAGGAGAGAAGCTGCGACCTCTGTGTGAACCCATGTAGCTGCTTCCTCTCCCCCCTGCGTTTGGGAATTCACTTCAGCGCTGACACGGTTCAGTGGCTTTTAGGTGAATCGCAGACAGTTTCTGATTTGAATTTCAATTAGCACACGGAGGGCAAACTGTCGAGACAACAAAACTGCCAAAAAACAAGTTACGGTGTGAATAAATATGAAAAAGATCCACCAGAATTTAAAAAACATTTTTCCACTTACTCGCGACAGACTTTATTTTTATTCCACATTAAAAAATCAACAGCTAATGTTTCCCCAAAAGGGATGTGCTAAATTTCTGTTCTGATGTTTATGGATCATTTTTGAAACATTCCCAAACATCTCTGAATCCGCTGGTCGCCACATATTTTCCCCTCCACCCCAAGTGAAAACAGAAAGCACTCGGGACCACAGTCTAAATCCATTATAATCCCCTCTGTCCAAACAAAACCAAAGACTGATTTCACAGGCTTCTGCCTCACAATGCCCACGCTGGAGGGGGACACAGCTCTTTGTGCACCAGATTTGTGTTTGGACACTGGATGATGTGCGGCTGCGAAGCTCTGGGCTGCAGGTCAACGCGGTAGAGAGAATGAAAAAGCTATTTTAGCATTTTCTTAGTAGCGAATGGTTTGCAACTGGTGGTACTCCAGCTGTTGACAGTCATTCACTCTCAGAAGGAAAAGCTGGAGGTTAAAGAGCAATCATCAATATAAACAAGGCTTTAGAATGGCATTACATAAAATCCATCAGGATACGTGGCAAAAGCAACCACTTGAAAACACAATTTATAATCTGTTTGGGATTTAGATTACAAGCTTCACACATAGATTAAGTCAAGAAAAAGGACATTGCATTGCAAGCATACAGTACTAAATCTTCATCACATGCTTTTATCTTGGTGCAGAATGATGCCCAGTTGGCTTTTAGTGCTATGAAAAGATTCAATGCGTTTTGCCAGACTGATTTTATCAGATCTGTTTTATAATAACTTGAAGTACTTCATTTTTGTCTGTCTTTCACTCTCTCACATTGTTGTGAAGGACTTTTGGGTTTCTGCACAAAAAAAAATTATATCTACTTTTTTTTTTTTTTTTTTACAAAAAAATTTTTTTTTTTTTACATATTTGTTAAACTGTCACTATATTGGAACAGCATAGCATAGCAAAATTAAGCTTTTCTGCCTCCTGCGCTAACTAGAAACAACCAATCAGATCCAGGAGGCGGGTCTTAGCGCTGTACGGCGCCGCCGATTCTCCCTCTCAATCTTGTGTTCTGCTACGCTGCAGGTAGCATAGCCTGTTGTGAATGCTACACTAGTTAGCATGGCGGATAAATGGTTTTCCCGTAACTCATATATGAGTACATGAGGATGATTGACAACGCTAAGACCCTCCTCCTGGCTCTGATTGGTTGATTTTGACCAGGAGCAGTGCATGTCTTCATACAACAACAGTAACTCAGGCAGAGGAGATTCTCACAGATTATCTGTCTCATAGCGAACCGTCACAACATGACGAAAGTTTTATCAAATACATTAAAAAACATCTTGTTTTATAAAAGCTACATACTGCAGCTTTAAGCAAACACTCAAGTGAATAATTGTGACCAGAGCAGAGGGCACTGTAGGGCAATAAGGTAGTTTTCACAAGGGAATTTCCCAGGCAGGAAAAGCAAACCAGAGACGTTTGGGTCCTAAACCCTCGAGGATTCTGGAAATCCTGAAAAATGGATTTAACTGTTTAGGGAGACAATAAAGAGTGAATACTGTCCAGACTGTTACTGGTACCAGAGTTTGGTAGTAACAAATTACATTTACTCAATTATATTTATTCAAGTAACTTCTTTCAAATAATTTACTCTTAGGAGTTTTTTACGCTGAACTTTTTTATTTACTTGAGTAGTTTTATTATGAAGTACTTCTACTCTTACTAGAGTAAATTGTCTGGATTCTCTATTCACTGAATAAAAAATAAACATGCTTTAGCCAAAAATTCAGACACACACCTGCAATTTTTGTTAAAGTTTTATAATTATAATTATAATATTTGTTGTTTTTTTTAAATAAACTGATTTGAAAAAATTTTCTTTTGCCTAATTTTGTTATTTTTGCTATTTACATAAATGACTGTCATTTTGGTCCGTAAAATACCAAAATTTGTACTTAACTATATTTTTTGGTCCATCTGATGATGCAATTTTTAAATATTAAATGATTGAAAATTTAATCAGTTTCTCAGTATTGAGAAACTGTAACATAGATTTACTCGAGTAAACATATGGTGAGGTATACTCTAACTTGAGTATAATTTCTGGGTACTCTTCCCACCTCTGACTGCTACTAAATGATTTTAATGTAAGATTAAACTTATTTACTTTAGCAGAGCTTTGTTTTTCCCTCCGTTCTGCAGCCTGTGGATTAATAAGACAGACTCCTTCACACACTATAGAAACAGGAGTACACTTCTTCAGCGTCTCTCTCCTCTTCCTCCCCCTCTCCTCTTGCAGGTGGCCCCGTTTTCTACTTTCAGCAGGGCTGCAGGAGGAATTCACATGTAAATAGGCCACCAGCTCTCAATAGACTGCAGGGAAAAAAATGAATCTCATCACGATAACCTTGCATAATAATCACCCTTCAAGTGTGCAAGTACTGCACACTTTTCTTTTACGAGATGGGATAAAATCTGAAAACCTGGCAGATTAACAGAACCCCCTGGAGATGCGTTTATGGGGAAATAAAGAGGGATGTGACACGCAGGCAACACAAAAACCTCATGGTCTGCATTTAAGATTGCGTTGCGTCTTTTACGAGAACGTTTTTGGTTAGTCCCATGTGTGCACAAACTCTGGTTCCAAAAGTAAATATCTGATTTCACCCAGATCTTAGTAAGGTTGTGTTTGGGGACACGGAGAGAAGCTGGGAGTCCTAAATGTCTACCCAACGGGTTTAGAGAAAAAATACTCAGAAACACCTTCAAATCCCTGCACTTGTTATTGGATTTTGACCTAATTTCTCAGCAAGTTATTTAAATGTCCCATCTCAAGTATGGTTTGTTTTCAAAGTTGGGCTTGTCTCAACTTGAAAGTTTTTTACAAGTCCTGTTAACAGGACAAACTGTCCTTATTAACAACAGTTGTAAATAACTTTGTGTTGATTATTTTGCATGAATCTTGCCTTTAAAGAAGGAAATATGTTCTGCTTTTTATGGCCAAAAAACATTCTAGCTATGACGAATGACTGATAAAAGTTAATATGAATAACAACTATAACAATAAATCTTTCTACAGAAGATGGGCTCTATGGAGATGTTATAAGCAGTTAACATCTTAGCTGCAGTGGTTAACGCTACAGTTTGCTCCTGCAGGCTAGAGCAAACAAGTCAGGTTCAAAACAAACAGACTTTTAGCTCTAGCATTGATTAGCGCAGCTCAACTCTACACAATTTGGATGGCTGATCATTACAGCTGAGTAACAGACCAATAAATGACCACTCATTCGATTAATATTTGAATCTTACAAATCGTCATCAGCTGAAAGCAGAACATTATCATATTCAATAGGAGTAAGGGTAGGGTGACCAGATTTGGGTTTCTGAAAAGGAGGACACTTTTTCTTTTCGTTGGCCGGGGGTGGGGGGAGGGGCAGGTACTTGATACCCCCCCCTCCCAAAAAAAAAAAAAAAAAAAGAAAAATATTGTGTCTCGTTACTGATCTTATACTGCTTAACAGTATGGAAAGCAAAGCTGCCTTCTGCTGCAGTGACGGCTGCACTGTCTGACTTTGTCACAAAGAAATCTGTGACTTTAGCCGAAGAGCTTTCACCTCTGGCTGCTTTCGCGTGCTTTGCTGAATTCACGTGCACTTGCAGGTCGTTGGCACCTTTATTTGCCACAGACACATCAGTGCCTACCTTACACGTCAAACACTCCGCCTCATAGGGATCACGACCTTGACGAAAGCACGGGAATCTTTTCTTTAATTCCTCCGTAAACGTACACTTTCGTTTAGGCATTTTTGCCGTAGAATCGGCGGACACACTTGTGCTATCGCTTGTCACACTTAAGGTTTAACTAGTCTAGCGGCCGGTGTACAAGTCAACTCAGCTATCTTTACTTTTCCCACACACACTCGCACACATAATGCAATGTGATTGGATTTGGGGAGAAGGGCGTGACTAATTTACCATACAAAGAAACCTGGAATGGAGTAGTGGAACAGAGTGGCAATGTGATCACAATGCACTGTAAGCTATGTAATGTGTTTTGAGGCAGTTCACCAAAATCCCGGACGATTTTTAAATTCCCCCCGGACATTTTTTTAGGTCTGAAAAGTAGGACATGTCCGGGAAAAAGAGGACGTCTGGTCACCCTAAGTAAGGGTATAAAAGGGGCATTGTACCCCACAACGTTATTTCAGAAAAGCTATGTTTGCTACATAAATACGTCAATCTATTGATAACTTGAACGTCAATAGATTAACTTCGACAGTTTCCATCCATCTATTTTCTGTACAGCCTTGTCCCTAGTGGGGAACCAGAAACTGAGTATTTTGCAAAGAAATATTCACACTAAACAAACTTTCATACATTATGCTTCCAAATAAGCAACAGTTTACTCTAGAACTGCTTCCTGTCTTAACGCCAAAATAAAAGTCACAGATGTTATGTGTTCATCTTAAAGCATTCACCTCACCAATAACAGTCTATTGTTGACAGTAACTATTCACACAACAAATATTGTGTTTCAGCGTCTTAGTAAAAATTTAATCTGTGTGGATCAGGATATGAAAACACACTAAGCAAATTTTCAGACATTGTTTCCAGTTAGCTGATAAGCAACAGTTTACGTGAAACATTTATCAAACACAATCACTCTAAACAATTTAACAGTTATAAAAATAAAGCATTTTGTAGCCAAAAGTAACAATTACTTGATTGTTCTATAAAATAATACTTCACCTTTAAAAACAAATACATAAATATTGCAACTAAGAGCCCTTGAACTGTAAATGTTTCTTTGTGAGTTATTCTTGGCTTCTTGGAAATGCATACAACAAGAATGCATTTCAATTTCATTCCAGTTTGTAATTAGTCTCTTCCTAAAAACAGCAAAGGCTGCGACTCGTCGGATTTACAACCATTTCCTCGTTCATAATGAGAGAAACGCACTTAGTTTTCTATGAACAAACTTCTTTTAAAAAAAACACACGAGCTAATAAATGAGCAGTGCCATGTACGTAGAAGGGACTGGATGATAAGGAGTTTCTATCTTAAACTGTCTTAGGGGTGCGACCATTCTGAGCAACACAACCAAGATATACTTAAGAGAAAACGCAGAAGGTTCTGAGAAAACGTGAAGTCCCAGCAGCTCCGCCCACCTTGTAACTCCGTATCAGAACATGTTGTACTTGATGCATGGAGTCATCCCGCAATCCAACTCAACGAAATAACTGCCAAATATGCCACAGGCTTATAGTGGCACAACCCCAATTCCAAAGAAACGCAGCAAAAAAGGTGTGAAGAAACACACTAAAGTGCCTCTTATCACGTCAAAAAGAAACAGCTTTAAGTTGCTCTAATAAACATTTCCTGAACACTTCAAGAATAACAAGAAGGGGTAAAAGGTCAGAAAAAGCAAAATGTGATTTAAGCTGCATTACATTAAACTATGTCAGCAATAACCAAACCCAAGGGAGGAACTGTGCTCTCTGACAACAATCCCCCAGTGAGTGCCTTGGCAGAAAACCAATGAGCTGAGTGCTGTGTGTGCACGTTAAGGAAAGACAGGGTGTAGTGGGCAGAGACGGGGAAACAGAAGGAATGCTTTTGCTCTTAAAGGTTTCCTTCCTTGACAAACAAGTTGGGTAAGATGCACCTGGTCAGGGGACTATTACCATTCCTGTTTTGCTGTGAAACTTTTTGTTTTGTGCTTTCAAACAGGAGAGCACACAGTTTTCTACTCTGACGTTTACTCATCTCCTTTTAGAGCCAGTCACAATAGGCAAATATCTTATTAATCATAGTGCTATTTTAGACAAGCAGCTGCTTTAATTATTTCAAAGGAATGCAAAAACAAGTGGTGTTAATGCATAAAGCCACATATCCAACTGTAATCCAAAAATACTCAGACAGGCTGCCTTCTCCACAATGTCCTGCCCCAGCCTGTTTCACTGGGCTTGGCCTGCAGACTGTAACACCTTCCAGCTTACAGGCAGTGGAAATAAAAAAAATACTACATACCTCTGTACAGATGTCAGATTTCTATGACATAAGAATAACAAAAGAAAATATTTCAGAATCTTTAGCTATTTTGATTTGGCTAACAACTTGTTCAATGGGATTAAAAATAAAAGGAAATTATTTTGATTCTATTTGACACTTTGCAACTACGTCACTTAATCATTCCAGGCACCATGATAGATGTCGGAAGTGAGCAACTGAAATTGTTTTCCCAAGTTGTTTTTGCCAGTTTATTCATGGTTTCTACTTGTTGGAGTCGAGCTAATTTATCTGTGAACGTAACACACCTGGTTGGGGCTCATTAGACGGCAGGATTTGCAACAATTGGAAACAGCTAGCTTAGAAACCGACCCGTGCCTCTTTCCTTATGATGTATTGATCAAATTACCGAATTCACACCAAATGATTTACATCAACATGTCATAAACAGTTCAGTTAAAGACTGAAAGTGCCTCTTTCTTAGTTAGATCTCAGGAAAAACTATGGAGAGCTAGTTGATGTCCATTTGCCTATGGAGAGCTAGGCACAAACTAACCTCCACGGTGCCACGGTGTGAATGCGTAATCCAACTCCGATGGACCAGAAAAGTTCAACTTATCGGTCGAAGTTAGGCTTATCACTACAAACAATAAATCAATTAATTGCATGATAAATTAAAACAAGCTAAACCATTTACATTTACATGAGTTATCATTTTTCTCTTTTCACTCTTTCTACAAAAAACTGGATGATAAAAGTTTTCAGTCTGCTGCTTTGGTCTCAGCTGGATAATTTTATATATATATATATAATCCTTCAGCTGTGTTAATTTGGCTCGATTCAGTAATGTTCAACAATTTTGGAAAACGCCAAGCACAAACAGCTAGCCATAGCGACAGCAGCAACAGCAATGGAGGAGATCCGAGTTCACCTCTGAACCGGAACCTAAAGTGTGATCAGTTTGACCCGCCAAAATAAAATATGTGTTGATTATTTTTGCGTTGGTTACACTTAGTCGAAGGGAACTCTGGTGTGGTTTGAGTGCATATGTGTTTGCAAAGCGGATTGGAGACCGCTCCAAAAGCAGGAAGCGGACTATAGCACAGGGGATTCTGGGAAAATACAATCAAAGCAAACGAATGAGTCTAGTGCTCGTCGGAGAATTAGTTGATGGTTTTTTTTACTGACTACTAAAGAAATCCTACTACCACTAAAATATGAGACCACTCCATTTTTGTTTACATTATGTGCAGAAGGAAGTATTCTGAGATTCTGGTGTTTCCTTCAGGAGCTTTTGGTGTAGCGCCCCTAAAGGCAAGGAGGGGAAAAGGCTTTTCACAAGTTTGGTTATTTAAGGTGTAGACTTTGTATCCAC